>NC_053495.1:33686628-35084128 GCF_905171775.1 Rana temporaria | reverse complement strand
ATCCGCTGAAATTTTTTCAGAGGGGGGCGCTTCGGTGGCAGCAATACAGTCGCATAAAAGCGCCCCCCCCCCCCCCCCCACGTTAAAATGTTTAAACACCCCACTGTGCCCCCTGCATCTTTCAATATCTCTTTGTCACTACTGTGTACCCCTCTCCACAACTGCACCTCTGGATCCCTTTACATTACACAGCACCTCACAGCTCTGGACCCCTTTACATTACACAGCACCCCACAGCTCTGGACCCCTTTACATTACACAGCACCCTGCATCACTGCCCCCTTTACATTACACAGCACCCTGCATCACTGCCCCCCTTCACATTACACAGCACCCTGCATCACTGCCCCCCTTTACATTACACAGCACCCTGCATCACTGCCCCCCTTTAGATTACACAGCACCCTGCATCACTGCCCCCGTTTACATTACACAGCACCCTGCATCACTGCCCCCTTTACATTACACAGCACCCTGCATCACTGCCCCCCTTTACATTACACAGTACCCTGCATCACTGCCCCCCTTTACATTACACAGCACCCTGCATCACTGCCCCCCTTTACATTACACAGCACCTTGCATCACTGCCCCCTTTACATTACACAGCACCCTGCATCACTGCCCCCTTTACATTACACAGCACCCTGCATCACTGCCCCCTTTACATTACACAGCACCCTGCATCACTGCCCCCCTTTACATTACACAGCACCCTGCATCACTGCCCCATTTACATTACACAGCACCCTGCATCACTGCCCCCCTTTACATTACACAGCACCCTGCATTACTGTCCCCCTTTACATTACACAGCACCCTGCATCACTGCCCCCCTTTACATTACACAGCGCCCTGCATTACTGCCCCCTTTACATTACACAGCACCCTGCATCACTGCCCCCCTTTACATTACACAGCACCCTGCACCTCTGGACCCCTTTACATTACACAGCACCCTGCATCACTGGACCCCTTTACATTACACAGCACCCTGCATCACTGGCCCCCTTTACATTACACAGCACCTTGCATCACTGGCCCCCTTTACATTACACAGCACCCCTTTCCCTTGACTGAAACACTACACTATATTGACAGTACATTTATTTCAGGTCTAAAAGAGGAACCTTTTGGAATGAGGGACAAATGGATTTGATTCCAGAAGAGGGACAGGCACTCTAAATAAGGGACAACTAGAAGGGAGGGTAGAGCTGCAGTCACTGCTTAAATCAGCCCCAGGGCCAGTTCGGCCCTGCTGCTGGCTCTCCCTGGCGATTCCAGGGGGGGCAAACGACCCCCCTTGCCCTATGGAGCGGATGCCCATGCCTGGGAGATCTGTTTGTTTGGGATGCAGGGGCTGATTTGCTAAAAGGAGAAATTGTTATGAAGATCACTGGCGTGCTGGTATGGTGGGTAGACAGGTGCTTGCGGATGTTTGCTAATGTGTAAGCAAGCTGGCCATACACTAAACAATCTGATTGTACAATCCAGTGGCGGCCCGTCCATCAGGGGTGCAGGGAGGTCGCTCCCTCCCCCCCCCCAGCGCTGTATCCTGGCCTAGGCCAACAAGGCCCAGGCCTAGGGCAGCACTTTGCAGGGGGGCAGCACGGAAAGGGTCCCCGCTGGCTTGTGCTACACTGTTATGCCGCGTACAGACGGTCGTTTTATGTGATGAAAAAAACGAAGTTTTTCAAACTTCATTTTCAAAAACGATGTAGCATACACACCATCGTTTTTTTTCCAAAAGCTCTAGCAAAGCGCGGTTACGTTCAGCACGTACGACGGCACTCTGTTCCATTCAAGCTCGCTTCATAACTTGCTTCTGAGCATGCGCGGGTTTAAAAACGACACAAAAAATTCAAGCATGTTCGAATTTTTTTTTCTCGTTTTTCAGAAGACCTAAAACAACCTTTTTACCCACACACGGTCATTTTAAATGACGTTTTCAAAAATGTTGTTTTTTTTCATCACAAAAAACGACCGTGTGTACGCGGCATTAGTGTAGTGCCAGTCTTATGGGCCGGACTGGGCTCAGGTGCAAATTAGTCCAGCGCCCCCATAAAGCGGCCGCACTGCTTCCGGTATGCGGGCGGCCGGTGATCTGACTATATGGTTCCGGCTATCGAGATGGTTCCTGTAAGGACTGCGCAGGCGCAATCCTTGCCGACGGAAATCTCCGAACCTCGGCCGGCATCCAGGGAGACGTGGAATTTGCCTCCTGCCTTTTTTTTTTAAACATCCTCCAATCCACGGGGATGTTAAGGAATGAGCCTGGATGCCGGCTGAGGTTCGGAGATTTCCGTCGGCAAGGATTGCGCCTGTGCAGTCCTTACAGGAACCATCTCGATAGGGGAACCTTAACGACAAGTCACCGGCATTCCACAACTGTGTGTGTGTGGGGCTGCTTCTAATTTTGATTGTCCTATCATCCTGGACCACAAACCTTCCTCACGGTTTTATATGTTTTCTGCTGCACCATTGTCATGGTTATATCTTCTTAGTCCTCTCCATAAAATTATCAGAAATTTGTGCTTAAAGTAGAAATATAGGCAGCATTTTTTTCATTTTGGATAAGTAAGGGAGGGTTATAGCCCCTGTCAGTTTATGTTTTACCTTCCCTGTCCCATTCCCTTCACTTCCTGCCCCATAGCCAAACAGGAAGTGAGAGGAAATATATGCAAATTAAGGGAATCCATTGCCCCCCAAGGCTCTCAGAACTAGTGTCCCTACAGAAAAGTGGGGCGGGTCTAGGGTTTAGGGCGGGTTTAGGGCGTATCTTATACAGAAATGGGTGTGGCCTTCACAGGAAGGGGTGGGTCATATTTAAATTAGGGGGTCAAAACCTAAATACACCACTGCCCCCCCCCCCATCTATGCATCCGGCCCCCTAGTCTGCATTTTGGTGGTGGGGGGTGGTGGTGGGTGGTTGTATGCAGACCCCGCCGACTGATTCACCCACAGGTGGCGTTTGGTGGGTGTCTGTGTGTGCACCCACCCTCCCCCCCCAAATATACCACCAGCTGCCACTGTACAATGCTATTCCTAAAGAAACCTTTAGGCTCGATTCACACTAATGCGTTTTTTTTATGCATTTTGCAGAAATGCAGGGACATTTTTTAACATGGTTTCCTCTGGAACATGTTCACATCAATGCTTTTTTGTGCCTCTGCGTTTTTGGAAAGGGCAGGGACCTTTTTTCCCCGCAAAAAGCAGCACTTTGCATGTAATAGAATTCAATGGCCCGCATCCAAAACGTAACTTTTTTTTTTTTAACCTGTTCATAGCTGGTTGTTAAAGGAAATGTAAAAAAAAATTCAATTGCCGGCTAAAAAAAAAAGAAAACGCAAATCGCGGCAAAATCAATGTAAAAACGTGTGTTGAAAAACGCAAAAAGCACTGCAAAAACGCTCAAAAGCAACATGCATAGGTGTGAATCAAGATGCATGCACAGTGTTTTCCATGTATTCCAATGGCTCTAGTTCACACCATGCAGTCAGTTTCCGGTCAGTTTCTGCACCATAAACTGACTGCATGGTGTGAACTAGAGCCATTGGAATACATGGAAAACACTGTACATGCATTTTTAGTGCAGAAAAAATGCACATGAAACTGAACGGAACTGCGTCTGGTGTGAACTGGCACTAAAACATTTTTTTTCTGCCAGTAAATACCATATACAGCCCACTTCCTGTTTCCTGTCTGGCCATTAGCCTAGGCTTATGACATCATGCACAGACCTCTCTCTCACTCCCGTGAGTGTTTGCCAGGAAGGGAGGGGGGATGAGTCATAAGAGGGCCAAAGAGAGCTGCAGAGCTGGAGGTGTGCCTCTATGTATCTGTGTAAATCTAGGAAGTGAACAAGAAGCAGCTTCAGCTTCCCACAGTTAAAATGGTTGCAGCCGGACTCAGTGGAGAGAGATTTCTGCAGCATATTTGGCAAGTACAGAATCACAGTATATATAAAATAATATGCAAAGTGGTTGGAGAGAAGCTTCAGAATGGCAAAGATGTTTTTATTAGAAATTATGGGCCAGATTCACATAGAACTGCGGCGGCGTAACGTATCGTAGATACGTTACACCGCCGCAAGTTTGCATCGCAAGTGCCTGATTCACCAAGCACTTGCAATGAAAACTTACGCCGGCGGTCTCCGGCTTAAGCCCGCATAATTCAAAGGGGCGTGTGCCATTTAAATTAAGCGCGCTCCCGCGCCGGACCTACTGCGCATGCTCCGTTTTGAAATTCCCGCCGTGCTTTGCGCGAAGTGACGTCATTTTTTCGAACGGCGACGTGCGTAGCGTACTTTCGTATTCCCGG
Organism: Rana temporaria; assembly: GCF_905171775.1. NCBI lineage: Eukaryota > Metazoa > Chordata > Amphibia > Anura > Ranidae > Rana > Rana temporaria. The sequence continues at coordinate 35,079,808 of NC_053495.1, read as the reverse complement.
ATGTCTTACGCAAGAACAAAAATTGTTTAAAGCGGTTGTAAACCCGCATGAAATTTTTTAATTTTTTTTCTCCTGTAAGGCAAAAGTCATAATGAGCTAATATGCACCGCATATTAGCTCATTATGAAATACTTACCTCGGAACGAGGTATGTAGCACTTACCTGGTCCACGCCGAGCGAGATTTCATCTGGCCTCGGCGTGTCTTCCGGGTATCGCCGCTCCAACGCTGTGATTGGCTGGAGCGGCGATGACGTCACTCCCGCGCATGCGCGTGGGAGATTTAAAACTCGGCAAGGTCCGGCGGCTGCCGGTCCTTTCGCCGTAGATCCCCCCTGCGCATGCGCCGTGGCGCATTGCGAGGGGAATATCTCCTAAACCGTGCAGGTTTAGGAGATATTCTCCCCACCTACAGGTAAGCCTTGTTATAGGCTTACCTGTAGGTAAAAGTAAAAAAAGTGGGTTTACAACCACTTTAAATTTCGACGCGGGAACGACGGCCATACTTTAAACAGCACATACGTGGGCTGTGTAAAGTTAGGGCAGTTAAAACGACAACTAAAATTGCGACGGGAAACTAGACTAGCGACGACGTAACGAACGCGAAAAACCATTGTGGATCGCCGTAAGTACTAATTTACATACCCGACGCTGGTTTACGAAGCGAACTCCCCCCAGCGGCGGCTGAGGTATTGCATCCTAAGATCCGGATCTTAGGGCAAACGGATCTTAGGGCAAACTATGCGTAACTGATTCTATGAATCAGTCGCATAGTTAGGAAGACCCTAAAACAGAGATACGACGGCGTATCAGGAGATACGCCATCGTATCTCTTTTGTGAATCTGGCCCTATGTGAGCAGACTGAAGTTCCTCTTTAAAAGAGAACTATGGGTTTGTTTGTTTTCTGTTCCTTATTCATACTTACCTAGCTGGATGCAGCAGCAATCTGATACTGCATCTGTCCCCTGCCGTCTCTAACACTGAGAACTGAGCGATCAAACACTGCTGATCACTTGGTTCTCAGGGCTCCCTGACTGCCAGTCCCCAGCTCTCTACTCTGCCACCCCACACTCACTGGAGCGCTGGACTGTGGAGGGGGTGGCAGCTGCAGGCTCAGACTCTCAGCAGCTTGCTGAAAGGCTGAGCCGGGTGCTGGTCCAGGGTTCTGAGGCTCTGTGATATCAGTCGTCAGCCCGCTGTCTGCTGAAAGCGGGTCACGGGAGTGCAAAATGAACTGCACTCCTGTGATCCACCGGAGAAGTAAAGCCAAACAAGCATTGACTGTACTTCTCCTTTAAATTTTTAAAGCTATTTAAATTATTAAGTATTAAACCCAAAACCAAAAATGTAATAGATTGTAGCTTACCAATCATTGGATGGGGTGGATGCATAAGTTTTCTTCTCTGGATTTTCCCCTTTGTTTTCACCTGGTGGTCTGACCAGTAACAGACCGTGGCCCAGGTTCACAAAGCACTTGCGCTGACGTATCTCGAGATACGCCACGTAAGTGCAAATATGCACCGTCGTATCTGTGCGCAGTACCCACAAAACTAAGATACGCCTAAAAACAGGCTTCATCCGACCAACGTAACTTGCCTACGCCGGCGTAGAGTGGGCGCATATTTACGCTGGACGCATTTGGCCCACCCATTGATTTTCTATTCAAATATGCAAATGAGGGAGATACCCGATTCACGATGCTCCCAACGCAGGCTACGACTGGTGCGCGTAAGTTGTACGTCCGGCGTAAAGTTATGCCCCATAAAGGAGGTGTAACTCAGCAGCAGACATGGAAAGGTCTGCACCAGGGAACTCAAGCCCGCGTATTTTACGTAGTTTACGTTGGACGTGAATATGACTAGGCGTAGGTTACGTTCACGCCGTAGGCAGTGATCCGGCGTATCTTAGGCAGTTGTTCTGACTTGATTGTGAGCATGCGCACTCGGATGCGCCCACGGGACGGCACATGCGTCGTTCGTTATACGTATGTCTGGCGCTCGACCCTTCATTTGCATGGAGTCACGCCTCATTTGCATGGCTCACGCCTACTTCCACTTACGCCGACTTACGCCTTGGAAACCCAGCGCAGTTTTGGGAGGAAGTGCTTTGTGAATTCAATGCTTGCCTCCATGCGATGCGTCGGCGTAGCCAGGGGCGTACCTAGAGCATTTGGTACCCGGGGCGGATCCTATATCTGGCACCCCCCCCACGGTAAAATGTAAAAACACCCCACTGTGCCCCCTGCATCCTTCAATATCTCTTTGTCACTACTGTGTACCCCTCTCCACAACTGCACCTCTGGACCCCCTTTACATTACACAGCCCCCTGCACCTCTGGACACCCTTTACATTACACAGCCCCCTGCACCACGGGACCCCTTTACATTACACAGCACCCTGCACCTCTGGACCCCCTTTACATTTCACAGCACCCTGCACCTCTGGACCCACTTTACATTACACAGCACCCTGCACCTTTGGACCCCTTTTACATTACACAGCACCCTGCATCACTAGACCCCCTTTACATTACACAGCACCATGCACCTCTGGACCATTTTACATTACACAGCCAGCACCCTGCACCTCTGGACCCCTTTACATTACACTGCACTTCTGGACCCCTTTACATTACACAGCACCTCTGTATCCCTTTACATTACACAGCACCCTGCACCTCTGGGTCCTTTTACATTACACAGCACCCTGCATCACTAGACCCCCTTTACATTACACAGCACCCTGCACCTCTGGACCCTTTTACATTACACAGCCAGCACCCTGCACCTCTGAACCCCTTTACATTACACTGCACTTCTGGACCCCTTTACATTACACAGCACCTCTATATCCCTTTACATTACACTGCACCCCTGCACCCCTTTACATTAGACTGCACCTCTGGACAGTGCAGACCCCTCCCTACAATACAGACCCACCACTACAGTGCAGACTCCCCTACAATACAGACCCCCCTACAATACAGACCCACCTACAATACAGAACCCCCCCCCCCCACAATACAGACCCACACCTACAGTTCAGAACACCCCCCCTACAATACAGAACCCCCCACAATACAGAACCCCCCTCATATACAGAACCCCCCCCATACAGAACACCCCCCACAATACAGAACCCCCCCCTCATATACAGAACCCCCCCTATACAGATACCACCCCCTACAATACAGAACCCCCCCTACAGTTTAGACCCCCCTACAATACAGAACACCCCCCTCTACAATACAGAACCACCCCCCCACAATACAGAACCCCCTCCTCATATACAGAACCCCCCCTATACAGATACCACCCCACTACAATACAGAACACCCCCCCTACAATACAGAACCCCCCATACAGATACCACCCCCCTACAATACAGTACACCCCCCCCCACAATACAGAACCCCCCTCATATACAGAACCCCCCTATACAGATACCAGCCCCCTACAATACAGAACACCCCCCCACAATACAGAACCCCCCTCATATACAGAGCCCCCCTATACAGATACCACCCCCCTACAATACAGAACACCCCCCCTTACAATACTGATGTAATGATGATCAGCGCACCATGTGTTACACACAGAGCACTTGTAGGGAGGAGGGGGAGGCGGCCGCAGCTTCACGCTGCTCGGCTGTGTGACTGTCAGACAGTCAAGTCACAGCCAATAGTATCAGAGCCACTGCGCCGCAGCCACAGAGAAGGGGATCATTGCGGCCGGGTCCCGGGTATCACTCTGGTACGGCTCGCATTCGCACCCCCCTCCGAAAAGCCTGGCTGTGTGTTACGTTATCTAGTCTGCCACTGGCGCTGCCATGCTGTCACCGCGCCATGCCTCAGTCGCGGAGGGGGGGTGTCGGCCTGACACCCCCCCCAGTGTGTGGCACCCGTTGCTGCACGCCCCCCCACCCCCTGCTTAGTACGCCATTGGGCGTAGCGTACGGCGGCATAAATGTGCGCCGCTCTCTGTGAATCCGTGTCCTTGTGTATTAGTGAGGCCTCGTACACACAACCGTTTTCCTCTGCAAAATCCATCAATACAAATGCTGGCAGAGCATTTTTGACAAGAAAAATGGTCGTGTGTAAGTTTTTCGTTGAGAAAACTGTCGTGGATCTCGACGAGAAAAAAAGAGAATATGTTCACTTTTTTCTCGTCAGGAGTCTCAATTTCCTCGTCGTGTTTCACGTCGGGCTGGTTTACGACGAGAAACGCATTCGTGTGTATGCTTGGAAACCCGCGCATGCTCAGAATAAAGTATGAGACGGGAGCGCACCTTCGGTAAAAGTAGCGTTCGTAATGGAGATAGCACGTTTGTCACGCTGTAACAGACTGAAAAGCGCAAATCGTCTCTCACCAAACTTTTACTAACACGCAGTAACATGAGATTAACAAAAGCAGCCCCAAGGGTGGCGCCAGTGGAATCAAACTTCCCCTTTATAGTGCCGTCGTACGTGATGTACGTCACCGCGTTTGAGAACAACGAGATTTTGTCTTGACAGTGTGTATGCAAAGAAAGCTTGACAATATTCTCGACAAGCCTGACAAGAACCTAATCTAGGTGTATGAGGCCTGAGACACCACTCTGGAGTAATGAGCACAGGAGGGGCAGCAGCATTGTCAGTCTGTAAGTCAGTAAAAAGTTAATTTCAAGGCACACAAATACAATATTCCAATTTTTTTTTTTTTTTTAATCTAAAAGATGAGGTTGCACCAAGTAAGTACCGTATTTATCGGCGTATAACACACACTTTTTTCCCCTTAAAATCAGGGAAAATCGTGGGTGCGCATTATACGCTGAACCTCGCTGTCTCTGAATGCCGCCGACAAAGCCCGACAAAGACCGAGCTCCGCCCGCAGCCACTAAAACATACATACCTACCTATTTATACTGTGGGCCGGATTCAGATAGGTTAGCGGATCTTTTGATCCGTGTAACCTATCTGATTAAAGGGGAGATCTCTGATGGACACTGATGGGTGGCACTGATGGACACTTAGGGGTGGCATTGAAGGCATTGCTGGGCATCACTTGTTTATCCCAGTGCCCATGTTGCCAGTCAGTGCCCATTTGTGGGCACTGATTGGCATCTTTCTAATTTTTTTTTACTGCCCCCTTCCCTGGTTCTCCAGTGTGGGCATCCGAGGGGGGGGCTGCGCTGATAAACAATCAGCGCAAGCCCCCCCTTTCAGGAGGCTCTTCCAACGGCTCTTCCTGTTTACATCATGATCAGCCGTGATTGGACACAGCTGATCACGTGGTAAAGAGCCTCCGCCGGAGGCTCTTTACCGAGATCGGAGTTGCAGGGTGTCAGATTGACACCCTGCACCACCGATCGCCGCGCTGCGCGCCCCCACGGGCACGCGCCGGCATGAAATCCTGCAGGACGTCAATAGACGTCCAGTCAGGATTTCACAACCACTTCCCGGACGTAAATTGTCTATTGACCGGGCGGGAAGTGGTTAAACTGCATCCAATTTGCATGACATGTGAAAGTGACCGGTTCTCAATGGAGCCGGTTCGCACATGTCCATGACGGCCGCCGTGCAGTTTCAAAAAAGGGTTCTGTGCGTTTTTGAGATCAATTCAGGAGCCAATTCAGGTGAAACGTCCGGCCACGTCCGGTGACTGCATATTTCAGGTTTTGCAGGCTGCTGGCAGTGTGGTTTGTTCCTACAGCTGTGCCTCCCGGGGGCCCGAAAACACCAAAATTTGATGCATAGAGGCCAAACTACCTCTGTGCATCAAAGGGCTCCACTTGCCATTGCCGGTTCTGCTAGTTCCAGCTAGAATGGAAAGTCATGCTGAGGGTGGTAACGAGCTCCGAGATGACAGCATAAACAAATGTCTGGGTTGGGGGCGAGTTTTGTGCCGAGGATCAGGTTCCCACGCACGCATTGATCAGATTCGCATAAGGAAATGTAAAAGGATTAGCTGGTGGCGCAGTGACTTGGCGCCAGTATCTTCTGATCCCAGCTCGCAGCCTTTCTGTGATTAATGGCTTCTGTTATCTTTTCTTCCTCCATTCAGGAAAAAACTCTTCGCACTTCTCGCAGTCCCCCTATTGGCTGCCTTCTCGCTGATTTGCAAAACAAATTCATTCTTGAGGTTAAATTATTCACCATCTTTGTTGCTCTGTGTGTGAGCGTCACGCAGCCTCATTGATCAGATCTTACATCAAACACGCTTTATTAAAGCAGATGTAGAGCCAACACATATGTGTAGATGATGCATGGCATGATATGAAGTGTGATGCTTATTAACCCCTTCCATACCAGGCACTTACGCACCTTCTCGACCAAGCCAATTTTCAGCTTTCAGCGCTGTCGCACTTTGAATGGCAATTGTGCGGTCGTGCTACAATGTACCCAAACAAAATTGGCGTCCTTTTTTCCCCACAAATAGAGCTTTCTTTTGGTGGTATTTGATCACCTCTGCGATTTTTTTTTCGCGCAACAACTTCTCTTTCAATTACGGGCACTGATATGATGGCACTGATGAGCACGGATGAGGTAGTACTGATGGGCACCGATGAGGTGGCACTGATGGGCGGTGCTGGTATGCAGCACTGATGGGCACTCATAGGCGGCACTGATGGGCACTCATAGGCGGCACTGATGGGCATTCATAGGCGGCACTGATGGGCACTCATGGGCGGCACTGATGGGCACTCATGGGAGGCACTGATGGGCACTCATAGGCGGCACTGGGCACTCATAGGCGGCACAGATGGGCACTCATGGGCGGCACTTATGGGTGGCACTGATGGGTACTTATAGGTGGCACAGATGGGCACTGATAGGTGGGCACTGGGTATGGATGGGCACTGTGGGGTGGCACTGATGGACACTCTGGGGTGGCACTGATGGACACTGTGGGGTGGCACTGATCCATCCATGTTGCCAGTCAGTGCCCATTTATGGGCACTGATTGACATCTTTTTTTTTATAGACTTTTTTTTTTATTGCCTTTTTTTTTCCCTTCCCTGGTGGTCCATGTAGCGATCCGAGGGGGGGCTGCGCTGATAAACAATCAGCGCGAACCCCCCCTGTCAGGAGAGCCGCCGATCGGCTCTCATCTACTCGCGTCTGTCAGACGTGAGTGAGGAAGAGCCATCAACGGCTCTTCCTGTTTACATCGTGATCAGCCGTGATTGGACACGGCTGATCACGTGGTAAAGAGCCTCCGCCGGAGGCTCTTTACCGAGATCGGAGATGCAGGGTGTCAGACTGACACCCCGCATCACCGATCGCCGCGCTGCGCACCCTCACGGGCGCACGTGGCATGAAATCCTGCAGGACGTCCATAGATGTCCAGTCAGGATTGTGTAACCAATTCCCGGACGTAAATTTCCCATTGACCGGGTGGGAAGTGGTTAATATAAATGGGTAAAATTATCGTTCTGATTCGTTTTTTTTTATAGTCTGGTGACCACTTGCTGGATTCCCTCAGCTGTGCTGGCTGGGGCTAGGGTTGCCACCTGTCCGGGATTCACCCGGACAGTTTGGGTTTGGAATCGGGCATCCGGGTTTCAGACTGCCTGAAACCTGCACACATTATTCAGACTGGACTATGACTTCCCAACAGGGTTGCTGGCTGCAGTTGTCTAAGCTGAGAGTGTCTCTGTTACACTGCCCAAAGGTATCACTAATCTAACCATTCCCCCCTCACACGCATAGACCGGAGAGGAGAGAGGGCTCGATCTGTTCCTCTTCCTCCCGCCCCCACCCCTCTGTGTCTGCCCACACTTCAATCTCTGGCGCTTTTCCTCAGAAAAGGAAAGTAGAGGCCAGAAATTTAAATTGCAGCAGCCTCAGATACATCTGGATGAGAGGTGCTGACTGCCAAGGGGTGAGTGAGCTCACCATCCATCCCTCGCTGTGACTGAAGCCCCCCCCCCTTCTCTCTCCTGTCTCTGAGAGAGTACACCAAGGTAAATCAGGGTTCTCAGAGCACCCCTTACATCAGAGTTCCCCTTTACAACAGAGGCCACAGTGTTCCCGCTTACATCAGAGTCCTCACTGTACATCAGGGTTCTCAGTGTTCCGCCTTAGACCCCTTTCACACTGAGGGCGTATTGCATAAAAATAGCGCCTGCAATCCGCCCTCAGACAGCTGCTCCATTGTCTCCAGTGTGAAAGCCAGAGGGGTTTCACACTGGAGTGTTGCGCAAGCAAGCTGGTAAAAAAAGTCCTGCTAGCCGCATCTTTGAAGCGGTGAAGGATTGGTGTGTTTACCGCTCCTGCCCATTGAAATCAATGGGACAGCGCGGCTATACCGCTGGCAATGCGCTGCTGCAGCAGCGCATTGCGGGCGGGTTTAACCCTTTCTCGGCTGCTAGAGGGGGATAAAACTGACCCGCTAGCTGCCGAGATGCGCCACAAATCCACCCATAGGGGTGTTTTACCGCCGACGCTATGAGCGGCTCAGTGTGAAAGGGGAATTAAAGCGGAGGTCCGCCATTTTTTTTTAAAGTCAGCAACTACAAATACTGCAGCTTCTGACTTTTAAAAAAAGGACACTTACAGTACCTGTCCAGCGCGCCCACGATGTCGGTACCCTCGGTCAACCCATCCCTCGGTCCTCGGATGCTGCCGCCGCCATCTTCGGTAAGGGAGTCAAGAAACGAAGCCTTGCGGCACCCAAAGCCGATCTATCTCTTGGTCCTCGGATGCTGCTGTCGCCGCCTTGTGTCTCCCAGAAGACAGCGGGGGGCACCAGATGTGGCATAGGCTCCTGCAGATAATGTGGGGGTCTATGCCCAGAAGTGGGTGCAAATACCTGTCTAAGACAGGTATCTGCTCCCCCCTGAAAGGTGACACCGGAGGGGGGGAGGAATCTGGACAGCGGAGGTTCCATTTTTGTGTGGACCTCCGCTATAAATCAGGTTCCTAGAGCATCCCTTATGTTAGAGTCCCCGGAGTTCTCCTTTACATCAGAGTCTGCAGAGCTCCCCTTACAGTGTAAAGGAACTTTGCAAGTTCAGATGTAAAAGGGGAACTCTGCAAGTTCAGATGTAAAAGGGGAACTCTGCAAGTTCAGATGTAAAAGGGGAACTCTGTGGACTCTGATGTAAAAGGGGAACTCTGTGGATTCAGATGTAAAAGGGGAACTCTGCAGATTCAGATGTAAAAGGGGAACTCTGCAGATTCAGATGTAAAGGGGAACTCTGCAAGTTCAGATGTAAAAGGAGAACTCTGCGGATTCAAATGTAAAAGGAGAACTCTGCGGATTCAGATGTAAAAGGGGAACTCTGCGGACTCAGATGTAAAAGGGGAACTCTGCGGATTCAGATGTAAAAGGGGAACTCTGCGGATTCAGATGTAAAAGGGGAACTCTGCGGATTCAGATGTAAAAGGGGAACTCTGCGGACTCAGATGTGAAAGGAGAACTCTGTGGATTCAGATGTAAAAGGGGAACTCTGCGGACTCAGATGTAAAAGGGGAACTCTGCGGATTCAGATGTAAAAGGGGAACTCTGCGGATTCAGATGTAAAAGGGGAACTCTGCGGATTCACGAATATTTGAATGGCTAAACAATGGGAGCGCCACATGCGTCCAGCCTACGAACGTACGTGCGCCCGACGCAGGCTACGCGAGGTGCGCGTAAGTTGTACGTCCGGCGTAAAGTTATGCCCCATAAAGGAGGTGCAACCCAGCAGCAGACATGCAAAGGTCTACACCAGGGAACACAAGCCGGCGTATTTTACGTTGGACATGTGTCTGGCTGGGCGTAGGTTACGTTCACGCCGTACGCAGTGATCTGGCGTAGTTTAGACAGTTGTTCCGACGTGGTTGTGAGCAGGCGCAGGGGGATGCGTGCACGTCCCGGCGCATGCGCAGTTCGTGATACGTATCTGTCTGGCGCTCGGGGTCATCATTTGCATGGGGTCACGCCTCATTTGCATGGGTTACGCCCACTTCCACCTACGCCAGCATACGCCTTTGAATCCCATGCCACGCTGGCGCAGCGTTGGGAGCACTGGCTTTCTGAATTCAATGCTTGCCTCTCTGCGCTGCGTTGGCGTAGCGTACATTGGTTACTCTACAGCGGCGTAATGTGCGCCTGCTCTCTGTGAATCTGGGCCTATATTCTTAAAAATCAAATCAGCAATGACAGCTCCATTGTTTCCAACCACATGCATTTCCTTAAAGCTCTTGCACCATGATATAACAGTACATGGTCCACACTATTAAAAAAAGCCTCTATATAAAATATATGTAATGTTCAGGCTATTTTCCTGTTCCCCAACCCACAAGATTCTATTAAATTGTCTAGATGTGATGGATGAATGGCCCCTATATCATTCTAATAGACACAAGTACCCCTGATACACCTGCCCCATGCTGTGTTGCATTGATTAAACACTAGTAAATTGTATCTGGCTGTCATTTTCTCACATCAGAGAGTACTTAGCCAGAGGTCTATCCCACCACGCTCTGCTGGTCACATTGCATGCTAACATCCATATAATATTGCCCTTCTGACAACAATCCCTCTTTGAAAATGACTAATTGTTTTCTTTTATCCATGTATGCCTGGACTGATAGGGTTTCATATTTTTAATTACGAGCGGCTGCACTTTTCACAATTGGGGATGTCCTAAGGGCTTCATAAAAGGAACCATAATTACAGTAATTATCCATATTGAAAATGTTTCTGAATGGGAAGGGGTTGACCTGACACCAGCTTTTGTGTGGTGGTCTATACCAATACTCAGTGACTTCAGAACATTATCAAAAACTGCATTGATGATCTTGTATTAAAATACGAGGTCTATGCTCAAGGCTCTCAGTGCTCGGGTGGGGGGATATGATCACCATGTATAAATACGTTAGGTAGGGTTGCCACCTCATCCCTTTAAAACATAACACATCTGAATTACACAGGTTCTGAGGCTAATTTAATGCAGATAAGGCACCAAGTGAGTTTAATTACCACCTTAATCAACCACAGAACCTGTGTAATTAATATGTGTTCTGTTTTAAAGGGATGAGGTGGCAACCCTAACGTTAGGTGGTCCATATAGTGAACTTGATGTTGAGTTATTCACTTTCAGGCTCTAACAGAGGACAATGGAGCACCCTTTACGTCTGGAGGAAAAGAGATTTAACCTTCACATGCTGAAAGGCGTCTTCACAGTAAGGCCTAGTACACACGAGAGGATTTATCCGCGGATACGGTCCACCGGACCGTTTCCGCGGATAAATCCTCTCGAGGATTTGCGAGGATTTGGATCCGATGGAGTGTACTCACCATCGGATCGAAATCCGCGCCGAAATCCCCTCGCGATGACGTGTCGCGCCGTCGCCGCGATAATGATGCGGCGACGTGCGCGACGCTGTCATATAAGGTATTCCACGCATGCGTCGAATCATTACGACGCATGCGGGGGATCCCTTCGGACGGATTGATCCGGTGAGTCTGTACAGACCAGCGGATCAATCCGTTGGGATGGATTCAAGCGGATAGATTTGAAAGCATGTCTTTAAATTTCTATCCGCTTGAAATCCATCCCAGGGGATAAAAATCCGCGGAAACAGATCCGCTGGATTGTACACACCAGGGGATCTATCCGCTGGAGCCGGTCCGCGGATCAATTCCAGCGGATGGATCCTCTCGTGTGTACGGGGCCTAAGAGCTGTGAAATGTGGAATAGACACCCTCAGAAACTAGTTCTGGCCAGCTCAGTAGATTATTTGTAACCGCTTGCCGACCAGCTGCTGTTATTATACTGGGGCAGGTTCGGCACATTACCGCGAGACGTCGTAGCTGTATGTAGACCCCTTAAAGGAGAAGTCCAGCCTGAGCTTTTTAGGCTGGGCTTCTCCTCTGGGTCACAGGAGTGCAATTTGTTTGTGACCCATCTGAAGTCTACTTTCCGCTGACGTCACTGCCATCAGTCAGGGCAGCGCATCATCACGACTTCCCAAGTCAGGATCCGCCAGCTGCCCTGATCAGGATCCGCCAGCTGCCCCAGCGGCTCAGCGAGCCGCTGAGAAGCTGGGACAGCCTCTCCCCGCCCCTCCACGGCTCAGCGCTCCAATGAGCGTGGAGGAGCAGAGAGGAAAGAGGCTGACTCACAGCATCGGTCTGATGCTCCATCTACTGAGGTAAGTATGAATCCAAAACCAAAAAAAACATACTTCTCCTTTAAGCGGGGATAGCAGGCACGCGCGCTGCCGGGGGCACGCACGCACACACCCACCGCACTGTGGAGGAACGGATGTGCGTGGCCGGCGGTTGGGATGACCGTCGGCCACACGCGATCGCGGGCACGAGAGCCAGAACAGGGACGTGTGCGTGTAATCACACAAATCTCTGTTTTGTGAAGAGAGGAGAGACAGACACACATGAGGGAACACAGTTATCCCCTTAATTACCCCTAGTTAACCCCTTCCCTGCCAGTGACATTTACACAGTAATCCGTGCATTTTTATAGCACTGATCACTGTATAAATGTCAATGGTCCCAAAAATGTGTCAAAAGTGTCCGATCTGGCCTCCATAATGTCGCATTCCTGATAAAAATTGCAGATCACTGCCATTACTAGTAAAAAAAAAAAATGCCATAAAAATGCCATAAATAGTTTCCATAGTCTCTTAAATACCCTCCGTGCTCCTCCCATAAATTCAGGCCAGCATACTGGCCTTCTAATATATATATATATATATATATATATATATACCCAGAAGCTTTGAGCAACAATAGTAAACTAATAAACATAGAAATGCTTGCTCAATAGTCCCTGCTTCTGGTCTGGATCAGTAATAGCTGTTCCATAGCAGGACATACCAGTGATATCAAAACCTCTCTCTCTCTTCACTTCCTTCTTCTGGGGTTTCCAGCCCAGCCTCCCAAAGACAGGAAGTGCATATACATAATAATATATAACTCTGTGATATTAATCATCTCAGTTATCAACAATTACAGTGGACAGTAGAGGACAGCAGATCCCTTACAGTAGTGTTGGAGGTGATCTTCTCTCCTCCAAAAAAATTACCCCATTTATAATTTTTTTTATTCCCAGCAAAACAGTATTACTGCCTTGACACTCAAAAGCCTGCTTGCACACTGTGGCCCGGATTTAGAAAGGACGTATCTCCAGATACGCCGTCGTAAGTCTAAATGAGCGCCGTCGTATCTATGCGCTGATTCATATAGGCAGTTACACCTGAATTAGGCCAAGATACGACCAAAGTAAGTCTCTTACGCCGTCGTATCCAGGGTGCATATTTACGCTGGCCGCTAGGGGCGATTCCGTAGATTTACGCGTCGAATATGCAAATTACCTAGATACGCCGATTCAGAAACGTACTTGCGCCCGATCGGATTTAGCTACGCCGTTTACGTAAGGCGTTGGTCCGGCGTAACTTTACCCCTCATAAAGCAGGGCTAAGTCATGTTAAGGTATGGACGTCGGAAATGTCGAAACAGCGTCGTATTTTACGTCGTTTGCGTAAGTCGCACGTGAATGGGGCTGGGCGTAAGTTACGTTTGCGTCGACAAAGCATTAAGCCGACGTATCTTAGGGAATATTTGCGTCGTGATTCTGAGCATGCGCCGTTCGATCGAACATGCATTTACATGGGGTCACGCTTCATTACAATACAACACGCCCACTGCCTTGCTACTTTGAATTACGCGGGCTTACGCCGGCCCATTTACGATACGCCGACGTAACTTTGGGAGCAAGTGCTTTCTGAATACAGTACTTGCCTCTCAATGTTACATCGGCGTAGCGCATAGGAGATGCGTTACGCCCGCTCAAAGATACGACAATGTATCTGAATCACGGCCTGTGTCTAGAAAGCACTCCTAAAAAAAAAACGTTTTTGGGGTATGTCTTTGACAATAGCAACCTGCCCCTGCGCAAATTTTGCAAGCCTGTTGATGACATACAGGGTGTGATAAAAGCCGTTTCTGACTACAGGTACAAGTAAATTAAAAAGTAATGCTGAGACATGCTCTAGAAGGAGAGAGGGAGGCTTGGTGGCAAATTGGGATCATTCCTTTACAAATCCTTGAAGTAATTGGATGTCCTGGTGTGATACAGCTAATCCTACAGGAGGAATGGAAGCCCTGGATAGGTAAGCTCTGTACTTTTTGTGCATTCAATAGCTTCTCTTTACAGTTTGTCTAGAATCGTCTTTTAATACCCAGATAAGCAACAATCCCTGGTAGAATTTTGCATAAATTTACTTCTCAACAGATGTCACTCAGCCCCTTTCTTAGGTAAGAGTGAGAAAATTGTTTGCTTATAAGCCTTAATTTTTTCTTTGAATTTCCCCAGCCATTTAGTAAACCATAACTTGTCAAAGGTAAGCATAACAATACTATTATTAGATCATTTCTCCTACCGTTCTCTGACAAAACCATGCATTTACACAAACAGTGAGAGGAGTTCTACTACAATAAAAGGCAGAATTAATGCACACCTTTCAGTTCATAAAACCATCAGGGAATAAAATAATCAATGGGTATGTAATTAAATTATATCCCACTCTCATCATCCCAGCGATACCTGTTAGCGGTGCTGTTATTTTCTTAGGGGAAAAAAACAAGATGTCAGGCTGCATAGCAAGTAAAGAACATGTGTGTACTTTTAATGTGTTAACAGTTATTTATTACAATATCAAGTTGCCCAGTGCTGGCTGCTCTGCACTCAAACAGAGAGTAGAGGCCCAAATCTCTAGTGGTCTAACGCGGCCCTTATGCCTCGTACACACGATCGGTTTTCCCGACGAGAAAACTGCCATTTTTTTAGATTGGTCGGGAAAACCTAGTCGTGTGTATGCTCCATAGCAGTTTTCCCGACGAGAAAACTGCCCGCAAAAAAATTTGAACCTGCTCTATTTTTTCCCGTCAGTCTTTTTCTCGTCACGAAAACCGCTCGTGTGTATGCTTTTCCGAGGGGAAAAAAAACGTGCATACTTAGAATCAAGTTTGAGACGGGAGCGCTCGTTCTGGTAAAACTAGCGTTCGTAATGGAGATAGCACATTTGTCACGCTGTAACGGACTAAAAAGCACAAGGCTGAAAAGCACGAATTGTCTCTCACCAATTTTTTACTAACACGAGGATCAGCAAAAGCAGCCCAAAGGGTGGCGCCATTTAAATGAAACGTCCCCTTTATAGTGCCGTCATATGTGTTGGACGTCACCGCGCTTTGGTCGAAATTTTTTTTGACTGAACATGTGTATACAAGGCAGGCTTGAGAGGAATCACGTAGGGGGAAAATGTTGGGTTTTGCCATGTCAGGAAAACTGGTTGTGTGTACAGGGCATTAAAGAGTGAGCAGCATTGTTGATTGGAGCACTGAGCAGGAGGTGTGTTGACCGCTGGACATTTGGACTGTTTTCCTCTGTGTGATGTGGATCTCCAGCTTGCTGCCAACACTTCAACTTAAAAAACTCACCCAAATGAGGATTACACCAAATAGGGGCATTTAAATCGAATGGCCTATCGGACATTTTATTAGAGCACATCTTAAGGATTGTCGATAGTCTTAATATGGCCATACCTTCCTCTGTAGAGGAAGTTCAAAGGGGTTTCATGAAGGTGGATACTGCTGCCTCCACGGTTGTTGCCACATTATTTAGTTGGGGAAACATTCGCTAGTGTACATTTGGTGTTCAGTCCTCGGACATTCCAGGACATCAGTTTTACAATTTGTGCCTTTAGTATTCTAATATAAATATCTCATATGGCCTTTATGACAACCAGGGCTCCACAATGCCAAGGCCTCCCAGCCACAGTATATACAAGATGGTATTAGGCAACTCAAAGCTAGCATAGTGCTAAATAGATGGGCAGATAAACCTCTGCGGAGAACAACAGAGCAAACCCCTAATCCCCTCATCCCCAGCATGTTGAGTGCTTTACACCCATAACCAAACACTCTCAGTTGCCAAAAAGTTCTTTACCTAAAAAAAAAATCCCAAACATACTCAAGGCGCTCTAGCCCTCAAGCTTCCTGAGGGCTAGAACCCATACTTACAAAGTCCAAATATTGTATAGTAATCAAGGCTAGGGATTAGCCGAACACCCCCCTGTTCAGTTCGCACCAGAAAATGCGAACAGGCAAAAAAAAATGTTTGAACACACAAACACTGTTAAAGTCTATGGGACATGAACATGAAAAATCAAAAGTGCTCATTTTAAAGCTTAATATGCAAGTTATTGTCATAAAAAATGATTGGGGACCTGGGTCGGGAGTAGTTTTAAATGACTTTTTTCCTTTAGAAATTACATTTTGTGCAGGGACAGTTCTAAGCCCGGGAAACATGCGCTACTTTACAGGCATACTATACCCCACCCCCCCGGTACGAAATTTAAAGGAATATTTCACTTTTAGGCCCCATACACACGAGAGGATTTATCCGCAGATACGGTCCAGCGGACCGTATCCGCGGATAAATCCTCTCGAGGATTTCAGAAGATTTCTATGCGATGGCGTGTACACACCATCGCATTGAAATCCGCGCTGAAATCCTCTGGCGATGACGTGTCGCGCCGTCGCCGCTATTATGACGCGGCGACGGGCGCGACGCTGTCATATAAGGAATTCCACGCATGCGTTAAATCATTACGACGCGTGCGGGGAATCCCTTTGGACGGATGGATCCGGTAAGTCTGTACAGACGAGCGGATCCATCCGTTGGAATGGATTCCAGCAGATGGATTTGTTGTGCATGTCAGCAAATATCCGATCTGCTGGAATCCATCCCAGAGGAGATTTCTCCGCGGAAACAGATCCGCTGGCGTGTACACACCATAGGATCTATCCGCAGAAACCCATTTGCTGGGATTTATCTGCGGATGGATTCTATCGTGTGTATGGGGCCTTAGGCCCCGTACACACGACCAAACATGTATGCTGAAACTGGTCCGCGGGCCAGTTTCAGCATACATGTTTGGTCGTGTGTAGGCGCGAGCGGGCCGAATTCCAGCAAACATTTGCCCGCCGGGCCTTTTCCCAGCGGGCAAATATTCCTGGACGTGTTTTAAAACCGTCCGCTGGAATCCTGCCCGCTCGGACATGTACGGTCGTCAGTACAGACCTACCGTACATGTCCGAGCGCCCGCCGTCCCTCGCATGCGTCGAATGACTTCGACGCATGCGTGGAAGCCTTTAAATGGCAGGCCCGCCCACGTCGCCGCGTCATCGTCGCGGCGACGACGCGGACACGCCCCGCGTAGTGTTTACGCGCGGACTTCTGTACGATGGTTAGTACAACTATCGTAAAGAAGCCCTCTGGCAGGCATGTACGGTGAAAACGGTCTGACGGACCGGTTTCACCGTACATGTTTGCTCGTGAGTACCCGGCCTTATTGTTTCACTTTAAGCATTATTAAAATCACTGCTCCCCAAAAAACTGACATTTTGAAAACTTTTTTTTTGCATCGATACACTTTTTATGACAATAACTTACATATTCACCAAATTAGCACTTTTAATGTCTTCCATAGACTTTTAACGGTGTTCCGCGGCTTTTCGATTTGCCGCGAAACACCCCAAACTGAGGAGAGAATGCTCAACTTCTCATAAGCCAAAGATATGGACAGTTGGCATGCTTGGGATAAAATGCTCACCACTGGTCATTAACACATATTTTTACTTGTGATACATCCTGAGTGCGTAACAAAAATATATGTTATGGTCTTAATTGTGCTTTAATTGCTCATCACACTTCTAAAATACTCTGATGCCTTTGGCATTGGATGAACCAAAGTACTGTTTGCCTTCTTTGTCGTCTTCCATCACAACAGATCCACTATAGGTTTGTCCTTGCTTTTTATCAGCGTCAGAACATAAATCTGTAATTGTTGCTTATGAGGTTCAATTATCTTTGGTGTAATGACGCGCACACACGATCGCTTTTCGGCATGAAAAAAAAAACACAGTTTTTCAGCATGTCCAAAAAACAAAGTTTTTCCAACTTCATCATTAAAAACGATGTTGCTCACACACCATCGTTTTAGAAAAATGATGAAGAAAGCGCGGTGACGTACAACACGTACGACGGCACTCTAAAGGGGAAGTTCTATTCGCCTTTGGGCTGCTTTAGCCGATTCCTTGTTAGTAAAAGACGATTCACGCTTTTTTGTCTGATACAGCGTGATGAATGTGCTTACTCCATTATGAATGGTAGTTTTACCAGAGCGAGCGCTCCCGTCTCATAACTTGCTTCTGGGCATGCGCGGGTTTAAAACTTCGTTTTTGCCCACACACGATCATTTTTTACAACCCGAAAAACGACATTTTTTAAAACGACGTTAAAAAATGCAGCATGTTCGAATTTTCTTTTTTTGTCGTTTTTCAGAAGCAGAAAAACGATGTGAAGCCCACACACGATCATTTTAAATGACGTTTTTAAAAATGTCGTTTTTTTTCACGCCGGATCGTGTGTACGCGGCATAACATATTTTTGTTTGTAATCCTTGCTCTGCTCTATTATATACTATGCTTTCTGCTCTGCATCTCTCTACTCTCTCTGATAAATGCCAAGATAACCTTTTGCACATCTTTTTACAAGCTTGTCAGTCAGGTGCTAAAAATGTTCTGTGCCTTGTGACATTACATGTGTTTCCACACCTGTCAGCAACCTCCGGAGGAATCCATGATATCTCATCAAACAAGCAAAGTAGCAGCCGAAAAATGT
The DNA here is from genome assembly GCF_905171775.1 of Rana temporaria. Lineage (NCBI taxonomy): Eukaryota > Metazoa > Chordata > Amphibia > Anura > Ranidae > Rana > Rana temporaria. The sequence continues at coordinate 35,061,134 of NC_053495.1, read as the reverse complement.
GGTACACAGGTTACATTTTAAAGTGGACCTTGCAGTCTACAGCAAGTGAGCGCTATACAGTGGCCCCCAATGTCCCCCATCCTGAATCGCTTAGAAAAATGAATCACCAAAAACAAATAGGAAAATATTTCTTCCTCGGTTGCTGGTTTTTGACTGCTTTGTGCAAATACATCTGAAAGTAAATAAATAAATAACATAAGTGAAAAAATGTGAACTAGATTAAATGATGAAGGGTTATGCCGCGTACACACGATCAGTCCATCCGATGAGAACGGACCGATGGACCATTTTCATCGGTTAACCGATGAAGCTGACTGATGGTCCGTCGCGCCTACACACCATTGGTTAAAAAAACGATCGTGTCAGAACGCGGTGACATAAAACCGGTGACAAATTAAGCCTGCGCTGTAGCCGTCTTTCGGCTATAGCGCAGGCAGGAAGGGGTTACACTCTTTCAAACACCTATGTGTGCTTGGACATGTAGGTTAACATGCAGGACCTTTTAGGGGCAGAAAAAAAAATGTTGAATGCCCCTATGAGTTGCAGAAAAAACATCCAGTGTGCATGATGCCTAAAACTAAAAATACTTTTTTTTTCACTTTGAAATTGTGCATTTTTTTATGTTTATTTTCCAGAGCCTTTTAGTTCTAGCTAGCACATCTTATCTATTTATCCTCTATACATTGTATATATCCCAACAGGGAATGAATACAGCAATTACTGCATATTTACACTCAGATGTTTTTTTTCAAAGCCATGTGAAGCTGGATGCCTACAGAGTATCTAACATGTTTCACGCAAGCGCTTAGTCACCACTTTTAACAGATGTGCTATACTACATAGCATTTGAAAATACATATGACTATTGTATTTCTGGAGTAGAAATTAGTTCTTTATTTTAAAGAACACACAAAACAAAGGACTTTTCTTGTTGGAATGGAAAAGGTATTAGATGGAAGAGCAGAGAGTTGTATGGGGTGGGTTCTAATCACTCAACCTTTTTAGCGGCTCTTCAAAAGCCATTTTTAATCCATTTTCCCTTCCAATTGTACCCCTGCATTGTCACCATTCTCAGTAAGGATGAGCCAATAGTTCATAGGGTCATCAACCCTGTCCTCAGGACCCACTGAGGCTGGGTTCACACTACTACACTACTTTCATCCTACTTTGCTCTGCTACATCGGTCCTACATTTATCCTACATTGGTCCTACATCCATCCTACTTTCATGAACAGGATACTACTTTGGTCCGACTTCAATGATATTCAATGGGCCTGAAGTAGGATCAATGTAGGACCAAAAGTAGTACAGGGAGCATTTTCAAAGTCGGACCGACTTGTGTAGGACGCTACAAGACGCTCTCATAGGGAAACATTGAACACAGAGCAAAGTAGGATGAAAGTAGTGTAGTAGTGTGAACCCAGCCTAACAGGCCAGGTTTGCAAGATAACTGAAATACATCACAGGTGATATCATTTGCTGCTCAGTGATTGCAGTATTCTAGTCTGCATCTCCCCAAGGTAATACATAAAACCTGGCCTGTTAGTGGGCCCTGAGGACAGGGTTGATGACCACTGTCTAGTGTAGGGTGACCAGACATCCCCGGTTTCAGGCTTTAGAACCTCTTTAAGCAGCTGTTAAGCAGGTGAATACTCTGCTTGTGAATAATCTGCAATCTTCTATACCCAGTGGCGGTGCGTCCATGGTGGGCACAGGAGCGCTACCCCCCTCTCTCCTGCACCGCCACTGAAACAATAATTGTCGCCGCTGCCCACTATTCATATGGCCGGCCCCCTGATGAGCGCCGGCCATTTGAATAACAGCAGATGGTTTGTTTTTGGAAGTGTCTATCAGAGCCAGCGGCTCTGATAGGCTTCCAGATTATAGCCTGTGGGCTGTAATCGGCTTCCAAATAGTTAACCAGGGGACGAATGGTTAACACTGACAGGCGTCTCAACAAATTAGATTCACCGGGTCTGGTTACCGGTAACCTGATTGGCTGCAGCGTCATCGAGGGAGGGAGAAGATATTGAGGGACGGTGGAAGGAGGATGGCTGATCCCAGAAAGGTAAGTGCCGGGCGGGGCGGGGAGGGGGGCAATCTAGCAGCATTTTACAGGGCACAGTGGTGAAAATTGATGGGCACAGTGGCGTCAATTGATGGCATGACACAGTGGTGACCATTGATGAGCACAGTGGCAACAATTGATGGGACAGTGGCTGCGTTTGGCATGGAACAGTGGTGACAATTGATGGGCACAGTGGTGACAATTGATGGGCACAGTGGCGACAATTGATGGCACAGTGGTAACAATTGATGGTACATTGGCTGCGTTTGATGGCATGGCACAGTGGCTGCGTTTGATGGCATGGCACAGTGGCGACAATTGATGGCACAGTGGTGACAATTGATGGCACAGTGGTAACAATTGATGGTAAAGTGGCTGCGTTTGATGGCATGGCACAGTAGCGACAATTGATGGGCACAGTGGCGACAATTGATGGCACAGTGGCTGCGTTTGGCATGGAACAGTGGTGACAATTGATGGGCACAGTGGTGACAATTGATGGGCACAGTGGCGACAAATGATGGCACAGTGGTAACAATTGATGGTACAGTGGCTGCGTTTGATGGCATGACACAGTGGCTGCGTTTGATGGTATGGCACAGTGGCGACAATTGATGGCACAGTGGTGACAATTGATGGCACAGTGGTAACAATTGATGGTACAGTGGCTGCGTTTGATGGCATGGCACAGTGGCTGCGTTTGATGGCATGGCACAGTGGCTGCATTTGATGGCATGACACAGTGGCGACAATTGATGGCACAGTGGCTACAATTGATGGCATGGCACGGTGGCGACAATTGATGGCACAGTGGCGACAAATTGATGGGCACAGTGGCTGCATTTGATGGCACAGTGGCTACAATTGATGGGCACAGTGACTGCGTTTGATGGGCACAGTGGCTGCATTTGATGGGCACAGTGGCGGCAATTGATGGGCACAGTGAGGCTGCAATTGTTTTTTTGTTTTTTTCGTTTGTTTGCGCCCCCCCAAAAATTTTGAGCACCAGCCGCCACTGTCTACACCTAATACAATAACAAAAATATGGAAGAGCAAATATGTAAAAATGTAAAAATTACACACAAAATTGGATTATAAAAAGAATACTAAACTAAAACATGTTCATGCTATACATACAATACTTCCCCTTTAATACAACAATCATCTTGCTCTGATAAAGTAAGCTGAATTATTAAAATGTATTTCCTTATAAAGGGAGACACCAAACTCTCTAAAGCAACTAAATATCAGACGTTTTCTTCCACTAGAAAAGACATAGAAAGCAATTTCAGGTGAACTGCTGCCGCGAACACATCGCTACTTTCAATCAGTTATATCTTTTATCGGCAATCTTATACTGTATTTGCATGAACAAAGTAATAAATGAATAGAAATAAAAAGCTGTTCTGCCGACAAGTACATGCAGATGCCAGCATGGTCTTATTATCTCGTCCCTTTAATAAATTCCAATGCACATCTCTTCCAGACATCTCATAATAACTCATATATATGTACAGACGTTTAATATCCCGGCAAAGAAAATGCACATAAAAACAATGTATCATTTTTCATACTTGAGTTTAAAAGGGAAATTCTAAGCACAATAAAAAAATAAAAAAAACTTCAAGCAGCAATGGTGGCCACCCACATACACCGATCAGCCATAACATTATGACTACTAACAGGTAAATTGAATAGCATTGATTATATTGTTACAATTGCATCTGAAAGTGGAATATATATGAGGAAGAAAGCAAACATGTTGTCCCTGAAGTTGCTGTGTTGAAAGCAGACCAAATAGGCAAGCATAAGAATTTGAGTGAAGTTGTAATGGCTAGAGAACTACGTCAGAGCAAGTCCAAAAATGCAGTTCTTGTGGGATGTCCCCAGTCTGCAATTATCAGGACCGACCAAAAATCATCCGAGGGAGGAAAGCCAGTGACAGGGCCATGGCTCATTGATGCACATGGAGAGCAAAGACTGGCCTGTGTATTACAATCCAATAGAAAAGCTACTGTAGCTTGAATTGCTGAAAAAGGTAATGCTGGTTCCAATAGAAAGGTGTCAGTTTGCTGTGTATGGGCCTGTATAGCTGCAGATCGGTCAGGGCACCCATGCTGACCTGTGGCCACAGCCAAAAGTGCCTACAATGGGCATGTGAGTACCACAACTGGACCATGGGGCAATGGAAGAAGGTGGCCTGGTGTGATGAATCATGTTTTTTCCTCATGTTCACAACCATCACGTGCAGGGCCAGTTCTACCACTAGGCAAACTAGGCAGCCGCCGAGGGCGCACTCTTCTGGTGTTCGCCGCCAACGCTCCTGTCGTCTCTCTCCTGCTGAGTGCCTCCCCAGCAAACAGCATGCTAAGGGGTAAATACTCATGCAAGGCTCGCTCCCAAGCCCCGCTGCCTGCTTCCGTAGACACAAACAGTGGGCTTTACCCCACCCCCACTCCATCATACGATTTAATGGAAAGCATCAGGAGCCAATGGCTCCCGCTGCTATCAATTTTGCTTTGTGAAGAGGGAGAGAGAGGAGAGAGCTGCTGCTCTTGTGCACAGCACTGGATTGGGATCAGGTAAGTATAAGGGGGGCCTAGGAGGGATCCTGGACACAGAAGTTTTTTTTACCTTAAAGCGGATGTCCGCTGAAAAAAATAATATTAAAAGCCAGCAGCTACAAATACTGCAGCTGCTGACTTTTAATATCGGCACACTTACCTGTCCTGGAGCCCAGCCGTCCGCAGCAGAGGACGAGCGATCGCTCGTCACTCTGCTGCCCCCCTGCCATCCTCGGTGAGGGAACCAGGAAGTTAAGCGCTCCGGCTTCACTGCCCGGTTCCCTACGGCGCATGCGCGAGTCGCGCTACGCCTGCCGATTGCCTCCCGCTGTGTTCTGGGAGCCGAGTGTTCCCAGAACACAACAGGGGGGATGGGAGGTGACGTCATGCCCGCAGTTTACCCGAGACTGTGTGGCCGGAAGTGGGTGCAAATACTGTACCTGTCTTTAGACAGGTATCTACACCCCCCTCCCCCTGAAAGGTGTCAAATGTGACACCGGAGGGGGGAGGGTTCCGATCAGTGGGAGTTCCACTTTAGGGTGGAGCTCCGCTTTAATGTAGAGAATGCATTAACGTAAAAAAAAAACCTTTAAGGCTTCAGAACCACTTTAATGCAACTGTTCATCAAATATATATTTTCAGTACGAAACAAAATATAATAATATTAATAATTAGTGCATAATTAAAATTTTCAGAAAATAAAAGATGAAACAGCGTTAAATAAACAGATACCAAATTTGCCTTAAAAATTGCATGCAAGCACAAAACGTCGACACCAAGAATTTTCCATAGGTGACACTTTAAAAACCTTTACAGCTCCTCATTTTAAAGTTAACCATAAATACTGCCTTAAAAGTATTCTTCCCACTCCTGTGTGCACAGTGATACTGAAATTATTATTATTTTTTTTACACCTGAAAGGCAAAAGGCATAATGAACTACTATGCACCGCATACTAGCTCATTATGAAATACTTACCTTGGAACGAGATGTAGAGAACTTACCTGGTCCACGCCGAGCGAGATGTCATCTTGCCCTCGGCGTGTCTTCCGGGTATCGCCGCTCCAGCGCTGTGATTGGCTGGAGCAGCGATGTCGTCACTCCCGCGCGTGCGCACGGGAGACTTCATTCCGGCAAGGTCCGGCGCCTGCCGGCCCTTTAGCCGAGGTTCCCCGCTGCGCATGCGCCGCTGCAATCAGCAATCAGTGACCTTCATCCATCCGTTTACGGATGAAAAAGGGCCATACATTAATCCCAATGAGATACCAAGTTTCAGTGGATGAACATCCGCTGACACCCGATCTCATCAGTGTCTGCATTCCTCCGATTCTGCAGATCCTATTTTTCCATCCGTCTGCAGAGCGAATCTGGTGAACACCGACAGAAGGTTCATGTTCATCCGATCCCCCCATAGAGGAGAGCGGAGATCTGACAGGGCGGTCCCTGCACAGTGTGCAGGGAACCCCCTGTCATCTGCCGGCTCAGCGGGGATCAACGGAGCGATCCCCGCTGAGCAAGCGGATACACATGTACGGATCCTCACGGGATCCGTACATGTGAAATGGGCCTAAGGTGTTACAAAACAGTATAAGTTTTGACAGAATTTAGTTTACGAAAAGCAGTAGTACTGTAATCTGGTTAATTTCAGTTTGAATTTGTTTTTGTTTTCAGGTTGCTTTAGCAGTGACCTTTGCTTTTGGGTTTTATACCGCTTTCCTAAGCAACAGACAAAAATTGGCCAGTAAGTTTACTGATGATGATATCACTGTTCCTGTTGATGCAAGACTGTCCTGCCACTGACCAATTTCTATCAAACTCTTATTAACAATTAGGAGACCTTAGATCAGTGGTTCTCAACCAGGGGGTCGGGACCCCCTCGGGGGTCAAATGATGATTCCTGAATCCTGGGTTGTTCCCGCACCACTCTCCCAACTGTTTTGCGGCTGCCCAGCAGGGCTGTCCCTGGAGCCTGTGGCCGCCCAGCTGGGCTGTTTCTGGAGCCCACGGCCACCCACTCAGCCTCTTCACAGCCTAACATTCAGTTCACGACATGGCTGGGGGGCAGAGACTAGAGGTAAGTTGACTTTTGAGGGATGTGAGGTTGGAGGGGCTGCAGGAGACCTTATTTCAGCATAGGTGTCACTGCTACGAGACACCACAAAGTCAGAGACACAGTGAGTAGTAATACCTGTGATTATAGTTGCCATTAAAAATCCCCACTACAGTTCTCAGATCAGCAGATGACTTTGAACAAAAGCATCCAAGTTGGCTGAACTGAACTCCCCCCAGCATTGCCACTCATCCCACCCCCCCCCCCCCCACTAAGGAGTAAAAGAATGAATAGAATAGAGTAATACATGGAAGGGAGGGAAAAAATGGGTGAGGAAGAAAGAAAAAGGGAGAAAAAGAGAGGGATGGGTGAAAAAAATAAGAAATTAGGAGGTGTTCTCTAACTGTGGGGGAAATGTGGCTGACTAGAGGAGGAGAGAGATCATTGTTCCTACTTAGTAAGAACACATGACCTGTCTCCTCTGACCCTGACAGCACTGGGATTTGTGTGTTTACACACACAGATCCTGGTTCTCGCTCTGTCACGAGCAATCGTGGGTGCCCGGCGTGCACGTTCATCGGCTTTGTGGACACGCTGCTGGCGCACCTGCTACAGCTTCTTAAAGAGCCGACGTACAGCTATGGCGGCTCATGCAGCTGTGCCAACCTGCCACAGTATAACTGCGGCGGCTGGTTGGGAAGTAGTTAAAGTTTTGCATAAATAAAAATGATTGCTGTCCAAGGCCCTCGACTTTGGAACACTTTGCCAACCTCCATTCGTTTGGAGGAGAACCACTTGGCCTTTAGGAGAAAGATCAAAACCCACCTCTTCTGAGCTCAAGGGAAAAGTGCTCAAACAAGCGCCCAGAGGCGATTCAGTTCGCATGTGTAGCGCTATATACATTTTTCACTCACTCACTCATCATTGTTTGCATCCCTGTCAGTAGTAAATGATTTGTCTCAACCCCGTAACTGCTACATCTGCAGGACAGCTTAGTCTATTGAAAACCAACAGACTGACAGGATTACAGGTAAAAATAAAGGAAACGTCTAATAAAGAAAACGAATGCAGCCATCACAACTAAGAATTGGTAAGCTGAAATATAAGAAATGTTTGCTTTTGGGTTTCATACCGCTTTAAAAAGCCATTCTTATGGAAGTGAAATGATGCCGTAGTTGTTACAATATGTCTGTTTTTCTGCTTTTCACTGCCATATGGTACATTGCAACAAAATGGCTGAATGAAGCTTAAGGCTGCAGGTTGATGGATCCCCCTCCTTTTTCCTGTGTAAATGGAAAGATATGTAAATTAGAGCATACAACAATCCCACTATGTTCTCTTAACAATGCTCAATGTTTACCATGTGGAACAATCTGTGTGCAACAAACGAGCAGTAAAGTCTTAATAGAGAGAAATTTGGAAAGTGGATTATTTTTTCATTTATGTGAAAATGTAACAAATACTTTTCTAAGTACAATCTGCTGAGGAAGGTACCTTACTTGAAGCCCTAGCTCTAAACACAAAATATACCCTTGCAGTTGGGTCCCCTGCATTGCAAGGGTTAAAAGCCCATTAAAGTAGTATTAAAGGGTTTGTAAAGGGTTTTTTTTTTCATCTTAATAGCTTCCATTACCTTAATGCAGTGCTGTTTTCATGTCCTCATTGTTCGTTTTTGCTCTCAAGTTGCTGTAATTCTTCTCTGATCTCCACACTTCCTGGTTGTCTGTTTCCTGATAACCACAGTACTGGGAGCTTTCTCTCTGTGGTCACTAATCAAGGAGGTGTGATTAATGTGTGTCTAAAACCCCTCAGCACCAATCAGTTTCATTTTCCAAACCATCACTGCCCTGTATTGGCTCTGTGGCTCTGTACATCACAGAAGAAGGAAACAACATGCAAAAACGAAACTAGAAACTGCAGGTACATTATATGATTGATTTGTATCTACTTTTAATCATTTTTAAAAGGAATCAGTTAACTATTATGTCTCTATACCCTGTAAACAGTCATTTCAGCAAAAACATTTTTTTCCTTTACAACTCCTTTAAACCTTCAGCATTTTTTATCTCACCACATCGAGCACAATAAAATAAACTGTTTCGGTGCTGCTTCCCGGGGGGCTTCCAGTCTTTGTAGGAGTTAACAGAGGACAGTTCAGTTTCCAATAGTGGCGGCTGATGCCCAAATGTTCTCGGGGCGGCCCGCGGGCCAATAACTTTACAAGTCTGCATAGACACATTCCTGATGACACATCACAATATTGTGCAACATTGTCTGTGAAGGTTTTCATTTACCCAGGTCATGATATAGTAGTTGGTCACATTCAAAAGGACTTGTTCTGTAATGTTGAAGATGTTTCGTAGGCGGATATTTGGAAAGGCGCGTGTTATTGTACAAGAACAGGATAGGAGGCGTGAGAGTTTTGGAACCACCATGTTCTAATTATATAATCCCATCCTTGGTGCCAGGACGGCTTCATAGGTGTTAATCCTTTGATTTACACTTTTAAAGGTGTAAATTTTTCTCAAAACGCCGGAGGTAGAGATGTTACAATGGAATTATACAGTTGTGTTCAAAATTATTCAACCCCCCAATGCTGTAAAGGGTTTTAGGGAATTTAGTGTACATTTGTAATTGTATTCAGAATGAAATCCTACAAGGACTTCTTAAAGAACCATATGCAACTAAAATGACATCAATTGGTTTTGTAATACAGTAGTAAATGTTTATTTTGTGAATTCTTCATTTACACAATTATTCAACCCCTTAAAGACTACCACTCTGAAGAACAGAGGTTCATTGAAGTGTTTTCAATCAGGTATTGAAAACACCTATGGATGTCAGGGAGCAGCAATAAAGCCTAATAAGCACCAATCAGGCAGCTTTAAAATGACTGTGATACTCAGCTCCTTCTAGACATTTACTGGTGTGGTTACAAACATGGTGAAGTCAAGAGAATGGTCCAGGAAGACAAGAGAAGAGGTGATTACTCTTCACAGGAAGGGCAATGGCTATAAGAAGATTGCAAAGATGTTAAACATACCAAGAGACACCATAGGAAGCATCATTCGCAAATTCAAGCCAAAGGGCACTGTTGAAACGCTACCTGGTCGTGGCAGAAAGAAGATGCTGACTTTGACTGCTGTGCGCTACCTGAAGCGTAGAGTGGAGAAAAGTCCCCTTGTGACTGCTGAGGAACTGAGAAAAGATTTGTCAGATGTGGGTACTGAAGTTTCTGCTCAGACAATACGGCGCACACTGTGTAATGAAGGCCTCCATGCCAGAACTCCCAGGCGCACCCCCTTGCTGTCTCCAAAGAATAAGAAGAGTCGACTGCAGTATGCCAAAAGTCATGTGGACAAACCACAGAAGTTTTGGGATTGTGTTCTGTGGACTGATGAAACAAAATTAGAACTGTTTGGGCCCATGGATCAACGCTATGTTTGGAGGAGGAAAAACAAGGCCTATGATGAAAAGAACACCTTGCCTACTGTGAAGCATGGCGGGGGGGTCAATCATGCTTTGAGGCCTTTTGCTTCTGCAGGTACAGGGAAGCTTCAGCGTGTGCAAGGTACCATGAATTTTCTTCAGTACCAGGAGATAGTGGATAACAATGTGATGCAGTCCGTCACAAACCTGAGGCTTGGGAGACGTTGGACCTTTCAACAGGACAATGATCCCAAGCATACCTCCAAGTCCACTAGAACATGGTTGCAGATTAAAGGCTGGAACATTTTGGAGTGGCCATCGCAGTCACCAGACTTAAATCCGATTGAGAACTTCTGGTGGGACTTAAAGAAAGCAGTTGCAGTGCGCAAGGCCGCAAGCCTAAGAATGTGACTGAACTGGAGGCTTTTGCCCATGACGAATGGGCGAAGATACCTGTAGATCGCTGCAAGACACTTGTGTCAAGCTATGCTTCAAGTTAAAAAGGTGTTATAACTGTAAAAGGATGTTGTACTAAGTACTAAGATTGAATGTCACTTGGGGGTTGAATAAAACTGATAATGATGTGAGCACAGAAAAGACATTTGTGGTTATTTCATTATAAATGTTATGTTATATTTGTCTGACCTACACGTGCCTCTTTGATTTAATTGTAAGCAGGATGACTGAAAGATCAAAATCAATGTCAAATTGGCCAAAACAATTAATTTCAGTGGGGGTTGAATAATTTTGAATACAACTGTATGTGAAAGACAGGTGGTGTCAAAGAATCCCAGCCCTGTTTATTGATGGTTGTTCCAGTCTGACGTGTGGAGGGTATGACAGTGAGCAGTATGTACATGAGAGAAGTGTGGAGGGTATGTACAGGTGAGGAGGATGAAGGAATCTGGGAAGGAAAAATATAAAGGCTTGTGGAAGGATGTTGAGGAAATGCATAGTGGTTAAGCGGGACATACATGGATTGAAATTACGCCAATTAAGCAGAGACCAGCCATAATCTATGTTTGGGCTAGCTGGTTTTACACAAGTCAATCTATTATCTGAGTTGAGTACAACCAGCCTGTCAGGTTTTTCCCAAAACAATCAGTGCTGCCAGCTATAGTTAGAAACACTGGGCTAGATTCACATAGATCAGCGGATCTTTAGATCAGCGTGATCTATGTGATTTAAGATCCGCTGCCGCAAGTTTGAGAGGCAAGTGGGTAATTCACAAAACACTTACCTCCAAACTTGCGGCGGAGGATCGTAAATCCCCCGGCGGAATTCAAATTCCGCGGCTAGGGGGAGTGTACTATTTAAATCATGCGCGTCCCCACGCCGATTTAAATGCGCATGCGCCGTCCGCGATTTTTCCCGGCGTGCATTGCTCCCACTGACGTCGCTAGGAGGTCAGTGGTTTCGGCGTGAGCGTAACTTGCGAGGAGTTACACCTGACGGATCTTAGGCATATCTATGCGTAACTGATTCTATGAATCAGTCGCATAGATACGACGGGCCTAAGTCAGAGATACGACGGCGTATCAGGAGATACACCGTCGTATCTCTTTGTGAATCTGGCCCACTGATCATTGCATTCACAGGCAGAACACAATAACACTGCAGGAGTGATTCCCCCATCCACAGGTCAGCAGGTGAGAGGGTGTGTGGGGGACAGGCTGGGGAGAGATACTAGTCAGTCCCTGGGAAGGCCCTGGCTAGTATCAGAGCCAAATACACACAGGTTACATACACCACGATCGTTAGAGCGAGAGCAATAATTCTAGCACTAGACCTCCTCTGTAACTCTAAACATGTAACCTGTAAAAAAAATTAAAGCGTCGCTTAGGACAGTGGTCATCAACCCTGTCCTCAGGACCCACTAATAGACCAGGTTTGCAAGATAACTGAAATACATCACAGGTGATATCATTTGCTGCTCAGTGATTTCAGTATTCTAGTCTGCATCTCCCCAAGGTAATACATAAAACCTGGCCTGTTAGTGGGCCCTGAGGACAGGGTTGATGACCACTGACTTAGTATACAAAAGAAATCGTGCTAATTTTAGTGTTTGAGGGTTCTGAGTAATTTTCTAGCAAAAAAACAAATGATGATTTTTACATGTAGGAGAGAAGTGTCAGAATCGGCCTGGGTGGCAAGGGGTTAATTACCATAAGTAATATACAAATAATTATTATAAGCACTGTGATCTCATCCTCTCAGTCTGCTGCTGCAGAGTGTGTCAGCTTGTATTTAAACTGGCCGCTCTGTATGTAGCTTCTGACAGGCTGCGCAAGCAGCCCCGTATCTCCGGAACCATAAACGATAGCAGCCCCATATTTTGACCAGTGGTGAGGTGGGTCTTCATCTACATACCCCCCAAATGTGGGGGGGTCTCTGTGACCCCTGGTTGCCGAGCTACAATCCTCAAAGTCGATTGTTTTTTTCTTTTGTTTTTTTGTGATTTTTTTTTCTTTTTGGGCAAATGGGCCTATCTTGAGGAAGGGGCCTGGAGCTGCAGCTCCAATAGCCCCTATGTTAATCCGGCCCTCCTAAACCCTATTATCTTGGACAGAACATGCCACTTAGTCACAGTCTCTGATTCATTGACTAGACTAATTTACATACAAGTGAACATTCCGAGTTCATAGCAGGTTACCATTCTGTCTTCCACCTATTTCTGCCAATGTTCCTCATCAGATCTCTACAAACAAACTTTAAATGCACATTAATGAAGAAAATAAAAGCATATGGTTTTGAATAAAGATGAACTCATTTTTTTTTTTTTCCGGAAGAAGACTCAAAAGCAGTAGACAGACATCTCAATCTTCAGTACAAGTATGTGACTCATCTTTAAATTGATAAAAAAAACAGGAATCAGTGTTTTTCAAATATATAGAGCATACGGAATGGTGATGACAGCAGACAGAGAACAGATTTACATCGGAGACTTGTTTAAAGAAAATCATTTGTGACTCTACTTTGTTTAAAGAGGTTCTGTCATCCAGAACTTTTAAAAGAAAAATCCTGAGATCTGTCATTGCCGTATTTGCTTTTTTTCTCTGCCAAGCAGGGCTGCCATCAGGGGGGTACAGGCATTACACCTGTAAGGGGCCCGGAGGCCCCCAGGGCCCCAGGTGGCAACCCCCTTTTTTTTTATATAAAAAAAATATATATATTTTTTTATATATTTTTATTTTATTTTTTATTAAAGGGGCAATTTATTTTTATTTTTTTTATTAATTTTTTTAGGGGTCCGGAGATCCCCAGGGCCCCCGGATGACAACCCCCCTTTTTTATAAAAAAAACAGGGGGACAACCCCCCTTTTATTTTTTTATAAATGTTTATTTATTTTTTGTATATGTTTTGTATATATTTTTTTATTATTAAAGGGCCCAGAGGTTTATTTTTTTATTTTTATTAAAGGGCCCAGAGGTCCCGGATGGCAACCCCCCTTTTTTGTAATTTATTTTTATATATATATATATATATATATATATACCTACATTTATTTATATATATATATATATATATATATATATAATTTTTTTTCAGTAAAGGGCCCAGATGGCAACCCCTCTTTTTAAAAATAAATAAATATATATTTTTTATATATATTTTTATTTCTTTCTATTAAAGGGCCCAGAGGTCTCCAGGCCCCCCCCCCGCTTCTTCTCAATTTCAGGCGGCAGCAATTCCCCCCCCCCCCCCCGGTTCTCTGCTCCAGGGGGCCCATGCCTGAAGCTGTGTAAGGGGCCCCATAATTCCTGATGGCTGCCCTGCTGCCAAGTATAGCCATATTTTTTTTTATGTTGGTTTTGGGTGGAGTATGGAAGGGTTGGAACCAGTGTCAGCTTTTTATTGCTGTCTGTGTCCACTCAGGGAAGGTTATCCTCAAGACAAAAATGGGCCATTGGACCATTGTCATGAAGACAAAAATTATAGGAAATTAAAACATTTAGTTATCCCCAGAACAGGAGGTGGAGTTATGCCCCGAACACACGGCCGTTTCAAGCTGTCTTGCATACACACGGTCACACCAAATTCCGACCATCAAGAATGCAGTGACGTACAACACTGCGGCGAGCTGAGAAAAATTAAGTTCAATGCTTCTGCGTGCTTTTTATGGTGCCGGAATTGCATACAGACAAACTGATTTTTCGATATGAATTTTTTCTAATTCCTATCGGAATGACCTCGACAAACCTCGAAAAGCTCTGTTCCCGGGATTCGCCGAGGTCAGCCGAGCTGTCCTCGGGCCTTTCCATGCATTTCTGAATGGCGCCGGAGCCCCCAACCTCAGGCCAAAACGTGGTACTGCACACCGCTTTGGCCTGAATCGTGCTAGGTTTGCGAGACAACACTCGCAAACGGAGTTACGGTTTTTAAAAATACAGTGCTCGTATTGCGAAACGCTCATTAACCGCATTACTCACAATCCGAGGTTCCACTGTCCAGCTTGAACTAATGTAACCAATGTATATACCATACTTGACAACTGCCCCAGGAGCTGGAATCACTGAAGGAGAAAATATGCTGAGATCTCCTGTGCTGAGTAGCCATCCAGATGCATTCTGAACATATGAGGTCAGCCGCTCAGTACAGGCAACATTCAAAGAAAGCTTTGCATTTTCTGAATGAATGCAACATTACTTACTGGCTGGATAAACAGAGTAAAATAGAAGGAAAGTTTAAAAAAGAAAACGGATGCAGCTATCACACCTAACAATTGGTTGGCTGCAATATAAGAAATGTTTGCTTTTGGGTTTAATACCATACTTGCCGACTGGCCCAAAGTAAAAATACATAATTTCTTTGACGTGTGATAATACCGGTGTTATGACAGCAGCTAGCTGCCATAACCCCAGTATAATTGTTTACTATGGTCGGTTGTGCGTCTGATAAAAGTGATCCCGCTGGCTGATTTGCTGCGGGATCACTTTTAGAAGCTTCCTGGTGGTTTCTGGGCTTACCAGAGCCATCGGCTAAGCCTGGAAGCAATCCAATGTGGTCGTTTTGCTGGGCAGTAAAATAAACAATAATATACAAAATATTTAGAAAAAAATGTAAGCGTCCTATCCCCAATAATTCTAGCATTAGACCTTCTCTGTAACTCTAAACAGCTAACCTGTAAAAAAAAATTAAAGTGTTGCCTATGGAGATTTTTAAGTACCATAGCTTTTCGCTATTTGATGAGTGTGTGCAATTTTAGAGCATGACATATTAAGTATCTCTTTACTCGGCGTAACATCATCTTTCATATTTAAAAAAAAAATCAACTATATACTATAATATAATTAATAATACTTTTTAATATTTTTTTTTTAATTCATTAAAATTTATTTATTCCCCAAAAATTGTGTTTGAAAGACCGTTGCGCAATTACTATGTGACATAAAATATTGTCGCCATTTTGTCGCCATTTTTATATATATGTATATATATATATATATAATAATTTTCTAGCAAAAATACTGATTTAAACTTGTAAATAAAAAGTTCCAGAAAAGACCTGGTCCGCAAGTGGTTGTGTAATGTACAGTCAAAATTTTTTTTTTCAGATTTGGATAAATTATGGTCCCTCGTTGAGGTTTTCTGCTCTCTGTTTCTCCATAAGGCTGGATTCACACCTATGCATTTTTAGTGTTTTTTTGCATTTTGCAGATTTGTACTACAGAAAATGTACCATAGGAAAACATGTTAAATGCACTGTAGTGCAAATCTGCAAAATGCACTAACAATGCATGGGTGTGAATCCAGCCTCAGTGACAACCTGGTGACAACAGCTTTACCAGTCAAGAACTGAGGAAAAAAAATCAGTAAAACAGAAATTAAAAATGTTATTTCTGTTTGTGAAGCAGAAGGCTAAAACCCCTCTTAGCTTTTTTGCTATTTGTGACCCTGTTCCAGATTTTTCCTCACTTCCTGTCTGCCGAAACCATTAACAGGAAGTGAGGGGAAATCTCTCTAACAGAGCCCCAAAGTAAGTGGCAGTAGCAGTAAAAACCCAACAAAGGTTCTAAACCTTTCCCACTAAAACTAAAACTAAAATCTAAAAAAATTATGTTTTGGATGAACTTACACATTTTAAACTCTTGCTTTCCATGTTACACATAGAGGGTGGACTTTAATGCCCACACATCCCACATATGCATCCATTGATATCTATGCTCGTTACACACTCCCAGCACAGTGACTAAGCTGTCATAGACAGATTTTGGTCTCTCGTTATGACCGGGAGGCTATTCATGGAGGCATACTGTATATCTGGCATCTAGGCATTAAAGATCACCCTCTATATGCACTACATATGGGCTCCCAATCATGTGACCACTGTGACAGCCAATCACAGTGGTCACAAGATCTGGAAGTCAATCCTGCACCCTGGGTTTGTAGACCCAATTAAAGGGATGCTGGGGCTAGGTGGAAAGGATTTGAGCAATGTGCTCAGCTTGGCGGGTACGTTCCCATTTTTGTTCTTTTTCTTTACAAATCCACTTCAACAATCAGCTTTTTAAGTCCGAATTTTGGATATTTTGGATACCTACAGAAATGACCCGAGAAGTTTATTTGAGAAGCCACACAGTAAAAAAAAAAGTTGCAAATCGGAATCACTTTGAAACAACTTTACAAACAGGCCTCTAAATTGCGCCGTGTTTATTCTGATACGTTCAAAGCTCTAGCTTATGCGTGAATGATATCAGTTGCTCCTTACGGTCGACTTGCGGCGGTCCTTTCAAGCGCCGACATTATTTTGTTGTCAGCAATTTTATTGTAACTCTGACAATCGAAATAGCGTTACAAACGGAATACGGATGTAAGCTTACTTTACAGAACCCACTGTCAATTTTGCGACTCTTTACATCCAAATTTATGGCGAGATTACGATGGCATAATGGATTGATAAATTGCTATGAAATGATGCTGCATCTTAAAACTGGCATTATGGTTTATGATTGTTGTAAACTGTCACAGAAATCTTGTACGTTCCATACAGAGAAGAGGAGAGAGATCTGCCTGGCTGCAACAAATCAAAGCGAGCTGGCATTTGGCTGTCGCGTTTTACAGTCTCACAGAATGGAATTTGAATATGAATCTGCATAGTCACAATTTAAATTTGAATATGCAGATTTCTTTTATAAATACATCAGAATGGAATTATATCTTCAGGTGTGACTACAGTGGGGATCGAAAGTTTGGGCACCCCAGGTAAAAATTTGTATTAATGTGCATAACGAAGCCAAGGAAAGATGGAAAAATCTTCAAAAGGCATCAAATTACAGATTAGTCATTCTTATAATATGTCAAAAAAAGTTAGATTTTATTTCCATCATTTACACTTTCAAAATTACAGAAAACAAAAAAATGGAGTCTGCAAAAGTTTGGGCACCCTGCAGAATTTCTAGCATGCACTGCCCCCTTTGCAAAGCTGAGACCTGCCAGTTTCATGGATTGTTCTCAATCATCGTCTGGGAAGACCAGGAGATGTCAATCTCAAAGGTTTTAAATGCCCAGACTCACCTGACCTTGCCCCAACAATCAGCACCATGGCTTCTTCTAAGCCAGGGGTGGGCAATTATTTTTTCGATGGGGCCACATGAGAAACTAAAAATATTTTGGAGGGCCGGGCCAAAAGGCTAAACTCAATACTGCATAAAATCAATTGTATTTCTTTATAAAAAGCAGTAAATATCATTGTTGGACAACTGGTACGAGTACTTGTTATAGTTAAACAATGAAAAAGTGAGGTTGCCTTACAAGAATTTTTTTTTAATTTATTAAACAAAATTTCCCAAAACAATGAACATTTTTCACTATTTGTGACTCATATTAGTGAAAATTTCCAGAGAGGATCAGAGACTGCGGACATGATACCAGAGAGGATCAGAGACTGCGCACATGATACCAGAGAGGATCAGAGACTGCAGACATGATACTAGAGAGGATCAGAGACTGCAGACATTGTCCCCATAAAGTCCTGCCAAACGACAATGTATGCCGTGTCATAAATTATGGTTTATGTATGTCTTATTGTCTTAGTGATTGATTCACATCACAACTTCATTGATAGCTTTTTTTTTTGTATGATTTTTAGTTTTGCTCATTACTGCCACACACGTGCAATGCATGGCTGCATGTGTGTGGCAGTGATGAGCAAAAGCAAAAATCATACAAAAAATAAGGGTATCAATTTCAAATCAATGAAGTTGTGATGTTAATCAATCACTAAGACATACATAAACCAGTGTGCCATCAATTGCTGCCAGTGTGCCATCAATTGCTGCCAGTGTGCCATCAATTGCTGTCAGTGTGCTGCCAGTGTGCCATCAATTGCTGCCAGTGTGCCATCAATTGCTGCCAGTGTGCCATCAATTGATGCCAGTGTGCCACCAGTGTGCCATCAATTGATGCCAGTGTGCCATCAATTGCTGCCAGTGTACCATCAATTGCTGCCAGTGTGCCACCAGTGTGCCATCAATTGCTGCCAGTGTGCCATCAATTGCTGCCATTGTGCTATCAATTGCTGCCAGTGTGCCATCAATTGCTGCCAGTGTGCCACCAGTGTGCCATCAATTGCTGCCAGTGTGCCATCAATTGCTGCCAGTGTGCCATCAATTGCTGCCAGTGTGCCATCAATTGCTGCCAGTGTGCCGCCAGTGTGCCATCAATTGCTGCCAGTGTGCCACCAGTGTGCCATCAATTGCTGCCAGTGTGCCATCAATTGCTGCCAGTGTGCCACCAATTGCTGCCAGTGTGCCATCAATTGCTGCCAGTGTGCCGCAATTCTTTCGGCTGCAAATTCAGACTTCAAATTCTGATTTCTAGCGATCCGCCCGGGGGCCGGATTAAAAGGTCCGCCGGGCCGCATACGGCCCGCGGGCCGCAATTTGCCCACCTCTGTTCTAAGCAGTTGTCTAGAAAACTGAAACTGAAAATAGTTGACGTTCACAAAGCTGGGGAAGGCTATAAGAAGATAGCAAAGCGTTTTCAGATGTCAATATCCTCTGTTCGGAATGTAATTAAGAAATGGCAGTCATCAGGAACAGTGGAAGTTAAAGCAAGATCTGGAAGACCAAGAAAAATATCAGACAGAACAGCTCGCAGGATTGTGAGAAAAGCAATTCTAAACCCACGTTTGACTGCACAATCCCTCCAGAAAGATCTGGCAGACACTGGAGTTGTGGTACACTATTCCACTATAAAGAGATACTTGTACAAATATGGTCTTCATGGAAGAGTCATCAGAAGAAAACCTCTTCTACGTCCTCACCACAAAAATCAGCGTTTGAACATATAGACAAGCCTGATGCATTTTGGAAACAAGTTCTGTGGACCGATGAGGTTAACCACTTGCTTACTGGGCACATAAACCCCCTTCGTGCCCAGGCGAAATTTCAGCTTCCGGCACTGCGTCGCTTTAACTGACATTTGCGCGGTCGTGCGACGTGGCTCCAAAACAAAATTGATGTCCTTCTTTTCCCCACAAATAGAGCTTTATTTTGGTGGTATTTGATCACCTCTGCGGTTTTTATTTTTTGCGCTATAAACAAAAAAAGAGCGACAATTTAAAAAAAATATAGATTTTTTGTACTTGTTGCTATAATAAATATCCCAATTTTTTTTTTTTTTTATATTTTTTTTCTCAGTTAAGGCCGATACGTATTTTTCGACGTATTTTTGTAAAAAAATCGCAATAAGCGACTGGTTTGCGCAAAAGTTATAGCGCCTACAAAATGGGGAATAGAATTATGATTTTTTTTATTATTATTTTTTTACTAGTAATGGCGGCGATCTGCAATTTTTATTGAGACTGCGATATTGCGGCGGACGTATCGGACACTTTTGACACAAATTTGGCGCCATTCACATTTATACAGCGATCAGTGCTATAAAAATGTACTAATTACTGTATAAATGTGACTGGCAGGGAAGGGGTTAACACTAGGGGGTGAGGAAGGGGTTAAATGTGTATCCTGAGTGTGTTCTAACTGTGGGGGAGGGGGGTGACTGGGGGAGGTGACCGATGCTGTGTCTCTATGTACAAGAGACACAGATCGGTCTCCTCTCCTCTGACAGCACGTGGAGCTCTGTGTTTACACACAGAGCTCCACGTCCCTGCCGTGTTACCGACGATCGCGTGTACCCGTCAGACATCGCGGCCGCCAGGTACACGCATCGGCTTTTCGGCGATGCGCCGGGACAGTGTTTACCCGCCGCGCGCCCCCCAGTGGCGCGCGCGGGTAATGCACATAAAAGGATGTCTAAAGACGTCCACTCGGCACTTGAGAGCCGCACTGTGGATGTCTTTTGTCTATAGCGCGGATCTCAAGTGGTTAAAATAGAACTCGTCAGACCGTTTTCATCGGATGGACCGATCGTGTGTACAGGGCTTTAGTCTTTGTTGGTCTCTCACCTGCCCTCTCGGGGGGCAAACTTCCAGTCTTAAAGCGGATGTGCCACTAAAAAACTATATTAAAAGCAAGCAGCTACAAATACTGCAGCTGCTGACTTTTAATATAAGTACACTTACCTGTCCTGGAGTCCAGCGGTGATCGCAGCAGATGACGAGCCGATCGCTCGTCACCCTGCTGCTCCCCCCTCCATCCACGGTGAGGGAACCAGGAAGTGAAGCGCTCCGGCTTCACTGCCCGGTTCCCTACGGCGCATGCGCGAGTCGCGCTGCGCCCGCCGATTGGCTCCCGCTGTGTGCTGGGAGCCGAGTGTTCCCAGCATACAACGGGGGGGCGACGGGAAGCGGAGAAAAAACCCGTCCTTTGCCCGTATCGTAGGGCCGGAAGTGGGTGCAGATACCTGTCTGTAGACAGGTATCTGCACCCCCCTCCCCCCTGAAAGGTGTCAAATGTGACACCGGAGGGGGGGAGGGTGCCGATCAGCGGGACTCCACTTTAGAGTGGAGATCCGCTTTAAGTAGGCATTGCCCACAACACTGCCCACAACCTAAACTCCTCATCTGATTTTCCTATTTCCCATCTAGTCCTCACCCCATCCAGTCTTTCATTGTTGTGCTTCCCCTTCTTCTCTTCTGCTTCCCCTCTGGGACTCCTCTGATTTTTGTACTTCTTGTCTACTCCTTTCTGTGATGATTACACTCTCAAATTCCTGCCCTGTGCAGAGATATTCCTGTTCTGGGACAACAATTTAGCACCAGCAGATTTAGAGCGATTATCACTAAAACAGGTTAACTGAGACATTACAGGATATGCAGTTATAATTCTGACCTTTTAAAAGAAACATAATATAGGGGAGTTTTAGGGAAAAATCTTAGGCCATTACCTAAAAAAAACAAGAACATTTATTTTATTGTATAAAAAAATATTATAGCACACACCCAAAACAAATTAAATGTCTGTAATGCTCACTGCCACTCCCAGACAGGAATGTTACAGAATTTACAATATGTTAGAACTGTACAGAGAGTAGAACTGTAGGAGGGGCTCAGCAGCTCCACCCACTACAGGCTGCCTGCAGAAAACTACAGATGGGGGCGGAGATAAGACCAGTCACCCTGAACAAGGAGAGAGAGCAGCAGTGACGGGTCTTTATTACACGAAGCTCAGGGGCAAAGTTTCACACTGGATTACCAAATAGATCTTCAAGAAATACGTAAAGCACACCAAAATTCCATTAGGAATATACATTACTCTTGTATTTAGACAATATTTGCGTATCCCAGAGTTCAGCTTTAAGCTCTCATTGAAAATATTTCTACTGAGCAGTTGGCAGGTAAGTAAATGTACATCACAATTCAGTTTTCAGGTTGTAGCATTAGTAATACATATTTCAATGTGGCAGGAATGGTTTGATTTAACATATTTTTGTGTTTCTTATAGATAAAGCATAAGACCTAATCATTTAATTAGAGACATGACTTTGAAGTGTGCACCACTGTAGGTTTTTTAATTGCAATCTAAATTATATTGGCAGAAGCTTGATTATGTTTAAGTGTTTTCTGTTAAGATATAAATGTCAGTCATCATAATTATACCTTCTGTTGAGTTTTAATTTTGTGTCTTATCTCTTTGCACATCTGTATGCAAATTTACAGATCACCTAAACTTTCTCTGATTCCTATTATTGGTGTGCATGTACTGCCAATGGTATGAGGATTAAGAGAGTGAAAATAGAATCAGAGATGGGCAAAAATGGGGCACATAGAAGGTGCCAGTGTCTTCTTAGAGTGGACCTCTAAGAAAATGACTGCCCCCCCATATTCTTTCTTTTTCCCAGTCCAATATGAAATTTATTGCTGTTTTTTCATGCAACCCAGTGGGCTGAACGAGAAAAAAAAATAAGGAGTTTTGGAGGAGCTTACTCTACTAACTATTCGATGTTAGTGGATCAATCTCCCCGCTGAGCTATTGTGTTCTGCCTCCTCGCCAGAACATACCGGTCAGCGCTCTCAGCCATTGGCTGCCAACGCTGATCGGATGCCGATTGGATGCTAGTTTTCCAGCATGCCCCTTCCACAGAAGTCGGCCATTCAACTGGCTTCTGTTGGACAGGCTGGTGTACACAATGGCCGAATGTTGGCTGGTTTCTGTTGAACCAGCTGATAGCAGCAGATATTCATCCAGACTTTAGAGCAGGCTGCCGTCTCACAATAGGGGGCCAGCTATGAGTTATCAGGAAGTAACAGCCAAAACCAAGATGGCGGTGTAGAAGATGTGAAGCCTTGAGAAGAATTAGCTGCACGGAAGACTCCTCTGGACTTCTTGGGTTGGTGTAAAAATCTGTCCCTTAAAAATCACTAGCTACAGTCAGGGGCGGACTGACAACTCATGGGGCCCCCAGGCAATAGGAGATTATGGGGCCCCCGGGCAATAGATTATGGGGCCACACAGTATACACACACAAACACACATACATACAGTATACATACACACACAATACACACACTGAAAAGGTACTGGAGAGGCGGGCAACTATAATCCTGGGATTTTAAAAATACACAGATTTTTAGATACTGTCCCTGGTTTACTGAGGCTGGCAACCCTGGTGGGGCCCCTTAGTGGCATGGGGCCCTCGGGCAGTGCACGAATGGTCAGTCCGCCCCTGGCTACAGAATGTGTAGCTGCTGACTTTTAATTTTCACACACCTGGGTGAAGTTCCTCTTTAAATGTTGTACATACTTTTTTATTAAAGCAGTAAAAGTTGAAAAATGGCAGTCTGGTAGGATTTTTTCGACAGAAGAGACACTATTGGTTCTCCTTGCCTGTCAGCATTGCGCAGCTTAGCATACATTTACCATATGGCTCTCTGCCAAGGAAATGTGCATGTGGAGAGGAGTGATGTAATTTCAACCTGTCCAATAAAGCAACTTTTCCAGTTGGAAATCCTGCACATGTGTACGGGGCATAAGGGTTTGAACATGGAAGGATGAGCAGGAGAAAGCAAAAGCACCTGTAGCTGACAGGAGTACTATCACCTCAGCACTGGAGGGGTCTATTCTTGTCATAACACATATTTGCTGTATTGCTGTTTATTCCTGCACATGTATTGGGCAACAATCTATATATCTAATGTAGCGCTACCCCCGGAGGAGCCGCTGATTAGATTTGGGATCGGCGTAT
Source organism: Rana temporaria (assembly GCF_905171775.1). Taxonomy (NCBI): domain Eukaryota; kingdom Metazoa; phylum Chordata; class Amphibia; order Anura; family Ranidae; genus Rana; species Rana temporaria. The sequence continues at coordinate 35,037,435 of NC_053495.1, read as the reverse complement.
TTAAGTTACCTCTTTACTGTGTCTAGGGGTGGTTGTGTTGTTTAGAACAATAATAGAATGTCCAGCACCGTTAGTTGACGTTTTCAATGCTTTATTTTCTGGTCAAACACGACCAAAATACAAACTTGAGGTGGACAGGATAGGTTGGTGAAGGAAGAGCAACTTCACAGAATCAGGCTATGTATAGTAAAGGCAGTCCTGCCTTCTGTAATTGTATTCGTCTACGTCGCCACTCCAGCCGGAGTGGGTAAAGTGCCCCTGGACAGTCCTCTCTCACAGGCCTGGCAGCCAGAGCGCCACTTAAAGTTGTGAACGATAGAGCGAATCCTCCCAGTATGACCTTTTTTTGGGGTTACCGACTGACAGTCTAAATGTGACCTGTCAGTGTCCGGTCACCCAGATCCCCGATGGTTCGTTCAAGCCCTGTTGGATCACCTGCCTCCGGGTTCTCCTCAGACCGATCCCCCACCGAACAGCACCCAGTTTGGGATCTTCTCAATAGAAATGGGGACCCAGTAAGTCACTGGGACCCCTTGTAGCATCGGTTGCTCTGGGCCATGAGAGCCCAGAGTCAGGAACTCCACATAGCATGCGATCCCGGCCTGGTAGGCCATAGTGGTGGGGCCCGTGATGTGCGCACACCCTAAAGGTGGGTGCCGCACCTGAAACCAGGAACCCGCGAAGAACCCCGAACAATGGCCTCCGCCACAGAAATACCCCTCCCCAGCATTCCCCGCGAGGGAAAAACTCCTCCAATTGGCTGCTGGGAAGAAGCGGCTCCGCCTGGACCCCTCTGACGCCACCTGCCGCCCAGAGATAAAACTGCATCTCTGGAGCACAGACTGACCCACAGGACAATCCAGATTTGGCGACAGACAAATTTAACAAATCAAAGAATGAGAGCAACATAACTCTCTCATTCTCCCACTAAATTTAAACATAGCACCTGTACAAATGTACACAGGCGCTACACTAATAAAGAATTTCAAAACTTCAAAACAACAAAATAAGCTTTAACGACACAAATAAAACAAAAACATCCCGTGTCTGATGTGTGTGACAGAGCTGGACCAATAGAAGTGGGAATTGGTTCCAATGGATAGACAATGGAGTGTGTCTCCTTTAAAGAAGCAGGTCCACGTTGATAATATAGCGTATGTGGATCTTCACCTGATCCTAGGCTGCTATCTCTCTGATCATAATAAATAAATCTCTCAACAGACAATAAACACTTTGATGTGTATTGAAAAGAACTTAGTACAAATGATCCTTTTGCTTAAAAAGTCTTTTTGAAATCTTTATTGGTTAAGAGCATCAAGATACAACCAACATGTTTCAGGTGAAAAGGCCTCCCCATTTCTTAGGGCTTTAACAATGGACATTAATAAAACCACAATGCACTAGAGGACCTAAACTAATTCTTGCCACGTACACGTGGTCGGAATTTCGACAACAAATGTTCAACGGGATCTTTTTATCAGAAATTCCATCTGTGTGTAGGCCCCATCGGACACTTGCTGTCGGAAATTTCCGAAAACAAAAATTTGAGAGCTGGTTCTCAAATTTTTCGACAACAAAATCCATTCTCGTAAATTCAAATAGTGTGTGGACAATTCCGACGCACAACATTCCACGCATGCTCTGAATCAAGTACGAGACGGAAGCGCTCAGTCTGGTAAAACGTTTGTAATGGAGATAGCACATTCGTCACACTGTTACGGATTGAAAAGCATGAGGCTGAAAAGTGCGAATCGTCTCTCTCCAAACTTCTACAAACACAACTGGTATTGAACTTTCCTTTAATAGTGCCGTCATTCGTGTTGTACGTCACCGCGTTCTCGGCGTTTTGATCTTTCATACCAGATAGAGTTTTCAGAAAAATCAAGTCTCCTCCCCTGCCAGACAAGACTGCGCTGTGTGACAGAGCTGTGTAAATCTCAGGACTAGTTGGACAGAAATACACATTCTTTGTCAGGTACAACAACTTCCATGTACAGTGCCTTAATAAAGTATTCATACCCCTTGAAAGTTTCCACATTTTGTCAAGTTACAACCAAAAACGTAAATATATTTTATTGGGATTATATGTGATAGACAAATAAATATCTAAAAAGTGTGGCGTGCATTTGTATTCAGCCCCCTTTACTCTGATACCCCTAACTAAAATCGAGTGGAACCAATTGCCTTCAGAGGTCACCAAATTAGTAAATAGAGTCCACCTGTGTGTAATGTATTCTCAGTATAAATATAGTTGTTCTGTGAAGCCCTCAGAGGGTTGTAAATGAACCTTAGTGAACAAATAGCATCATGAAGGCCAAAGAACACACCAGACAGGTCAGGGATAAAGTTGTGGAGAAGTTTAAAGCAGGGTTAGGTTACAAAAAATTATCCTAAGCTTTGAACATCTGACAGAGCACTGTTCAATCCATCCTCTGAAAATGGAAAGAGTATGGTACAACTGCAAACCTACCAAGACATGGCTGTCCACCTAAACAGACAAGGGGACCATTAGTCAGAGAAGCAGCCAAGAGCCCCATGGTAACTCTGGAGGAGCTGTAGAGATCCACAGCTCAGATGGGAGAATCTGTCCACAGGATAACTATTAGCAGTGCACTCCACAAATCTGGCATTTATGGAAGAGTGGCAGAAAGAAAGCCATTGTTGAAAAAGAAACATAAGAAGTCTAGTTTGCAGTTTGCGAGAAGCCATGTGGGGGACACAGCAAATATGTGGAAAAAAGGTGCTCTGGTCAGATGAGACCAAAATTGAACTTTTTGACCTAAAAGCAAAACGCAATGTGTGGCGGAAAACTAACACTGCACATCATCCTGAACACACCACCCACACTGTGAAACATGGTGGTGGCAGCATCATGTTGTGGGGATGCTTTTCTTCAGCAGGGACAGGGAAGCTGGTCAGAGTTGATGGGAAGATGGATGGAGCCAAATACAGGGAAATCTTAGGCCACGTACACACAGTCGGTCAAAACCGATGGAAACGGATTGAAGGTCAGTTTCATCAGTCCAAACCGACCGTGTGTGGGCCCCATCCATCCGTTATCCTTCGGTCAAAAAATGTAGAACTTGCTTTAAAATTCAACCGATGGACACCTAACCGATCGGTCTAAACCGATGGTAAGTACGCACGACCATCGGTTCAAAGTCCACGCATGCTCAGACGAAATGAGGGGACGGGAGCGCTCGGTCTTGTAAAACTCGCGTTTGTAATGGAGATAGCACATTTGTCACGCTGTAACGGACTGAAAAGCACGAATCGGCTCTAACCAAACTTTCACTAACACGCAGGAACACTGAATCAGCAAAAGCAGAGGCAAGGGTGGCGCTAAAGGCTTTGGCCTTCCCCTTTATAGTGACATCGTACGTGGTTTACGTGTCCGCGTTCTGAACCGAACGCTTCTTTAACCTATGGTGTGTAGGCACATCAGACCATCAGTCAGCTTCATCGGTGAACCGATGAAACGGTCCTTCAGTCCGTTCTCATCGGATGGACTGATCGTGTGTACAGGGCTTTAGATGAAAACCTGGTAGAGTCTTCAAAAACTTATAACCAGAGCTACAATGAAATGGTTTCGATCAAAGAATATTCACGTGTTAAAATGGTCCAGTCGAAGTCCAGACCTAAATCCAATTGAGAATCTGTGGCAAGACTTGAGAATTGCTGTTGACAGACGCTTTCCATCCAATCTGACAGAGCTTGAGCTATTTTACAAAGTAGAATGGGCAAAAATGTCCCTCTCTAGATGTGCAAAACTGGTAGAGACATCCCCAAAAAGACTTGTGGGGTTCTACAAAGTATTGACTCAGGGGGGCTGAATACAAATGCATGCCACACTTTTCACATATTTATTTGTAAAAAAATTGAAAACCATGTATCATTTTCTTCCACTTCACAATTGTGTGCAACTTTGTGTTTGTCTATCACATAAAATCCCAATTAAATACATTTAAGTTTTTGGTTGTAACATGAAGAAATGTGGAAAATTTAATGGAGTATGAAAACTTTTTTCAAGGCGATGTACTATACTATATGTACTTCATCTGTGTATTTAGCTGCTTGCCATAGGGTCCCTCAATAGTCCACACAGGCATCAGTGCTAAATCCACGTTTTTTGGTGTTATATGTAAACAGCAACAGGTAGCACAGTAACTAAGTAGTTAGTACTGCTTCCTTGCAGCACTGGGGTTATGGCTTTTGTGAACTCTATGCACATACCAATTCAATTTTCTGTCTAGGTTTGTGTGGATTTCCTCTGTATGCTCTAAATTCATGCCAAAAACAATCTTGTCCATGAACTGACATCTGACCAAACTGACCCTAGGGTGGGTGTGTATATATTTACACTAAAGAGATTGTTACAGAGACATTTACCTGACGTGATGCTGTGTCAGGAAAGGGCTTTGTGAAATGTCGGCACTATATAAATAAATAACATCAATAAAATATGAATATCAAATATTTCTATTGCAGTGATATTTCAGATTTAACATCAGCATCTTCCCCCATTATCACTTACTGATCTGAAGGGGTTATAGGCCATGTAGGTTCCGAAGAAAGGAATAAGCCATGTTTATCTTTGAATATTTTCATTGAATTACACTTGGGATTAATAAATAATAAATGGTGAACATAGCATTCTTATACACAGCAGCTCCCAGTACCAACTGGAAATGTAAAAACCAAACTATACAAAAGAGAGTACATCCCGCTCCCTTAGGCTCCATTCACACCTAGGCGTTTTAACGCCTTAAGCCCAACGCTATTGCAGCCTAAAATACGCTGGAGGGGTGATTTAACATTGTTCTCTATGGAGATAGTTCACATCTCCATGCCGTACGCCGAAGCGCTGTACGCCTGAAGCTCAAAACAAGTCCCTGACCCTTTTTTTCAGGCGGCTTCGGCGTTCGGCATAGCCGACAATGTGTAAATCACCCCTCCAGCGAAAACCGCGGTAAAAAACGGCACGTTTTGACGCGGCAAATCGCGGAAAAAACACTGCAATTTGTCGCGACAAATCGCGGTACAAAACGCCGCGCTAAGGTGTGAATGCAGCCTTAAGCCTCATACACACGACCGGTTTTCCCAGGAAAACTGCCAGAAGAGCTTTTGGCCGGGAATCCTGGCTGTGTGTATGCTCCCTAGCAGTTTTCACGACAGGAAAACTGTCGGAAAAAAATAGAGAACCTGCTCTCTATTTTCCCGTCCAGATTCCCGTCTGACTTTTTCCCATCGAGAAAACCGGTCGTGTGTATGCTTTTCCGAGGGTAAAACAAACGTGCATGCTCAGAATCAAGTATGAGACGGGAGAGCTCCTTCTGTTAAAACTAGCGTTCGTAATGGAGATAGCACATTCCTCACGCTGCAAATTATTATTAAAGCAGAGTTCCACCCAAAAGTGGAACTTCCGCTTAAACCACTCCTTGCCCCCTTACATGCCACATTTGGCATGTCATTTTTTTGAAGGGGGAATGGGGGCTTCAGTAGGAGTGGGACTTCCTGTCCCACTTCCTCCTTCCGCCCAGGGACCGCTTAGGCGATACGTCATATCGCCTACGGCGGCCCCTCCCTGTAGGTGATCGCCTGGGACACGTGACAGGTCCCAGGCAATCTCCTGACCACTCATAGAGCGCAGCGCCGCTCACACATGCGCAGTGAGTGCCCGACCGTGAAGCTGAAAGCTGTCATGGCCGGGTGCCCACACTAGGAATGAAGGTGCTGGCCGGAGAGGGGGGAGAGGAGCGGAGCTCCGGGCGGCGCGGCGCTGGACCATGGAGCAGGTGAGTGTCTGTTTATTAAAAGCCAGCAGCTACACTTTTTTGTAGCTGCTGACTTTTAATAAACATAAAAAAAGCCTGGAACTCCCCTTTAAGAGCGAATCGTCTCTCTCCAAACTTTTACTAACACGCGATAACACAAGATCAGCAAAAGCAGCCCAAAGGGTGGCGCCATTGGAATGGAAGTTCCCCTTTATAGTGCCGTCGTACGTGTTGTACGTCACCGCGCTTTGGACTGGCGGGATTTTGTATGAAAGACTGTGTACGCAAGACAAGCTTGGAAGGAATCCCGTCGGGAAAACCAACGTGTTATTTTCTGAGGGGAAAACCAGCCGTGTGCACAGGGCTTTAGAATTGAAGAAAAGTTCCAATAGAGGTGCAGAACCAAACCTAAAATTCAAAAGACAGGAAATTCTTACATTCAAGAAAGGAAACATTGGTATATTTGCCCATTCAGGGCACATTGACAGTGTTGTGACCACCTATTGACCATTTTATACGCAACTCTCCAGCACTCCAACTGTGGCAAAATATTTGAGGCTTCCAGGCAGAAGCACCCATAGGGGGTTACAAGTAGCTTTCTTGTACCAGGCCTAGGCCCCCCTGCTGTCTCGATGGGGCCCACTGCATGTGGTACAGAGTTCAGTGTAATGGGGAATCGAGAGAATAGTGGGGGATGCAGGGAGTGCAGAGTGATGTGTAATGGGGGTACAGGGAGCGTAATGAAGGATACAGGGGTCCAGAGTGTTGGGGTAGTGTGCATAGTGAGGTGTAATGAGATATGCAGAGGGTACAGACTGTAGGGTAATGGAGAATGCAAGAGTGAGGTGTAATGGGGGTACACAGAGAGTAGTGGAGGATGCAGAGGGTGCAGCATGTTGTGGTAGTGGGTGATTCAGGGGATACAGAGGGAGGTGTAATGGGAGTAAAGAGAGAATAGTGGAGAATGCAAAGGGTGAAGTGTTTTGCAGTGGTGGATGATGCAGAGGGTGCAGAGTGAGGCATAATTGGGGCATAGAGAGAATAGTGGAGGATGCAAAGCGTTGGGGTAGTGGGTGATGCAGGGTTTGTAGAGGGAGGTGTAATGGGGGTACGCAGAGAGTAGTGGAGGATGCAGAATGTAGGGTAGTGGATGATAGAAGAGGGACAGAATGTGGGGTAATGGTGGATGCATGGGATTTCAAAGTGAGGTGAAATGTGGGATGCAGTGGGTATAGAATCACAGCTCCCAACTGTTCCTAATTTTGAGGGACTGTATCTTCAGAATAAAGTCCCACTGTCACTCTTTCCGCCTCATTTGTCCCTCATTTTGGTCTGATCTATATAGTTGTGTATAAAATGCATCCTTCAAAAAGTGTTTCCCAGTGCTAAACCTTTCATCCAATTTCTAAATTGCTGCATTTCTGAATTCCATAAGCCAATATAAAGAAATAATGGTGTTAAAAAAACAATTGTGGGTTTCACTAATTTAATTTTGTTTAATTCTCCTTTAAGGGGGCGTGGCAGGAGTGTGTGTCCAATGCCTACATACCAATGATATGAGGTATCCCATTCCCATCTCAAAGTGGGGACTGGGAGGTATTCAGGATGTGGAGTAGTGAGCAGTGCGGGGAGTGTATGGGCAGACTGGGGGGGGGGGGGGGGGGTGTGCTGTTAGGCAACCTGTTAGGGGTCCCACAATTTCCAATGGTGGCCTTGTTTTTAGGTATAAATGAGCATTTGACCGTCTCCCATGTTGCATGCTTGGGCCTAGCAGGTAATTGCTATTCTTAATCACTGTCACATAACGGATCAGTATTTTGCAAAAAACAAACAGTTTTGCCAGAAAAAAGCCTGTTGCTTACAGAGCTCAATAGCGCAAGCTGTAATAGGGTAACAACCATGGTTTCCTCCATAGATACAGTGGAGGAATGATCTAGCCCCCTCAGGGATAGGAAATATTATTTGCAGGATTACCAGGTAAAAAAAAAAAAGCAAAAGAAGCTTGAAAAAGAGAACAAATACAGCCAACACACCAAGGAAGAGTAAGCTGTAATATACAACTTTTTTTGGTTTTGGATTTAGATACAATTTTTTTATAACAGTAAAGAATATAACATTTAAAAACATATACAATTGAACATACTTTAAAAAAAAATTGCAATGAAAAAATATCCTAACAGTATTATGTACACTGCCCACTGAGCTTTGAGAGCAATGGTATAAAAACGACCTGTATTATGTTTTTGATATAAGAGCCTGGCACTGCCCACTCTATACAACTGAATCCCTTGACATTCAAAAAATGCCCATTTCCTGTAGAGATCCTGGTCTTTTAATCATATAGCATGTCATGTCTGAAATATCAGGGACAGGGAGGGAGTAAGAACAGATAAAGGGCTCAATAGTTTTGTACATACTGGTTTTCCTCTCTATAAGTCTTTTACTGTAAATTCAATAACAAGCGTCTTTTGATTTTTTTTTAAGCAGGAGCCAAAGTATGTGATGTCCCTGTGCTTCATGTCCTGACATCTTTTATGCACATTTCAGTGTTGTCCTAATAACAGGTTTTCTTTAACCTGATTTAGAGCCAAAGCAGGACCAACATTTTTATTAGTATTAGTTCCGGCTACATACATTTATCAGGTTACCATTTCTCTTAAACACCATTGTTATTGTAACATCTTATATGTTGGTATATACATGGATCACATTTCTGTTCAATCAATATTTGTTTGACTGTCCCCAAGCTGTAGGCCATAAGTTTAAGGCTGCATTGGTGGAAATCGTCAGTGTCAATGCGTCTGCTTTAACAGGAAACTATAATGGTTTTAGGTCAATCTTATTTTTAGTTTATATTTGTTGTTTTACATTTATTTTTTACTGTTTGTTTCTATTTTACAATAAACATTTCATTTGTAGCGCTACCCCCGGAGGAGCCGCTGGTTAGATTTGGGACAGCATATTTAAGTTACCTCTGTGATGTGTCTAGGGGTGATGATGGTGGTGAGAGCAGTGACGAAATGTCCAGACAGTTGGTTGACGTTTTCAATGCTTTATTTCTGGTCCAACACGACCAACAATCAACTTGAGGTAGATAGTACAGGTTGGTGAAAAGAGAACAAACTTTGCAGATTCAGGCTGTGGATAGAAAGAAGCAGTCCTGTCTCTAATAATTACACTTGTCACGTCGCCACTCCAGCCGGTGTGGGTAAAGTGCCCCTGGACAGACCCCTTTCACAGGCCTGGCAGCCAGAGCGTCACTTAGAACTTGTTGGGGAGGAACGGGTCTCTGCCACAGACCTGGCTCTATTGGAATTTAGGATTGGTGAGGGACCCCTGCCACAGGCCCGGTGTATCTAGAGCGTGAATAGTAGAGTGAATCCTCCCCTCAATGATCAGCCTGAATCTCCCTCAGGTAGACTTCTTGTCCTTGAGTCACCGACTGACAGTTTGCAACATACAACCTGTCAGTGTCCGGCCACCCAGATCCCCAATGGTTCGTCTAAGCCCTGTTGGATCACCTGCCTTCAGGTTCACCTCAGACCGACTCCCCACCGAACAGCACAACTCGCTTGGGATCTTCTTGATGAGGGATAAGGAACCCAGTCAATTACTGGCCCCCTTTGCAGCATCAGTTGCTCCGGACCATGAGGGCCCAGAGTCAGGAACTCCGCGAAGCACGTGCGCCCCGGCCTGGTAGGCCATATCGCCGGGGCCCATGATGTGCGCACACCCTAAAGGTGGGTGCCGCACCTGGAACCAGGAACCCGCAAAGAACTCCGAGCAACTTTATTTTTAGTTTGTATTTGTTGGTTTACATTTATTTGTTACTGTATGGTTTGTATTTTACAATAAACAATTAATACATGATATAGAATTTCTAGAGCTCTATGGGTTAGCTAAAAAAACAGCGCAGTAGAGCAGCTTGCTTTAAAGCTCCCTATGTCTGACCTAAACCGCAGATTTATGCCCTGTACACACAAGCAGAATTTCCATTGGAAAAAAGTTGGATGGTTTTTCCGACGGAATTCTGCTCAAGCTTGGCTTGCATACACACGTTCACACAAAAGTTCTCTGAACTTTCGAATGTTAAGAATGCAGTTACGTACAACACTACGATGAGGCAAGAAAAAGAAGCTCAATGCTTTCGAGCATGTGTCAAATTGTTTCTGAGCACACGGTCGGAATTTCCGATGAAAAGCTCACATCAGAGTTTTGCTGGCGGAAAATTCCGCTTGTGTGTATGGGGCATAAGTGGTCTGATAAGGAATAATCTGCTGTTCTGATGACTTACAGTACTGAGATGTGGAAGTTTTTTTTTTTCCAGTGCAGCTATGATAGCAATGCATCCTGGAGTGCTATAACGTAAGCCCCCGCCAACCTAACACAATGCGCTGCTGCAACACATTTTACTATGGGGCACATAGGCTTCTGATTTCTTTGCACATAGGCCTCCAATGTTTTTGCAAGTCAGTTGGCCCAAATGCCATAATACAATATAGGTTAGAGACGTTTATACTCATGTGTAAATACTGACTTCCTTAAAGTTGGTGTTTGCATTCCTCAATTCCTCAAAGTTCATATGCAGACAGGAAAGAAAAGCCCAGAGCTAGAAGACAAAAGACATGGGTGAAAGGGGCCTAATGACAGGAAGGAACAGGTGCCTGGCAATAGGGAATTTAGAGGGACAGGGAATAAAGCAAGGCCCGGAGCGAAAGAAAAATAAGAAAAATAGCGCTAAGCCGGCATGACCAGGTGAAGAAGGGAGACAAGTTAGGGAAGGGTTAAGAGGTAGAGTTTTTTTGCAGAAAAGAGGGGCTTACCTTATAGAAGGTATGTGGTGGCTGGGTGGGGATTGGACAGCTTTAGTAGGAATTGCTTAAAGTCCTGGCATTCGGTGGAAGATCGGTGAACGCAGTAAGCAGCTTCCCACCCTCCCCGTTCTTGTTTATTTTTCATTGCTATGATGTGTTGTATTACTGGATATCAGGGCAGCTGGGAGCTTTTTGTTGGTCTTTGCTGGCGGGGGAAATATTTAGGGTAAGTGAATCGTTCAGGACCCATCGGTGGTATGTGTCCCACTGACGCATTCCTGGTAATTTCAGTTTAACTTGAATATGGAAATGGTTAGTGTGATGAGACCAAGTGGGTGTGTTGCGGCTGGAGGTCTATTATGATAAAGGTCCCGCAGTGTATAATGTAACATATCTATGGGGTGCCTCAAAGACCCCGTGGCTTAGCTACTGATCTGTTTTAATTAATGTATTTCTCCTTTATTTTATTTTAATTTAAGTTTAAAATTGTTAAGGCAAAATTGTTAAAATAAATAACTAAAATAAAGTCAGCAGCTACAAACACTGTAGCTGCTGACTTTTAATTAGGACACTTACCTGTCCAGGGTGCCTGCGATGTCGGCAGCCAAAGCTGAGCAATCGCTCGGGCCTCGGCTTCCCCGCCGCCATCCTCGATGAGGGAATCAGGAAGTGAAGCGAGTCGCGCGGCGCTATATGAATGGGCGGATGTCTCCTGGGACACACATAAGGTCCCAGAAGACACTGCTCCCCATTTCCCAGGAGGCAGCATGAGGAGGAGAAGAAAGAAGACCACCGCAGATGAGGAAGTGGCAGATTAGGACAATCTGCCAAGTAACAGCCATTTCTGGTAAGTACAGTATATGAAAAAATATATATATTTTTCCAATTTTTTGTAGCCTTTTTGGCAATTTTTTTTTTCAGGGTGGACCGCCGCTTTCATAAAAGGCTGCTATGGCCATTTTCACTCCATTTGCTGTGTGGTATCCATTATTGGGATAGGTAAAGTGAAGTGGTTGGGGGTGAACTGAGTATGGCCTCTCAGCCAGTGAATAAAGTTCGGGACATCTGTTTTACACTGGTCAAGGAGGTAAAGTGCTCTTACTTGATTGGAATAGTGTGGCCTCAAACCGGAATTGTTTTTTCGAAGCTTAGCTACAGGAAGGAGCAGAGCAAAGTCATTTTTAGGCAAACCAGATTCCAAAGAAATGCATATGGGGATAGGGAACACAATTCGTCTGGTTGAAGATTGACTGTGCCAACCGTGTGATGCAGCAGCACAAGGGATATCATGATTGCAGTCCCAGATGTGCAACTGGCTTCAGAGGATGAAGCAGAGTGTACCCGCTACTGTGTAAGAAAGTGCTTGTGTGGTGTCATCAAATGTATTTCTGCTGTTGTATTCATTGCCCTGTGTAGTTATAAACACAGTTATAGGATGCTGGTTTAGGATATTGGTTTAAGCTTGGTCTGAAGTTATTCAAAAGGGTGCATGGCGAATCAGAAGAACAAAAACTGTAAAGCACACAGGAGGTGCAAAAGTGAGGCCACTACAAAGGGTTAATATGGCAGGAGGAATGTAGTTACTACAGGTAACCTTAGACTGGTGGGAATGTATAGCAGCTGGTCATAAAGCATGGTATCTGGCATAGATGACAGGTCCTCTGGTAATTAAGTGGTCAGTTTTTTGGCTACCTCCCTTGTGGTCGGTTCCCCCAAAATACTAGAACCAAACCTGTAGTACAAGACCCAGTTGCTGTACCTGGCATCATTTACAGGAGGTTGTAGAAAGTAAGGGGGAGCATGTATGATGTCTGTGCCAGTGCTCATCAGGACCCTATTCTGTCACTGGTAGTGAGGTGGCAGAGGTATGCTGGACTGGTGGAGTAGGCATAGTCTCAGGGGTGTCCCTCATAAATGCAAAAACTTGACAGCAAGGTGTGCAGTAGTATGGGACATGGGACTGGGGGAATCTTTATATTTACTTCCACTGCGCACAGTGTATGGCTCATCTCTAAGCCAGGGTACCACCATAATATTTTATTTCCACATGAACATAGCCCCGCCTGGTCCTGGGCATTGATGAGTGCATACACGGGAAAGCTACCCCCACGTGCAGGGTGAATAGGCCCTGCCCACAACTGCACCAGGCCAGCCACGTGCTTGGGGGTCTAGGCATCCAGAGCGCTTTTTTTCTGAGTCAATACCCCAAGTTTGGCACCACATAAGGAGGCGCAGTGTCAGCTATGCAGCCAGGAAGGGCAGAGGGGTATTTTGGTAGATACTTTGTGATGACAGATGAACTCTAACCCCTTCATGCCTCCTCCTGGTTCCCCTTTAAGTGGACTTTAATGTTTAAGAAGTGGAGCGGCTTCTCTATCATGTAACTGTGGTAATTGGCTTTTACAGCCATAATGACTGGTAGTCTGTCCCTTTGTCTCCCAATCAGAAGCCATGACTGAGAGTTGTCAGGGACAGCTCAGTTAGTGTTCTGGGAGAGCATGCTCTCAGCACACAGCCTCAGGCACCAATACATGCATATGTAAGGGGGCTGGGTTTTAGAGCCCATCCCTTTTTGCCACCCGAAACACATATTACGCAGTTGGCAAGAGGTTAATCTTAGCAATGCTTCTTTTGAAGACTGACAAGTCCCCAGACTGAATTTGATGGCTTAAACAAAATATGCATTTAGGATGACTAAAAGCTGCAGACGAGTATGTGTATCAGCACAAAGCTCAGGTAGGGACGACCTTACAGCCAAGCAGAGAATAAAAATAAATATTGCAGAGTTAACTAAACTCTAAGGCCCCATACACACGAGAGGATTTATCCGCAGATACGGTCCAGCGGACCGTATCCACGGATAAATCCTCTCGAGGATTTCAGAAGATTTCTATGCGATGGCGTGTACACACCATCGCATTGAAATCCGCGCTGAAATCCTCTGGCGATGACGTGTCGCGCCGCCGCCGCTATTATGACGCGGCGACGGCGCGACGCTGTCATATAAGGAATTCCACGCATGCGTCAAATCATTACGACGCGTGCGGGGAATCCCTTTGGACGGATGGATCCGGTAAGTCTGTACAGACGAGTGGATCCATCCGTTGGAATGGATTCCAGCAGATGGATTTGTTGTGCATGTCAGCAAATATCCGATCTGCTGGAATCCATCCCAGAGGAGATTTCTCCGCGGAAACGGATCCGCTGGCGTGTACACACCATAGGATCTATCTGCAGAAACCCATTTGCTGGGATTTATCTGCGGATGGATTCTATCGTGTGTATGGGGCCTTAGAGCTAATATAATGGTTCAAGAGCAGTGGTTCAGATAATTGAAGGTGGCCATTGATGACTGGTTCTCTTTAATCCCTTACCAAATTATAATGTACACCAGGCTATAGAACTTCTAAAATGCCAGCTTCCCACTCATTTGATGGTTTCAATCACACATGTTCAGTCTCAATTTGAGCTTACTCATAAACCTAACACTTCTATGCAGCTTTTATCACTCATTGGAATGATTATGCTTTAAAGCAGCACAGTGTCCCTTACTTATTTATCACCCATTTAGTGTAAATTGCAAGACAAGAAAAAGTGAACCCAATAAAAAAAAATTGACTGATCAATTTAAAAACATGTAAACATACATAAAATTGTAAATGTCTGGTGTGAAGAATACAACAGCAAAGAGCAATTAACAGCATTTTCCCATAGCAACCTGTCGGAAAAAACTTTGATGGGCTCAATATTCAGTCGGTCCACCCTTTGCCGCTATAACAGCTTCAACTCTTCTGGGAAGGCTGTCCACAAGGTTTAGGAGTGTGTCTATGGGAATGTTTGGTCATTCTTCCAGAAGTGCATTTGTGAGGTCAGGAAAAGATGTTGGATGACAAGACCTGCTTTGCATTATTGAGAGATACCCAGTACCAGTAACGAGGAAAACGAACAGCCTGAGGACATTTAAAAAAAAGTACTGTATTTATTGGCATATAACACTTACTTTTTTCCTCTATAAATAGAGGGTAAACTGTGCCTGCGTGTTATATGCAGGGGGCGGTGGAACGTTTTTTTCCTGAAAGTCGTGGTGGGTGTTATACGCCTGTGCGTGTTATACGCCAAAAAATAGGGTACTTAAAAAATGCATGTGGGCGTGGATAAGACAGGAAGGTGGAGGGGTTGGATGGAATTGGGTTGTTGCCCTGTCCTGCATGGGCAAAGCACAGTTTTCACTTTAAGGCGGAGGTTCACCCTAAAAACTTGTATTTAACATTCCATTCAGCATAATTCCAACATTTACACTATGCTGTTTTTTTTTTTTTTTGCTGTACATACCGTCTTATTGTTGTTTTCCACCCGGCTTCCAGGTTCTCACTCCCGCGGGAGTAGGCGTTCCTAGGCAGAGGCTAGATGATTGACGCCTTGTGAAAAAGTTCCCCCTGGCACAAAAGGCACGTCACCAGTTTTCCGAAAGTAGCCGAACTGCTAGTCGGCTCTATACGGCGCTATACGGCGCCTGCGCCTGCCGTGTAGAGCTGACTGCGCAGGCGCCGTATAGAGCCGGCTACTTTCGGAAAACTGGTGACGCGCCTTATGCGCCGGGGGGAAGTTTTTCACAAGGCGTCAATCATCTAGCCTCTGCATAGGAACGCCTACTCCCGTGGGAGTGAGATCCCGGAAGCCGGTTGGAAAATAACAATAAGACGGTATGTACAGCAAAAAAAACGGCATAGTGTAAATGTTGGAATTATGCTGAATGGAATGTTAAATACATGTTTTTAGGGTGAACCTCCGCTTTAAGTAAGCAGAGAATTTTATTCCGATCCCAGTTCTGCTTTAGGTAGATCTAAATATATTTGGAAACATCGGTGCTATTATTTTCTGAAGTGAAAAAGGTAGACTTTCCTGATAATGAATGTTGTCTCCAATTGCCTACATACTTATAAGGATCTGTTACCCAGAATATGTCACAACACTGCTGTAGATACCCAGAACCTTACCGTTGCTTCCATGAAATATTAATGAGAATGTATTCTGAATTGTAAAAAAATAAAAAAAAAACATCCTATTTTCCAAAGTCCCTTTTCATGCACAATTGAGTAGACGCCGGAATGAAAGAGCCTTCATAGCTGGATACATTAAAGTTAGTGCTACACTTTGTGCTTATTTTAATGGACATTGATGTATCTTTTAAAGTATGCAGCACTGGTATTACATAAATTCCAAACAACCTCTTATGTGTAGTCATAAAAAAGAGATATTTTATTTAATATTCTTTCCGATATTCAAATGCCATAGTCAAGTTTTGGCAAACATCTTTTTTTTTTTTTCTTATGGTTTATTACACTGGAAGCACAAGGTTAAACTTAACTTTTTATAAAGGTCATTTGCAGGTTACGGAAAAATGGATTCGACCTAAAGTTGTGCCCGTATTAAATCAATAAAGACTAATACCCCACAAAGTCTCTGCAGAATAATTAATGGGCAATTAGATTTGGTATATAGATCCCTAAAGGTTTGTTGTATTATAATTTAATTATGGTGAGTCTCGAAGTGAGTATTGAGAGGAGGACATGGCTGGTATAGAGGACAGAGCAACAACTGACTTTCATTGACACCTTCTTCTTTGTAAGAATGGAGATGGAAGGTGAAGTCGTTATGCCCTTTTTACTTAACATCTAAAGTCCTGGTGCTCAACTTGCAGCCTGGCGGATATATGCAGCCCTTTTGGTACATATTGTGTGGCCCTAGCGGCCAAGTGGTTGGAGACACAGGGGTAGATTCACGTACCTTTAGACGGGCGTAGCGTATCTCCTATACGCTACGCCGCCGTAACTTTGAGAGGTGAGTTTGGTATTTTCAAAGATTTTGCCGCCGAAGTTAAGAACTTCGGCGGCGTAGCGTATTAGGGCCGGCGTAAGCCCGCCTAATTCAAATGTTGAAGCTGTGGGCGTGTTTTATGTATATTAACTGTGACCCCACGTAAATGACGTTTCGATCGAACGGCGCATGCGCCGTCCGTGGACGTATCCCAGTGCGCATGCTCCAAATGACGTCGGCAAATCGTCATGCTTTCGACGTGAACGTAAATTACGGCCAGCCCCATTCACGGACGAGTTACGCAAACGACGTAAAATTTGAAAAATTTGACGCGGTTCCGACGTCCATACTTAACATTGGCTGCGCCATGTTTTTGGTGGTTTATCTTTACGCCTGAAAACCCCTTACGTAAACTTTACTGCGACGGCCGGGCGTACGTTCGTGAATAGGCGTATCTAGCTGATTTACATATTCTAAGCGTAAATCAGCGTACACACCCCTAGCGGCCAGCGTAAATATGCAGTTAAGATACGACGGCGTAGGAGACTTATGCCGGACGTATCTTAGCAATATTTAAGCGTATCTCAGTTTGAGAATACGCTTAAATATACGACGGCGGGGATTCGGACTTACTTGGCTTGCATACACACGGTCACACAAAAGTTCTTTCGACCGTCAAGAACGCGTTGACGTACAACACTACGACGAGTCGAGAAAATTAAGTTCAATGCTTCCGAGCATGCGTCAGATTGTTTCCGAACATGCGTCGGAATTTTGCGCTTTGGAAAAGCTACAGAATATAGAATTTTTTTTCCGTCTGAAAATTTGAGAACCAGCTCTCAATCTTTTGTTGGCGGAAAGTCCGATGGAGCATACACACGGTTGGAATTTCCGTTCAAAAGCTCACATCGGACTTGCTGTCGGAATTTCCGATCGTGTGTACGGGCCATTAGTGTAGCAATATGTTGCTAAATATTGTACCTTCATTAAATGAAACCATATTGCTACACTTTTCTCTTTTATACTCAGTTGTGACATGACGCTACTTATATCAAGACATCGCTTGTATATCAAGTCAAGACTTATTAAAAAATGTTGCTTGTCTTGCAAAACGCTCTCAAACCAAGTTACTCTCAAACCAAGGTTTTACTGTACATACATGTCTTCCTTCTCAATAAAAGTTAGATTGTACAATCCCGTTTAGAAAACAGCCATGAAGTTCAGGGGCCTAATTGATTGGATGTAAATTAATTGGACCGGTAAAGTAGGCCCTCATATTACATAGTTTTTCTAAAGAAGATTATTCAAAGACTATACAAACAGATTGTATAATTCATGTATGACTTTAGAGTGGATTTTACTCACTTTAGAGAGATATCCATCCAGTTAAAGGGGTTGTAAAGGATTTTTTTTCCCCTAAATAGCTTCCTTTACCTTAGTGCAGTCCTCCTTCACTTACCTCATCCTTCCATTTTGCTTTTAAATGTTCTTATTTCTCTGAGAAATCCTCACTTCCTGTTCTTCTGTCTGTAACTCAACACTGTAATGCAAGGCTTTCTCCCTGGTGTGGAGAAAGCCTCTTGAGGGGGGAGGGGGCGAGCAGGAGTGTCAGGACGCCCACTAACACACAGCTCCTTTCTCTATCTGCAAAGTGGAGAGTGTCCTGACTTGCCTGCTCGCCCCCTCCCCCTTAAGAGGCTTTCTCCACACCAGGAAGAAAGCCTCGCATTACGGTGTTGAGTTACAGACAGAAGAACAGGAAGTGAGCATTTCTCAGAAGAAATAAGGACATTGAACAGCAAAATCGAAGGATGAGGTATATGAAGGAGGACTAAGGTAAAGGAATTATATAAATATGGTCCAAAATGTATAGATTCACCCAAGAAAAAGGCACCTTATCCCAAATAGGTAGATAAAGTTTTTTCCAATAGAAAAGGAAAGGGGATAATTTGCGGTGCGTGTTTTTACAAAATAATAGTGATGAGAAAGCACAAGTTCTTTGTTAGAAAATTTACAAAAATACTTTATTCATAAATACAAGATATACAAAATATACAATTGATTAATATTAAAAGGAAGTGGATAACCAGTAGTTGATTTGATTCAGTGGGTAACAGAAAGCATCAATCAGTTGGAAATACAGATGCGACTGGACAAGGAAATCGCATGGACCCTACATGTTTCGCGGACTTCCGCTTCTTCAGGGGAGGGAGCGATATCCAGTCAGAATAACCAACTGAAAAGGTATATACAAAAACATTAACCAATGAGATATGATACACAATCAAAAATATTGGGTAGCATAAATCTGGGATGGCATATAATGGTAAAATGGTTCCAGAGCTTAAAAGACAACAAATTCTTACCCACGAGTTGCCCATAGTTGGTGACAGACACAGAGTCTTGCCGAGAATGAACTGGTCATGCGCGTATTCCTGCAAATTGGCAGGAAAAGTTTTACATTGGTCGCAAAAGGACAGTCAGAGAAGGGTTAATATGTGAGTGAGACAAAAGAAATTAAATAGAGATAAGGACAAAAGGCAAAAATAGCCAATCCAAAGGGATTGCTAAACGTTATAATAATTATTGAAAAAATATATTTGAAAAAATAATGGCCATAGTGTTAATTAACACATAAAAGGCCATTGGCAATAGTTGCTCTAAAACAATAAGACAAATGTTACTCACATAAATAGCGATTTGAGGAGTTAATTAACCAGGAACATCAGTGAGTAATTAGGCTGCAGTGCTAGTTCAATAGAAGAACCATGTGGATTTCACAGAATGATTGTTAAGAAAATAACAACAATTGGCTACAATTATAAAGGTGTCCCAGCCTCCAAACGGGACAACCATAAAAAGAAACAAAGAATAATAAACAAATTGTATACAATGTATCAAAGCAGACACATGGTTCATTGAAAGGGAATTGCTACAGAGAAATTCACATACCTGCATAAGATCTGTATAAAGATCAGAGGCAGTGTGGCAAAGTCATATACCACAGTATACTTGGTGTATATAAAGCCAGAAGAAAATCAGCTGATTAGTGCAAAAAGGAACTAAAGAAAATACACAACAAGAAAGAGTGCAGTTAGATGAAGTAGGATCAGAGAGAGCAATTGTGGAAATAAGTTTGTCTTACCTACAAAGCACTTATGATGCGAGTACTCACTGGGCATGTAACCCAACGGCTCCCTGCACAAGTTTGTTCAGCAAGGCTCCCTTTAAATAGGCTGTCCTAACCCAATGTGTGACGTGTGAACATCACATGGAATCGGGTGGGCCAATCACAGCTGAGATTCAACCCCAATGGGTTTAATTATGATTAAACACAGAGCTGGTGACTGATCGTCACCGCTCTCTGCTCTGCCCCTCCAGCGCTCACTGGAGCACTGGGCTGTGGAGGGGACAGGAGCAGCTGGCTGAGTCTCCCACTGAGAGGGCTGTCTGGCTGCCGGTCCAGACATATGGGTGGATCAGGGAGGCCCAGAATAAAGACAGACAGAGATAATGGAGGGCCGGGCATGACAGGGGAGAGAGGAGACAGAGAGAGAAGGGTTAACAGCTGGGGGAGGTTGGAAGAAGGGAGGAGGCAGGAGTTTTTGGTGGAAGAGGGGGAGGAGCCCTTTAAATAGTGGGGGCGGGAACGGAGGTGGTCATTCTAAAGCAGCGTGGCAGTGAGAGGAATCTTTATGTTATGCAGTGCGGTATGTGTGTTTTTTGTCGTTGTTTTTCTTTTATTGCAGGACACATGGACCTGGTCGTCATAGAAGCTGTGGGATGGCGGTGTCTTTGGTCTTTGACGGTGGCAAAACAGATGTGATGGAATTGGTGGGGGGCTCATCAGTGTTATGGGCCCCTATGGTGTATTTTCAGTGGAACGGTGTCCGCTGGAATACGGTAATGGTTACACTGCGGGAAAGGGGTTGTCTCCGAACTGGTTATGGCTGGAGGCCTGGTATGAGAAATGATGGCCCCCGCAGTGTAGGGTAAAAGTGGAAAAAGTTTGGGGTGCCGCCAGAGACCAACAGGCTGGGTGATATATAAAACTGTCGTTAAAATGGTTGTAGATGTTAATGGAAATGTTATTTTATTGAAAGTAATTTCAAATTTGGAGTTACCGGTATTTATTTATTTGTTAAAAAAAAAGGCTGTTATGGCCAGTTATACTCCAACTCTGGTGTGATCTATTATTATTTAATAAAGGGAAAAAGGAACAAGGGTGGTTAAAGTATGGGACTTGGTGGTAAGGGTTGGTATGGATAGTTTGGGGTATTTCTCTAATACACTGGTCATGGATCATGACTGTAAAGTCAGAATCTTTCCCAAGCCTGGACTGGCTGAGTAACGTCAGCCGACAGCGGGCTTCAATTGATTTCCCATCAATTTGTATATCAGTGACAGTGGTCACCAGGGGGAATCTTTGTGGTGGGTGGCAATAATCTGAAATGGGTTCTAATCCTTCCTTTCCCTACCCACAATAAAAAAATATATATCTGTATACTTAAATTTTTCTTTTTGACTTGAACATTCATTTGAATTTTTATGCAGATTATTATGACTGGCCCCCACCCTTTTTTTTAGCTTGGGCCCTTGGAACTCTATTCTAACACTGACTACGGTATTTGTTTTTGTTTCTTTTTTTCTTTTTTTTTTCTTGCAAATCAGTTTTCCTCTGTGCAGTAGACAAAGATAAATATTAAACACGTTGAGGATTGTGCTTATGACAAATGACTTTTTATTCTGACACATTGGGAACAGTCTCCTAATACAGTATCTTTCCTAAGCATCCCATGGCTCTATTGTCAAACCTGAATGCTAGCCATTTCAAAGCAGAATTCTAGGCAGATTGAGGTCATCTAAGATCTACAACATATGAATCCTGTTGAAAAAAATGTTTCATACGCTGAAGCTTCACTATAACATGCCGACAAAATTTCCAATTTTAGCAGTCCCACCGAGTGGCAAGCTGCCACCATCTCACAGACCTTCGCTCATCAGTCGCTGTTTGAATTTCTGAATTGAGAAGAGGAAGAGATCTGTCACATTTACTCTCACCAGGTTGCCTTTCCGTCATATATTAGAGGGAATAGAGTAAGAGAAGTTTAGAGATATTGGATTTGTGAACTGGAAAATATTCCAGAAATAAGTTCAAATGACATCATGCTAGAATTTCTGCACCACGATTGGACACACCGTTAGGCAAAAGCATTGTGTCCCTCCAAGTATGTCAGGGTGCTAGACTCTGACCCAGTGCCGATCCTGACCTCCCTGGGGCCCTAAGCAAAATGACCTGGCACATTAAAAATGAGAAGAGGAGGGCGCTGACGACAGTGACATGTCACATTAAAGAAAGTTGAGAAGAGGGGGAGGGGGTGTTCTGTCGTCGGAAATTACTCAGCCAGCGAGTTTAGAAGCGGGGTGAGGGGGCGAAAATTACTTCTCACCAGACGGGGCCTCTAGTAATTTTGGGGGGCCCTTCGCAGTTTTGCAGGGCCCTAAGCAGCTTGCATAGTGAGCCTATAGGGAGGATCGGCCTTGCTCTGACCTCTCCTTCGGCCCCCACATCCAATCACTGGCTAAATCTTGATGCCTTAAAGGGGTTGTAAAGCTTCCTGTTTTTTCACCTTAATGCATCCTTTGAAAAAACATCCGATGCTTACGATAAGGTGACCAGATTTTTAAAATGAAATCAGGGGACATATTTTTGTTTTACTAGTAATGGCGGCAATCAGCGACTCTCTGCCCGCAACCACCCCCTCACAGACTGTCAAGTCTCACTCTCCAGGCCCCGGCTACTACTGGGTTGGGGGCGGAGGAAGATCACTTCGCCAGGGAAGACAAGGAGATAAACAGGCAGGCAGCTGGCCGAGACGTGAGCCATGGCAGAAGAACATGCGAGCGGAGATGAATGGGCATGCACCCGAAACTGAAGAAATATTCACTCCATTCCGACCAGCACATGACCATCAGAAAGGGGCACAGATAATGGAAAAAAATACACCCCCTAAGCTAGTAGGTGCGACGAAGTGGGGGGGTGTAATTCCGATATTATTTTTTTAATTCTGCACTGACTGTCTGCGAAATTGCCCCAGCCCCTGTTCAAATCCAATCCGGGGACAAAACTGGGAACAGACTTGGTCTGGGGACAATGTCCTCAATCCAGGGACTGTCGTCTGAAACCGGGGATGTCTGGTCACCCTACTGTAGTGGGTGGAGGTGCTTAGTCCCTCCCACAGCTTTGGTCTCTGCACAGGCTCCCTATTGGGCACTGAGGAGGCTGCTCTGATGGGTATTGATGAGGTGGCACCTATGGGCACTGATAAGGAGGCACTAATATGCAGCGCAAATGAGCACTGATAGGCGGCACTGATGGGCACTGATAGGCAGCACTTGTGGACACTTATAGGCGGCATCGCAATGCAGCAATTATAGGCAGTGATAGGCGGCACTAATGGTCACTGATAGGTGGCACTTGTGGACACTGATAGGCGGCACGGTTAGGCGGCAATGATAGGCACTGATATGTGGTACTGATTGGCACTGATTGACCGCACTGATAGTTGGCACTGATGAGGAGGCACTGGTGGGCACGGACAGGCATCACTGATGGGCAATGAAAGGCATCACTGATGACACTCCCAGGCGGCACTGGTGGGCACTGATTGGCAGCACTGGTAAGCACTGTTGGGGCTGCACTGTAACTAGCATTTTCTGTTTACACTGTGATCAACTGTGACACAGCTGATCACATGGTAAAGAGCCTCCCTAATGCCTAGAACTGGGGTCCCAGTGCTTAGAGCCCACAAAACATAAAACTCAATCCAGGGTGTAGTTATAGATGTGGGGCCTCAGACTCTCCAATCTCAGATTTAAACTGAACGTCAATCAAAAAACTTTTTCAAGTTTTGGATAGTGGGAATGGATTAAAACGCCTGTTAATTTTTTACTGCTGTCTGGGGCTCCTAAAGAAAGTTTGCCCTTACATCTTATCCTGTTGACACCAGACAGGCTGTGTAGGAACATTTGCAACAAGGGTATAAAAAAAAAAAAAAAACTTTTCTTTAGTAACATGGGGGAAGGGCATCAAACATGGCTTTTCCCCATATTGGAGAGATTGACATCACTTCCTGTTATGTCCATAGGACTGGTGTTCTGTCAAGTTCTCTAGTCCATCAGAAACTCCAACCGCTTAACTTCCGGTTTATTTAAAACCAGTGGTAATTGGAGTTTTTGACGAATTGCCAACCCGAATAGAGTCCGGTGCAGGATATTATGAGTGGAGATTCTTACTCCACTCCGATACTAGCCAACAAAATGGCAGCCTCCGATGCAGCGACAACTTTGTCCTCGTTAGCTGCTGTGCTGTCAAAACAGCTGAGTCTTCCTGTACCAGACTCTATTCGGTTGTCGGTGTTGTGTCCAACCACCACTTCGTAAAAATCTCTTAGCTGGATTCAGGTAGATGAGCCTAACGTTAGGCAGGCGTAGCGTATCGCATATACGCTACGCCGCCATAAGTTAGAGAGGCAAGTGCTGTATTCACAAAGCACTTGCGTCCTAAGTTACGGCGGCGTAGCGTAAATGTGCCGGCCTAAGCATGCCTAATTCAAATTGTGAAGAGGTGGGCGTGTTTTATGCTAATGAATCGTGACCCGACGTGATTGACGTTTTTTACAAATGGCGCATGCGCCGTCCGTGGACATATTCCAGTGCGCATGCTCCAAATTACACTGCAAAGACTTATTGGTTTCGACGTGAACGTAAATTATGCCCAGCCCCATTCACGGACGACTTACGCAAACGACGTAAACATTTTAAAATTCGACACGGGTTCGACGTCCATACTTAACATTGGCTGCGCCATCTTTTTGGTGAAATATCTTTAGGCCTGAAAACGGCTTACGTAAACGGAGTATCTTTACTGCGACGGCCGGGCGTACGTTCGTGAATAGGCGTATCTCGCTGATTTACATATTCTAGGCATAAATCAGTGTACACTCCCCTAGCGGCCAGCGTAAATATGCAGTTAAGATACGACGGCGTAGGAGACTTACGCCGGTCGTATCTTAGCAACATTTAAGCGTATCTCAGTTTGCAGTTTGAGCATACGCTTAAATTTACGATGGCGCAGATTCAGAGTTACGACGGCGTATCTACTGATACACCGGCGTAACTCTCTCTGAATCTGGCTATCCAATTACTAAAGTTTTTAAATAAACCGGAAGTGATGTGGTTGGCATTTCTGATGGGTTGGAGATATTGACAGAACACCAGACTGAAATAAAATCTTCCCAGCTTGATACTCTTTCATACCTCTTTCATACTTCATCCAAAATGGAAAAAAGTATTGGCTTTAGATATACTTTCATTTAGTGTATCTATTCCTGTTTTGCCATGTTGCTTTCCAAACTGACAATGAATGATAAAGTATTTTGCCAGCACATTGAATTCCATGTATGAACAATGCCACTTCAGGAGGCCCAATCACACAGAGACTCAACTGTTGGGTTTGTGGACTATGAAAGAGCGAGGGAATTATGGGAGAAGAGGGTATGGTAATCTCCTGACTTGTTTCTCGAATACAGTACACAGCAGGCTTTTCAGGATGCTGTGCAGACAATAGAAGGATTTGAAGCACAGAACTGTAGACTTTAACACACTAGTTACTAACATTATTTAGGAAATTACATTGTGCTGATAGATTAATTTAAAATAATGGCTTGGCGAGAACTATTTGTATCTAAAGTGGTAAAATAATAGAAACGTTGTAGTTTTTCTGTTATAAAGCACAGACACTAATTCAGGCACCATAGGTGAGCGCAGCTTATTGCATTAGGGTTCTCCATGTCTGTTGGGGAGGATGTAGCCATCCATTTATAATGTTTCATACTTTTTATCATGTTGGAAAATATACAATACACGCATTTACCATGTTTTTCACATTGATAGTCTATGGCCTCGTACACACGGCCAAGGAACTCGACGTGCCAAACACATCGAGTTCCTCGGCCAGTTCAGCACTGAAGCCGCCGAGGAGCTCGGCGGGGCGAGAGCTCCCATAGAACAACGAGGAAATAGAGAACATGTTCTCTATTTCCTCGCCGAGCTCCTCGTCGGCTTCCTCGGCCGAAAGTGTACACACGGCCGGGGTTCTCGGCAGAATTCAGCCAGAAACTCGGTCTGAAGCTGAATTCTGCCGAGGAAACTGGTCGTGTGTACGGGGCCGAAGTCATTTCCATCATGTATTTTATGTCAATAGATATATCCTGCATTTTTACTATACTTCTTTGTAGCCACATGCCTCATTTAAAGTCCCAACACCTCTCTACACAATTTTATTAGGGTGTGCACACCAAAGCTCAAACATATATACATACGTATATAAATATACATACACACAGAGACATAGGGCCAGATCCACGTACCCTGGCGCATATTTCCATCCAGCGTAGCGTATCTCTGATACACTACGCCGCCGTAACTTACAGCTTTTTTTTTTAATCCTCAAAGAATTTGTGCCGTAAGTTACGGCGGCGTAGAGTAACTTAGGCGGCGTAAGGGCGCGCAATTCAAATGTATGTGATGGGGGCGTGTTTTATGTTAATACGTCGTGACCCGCATGCGCCGTCCGTGGGGGTATCCCAGTGCGCATGCTCAAAATTAAACCGGAACAAGCCAATGCTTACGACGGTGACGTCATTCTACGCAAAGCCCTATTCGCGAACGACGTACGCAAACGACGTAACATTTTCAAAATTCGACGCGGGAATGACGTCCATACTTACAATAGGATTCGCCTCATATAGCAGGGGTAACTATACGCCGAAAAAAGCCTTACGGAAACGACGTAAAAAAATGCGCCGGATGTACGTTCGTGGATCACCGTAACTAGCTAATTTGCATACTCGATGCGGAATTCGACGGAAACGCCACCTAGCGGCCAGCGTAAATATGCACCTACTAAGACGTACGCCTGTCGGATCGAGCCCAGATTCAGTCGTATCTTGTTTTGTGGATACAAAACAGAGATACGACGGGGCATTTTAAAAATTACGCGGCGTATCGATAGATACTCCGGCTTAATTTGTTTGTGGATCTGGCCCATACGCTCTTATAAATAAATTGTAATATGTATTAAAACATGGATGGTGTCAGTAGGGCAGTGAACATGTCAGTAAGGCAAAGGTTGGTGTCAGCAGGACAGTGGATGGTGTCAGTATTTTTTCTTTTTATTATTATTATTTTCTTTTTATATTATATTTTACAAATGTTTTAATTATTTTTTACACTATACATTTTTTTTTATTAGGAACACCATTGGGAGGGCTTTGGTCAAATATCAAGGGTCTAAACCCCCTAAAGACCCCTGATGTCTCATCTTTGAGAGGGGGAAAGGCACTGAGGACAGAGATTCCCCAGGGCCTTTCTCTGCAGACTCAGTTGTACTAGACAGTGAATAAATGGAAAGTGTTCTGTGCTGAGCAACTGGAGCATAATAAACTGTGTGTACTATGTTTCAGTTATGAATGAACACAGTGAGTGAGTGATTGGTACCAGTCAGAAAAGGAAAGGGTCCGTAAATGACATATATACCAACCCCTTCCCTCACTCTCTATTCTGAAATTTGACCTGTTGCAACCAGCAAAAAAGGGAAAGGAAGAGGGCTGGCAACGCCGCGGGGTAAGGGGGGTGTGTGACACAGGAGCCCAGCAGCAGAGGGAATCTGCGCCACACGGGGTGATTAGGGTGTGCCCAGGCCAAGAACTATAACCAATGCTGTCCTGAAGCTTCCAGGTGCTTACAAGACAGAACATGGGCTGGGTAGTAGTGGCTCTGCAGGGGCTGGCTATGGCTAGTGTGTAGATGGGGCCTTTATTAGGGAACTTGTTTGGGAGGAATCACTCATACACAGTTTATAGTGCATTAATATCATTTATATAGATTTTGAGCAATTTTGTTTGAAGCAATCGTACAACCCATTTTCTCCACTGATATATAGCGGTTCTGAAAATGTACAGTACCAGCATTGATAAGATGTATTACTGGCTGAGCGCTAGGGTTACTCGGGTAGTGTCCCTCTTGGAATGTGCAAGGATATTTCTGCAGGCTGCACCAGCTCCACACCGATTACTGAAGCGTATGAAGCGTATGAAGCGTATGAAATGCAGAAGGAGCCTTAAGCTATCCCTTCTTGTATGGAACCTCTCCTTATGCTAGGTATAGGGTGACCACATTGCCCGGGACAGTCCCGCATTTTGCAGGTCTGTCCCGGGCACATTCATTCCAGGACAGTACAGTGTCGCGGAATGAAACTGACACAGCCACCCCCCGGGCCAATCAGATGCCCCCGCCAGTACTTGTCCTGGCCGGGAATGCCTGGAGGAGCACAATCCCCGCCCCCTGCTTGTGATTGGAGAAATCATAAATCCCACCTCTTGTGTCCAATCACTGTGCTGTGATTCATTACAGCACAAGCTGATTTTTGGGAAGGGAGGGTGTCCCTGAATGGTAGTTTGAAAAAGTGGTCACCCTAGCTAGGTACTGTCCATCACAAGCAGGTTCCTTCCCCAGAAGTGGCAAAATGACATGAGTTCCCTCATTTAAAAGGTTTTCTCACCATCAAAATCTCTTGGGGGTCACTAAAGGATTTTTTTTTTAGCTAAATAGCTTCCTTTACCTTACTGCAGTCCTGGTTTCATGTCCTCATTGTTCTTTTTTGTTTTGATGTTGCTGTAATTCCTCTCTGTTCTGGACACTTTCTGGTTGTCTGTTTCCTGATCACCACAGTACTGGGAGATTTCTCACTGTGGTGAATAATCAAGGAGGTGTGATTACTGTGTGTCAGCACTAGGGGTGCAACGGATCAAAAAACTCACGGATCGTATCGATCCTCGGATCAGGAGTCACGGATCGGATCATTTTCAGATCAGCAACATTGCCCCCACATTAGTAATACTAGCCACTAGCCAGTAGTTTAACATTGCCCCCACATAGTAATAATAGCCAGTAGCTTAACATTGCCCCCACATAGTAATAGCCAGTAGTTTAACATTGCCCCCACATGACATTAGTAATAATAGCCAGTAGTTTAACATTGCCCCCACATAGTAATAATAGCCAGTAGTTTAACATTGCCCCCACATGACATTAGTAATAATAGCCAGTAGTTTAACATTGCCCCCACATGAAATTAGTAATAAAAGCCAGTAGTATAACATTGCCCCCACATTAGTAATAATAAATTCAAGGTACATCTATAGCCACTCAGTAGTATAACATTGCCCCCACATATTAGTAACAATAGCCAGTAGTTTTTGCATTGCCCAACAATCATGATTCAACTCACTGTACTTGCAGTCTTGCAGATGCATTCAAAATAGATTGCGGCGCACGCTCTGGTAGGAATAGCAGAGGGGTGATGACGTCAGCGCGCACCGCCGCCGGGTGTACCAAGATGGCTGACCGCTCCGGAGCTAGGCCGAAGCCACGGTCTTTCCTAAGGCCACGGCGGGGGTGCGCTCTGCGGATCGCAGTCTGTGCCGATCCGAACAGGTCGACCCGTTCGGATCGCGGATCGGGCACGATCCGTTGCACCCCTAGTCAGCACCAATCCAGTTTCCTTTTACAATTCATCACTGCCCTCTATTGGCTCTTTGTCTCTGTACATCAGAGAACCAGGAAACAACAGCAAAAACAAAACTAAACTGTAGGTACATTATATGATTGTTTTTTCTCTATTTTTAATCATTTTTAAAAGGAATCATTTAACTATTTTGTCTCTATACCCTGTAAACAGTCATTTCAGCTAAAACATTTTTTTCCTTTAGTGACCCTTTAATGTAAAGAAAGAAAAAAACTACAAGATAATCTGCAACACGAAGTGAGATACACACAAATGCAATGGAAAATAACTAATAGTTGCGCTCTAATTAATTAATGAATACATTGATGAATGAATAAATAGTGAAAACCTAACACATAAATGGATCAATAGGTAAGTTAATCAATAGGTATGTGAATAATTAATTCCCACACAAATGAATTTGATATATAATCCTGTGACTAAAAACCTCTGAATAATATATACAGTATATATATATATAGTCCAAATGAAAATGTGTTTCCAAATATATAAACAAAATGATTCAAAATCTGTATAAAAAACCTTCAAAAAAATAATCTGCAAAAAAGAATCCAAAAGTATAAATCCAGGGCACAAGATCTTTTGCTAAAAAGAATTCAATTAAGTCCAAGATACAAATTCTTTTGCAGGAAAAAACTCAAGTAAAAAGGTGAATCAATATGTGAATTTGTTTAACTTCATGTGACTCTCAAAACACCATAAATCCACCACGAAAGAAGTGTGCGCTTACCAGCTGCACAGACCAGTATAGTCTGTAGCTTACACCCAGCCAGGGTATTTTACTCGCAATGGTTCCAAAGGATAATCCGGTCACTCCACCAGCAGGGTCGTCCAAGCGGGGGCACAGCTGAGCAATCCGTCTTCTTTGACCAATTGATAGCTCAGGGGTAGCAATATAAAAACGACATACAAAATTCTCCATAGGTAAAAACTTGTTGGTTTGTTTATTACAAAAATTTTAAAAGCCAAGGGCCAGATCCACAGACAGAGTACGCCGGCGTATCTACTGATACGCCGGCGTACTTTCAAATTACCCGCGTTGTATCTTTGCTTTGAATCCTCAAACCAAGATACGACGGCATCTGGGTTAGATCCGACAGGTATACGTCCTCGTACGCCTTTCGGATCTAAGATGCAATACTTCGGCGTCCACTGGGTGGCGTTCACGTCGTTTTGTGCGTCGGGTATGCAAATTAGCTATTTCCGACGATCCACGAACATACGCGCGGTCGTCGCATTCTCTTACGTCGTCTCTAGTCGGCTTTTTCCGGCGTATAGTTAAAGCTGCTTTTTTGCGGCGTATAGTTAGATTTGCATGTTAAGTATGGCCGTCGTTCACGCGTCGAAATTTGAATTTTTTATTTTTTTGGCGTAAGTCGTTTGTGAATCGGGATGGACGTAAGTCACGTCTAAGTTTAAAAAATGACGTTGTTGCGACGTCATTTCGCGCAATGCACGGCGGGAAATTTAGAAAAGGAGCATTCGGCGCGGGGACGCACTTCATTTAAATGAATCACGCCCCCTAATCGCCGATTTGAATTCCGCCGTCAGAGATACACTACGCCGCCGTAACTTACGGCGCAAATTCTTCCAGGATTCGAACCAGCCAAAAGTAAGTTACAGCGGCGTAGCGTATCTCTGATACGCTGCGCCGATCGAATTCTATGTGGATCTGGCCCCAAGTGTTTTTAGCTTTTAGTAATAAACAAGCAACCAGGTTTTACCTATGGAGAACTTTGTTTTTTTATAAAATATATTGCTACCCCTGAGCTATCAATCAGCTGGTGGAGACCCTTCTGGTGGAGTGACCGGATTATCCTTTGGAACCATCGCGAGGAAACGACCCTGGCTGGGTGTAAGCTACAGGCTACACTGGTCTGTGCAGCTGGCAAGCGAACACTTCTTTCGTGGTGGATTTATGGTATTTTGAGAGCCACGTGAAGTTGGACAAATTTGCATATTGATTCACCTTCTAGAGTTTTTTCCTGCAAAATAATTTGTATCTTGGAATTATTTGAATTCTTTTCAGCAAAAGATCTTGTGCCCTGGATTTATACTTTTGGATTCTTTTTTGCAGATTCCTCTTTTGCAGGTTTTTTATACAGGATTATTATTCATTTGTTTATATATTTGGAAACACATTTTCATTTGGAGTATACAGTAAAACCTTGTTTTGCAAGCATAATTCATTCCAGAAATATGCTTGTAATCCAAAGCACTTGTATATTAAAGCATTTTTTTACAGGGTATAAAAGAGACTAGAGGCAACTGTAAGTGCCGGTTCACACAGGGGCAATCCGGCTTTACATGGCAACTTCAGCCTGACTTGGAATAATTTACAACGCGACTTAAAGTTTCCTCCAGGACAGGCGACTTTGGCTGTGGCCAATCACAGAATAATCAGCTCTGTGGGGGGGAGGGGTTTGCCTGAGTAAACTATTTTCTTTTCCTGTAAAGTTACTTCAGTTAAGACAGAGATCCAACTTGGAGGCAACTTCCATTGAAATCTATGGGTACAAATTGCCTAGAAGTCGCCTTAAAGTAGTACAGGAACCTTTTCTGAAGTCGGAGCGACTTCAGTAGTGTGACGGCTCCGATTCACTTCAATTGAATTTCTCATGTTGCGCGGCTTGGGGTGACTCAAGTCCGATCCCAAGTCGTGGTAGTGTGAAACGATGTGAAGGAACGTAATGAGCATAATGATAAATTAGAAAATGTCTATTCTCTATGCATCTTTACTATACTATAAAGTCTATATTTCTTTTTTCATGTACACCACTGCTGTAATCCTTCCTTACTCAAATCAGCCTCTAATAGCATCCCCTCCCACCGAGAAGACTGGAGAAGACAGAAATGGCAGACACCCCCTTCTCCCACGCATGAAAAGAATGCAGGAAGAAGCAGTGAGGCCAGAGGACAACCAAGCTTGACCATCACATTTTTGTATTCTTCTTGTATTCTAGCCAATCAGATGTGCCTATTAGGCCTCGTACACACGACCAGTTAACCAGAGGACAACGGTCTGATGGACCATTTTCATCGGTCAAAACTGATCGTGTGTGGGCCCCATAGGTTTTTTAACCATCGGTTAAAAAAAAGACAACTTGCTTTAAATTTTAACCGATGGTCAAAACCGATCGTTAGTAGGCACAACCATCGGTTAAAAATCCACGCATGCTCAGAATCAAGTCGACGCATGCTTGGAAGCATTGAACTTCATTTTTTTCAGCACCGCGTTGTGTTCTGACACGATCGGTTATTTAACCGATGGTGTGTGGGCACGATGGTCAGTCAGCTTCATCGGTTAACCGATGACAACGGTCCTTCAGACCGTTCTCATCGGATGGACTGATCGTGTGTACAAGGCTTCAGTCTCACATTAACATAATAGTGACGTATCGTGCTGTGTGTAAAAGAGTTTAGCACTGCCTGTAATAAAGTTTTAGATAAGTTTTAGATAAGGAAGTAACTGATCTGCACGGATGTGTCGGAGTCTTACTTTCAAGCGTGCACGCAATGTTATCTAAACTTTACAATTCGGAACAGTAGTAGAATCCATATTAACCCCTTTGTGGTTCACCCACCATTACACCGGCACTAAGTGTAGCAATAAGTTGCTAAATGTTGTACCTTCATTAAATGTAACCATATTGCTACACTTAGAGGCTCCTCTCTTCTTTTTCATACTCAGTTGTGACATGACGCTACTCTTATATCAAGACATCGCTTGTATATCAAGGCAAAATTTATTAAAACATTTTTCTTGCCTTGCAAAACGCTCTCAAACCAAGTTACTCTCAAACCAAGGTTTTACTGTATATATATATTTTTTATTCACAGGATTATATATCACATTCATTTGTGTGGGAATTAATTATTCACTTACCTATTGATTCACTTACCTATTGATCCATTTATGTGTTAGGTTTTCACTATTTATTCATTCATCAATGTATTCATTAATTAATTAGAGCGCAACTATTAACACAAATTAATGGCATTTCTTGCCACATTGCATAATAACAAAGGAGATTACATGTGAATGTGCATGTAGTAACACAACACAAAAGTGGAACGTGGAAATAGCAAGTTTAGGACAGTGTGCAAAAATGATCATAACAAGCAAGATCAGCAAAAAAGGTCAACCCAACAAGGTCATTCCAACCAACAGAGGGCCAGATCCACAGAAGAATTACGCCGGCGTATCTATTGATACGCTGCGTAATTTCAAAGTTCCTGCGTCGTATCTTTGTTTTGTATCTACAAAACAACATACGACTGCATCTGGGCTCAATCCGACTGGCGTTCGTCTTAGTATGCCGTCGGATCTTAGGTGCATTTTTCCGCCGGCCGTTAGGTGGCGTTTCCGTCGAATTCCGCGTCGAGTATGCAAATTAGCTAGATACGGCGATCCACGAACGTAAGTCCGGACGGCGCTTTTTTTTTTACGTGGTTTGCATCTGGCTTTTTCCGGCGTATAGTTACCCCTGCTATTATGAGGCGTACTCAATGTTAAGAATGGCCGTCGTTCCCGCGTCAAATTTTGATTTTTTTTACGTTGTTTGCGTCGGGTCACGACGTATTTACATAAAACACGCCCCCATCACATTGATTTGAATTGCGCGCCCTTACGCCGCCAAAGATACACTACGCTGCCGTAACTTACGGCGCAAATTCTTTGAGGATAAGGAAATTACGCTGTAAGTTACGGTGGCGTAGTGTATCAGAGATACTCTACGCCGGCCGCAACAATGCGTCGTGCTACGTGGATCTGGCCCATACTCTATAAATGTGACCTGAAAAGTGGAAAGAGTTGCCTTTATAACGAGAACGTGGCTAACTAGGTATCACACCTGCTAATGTATGGGCATGCTCAGCCACACCTGTCCTGGGGGACAGCACACTTGAGGGCATGAAGGAAATGCCCATGCCTGCACCTAAATACAAGGGGGGAATCCGGAGTTTAGAAGGAACCGCCTTAGGGAGCCAGGGGAAGAACCTTTGAAAAGGGGACCAGTAAGGGCAACCCACAGCTAACCACTTTACACTTCTCCCATCTAAAAAATTGCTAACAGTTACTTAGACAGGCAAGTCACTGGCACTCACATTTTATGGCATCCATATGACCTAGCTTAAAGGGTATCTGAACCCAAGAACCAGTCCTTGGTGACTGCATTTGTTTTTCTTTTTTTCATGTTTTCTTTCTTGTATTTTTACTAGTGATCCTGCCGGTAGAACAATTTTTATCCTAAGGTGACAATGCTTGCTCCTTGTACTATATCTATTGTAAGGGGTTAGCTCGGTAGCGGGGGGGTGTGACCCCCTGGTTGGATTCACTACACACGAAACGATACAGAGAAACAGCCAAAGACGGTTGAAAACAAAGAATTTGGTTTATTCTTCCATCTTCCTGGAAACAAGTGCAAGCATCCAAACAGCATAAACAAAATTAAACATAAAATAAACTCTAGCCACTTGGGGCGTCTACCTTCACCACACAGGAACCTATCTATGGAGTCTGGCACAGCCTACTGCTGAGCAGACACTGCTGGTCATACAGCAGAAAAACAAATAGTCTTTTTGATTTTTATCACACAGAAAAATCAACAGCACCTCACCTCTTCAGAAGTATTTCTGTTCACTGCTCTCCTTCACTCAAAAAGCCTCAGGATGCAGCAATCAGTAGTAATCCTCTGGATTACTTATAGAGGCCTTAATTGCCTCATTCTGAACAGCTGAAGTTTTCCAACACCCTTAAACCTTTCTGGCTACTTCTGCAGCCGACGCCTGAAAATAATTGGTGTATTGTCTAAACAAGGCAGAAATGTATCTCCCGTCTGTGACAACACCCACAGATTTACCTGATTACCTGACTTCCTGTCACACAATGAAGAATAAAGGTTGTCACCCTAGGGCAGGAACTGGGTTAGATCTACAGGAACAACCCCAAATCTTTCTCCAAAGTGTTTGGTATTCCTTAAATATCTTCCTGGGAACATTTAGAAGAGAATGTAGAGGACATTGGACAGCACTCAATTTCTGGTAGGAATTTTCTTTTGCATTTATCAACCAGATATAAGAAAATTCTTTCAATGGCATATTTAACTGATCAAAATGGAACACATAGGTGACGCCCATTGTTGGGTTTTACATACCCTTTAAGATAATGGAGATAACAGGGCACCACATCTGTAATCAGTGGAATCTGGAACATTAGAATGGAATATAGAACGACACATTGGTTCAAGAGAGGGAAAGTAGTCTTTTAAGACTATATATTGTTTCCATACTCATTCATCTTCTGCTCAGAACATATCATGCAAATCACTGATCTAGAAGAAGCAGATGCTAGAATAAAAAATCCCCACAGGAAATGTTAACACTCTCAGATATGCAGATGACTCCGCTGTGATTGCTGATCTGAAGAGCCCATCTGTAGCAGCATGAAAGGGTTAAAGAGGACCTATTATTATACGACACACTTCACATAAATCGGCATTATCAAACGGCATTATAGTTTTGGGTCATAAGGGTACCTCTTGTGGCAGTTTTGTGGCTCACCATGGTCAGCATAGCGGGGGATTATACAAGTGCGTGTACAGGTGAGTACAAGGTTTTGGGCTATGCTGGAGGTGGTATCTAATACGATAACTATACAAAGGTATTCTATTCAAGTACAACATATGTACAGTATTAACTTAACTTAACTTAGCAAAGTCACTTATATTGCTCTCAGCTTCATCAACATTTCCAAATTCCTTTTTTTTTTCTGCTGTGATCAGACTTCCCGCTAGAGCAGTAGTTCTCAACCTTCTAGTGCCGTGACCCCTTGATAATATTTTCCAAGTTGTGGGGACCCCTAACAGTAAAATTATTTTCATAGCGTGGGTTGTCAGCACCCAAGGCAAGACAAGTAATTTGCTTCCCTAACCCACAGATATTTAGCGCTCCCTGAGTCCTTTTAATGGCAACTATAATCACAGGTAGTGTCACTCACTGTGCCTCCGGCTTCACTGTGTTTCCGACTTTGTGGTGTCTGGTAGCAGTGACACCTATGCTGAAATCAGGAGGGTCTCCTCCAGCCCCTCCCTCTTCACATTTCTCACCAGTCAGCTGACCTCTAGTCTTTGCCCCCTAGCCATCCCGTGAACTGAATGGGCGCCTGTGAAGAGGCTGAGTGGGCGGCTGCAGGTTCCAGGAACAGCTCAGCTGGGTGGCCACAGGCTCCAGGGATAGCAAAAAGGCTGGTAGAGTGATGCAGGTATCAGAAACAGACCAGGATTCGGTGACCCCTGGCAAATCCTCATTCGACCCCTGAGGGGGTCCCGAC
The DNA here is from genome assembly GCF_905171775.1 of Rana temporaria. Lineage (NCBI taxonomy): Eukaryota > Metazoa > Chordata > Amphibia > Anura > Ranidae > Rana > Rana temporaria. The sequence continues at coordinate 35,001,051 of NC_053495.1, read as the reverse complement.
CCCCAGGTTGAGAATCACTGCGCTAGAGGATGGCTACTTTCATTCTACAAGGTCCACTGTATGTAGCAGGATTGTAGCTACCCTCTCATTCTCGCTCCCGACTCCCGAGATAGACTATGGACTATGGGATTTGAAGTGTGCATAGAGCAGTGTATATGACTCCAACTAATGTGCACTGCTTGCTCTAAATACAGAAAGTGACAGGAGAAAAAAACTGGTTTAGGAGCTCATGGAGTACATTACAAGCAGGCAGAAATACACAGTAAGAAACAATGGCCCAGGTTTTCAGAAGAGATACGACGGCGTATCTCTGCGTTGCCCCGTCGTATCTATGCGACTGATTCTTAGGCCTAGTACACACGAGAGGATGGATGCGCGGAAACGGTCCGGGGGTCCGTTTCCGCGGATAAATCCTCTGGCGGATTTTGATCTCATGGTTGTACTAACCATGAGATCAAAATCCCCGCGGAATTCCCTCCGCGGTGACGTGTCGCGCCGTCGCCGCGATGATGACGCGGCGACGTGCGCGACACTGTAATATAAGGACTTCCACGCATGCGTCAAATCATTACGACGCATGCAGGGGATGGATTCGGACGGATTGATCCGGTGAGTCTGTACAGACCAGCGGATCAATCCGTTGGACTGGATTCCAGCGGATCGATTTCTTAGCATGTTAAGAAATTTTGATCCGCTGGAAATCCATCGGGCCGAAAAATATCCACGGATTGTACACACTAGGGGATCTATCCGCTGAAACCGGTCCGCGGATAAATTCCAGCGGATGGATCCTCTCGTGTGTACGGGGCCTTAGAATCAGTTACGCATAGATATCCCTTAGATCTGACAGGACGTAAGTCTCTTACGCCGTTGGATCTAAACTGCATTTTTTTTTTCCGCTAGGTGGCGCTTCCGTCGAAATCTGTGTCGAGTATGCAAATTAGCTAGATACGCGAATTGCCGAACGTACGCGCGGCCAACGCAGTAAAGTTACGACGTTTACGTTAGGCTTTTCCCGGCGTAAAGTTGCCCCCGGGTCTATGAGGCGCAGCCAATGTTAAGTATGGCCATCGTTCCCACGTCAAAATGTAAAAAATTTACGTCGTTTGCGTAAGTTGTCCGTGAATGGGGCTGGACGCCATTTACGTTCACGTCGAAACCAATGACAACCTTGCGACGTCATTTGGAGCAATGCACCCTGGGATATTTGACGGACGGCGCATGCGCAGTTCGTTCGGTGCGGGGACGCGCATCATTTAAATGATACACGCCCCCTACCCACCGAATTTGAATTCCGCCGGGTGATTTACGCTACGCCGCCGCAACTTTACAGGCAAGTGCTTTGTGAATAAAGCACTTGCCTGAAAAACTTGCGGCGGCGTAACGTAAATGAGATACGTTACGCCCGCACATTTTTGCGGCGTTCTAACAGAATCTGGGCCAATATCTTAAATAAATAGATTACATGGCGATAAAGTGATTGTAAAGGTTAATTTTTTTTAGTTAACAAACATATCATACTTACCTCCACTGTGCAGGTCTGCTTTGCACAGAGTTGCCCCGATCCTGCCGTGGTCCCATGGTGGCTCTCGCGGCTCCTTCCCGCAATAGCTCTCTCCCAAAAGGGGGTTACCTTGTGGGCGTGCTTCCGTGTCATACAGTCGGCGTCCATAGCCGTTGAGTGTATGACTCGGCCCCGCCACCGGGGAGCCAATGGCTGCGCTGCTACAGTATCAATCTATACAATCAACGCAGAGACTCCGTGGAGAAGAGGATGCCGTGGATACGCAGAGCAGGTGAACAGGTTCAGGTAAGTAAAACAGGGGGGGCTGGGGGGCCTGTTACAGCCAGGTGTTTTTTCACCTTAATACATAGAATGCATTAAGGAGAAAGAACACAAACCTTTACAACCCCTTTAAGTAATAGATATGTATGAAATATTCTTGGAGAATAAGGATATTGTTTAGTGTGACTCCAAAGGTAGGTTTAAGTAGTCAGACCCGATTCACACTTGGAGATTTGGAATCAAGGGCAGAATTACTGCAATTCTGCGCATGATTCCAAATTGCATGTCAATTGGAGCAAAACACACAACACGCGTGTGGGTACCATTCATTGACACCCCAAACGCTGTGCGGTTTTGTGCTCCAATAGCACCAGAATCTGCTGTTAAAATCGCATGAAACGTATTGCCCAAAAAGGAGCAGGAGCTTCTTTTGGGTGACAAATGTGCATAGGGCAACCCATAGCAGTGAATGGGCTGCCCTATGTATCAAATGCGGAATCGCTTAAAAATCACGCAAAATCAAGAGCGGGAACACAAGTTCCTGCTACGCAAAGTGCGAATGAGGCTTCTGTTGAATGTCAGCAATTCTTCATATATGGGGCACTGTTTAGTTCTATGATACCAGAAAAATATCATGCAGAGGTATTCTCATACTTAGTTATCCAAGTTGAAGTTTTTATGCTTTAATGCCGCGTACACACGACAGTTTTTCGGATTGTAAAAAATGATGTTTTCTTTTAATGTCATTAAAAATTATCGTGTGGGCTCCAGAGCATTTTTCACGATGTAAAAAATAGGCATTAAAAATTTCGAACATGCTCTAATTTTTCACAATGTTTTTAACGTTGTCGTTTTTAATGTCGTAAAAAATGGTCGTGTGTGGGCTTTAACGACGTGAAAAAAAAGCAAGTTATGAGACGGGAGCGCTCGTTCTGGTAAAACTACCGTTCATAATGGAGATAGCACATTCATCACGCTGTAACAGACTGAAAAGCGCGAATCGTCTCTCACCAAACTTTTACTAACATGAAATCAGCAAAAGCAGCCCCAATGGTGGCTCCATCCGCATGGAACTTCCCCTTTATAGTGCCGTCGTACGTGTTGTACGTCACCGTGCTTTGCTAGAGCATTTTTTTTTCACGACTGTGTGTATGCAAGGCCGTTTTAATGATTGGGTTGAAAATTAAAAACCATTAAAAACATAATTTTTTACAACCCGAAAAACGGTCGTGTGTACGCGGCATAAGAATATAATTTGAATCAGTATGAATAGTTATGTTTTATTTGCTTAAGATTATTCATAATTATGCACACGTTGTAAATGAAATATACTAACAGCATATGTAATGCTTTTTCCACCAAAATGCTTTATAGGCTATATGCAAATGACTAAAATAATGAAAGCTGTAAGAGTATAAAACATGGCAGTCAGCCAGAGTTCCTCCCTAGACATGTACATTGAAACTGTGTTGGGAATACCCCTCCATAGACAGCTTTGCCAAGTTTTAGACATAGTTTTAGACATATGTCAATCTGTCATACAGCAATGCTAAACAGGAGCAGTGAAAAAGATTAGAGAGTTTATCCCTCGTTATAAATTCTTCCCTCTGCTGCTCTAAAGTAGGGCTGCGGCAGAATAAAACCTCCAGCTGACCACATCTTAATTGTGCGCTTACATGGAGTGAAATTCTATCTCATCTTCTGTCGTAGATCTTAGCAAATCTATCTCAGTAGGCTTCCCTGGATGGATTGCAGAGGCAGGGGTTCCAAATATACAGAAAAACAGTCTCATATATGTTTACTTGATAAATGTCCCCTGTAGATCTAAGATGGGTTTTTATATAGAGATGTAAACCAGCGTTACGCATACACATGACCTGCCATTCTAATGCTTTTGTATTTTTCCAAGCCCACCTAACACAGAAGATTTTTCCAGGTTTAAAGGCCTGCAAAAGTTTTTGAGGCCTTAAAGCGGAGCTCCATCTACAAGGGGAAGCTCCATTTGTCTGCATCCTCCACTGCCACATTTTTTTTGGGGGGGGGGGGGGAGCAGGTACCATACCTCTCAACTTTCTGAAATGGGAACGAGGGACACCTAATAGCAAAAGTTTAGGTATAGGACACATACCCTGCACAAAATAAAATAAAAAAAATGGGTTAAACCCATAGCTCCCAACTGTCCCTGATTTCGAGGGACTGTCCCTGATTTCGAGGGACTGTCCCTGATTTGGAGCAATTTCCCTCTGTCCCTCATTCCTCCTCATTCGTCCCTCATTTTGATCTGATCTATATAGTTGTATATAAAATGCACTTTTTATCTATCAAAAAAGTGTTTTCCAGCGCTAAACCTAAAGCTTCATTTGTAAATTCCAAAAGCCAATATAAAGGAATAGTAGTGGTAAAAAAAAGCACTTGTGGGTTTAACCAATCTTGTTTTATTGTACAATTCTCCTTTAAGGGGGCGTGGCAAGGGGGTGTGATCTACCCCTCAGATTTACAGCGACTGCACTTCCAGGTGCACTTTCAGTGCAATTTCAAGTGCGATTTGCACTTTTAGTGTGCACTTGTAGTGCAAAGTGGATTTCGTAAATAGCCCCCCTAGTGTCAGAGGCGTAGCGGCAGCAGGGGACTGTGCCTGTGTCCCAACTCCCAAATAAATGGAAGCAAGCAAACATTCATTGATGGGCACTGGTAGGCTGCATTGATGGGGGCTGGTAGGTTGCATTGATGGGCATTGGTGAGGCTGCATTTGATGGGCGCTGCTGAAGCTGCATTTGATGGGCACTGGAGAGACTGCATTTGTTGGGCGCTGGTGAGGCTGCATTTGATGGTAGCTTCATTAATAAGCTGGGGTATACATGGGCAGGGCAAAGGGGGTGGGGTCAGGGGTGGAGCCAAGGGGGAGGCAGCAAAAATTTGGTTTTACCTAGGGTATCAAAAATCCTTGCGCCAGCCCTAAACCCACAAGTGCTTTTTTACCACTACTATTCCTTCATATTAGCTTTTGGAATTTACAAATTACAATTTAGAAATTGTATGAAAGGTTTATGCCTGGGAAACACTTTTTGATAGATAAATAGTACATTTTATATACAACTATATAGATCAGACCAAAATGAGGGGGAAATGAGGAGGAAAGAGGAACAGAGGAACTTCATTCAAAATGAGGGACAGTCCCTCAAAAACAGGGACAAATGGGAGCTATGTAGGTATCCGCCCCCCACTTCCTTGTAAGATCATTGTATGGTGATCCGCGTCATGTTCGGCTTCTCCTCTTTCCCTCCGATGCCTTCTGGGAGCTGCGTGTGTCCCAGAAGACGACGGGACCATTTGGAAAGCGGTGCATGACTCACAAATGCAAAGTAGGAAACCAGCTGTGGAGCCTTCAGGTTTCCCTTACTTGCAATGCCAGCGCCTGCACTCGAAGCCGATGAACGAATCGGCTTTGGGGCCAACATCACAGGTAAGTGTCCTTATATAAAAACAGTATTTGTAGCTGCTGACTTTTATTTATTTATTTTTTTACAGGCTGGAACTCCACTTTGAAATTAAACAGAAGGCAACAAATGGCACAGGCATGTAGGCTGAGTGATGGGGAACACCCAGGAGGTGTGGGCACCCGAAGGGAAGATTCGGCACACACAGTGGTTGAGAATGCGGAATATATATTTAATCGTTCCAGAAACAGCAATTAGGTCTCTTCAACAGTAATTACCATGCAGCAACACTCGCAACAGGAGAAGGAACTCACAGCAGGAGAGCAGTAGACCAAGGACGGCGGCACCTGGGACAGAGGCAGTAGGCAGGCAAGTGCAGTAAGTCCAATAGTGGAAATGTTTCCCACGTAGTCTGTGCCAATCACTATACCGTCCCTCCTTCTCTGCGCTAGGTTCACTCTCCCTGTCAAGCGGTTTCCTGTCCCTAACCTTGCCACGCACAGAATGCGTGCCAACAGCGGTAGGCCAGAGCTTTTTGTAAGCTGGCTGTGGGATCACCCGGGTTCAGCATCCAATCGGAAATCAGCCCACCTGATGACCATCTGCGGCAGTTCCCGGCCTGGATTCAGCCGGGAACTTGAGACAAAGCCCAAGGTACTGTCAGAAACCATGAATCAGACTGAGACAGAAGTACAGTTAAATCACACTTGTTTAATAATAATAATAATAATAATAAAAAGATAAACAGAGTGGGCCAGATTCACAGAGGAGATACGACGGCGTATCTCCTGATACACCGTCGTATCTCCTGTCGTATCTATGCGGCTGATTCATAGAATCAGTTCCGCATAGATAGCCCTAAGATCCGACAGGTGTAATTGACTTACACCGTCGGATCTTAGGATGCAATACCTCGGCCGCCGCTGGGGGGAGTTTGCATCGTATTCCAGCGTCGGGTATGCAAATCAGCAGTTACGGCGATCCACAAAGTTTTTTCCCGTCGTTACGTCGTCGCTAGTAATTTTTTCCCGTCGCAAATTTATACCTGCTTTAACATGGCTTAACTTTAGTCGAGCCATGTTAAAGTATGGCCGTTGTTCCCGGGTCGAATTTCAATTTTTTTTTGTTTTGGCGTAAGACGTCCGGGAATACGAATGGACGCTACGCACGTCGCCGTTCTAAAAAATTACGTCAAATCGCGCAAAGCACGGCAGGAATTTTAAAACTGAGAATGCGTAGTACATCCGGCGCAGGAGCGCGCCTAATTTAAATGGTACCCGCCCCATTTGAATTAGGCGGGCTTGCGCCGGACGTGTTTACGATACACCGCCGCAAGTTTACAGGTAAGTGCTTTGTGGATCAGGCACTTACACTGAAAACTTGCGGCGGTGTAACGTAACCGGGTTACGTTACACGCCCGCAATTCTACGTGAATCTGGCCCAGTAAGCGTAGTCAAAACATAGCCAGAGTTCAGCAACCGAATCGGATAGTCAGCCAAGCCAAAGTCAGAGAGCCAGAGATAAACGTAGTAGAACAGCAAGCAGGGTCTGGAGCCAGAAGGGACATCAGCCAAGCAAGTCTTCAACAGGAACGTAGGATATAGTCTCTGTGATGTTGACCAAGGCGAAGGCAGAAAGCAAATGAGCTGGAAGGCTTAAGTAGGCATGACTGACGAGCAGGATCATCAACAGGTGAGTACTGTGGAGAGATAGGAGCCGGCAATTAACCGACAGCTGAGCGGCCAGCTCAGAGAAGGAAAGGTTGAGCCCAGCCCTGACAAGTATCTAAGCTGGGCTGTGCTAGGGCTGTAGAGTCAGGAAGATGTATATATTTTTGGAGCATCTTCAGAGAGATCTACTATGCTGAAGAATGTCTGCTGCTGGATGGACATAGGGACCTCATTACTCAGCTCTTTATGGTACTGGTGACTACTGGGGACAGAGGACCAATTCCTATTGGGAGGCTTGCTAAGGCTGCTATACCCCAGCTCTCCCTCCCCAAGTTTCTGTACTAACCAAAGTACAAAAATACTGTGACTGGTGCCCAACTTTTTTTTTTCCAATGCAAACAAAGAATCCACTTTGGGATGGTAAAATTACATCCACTCAAGATGCTTAGGGGTCACCACGAAACGACGTGGTTTTTCTGCTCTTTGCGCCACTATTTGGGCAACTTCTGCTAATGTTGTCTGATCGTTAGCTTTGGTTTGGAGCATGCGTGTTTGTACTTTGGATTTTAGTCCAACGGATTTGTGTACACACGATCGGATAATCCGACAGAACACATTTGTTGTCGGACAATTTGAGAGCATGAACATCCAACATTTGTTGTCGGAAATTCTGACAACAATTGTCCGATGGAGCATAGAGACGGTCGGATTTTTTTGAGATGTAGAGAATAAGATTTCCTATCATCTGTGCCCAGTCTTGCCACACAGAGTTAATCCAGCTCTGAGCAATCCTCTTTTTATTGTTCAGGGAAACAAAACAGACTTACAGATAAAAACCAAGGGCCAGATTCACGAAGAAATGCGGCGGCTTAACCCGTTTACGTTACACCGCCGCAAGTTTTCAGCGTAAGTGCCTGATTCACAAAGCACTTACCTGCAAACTTTGCGGCGGTGTATCGTAAAGACGTCCGGCGCAAGCCCGCCTAATTCAAATGGGGTGTGTACCATTTAAATTAGGCACGTTCCCACGCCGAACGTTCTGCGCATGCTCCGTTAGTAAATTTCCCGACGTGCTTTGCGCGAAATTACGGCGCCCCGATGTGTTTGTGAATGGCGACGTGCGTAACGTACTTACGCCGAAAAAAAGACTTGCGACGATGTAACGAACGCGCGTACCTGTCGGGTCTTAGGGCTATCTATGCGGAACTGATTCTATGAATCAGCCGCATAGATACTCTCAGAGATACGATGGTGTATCAGGAGATACACCGTCGTATCTCTTCTGTGAATCTGGCCCCAAAGTCCTTGCTTAAGTTACAGGTTATTTACATATCTCGTGCACTAGCTCGCAGACATACACAGCTTCTGTAAAAAGTGCTCAATTCACATCCCCCTCCCCTCCTCCCTCCAGCTCTATGTATATTCTGATGGCTGTTGCATTTTCTCATGGCACTGAACTGTGACTCACCCCATATTTTGAAAACATTTAATTAAAACACAGGGGAGGGGATGTGAATTGTGCACTTTTTTTCAGCAGCAAGGACTTTTATCTGGAAGTCTGTTGTATTTCACTGAACAATAAAAGATGATTGCTCAGAGCTGGATTAACGCTGTGTGGCATGACTGGGCACAGATGATAGGAAATCTTATACTCTACATTGTGACATCAAAAATAAATATTTTTTTGGGGGGTTTACATCCACTTTAAGGCTTCCCTGTCCATAGCAATGCTGTGAAATGGATCACAGAACAAACAGTGCCATCACCATTTTGGATCTACTGGCAAGAATAACAGGTAATAAAACTGTGTTGCAGGAGAACTTAAAAAAATAAAGCCTGTTGTGTTAATGTGAGTGACAGACTGCATTATATTTGTCATGTTTTATTCACCATAGTTACATTGGGAGAAAAGTGAGGTCACTGACCTAGCTGCGCTGTCTTGTAGGAGTGCCTTCATTACAAGACTAGATGAACAGAACTTTGCTATTTATAAGAGATTCAGCTGTATATATAGCTATTTTTCTCCCGCTCGGCATTAAAAATGCTGACAATTTTTTCATGTAATATATTGTATATACAAACTAAACTGAGATTTCCAAATCAAATACGTTGGCAATGTACACCGGGGACTAGTTAGGTCAGGCGAGAAAGTTGTGATTATAACGGCGATAATCTATTTTTGTATTGTGCTGACTGGTTGTCCATATACGCAGATGGGCATTTCGTGTGAATCCTTCTCCCAGATAAACTGTGCCCTCATTTGTCCAACCGGAAAATCGCCCGAAACAATATAAATATTAATTTGCTGCCTTTTATTGCAAACCAATAAGAACATTCAGTCCGAGGGCAAAAAAAAATAGTTGAAATTGTATAAGTGGGGAACATGAATCCTAAGAGGGAAGTGGAATGTACTTAGCGAAAGTTGCAGACTGATTTCTGTTATTCAACTCTCTATATAAATGAAAACAAGTATTTGTGAGCGCGGGCGCTCCTATTTCAGGAAAATGGAAGCAAAAGCGCTTTATTTTAAAATTAAATTTATCAAATGTTTATATAATATTACATTTTAAAAGCTTTGAGGGTAGAACTATGGAAGCTTCCATCTCTGAGTTGCATTTAAAGGTCCCAGGCTCATAGGTGTCCGCTGAAATTTTTTCAGAGGGGGGCGCTTCGGCAGCGGTGATACACAGTCGCATTTAACCCTTTCTTAAAGCGCTAACGGGGGTTAAAAGCACCCCGCTAGCGGCCAAATAGCGCAGCTAAAGCGCCACTTTTTAGTTGTATTCTACCGATAACGCGGCCAGCTGGCAGTGTGAAATAGCTCTTGAGATAATTCAGCTACATCCATGCCCATATGAATATAGCCTAGAGAATGTACAGACCCCCCCTTCAGCACAGACCCCTCTATTCAGCACAGATGGAACACCCCTTCAGCACAGACCCCCCTTCTTCAGCACAGATGGAACACCCCTTCAGCACAGACCCCCCCCCATTCTGCACAGACCCCTCCATTCAGCACAGATGGACCTCCCTTCAGCACAGACCCCCCATTCCGCACATACCCCTCCATTCAGCACAGACCCCCCCTCAGCACAGATGGACCCCCTTTACGCACAGACCCCCCATTCAGCACAGATGGACCCCACATTCAGCGCAAACCCCCCTTTCAGCACAGGCGGACCCCCCTCCCCCATCTCATTCAGTACCTCAGATCAGCCATCAGCACGGCACAGGCACAGCAGGTTCCCTCCCCCTGTGTACACATAAACACCGGAGGGGTAGGCGGCTTCACTCTGTTCGCTGTGCCTGTGTGACATCCGGGCCAAGACCGCTCAGACAGCCCGCAGCCGCTAGACTCTTCAACACCTTCATGATTTTCCAGGGGGGGTCAATTGCCCCCCCTTGCCCTATGGAGCGGACACCCATGCCCAGGCTGTCATATCCTTGCTTCATGGCTTGGTGATAGACATGTGCAGAACGAAAAGATTGGTTTTGTTTCGTTTCGATCCGTTATTTACATAAATTTGCTTCGTTCAATTAGTTTAATTAGTTTTCAGAATTCGCTTCGTTTTTCCGTATTCGAATCCATTCGACTTTTCTGAATTCCAATCGATTGGATTTTTCCCAAATTTAAATCGATTTAAATCGAATTCCATTCAAAATGGAATTTATTCTAACAGAATTCAAACTTTGCATGATAGTTATATTCCTTCTATTCCATTCTAGTCTATTGTCTTTTAGATTCTATTCATTTATTTTATATTATATTATGTTCTGTTCCTTTCTATTATATTCTATTTTTTTATAATTCAAATTTATTCTATTCGAAGTTCTAATGTTGTTATTATTTTTTATTTGTTTATTCTATTCTATTTTATTCTATTATTTTATATTCGTGAATATAAATCGTGAATAATAATAATAATAATAATAATAATAATAATAATAATAATAATCTATTCTATTCAAATACAAATTAATAATAATACTAATTTGACTTTAGAAGGATGATTATATTCTCCTTATTCCATTCTATTCTATTATGTTTTTTTTGTATTCTATTCTATTTTCTATTCTATTCTATCCTAATATATTATTTTATATTCTATTCAAATTATTTATGTTTGGTATTTGGGAAATGGTTGTGTTCTTTCTATTCTAATGTATTTTATTGTTGTATTTCATTATATTTGTGAAGGATGCTTCAGTTTAAATTCTCCCTGCTAAGTAATATTGTGTGTGTGTTAAGTGTAACAGGTGATTTCAGGTGTGACTCACCCCTCTGCTAACAGGCTTTTGAAATGTTAATGACCCTTCCTCAGCCAGTCCTATTTCAAAGGGTAATTGTGTGTGTGAAGGAGACCTGTGTTTACTGTTTACTGTGATTAGAAGGGGCTCATGTTAATTATTCTGATTGCTTCATTGTGGTAATTAGCTCTTCTACATGCGGGGCCAGGCTGTCCAGATAATGTATTCTGTACAACTAGTAATTAACGTCACTGATGTCATTATCTAAAGAAATATCTTCAGGGTCGACTCCGAAATGTCTGCCTATAATCTGTATGGAAGCCCCAGTGTGAGGGGGCGGAGATTGTCATTGCAACAGTTTCTAAATTACATATAAGCTGTGTGTTATACCATTAAAGTCTGTCTTGTTCCAGCAGTAAGCGTGACCCATGTGTGGCTTATTGGGTGATTCCAGGAATATCCCTCCTCGTGGAATATTGGGGTGATTTTCTTTATGGGAAGAAGGGAATCTTTGACGGGATATCATTCTAATACCGTCACAATATTATTTTATTTTCTTTTCTATTCTTTTCTATTTGGTTCTTTTCTATTGTTATTCAAATTTGAATTTATTTGAAATTCACATTTCAGAAGATGGTTATATTCTTTCTAGTTTACTCTATTCTATTATTTTTATTCTATTCTATTATTTTCTGTTCTATTCTTTTTTTTTCTATTCTATTCTTATATACAAATAAGAGTGCAGCGCAAACACATATATTGAATAGAAAACATACATAGAATAAAGTGAAAAAAATAATTAAATATATCAACGTGAAAATATCTCAACGTAAAAAATATCAAATATAGTCCATAAGGTGCTCATGTGCAGATATGAAATCCAGCAAAAGAAGGGTGCAAAATCCAGAGTGTGATGTCCAAACTAAAAGAACCTCCAGTGAATAGTAAGGATGGCGTCTCACCTTAATACTTAGACCTACAATAGGTCACACAGCATGGTATAAACAGAGAACCTCCTGTTCTCAGAGAAACGGCAAACAGATGCAGCAGCTCAATATCGCAACGGTAGCCTCAGGAACAAGGTAAGGCAAGATTATACAAGATTAAAATTAAACTCACATGTAAAAGCACTCTCCACTGAGTGCAAGCGTACAGGCATAAAACAGATCATAGCATCCGACAGCTTAGATCACACGTGGGTTGGCGATCGTGGGTGACGTCATACGTAGCCCCTCCCCCTTGTACGCGTTACGTCTCTATGGGCGGGACTTCCTTCCTTGAAATTAGAATTTCAGAAGATGGTTGTATTCATTCTATTTTATTATTTTCCTTTTTTTTCTATTCTATTCTTTTCTACTGTATTCACATTCATTCTATTTGGAATTAGAATTTAAGAAGATGGTTGTATTCATTTTGTTTTTCTATATGTTATTCTTTTATTATTCTATTCTATTCTTTTTTTCTATTCTATTCTTTTCTATTGTATTCAAAATTCCAATGTATTCTATTTGAAATTTGAATTTCAGAAGATGGTTGTATTCATTCTATTTTATTATATGTTATTCTTTTATTATTCTATTCTATTCTTTTTTTTCTATTCTATTCGTTTCTATTGTATTAAAAATTCCAATGTATTCTATTTGAATCTTGAATTTCAGAATATTGGGTTTAATCTTTCTATTTTATTCTGTTCTATTTTTATTGTATGCTATTCCTTTATTTTCTATTCTATTTTATTCTGTTCTTTTATTTTCTATTCTAGTTTGTTCTGTTTTACTCTATTCTTTTATTTTTTTATTGTATCCCTTTATTTTCTATTTTTTTGTTTTATTCTGTTCTGTTTTGCTCTATTATATTATATTTTTTTATTTTCTACTATATTCTTCTCTTCTCTATTCTATTATATTTGTTTTCCTTTATTTTCTATTCTCTTTGGAAATTGGAAAACAAACCAAAAACGATTGAATTCAAAAACTATTCGATATTTATTTGAAAACTATTCGAATCGATTTAAATTTTGTCCCTATTTCTTTGTTATTTTGGATTCATTTAAATTCTTTACTATTGTAATTCAGGAATTTGGATACATCTGTATCAATGTGCATCTATTTCCCACATTTGGGGTACTATTAAGGGTCATTAATGCCCTGTGCACACGATCGGTCAATCCGATGAGAACGGTCTGATGGATTTTTCCATCAGTTAACCGATGAAGCTGACTGATGGTCAGTCGTGCCTACACACCATCGGTTAAAAAAACGATCGTGTCAGAATGCGGTGACGTAAAACACAACGACGCGTTGAAAAAATGACGGGCCCGATTCACGTAGAATTCCGGCGGCATAACGTATTGCATTTACGTTACACGGCCGCAAGTTTTACGTGCAAGTGCTTGATTCACAAAGCACTTGCCTGTAAACTTGCGGCGGCGTAGCGTAAATCCGTCTGGCGCAAGCCCGCCTAATTCAAATGGGGCGTGTATCATTTAAATTAGGCGCGTTCCCGCGCCGAACGTACTTCGCATGCTCCGCTTTGAAATTTCCTGCCGTGCTTTGCACGAAATGACGTCGCACCAACGTAATTTTTTGAACGTTGACGTGAGTTACGTCCTTTCCTATTCACGGACGACTTACGCAAAAAAAAAAATTTGAAATTCGACGCGGGAACGACGGCCATACTTTAACATGGCAAGTCTAAATATAAGCCACGAAATAGCAGCCGTAACTATACGCCGGGAAAAGCCGACTAGCGACGACGTAAGAGAATGCCGCGCGTACCTTCGTGGATCGCCGTAAAAAGCTAATTAGCATACCCGACGCGGAAAACAACGCAAACTCCACCCAGCGGGCGCCAAAGTATTACACCTACGATCCGAAGGCGTACGAAGCCGTACGCCTGTCGGATCGAAGCCAGAAGCCGCCGTATCTTGGTTTGAGGATTCGACGCGGCAAATTTGAAAGTACGCCGGAGTATCAGCAGATACTCCGGCGTACTTCTGTGAGTCTGGCCCGAAGTTCAATGCTTCCAAGCATGCGTCGACTTGATTTTGAGCATGCATGGATTTTTAACCGATGGACGTGTCTACTAACGATCGTTAATTTTAAAACAAGTTTCACATGGATAAATAACCGATGGAGCCCACACACGATCGGTTTGGTCTGATGAAAACGGTTCATCAGAGCGTTCTCATTAGATTGACCGATCGTGTGTACGCGGCATTAGACTTGCTGTTAGAGATGGTAAAAACATGTGGTTGAGCTGAGTTTTTACTGCTCCCTAGGCCAAATCTCTTTAGGCTGAAAACGCCGCGGGACAAGGATGTTCACATGCCTTGTGCATTAAGCAAAGATTGTCCGTCCGTCCCCTCCATCCCCCATTGTGTTTGGCAGACAGTACCTTTGCCAAAGTAACCCACTAAAGAAAATAGGGACAGTCCACAACTGCATACAATGCATGAGATTGTGGCACGGTGGTCCAGAATTTTAGGCTTCATTTCCACTGGCGTTTTTACAGCCACTGTTCTGAGCGTTTTTTACAGCTTAAAAACGCCTGTCCATGTTATTCTATGGCATCATGCCCACATAGGCGTTTTTGAGCTGCAAATGGCATAGGCGTTTTTGAGCTGTAAAAAAAACGCAGGACCAGGGCGTTCTGAAGCTCCAGAGTAGAGCTGTAAAAACGCCAGACGTTAAAAAACGCTCAAAAACGCGATCGCTGCATTTTTAAAGCTGCAGTTCACAAAAAAAAAATATTTTTTTTTTTTTTTTTTACAAAATAAACATGGACAGGCGTTTTTAAGCTGTAAAAAAGCCTAACAACAGTGGCTGTAAAAACGCCAGTGGAAATGAAGCCTAAGGCTGCATTCACACCTGAGCGTCGGTCGTTCGGTCGTTTTTTTGGGCGTTTTTTTCTGGCGTTTTGTCGCGCGTATTTGCGCGTTTGCATACAGCGTCGTGCGACGTTTTTGTACTTCAGCGTTTTTTATTTTAGCCAATAGGAAAAATGATCATCTTTTCATCACTTGTTGCTATGTTGGTAGATTTTTTTAATCTTCTGCATGGGCGACAAGTTCTATTTATTAAAGCGACGAAACGCCCGTAGCAAACGCCCGTTGTCGCGCGATACGCTCAATTCGCGCGTTTCCCATTACTTTCTATGGAGAAAAAAAACGCTCAAATACGCCCAAACCGCACGATACGCGCGACAAAAAAAGGTCCGGGACTTGTTTGAGCTTCGCGCGACAGGCGTTTGGGCGTTCAGGTGTGAACAGTCACCATAGGGAATAATGTTAATTCTCCCCTCTGGCGTTTGTGAGCAGTGCGCTTCAGGCGTAAAAACGCCTAGGTGTGAATGGGGCCTAAGGCTGCATTCACACCTAGGCGTAGGCAATAGCGGCGTTTTCAGGCGTTTTTTTCAGCGGTTTTTTCGGCGTTTTGTCGCGCGAATATGCGCGTATGCGCGCGTATGCGCGCGTTTGCATACAGCGTTTACCAACGTTTTTGTTCCTCGTATTTTTTCTTATAATCCAATAGGAAAAATGATCATCCCTGACATCACTTGTTGCTATCCTAGGATTTTTATTTTCCTCTTCCTGTGTGAATATACCTCTTCCGGGTCATCATTGTGCTTCCCATTCCAAAATGAACGACGATGAGATGGCATGTATGATGGCAGCAGTCACTGCCACCTCGTATATGCTATACCAGGGACAGAGGAGAAGGAAGAGGGCACGGAGATATTGGATCCACCCTGTTATTGCCGGTCGGGAAGAAACAGGACAGTTTTGGGTCCTTTATAAAGATCTCCGAGAGCACGAGGAGAAATTCCTGGACTACACCAGAATGTCTATGAAAAGGTTTGTAAAAATTATCTGTATTCATTGTTTTTGACATTGTACCTTTCCATGTCCACTAAAAAACGTTTTTATTTTTATTAACAGTTTTGATGAGTTGCTAGAACTGCTCAGCGGTAGATTACAGAGGATGGACACCTATTTCCGCAATTCCATACCCCCTGTGGAGCGACTTATCATCACACTGAGGTAAAAAGTTCCAAAATGATGCTCTAGTGCCCATAACAAAATTCTATACTCACCGTATAACTACCTACCCCCTTCCTACTATTCATGACTCGCATCACGGTGCCACCATTACATGACAGACTGTGCCCCATTACATGACAGACTGTGCCCCATTACATGACAGAATGTGCCCCATTACATGACAGAATGTGCTCCATTACATGACAGACTGTGCCCCATTACATAACAGAATGTGCTCCATTACATGACAGACTGTGCCCCATTACATGACAGACTGTGCCCCATTACATGACAGACTGTGATCCATTACATGACAGAATGTGCTCCATTACATGACAGACTGTGCCCCATTACATAACAGAATGTGCTCCATTACATGACAGACTGTGCCCCATTACATGACAGACTGTGCCCCATTACATGACAGACTGTGCTCCATTACATGACAGACTGTGCCCCATTACATGACAGACTGTGCCCCATTACATAACAGAATGTGCTCCATTACATGACAGACTGTGCCCCATTACATGTCCTGACCTGACCCATTCAGACTGTGCCCCATTACATGACAGACTGTGCCCCATTACATGACAGACTGTGCCCCATTACATGACAGACTGTGCCCCATTACATAACAGAATGTGCTCCATTACATGACAGACTGTGCCCCATTACATGTCCTGACCTGACCCATTCAGACTGTGCCCCATTACATGACAGACTGTGCCCCATTACATGACAGACTGTGCCCCATTACATGTCCTGACCTGACCCATTCAGACCGTGCCCTTACCTTTGCGAATCTTGCCCGTATGTGTCTTCAAAAAGACGTGCCATCTACATCTTCTGTTCCGTGACAGGCGGAACATTCAGCGTCCTATGAGGCACTGTGTTCAGTGTTCGTCCATCACGGGGGCCCTCTCGTCCTCGGACGAGAGGGCCTCCGTGATAGGCAGAAAGCAAACACTACAAACACTATTGCATACATTACCCAATAATATTATATTTGTATATGCATCTAATATTAAAAAACACACGTTTTATAAGGTCCAATTTTTTTTATTTTTTTATGAAGTATATTATAAACTATATTCATCCTATTTTTAATTTTTTTTATTTTTTGGTCAAAAAACAAACTTTAAGCTAACGTAGCTCATAGAAAACAAATAATTTGACTGCAGTTGAACTAGAGTCTGATAACACAACATTACAGTTTTTGGAAACTTGGGGATTCCCCTGGGTCATCCACCGACATGCCAGCGTCTATGGCTTTGCCAAAACTAGACCAATCAGATCTAGATGTTGTACCATGCGGCCAACGTGATGGTGGTGTTGCTGGTGGTTGTGGTGGTGGTGGTGTTGGTGTAGGTTGAGGATTGTAAGGTGGGAGTGTAGGCAGGTGTGTGTAATCGGAAGGGTATGTCGTGCGAGAAGGGTAAGTAGGAGGTTGTGGAGGTAGATGAAATGTTTGTGAAGTCGTGGGATGGTAGGCAGAAGGTGTCGTCTGTGGGCGTCTGTAAGGTGACATTGTCGAAGTGTGCGTATGCAGGTAAGGCGGATCAGGGAGTGTTGAGGAAGTGTATGCAGAAGGTGGTGTTGGTAGTTGAGGGTGGGTAGAAAGTGTGGGCGTCTGAGTCGGGTAAGGTGGTGCGTGTTGAGGTAGGTGGCTGTGAAAAGGTGGTGCTGTGAAGTGACGAAGTGTTGGTGCTGACAGATGTTGCGGGTGTTGGTTAGCATAGGGGCCATACGGTGGTGGTGGTTCTGGGGATAGGTAGGGTTCTTCAGGTGGAATAAATGTGTTGATGTACCGTATGGTACCTGCCAGCATATCGGCTTGTAGGCTTTTGGGAACCCTGTCCATTAACTCCGCCAAACATTGGGCCGACTTGTTTCCGTATGAAGGGGTATTAGTATTAGTACCCATTCTGTCCTTCATTTCGGACATGATCTGTAGCATCATTGTCACATTGGGGTCTGATTCCGGAGCTTTTCTTTTGGTCCCCCTCGCAGCTACACGCGGCACCGGCCTTGGCGTTGTCTGCAGCTCTCCCAGAGGTGTTGCCGGCGTAGATTGAGATGAACTGGCCAACTGGCTTTCCGGCTCCAGACCCTCCAGTGTCTCATCACACGAATTTCGGCTGCTGTTATCCATCGCGACAGGGGCGGTCGGAGCAGCTTCCTCCCAGCTGTTTTCAGTCCTGAAAATATAAATTAATTATTATAACTTTTGTATACCAATTGCGTTCACTGTCCTTAGTACAGATAATAGTTTACCTCGCCAAACTCAATGAAGGTCTCAAGAATTCCAATTCCTTAGCATGAATGTATTCTTTGATGTGACATGCCGCCGATCCACTCCTGTTACTTGTTACCAGTCTCATGTATCTTGCATAGGCGTCACGAAAGCTCTTCCATTTGTCTTTTATCTGTTTCACTGTCAAAAACAAAATAAAATAATATATATTATTTTCTTTGTAGATATTTATCAACTGGACAGTCTCTTGGAAGTCTACATTATGCCTTCCGTATAGGCAAGTCGACAGCGAGTTATATTATACGTGACACCTGCTCTGCTATATGGGAGGTTCTCCAGGAGGTAGTGTTCAAGAAACCTACTGCACAGGAATGGGCACAGATTGCGGAGGTATTCTGGCAACGCTGCAACTTTCCTAATTGTGTCGGAGCAATAGATGGGAAGCACATTAGGATTGTGAAGCCCATGAGAAGTGGAAGTGAATTCTTCAATTACAAGAAATATTTCTCTTTTGTATTGATGGCTGTAGCAGATGCAAACTACTGTTTTACTTACATAGACATTGGGTCATATGGGAGCAGCGCGGACTCAACCATCTTTGGAAACTCGAACTTTGGTCAAATGCTGCGATCAGATGATCTTGACCTACCACAATGCCGTCCTCTCCCAGGCACAAATGGCCCTCCACTACCAAGTGTTTTTGTGGGTGATGAGGCCTTTTCTTTGGGGACAAACCTCCTGCGGCCTTATTCGGGGCATAGTTTGACAGAGGAGAGAAGGGTATTCAACTACCGCCTAACCCGGGCACGGCGAGTAGTTGAATGCACTTTTGGAATACTTGCCAATAAGTGGCGGCTTCTGCACACTCCCATAGTGTTAAACATGCAGAATGCCGTCACGGCTGTCAAAGCTGCGTGCGCCTTGCACAATTTTGTGAGGCAGCGCGATGGCTTCGATTTCGAAGAACCGGTTACTGAGACTCTGGAAAGAGCTCAGTGGACTGGTGTCCGTGGGAACAGGCAGGGCTCCCATGTACGGGATCAGTATGCCGCATATTTTATGTCTCCTGAAGGACAGGTGCCATGGCAGCTGGATTCCATTTAATTATTAATATTATTCTTTTTTTGTGAGACTGTCAATGCTTGACGTACTTTTTTGAAGAATACATCATATGCTGTTGTAATAAAATAAAATAAAAATATGTTATTAATGTATTAAGAAGTCTCATGTTTGTTTTATTTTGAGGTTTTTTTTAAATCGGTGTCATGGTGTCAGGATGGGAACAATAACTCACAGGTCCTGCCTCAGTGGTAACATAGGGTTGTTGGTTACTAGGAAGGGGAGTATCCCCCCAATGGGGGCACTGTACTGTATACATAACTGATGTACTGATGCACTGATAACAATGATGGTATACTAATCCTCCTAGGTGGAATAGTATACCATCATTGTTATCATTGAATAATACAGTGCAGTGCCCCATTGTTTGTGTCAATGGGGGGCATAGTGCGTCAGGACATTGGAAGGCTAGCAAACGGCCAAATCTGAGGCCCCGTACACACGACCAAACATGTATGCTGAAACTGGTCCGCGGGCCAGTTTCAGCATACATGTTCGGTCGTGTGTGGGCGCGAGCGGGCCGAATTCCAGCAAACATTTGCCCGCCGGGCCTTTTCCCAGCGGGCAAATATTCCTGGACGTGTTTTAAAACCGTCTGCTGGAATCCTGCCCGCTCGGACATGTACGGTCGTCAGTACAGACCTACCGTACATGTCCAGGCGCCCGCTGTCCCTCGCATGCGTCGAATGACTTTGACGCATGCGTGGAAGCCTTTAAATGGCAGGCCTGCCCACGTCTCCGCGTCAACGCCGCGTCATCGTCGCGGCGACGACGCGGACACGCCCCGCGTATTGTTTACGCGCGGACTTCTGTACGATGGTGTGTACAACCATCGTACAGAAGCCCTCTGGCAGACATGTACGGTGAAAACGGTCTGACGGACCGCTTTCACCGTACATGTTTGTTCGTGTGTACCCGGCCTGACACTCGTGCAGCAGCATAGGTTCTTACAAAAGGTGGTGTCACTAGATATTTTATTTAACCACTTCAAGACGGCAGTCAGCACAAATATTATACGGGCACATTTTGTCTCTTGCAGATAGTGACACAGGTCTGTCACCTCCACCAGTCTACCCTCTTCCCACACGGTTAGAACACTATATTGAGGACACATTCCCTTCCTCACCCCCCTAGTATGGCTATACAAACATTGAATTTCCAAAAAAAACAAATATAATATCTACTTATGTTCATTTTACTTTTCGCCGGAGTTTACCTTTTTTGTCTTTATTTTCCATTTCGGTCCAGTTAGGATATATCTGAGAGGCAATTTTGTCCCATGCCCTCCTCCGCACTGTTCTCAAACTGTAGGATGGATCCTTGATGTCATACAGGCAGGTGTGCTCCTTCACCATGCTAATAAATTTCTCTGTCTCCAGGACAGAAAGTGTATCACCGAGGTCTGATGCCATGCTTGCTGCTGGGATACTGATAGGCAAAAT
Organism: Rana temporaria; assembly: GCF_905171775.1. Taxonomy (NCBI): domain Eukaryota; kingdom Metazoa; phylum Chordata; class Amphibia; order Anura; family Ranidae; genus Rana; species Rana temporaria. The sequence goes on along the minus strand of NC_053495.1, from coordinate 34,980,051 downwards.
GGTGATTTTGGGACTTCCTGTTTGAGATTATGTACTTTCTTTTTCATTTTCAGTATTCAAATATGAGCAGCAAAGGCGCAAAAACGCGTGTACATACGCTTGTTGTCGCGCAATACGCGCGTATCCGGCGTTTTACATTGCTTTCAATGGAAAACAAAAAACGCGCTAATACGCGCAAATCGCGCGAATTGCGCGACAAAAAAGGGTCCGGAACTTCTTTTGACTACAGGCGATGCGCGTTAGGCGCATCAGCGTGCAGATGTGAACCGTCCCCATTGACTAACATTGTATTTTGTCCCTCTGGCGTTTGTTCGCGTCGCGCTACATGCGACAAAACGCGAAGGTGTGAATGGGGTCTTAAGGTTTAAAAGAGCTGGTGAAGAGCTGCCATATAACCTCCTCACCTAATCTTAAATGCCCCCGAAAAGTGATCCGAATGCATAATGTTGCTTCATGTCTAAACCTGGCACAGCAAACTCAACACACATTTTTTTTTTGTGAATGCAACCTTGCTCAGCCTCTCAGTAAGTCACTAGAAGCCTGAGCCAGCTGCTTCCACCCCCTCCACAGTCCAGCGCTCCAGTGAGGCAATAGAGGCAATAGAGACAGTTGCCAGCTCTCTGCTAACAGAGCACTGAGAACCGAGCGATCAGCGGTGTTTGATCTCTTGGTTCCCACCCTTAGAGTTGGCGGGGAACAGATGCAGCATTGGACCTAGGTAAGTATGATTCTAAAAAAAACAAATACCCATACTTTTCTTTTTAAGCATGTCAAAGCCCACAACAAAAATGTAATATAGTAAAATGTATTACAAAAAGGGGGGATAAGGTTGGGACTTTACATGAGGCATGTGATAGAACTACCACAGGTCTCCATCCCTGTAAATGGATAGAAGGGTGGGAGGTTTTGGGACTTTAAATGAGATGTGTTTTTAGTAGTATGCAATTAAATATATATATGGAATATAAAAAAATGTTTCCATAATAGCGAGGGTCAAAGTTACCAATCAAAATAGCAATAAACCAAATTAACCTGCCTAGTTGTATGCATTAAAAACAGAGGTTTAGTTGCATGTATTTGCAAATACCTGTGTAAGCTGCAGGCCCCGTCAAGGCACTCCGTGTACTGCAGTCCTAACTATGAATTTTAAAGTCTCTTCAATAGGAGCACGTGAGTGCTAATCAATAGATAAGGGGCAGGTGATCACCTAACCATGCCCTATGTATAGTTGGTCTAGCAAAAAAGAGCACTGGAAAAACAAAAGAAATGCAAGAGTGGAACCAAACATGCCTACCAAACCAAAATACCACCAAACTAAAGGCGGACCACATCAACCTGGGTCAGCTAGTAAAAAAATGACCATTCATAATTAACTGTCAGTGGTAGATCTGTGGAGGCACTTCATTCCACTCCTGGAAACATTTTTTATTTTCCATATATATATTTAATTGCATACTGCTAAAAACGCATCTCATTTAAAGTCCCAAAACCTCCCCCACTTCTATCCATAGTAAAATGTATTAATCCTTAGATGTAGCAGTGATAATTGTTTTTTTTTTTCAAATTTTTTCTTTATTTATACCTGGTAATCCTGACAGTAACACACTTCATCTCCTAAAACGTTCACTCTTTCCACTGTATCTATTAGAGAGCAGTGCGTTGTCCTGATTTGGTCTACATACATGTCCTCTTCTCCTGATCTACATTACATGGGAGCAGTGGCATCGGGAAGGGGGCTAAGGGGGGCTGGAGCCCCGAGTGGGCCCCCAAAAAGCCCTGGGTTTTGGACATTCATAATTGTATTATTATCCCCGAGCCCAAGCAGCCGTATACAAAGACTCAGTATCAGACTATCACTGACTGTCTCACTCAGCGCAGCCACCGGGGATCAATCTGACTCAAGGAAATGACCAAGTGACATAACAAGGCCCACCTCTTGGACCCGGCAGCACATATGATGGACACGACTGGTCCAATGCCGGGAACGTGGGATGTGTGACGTCCATCATAGGAGCCGCCGGGTCCAGGAGAAGGGAATGACACTGCGGCCGAGCACTATGAGATCTCAACTTGAAACTCACTCTGTGTAAATGGGTGGGCCACGTGCAGCTCTCCTATCCTGGCTCTGGCTGCCTGGTGTCTCTGAGTGGATATGAATGGAATGGGCATGCCGCACACTACAGGTAAGGCTGAGGCAGCCTGCAAGAGTGTCAAGGGGTCAACTGAAGTCTAACGTGGAAAAGTCAGGTATGCCAGTATGTGTCAGGTAGGTCAGTGTACATGTCATGGGGGTTATTGTAGGGGTCTGGTAGGTTAGTGGAAGGGTCTGGTAGGTCAGTGTAGGGGGCAGGTAGGTCAGTGTAGGGGGCAGGTAGGTCAGTGTAATTGTCAGGTAGGTCAGTGTATGTGTCAGGTAGGTCAATTTAGTGGTCAGAATTGATGGGCACTGGTAAGCCAGGCAGCAACCAGAAAGTGAGCCTACGCCCCCTCCGCCATGCCGGGCTTGGACATCGGGCTGAAGCCCCTGTTTTTTTTCCCACTTAGCAATGACCCTGCATGGCAGGCTGGGGAATTCATACTTTACAGAAGATAGCTTGGAAGTAGTTAACATTGTTTGAGATTTCAGTTCAATTCACAGGAAGTTACAAGGACATTGAATTTCTGGCAAGGTCAACATGCATAATAGGATCACCACATCTAAGGACTTGTAAGCTGCAACATATTACACTTTTGTTCCTGGTCTAGATGTACTTTAGGGTTAGCGTTAGAGATTACTTAAGGGCACCCCTTAGGTAGTGTCCTTAGTGTAGGTGTCACTGGGGGGTTATTGTAGGGGTCTGGTAGGATAGTGTAGGTCTCTGGTAGGTCAGTGTAGGTGGCAGGTAGGTCAGTGTAATTGAGTTATGAGCAGACATCTGTACTGAGAGTCCCTAGAAGCCTCAAGCCTCGTACACACGATCAATCCATCCGATGAGAACGGTCTGAAGGACCGTTGTCATATGTTAACCGATGAAGCTGACTGATGGTCCGTCACGCCTACACACCATAGGTTAAATAACCGATCGTGTCAGAACACGGTGACGTAAAACAGAACGATGTGCTTCCAAGCATGCGTTGACTTGATTCTGAGCATGCGTGGATTTTTAACCGATGGTTGTGCCTACTAACGATCAATTTTGACCTATCGGTTAGGAATCCATAGGTTAAATTTAAAGCAAGTTGGCTTTTTTTTAACCTATGGTTAAATAACCTATGGGGCCCACACACGATCGGTTTTGACCGATGAAAACGATCCATCAGACCGTTGTCCTCTGGTTAACCTATCGTGTGTACGAGGCCTAACATTGCACCTGCAATCTGCTGATCGCAGAGGCAAAGCTCTGCAGGCTCCTAAAAAAAATTGATAAATAAATTACAATTTTTTACCTACAAAAAAAATCTGCATTTATTTGTATTTTTTTTAAAGTGAATCCTTTAACATGTAAGTGGTCAGTTGTGGCTGATCTCCAAAATTTGCTAATTTTTACAATTGAGTAATCTAACTTCTTCTTAATCACTTAGGCCCAGATTCACAAAGACTTACGACGGCGTATCTCCAGATACGCCGTCGTAAGTCCGAATGGCCGCCGTCGTATCTATGCGCCTGATTCATAGAATCAGTTACGCATAGATTTGGCCAAGATACGAGCGGCGTAAGTCTCCTACGCCGTCGTATCTTGGGGTGCAATAATTACGCTGGCCGCTAGGTGGCGCTTCCTTGATTTCCGCGTCAAATATGTAAATGAGCAAGATACGCCGATTCACGAACGTACGTACGCCCGTCGCAATTAGTTACGCCGTTTACGTAAGACATACGCCGGCGTAAAGATAAAGCAGGTCTCTAGGTGGCGCAGCCCATGCAATGTATGGACGTCGGAACAAGCGTATCTTTTTACGTTGTTTGCGTAAGTCGTACGCGAATAGGGCTGTGTGTAAGTTACGTTCACGTCACAGGCATTGAGCCGACGTATCTTTGGCCATAAATACGACGTGATACTGAGCATGCGCGCGCATGCACCGTTCGTTCGGCCATGCATCTACATGGGGTCAAGCCTCATTTAAATACAACACGCCTCCTACCAGCCTACTTTAAATTACGTGCGCTTAAGCCGGCCCATTTACGCTACGCCACCGTAACTTTGGAAGCAAGTGCTTTGTGAATACAGCACTTGCCTCTCTAAGTTGCGGCGGCGTAGCGTAAATACGATACGCTACGCCCGCGCAACGTAGAGCGGCCGTACGTGAATCTAGGTCTTCATTTCCATAGCCTTGATTTAAAAAAATTATAACGGAGAATGCCAGCAAGAGGTTAAATCTCTCCATAGCATGAGATTTCAGAAGCATAACTCATGCAGAAAGCCGGGAACATACCATGGCATAGAAGTGTTAAAAGATTCTCCATTAGATAGGGAAAGGCCATCTAGCTGTTGCTCCACGCCATGTGGTAATGCTCACAGAGAGAGTTAGAAGTTCACAGGGAACATGGAATTGTGCAGAATGTTTGGGGATTTGGGCTTGGATGTGCATCTTAAGAGACTGTAGAGGGTTTCCAGGAACAAGCCATTACTAGACAAGAAAGCCCTCGGAGACTGGAAGTGTGATCCAGATTGTGAAGACTTCAGTTATTATTTAGCAAATGTTTGCTTCCCATCAAAGAAAAATACAAAAGGAAAGAACATCACTAAAAGGAATACATTTATTTAGTAAAAATGTATTTAATTAGGAATCCCTCAAAATACATAAAATCAGACAAATTTGAAAATAAAGTGCTTAAGTGGCCATTTGCCAAGCTCAAAAGCCCCCACTTGACGGAGGGTGTAAATACCACTATGAAAATATGGATTTCCAGAAAACTTTGCATGTCTGTAGAATCATTGCTGTGGCTACAACACAGATTTTGTTGGTGGAAAAAATAGCTCTTAGGACTGTGTGTTATGGCACCAGCTGTCTGTCTCCTATGCAGTGGAGGGGTTGAGGGTTATCTTGTATTTGATTTGTAGCACTCTGCTGACGTTGTAATACAAAAAATAATATCGGCATTAGCACTCTATTTCATGTCACTTTAGAATATCTGGAGATATTCAGATTTATCAAGCTGACACCGCACTGTTAATTAGCACGGGGCACAGATAAGATCAGCCCACTTATCTCCGCAGTGTAAAATGATTGCCATCAATGCAACAAGCTGTAATTACATAGTCATCTATCAAACCATTATATTGTTGGGAGGCTAGCCCTGTGGAGCTGTCTGAATGATTGGAGGGCCTGGATTAAATGATGGGTGGATTAAACTTTTACATTTTTAGTACTGAAAAGTCTCAAAATTATTGATATTATGAATATAATAATCTGTTATAGGAAAAACACAGGCAACTATTTTACTTGAACTCCAGAGAAAACAAAATCCTCCCTTACAGGGTGGCTGCCTCCGCTCTACTTGTGTTAAATGCGCATTTAGGTCTAGGGTACCGTACAAACCAGTTTTAATTTCCCAATTGGCCAATCCCTCTATGATGCTCAACCAGTCCTGGCCTTGTATTCCCTACACTCCGGCAGTTGCAGGTCCTCTGATGTCATCACTGCAGGGTCAAAAAACCTTGCATGGGACATGAGGATACAAAGGGACAGTCCACCACCAGGTTTTGTAGAGGAGGGGCCCCAGCTGCTGGGAAAGCGGGGGATCAGGGAAGTAAAACTACAGTACCCGAGACCTAAATAAGCATTTAATCCTTATAGTGTGGTGGATAGGTAGTAATGTGCCAACCCCCACATACAGCAAAAAGCAACCATTATCCAAATGCATGACTTGCAACTGTGGTGTGGTATTCCCATTGATAAAAGCTGTTTGCAGTAAAAAAAAAAAAAAAAAGAGCATGGACACTTAGAAGGTGGCAAAGCTGCCTGTGCTTGAGCCCTAAAACTGAACTCAAGGTAGTGTATTCAGTAAATACAGTGGGGCAGATCCACAGACATCTGCGCCGGGCGCAGCGTATCTAAGATACGCTACGCCGCTGTAACTTACTTTTGTTTGGTTTGAATCCTCAACGAATTTGCACCGTAAGTTACAGCGGCGTAGTGTATCTCTTGCGGCGTAAGGGCGCGGAATTCAAATAGATCTAATGGGGGCGTGTTTTATGTTAATACATCGCGACCCGACGTAAACAACGCTTTTTTGGAACTGCGCATGCGCCGTCCCTGGGGGTATCCCATTGCGCATGCTCGAAATTAAACCGGAACCCGTCAATGCTTATGACGGTGACGTCATTCTACGCAAATTCCTATTCGCGAACGACTTACGCAAACGACGTAAAAAATTCAAAATTGTACGCGGGAAGGACGGCCATACTTAACATTGAGTACGCCTCAGTATAGCAGCTTTAACTATACGCCGGAAAAAACCGAACTCAAACGACGAAAAAAAAAACGACGGGCCGGCGTACGTTCGTGGATCGCCGTAAATAGCTCATTTGCATACTCAACGCGGATTTCGACGGAAACGCCACCTAGCGGCCACCGAAAAATTGCAGCTTAGATCCGACGGCGTACGAAGACGTACGCCTGTCAGATCTAGCCGAGATGCCGTCGTATCTTGTTTTGAGGATTCAAAACAAAGATACGACGCGTGAATTTTGAAATTACGCCTGTGTATCAATAGATACGCCGGCATAATTTCTTTGTGGATCTGCCCCAGTATGTATATATATATATATATATATATATATTAGGAATATCTGTACACAGGACCGGCCCTATGATGGGACGGGGTGGTACCATGGTACCAAGTGGCACTTTTAGGGCAAACCGCCACCCGTCAGCCAGCTCGTTCCGCCGCTCGGCTCTGTAAGGAGCAGTCAGGCACCGCTGTACACCAGCACCATCTAATCAGCCAATCTTGGTCCAATCATGCAGATATTGGTCAGGAGCTTCTGTTAATGTTCATCAACCACCAGAATGGGTGAAATGTGATTTTGACCAGGGTATAATAGTTGGTAGGTTGTAATTGGTAATTGTTGGTATCTCTAGAGTTTACGAAAAATTTAAAATATTCAGTGCGCAGCAGTTCTGTGGATGGAAATGCCTTATTGATGAGAGGGGTCAGAGGAGAATGGCCAGACTGTTCGGAGCTGACAGAAAGATTACAGTGACCCATTACTGCATTTCAGAATGCACAACATGATGAACCTAGATGTGGCAGGAGTTTAAGGAGCAAGATATTGGCTGGAGTAGATCACAATAATCTGGCAAACAATAAATGCAAAGGCATGGCTTAAATAGGAACTTCATAGGAGGAGCAAAAAGTTCACAATTCACCAGAAACAAAATAGAAAGTCAATTTGTCCAAGGGATCAGGCATGGCGCTGTTCATCATCTCAGGTAGACCAGAAAGACATTCTGGGTTCAGATCTGATTCCTGATAGATAGAGCGGCTATTTGCAGGATTAAAGTGTAGATAACAAATCTGCAGGAATTGTGTGATGCATGACAAGAGCATATTAAAAGTACATAATCGCCTACTTCAACAACCCCCTTTTACACAGAAACCTATAAATGAGACCCCACCAAGGGCTAGAATTTAGTGGCCACAACAGACTTTTCATTGAACAATAATCAATAAACCATGCTGCGCTATATATATAAAAAAAATCAATAATAATAAAAGTGTAACTAAAAATGGTAATCAATAAACATATATTGCTTGACTATATTGCATTGACTTCTTCACGGAAATCAATGCTTTGACAATACGCATCTAGGGGACGGAGCCTGCCTATTGATGTTACATTGCGGCCATCTTAAGACCTATTGTGTCTGAAATGTGTTTTCAGCTTGCACTTCTTACAGTGCCATCTTTGTGAGTTTTATACGTTATCGTTTTTATATATAATTAAACATTTTAAATGGAGAGCTCTAGATTCTGCCTTCCTTTTTTTGCATATCCATCATATTTGGTGGGGTGATCTGGGTTTTAATCCCATGGGATTAGGCGATTCGGAAAGTGATTACCAGCACCATGCCAGCCTTCTCTATTATCCCCAGAGGGGAACACTGATTATTTTATTCAGATGTGAAGTGAGCAGCCTGTGAGATTGATGGAGGAAAGCACAAGCACTTTGGATTTTTGCACCGTTGATGTATTGATTTTTTTAATTCACTTCAATCAGTCACGGATACTATATATGAACTTTCAGCAACATATGTTTATTGATTACCATTTTTAGTTACACTTTTACTATGTTTTTATATATAGCTTAGTACTGTTCATTGATTATTTGCACATTTTAAGTGAAGCGAGAACACTTGTTAGTGATAGCAGCTATATAAAAAAATGTACACCACTTTTTTGATATTCACTTTATACACTTTTATTGAACAATGCCAAACACACAAATATTAACATACCAAAAGGCATTAAAGAGGGGGTTCACCCAAAAAAAAAATTGGAACATTACATTCAGCCGAGTTGTCAGAATGACAATCGGCTGTTTTTTTTTTTTATTTCATTGCCGTACATACCGTATTTTCACCGCCGCTTCTGGGTATGTAATCTGGGGGACTGGGCGTTCCTAATTGATTGACATCCTTCCGACCGGCGCATACAGCGCGTCACGAGTTGCCGAAAGAAGCTGGACTGCAAATCGGCTCTATATGGCGCCTGCGCACCGACGTTCGGCTTCTTTCGGCAACTCGTGACGCGCTGTATGCGCCGGTCGGAAGGATGTCAATCAATTAGGAACGCCCAGTGCCGCAGATTACATACCCGGAAGCGGCGGTGAAAATACGGTATGTACGGCAATGAAATAAAATAAACAGCCAACTCGGCTGAATGTAATGTTAAATTTTTTTTTTTTGGGGTGAACCCCCGCTTTAAGGTCATATCATTAAAAAAAAACATTTTGTATCTGCACCCATACAAAGAAGGGCCCCTAGCTGCCAAACATTTTCACCACATCGACACAGGTAAAATTCTGATGCCTCATACACACGACCAGTTTCCCCATCGGTTATGAGGTCCAACGTTAGTCTATTGCTCTTAGTCCATCTTGGGAGTGACCAAGAGAGGGTGGCTACATTCCTACATACAGTGGGACCATGGAGAATGAACGTAACCACCCTCTAACGGAGAGAAAGGAGTTTTTGGGACTTTGAATGAGATGCGTTTTTAAGCAAACAGTAAGTAAAATAAAGTTGTATACGTAATAACCAGGCTCACACTTACCACCCAAACAGCAGGCCAAATTCAACTGTCTAACTGTATATGTTAAAAGCAGAGGATTGGTTGCACGCATTTGCAAATACATGGTTAAGCTGCAGGCCATCGCCAAGGCTCTCTGCATACTGCAGTCCTAACTAAACTTTTAAAGTCTCCTCAATAGAGGCATATAAATTATGAGTAGATAGGGGGCAGGTGACTGGGGGTGTGTCACGGCCCCTACCTATTATTGGTATAGCATTAAAGAGCACTGGAAAAAAATGCATAAATGTATAAGGGTATCACAAAACGCATCTCCATCCCTGTGTAGTATCAAGAAAACTAGGATTCAGACTTTAAATGAGGCATATGTAAAGCATACACCTCCATCCCTGTTGGTTAAAAGAGAGAAAGGAGTTTAACTATTTATTTATACTTACTGTTTGCTTAAAAACGCATCTCATACAAAGTCCCAAAAACTCCTTTCTCTCTTTTAACCAACAGGGATGGAGGTGTATGCTTTTCATATGCCTCATTTAAAGTCCCAATCCTAGTTTTCATAACCACCCTCTAACAGGAAGTCAGATCACAGAAGCCATACCTCCCAACTTTTTGAGATGGGAATAAGGGACACCTACTAGCAAACGTATGTAGGCATAGGACACACCTCATGCCACACCCCCTTAAAGGAGAATTAACCTAAAAAAAGGGTAATTAAATCTACAGTTTTTTTTTATAACACTACTATTCATTTATATTGGCCTTTAAAATTTACAAATGCCACAATTTAGAATTTAGAAGAAAGGTTTAGCACTGGGAAACACTTTTGAAAGATACACAGTGCATTTTATATACAACTTTATAGATCAGAGCAAAATGAGGGACAAATCAGGAGCAATGAGGGACAGAAGGACATTGCTCCAAATCAGGGACAGTCCCTCAAAATCAGGGACGGTTGGGAGCTATGCAGAAGCAACAAAAAAAGAAGGGAATTTGGAGAAGGCTGAGAGCAACAGAGTTTAGTGACACTTTAAGATCTTACTGGCTGCAGAGAATATATGCTACACAATTGACCAAAAAAATTATAATAGGCGACAAGAGGGTGGAAAAGTCTATCTGATGTTGCATTCCCTTGACTGAGTGCTGGATGGTCTCCCACACTCCTGTTTCCCTACCTGAACTCTTCTGACACTAATGCCTTGTACAGTACACACGATCGGAATTTCTGTCGGGATAAACTCTGACAGATTTTTCCTACGGAATTCCGTTCAAGCTGTCTTGCTGTCACACCAAATTCCGACTGTCAAGAATGCGGTGATGTAAGACACTACGACGAGCTGAGAAAAACTAAGTTTCTGAGCATGCATCGACTTGATTCTGAGCATGCATGCTTTTTTCTCCGTCGGAGTTCCATACAGACGAACGGAATTTCCGAACATGTTCTCTTTCTAAGTCGGAATTTCCGAAGGAAAAACTCTGATGGGGCATACACACGGTCGAAATATCCAATGAAAAAATTCCGTCTGACTTTTTTCATCGGAAATTCCGATCATGTGTACGAGGCATAAGATCCCCAGTCAGTGGTAAGTACAAAAAAAAAAAAAAAAGATTAATTTCTCACTTTCTTTAATCCATTGTAGCTCTTGTGAACCAGAATATCAAAGAAATGTTTGTGGGATGTGGAATCCATGCCATGAAGAATCGATCCTGGTTTGAAAACAAAGGGAGCCTCTACCTAGTATTAGTATAGTGTTCCTAATAAATTGTTGGGTAAGTGTATATTCAGATCAGTCCACATCATGATATTCTTTCAATAGTGTTCTAATTTCCGACATATTTTCTTAGGTGACATAGATAATTAAAGCCAGTAATCTTCTGGAATCCATACCTGTAAATATTTAACACCGTATTAGTCATTTTGGTGAGAGGGCAATTAGATACAGATGATAGGATAAGTTCTTTTAAAATGTCCTTCACTATACTGTCCTGCTGATGTGTCATTAATATTCTAGAGTATACATCTGAAATAAAGCACACTAATTAGAGTACTTTGACATAATCAGACTGTAAGCTCCTTTATACATATGCCAGGCTCACCCGGTGAAAATGGCCCCCGCTGCAGGTGCTGCTCTCAGTGCTGTTGAACAGTGTAATGTGCCTCATTATTAAATGCAGAAATCAAATAAATCTCATTAATACACTAGGCTAAGATATTAGCAAATGAGTAGCAGTAGTAGTAGCCTCTGGAGTGTGCCATGAAGATTTTGTCCTTTTTTTCCTTAGTTCACATGTTGGTGGTATGTGGGGCTGTATTTACCATAAGATCAGTGCCTGGGGTAGCAAGGTTCCAGTAATGCCCTGTACACACGATCGGTTTGTCTGATGAAAACGGACCGATGGACCATTTTCATCAGACAAACCGATCGTGTGTGGGCCCCATCGGTTTGTTTTCCATCAGTGAAAAAAATAGAACATGTTTTACAATTTTCCTATGGATAAAAAAAAGATCATCTGTGTGGAACTCCAGCGGAGAAAAATCCACGCATGCTCAGAATCAAGTCGACGCATGCTCGGAAGCATTAAACTTAATTTTTCTCAGCATGTCGTAGTTTTTTAGGTCACCGCGTTGGACACGGTCGGATTTTTGACTGATGGTGTGTAGGCAAGACTGATGAAAGTCAGCTTCATCGGATAGCCGATTAAAAAATCCATCGGATTAGATTCCATCAGATATCAGATACAAATTGTAAATACATTTTCCTTGTTTCATTTTATTTCATTTGTGGCTAATGGTGATTGTCATTTATATATTAAGGTTATATTATTATTTTAGATGTTTATATACCTTGTGGTAAAGCTGTAGTAAACCGCAGCCTTTAAAAAAAAAGACAATGGCATAATGTGCTAGTATGCATTGCATACTAGCACATTATGAAATGCTTACCTTAGAACGAATCCCTCCAGTGGCACGCTGTCACCATTGACAAGGGTTTCATCTTCACCCTGTATTCCTTACGCGTTCGTGTGCTCCGGCCATTTGACTGGTCAAGCCGCGATGATGTTATGGCCACGGCACAGAGCCCTGAAGGGACGGCACAGGTATGCCGTCCCTTCAGATCGCATGCACGGTTGACGTCACCAACTGCATGCAGTGTAAATATCTCCTAAACAGTGTTTACTTGTAGGTACAAGTTTAAAAAAGACTTTACTGTCTCTTTAAAGCCCAACCTCGGAAAACTTAAAACTTGTCCCTTAACTGATACTGTATGTGTGCAAAATTGACACTGTGTACCATAAACAGTTTTCATAAAATATATATAAGAAGGCCAGTATGGTGGCCTGAGTTTATGGGAGGAGCCCGGAGGGTATTTAAGCAGTCCACTCACACATGCTCTTTGTCGGTTCAGTGTGCGGTACTACACGTCACTGGGCCGACTCTTTCCAGCTCACCTCATGTCCGTGAGTCTGCGCATTCAATCGCATTCGACACCCTCCCGCCCTTCCCTTTTTCAGGGCACTTCTCAGCATATCCTTCTTCAATTAACTACCCATTACTTACCTTGGGTATGCCCCCTTTTCTTGGCATACTGACCAGACCACCAAGGCACACTTCAGGTCTATTTATGTTGCAAGTCTTGTCGCGTGTTTATGTGATCCACATCTCTCTCGGTCAGAGGGTAACGACCATAAATATATATATATATATATATATATATATATATATATATATATATATATATATATATATATACACAAATGTTGTCCTTTTTTCATCCTGTGTCCTCATTAGTGTTGGGCGAATGGTTTGGCCCGAGCATGAGTTTGAGCCGAACATTGGCTGTTCGCCTCCTTCGGGGAACACCTGAATTTGCAGGTGTTCCCCGACCAAACGCCCTGCAATGCACTGTGTGCTGCATAGTGAATTCTGCGCCCTGATTGAGCAAAGCTTTGCCCAATCAGGGTGCAGTAAAAGATGGTTGTTAAGGAGTGGGGCTGGGAAGCTGGCCACAGCGTCACAGCCAATGAGTCACGAGGCACTCTGTAATTAAAAAAAAAAAAAGAATGAAAAAACAACGTGGGGTCCCCCCCAATATTCATACCAGACCCTTATCCAAGCATGCAGCCTGGCAGGTCAGGAAAGAGGGAGACAAGGTAGCGCCCCCCCCCTTCTGAACCATACCAGGCCACATGCCCTCAACATGCTCTGCCCCTCCACCCCAAATAACCTTGTCCCCTATGTTGATGGGGACAAGGGTTCTCTCCCCACAACCCCGGGCTGTGGTTGTAGGGGTCTGTGGGTGGGGGGCTTATCAGAATTTGAAATCCCCCTATGTGAATGAACATGGGGTACATAGTACCCCTACCCATTCACCAAAAAGTGTAAAAAAAAAAAAAAGTGTCCCCCAATGTAAATCCATTGTCAATCACGACGCCCGCCGGACTCTGGCCCAGGGTTGTGGGGAAGAGATACTTGTCCCCATCCCCCTGCCCCAGAACCCCCCCTCAAGTATGACATCCTGCTGCAGTCTGAGGTTTGGCTCTGCAGGCAGGCAAACGCCCCACTTAGTTTTCTCATTTCCCGAACACTGAGACAGATGGAGGTAAAACTGAATCTAACATCACCCTGAACCCGAATGCCATCCCTACATCTGAGCATCTAATAATATTTTGATTATGACAATAGTAATGAAAAACAGGGTAAAAATCTTAGATTTCATTAAATTCATCACCATTTTACCTTCTGTAAAAGAAAAAACATGATGTAAGAAAAACAGGAAATTTTGCCAGCGAGAAAAGATAAAAACCATAACACTGAATTTGATATAAATGCATTGGGAAACATCTGCAGAAGCAAAGTGAACAGTAGGTTATAAAACCTTCTTGGGGGGGTTGGGGGGGGGGGGGGGGAAACTACATCAGACTACATTACACGGCTGCCTCTCTCATTGGTGGGTTTGCAAACACAGAGTTTGTCAATCTCACAGATCTCTAGCAATTCCACATCCATCGCACTCCGGTCATTAATGTCCAGAAACACGTACTGAAATGCCAAACTAGATATTAAACTCTAGGACGCAAAGTACAGATGCGATTCTCTGGTTGCAGATTTCTTTGCAGAGAGCCGGGAACAAAGAAAACCATCAATAAGGCATCTGCTTATGAAATTCATTTCCTTAAATATGAAGCAACATTTTGACAGCCATAAAGTGGAAACAACAGTTGTGTTTTTGTATTAAAACATCATTTAACCAAGCAATATCTAGCTAACAACGCAAAGGAACATCTGTGTTATTGTCATACTATTTGGGAAGGATTCTCATGCTGAGAAGGATCTAGGCAGTTAGCGTTCCTAAATATTTGTGTTGTGGCTGGTATTGGATTGGTTTAAAGCAGGGGTCTCCAAACTTTCTAAATAAAGGGCCAGTTTACTGTTCTTCAGACTTTAGAGGGGTCGGACTGAAGTAAAAAAAAATGCCCCAGCATCCATGGGAGTAAACAATGCCGCATTATTGGTTTTAGTGGGAGTAATAGCGCCTCATTGTTGGTATCAGTGGAAGGAATAGTGCCCTATTGTTGGTGTCAATGGGAAAAATAGTGCCTCATTGTTGATATTAATGGGAGGAAAAGCACCCCATCATTGGTGTCTGTAGGAGAAATAGTGCCCCATAGGGTGACCAGGTGTCCCGGATTGCCCGGGACAGTCCCACATTTTGCAGGTCTGTCCCGGCACCTTTATTCCAGGACAATACAGTGTCCCGGAATGAAACTGACACAGCCACCCCCGGGGGCCAATCTGATGCCCCCAAAAAAGGCCGCCACATCACCGCTTTACTTACTGACAGTACTGTCCTGGCTGGGAATGCCTGGAGGCGCACAATCCCCGCCCCTTGCTTGTGATTGGAGAAATCATAAATCCTTGCTGTTTGTTTTTATTCTCTTACTGTCTGGATGTGCAACAGGAAATTAGAGTAAATCTCTCCACTCACCTCTTGCTCTGATGGCAACGCTAACATTTTGGATTTCCTATAAATTTCTGTATTGGTGCCAATGGTCACCAGGGTTTATAGAGGGGTGAATCTCCGTACCAGGGCCGCAGGCAGCGATAAAAGCTTGACAACTGGTCTACCCGTCCCCTACTTAAAAAAAAAACTACAGTACCTTCAAATACACTTTATAGAAGAAATCCTGACATCTACTTGAAAGCCTATATAGTTCACAAAGAAGATCCTTTTAAACCCAACATTGGGAATTACAAAAGAAAACTACCCTTGCATTTAAGATAAAAAAAATCTGCTTTTACAACCACTTTAAAAGCTTGTTAACTCTGGGAGTTAACAAATACAGTAACATATAATATTTATCTAAGAGCCGGTTCACACTGGGGCGACCCCAAGTTGCCCCAAGTCGCGCGGTCGAGAGAATGAATGGAAGTGAATGGGAGCCATCTTAATGTACACTACTGAAGTCGCTCCGACTTCAGAAAAGGTTCGAGCCCATTCACACAGGGGCAACACGACTTCTAGCACGACTTTGGGAGGCAACTTGGACACGACTTGAGTATGAATCATCAGGCAACTTACAAGGCAACATCAAGTTGCCTCCAGGACAGTACAAGGCAACTTCAAGTCCCCTCCAGGACAGGAGGCTTTCCAGTGGCCAATCAAACAACAATCAGCTCTGTGGGAGGGAGGGATTTGCCTGAGAAATGTATGTTATCTTACTGTATTGTTGCTTCAGTTAAGACAGTGATCCGACTTCTGAGGCGACTTCCATTGAAATCAATGGGTACAAGTTGCCTACAAGTTGCCTAGAAGCCGGTTTGAAGTAGTACAGGAACCTTTTCTGAAGTCGGAGCGACTTCAGTAGTGTACATTAAGACAGCTCTATTCACATCCATTCATTTTCTCGTCCGCGCGACTTGGGGCAACTTGAAGTCGGATCCCAGGTCGCCACAGTGTGAACCGGCTCTTACTGTACTACTTTAATCCGACTTCTAGGCAACCTGTAGGCAACTTGTACCCATTGATTTCAATGGAAGTCGCCTCAGAAGTCGGATCACTGTCTTAACTGAAGCAACAATACAGGAAGATAACATACATTTCTCAGGCAAACCCCTCCCTCCCCCTCCCTCCTACAGAGCTGATTGTTGTTTGATTGGCCACTGGAAAGCCTCCTGTCCTGGAGGGGACTTGAAGTTGCCTTGTACTGTCCTGGAGGGGACTTGAAGTTGCCTGATGATTCATACTCAAGTCGTGTCCAAGTTGCCTCCCAAAGTCATGCCTGAAGCCTGTAAACCCTACATTTGTCTTTACTTTGTTTGGTATACAATTTCTTTATGCAAATCTGTTTTTTATTTATTTCTTACTGGAGAGCCTTCCATAGTGTTCTATCGAGAAATGCCCGCTGTTGAAAAATGGATTTGTGCAGTACCAAACGTCACTCCAGCTGATATGTTGACCAGCTAGCGTGACATCAACACAGCACATGCACAAATCATCCAGGGCATTTTTCGATGGGAGACAGTATTCGACGGCTAGTATTCAAAGCTATGCAAACAGTGGAGGAAGAATGTACTTGTCAGATGCTTTTACAGGGCGGGTTTTCCGTGTGCTGAAGGGTGGGTTTTGCCTGTGTCTAAGAGTGTGTTGCTACACACACAAAGCCTGCCCTTAAACACACCCACAACACGCCCCGCAACAGCGTGGCTCAATCTGACAACTATGGTCCCCCCGCTGTTTGCATATCGTCAGATAATTCCTCCGACGATCTGAGCATACGCTCTGTTGACATGACGCCAGCTGATCAACATATCAGCCAGAGTGACGATTAGTACTGCACATGCGAAGACCCAATGGTGGTGTTTTTCGACGGAGGGCATTTTTTCAATAGAACAACGGCTCTTCTTCTTGCATGCTGACAACACTAAACCACTTCATGGCAAGAAGCATTAGTGTTGTGAGTCCTCGTACTGTGCTCATTCAGTTGGCGGTTGTCCTCTATCCTTGTTAGTTCAGTTTGGGCTGTACATTGCACCACCTTTTGGGTATCGGGGGGCCTAGGGCGTGCCCCGTAGTTATGGGGAGCCTCTCTGGGACCCCTGATAGTAAAATTCACCTAAATTTACTACTATTGCATTTTTTCTGCTTGTGTCGCTTTAGTCGTGCCCTTACCTGTTCCAACTTCAATGCTAGCCCCTGCGTCGGCAGAACTTTTGCATTTTAACCACTTAAACGAGTGAAACAGAAAACTCTGATAATCGTCATTAGAACATGAAATAAATCTTCAAGTGAGTACCACATTACACTTATCTTGTACAATCCTTTCTGTGGAACATTCCTGGAGTTCTTTTTTAAAAGCTGTTGAATTTAGTGTTCAAATAGTTGTTTTCTGATAAGCCACATAGGCCCTGGCCTAAGGCAGCAAGGTTTCAGGCCCCGTTTTACACTATTTGAGCAAGTATCACTCCAAGAAAGCATGCCCGCATATAACACAAAATATCCTCTCGATTATACAGTGCATGCACTGTAATTATTTTGTTTGTGCGCGGTTATGCAAAATTCTGCTAGGGGTACAGCAAGTCTTCCAGGACGAACGCCAAGATGAAATCAGAGCCATTCAGCAGGTAGGCTGCATCCCCAGATTCAATTTAAATGTAAAATTTTCAGAGTACCTTTAAGCAATACCCATAAATACTGGACTCCAACTGTGGACGCTTAATATTCCCAAACGTATGTAGAAAAATACATTTCAAACATGCCGTGACTGCTTTGTTGCATGAAATTTCTACTAACATTTGGACTTCAACAGATATTATCATAAATTGTCTGCGTCTGACAGTGGATAAAACTAAAATTTCATAATCGGAATGATCGTTCCAGTAGGTTGGGCTCTGATCCCATTCTAACACACCTATGCTGTACATTCTGTATTCTTTTTAAAGAAGCAAGCAGCTAATCCACAAGATTTGTAATTCTCTGCAGTCACGGGATCAAACACCCCTGCTGTATAGCAAAACCACATGTTCAAACCCCACTGCATCAACAAAAGGTGGTCAAGGACACACCGCCATTGTGCTGATTGGACAGTTAAGATACAGCAGCGCACTAATGAGTCATCCCTCTGCTCTCTTGTACTGTCATCATGTTTATAATCAGCACATGTGCATTCAACACACCTTGATTGGCCCCTAGTACTGCTCTTCCCTCCAAGGGCCAAGAGTGCTACTGTAAAGGGGACTATAGGGATAAAAAATTAAAAAAAATGTAGGTACTTACACTATTTGCCTTTATATTAAAAAATTTGGAGCACTGAAGTACTTACCACATAAAGGCTTTATGTGTCCAGGGTTACCCCATGGCATCACTGCCTATATTTGGAATAATACCTAATAACACATATAATATTTAGCAGCATAGGTGTGCGCAGCCTATTGCATTAGGGTGTGCACCCCAAATGTATTACAACATGGACGGTGTCAGTAGAGCAGTGGACTTGTCAGTAGAGCAGAGGTTGGTGTTAGTAGGGCCGTGGACAGTGTCAGTTGCTTTTTATTTTTATTATTTAAAGCTTTTTATTTTTTACAATTTTTTTTCCGGTGGCATTGGTGCAATATCAGCAGGTGGAATCTGCACCTGAAGCATTGATTAGGGTGTGCCCAGGCACACCCGGCACACCCCCTGCGCACACCTATGTTTAGCAGTGACATCCCAGTTCACCAGGGAGGGACAGCCATTTATTTGCCCCCCCCCAATGGGTGGTACTTAACCACTTAAGGACCGCCTAACGCCTATATACGTCGGCAGAATGGCACGGCTGGGCACATAGACGTATATATACGTCCTCTTTAAGAGCTCAGTCGTGGGTTGCGAGCACGGCGCCGGAGGGGCGCTTGCGACCCGTTTCGAAGCTCCGTGACCGCGGGACCCGCGGACCTGATCGCCGCCGGTGTCCCGCGATTGGTCACAGGAGCTGAAGAACGGGGAGAGGTGTGTGTAAACACACCTTCCCTGTTCTTCTCTGCATCAGTGTCACTGATCGTCTGTTCCCTGTTATAGGGAACGACGATCAGTGATGTCACACCTACAGCCACGCCCCCCTACAGTAAAAATCACTACCTTAGGGCACACTTAACCCCTTAGCGCCCCCTAGTGGTTAACCCCTTCACTGCCATTGTCATTTTCACAGTAATCAGTGCATTTTTATAGCACTTTTCGCAGTGAAAATGACAATGGTCCCAAAAATGTGTCAAAAGGGTTCCGATGTGTTCGCCATAATGCCGCAGTCACGAAAAAATCGCTGATCGCCGCCATTACTAGTAAAAAAAAAAATATTAATAAAAATGCCATAAAACTATCCCCTATTTTGTAAACGCTATAAATTTTGCGCAAACCAATTGATAAACACTTATTCCGATTTTTTTTAACCAAAAATAGGTAGAAGAATACGTATCGGCCTAAACTGAGGAAAAAATATGTTTTTTTTATATCTTTTTTGGGCATATTTATTACAGCAAAAAGTAAAAAATATTGTTTTTTTTCAAAATTGTCGCTATATTTTTGTTTATAGCGCAAAAAATAAAAACCGCAGAGGTGATCAAATACCACCAAAAGAAAGCTCTATTTGTGGGAAAAAAAGGACGTCAATTTTGTTTGGGAGCCACGTCGCACGACCACGCAATTGTCAGTTAAAGCGACGCAGTGCCGAATCGCAAAAAGGGGCATAATGGTCTGGGTTTTAAGTGGTTAAGCCCCTCCTAGCCTGATGTCTATCAGGATCAGATACCAGTGCTTTGTGATGGAGACCAGACTAATATCAGCAAAGCACGCTTGCTGCTCCCTTGCTATGGGCATAAAAACCTTGCTTCTTTTACACAAGCAGCAGACTCTAATGCCCGGTACACACGAGTGTAATTTCCGTCGGAAAAAAGTTGGATGCTTTTTCGGACGGAATTCCGCTCAAGCTTGGCTTGCATACACACGGTCACACAAAAATTGACAGACGCGAGTAGAGGAGAGCCGATCGGCGGCTCTCCTGACAGGGGGGGTTCGCGCTGATTGTTTATCAGCGCAGCCCCCCCTCGGATCGCCACATGCACCACCAGGGATGCCCACCAGAGAAGGGCAAACAAAACAAAAAACGGAGAAAAAAATATTAAAAAAAAAAAAAAAGTCTGGAAAAAAAAAAGATGCAAAAAAAAAAAAGATGCCAATCTGACTGGCAACAAGTAAATCAGTGCCGCCCACAGTGTCCATCAGTGCCGCCCCACAGTGTCCATCAGTGCCGCCCCACAGTGTCCATCAGTGTCACCCCACAGTGCCCATCAGTGCCACCCCACAGTGCCCATCTGTGCCACCCCACAGTGCCCATCTGTGCCGCCCATGAGTGCCCATCTGTGCCGCCTATGAGTGCCCAGTGCCGCCCATGAGTGCCCATGAGTGCCGCCCATGAGTGCCCATCAGTGCCGCCTATGTGTGCCCATAAGTGCCACCTATGTGTGCCCATCAGTGCCGCATACCAGCGCCGCCAATCAGTGCCACCTCATCTGTGCCCGTCAGTACTACCTCGTCGATGTCCATCAGTGCCATCTCATCTGTGCAGTGCAGTGCCCGTAATTGAAAGAGAAAACGTACTTATTTACAAAAATATTACAGAAAAAAATAAAAACGTAATTTTTTTTCAAATTTTCGGTCTTTTTTTAGTTGTTGCTCAAAAAAAAAACAACGCAGAGGTGATCAAATACCACCAAAAGAAAGCTCTATTTGTGGGTAAAAAAGGATGCCAATTTTGTTTGGGTACAGTGTAGCATGACCGCGCAATTGCCATTCAAAGTGCGACAGTGCTGAAAGCTGAAAATTGGCTTGGGCGGGAAGGTACGTAAGTGCCCTGTATGGAAGTGGTTAAACTTGTGCACTGCAATGCAAATGTGCTATTCTGAACTGTCCTATTCAGTAGTAATGTAATCAACTGTTGTGGTTGTTGCAACCACAATGCAAACATTGATTTTTTTTTTTTTTTTTTTTTTTACTGCAGCTCACTGGCTATGTGAACTTATAATTTATTTTACAACACTAATTGACAGTTACCCTGCCTAGTGCTGAAATGATATATGCTTCAGCACCATGGAGAGCTACTGCTGGAATATTTTCTACTACTATACAAATAAGATTTGATGGCTGTTCAACCACTGCTGCATTACTAAGGTAGAACAGATGTTTCCAGCCATCTCCTATTACCTGCTAGGCCATCTCAGCCATCTCCCATAATCATTACCCGTAAAAAGCAGATCACACCTTAAAAGGTTAATATAGGAAATGGTTTTTTTTCTTTAAAATAACAAAAATGTTGGGCCAGATTCACGTAAAAGTGCGCGGCGTAACGTATCGTAGATATGTTACACCGCCGCAAGTTTTCATCGCGTGTGCCATTTAAATTAGGCGCGCTCCCGCGCCGGACCTACTGCGCATGCTCCCTTTTGAATTTCCCGCCGTGCTTTGCGCGAAGTGATGTCATTTTTTCGAACGGCGACGTGCGTAGCGTACTTCCGTATTCCCGGACGTCTTACGCAAGAAGGAACATTTCTTAAATTTCGACGCGAGAACGACGGCCATACTTTATACAGCACATACGTGTGCTGTGCAAAGTTAGGGCACCAAGAACGACGACTAACTTTGCGGCGGGAAACTCGACTAGCATCGACGTAGCGAAATACCATTGTGGATCGCCGTAACTCCTAATTTGCATACCCGACGCTGGTTTACGACGCGAACTCCCCCCAGCGGCGGCCGCGGTATTGCATCCTAAGATCCGACAGTGTAAAACAATTACACCTGTCGGATCTGAGGGCTATCTATGCGTAACTGATTCTTTGAATCAGTCGCATAGATACTCTGAGAGATACGACGGAGTATCTGAGATACTCCGTCGTATCTCTTTTGTGAATCTGGGCCGTTATACTTACCTCCACTGTGCAGTTCGTTTTGTACAGAGTGGCCCCGATCCACGTCTTCTGGGGTCCCTCGGCGGCTGTCTCTGGTCCTCCCCGCAAGAACTCACCACATTCATGCAAGAGAGCTCACATGGTGAGGAGTCCTTGCGGGCGCGCTCCCGTGATACAGCGAGTGGCCATAGCCGCTCTCTATATGACTCGGCCCCGCCCCTCGGCGCGCCACGTCACTGGATGTGATTGAAAGCAGCGCCAGCCAATGGCTGCGCTGCTCTCAATCCATCCGTTCTAGCCAATCAGCGGCCAGGCTGAGGGTAGAAGAGGATCTCGGGACCGAGCGCGGGACTTTCGAGGGGTCAGGTAAGTAAAACGGGGGGCTCAGGGGGGGCCGGCATCATCAGATGCTTTTTCACCTTAATGCATAGATTGCATTAAGGTGAACATTTTTTTCTCCTTTACAACTCCTTTAAATGGAATCTAATGGCCATAGCAGTCTTTTATTAAAATAAACAAAAATACCACAAAACCCTTACTTTAAAACAGAAGATTGTTGGTCTTTGAATGCACTAAGAACAAATCTTATGTCTGCCGAACCACCTAAAAAAAAAATATTAAAAACCAGCGGCTACAAATACTGCAGCTGCTGACTTTTAATAAATGGACACTTACCTGTCCTGGGCACCCGCGATGTAGGCAGCCGAAGCCGAGCAATCTCTCGTCTCTCGGCTGCTCCCGCTGCCATCCTTGGTGAGGGAATCAGGAAGTGAAACGTTGCGGCTTCACTGCCCGGTTCCCTACTGCGCATGCGCGAGTCGCGTGGAGCGTCCTCACTGGTCACCGCTGTGTTCTGGGACCTGTGTGTTTCCCAGAACACAGCAGGGGGGGCGAGAAGGGGCTGGAGTCTATTCCGTAAGTAGATGCAAATTCCTGTATTTGTACCGGTATCTGCACCCCCCTCCCCCTGAAAGGTGCCAAATGTGACAAAGTAGGGGGGAAGGTTTCCGAAAAGCAGAGGTTCACTATTTGTGTGGACCTCCGCTTTAAATATATATTAGGCCCCCAGCTGCAACACACACACACCGCCTCGTGATCTCCCAACTAACCGCAGATACCTCAGTATTCAAAATTCACACTTAATCAACTGTTGACCTCAATGAAATCGAGGATGCCATACCAAAGACAGGTTCTCAATCATCACACACCAACAACGATTTGACCGCCTTCAAAGGACCCAACCCACTCGATTGCTGTGCCTTCCAAAACTTAAGGTGGGTAGGTAAGGCAGGTAAGTGGGAAGTTCTCCATCTGTTGACCCCCAACTGAAATTGGTGCTCTCCACCTGTTTTAATTCTGGCAGCAAATTTTGACTTAGTTTTATTTATAGTCTTTTGAATAAAATGGCATTTTGGTTTTAGTCCCATTTGAGTCTTCTGCAATTGTTTTAGTTTTAGACGTATTTAGTCGACTAAATCTCCAGTACCTTCATTTAAAATCAAATGGGTGTAGTTAAATTGTAATGCATTATTTAAGCATTTCTCTACAATTTTCAAATTCATTATATACTGCTGGAGTGAAAAATCGAATATGTTATTATTTATGGTATTTAGGTTTGAACATGCACTACAGACCAGTGTTCATTTTGACATCAAATTTCAATTTAGTTTTAGTCATACTCTTTTGACTAAAATGGCATTTTCATTTTAGTCGTATTTTAGTCTTTTGACTAAAATACCATTTTAGTTTTAGTCGTATTTTAGTTATCTCAATTGTTTTAGTCGTACAGCCTGAAGACTCGTACACACGACCGAGGAACTCGACGGGCGAAACACATCGTTTTCCTTGTAGAGTTCCTTGTCAGGCTGTCAAGGAACTCGACAAGGCAAGTTTCTCCATTCCCGTTAAGGAAATAGAAAACTTGCTCTCTTTTTGGCTCGTCGAGTTTCTCGACAGTTTCCTCAACGAAAATGTAGACACGACCGGTTTCCTCGGCAAAAAAATATCTCCCAGCAAGTTTCTTGCTGGTTTTTCCCGAGAAACTCAGTCGTGTGTACGAGGCTTTAAATAATATACAGAGATGAAACAAATCTCCCTACATAAGTTTTACATGTATATTTGCTGTCTTCAGCTTTATATAATGTTTAGAAAGTGCACCTTCTGTTAGAATTTTCTGTTCCTCATTCTATACTGTGAGAGAAGTCTTGGATTACACTGGGGGACAGCTGATTGGAGGAAAGGCACACACCCCTTTAGATAGGCAGATACATTCAGAGCTGTCCTGTGAGTAGAGCAGCTTTCTGCTAATCTATTTATAGCACCCACCTTTACACAAATTTCATGGCTGGTTTTATCACGTGTCAGAGAACTTGTCAAGCCTCGTACACACGACCGAGAAACTCGACGGGCAAAACACATCGTTTTGCTCGTCGAGTTCCTTGTTAGGCTGTCGAGGATCTCGGCGAGCCAAATTTCTCCATTCCCGTTGAGGAAAAAGAAGACATGCTCTCTTTTTGGCTCGACGAGATCCTCAACAGTTTCCTCATCGAAAAGTGTACACACGACCGGTTTCCTCGTCAAAAAAAAAATACCAGCAAGTTTCTTGCTGGTTTTTGCCGAGAAACTCAGTCGTGTGTACGAGGCCTGAGATGTTATCAGGCTGATAACAGAAGAACGGAGCAGGAGAAAGACACGGGACTTAGTGATTTGAAAAGAGATATGAAAACACTGCAGATATATGTGCCCAGCTCAAATTTAATGAATCGGGTTTACATCCACTTTAAGTAAAGTGTTCACTTGGTGAATTTCCCATTGAATCCTTTGATAACAGTCCCCTAAATAATTTAAGCTGGAATCGCACTGCTCACCCTTAGTTAGCACAACAGTTATTCAGATAATAAAGAAAATTAAACCTTTTGTGAAAAGCTCATTTTTGACTGAAGGTTATAGCAAAATATATTTTTTTCTTCTGGCACAAAATATCCAGAAAACAGGATCTGACAAGGTATTGAATGACATGCTTTGGAGGGTACCGTACGGCGATATGCACACATCTGGTTACCCAGCATCCTCTCCTCAGCTGCATCATACGACTTCAATGACTTATGTCACAATAGCTGAAAGGGGACAGGAAAAAAAAAACGCAGATGGCACAATTATACCTAATTATTATACAGTAGATAGCGAATTGCAGATCTTTAATTAACAGTATCTGCCGCCTCATTTGTTTTAAACTGTCACTTGTCTCATGAAAATACAGATTTATGGCAGAATTTGCAAACTAACCTGATAGATCTGATTAAGACAGATGTGTCATTGTTTTTATTAAATACGCAATGGTTCTTTTTTTCTTTTCTTTTTTTTTGCAATTTCACAGGTTAAATAGCGAGAACCATTTACTGTAAGTCCTTAAAGGAAAATTCCATCTTTGTTACTTTTATACAACATAGTGGGCCGGATTCAGAAAGGAGATACGACGGCGTATCTCCGGATACGCCGTCGTATCTCTGAGTTTCCGGGTCGTATCTATGCGACTGATTCATAGAATCAGTTACGCATAGATTTCCCTAAGATCCGACCGACGTTAGTGTCTTACACCGTCGTATCTTAGGCTGCATATTTACGCTGGCCGCTAGATGGCGCTTCCGTAAAGTTACGCGATGAATATGCTAATTAGGTAGATACGCCGATTCAGAAACGTACGTCCGGCCGGCGCATTTTTTTCCGTTGTTTACGTTAGGCTTTTTCCGGCATAAAGTTACCCCTGCTATATGAGGCGTAGCCAATGTTAAGTATGGACGTCGTTCCTGCGTCGAGTTTTGAAAATGTTACGTCGTTTGCGTAAGTCATTCGCGAATAGGGCTGTACGTAAGTTACGTTCACGTCTAAAGCAATGACGATTTGCGGCGTAATTTCGAGCATGCGCACTGGGATTTTTTCACGAACGGAGCATGCGCCGTTCGTCAAATACGTCAAATACGTGGGGTCACCATTAATTTTAATAAAACACGCCCACATCATCCCCATTTGAATTAGGCGGGCTTACGCCGGACCAAATACGTTACGCCGCCGTAACTAAGGGCGCAAGTTCTTTCTGAATACGGAACTTGCGCCCTAATTTACGGCGGCGTAACATATCTGAGATACGTTAGGCTGGCCCATAGATACACAATTGTATCTGAATCCGGCCCAATGTATATAATTTCCATACAGGACCGGTAAGGGCTTTCGCTCTGCCCCAAAGTGATGGAAGTCACCAAGCAAAAGTGCTGTTACATCAAAGGAAAGTGACTTACATGCTCCTCCATACCCAAGAGTACCAGGTATTTTCCTTACTGCCTACAGCTTAAAGCTAAGCTCCGGGCAGAAAAAAACCTCTAATTTTCATATATTTCTCAATAGTCACAAAGGATAAAAATCCACTTTACGTGCACCAAATGCCTTTACAAACCCAGATAGAACCTTAAAGGATAAGTTCACCTTTCGTAACATGTTACACCCATATTTAGAGTGTAACATGTAACATGTTAAGAACAGACTGGCCCCCACACCTCCCCGCTCCTCTGCTGTGACAGCTAGCGGGGTTCTTCTTCCTCCAGCTAGCTGTCACGCATCACTGATTGACAGCGCTCTGTGCATTGAAAACGATAAGGTCCAAAAACCTTTGCGGCTGCCAGCTCGTAGTTTTCAATGAACTACCATGGCGCTGTGGAGCCCAAGGCTTGGCTTGGCTTTAGTGGCGACTCTGGCAGTCTGGATGGAAACGTACTCTGGGTATTAAAACCAGATGTGCCTGGTAGACATGTGCACAACAAAAAAAATCGTATTTTCTTGTTCCGTTTCGTCTCGTTCCGTAGATTCGTAAAGATTCGTAATTTCGTAAGACTCAAGTTTTCCTATTCGGACCTGTTCGTATTTCGTAAGACGCAAGTTTTCATATTCGGACCCGTTCGTATTTTCGTAACAGTTTTATTTTTGTTTATACTGAATGATTCGTAATTCTGTCTAATTTATTTTCGTTAATTTGAAATTCGTCATTTTGTTAGATTATAATTTTTGTTTAATGGATTCGTAATATTGTACTTTCGTAAATACATAGCAACACGCGGCTAATCCATATTAAGAAAGGCCCCGTACACACGACCGAGTTTCTGGGCAGAATTCAGCCAGAAACTCGATCGGAGCTGTATTCTGCCGAGAAACCCGATGTGTTTTGCTCGTCGAGTTTCTCGGACGTGTGTACGGGGCCACATACTTTCTCTTAAGCCCCGTACACACGGTCGGACTTTTTGCCAACAAACGTCAAAATGAGCGTTTTCCAAAAAATCCGACCGTATGTACGCTCTATCGGACAAACTTTTTCGGTTTCAAAAGTCCGGCCAACTCCCTTCAGACAAAAATCCACGGAAAAGTTTGTTTGAAGTCTGATCGTGTGTACGAGGCTTTACACTATACAATGTGACTCAGCACAAAAGAGATAAGCTGATTGGCTAAGATATTAAGTAAGATACATCACTCACTAACTACACTGCCCAGTGCCCATTCGAAAGAACGATACAAGTACACAAATTTACGAACAGACAAAGAAACGGATTTACAAAACACACAAATGAAAATACGAACATATGAATGAAAATACGAACAGACAAAGGATTTAAAAATACGGAATGCAAATCGTTCGTTATAGATGTCATTTTCGTTTCGTATTTTGGTTCTTTCAGCTTTTCGGATGTTCGAATTGATCCGTATGTACGAATACTAACAAATTCATACGAAAATCCATTCTTAACGAACGGGAACGCACATGTCTAGTGCCTGGGCCCTTGGTTGTACGATCCAATGTCCATCATAGTGAGTGAGTGATTGAGTGAGTGAGTGAGTGAGTGAGAAACTTGTAAAGCGC
Source organism: Rana temporaria (assembly GCF_905171775.1). NCBI lineage: Eukaryota > Metazoa > Chordata > Amphibia > Anura > Ranidae > Rana > Rana temporaria. Next base: position 34,951,983 of record NC_053495.1, on the reverse strand, counting down.
AACACATGCAAACTCTGAATCGCCTCTGGGCGCTGTATCAATTTCATGGGTAAAAGAACCCCTTGATCTCAGAAGAGATGGGTTTTAATCTTTCTCCTGAAGGCCAAGTGGTGCGACTCCAGTCGGATGGTGGTTGGTAGTGCATTCCACAGCCGAGGACTACATACTTAGTACCGGAATAGCCACTAAATGGGCTCTACCAGTGGCAGTCCATTTATTAGGGGTGCCCGTGCCGCCTCCTCTGTCCACTCCACCCCTATATGCATAATGGCTAGATTCATGAATAGCATGAATTTAGGCGGGACTAAATACTTTGTAGAGGAATAACGTTGTTATAGTAGCTGCTAGCTACCATAACCCCGGTATTCTCTTCAAGAGCGGGCAGTCCACTTCAAGATAAAAGTGGTCTCTGCGGCAAATTCGCTGCAAGATCACTTTTATCGGCGGCAGGAGGCGATCAGATACTGTCCCTGGCTGGGTATGGAGACGAGTGAGGGGAAGATGGCCCACCCATCTCCATATCATTGTAGGGCGGAAGCCACGTCAAAACGTCACTTCCGGACAATGCTCTTAAATATGTATTTTTGACCCCAGATCTCATATTTAAGAGGTCCTGTCATGTTTCTTTCTATTACAAGGGATGTTTAGATTCATTGTAATAGGATTAAAAGTGAACCAATTTTTTATATAAAAGAACAGTGTAAAAATAATAAATATATAAGGAAAACAATTAATAATTTTAAATGCACCCCATCCCGCCGAGCTTGCGTATGCATATAAGTGTATAAGCAGCGCCTGCATATGAAGACAGTGTTCAAACCACACATGTGATGTGTCGAGAGCGATAATTTTAGCCCTAGACCTCCTCTGTAACTCAAAACATGCAACCTGTAGGGGCGGGTGGGGGGGCTTTCCCCCTTTTTTTTTTCTTTCTTTCCCCCTCAAAATTTATAGAAATATAGTATAGAGAGAAGTCACAGGAGTTAATTAAAGGATAAGACACGGGGTGAATGTACACGATGCACTTTAATTAATATAGTATGGGTGGGCAAGAGGGTTTCTTCCCTTCCCCCCTCTTTTTTTTTTTTTCTTCTTCTTCTCTTCCGAGAGAAGCAAAATAAGCAATGGGGCAAGAGAGCGATACTCTTGTCCCCTCATAATAACAAAAATAGAGGTCACAGTCACTAAAGGACAAGAAATGGGAAAACGGGCACCCAGTACTTAAATAGGTGGTTGCGGGCAGGGTTCTTCCCTTTTTTTTCTATCCCTGGTTGGGGGGGCTGAGGCAGAAAAGAGAGGAAAATCAGGAGGATGTAGAATAGACCCATATTGTTGTTGTTGTTGTTACTGATGTTATTGTTGTTATTTATGTTTATGTAATGTTGAATTCATTTTAAATGTGACTCCTTTTGTACACTTATTGGAAATGAAATGTAAATTATATTTGTGTCTTAAAAAACTGAATAAAACAATGTTAAAACACTAAAACATGCAACCTGTAGAATTTTTTAAACGTCGCCTATGGAGATTTTTAAGGGTAAAAGTTTGTCGCCATTCCACGAGCGGGCACAACTTTGAAGCATGACATGTTGGGTATCAATTTACTCGCGTAACATTTTCCTTTCGCAATATAAAAATTTTTTTGCTAAATTTACTGTTGTCTTATTTTTTTTATTAAAAAAGGTGAAGACCGATGCGCAAATACGGTGTGACAAGAAGTTGGATTTGATTGACAGCAGTGGGAACCAATGGCTGTGCTGCTATCAATCTATTCATCCACGCCAGGACTCCGTGGAGAAGAGGATGCCGGGGGACGTGCAGAGCAGGTGAACTGGCTCAGGTAAGTAAAACGGGGGGGCTGGGGGGCCCGTGATTGTAAGGTGTTTTTTTGCCAGGTGTTTCTTCACCTTAATGCATAGAATGCATTAAGGTGAAAAAACACAAACCTTTACAACCCCTTTAAGTGGTTAATCATGATTATTGTAATTTGGATTCCTATCAATTATGTTTACTGATTATGTGTACCAAATATTTTATGATCGCTAATTTATATGTTAATTATTTATTGAATAAAAATGATATGATTATTATATAATTATCCTCATTATGTTTATCAATATTATGATTATTATTATCATTATGAATTGATTTATTATGTGGCCATCAATCGTGTATTTCATGTGATTGGGACATCAATCTAAATTAAATTAAATTAGATTATATGTATTACATTATTGTTTACATATACATTATTATTTGCACAGACATGCCTCATTTAAAGTCCCAACATTTCCTTTTCTATCCATATCCATATATATCGGGGATGGAGGCATGCCTTTGCTAGTTGTGCCAGTTCACATTCCTTCTCATTTGTCCTGAAAATAATGATTGTTATGGCAAATAATTTGCTATAGCTTATTGAATTGAGTATTATATTTTAAGGTATCCTTATGGCTCTACCCTCCAGGATTGTGCGCAAAAATGTGATCTTAGTTCTTAGCACTTACCAGAAGGCAATTAAATTCTTACATTGGTATCGTGTATGATGCCAGAGATAACGCGTTGCAGCAAACATAAGAAAACTTCAAATTTTGCCCGACCTCCTCATCCAAAAACACTCAGAAGGTCACTTCCGATTGCCGTAAAGCCACGCTATTGCACCCGACGCGTTTCGTCATACCGACTTCGTCCTGGGATTGTTTGAACTACGTCCTTGAAAATTTGAAGTTTTAATAGGATAGACTATTAATCTAATCTCTTTACACCCAATCACTGTGGGGTTTTATTTAAGTGTTATCACTATCTGTAGTGCTACTATTTACCTTCAATATATATAGCAGGGATAAGCAATTAGCGGACCTCCAGCTGTTGCCAAACTACAAGTCCCATCATGCCTCTGCCTCTGCCTCTCATGCTTGATGCTGTCAGAGTCTCGCTATGCCTCATGGGACTTGTAGTTTGGCAACAGCTGGAGGTCCGCTAATTGCATATCCCTGATATATAGATATTTTATTGCTTTTAAATGATTTTCTTTTTATAGTGGCTGCCATATATATTTATATACATTTTATTACCATTGACTGGTTCTGTGGTGTGGTGTTTTGAGCTTTGTTGGTGACGCATTGTAAGATCTTATTATTGAAGTTTAAATACTTGTTTATTCTGGGAGGGGGTGGAGTAAAGTAGAGGAATACTTACCTTATTCCTCATTCCCCTGAAAGCTGGCACTCTCCTACACTCCCAAAATGGGGACTGGTCCTCACTGTCTTCATAATGTAGGAGTCGAACTACTGGTCCTGTATGTAATGACTTTAGCAGTTTTGGCCACACGACGAAGAGGAGTGTCTTTTTACAGGACTAGTTGTTCAACAAGGAAGAAGCCTGCAGGATAAAAAAAAAAGTACGCATTCCTCTGATTTACATCCCCCCAGACAAAGTGAGCATCTAATCATTACAACTGAGGGAAGCCACCAAATGCTTTCATTTAAGGACTTGGTGGAGTAAGGTTTTAATATAGTGTACATACTGTATATAAATTAGGATGACCAGACATCCCTGGTTTCTGGGGACAGTCCCCAGATTGAGGACACTGTCCCTGGACCAAGTCTGTCCCCAGTTTTGTCCACGGATTGGATTTGAACCGGGGCTGGGGCAACTTCAAAGGCAGTCAGTGCAGAATTAAAAAAAAATCTGAATTACACACCCCAGCTCTGCCGCTCCTACTAGCTTGGGGGGGGTGTATTTTTTCCATTATCTGTGCCCCTTTCTGATGATCATATGCTGGTAGGAGTGGAGGGAATATTTCTTCAGTTTCCGGTGCATGCCCGTTCTGCTCCTGCCCGCATGTTCTTCTGCCTTGGCTCAAGTCCTGGCCAGCCTCCTATCTCCTGGCCAGCCGCCTTATTTCAGAAAATAAAACGCATTGTCACCAAACACCTTCCCATCCTATCTCATGATCCAACGTATGCCGAAATCCTCAAAGGAGGCATACGTACTGTGTCTAGAAGAGCACCGTCTCTGGGTGCACTTTTGTCACCCAGTTTCTTTTACTAGTAAGGACACCAATGGGGGCCGCAATTGTGCTTATTGTCCCTTTATTTAAAGAGGGGACACCATTGTCTCTATGTCCACGACAAAGACACACAAACTGCATTCTTTTATCAATTGTAACACACGTTACGTTGTATATGCCATTACATGCAGGTTGTGTTCAGTTCAGTATGTAGGTAGAACTACAAGACGTCTTAAGGATCATCTATATGATCATCCTTATGACATCGAAAAGGATCATATGACTAACGTGGCACGGCATTGGAATGAGGTCCATCACAAGGACACCTCCTGTTTAGCTATTCAGGGACTAGAAAAAACTGTAAAACCACAGAGAGGTGATGATAAGTTCAATATATTGTGTAAGCAAAAGGACCGGTGGATATTTCTCTTGAATACTAGACGCCCCTCAGGATTACATTTTGAGTGGGATGTATCACATTTTTATTAGTAATTTCCACCATCCTCATTCATATATTGATTATATAGGCCCGGATTCAGATACAATTGTGTATCTATCGGCGGGCGTAACGTATCTCAGATACGTTACACCGCCGTAACTTAGGGTGCAAGTTCCGTATTTAGAAAGAACTTGCGCCCTAAGTTAAGGCGGCGTAGCGTATGTGATCCGGCGTAAGCCCGCGGAATTCAAATTCTCCATGTAGTGGGCGTGTTGTATGGTAATGAAGGCTGACCCCACGTAATTGACGTTTTTGACTAACGGCGCATGCGCCGTCCGTGAACGTAACCCAGTGCGCATGCTCCAAATTAACCCGCAAAAAGCCAATGCTTTCGACGTGAATGTAAATTACGCACAGCCCTATTCGCGAACAACTTACGCAAACGACCTAATCGACGGAAAATTTGACGCTGGCCCGACGTCCATACTTAACATAGGATACGCCTCATATAGCAGGGGTAACTTTACCCCGGAAAAAGCCTAACGTAAACGACGTAAAAAAATGCGCCGGGCGGACGTACGTTTCTGAATCGGCGTATCTACCTAATTTGCATATTCCTCGCGTAAATCGACGGAAGCGCCACTATCGGCCAGCGTAAATATGCAACTAAGATACGACGACAATTCCGGCGTATCTTGTTTTCTGAATACAGAAAAAAGATACGCCGGAGCATCCTAGAACTTACGCGGCGTATCAATAGATACGCCAGCGTAACTTCTTTCTGAATCTGGCCCATATTGTTTGCATTATACTTTTCTTTGAATGCACACAAGTTTTCTTGTTCCAGGATTAGTTTCAGGACGTATATTTGGTTTATATATACTCCCTTTGTTTGGGATGAAATAAATCAAAACAGACCTTTTTTTGGTTATAAAATACACATTTACACCACGTAGATACATCCTTTAATATTTAACGTTCAGTGTTTAGGGCTTGACCCACATCACACTTGTCATTTTATTTTATATATTCCATTGCTGTCCATAGATTTATGTTAATGATATTATTCTTTATTTTTCTTTTAGATGCAATGGATTAGTTTATATGACAAGTGTTGTTGGTAGTAATTATAACAACTTTAGTATATTAATTTATACAAATTTTAGCAACTTATTATATTATGTTTTTATGTTTTTGTTTATAAATAATTTCTCTTCATGCATACTCATCATTTGTCGGGGTTTGCCCACATTACATCATGGGCATGACTATATTATACAAACATTGAACATATTTGTCTGCACATAAATAAATAAATAAATAAATAAATACATATTTAATTTAATTTATTGCACTACATGGGTCCGATCTTAATTTTAAATTTGATTTAATCTAATTCCATTTATTTATTTCATTTAATGTTGGACCATGTTTTCATAATTATATATATACACGTTTATATTCATATATTTATTGCAGTTTTTGCGCACTTGCATATCAACAATTCATTGTTGTTATGTTTTATTTCCAACACAGATCAGCACCGTATTTATGAACAACTCCACATTCACACATGGTCTCCACATTTTATTACCACGATATCATAGATATCAGTTTTCATTTCTATTTATTTAATAGCACTTTATTTTTGCAGTATATTTATATATATTTATTCATTTATTGCATTTCTTTGTATTTTTTTACACTTATAAAGTCTATATCATAAAATGTGTTTTAGGTTAGAATGTCACATACACATGTGTGTTTTTGTTTTTGATTGTTTTTGATTGTGCAGATGCTGTTCTGACCATGGGTTGTGTCAATTTCAATCAGGTATCTAATTTTCGAATGCTGTGCAGACCAGCTCTAATTGGTTTGGATGCATTCAAAGTTTTCTATTTAAATCCTTTCAGATCCTCACACAATCCAGCTATGAATAAGCATCTATCCATGATGTGAAACATGTTAGCTTTTTTGTCCCCTATGTCCACTTTCTGCCATTGATTGAAGTGTTGCATGAATTTTTGGATGGTATACAGCTTTGGATTTTATCCTTTGTTCATTTTGTTTCAATAAATCGCCTATCAGAGTGCGGCAGTCCAGGAACATTTATTTTTTCTCACAGCCGCCTATCTCCTTGCCTTCCCTGGTGGAGTGATCTTCCTTCGCTCCCCACTCAGTGGTAGCTGGGGGCCCGGAGAGTAAGACTTGACAGGCTGTGAGGCGGGCGGCAGTGGCGACAGGCAGAGAGTCGCTTATTGCCGCCATTACTAGTAAAAAATATGTCCCTGGATTTCATTTAAAAAATCTGGTCACCTTCTGGTCAATATACATACTATATATATATATATATATATATATATATATATATATATATATATATATATATATATATATATATATATATATATATATACTGTATACTGTATACTGTATATATGTATTATAGAATTTTATTTTTATATATACAATATAATCTTTTAATTTTTTTTACAAATAATCATTTATATGTGACAGCAGTAGTCACTGCTCCGACTCTGAGTTTACATATGTGTGTAAATTTTACCTTGAGCTATTTGGCTCTGTAAACAACAGTTTTTTTTGTGTTTTTTTTTTTACAACAGAGGACCAATAAAGTAATTTAAAAACATGAAAATAGATCCTAAAGCATTACCTGCTGGATGAAAAGGAAAATTCAGCAATCTTTTATGAAATTTATCATATTTACACTACCTAAAAGTAAGAACATTTTTTTTTACGATTTTATATTTTAATCTGTACCATAAAAAAAAAAAGAGAAAAATAAAATAAAGAAAATGTGTACAAAAACCTCCATTTAAATGAAGAACCGCAGAATCTTCTCCTTTTTACACCTCCAACTGAAAACATAAACAGGATGTATTTTATTTTCTTTGGGATTGTTTAACATCCACCAGTAGCTTGTTTTATTGGAAAATAAAATCGTATAAAAGTAAAGCATTACCAGAAAACTAGTAGTAAAAATGTAAATACGTGAGGAATTGATGGCGGTTTAGTGCCATTTTGTAAAGAAATGGCAAAGCAGCGCAAAGATCTTAACGTTCCCGGGCTTCGTATGCTCCAAGATGAACAATATCCTACAAAGGGAAGGCTCCTTTCAGCTATGCTCTGGAGCAGCCAGTGTAACTTATTACCATAAAAGAAAATTTAAATGAATGTTCCATTAGTTGCACTGACTTAAATGTATGAGTCTGTCAAAAGGGATTTTTTAAAGTTGTTTTATACTGCACTTAAGGCAAGGAGCTCATAATATACTTGCCATTTCCTGTACGGAAGCGCCCGTTCCTAGTTGTACGCCTGAATCCATTGCAAATCCATCACTAGATCCCCCCATGCCAGTGTAAGTGCATTTAGAGAGCCAATAAAAACGCGGCCATCATTGAGGCTCGCCATTTATCTCATGTTTGGAAAAAGTAACACGATTGTGATGCATATAGCCTAGTTTTTTTTTTCTCCCCTTCAATTCACTGATGCTAGCGTCACAATAAATATTGCAAAATGTTCAATAATGTACGCTTTGCTGATCAAAGGCAATCTTTCATAGTATGTCTTTTTTAATGCAGTGTTTATACCTGTGGTTTTGGTTTAACTGATAAAATATAAATGCTTGTTTTTATTCATTTTGGATTTGTTATTTTTTGTGCTCTGTTATTGAAAAAATATTTATAGCTTAATATATCGAGAATTATGCAACCCCCTATAGTAGTTTATATGTGTTCTTTTTTTTTTATTATTATTATTACGGAACTTACAATCTTTTTGCTTTATCCTGTATGATGCTCAAAAGCAAGTGCAACAAACTAACCCAGCTTAGCAAAAACTATTTCCATTGAGGGGCAAACAGTTGGGCCAGGGAGGGTGTTAGGAGATTTTATGCATATGGATGGAACCTGTCATATGCAGTGGTGTATTTTGGTTTTGTGCTGCCCTAGTCAAGACTAAAATCGGGTGTTCTCCCCTCCCATTTAAATTTGTCCCACCCCAGCTGTGGTATACCGTTCTTGTCTCAAGATCTGACGAGGAAGGTGCAGCCATTAACGGGGAACTGCTGTGGCTTCCTCATCAGACCCTGAGACATGATTGGTCCAAGTGCCACATATGTGGTCAATGGGGCAAAAGATGGGGTCATTGGGACATAGGATGGGGTCAGCAGGACAGAGGATGAGGCGGCACTGGTGGGCACTGATGGGCACTGATGAAGCTGCACTGATATGCGGCACTGATAGGCGGCACTCATGGGAACTGATAGGTGGCACTGATGGGGACTGATAGGCGGCACTGATGGGGACTGATTGGCAGCACTGATGAGGAGACACTGATTGGCAGCACTGATAAGGAGGCACTGATTGGCAGCACTGATGAGGAGGCACTGATTGGCAGCACTGATAAGGCACTGTTGGGGCTGCATTGATATTCAGGACATTGATGATCAGTCCCCTGATTATCAATGTAGATAACACTGGCCGGTTACTAGCTCTCTCCTCTCATCACGCTGTGACAGCATGAGGAATGCCGATAACTGGCAAGTGTGTTTACATTTTGATCAGCTGTGATTGAATACAGCTGATCACATGATAAAGAGCCAATGTGATTGTTTTTTTATGCCAATCTGTGATCAGCTGTGTCCGAAAGACACAGTGATCACAGAGCATGCCGGGTGCACGCCGCAGCGGTCACGGTTCTAGGAGGACATCAATAGGCACCCTCTTAGAACTGGACGGCCGTGCTGTGGCCGTCATTCAGCTATAGCGTAGTCAGCTGGGGGTGGCACTCCTGAAAAATTACGCCCAAGGCAAACGCCTTACGGTACATATGGAACCCTCCCCCCTCCGGTGTCACATTTGGCACCTTTCAGGGGGGAGGGGGTGCAGGTACCTGTATAAGGTAATTACACCCACTTCCAGGAATAGACTCCTGTGGAAGTCACGCCCCTCCCCCCCACTGTCTTCTGGGAAACACAAAGGTCCCAAAACACAGCGGTGACCAGTGAGAACGCGCTGCGCGACTCGCGCATATGCAGTAGGGAATCAGGCAGTGAAGCCGCAACGCTTCACTTTCTGATTCCCTCACCGAGACCGAGGATGGCGGCAGGGGCAGTCGAGAGACGAGCGATTGCTCGGCTTCGGCTGCCGACATCGCGGACACCCTGGACAGGTAAGTGTCCATTTATTAAAAGTCAGCAGCTGCAGTATTTGTATTTGCTGGCTTTTGATGTTTTTTTTTTTTTAGGTGGACCTCCGCTTTAAGTTTTCCAAAGTCATTTTGCTGCATTTCAGTTGTTAATCATTGTCAGAGCATAAGATATCTGAGATTGATTTTTGTCTCTAATTTCAAAACTGTGGGCATTAAAAATGATCACATTTCCTACCATCTGACAGCACACACAGCATATACCGAGGATCATATTAGTCCACAGTGGACATCTGCATCTGCTATCCTTATGTGAAGTGCTTTGTTGACCCACAATTTATATTAGCTCTCTAATTAAAACAAATGAACACAGATGAGCAAATAGTGGATTTGTTTAAACAATTTGTTTCAGCGGATTGGATATTTGAGAATCTGCCAAATCTTTTAATTTTTTTTTCTATTTTTTTTTTAACCTAAATCTGAACCTTGGGATAAGCAATTATTGTCTAATGACAAGTCATGTGAATTTTTCTTTAATCTTGGTGTGCTTTATGTATTTCTTCTAGATCTGTGCAGTAATCCAATGTGAAGCGTTACCTATGTGCAGGAGCTTCCTCTAGTAATGACCGGTCACTGCAGCTCTCTCTCCTTGTGCAGGATGACTGGTCTTGTATCCGCCCCTCCTGTAGTTTTCTACCGGCAGTCCATAGTGGGTGGTCCTATTGGGTCCCTCCCACAGCTCTGCTCTCAGCACAGTGATGAGCTCATTACTACTTCTTACAAGGTAATATCTAGGTTTTTAAAGGTATTTGTCACATACAAAGTGGATTTATATTCTTTGATACTATTGATAAATATATTTAAATAAAGTTTTTGTGCACATAGTTCGGCTTTAAGAAAAAAAAAGTACACTTATCCAGTACAATAGAGAGTATGGGGTCCCTTCTTTTTTTTTTTTTTTACCTTGCGGAATTACTACTTACTATTTTGATTTAAAGTATTTCTAAAGCCATATGTTTTCCATTTTGGATAGCCTATGGAAGGGTTAAAACTGCGGTCAATTACTTTCTTGCCATTTGTGTATTATTAGGGAGATTTGCCCTAATTTCCTGTACTGTAAACTCAATAGGAAGTCAAAGGATAGCTTTCCAATGTGAAGAGAATTTACCTCTTAACCACTTGCCGACTAGCCACTGTCATTATATGAATATATCAGCTGAATTCGCACAATTTCATTCCCGCAGTCAGTGTGAACCTAGGCTTAAAGTGATACTAAAGGTTCAGCCTTTTTTTTTTTTTTTAAATAACAAACATGTTATACTTACCTCCACTGTGCAATTTGTTTTGCACACAGTGGCTCCGATCCTCCTCTTCTGGGGTCCCATGGCGGCTCTAGCGGCTGCTCCCTGCAATAGATAACCCCCTCTGGGAAGCTCTCTCCCGAGGGGGTTACCTTGCAGGCGCTCTCACAAGTCATTCACTCGGTGTCCATAGCCGCAGAGTGTATGACTCGGCCCCGCCCCCGGTAGCCGGCATCATTGGATTTGATTGACAACAGCGGGAGCCAATTTCTGCACTGCTATCAATCTATCCAATGAAGAGCCAAGAAGCCTAGGAGAAAGCGGGATCGCGCCCACGTAAATTTTGGGCTTTAGGTAAGTAAAGCGGGAGCTCAGGGGGGCCGGACAGTGCAAGTTATTTTTTCACCTTAATGCATAGGATGCATTAAGGTGGAAAAACACAAGGCTTTATAATCCCTTTAACCACTTTAAACCCACACGCCGTCAAATGACGTCCAAAAAGGGGATCTGTTATTCCCTGTGGACATCATATGACGTCCTGTACTTTGTGCGGGGATATCTGAATGATGCCTGCACCTAGAGGCATCATTCAGATATAATTTTCTTCTGGCGGCGATCCTGCGCACCGTAAGAACGATCATAGCGGCGGTTTCGCTGCTTGATCGTTCTTACAGGCGGCGGGAGGGGACATCCCCCCCTCCCGCCGCCATCCGGTGCTTCTCCGGGCTTTCCCGTCCCATCGGGGGCCCGGAGAGATGATAGCCGTCCGCCGGATGTGCAGCATAGAATTTTTTTTCACAATCTCATTCTTTTCAGCCTGGAGGAGAGATGTGGGGTCTTATTGACCCCGCATCTCTCCTTAAAGAGGACCTGTCACACACTATTCCTATTACAAGGGATGTTTACATTCCTTGTAATAGGAATAAAAGCGATCGGAAAAAAAATGTAAAAAAAAGTGTAAAAAATAAATAAATAAATAAAATAATAAATAAATACATAAATTAAAAAAATTAAACGTCCCTGTCCCCGGTAGCTCGCGCTCAGAAGCGAACGTACACGTAAGTCGTTCAAACCACACATGTGAGGTGTCTCCATGTGCGTTAGAGCGTGTGCAACAATTCTAGCACTAGACCTCCTCTGTAACTCTAAACTGGTAACCTGTAAAAAATGTAAAGCGTCGCCTATGGAGATTTTTAAGTAACGAAGTTTGGCATGTACAGATACTCCAGTCTCTGCTGTGGAACTCTGCAGCTCCTCCAGGATTACCTTCCTTTCTGATTAATGCCATCCTTGCCCGGTCCGTGAGTTTTGGTGTGCAGCCGTTGGCAGGCTTGCTGTTGTGCCATGTTCTTTCCATTTGGTTATGATAGATTTGATGGTGCTCCTAGGGATCATCAAAGATTTGGATATTTTTTTTATAAACTAACCCTGACTTGTACTTCTCAACAACATTGTCCCTTACTTGTTTGGAGAGTTCCTTGGTCTTCATGGCAGTGTTTGGTTAATGGTGCCTCTTGCTTAGGTGTTGCAGCCTCTGGGGCCTTTCATAAAGGTGTGTATATGTAATGACAGATCATGTGACACTTAGATTGCACACATGTGAACATCATTTCACTAATCATGTGATGTCTGAAGGTAATTGGTTGCACCAGAGCTTTTTATGGGCTTCATAACAAAGGGGGTGAATACATACGCACATGCCAATTATCAGTTTTTTATTTCTGAAAAATAGTTTTATGTATTTATTTTTCTAATTTTACTTCACCAACAAATTTAAACTTTAAACTTGTTCATTGATAACGATCTTGCAAAATGTTTGGACACATTAAGACATGGAGGACTGCACAGCTCTACCGCTTTCAGGTCTGCTAAGTACCATTGAGGACCCTTCTAAGTAAGTTATCATTAAAGCATTTAAGTGTGAAGTTTTGGAGCCGCTGTATTGACTTATAGAGAAATAATTAAGTTATGAGAGATCTATATGCTGGCTCCCTTACACATAATGCTTTTATGATGTTTATCATCTCTACTTATGGATGCTGACCAGCTACCAGCTTTCTGAGTCTATACACTTCCGCTAGGAAGTTATATAGAAGGAACACACATATACAGAATAAAAAATACATAAAAATGTGTGTGTATATATGTTTATATATATATATACAGTGGGGATGGAAAGTTTGGGCACCCCAGGTAAAAATTTGTATTAATGTGCATAACGAAGCCAAGGAAAGATGGAAAAATCTCCAAAAGGCATCAAATTACAGATTAGACATTCTTATAATATGTCAAAAAAAGTTAGATTTTATTTCCATCATTTACACTTTAAAATGACAGAAAACAAAAAAATGGCGTCTGCAAAAGTTTGGGCACCCTGCAGAGTTAATATCTTGTACTGCCCCCTTTGGCAAGTACCACAGCTTGTAAACGCTTTTTGTAGCCAGCCAAGAGTCTTTCAATTCTTATTTGAGGTATCTTTGCCCACTTCCTTACAAAAGTCTTCCAGTTCTTTGAGATTTCTGGGCTGTCTGTCACACACTGCTCTTTTAAGGTCTATCCATAGATTTTCAATTAGGTTGAGGTCAGGAGATTGTGAAGGCCATGGCAAAACCATGGGAAAAAAAATGGATTGGAGGTGGTAGCTTCAGTGAATGCGACTCTGCGACTGGTGCGACAGGTGCAGCCGCTGGTTGTACTTGGGGTTGCGGATTCGGGAGTTCCCAACAAGGTCTGAAGCTGATCAAAGCGGGAAGCCAGATCCTGGAGGAAACGCATCACCTGAGCCTGATTAGCTTCATGCGTCTCGAGTCTGCGAACAATGCCCTGTAATGGATCGTCTGCGGGGAGCGGCACGTCGGCCGGATTCATGGCCGGATTCACGGATTCATGGATTCATGGCTGTTCAAACTGTCAGGTCACCTGTGGCCAGGTGACAAGTGCACCCCATTGGGGTCAGGGATGCACCACAGGGTAGTGAACCCTATAGCCGACTGCTGCTATCAGAGAGGAAGCGTGAACCCAAGATTCCCCAGGGCGCGGAGTCTAAGACCCAGCTTTGTGTTCACCAGAGCCTCTAGTGGTGAGGATGGCCTTCGCCGCAGTTGGATCCAGGTCGCGACCCCTGGGATCCCCTAGGTCACGCTCCGCAGGGAGAGATGGGAAGCAGCAAGCAGGAGAAGCGATAGTGATGGGTAAGCCAAGGTCAGGGCAACAGGCAGACAAGGGTAACCGAGGGACAGGCAAAAGGTCAGGGTCACAGGCAAACAGGAGAAGTCAGGGATGAGACAGAAACGGTACACAGGAAGGTAATCGTAGCACACTGCAGACAGGAACTTAAGCTAACAACACGGTTGAACAGCACTGCAGACCTGTATTGCAACAGTTAATATAGACTTCCTGGGATGGCCTGGGTGGGGCCATACAGGAAGGAGAGGTGATAAAAAGGCAACCAGAACAGAGTCAGGCCTCTGGAAGAATGGTCAAACATTCCCATAGACACACTCCTAAACCTTGTGGACAGCCTTCCTTGAAGAGTTGAAGCTGTTATAGCTGCAATGGGTGGACCAACTCAATACTGAACACTATGGACTAAGACTGGGATGCCATTAAATGTCATGTGTACCATAACTTTTGGCAATATAGTGTAAATCAAATTACTGTGAAAACAATTAGCATTCTGCATAAATACATAAATACATAAATTGCCTTTAAGGCTTCAAGATGGGGATGGAGAGACAAGGGCATACCTTGAAATTAAACTCCAGCTGAATACACAAATGAAAAACATACATGAGAGCTGTATTAAAGTGATATATTAAAGTCTTGTCTTTTTTTGTTTGTTTAACCACTTCAATACCGTGCACTTACGCACCTTCCTTCCCAAGCCAATTTTCAGCTTTCAGCGCTGTCGCACTTTGAATGACAATTGCGCTGTCATGCTACACTGTACCCAAACAATTTTTTTATAATTTTGTTCCCACAGATAGAGCTTTTTTTTGGTGGTATTTGATCACCTCTGTGATTTTAATAAACAACAATTATTTTTTGTAAATAAGTACGTATTCTTCTTCAGTTACGTGCACTGATATGGCGGCACTGATGGGCACCGATGAGGTGGCACTGATGGGCACCGATGAGGTGGCACTGATGGGCACTCATAGGCGGCACTAATGGGCACACATAGGCAGCACTGATGGCCACTCATAGGCGGCACTGGGCACTCATAGGCGGCACTGATGGGCACTCATAGGCGACACTGATGGGCACTCATAGGCGGCACTTATGGGTGGCACTGATGGGTACTTATGGGTGGCACAGATGGGCACTGATAGGTGGGCACTGGGCATGGATGGGCAGAGAGGTGGCACTGATGGACACTGAGGGGTGGCACTGATGGACACTGAGGGGTGGCACTGATGGACACTTAGAGGTGGCACTGATGGCATTGCTGGGCATCACTTGTTGATCCCATATTGGGCCAGTCAGTGCCCTAAAATATGTAGAAGAATAGGGGGTAGATTCACAAAGGAGATACGACGGCGTATCTCCAGATACGCCGTCGTATCTCTGAGTCTGGCCGGTCGTATCTATGCGCCTGATTCATAGAATCAGTTACGCATAGATTTCTGTTAGATCCGACTGGCCTAAGTCTCTTACGCCGTCAGATCTTAACTGCATATTTATGCTGGCCGCTAGGGGCGTGTACACTGATTTACTCCTAGAATATGTAAATCAGCTAGATACGCGAATTCACGAACGTACGCCCGGCCGATGCAGTAGAGTTACGCCGTTTACGTTAGGCTTTTCGCGGCGTAAAGTTACCCCTGCTATTTGAGGCGTATATGCGGTGTATTAATGTTAAGTATGGCCGTCGTTCCCGCGACGAAATTTGAAAAATTTACGTCGTTTGCATAAATTGTCCGTGAATGGGGCTGGACGTCATTTACGTTCACGTCCAAACCAATGACGTCCTTGCGGCGTACTTTGGAGCAATGCACACTGGAAATTCCACGGACGGCGCATCAAACGTCAATCACGTCGGGTCAGGGTTAATTTACATAACACACGCCCACCTCTTCACAATTTGAATTAGGCGGGCTTACGCCGGCCTATTTACGCTACGCCGCCGCAACTTTCTTTTGAGAATACGGCACTTGCCTGTTAAAGTTGCGGAGGCGTAACGTAAATAGGATACGTTACGCCCGCACAAAGATACGCGATTCTACGTGAATCTACCCCTAGGTGTATAGGTGTAGAAGAGGTAAAAATTCGCTTTTTTTTATATGTTGTTGGGGAATATTTATTATAGAAAAAAGTAAAAAGTTAAAAATATTGCTGAAGTGGTTAAATAAATCATATAAGTGCAAACATACTGTATTCATGTTTTTTTTTTTTTTTTTAATGAACAAATGTTCTTCTGATAATTTATTGATTTGTTTTTGCACTCCTCTGTAGCCAGTGGAGATTATTCCACATACATATATTAAACCCTCAGTGTGACATATAAATGTGCCATTAATAAGGGCAGAATGCTTGTTTTTAAACAAATATTCTTCAAATGATTGATTGATTGATTGATTAATTGATTGCTGTACAATCCATGTATTCCACCAATTGCAATGCTCATCCCTTCCTTCACAACATGCAGATATACTCTCACCTCCAAAATTTGACCAAAAATATTGCTTTTTCCATTTAAACGGGCTATGCATAGCCACTCATATTCCCCAGAATAGGAATCCCCCTGGAACTTAACCCGACGTAACGCAAATATGCGGCCCAGAGAGAGAGAGACAAGATACAACGGCGTATCTCCTGATACGCCGTCGTATCTCTGAGTGCGGGAGGTCGTATCTATGCGCCTGATTCAGAGAATCAGAGAATCAGTTACGCATAGATATCCCTAAGATCCGACAGGTGTAAGTGTCTTACACCGTCGTATCTTAGGCTGCATTTTTAGGCTGGCCGCTAGATGGCGATTCCGTATGTTTACACAAGGAATATGCTAATTAGGTAGATACGGCGATTCAGAAACGTCCGGCGCAATTTTTTACGTCGTTTACGTTTGGCTATTTTCGGCGTATAGTTACCCCTGCTATATGAGGCGTAGCTAATGTTAAGTATGGCCGTCGTTCCCGCGCCGAGTTTTGAAATTTTACATTGTTTGCGTAAGTCGTTCGCGAATAGGGCTGTACGTCATTTACGTTCACGTCGAATCCAATACGTCCTTGCGGCGTACTTTGGCGCAATGCACACTGGGATATTTTACGGACGGCGCATGCGCCGTTCAAAAATAACGTGAAAAACGCAGGGTCAAGTCAAATTTAAATACAACACGCCCCCAACATCTCCATTTGAATTAGGCGGCCTTACGCCGCAACACATACGTTACGCTGCCGTAAATAAGGGCGCAAGTTCTTTCTGAATACAGAACTTGCGCCCAAAGTTACAGCGGCGTAATGTATCGGAGATACGTTACGCCGGAACAAAGATACGCTCAGGTATCTGAATCCGGCCCATAGATTTTTTTTTTAATTGTCGCTCTATTTTTGTTTATAGCGCAAAAAATAAAAACCGCAGAGGTGATCAAATACCACCAAAAGAAAGCTCTATTTGTGGGGAAAAAAGGATGCCAATTTTGTTTGGGAGACACGTCGCACGACCGTGCAATTGTCAGTTAAAGTGACGCAGTGCAGAATCGCAAAACGGGGCAAGGTCCTTAACCTGCATAATGGTCCGGGTCTCAACCGGTTAAATAACAAATATGTTATACTTACTTGCTCTGTGCATCAGATGGTCAGATACAGGCATAAACAGCAATGTAGAATCAGGCCGATGAGCAGGAGGCCAGGTAAATTAAGAGACAGGCCAAGGTCAGGGCAGGTAGCGTTCAAGCAAGGTCAGGGCAAGCCAGGTCAATAGCAGAAGTCAACACAATACATGGACACAGGAAATAGCTGTAGATCAGACAGCACTGGCTAAAAGAACTGCTGCAGTTTAAATAGTCCCATTGACGCCAACATTGGCGATGGATACATGCGCATACTCATCCGCGTATAGGTATGCACAGAAAAGCAGGCACTTGCACATCTGCGCCTGCACCCCCCTGTACGCCTTGAGGCTTCATCTGTACTATGGCTATAGCAGTTTATGCCCCTCGAATTTTCCCTGTAAAAAGTTTCTGTTTTTCTGTATTGTATATTCCCATTTTTTTGTGTTTTAAGGCAGCACTTCCACCTTTCCAGTCTAATCCAAAATGACATAGCTCCTCCTACTCCCTCCTGTGATGGCCATATCACATGCCATGCCCCATCCTAGGAGGCAGCGTTTTGCTTAGGGCACACACGTGCTGTAAGATTTGGCACATGCGCAGACACGCCACGTGCATAATCAGGTCTGTGAATGTGCTGGGACCATAGAACATGCACACAGATGCCACAAGTCTCTACAATGACTGATATCACAAAACTGATGGCATCTGTGCACATGCACCGGGATGAGATCTGTCAGAGCCATGCAACACATCTGTGCATGCGCTATATTTTTAAAGGTGACGGCAGAGTTTAATATGGGGGAGGGGAGGGGAGTGATGCTGCGATGAAGTTCTGCTTTAATGGGGCATTGATCGTCCATTAAGGGTGCACGGGCGCCACCCCCCATATGTACCATGTATAGATTCATTCTTAGCATGAACCTATCCATGGCCATTGCGGCCACCATCTATTCAGGCATCTGGTCCCTTTTAGGACACCGGGCGCCTGAATCACAGTGGGGTGTTTTTGTGAAGCACCTGATTAAAACAATAGGCTCTTCAAAATAGGGTGGACTCGAAACGCAGAGCATTGCGCTCGGAGCCCACCCAGGTGTGTTAGAAAAGCAAATAATTATTATTTTTTTAACACTTTACCGCCTCTCCACCAATCTCTGCCAATCAGGAAGTGTGGGTCTAATACCCATCACCTGATTGGCTAAAAGGACAGACGCTCCTATTGGATGCCTAGCAGTAAGAAAGAAGAGACGCATGGAGGACACAGCTTGCCACATCACCCACTGCCTGACCCGCCACCAAGATGGGGTAAGTGCCGGTCAGACAATGAGCAGGGGGGGGGGGGGGTCACAGTGGCTGCATTTGATGGGCACAGTGGCTGCATTTGATGGGCACAGTGGCTGCAATGGATGGACACAATTGCTTAATTTGATGGGCACAGAGGCTGCTTTTGATGGGCACAGTGGCTGCCTTTGATGGGCACAGTGGCTGCAATTGATGGGCACATTGGCTGCATTTGATGGGCACATTGGTTGAAATTGATGGGCACAGTGGCTGAATTTGATGGGCACAGTGGCTGCAATTAATGGGCACAGTGGCTGCATTTGATGGGCACAGTGGCTGCAATGGATGGACACAGTTGCTGCATTTGATGGGCACACGTTGCTGCATTTGATGGGCACAGTGGCTGCATTTGATGGGCACAGTGGCTGCATTTGATGGGCACAGTGGCTGCCTTTGATGGGCACAGTGGTTGCATTTGATGGGCACAGTGGCTGCAATGGATGGACACAGTTGCTGCATTTGATGGGCACAGAGGCTGCTTTTGATGGGCACAGTGGCTGCCTTTGATGGGCACAGTGGCTGCAATTGATGGGCACAGTGGCTGCATTTGATGGGCACAGTAGCTGCAATGGATGGGCACAGTTGCTGCATTTGATGGGCACAGTTGCTGCATTTGATGGGCACATTGGCTGCAATTGATGGGCACATTGGCTGCAATTGATGGGCATATTGGCTGCAATTGATGGGCACAGTGGCTGCAATTGATGGGCATAGTGGCTGCAATTGATGGGCACCGTGGCTGCATTTGATGGGCACATTGGCTGAAATTGATGGGCACAGTGGCTGCATTTGATGGGCACAGTGGCTGCAATTGATGGGCACAGTGGCTGCATTTGATGGCACAGTGAGGCTGCAATTGATGTTTTTGTTCAGTATTTTTCAGAATTTTTCAGTCTGTTTGCCACCCCCCCCCCCCTAAAAAAAATGAGCACCAGCCGCCACTTGGGCTATTATTATTATTATTTGTTCTTTTTATATCTGGCGTTGAGCTTTATTGGAGAACCATCACACATAGTTACTGCATAATAAGAGTGTGTATGCATGGAGTTATTAGGCTACTTACTATTCACCCAGTAAGATTGTATTACTACAGGCTACCGCCGCGGTCCCTCTTCATGGCACCGTCTGGCACTTCTTCCTGTAATTTCATTGGTCTGAAAACATATTACCTCCAAACAGCTACAATGCTATCAATTCTTCTCGGGTCCTGTCAGCTGGAAAAATGAAAAAAGAAAGCAGTTTATTAATAATTTATAAGAGCCGGATATTTATATTCTGTAAAGCGTGCTGTGCGCTGGAAGGCTGATCCAAGCTATACTTCATTTATGATATAATGAATTTTAACTGGGGCATGCTAGTGGTAAAATTAAACAAGTGTATACACTGGAGTAATCGCAAAGGTGGGATGGAAGGAGACGTGACGATGCATTCCGTTTTCGCGTCTTGCTCAGCGCCGAGCGACTGCTGCTCATCCATCGCCTTTCACGTTCCTGTAATCACTCGGCATCTTTGCCCTGCCAGCGTATCCATTACTGGAGGGTACTTACAGTCAGCCCTGCAAATCCCCTGAGCCATGTGGGGAATAGACTGGCAGATAATCCTCCCTGCCTCCCTCTCTGACACTGATGGTTTGAGATTTCCATGTAACTTCAGATGTCTTCTCTCGCCGATCAATTATTTACAATTAATTTGAGAAATGGTTTATTTATCATCGCTGGTTGTGGTTAATGTGGGGGTGTTTTATCGATCGGTGAACATGATCGGTTTTGATGCGAGAGTCCGCGGTAAGTTTAGGGTTTGTGAATTGGTATGAGAGACAGGAGCAATAACCAAGACATTGATTAAAGTTGGGATTGAATGACACCGATCGGTGAATCTGAGGATTGGCAAGAGTTGGCTGTGTAGGATGATAGAAATTTTCTAAAATTTAAAGACACCCTGTTACCGATTTTAACCACTTCAATTAGAGGCGTTGCTAGGGGGGTGCGGGGGGTGCGGTCCGCACTGGGTGACACCCGCTAGAGGGGTGAGACCATCCCGGTTTTTTTGTTTTTTTTTTAGCTGACATGCCCAGCCTGCCCTGTGCAATCCCAGCCTGCCCTGTACCACCCCAGCCTGCTCTGTGCCACCCCAGCCTGCCCTGTACCACCCCAGCCTGCCCTGTATCACCCAGCCTGCCCTGTACCACCCCAGCCTGCCCTGTACCACCCCAAACAGCCCTATACCACCCCAGCCTGCCCTGTACCCCCCCAAACAGCTCTGTACCACCCCAGCCTGCCCTGTACCACCTCAACCTGCCCTGTACCACCCAGCCTGCCCTGTGCCACCACAGCCTGCCCTGTACCACCCCAGCCTGCCCTGTACCACCCCAAACTTTCCCATGCCACCCCAACTTGCCCTGTGCCACCCTAACTTGCCCTGTACCACCCCAATCTGCCCTATGCCACCATAAGTTGCCCTATACCACCCCAACCTTCCCAATGCCACCCTAACTTGCCCTGTACCACCCCAACCTTTCCCATGCCATCCCAACTTTCCCTATGCCACCCTAACTTGCACTATACCACCCCAACCTGCCCTGTACCACCCAAACTTGCCCTATACCACCCCAACCTGCCCTATGCAACCCTAACTTGCCCCATACCACCCCAAACTACCCTATATCACCCCAACATGCCCTATACCACCTTAACCTGTCCTATACCACCCCACTACACCAACCTGCCACTATACCACTCTATACTACCCTAACCTGCCACTATACTGCCCTATACTATCATTTACAGGGGCTGGTTTGGGGTGCGCTCCGTGCTCTGCCTGCTTGGTGCTGGGCAGCCTAGACAGAGGGGGGGTGACACCATGTTTTACCGCACCGGGTGACACCAACCCTAGTGACGCCACTGACTTCAATACCAGGCACTTCCAGCCCAAGCGTTTTCAGGTGTCAGAACTGTCGGAATTTGAATGACAATAGTGCGGTCATGCTACACTGTACCCAAACACATTTTTTATCATTTTGTTCCCACAAATAGAGCTTTCTTTTGGTGGTATTTGATCACCTCTGCAATTTTTATTTTTTGTGCAACAAATAAAAAAAGACCGACAATTTTGAGAAAAAAATGTTTTCTTTGTTTCTGTAAACATTTTTTGTAAATAAGTAAGTTTTCTTCTTCAATGATGGGCACTGATATAGCTGCACTGACAGGCACTGATAAGATGGCACGATGGGCACAGATAAGGTGGCACTGATGGGCACTGATGATGGACACTGATAGCTAGCACTGATGGACACTGATAGGCGGCACTGAAGGCCACTGATAGGTGACACTGGTATGTAAAACTGATGGGCACTCATAGGTGGCACTGATGGGCACTCATAGGCGGCACTGATGGGCACTCATAGGCGGCACTGATGGGTACTTATGGGTGGCACTGATAGGTGGCATGGATGGCACTGATGGTCACTGATAGGTGGGCACTGATGGGTGGCACTGATGCAACTGATGGGTGGCATTGCTGGACATCACTGATCTAATGTGATCCATATTGGTGCCAGTCAGTGTCCATTTGTGGGCACTAATTGGCATATATTGGGCATATATTTGCATATGTTGATGGCCATGGGGGACATACCTGGCCATCCACATATTAAGGGCTTCCCTGGTGGTACAGTGTGGGCATCAGTGGGGGCTGTGCTGCTAACTTTGTGCAGGTCAGTCAAGTTCCTTCACCCCAAACACCCTCATCCATGTCTTTATGGACCTTGCTTTGTGCACTGGTGAGCAGTCATGTTGGAACAGGAAGGGGCCATCCCCAAACTGTTCCCACAAAGTTGGGAGCATGAAATTGTCCAAAATGTCTTGGTATGCTGACGCCTTAAGCGTTCCCTTCACTGGAACTAAGGAGCCAAGCCCAACCCCTGAAAAACAACCCCACACCATAAACCCCCCTCCACTAAATGATTTGGGCCAGTGTACAAAGCAATGTCCATAAAGACATGGATGGGTGAGTTTGGAGTGGAGAGACTTGACTGGCCTGCACAGAGTAATGACCTCAACCCGATAAAAGACATTTGGGATGAATTAGAGTGGAGACTGTGAGCCAGGGATTCTCATTCAACATCCAACAGCCCACAAAGGCAGTTCAGGAAAAGTATTCAAACATTCCCATAGACACACTCCTAAACCTTGTGGACAGCCTTCCCAGAAGATTTGAAGCTGTTATAGCTGCAAAGGGAGGGCCAACTCAATATTGAACCCTACGGACTCAATTAAAGTTCATGTGTGTGTAAAGGCAGGCTTCTCAATAATTTTGACAATATAGTGTGTATGTGTATATATATACACACACATAGGCAGAGGGGTAACACAGCACACTTGGGGGTCACAGTAATGATTTTGAGCCCCCCCCCCCAAATGTTGCATCCAGGGTGAGAGTACCAGATGCCCCCCTCCATGCCACTGCAATCCAGGGACGAATCTGAATCTGGGGACAGACTGGCTCCGGGGACAGTGTCCTTAATCCCCGGAAACCGGGGATGTCTGGTCATCCTAATGTATGAGTCTCACCTTTGGGATCCCCCTGGAAGGCACTACTGTCATTGCCTAGCTTTTTGAGTCTTATGCCATACTCCTACCTTAATGCTTGCTAAACACAGGAGGTCATGCGTTCCACGCAGGCAAGATTAACAGGAAACTTTGCATTCTGTTCTGATTGGAAGAGGTGAAGATTGCGACATCATCACCCTGACTCTCAACCTTGTCCAATCACAGAACGGTTTGCATTCCTTGAAAAAAATGCAGTTTCCCTGAATGGTGCTTGTACTATGCAGTTAACCTCTTGTGTTCACAATGCAGTAGGCTGATGGTGATAACAGCTAAAGAAACCTACACAATGAGCATCACCACAGCCTCTTAGGCCTCGTACACACGACAGAGTTTCTCGGCAGAATTCACCGAGAAACTCGGTCAAAACCCGGATTCTGCCGAGAATCTCTGTCGTGTGTACACTTTTGGCTCGATGGAGCCGCCGAGGAGCTCGTCGAGAAAATAGAGAACATGTTCTCTATTTTCTCGTTGTTCTATGGGAGAAGGCGGCCCGCCGAGCTCCTCGGCGGCTTCATCCCAGAACTCGACGAGGAACTCGACGTGCCAAGCACGTCGAGTTCCTCGGCCGTGTGTACGGGGCCTTATAGTTTCCACCAGAAGGGCATGTGACAGTACAGCAATTAGGAAACAGGGACAGAGCGTTGTCATCCCATAACAGGAAGTGGTTGAACAAGGACCTTTATTGCTGGATCTATTTTTTTAAATCAATTGCAGGATTTAAAAATATTAAAAGTGATTTTGGAAATGACTTTAACAGGTTAAGGATTAAATATGGTTTTAGCGACTGGGGCCCGGATTCAGATAGCAGTTACGATGGCGTATCTTCGGATACGCCGTCGTAACTCTGGGTTGCGGGGTCGTATCTATGCGACTGATTTATAGAATCAGTTACGCATAGATTTCCCTAAGATCTGACCGGCGTAAGTCTCTTACACCGTCGTATCTTAGGCTGCAAATTTACACTGGCCGCTAGGTGGCGCTTCCATAGATTTACGCGAGGAATATGCAAATTAGGTAGATACGCCGATTCAGAAATGTACGTCTGCCCGGCGCATTTTTTTACATCGTTTACGTTAGGTTTTTTTCCGGCGTAAAGTTACCCCTGCTATATGAGGCGTATCCTATGTTAAGTATGGACGTCGGGCCAGCGTCGTATTTTTCGTCGATTCCGTTGTTTGCGTAAGTCGTTCGCGAATAGGGCTGGGCGTAATTTATGTTCACGTCAAAAGCGTTGGCGATTTGCGGGTTAATTTGGAGCATGCGCACTGGGATTCTTTCACGGACGGCGCATGCAACGTTCGTAAAAAACGTCAAATACGTGGTGTCACAATTAATTTAAATAAAACACGCCCACATCATCCACATTTGAATTCCGCATACGTTACGCCGCCTAAACTTAGGGCGCAAGTTCTTTCTGAATACGGAACTTGCGCCCTAATTTACGGTGGCGTAACATATCTGAGATATGTTAAGCCCGCCGATAGATACACTATTGTATCTGAATCCGGGCCTGGGTTTACATACCTTCATAGCTCCCTGTTCCTGATATAAAGGACTCTTGGGGCAAAATCTTTCTGCTCCGTTTTACTCCTCAGTTGTCGCTTTTTCTGGACTGACGTATAGAACTCAAACTAGTGGGAGGAAAGTCCAAAAGCTCTTTTTTACAAAGCTTGGATCAGACTTCCAGCAGAGGTAGTCAAGTAAGTGAATTTAAACTTACTTGCGATGAACATAGATCTATACGAAGGTTAAAAAAAAAAAAAAAAATGTGTAGACTCAATGGACCACTTGGTCTTTTCTGCCGTCATTATTTTATGTTTCTATTAAAAATGTACAATTTAACTGCCAGAAATGTTATACTGCAACTAAACCTTTCATCCAACGTCTAAAACATTGCTTTGGTAATTTGAAAAGCAACAAAAAAGGAAAAGTTTGGGTGAAAAAATAAATTGTGGCTTTAACTATTCATTGTTTACGTATTATGCTGCGTACACACGACCGTTTTTCATAACGAGAAAAATGCAATTTTTTAAATTGGTCGTTAAAAACGATCGTGTGTAGGTTTCAGAGCATTTTTCTGGACAAGAAAAATGGGCATTAAAAATTTAGAACCTGCTCTATTTTTTCGTCGTTTTTCACGTTGTCGTTTTTCTCGTCGTGAAAATTGCATAGTCAGCCCAAAGGGTGGTGCCATTCCAATGGAACTTCCCCTTTATAGTGCCGTCTTACACGTTGTACGTCACCGCGCTTTGCTCGAGCATTTTTTATCACGATCGTGTGTATGCAAGGCAGGCTTGAGAGGAATCGCGTGGAGAAAAACTTTGTTTTTTTCCATGACATGAAAAACAGTTGTGTGTACGCGGCATTACTTTTTGTACTCTACTGTAGGTCATGGCAGAGATGTGTCCATTGCCTATGTAACGGTCAGGGGTTAACGCTGTTACGATATTCCATTCCACCAACCCACGACAGCTTCCGACACTCCACAATCCAGCAGACAGGACCCATTGGATTTCCCCCAGAATAACGAGACACACAGCTCTCTTCTCTGGTTCCAAACAGGTAGACACTTTAATGGTAAACTAAGGTTTTTATACAGTAGAAAGCATGCTGCAGTAATCAAAGGGACAATGACACACTCCACCCACAACATCATACAATGGGTACTAACGAGCCTCCAATACACATTATCTTGGGTAGACTTTCTGGCACCGGATCTACATGAGTTAATTACTATAGCTGACAAGTCAGACGTTATGACTCCAGCTTATCTCACCTGCTATTCAATACACATTCCTTTAGTAAACATAAGTCAGGCATCTGACCTTTTAGATTGTTCTAATTCACATTCCACATCTATCATCAATAGAACTTTCACACAATACAGTGTTAATTAGCATCACACCATGAACAGTTCTTTAGAAGCCAAACTAAGGTTAATTTACATGACAGTAGCAGACTTAATTACCCCCTTGATAGACTATGTTCCACATTGAACGAGTCACTCTATTGACCGGTTGTAATTAGTTCTTCTAGACATTCTTGAATATATTGTGGATTATCATTACTGTCCCATCTCATGTAATCCAAGATATCAGTTCTCAGTCATCCTATGCCCCTAGTGGACATAGGATGACCCTAGACACAAGAGTCATTGATGAAGCTGAAACAGGAGTACCCCACACCCTTCTGGGTCCCACGGGCCATACCGTTACAGCCTACTTACTTTGTTCTAAAAGATGTGTCTTCTAATCTCAGAAAGTAGGAAGATACGTACTATAAATGCACCATGATATTATTGCCATATTTGGCCTGGATTCACACCTTTATGTTTTCTATTGAAATCAATAGAAGAGCATTAAAGCTGTAGTAAACTGCCGATTTTCATATTTTTTTTTAGACTTGCAGGGCAATGTCATAATGTGCATCGCATTCTAGCACATTATGTGAAACTTACCTTAAAAAGAAGCCCTCGGGCGGCAAGCCGCTAACAGAGCTTGCATCACCACCTTCTTCCTCCAGGGTTGGCAGGCTTCGGTCCTGTGATGGGACCAGCCGCTGTTCATGGCACAGGACTGAAAGAACAGCACGGGTATGCCATTCCTTCAGAGCACTAGTGCCGGTGACATCACCAAGTAAATATCTCCTTAGCGGTGCACGTTTAGGAGATATTTACTATACTTATAAGTAAGCCTTGTTATAGGCTTACCTAAAGGCAAAGATCAACCAAGGGAGTTTACTCCCACATTAACCTCCATAGCTGTAATCCAGAGTGGGGCTCAGGGTTACATTTCAGTACCATTAGCGGTAACCTCGAGCCACACTCGAGATTGCATTGCAGGATCCTTGTGCAGGTTACTTACCTTGTCTCCAGGATCCTGCGATGTCCCCCCGATGTGTCTGTGGGCTGTGTCCCCCGCCCGATGCCTCTGTGTGCTGGGCTCCGTTCCCTGCGAGTGTTGCCACACATGGGGGCGGAGCCTGGCGGCAAATTCAAAAAGTATTTAATTCATAACGCATACAGTACACTGTAACCTTACACATTAAATTACTGTATGAAATTATTTCACATCCCTTTTGTCCCTAGTGCTTTGTCCAGTGCCCTGCATGACCTTTTATATTATATACATGTAGCGCCCCCTTACTTTCAGTATGGGCACTACGCTAAAGTTAATGGGGAATGGGAGAGTTACTTTGCTCCCATTCACAATTCATTTAAATTGGGACTTCTGTCATTCCAGAAATGACCACTGGGTCAATCTGTACTCCAGGGATGCATTACCATCCCTGGTCGGCAGTTGGCGCTAGAGGGGTTCTGGCAGAGCAAGTTTTCCCCGGCAGCCAATTAGAGAAGTTTCTTCCTCGCAAGGCATGCTGGGGAAGGGTATATCTGGACAGGTGTCATGTGTTCTAAAATCTTCGCGGGGTCCCCGTTCCAGGTGCAGCATCCACGTTCAGGGTGCGCGCATCCATGGACCCCGCCGGCGCGGCCCACCTGGCCAAAATTGCAGGCTTCACAGAACCTCATCCGGAAGTGACTTACTGGGTTCCCAGTTCTATTGAGAGGATCCCAGGCTGGGTGCCGTTCGATTGGGGGGTCGGCTTGAGGAGAACCCGGAGGCAGGTTGTCCAACAGGGCTTGAACGAAGCAATCGGGCATCTGGTGACCGGAATGCTGACAGGTATGCTTTGCTGTCATCTGGTGACCTATGCAGAAATCTACTGGGAGGATTCGCTCTATTCGACCATTTAGCTCATTTAAAGTAATTGGCCTGTGGCAGAGGCCCTAGAGCCAGGTCTGTGAGAGAGATCTGTTCCTCCCAGAAAATCCTACGGGACACTTCGGCTTCCAGGCTTGTGAGAGGGGTCTGTCCGGGGGCACTTCACCCACTCCAGCTAAGAGTGGCGCCGAGTAATAATTTGGTACTCTATTGAGCAAAGACTGCTCAACTAATATCCAGGCCTGATACTGCAAGGTTCTTCTTTTTCTCTTCATCAACCTGCTCTTCCTACTTATTGTTGATGTTGGCCGTGTTGGCCTAGAAATAAAGCATTGGAAAAACCTTTATTCACTGTCTGGACATTCGCTCACTGTTTTGGCTCACTGCTATCACCCCTAGACACACTGCAGGGTAACTTAATACGCCGATCCCAAAACAATCAGCGGCTCCTTTGGGGGTAGCGCTACACACAGAATTCTGTTCTTTCTGCCTGGAAACTTGAGATTGTCCATGGCAACCAAAAAGTGTCCCTTATGTCAAAAGTGGTTTTAGACCATCTAGAAAACAGCAATAGTAAATAAGAACACTTGCAGATTGAGCGATAGTGAATCGCTGGGAAATTTATTTTATTATTATTATATTATTCTTTTTTTATAATTATTTATAGTTATTTATTATATTATTATTTATGATTCCGTGTTTCAAACTTTATCATACCCGGGATAACTACTAGACTCTTGTTTGGACAGATTTAAGTGTGTTATTACTAAGAATTGCAGGCCTACAATATAAAATGACAAATGTCTATGCAAAACAATTGTTCTGCTTTGAGTCGCAAAAATCATACCGCCAGGGTGGCTACAACGCATGTCAAAACATATCGACACATAACAATGCATTCTTTTGGATGTCAACGTATGTCATAACGTGCACTGACATGATGTGTTTCCCTGAGATGTGGCGCACCGGCGTTGATGGGATGCATTTCCATTGATTTAAATGAAAACACATCAGGTAAGAATTCAAATATGTCTCCCCCTTCACTTGCGCTGTGGTTGTGCAAGACTGCCAAGATTCAACTTATGGATTTGTCATTTTTATTGCTGTCAGAGTCCCCATTAGGGAGATACAGTATTAATATTGAAATTGAAAGTAAAAGAAAATCCCAAATTGTGGGTTTTACTAAGAAAAGTAATAGAGGGGAAATCTTTACATAGGGACTATAGCTCTGGCGACCTGGGGGGTCCCCAAGGAATTGCTCTAATTTGCAGGGATTTCCTCCCATGTTTGGCTATGGGACAGGAAGTGAAGTTAAATCTTCACAATGGGACACAGGTGGTGAAAAAAAAATCTGACAGGGGTTAAAACCCTCCCTTGCTCTATCCAAATTAAAAAAAATGTTTTGCCGAGAGTTTTACTTTAGCCCAGGTTCACACTGGGCTGCGGGAATGAAGAAGTGCGAGTTTAGCTAAAACTCGCACAATTTCACTCCCACATGTCAGTCCAGATTTCGAGACGCGATTTCAGAGACATCTGCGCAGGTGTCAATGTAAATCGCAGGCAAAAATCGCAAAAAGTAGTACATAAACTACTTTTTGAAATCGGTGAGGCGCCGCAAATGCAGCTTCGCACCGATTAGGACAGTGCCATTGCCGGCAATTGTCGCAGATTTGACATGCAATTTCACAACACTTCACCACACTGACAATTACACTGACCACCTCACTGCACTGACCACTACACTGTCCACTTCACTGCACTGCCCACTACACTAACTACGACTCCCTCTCTCCCCAGACTGTATCTACCCCCTCACCTGCAGTTTGTAGCTTTCATCAGTCCTGAGGAGAGGGGGAGCCTGGAGGGAAGTGAAGGCATCGGTGTTCACAATGCGGTGGAGGGGAGGCGGGACTCCAGCCTGGCTGCGATCACAGATAGGCCAGCCCCACCGCGATCACTGATAGGCCAGCCCCGCCGCGATCACGGATAGGCCAGCCCCACCGCGATTATGGATAGGCCAGCCGCGGCCGCCACACATGACCCCATTCTTAATGCCCGGAGATGGTGGGTCGGGAACCCGCGATCTGGGCTTGCCAACCCGCCATCTCAGAGAAAGACATGGCGGGCCACATCGGAGGGCGCCGCGGGCCACATGCCAGCGGTTGGGCACCCCTGCCCTACACCTTTTCCTGCCCCTTACCCTTTCTCCGCCCCTGTTTTTCCCTCCCTCTCCCTTGCTCCTCTAATTCTACATCTCTCTATCTGTGTATATTATTATTTTTCAATTGGCTGGGGTCTGGCCTACTGCACATTCCTACAGATGCACCATCTCATCCTGATGGGAAGCCATCTCTGTCTTTGCCTATCGTTCTATGAGTCATACAGTCAAACTGGTTAAAATATCCCACATCCACTGTCTTTTTGCGATGAGGCTGTGTTCAAATTCCATACCATGTATTGTCATGAAAAAGGGGGTTATTTACGAAAGGAAAATCCAATTTTTTTGTAATGTATTCTTTATTTTCTGAGCATGCGTATGTAGCGCCCTGCTCCCAATGACTGGGGCGCTATTGTAAATTTAGGGATGCCACAGTGGCTGCATTTGATGGCATGGCACATTGGTGACAATTGATGGCACAGTGGCTGCGTTTGATGGCATGGCTCAGTGGTGACAATTGATGGCACAGTGGCTGCATTTGATGGCATGGCACAGTGGTGACAATTGATGCCACAGTGGCTGCGTTTGATGGCATGGCACAGTGACTGCATTTGATGGCATGGCACAGTGGTGACAATTGATGGCACAGTGGCTGTGTTTTATGGCATGACACAGTGGTGACAACTGATGCCACAGTGGCTGCGTTTGATGGCATGGCACAGTGACTGCATTTGATGGCATGGCACAGTGGTGACAATTGATTGCACAGTGGCTGTGTTTTATGGCATGGCACAGTGGTGACAATTGATAGCACAGTGGCTGCATTTGATGGGCACAGTGGGGCTGCAATTTATTTTTATTTGTATTTATTTTGTGTTTGCGCCCCCCCAAAAATTTTGAGCACCAGCCGCCACTGCTACACCTTGAGGTTTTGTCATCTGAAAAGTCGGAATCGGCCGATCATTCTTTCGTACATGTTTCTTCCAATCTTCATGTCGTGTGTACGGGCCCTAAGTCTGAAAATCAGACCTGAGACCTCTAAACCTTTTTAGCCCTGAGGAACCCCATAAATAATGTTCGAGTCTCCATGAAAACCTGATAAAACCAATGCATTGGGTGTTATTGGGAAAATTTAGCTATTCAAATGGAAGAAAAAAAAACCTTATGTTGGTGATCAGAATGCCAACACATGGCCTTAGCTTTGCCAATTGACATTGGCCCTGGAACTATGCAGGCACCATCCAATGGAAGGTCAACCTGCCACAGCTCCAGGAACCTCTAGCAACCTCTGGAGGGTTTCATAGAACCCTGGTTGAGAATGGCTACATTATAAAAATAAAAGTGAACAATAACTGTCAGTATACTAGTCTGGTCCTCCTGTGTATGAGATGCAGGATTAGCTCAATAACTATATTATTGAGGATTTTCGCTTTGTGAATCGCCTTCTCTCCGCCAAGTCCTGACATTTATTGTAGCGGTTTGTGTACAGAAGATGCATCAACTCAGAAAAAAAAACACACACACACACTTATCCAACTCAGGTTTCTAAAGCAATAAATGTTTCCTATAAACATCTCTTTTTCCTGGCAGGATAAATTTTCTGAGTTACACAGGCCTCTATTCATTACCAGAGGTCTTATGATAATGCATATGTTCTTGTTATCAAGATGAAACTTGATCTCAATGCTCTTGAAACACGAATAAATCACTTGACCTTCAGGCTGGTTTTTAATGCCACTTAAAGCCAGACAGTTGCTGCAATAGTTTATGGGTTTGGCAACGTGATTTGTTTAAAACAATGAAGGCTGTAATGTATGAATGTTAGCTTGGCCTGTGCTTATTTATGAATATTGTATTGCTGCGTATTTAAATAGCGGGACTTTAACTAAGATAACACAGCAGAAACACCCTAACAGTGTGCAGGAGGAGCCACCATAACCGGTACCAAGGTGCAGGGCCGGTGCTACCACTAGGCAAACTAGGCAGCCGCCTAGGGCGACCCTGCTGCCCAGGGTGCCCGGCCACTAGTGTTCCTACTCTGTTCTCTCTGCAGCAAGTAACTAAGTCTCAGCATCAGCAGGCAACCGCTGCTCCGTTCGCACATACTTTCGAAGGCACAGCGGCGGCGGAGGAGGACTGTATCTGTGTCCCGACTCCAGAATAAATGGAAGAAAGCAAACATTCATTGATGGGCACTGGTATGCTGCATTGATGGGCGCTGATAGGCTGCATTTGATGGGTGCTGGTGAGGCTGCATTTGATGGGCACTGGTCGGCTGCATTTGATAGGCGCTGGTATGCTGCATTGATGGGCGCTGATAGGCTGCATTTGATGAGCGCTGGTGAGGCTGCATTTGATGGGCACTGGCAAGGCTGCATTTGATGGGCACTGGTGAGGCTGCATTGCTGGGCGCTGGTGAGGTTGCATTGATGGGCACTGGTAGGCTGCATTTGATGGGTGCTGTTGAGGCTGCATTTGATGGGCCCTGGTGAGGCTGCAGTTGATGGGTGCTGGTGAGGTTGCATTGATGGGCACTGGTAGGCTGCATTTGATAGGCGCTGGTAGGCTGCATTGACAGGCGCTGGTGAGGCTGCATTTGATGGGTGCTGGTGAGGCTGCATTTGATGGGCACTGGTGAGGCTGCATTGCTGGGCGCTGGTGAGGTTGCATTGATGGGCACTGGTAGGCTGCATTAACGGGCGCTGGTGAGGCTGCATTTGATGGGCGCTGGCAAGGCTGCATTTGATGGGTGCTGGTGAGGCTGCATTTGATGGGTGCTGGTGAGTCTGCATTTGATGAGCGCTGGTGAGGCTGCATTTGATGGGCACTGGTCGGCTGCATTTGATAGGCGCTGGTATGCTGCATTGATGGGCGCTGATAGGCTGCATTTGATGGGTGCTGGTGAGTCTGCATTTGATGAGCGCTGGTGAGGCTGCATTTGATGGGCACTGGCGAGGCTGCATTTGATGGGCACTGGTGAGGCTGCATTGCTGGGCGCTGGTGAGGTTGCATTGATGGGCACTGGTAGGCTGCATTGACGGGCGCTGGTGAGGCTGCATTTGATGAGCGCTGGTGAGGCTGCATTTGATGGGCGCTGGTGAGGCTGCATTTGATGGGCGCTGGCGAGGCTGCATTTGATGGGCGCTGGTGAGGCTGCATTTGATGGGCGCTGGTGAGGCTGCATTTGATGGGCGCTTCATTAAATATGGTGGGTTATACATGGGCAAGGGGAAGGGGGTGGGGTCAGAGGTTGAGCCAAGGGGGGTGGCAAAACGAGGTTTTGCCTAGGGTTTCAAAAATCCTTGCACCAGCCCAGCCAAGGTGAAGCCACTTTGTTGGTGATTAGCCATGAAATTTATGAGACTCATCTTTTCTTTGAGGTATATAAAATAGTTTGTATGCAAACACTGATCTGACTTTTCACAGTAAAACACTATAAATTGGAAAAATCTGATGATATAAAAAAATCAGTGACGGATTATGATTGGAGCAGCTCTTTGAAAATGATCACAATCTCCCATTTCCCCAAATAACATCATGTCATAGGTTCCCTGGCACCTCCACTGAACAGTCCCCTATTTTGCTCTGTGAAAATGATACATTCTGTGTTAGAGGCTTCCGTGTGTCCATTGTGGGGCAGATCCACAAAAGAATTACGCCGCGTAATTTTAAAGTTCCAGCGTCGTATCTTTGTTTTGTATCTACAAAACAAGATACGACGGCATCTGGGATCGATCCGACAGGCGTACGTCTTAGTACGCCAATCGGATCTTAGGTGCTTTTTTTCCGCCGGCCGCTAGGTGGCGTTTCTGTCGAATTCCGCGTTGAGTATGCAAATTAGCTAGTTACGGCGATCCACAAACGTACGTCCGGCCGGCGTTTTTTTTTTACGTCGTTTGCGTTCGGCTTTTTCCGGCGTATAGTTACCCCTGCTATTATGAGGCGTACTCAATGTTAAGTATGGCCGTCGTTCCCGCGTCGAATTTTGAATTTTTTACGTTGTTTGCGTAAGTCGTTCGCGAATAGGGATTTGCGTAGAATGACTTCACCGTCGGAAGCATTGGCTTTTTCCGGTTTAATTTCGAGCATGCGCACTGGGATACCCCCACGGACGGCGCATGCGCCGTTAAAAAAAAATGTTGTTTACGTCGGGTTACGACGTATTTACATAAAACATGCCCCCATCACAGCCTTTTGAATTCCGCGCCCTTACGCCACCGTAACTTACGGCGCGAATTCTTTGAGGATTCTAAAAAAAAAAAAAGTTACGGCGGCGTAGTGTATCTTACATACGCTACGCCCGGCGGAGAGAAGCGCCGTTCTACGTGGATCTGCCCCTTTGTGTTTCTTCTTTGATAACATTTTTACTTTTTGCTTATGCTTGCAACGGCCTTCTTGGCGGCATCGTCCAGGTTTTCGGCGGAGGTGATTGGCAAGCCGCTCTCGTCCAGAATTCGCTTGGCCTCGTGGACGTTTGTTCCTGGGGAGAAATGAAAAAGATTCCTTGTTAACAATTAAAAGGACTTACAAATTTGTGCATGATCTGACAAATTAACCAAGAAGTAGACAATGGGGGAAAAAGAAATGGCAGTCAAAAAGGTAAAGGATGGAATTTTCATTTGCTGTTCCACTGTGATGCACTAGAGATGTAGTAGGTTGTACATACAGTAAAACCTTGGATTGCGAGCATAATTTGTTCCAGAAACATGCTTGTAATTCAAGGCACTTGTACAGTGGAACTTCGGTTTAAGAGTAACTTGGTTTGAGAGCGTTTTGATTTGCGAGCAACTTTTTTTTTTCAATTCTGACTCGGTTTGTGAGTGTTGACTCGCCTGCAGTACCTCATTTGGCCTGAGGTATGGGGGCGCAGGAGCCGAGAAAAGCTGAACATTGGCCTGCATACCTCATTTGGCTTGAGGTATGGGGGTGCAGGAGCCGAGCCGAAGTGTCCTCAGGCCTTTCCGGCCGTTTTCGGCACTCTCTGGCGCCCCCCACCTCTGGCCGCATTCGGTATTGCATCCCATTGAAGTCAATGCAGAACAAATTATTTTTGTTTCCATTGACTTCAATGGGAAAACTTGCTTTGATATGCGAGTACTTTGGATTACGAGCATTCTCCTGGAACGGTATATCAAAGCAAATTTTCCCATAAGAAATAATGGAAATGCAAATGATTCGTTCCACAACCATTTATTCATAAGCCCTTCAGTTTATAGTCCTTATAAAAAGATTATAGCAATGTGATAGGTTGTGTAACCATAAAATGTCCATCCACAAATGGAAGCCTCCACAAGGGGATTAGAAGGAAAATCCAGCAGGAGCCACAGAGTATAAAAGAGAAGAGAGGCACCTCAAATAGCCACATTCACAAATAGTTACGCCGGCGTATCAGTAGATACGCCGACGTAACTCGGAATCTGTGCCGTCGTAAGTTTAAGTGTATTCTCAAACTGAGATACACTTAAACCTAGCTAAGATACGACAGCCTGCGCCGTCGTATCTTAGGGTGCAATATTTAGGCTGGCCGCTAGGTGGCGCTTCCGTTGAGTTTGGCGTAGAATATGTAAATGCCTAGATACGCCGATTCACGAACGTGCGTGCGCCCGTCGCAGTAAAGATACGCCGTTTACGTAAGGCGTTTTCCGGCGTAAAGTTATTCCATCAAATAGCTGGCCTAGTCAATGTTAAGTATGGGCGTCGTTCCCGCGTCGAAATTTGAAAATGTTTACGTCATTTGCGTAAGTCGTCTGTGAATAGGGCTGGACGTAATTTACGTTCACATCAAAACCAATATGTCCTTGCGGCGTACTTTGGAGCAATGCACACTGGGATATGTACACGGACGGCGCATGCGCCGTTCCTAAAAAACGTCAATCACGTCGGCCCCATTTACGCTACGCCGCCGTAAGTTAGGAGGCAAGTACTTTGTGAATACAGTACTTGCCTCTCTGACTTAAGGCGGCGTACAGTAAATACGGTACGCTACGTCGCCTTAAAGATGCGCGTCCCTACCTGAATCTGGCTATAAGTGTAGAAATATGTTGCTAAATGGTGTACCTCCATCAAATGTAACCATATTGCCTACACTTAGCGGTGCCTCTGTTCTGTTTTATACTCAGTTGTGACATGGCGCTACTCGTATATCAAAACATCGCTTGTATATCAAGTCAAAATGTATTAAAAAATGTTGCTTGTCTTGCAAAACGCTCTCAAACCAAGTTACTCTCAAACCAAGGTTTAACTGTATTTACTAGACATGTCGTAGATTGTACAAAGATGCCACAGAGACTTTGCCTCCCACTTTGTGCAGATGGTTACATTGATAACATTTCTTGTACATGGCTCTCTCTCAAGAACCAATTTGCATCCTGTTGGAAGATCAGTTTGCTTGAAATCTGCCGGTACATCATTTCTGTTGCAACCCGTTCTTTACAGTGGGGAAAATAATTATTCGATCCCCTGCAGATTTTGTAAGTTTGCCCACTTACAAAGGAATGAAGGGTCTATCATTTTTTTTTAATAATAGTCTTTTAAATGATTGAGGCAGTATATCAACCACAAATCCAGAAAACACACAATACAAATGTTATACATTGAGTGGCTGTTCAGTGAGTAAAATAAGTATTTGATTCAAAAGCAAAGATGACTTAGTACTTGGTAAAGAAACCCGTGTTAGCTTAAAGTGGTTGTAAACCTCTGAAATGACACATGAACAAAGTATACCCTTCTATAGTGAGTACTTGCCTCAACCCCAAGCACCTAATATGTTTTCTGTCTGCTGTTTCCTTACTCTGCTGTCTGCTTCGGTCACTCCTGACAGGTTATGTTAACTTCAAGAGGTCCAGGGGGACGGGGCCCCAATACACCAGTGTACAGGGCCGCCATCAGGAATTGTGGGGCCCCTTACACAGCTTCAGGCATGGGCCCCCTGGAGCAGAGAACCGGGGGGGGGGGGGTGCTGCCACCTGAAATTAAGAAGCGGGGGGGGGGGGCTGGCGCGAATTAAGAAATAAATAAAAATATATATATAAAAAAAATGGGTGTAGCCATCCAGGGACCTCTGGGCCCTTTAATAAAAATAAATAAAAAATATATATAAAAAATATATATATATTTTTTTTAAATAAATTACAAAAAAAGGGGGGTTGCCATCCGGGACCTCTGGGCCCTTTAATAAATAAAAAAATAAACATTTATAGAAAAAAGGGGGGGTTGCCATCTAGGGCCCTGGGGACCTCTGGGCCCTTTAATAATAATAAATATAAATATATATATATATATATATATATATATATATATATATATATATATAAAAGAAATAAAAAAATATATAAAAAAATTTTTTTTTTTATAAAAAAGAGGCGGCCCTGGGGATCTATGGGCCCCTGGGGACCTCCGGACCTCTAAAAAAAAATAGAAAACATTTTTTGCCCTTTAATAAAAAATAAAATAAAAATATATAAAAAATATATATTTTTTTTATAAAAAAAAAGGGGGGGGGGGGTTGTCATCCAGGGCCCTGGGTATCTCCGGGCCCCTGGGGACCTCCGGCCCTCTAAAGAAAAAAAAATTGGCCCTTTAATAAAAAATAAAATAAAAATATATAAAAAAATATATATTTTTTATTTAAAAAAAAAAAAGAAGGGGGTTGCCATCTGGGGACCTGTGGGCCTCCGGGACCCTGGGGACCTCCAGACCCCTAAAAAAAAAGGGAGTTGCCTGATGGCGGCCTTGCCAGTGTATGTACATCATTTACATATTTGAGACTTCTAAGGACTGACCCATGCTGCTGTCAGGTGAGATCTATGCAATAATTGTAAAAGTACAAGTGTTTATTTCCACATAAATAAAATTCATATTAAAAATCAAACAATGCCACTGCTGAAAGTTCCGGGCTGAGATGTTACACCGCTTCCATTATTGCATAGATCTCATTGTGACCAGCGCCACATCCATTTAATCCTGCAAGGATCTCTTCAATACAAACAATTGCACCTAGGGCCCTGAGCATTGTCTTTCTTGTTTGTTGTTTATATGTTTTCCTAAGAGACTGTATAGAAGGGTGTGTGTCCATTCCTCCACTCGGGTCTCAGATTACACTCAGCTCCCCGCTCTATGTTTTGCAGTGTGTGACATCAGATCCCCACCTCCTGCCTTCTGGACCTCAGAGATGCTGTATAAAATGCATGTTTTAGATTAGGCTGTAAAGGAGAGATGGCTGTGGGAGGACATCTTCATCTCTATATATCACCTGATCACTTCATTGGGTATATGTAAGGCTTTACAACCAAGTATAATTAGAAAACAATGTGACACCAGCCGTTCTATTCTGAAAGTCCAGAGCTTTAGCTATACAAAGTTTGATCTCAAATTGCATGCTTTCAAGGTGTGTTCACATTCATCAGAGGAACACTCCGTCTATTAGAGGAAGGATTTCAGAAATGACACAACAGTTGTTTTTGTCAGCTCTTTTCTGGAACAGACTGTGTTCTAATTGTCTGAAGTCGAAAAATCTGTCTTAAAACAACTATTAGCATATGGAGTGCTTTACTGAGTACACAGCACAGAACTGAAGACATTTAACATCCTTTGGAAGTGTTAGGTCCCAGACTGCTAAATGGTTGTGTGCAGAAGTCCTTACACTCATAGCTGGGACAGGGCACAGGAGATGGAGGAAGCTATCCTCGCTGTGGCTATATGCTGTCTTCATAAAAGGCCTACTCATATATTGAGTATCAAACTTTTAGGTGGATTCATAGAGAGTTAGGCCGGCGTATCCGTAGATACGATGACCTAACTCGGAATCTGCACCGTCCTAAGTTTAAGTGTATTCTCAAACTGAGATACACTTAAACCTAGCTAAGATACGACAGCCTGAATGCCGTGAATCAAGGGCAGCACAGTAAATTTGCGGGGGCGCAGGGCAAAAACGTTGCCCTGCGCCTTCGTAAAATATGCGCAATTCTACCTGAATCCAGCCCATTGTCTTTTGCAGGACTCTAAAACTGCAGTCCCGCATAATCTATAAAAACACCCAGGAAATGGAATGTGGAGCAAGGCAGAACTATGATTCAGCAGCCAAAGGGACATGGTATGTTTTTTTAACCATCAAACTGGTAGATCAGGGAGTTACAAGCACCTGACCAAAAGTAGAGAACTGACAAAAAGTAAATTTGATGTCCAAATGTTCTAATCACAAAAAGAGCTTAAAGTGGAGTTTCACCCAAAAAAGGAACTTCAGCTTTTTGGAACTCTCCCCCCTTCCGGTGTCACATTTGGCACCTTTCAGGGGGAAGGGGGGTGGAGATATCTGTATAATACAGGTATTTGCACCCCATTCCAGGGAGAGACTCTGATGGGAGTCACTCCACTTCATCCCCCCCCGCTGCCTTTTGGGAAACACACTGGTCCCAGGAGACAGCGGGGACCACTGGGAATGCGCTCTACGCTACTCGCGCATGTGCAGTAGGGAACCCGGGCAGTGAAGCCGCAAGGCCTTGTCCGGCGTCCGTCTGCGGCCTTGCGTGGGGTCCGTCAAGCCTTGTGGGTGTCCGCTTGTGTCCATCGGCGGCCTTGTCCGGCGTCCGTCTGCGGCCTTGCGTGGGGTCCGTCAAGCCTTGTGGGTGTCCGTCTGCGGCTTCCTTGCGCGGGGTCCGTCTGCAGCTTTGGAGGTGTCCATCTGCGTCCTCCATCCAGGTGTCCGTCTCCGTCCAGCGTGTCCGTCTGCGAGTCCATCCGCACCTTGCCCGGGGTTGCAGCGGTGTTTGTTTTTTTAATTTGGCGCAAGCCGAGAGGAGCCGCATTTCCTGTGTGTTCGGCTCCTCTCGGCTTGTCTCGGCTTCTCTCGGC
This sequence comes from Rana temporaria, assembly GCF_905171775.1. Taxonomy (NCBI): domain Eukaryota; kingdom Metazoa; phylum Chordata; class Amphibia; order Anura; family Ranidae; genus Rana; species Rana temporaria. Next base: position 34,911,617 of record NC_053495.1, on the reverse strand, counting down.
TCCTCTCGCGTGGCTGCGGGCGGAGCCGAGTGCGCAGTACACTCGGCTCAGCTCTAGGCTGCGGTGGGCAGAACCGAGCGTGGCCGAGCCTAGCCGAGTGCGCAGTACACTCGGCTCGGCTCTAGGCTAGCGGCTCAGAGACAGCGGGGATCGGCGTATATAGCGCACCCACGATTTCCCCCTGATTTTAAGGGGAAAAAAGTGTGCGGTATATCCCGATAAATACAGTATATAAATTTAGGTTTAATAATGAGAAAAGGCTATCATAAAAATAGATCAATAAAGAACAAGAACCCTTGGGAACTGACAAATTATTAAATTAATTGGATTCTTCAGGGATCACAGCTGGGAGGTGATAAAGAAACAAAAGGAGGAACTACAAAAGGGGAACCCTTCATACATTTCCTTTGAAAATAATAAAACACAACATCCGGCAAATCATTAAAAAGAAAGTAAATAAAACTCTCAAAAAAGCTAATAATGATAAACAGACTAATCAGCCTGTTGGCACACATGTAACCAGAACATCAGTTTCCCATTCTCACTGGACTCTGATTCCAGAACAAAGGGCCAGATTCACATAAAACTCCGGCGGCGTAACGTATCGTCTTTACGTTACACCGCCGCAAGTTTTCAGTGTAAGTGCCTGATCCTCAAAGCACTTACCTGTAAACTTGCGGCAGTGTCACGTAAAGCCGTCCGGCGCAAGCCCGCCCGATTCAAATGGGGCGTGTACCATTTAAATTAGGCGCGCTCCCGCGCCGGATGTTCTGCGCATGCTCCCTTCGCAATTTTCCCGACGTGCTTTGCGCGAAATTACGGCGGCCGACGTGTTTGTGAATCGCGACGTGCGTAACGTACTTACGCCGAAAAAAAAAAATCAAAATCGACGCGGGAACGACGGCCATACTTTAACATGGGCTGTGTAAAGTTAAGGCATGAAAAAACAAGACTAACTTTTCGACGGGAAAAAAAGACTTGCGACGACATAACGAACGCGAAAACTTTCGTGGATCGCCGTAACTGCTAATTTGCATACCCGACGCTGGAAAACGACGCAAACTCCACCCAGCGGCGGCCGAAGTATTGCATCCTAAGATTCGAAGGTGTAAGCCAATTACACCTGTCGGATCTTAGGGCTATCTATGCGGAACTGATTCTATGAATCAGCCGCATAGATACGACAAGAGATACGACGGTGTATCAGGAGATACGCCGTCGTATCTCTTCTGTGAATCTGGCCCATACTTCCTACCAGACAACAGTGATTTGCAGAGCAGATTTCTGCTGTCCTGTAGTAGCAATGCACAGCCATTTACTAAAAGAAAACCAGGTCCCTGTTAGTGGCGGCTGGTGGTTTTTTGTTTGGGGGAGGCAAATAACGAACCCCCCCTGCGAGAGCTCAAACCCCCCCGCTGTTCGCTGGATGGTCCACTGGCACTTACTCTATGTAGGCGGCGGGCATCCGAGAAGCAGCAGTGGGATCGGGCATCCGAGGAGCAGCGGCAGGACTGGGCATCCGAGAAGCAGCGGCGGGCACCGGGAATCTCCTGTGTTCTTCCCTTTTTCATCTGGGTTGAGGGACTATATCCCAGGTACGGGGACACTTCTTCCCTCATGAGAGATTGTTCCTCCTGCCCCTGGGTGGCACTCTTATTGCACCCTAAATCGGCGGCCTTGGGATCCCACGGCGCTGGAATGAGCCCGGACCACCTGTCTGGGCGCATGCGCAGTGTGTGGTTACCAGAGCCATCTTTAATATTGATTGGACCCTCGGCAAACAATTTCTTCCTCCCCTTCATGCAATTTCGCTATCCACTTGCCTGCACACCATGGACTGGGGTGGTGAGGGGACTCAATAGAACGGAAACTCCTAGGGATCCTAGAATTCCTGGGATCAGTGGCAGTGCTGGGGGGAGGGAAGGGTTTGATCAATGGCAATGCTGATTTGTTTACCAACTACCAATATAAAGAGGAGTTTCAACACTGGCCACCAATGTAATAGGGGGTTTACACTGACCACTAATGTAATAGAAGCATTTACAGTAACCACCAATGTAAGACGGGGGACCTTCACACTGGCCACTAGTGTGAATGAGACTAAAACTTCAAGGGACAAGGAAATTTTACCTCGGATAGTTGGCAAGTATAAGGTAGCTGCTTTGTGTCCCACAACAATGGCAGGGCCCAGGGCAGCTTCCCCTTTTGCCCTGCCTTAAAAACGGCCCTGGTGGTTACGTCCGCACTCGGCCGTGCTCATGTCAGCCAAGTGGGAGGCATATAATGGCAGACACTCCGGCATACACACTACTTATTTGTACTATCTCTACCCATTAGAAAACGGATGACCCTACAGCGAGTAGTAATATGGCTGACTTAAAGGGGTTGTAAAGGTACAATTTTTTTTCCTAAATAGTCCTCTTTCACTTACCTCAGCCTTCGATTTTGCTTTTAAATGTCCTTATTTCTTCTGAGAAATCCTCACTTCCTGTTCTTCTGTCTGTAACTACACACAGTAATGCAAGGCTTTCTCCCTGCTGTGGAGTGTGGTGCTTGCCCCGCTCCCTTGGACTACAGGAGAGTCAGGACGCTCTCTACGTTGCAGATAGAGATAGAAGCTGTTTTTTAGTGGGCGTCCTGACTCTCCTGTAGTCCTGTAAGGGAGGGGGCGAACATGACACTCCACACCAGGGAGAAAGCCTTGCATTACTGTGTGGAGTTACAGACAGAAGAACAGGAAGTGAAGATTTCTCAGAAGAAATAAGGACATTTAAAAGCAAAATGGAAGCATGAGGTAAGTGAAGGAGGACTGCACTAAGGTAAAGGAAGCTATTTAGGGAAGAAAAATTACCTTTACAACCCCTTTAAACCTTTAATAAGTGGATTGAAACAAAAAAAAAACTGAAGGGTCCTAGGTTGTAAAAGCCATATACGCTATTAGCTAGATTCAGAAAGAGTTAAGCCGGCGTATCAGTAGAGTATCTTTTTTACTTTTTTGCTTGCTGGGTTCCAGATCCTAAGCTGGGAGCTGAACGGTGGGGGATTGGCTCGGGAGAACCTAAATACAGAGGTTGTTCGCGAGGCCTGGACGAACCACGGGGGATCCGGTCACCACGCCACATGACAGGTACCCCTTTTTGTTGTCAGTAGGTGACCCTACAAAATAGGACTTACTGGGAGGATTCGTTATCCTTACGCTTTGACTATACTGAGAAAATTTACTAAGCCTGTGGCAGAGGCATTGTTTCCTCCCAGTGATTTGATTATTGCAAGTGACCCTTTGGCTGCCAGGTTCAAGTTAATTGCCTGTCCAGGGGGGCACTTACCCACCCTGGCGAGGGTGGCGACGTTTTGAATCGTCTGCGCTGAGAGCAGGCTTGCTCTCTATGCTTCTCATATCCAAGGCCTGATGCTACAAGTTCTTCCTACTCATCAACCCTTTTCTCTACTGTGTGTCATGTTGATGTTGGCCTTGGAATAAAGCATTGAAAACTCACGCTACTGGCTGGACACTCGCTCTTTTATCCACACTCATAAATACTACCCCTAGACAGAAGAATTTTGTAACTTAATACGCCGATCCCAAATCAACCAGCGGCTCATTCAGGGGTGAGCGCTACAGAAGGGAGAAGGGATGAGTCATTAGAGAGCCAAAGAGAGCTGCAGGGCTGCAAAGATGTAGGTGTGCCTCTGTGTGTCTTTGTAAATCCAGGAAGTGAACAGGCAGCAGCTTCAGCTGCCCACAGTTAAAATGGATACAGCCAGGCTTAGTGGAGGGAAATTTCTGCAGCATATTTAGCAAGTACAGAATCACAGTATATATAAAATAATATGCAAAGTGATTGGCGGCAAGCTTCAGAATGGCAAAGATGTTTTTATTACAAATTATGTGAGTCCTTCGGGTTCAGATGATCAAAGATTGGGATAAAGGGCCAATCACAGCGACCCTTTACCACGTGATCAGCTGATCACGATGTCAACACAAGCCTGTAATCGGCTTTCCTCTCTTTACGCTGACAGCGTGAGGAGGGGAGAAGAGAGACGAAAACTGTTTTGTGGTAAAGGGACATCTATACTGATAACCAGTCCACTGATTATCAGTGTCCTGACAATAAAAAAAAAAAAATAACAATATTGTTTACTTTTTGCTTTGATAATTATGCCCAAAAAAATGTAAAAAAAACTTGTTTTCCTTAGTTTTGGCCAATATGTATTCTGCTACAAGTAGCCCTGCAATGGATGTGATGATGCCAATGGGCAGTCCACAGTTGGAGCATGGAGGAACGTGATCTGCCAGGGAGCAGAGGATCAGGTAAGTTGAAGTGGCAAAACTCTTACCCTAGACTAAACAAATAGCTAGATTCAGAAAGAGTTAGGCCGGCCTATCAGTAGATACGCCGACCTAACTCGGAATCTGCGCCGTCCTAAGTTTAAGTGTATTCTCAAACCGAGATACACCTAAACCTATCTAAGATACGACGGCTTGCACCGTCGTATCTTAGGGTGCAATATTTAGGCTGGCCGCTAGGTGGCGCTTCCATTGAGTTCGGCGTAGAATATGTAAATCACTAGATACGCCTATTCACGAACGTATGTGCGCCCGTCGCAGTAAAGATACGCCGTTGACGTAAGGCATTTTCAGGCGTAAAGTTATTCCATCAAATAGCTGGACTAGTCAATGTTAAGTATGGCCGTCGTTCCCGCGTTGAAATTTGAAAATTTTACGTAGTTTGCGTAAGTAGTCCATGAATAGGGCTGGACGTAATTTACGTCCACGTCGAAACCAATACGTCCTTGCGGCGTACTTTGGAGCAATGCACACTGGGATATGTACACGGACGGCGGATGCGCCGTTCGTAAAATACGTCAATCACGTCGGGTCACAGTTAATATGCATAAAACACGCCCCCCACATCCTCATTTGAATTAGGCGCGCTTACGCCGGCCTATTCACGCTACGCCGCCGTAACTTAGGAGGCAAGTACTTTGTGAATACAGTACTTGCCTCTCTGACTTACGGCGGCGTAGTGTAAATACGCTGCCGCAAAGATGCGCGCCCCTACCTGAATCCAGCTAAAAGAGTGCGGGCAAGTCTGCAATGCCATCAACTTTGCTGGAGGTGGGCTTTAATCTGATCACATTTCTGTATCTAAGAAAAAAAACATATCAGAAATGAGAGAAGATTATGATTGTGCATTTACATACCACGCCACATATTAAACATTGCTCTTTTTCAGCTCCAACCAATTAACCAGATGTTATTAGCGCTTTGAATGCATTCCAAGCAATACACAATATCTGTGAAGAATGTAGAAATGTTGCTGTGAAATGTTTTCATCTGTTTACATTACAAGCAAGAACAAAAATGCAATATGTTCCTGTGTTCATATAGATGATTCATGCGCATGCTGTGAGGTTCCCCTCTAACCTATATTATTCCAAACAATGAGTCAAAAATCCATTTAAAACCTTGTTAACAAAACTTTATAGTTAGCATTAGTAGAGAAATTCTTCCTGTGCCTAATAAAGTGGAACTAAACTGTATCTGAGCACCACAAAGAAAAAATGCTATATACCGTATATACTAGAGTATAAGCCGAGGTACCTAATTTTACCACAAAAAAATGGGAACACTTATTGACTCGAGTATAAGCCTAGGGTGAGAATGCAGCAGTTGCTGTTAGCGGAAAAGAGGGTCAACAATGCCCATTTGCACGCCTCACTGTGCCCATTGCAACCTCACTGTGCCCATTTCAACCTCAATGTGCCCATTACAACCTCACTGTGCCCATTGCACCCTCCTTGTGCCCAACCCCACTGTTCCCATTGCAACCTCACTGTGCCCAACTTCACTTTGCCCATTGCAACCTCACTGTGCCAACCTCCCTGTGCCCATTGCAACCTCACTGTGCAAACCTCACTGCCCAACCTCACTGTGCCCATCGCAACCTCACTGTGCCAACCTCACCTCCCAACCTCACTGTAACCATTGCAGCCTCACTGTGCCTGAGTCAGTGTACCTGAAATTATTGACAGGCTGCAGGCGTCCATTCATTGTTTAAAAGTCGCGGTCTCGTCCTGGTCCCTTTCGTGATTGCCGTTTCTCAGCAGACACAGTTCCGCCTATCACGGACGTTCTCTCATCCTCGGACTCAGTTTTCCAGCAGACACTGGCCCGGATTAAGATCCATTTACATATCTATCGGCGGGCGTAACGTATCACAGATACATTACACCGCCGTAACTTAGGGCGCAAGTTCCGTATTCAGAAAGAACTTGCGCCCTAAGTTACGGCGGCATAGTGTAAATGTGTCAGCGTAAGCCCACCTAATTCAAATGTGGATGATGTGGGCGTGTTTTATTTAAATTACTTGTGACCCCACGTATTTGACGTTTTTTACGAACGACGCATGCGCCGTCCATGAACGTTTCCAAGTGCGCATTCTCCAAATTACGCCGCAAACTGTCAATGCTTTCGACGTGAACGTAACTTACGTACAGCCCTATTCGCGAACGACTTACGCAAACGACGTAAAATACGACGCTGTTCGATCGTTTCCGACGTCCATACTTAACATGACTTTACACCGGAAAAAGCCTTATGTAAACGACGTAAAAAAAAACGCCGGGCGGACGTACGTTTCTGAATCGGCGTAACTACCTAATTTGCATATTCCTCGCGTAAATCTACGGAAGCGCCACCTAGCGGCCAGCATAAATATGCAGCCTAAGATATGACGGTGTAAGAGACTTACGCCGGTCGGATCTTAGGGAAATCTATGGGTAACTGATTCTACGAATCAGTGGCATAGATACGACCCCGCCACTCAGACCTACCCCGAAAATAAGCCCTACTGTGTCTTTTGTTGCCAAAATGAATATAAGACCCGGGCTTATTTTTGGGGAAACACGGTATGTGATATGTTTTCTCTAGTCCTACAAAAACCTGTCCCTACCATGAAAAGGACAGTTGGTTATGTTTGTCCCCAGACCTCCCCTGTTTGCCATCTCAATAGGGCCATCTGAAAGGTACAGACCATCGCCATCCCTAGAGGCTGAGATGTTACCTGTATAGTTACAGCTACTGTATATCACTGCAGTTCTAATACCAGGAGAACAGAACAGAATCCCTGTCAATCCATGTCATCAGCAAGTTGAATATTTATGATCTGTCTGTCCATTACACCGGTATAGTCATTGCTGCTGATCTGATTTAAAGGTTGCATTGTGAAGCCTGAGAGTTATTCCCAGGAAGGGGGCACCAATTACATCCACTCAAGTTGGCAGTGGGTGTACGTAGATTTGCCTTACTGCCTAGTAACCTTATTACACATGTACTGGCACTTTCAAAATGTTAGCAGCTTATTAAACTGGGTTTCAGTATTTAATTGAATAAGGATGCAAGAATGAGCTAGCTGTATTATTCCTGAAGTTATCGTGGTTGGAAAGTGTTCATTTGTTTTGTACAGAGTTGTAGCAAGTTGGATATATCAATTGGTTTTGTATTGTATATTTTACTGCATGTAAAATTAAATGAATGGAATATACAACAGAATGCAAACTAGAAACAATAAACAATTATAATTCTTATGCCGCGTACACACGAAACAAAGTTTTTCTCGACGTGATTTGTCGTGATTCCTCTCAAGCCTGCCTTGCATACACACGTTCGTGAAGAAAAATGCTCAACACGTACGACAACACGTACAATGGCACTATAAAGGGGAAGTTCCATTCGAATGGCGCCACCCTTTGGGCTGCTTTTGCTAACTTCCCCGTCTCATAACTTGCTTCTGAGCATGCATGTTTTTTGCCCCCTTGTTAAAGCCTACACACGACGTGAAAAAGAATGACCTGAAAAAGAAAACACAAGAAAAAATAGAGCAGGTTCTAAAAAAAAATGCCCAGCCTATTGTAGGGGTAGTGTCATAAACACGAAATTATAAAGGTAATGGTGTTGGGGCAGTCAATTGCTGGTAAGCAATGTAATTCAGATCCAGGGGTATACATGCGCGGTGGTTCAGTGCTAAGTAAGGTAAACTAGGCACAGAAATGGCAGATAGATAAATCCGCTGAAGCAGTCTGTAGATCCTCAAGCATAAAGGCAGAGAAAATTGTAAACAGAGCTGACAAAGCCAAATCCTAGAAATCCAAAAGCACAGGAATCCGCAGCATGTCCCCAGTGGAAGGGAGTGACGCCCTACAATAGGCTGGACCAGTACTACTGTATATCCAGCCACTGTGGGGATAATACACGACTGTCGCTTGCTTACCCCCTACGCGGCCTATATATGCAATATCTTTCTGCTCCTGAGGAAGCGTGAAGCGCATAACATGTAGAGCAAGTCCTCCATTAAACCTCCAGATCACTACCTGGGTTATACTATCCAAGATTGTATCTTCAACTGTGCTTTCTAAACTAAGCTTGTGTATATTGAAACTGTATAACTATTGTTATAACCCTTGTAGTACCAGCCACTGACTCAATTCCCTAAATTGATTTTCTGTCTGATTGATTTTATGATATTCCATATTAATAAATATTTTAGTTTTCCCAATACAAATTGTACTGTGTGCCCTTAAAGCCAAATTTAATAGTTCTTGCTCAAATTCCTGTAATATCGGGGCGGTGGCACATCTCCAATAGGTGCATTCACAGTGTCACCCTATGACTTATGCACATAAAAATAGGCCCTCTCATCTCATAAATACATTGCTATAATCATTTTCTATGGACTATAAACTGAAGGACTTATGAATAAATGGTTGTGGAACGAATCATCTGAATTTCTATTATTTCTTATTGGGTAATTTGCTTTGATATACAAGTGCTTTGGATTACAAACATGTTTCCGGAATGAATTATGCTTGCAATCCAAGATTTTACTGTTTCTACTTTTTCATTCATCTGGTAATTATTTTATCATCATAATGTGACAATACAGTTTTAGACCAAAATGGTATTAGTCCTACATATGATCCAAAGTGGTCAATCATGGTAACTCACCAGACCCTCAAAATTTTAATCTGTGTACATAAAGGTGCCCCTGCTCTTTCTAGAACCTATAACAAAGGGAACAAAATAGAAGAAGAACCATTTACTGAAGAGAGTTGTGTATTCTTGTTCTTCCTCTATTATTTAGGCCCTATGGAGCCCCCAGGAGCAGTGGCTCAGTTGCAAGCACAACCTCAGATACTCCTCTTTCTATGATACAGTATGGGCTACAAAAACTGGTCCTTAAAGCGGAGTTCCGCCAAAAAATTTTTTTTTTTTTTTAAAGTCAGCAGCTACAAATACTGCAGCTAATGACTTCTAATATTAGGACACTTAGGCCTTGTACACACGGTCGGACCAACCCGATGTGACTGGTCTGTCGGACCGTTTTCATCGGTTCACCGCTGAAGTGGCCTGATGGTCTGATGTGCGTACACACCATTGTTCCAAAAACCGATCGGGTCAGAACGCAGTGACGTCAAACACACGACGTGCTGAATAAAACGAAGTTCATTGCTTCCAAGCATGCGTCGTCTTGATTCTGAGCATGCGCGGGTTTTGAACCGATGCTTTTCTGTACTAACCATTGGTTTGGATCGATCGGGCAGCGGTCCATCGGTTCGGTTTTGAAGCATGTTTTAAAATTTTGGACCGAAGGAAAACAGACCGATGGCCTATACACACCGTCGGTTTGGTCCGATGAAACTGAACTTCGGTTCATTCTCATCGGTTCGGTCCGACCGTGTGTACGCGGCCTTACCTGTCCAGGGCAACCACGATGTCGGGACCCAAAGCCGATCTGTCCCTTGGCTCTTGGATGCTGCCGCCGCCATCTTCGGTAAGGGAATCAGGAAGTAAAGCCTTGCGGATTCACTTCCTGGTTCCCTACTGCGCTATCCCACTGGTCCCTGCTGTCTTTTGGGACCTGTGTGTCTCCCAGGAGACAGCGGAGGGGATGGAGACGCCACACCACGTCAGGCGTGGGTCTCCGGGGTGACCTATGCCTGGAAGTGGGAGCAAATACCTGGATTACACCCGTATCTGCTCCCCCTCCCCTGAAAGGTGCCAAATGTGACACCGGAGGGGGGGGATTCCGAAAAGCGGAAGTTTCATTTTTGGGTGGAAATCCGCTTTAAAGCGGTTGTATACCCGCGATTATTATTTTTTTTTCACCTAAAAGGCAAAAGCCATAATTAGCTAGTATGCACCGCATATTAGCTCATTATGAAATACTTACCTCGAAACGAGGTGAATAGAACTTACCTGGTCCACGCCGAGCGAGATGTCATCTTGACTCGGCGTTTTTTTTTCGGGTATCGCCGCTCCAGCGCTGTGATTGGCTGGAGCGGCGATGTCGTCACTCCCGCGCATTCGCGCGGGAGACTTCAAACCGGCAAGGTCCGGCGGCTGCCGGCCCTTTAGCCGAGGATCCCCGCTGCGCATGCGCCGCTGCAATCAGCGGCGCATTGCGGGGGGAATATCTCCTAAACCGTACAGGTTTAGGAGATATTCTTTATACCTACAGGTAAGCCTTATTATAGGCTTACCTGTAGGTAAAAGTTACAAAAACCCCTATAAAACCACTTTAACCACTTCCCGACGGCCGTACGACTTTGTACGGCCGCAGGGTGGCTCTACATCTCTGGGTGGCCGTGTTTTTACGGCCTGCGCGCGCAGGCCGCGATCGGCGGCTACAGGGACAAGACGTGGAGCTCTGTGTGTAAACACAGAGCTCCACGTCCTGTCAGGGGAGAGAGGAGACCGATCTGTGTCCCTTGTACATAGGGACACAGCATCGGTCACCTCCCCCAGTCACCCCCCTTCCCCCACAGTTAGTAACACAATTCAGGGTACACATTAACCCCTTCCTCACCCCCTAGTGTTAACCCCTTCAATGCCAGTCACATTTATACAGTAATTAGTGCATATTTATTGCACTGATCGCTGTATAAATGTGAATGGCGCCAAAAATGTGTCAAAAGTGTCCGATGTCTCCGCCATAATGTCGCAGTCACGAAAAAAAAATGCTGATCGCCGCCATTAGTAGTAAAAAAAAATAATAAAAAATAATAATTCTGTCCCCTATTTTGTAAGCACAATAACTTTTGCGCAAACCAGACGCTTCTTGCGATTTTTTTTTATTCTTTTTATTTTTTTTTTTTAACAAAAATATGTAGAATAATACGTATCGCCTAGACTGAGAATTTTTTTTTTATTTTTTAAAAATTGGGCAATTTATTATAGTAACAAGTAAAAAATATTGTTTTTTTTTTCAAAATTGTCGCTCTATTTTTGTTTATAGCGCAAAAAATAAAAACCGCAGAGGTGATCAAATACCACCAAAATAAAGCTCTATTTGTGGGGAAAAAAGAACGTCAATTTTGTTTGGGAGCCACGTCGCATGACCGCGCAATTGTCAGTTAAAGCGACGCAGTGCCGGAAGCTGAAATTTCACCTGGTCAGGAAGGGGTATATGTGCCCAGTAAGGAAGTGGTTAAGGCATTTTTTATCAATAAGTTAAATTATACCTATCATTCTGTTCAAGAAGTACGTGAGGACATACTGCAAAAATGGGTTTCTATGGCCAACAGGCACAAGTATTCACTTAGGCATTTTTATAACTAATGCCCATTATTCAACTGGTTCGCTCATCATGTTTCCAACATTACATAGAAATTAACAACACAGAGGGGGGCAGGGTCAGCGAACTGCAGAAAATAAATTAGACCAAAGAGAAGCTAGTTATATGCAAGATGTATTGCTCCCGCAACGTAAATCCTCCCAACGCCCCGCGTAATGTAGTTCTCTGCCGGTGACCCTTCCGCTAAATCACGGAATTAAGATGACTGATCTGCAATTTGCATCCGTTTTGCAGTCCATCAACAGTACATTATTAAAACTAGCGAGGCGAGATGCATTAAGACGAAGCTCACACGTGTAGCAAGGCCTAGATCAGCTGCCCCCCCCTTCCACCCCCATCTCGATGCTCTGTTCTAAGACTATAAATATTCATTGTAATGTAACTGAAAATTATTGAAGTGAGAGAAAAAAAGGAGTAGCAGGGAAACCATTTGCTTCAATTCATAAACAGCATCTGTTGGGGAAGTTATTCATAGATTGCTCCGGGGCCTGCTGAGCTGAAATCCAATGGAAAAAAAAAAGATGCCGTTGCTGGTAAATTGGCCAGAGCAGACTAAGGAGATGGTATAAAGCATGAGTCGCTGACAGGCAGGGAGAAGAATCAGACTCTAGCTTATTTTATGTCTTTTATCACTGTGACACAGAAGTAGCCCCGAGCCAAAAATTTCAAGCCGCTCAAATTAGAGGAACAGTCTTCGAAGTTTATTAAGGTCTAACGAGCAGATAAAGGTATATCACGCAAAGGTTTCTCACAGGGCTCCATCGTTTTATTTATCTTATGCCTGAGTACCGCTGAACTCTCACCCGTGGGGTTCCCCAGGCTCCAACTTTCCTTGTGCGCTTTTGCTGTTAGCAAGGTTAATCTGAACAACTTTGTTTAAGTAGTCCAGATTTGGACAGGTGAAATCCCACGTGCGCAGCTCAACTATCTCATTATTAGTTTCTCACTAGTGGTGGTTATACTTTCAGGATAACGTTATGTGGGTGACATAGGTGTGCGCACAGGGTGTGCCAGGTGTGCCCAGGCACACACTAATCACTCCCTGCAGTGCAGATTCCCCCTGCTGCCCAGTGTCCCCTCCCACAGCATGGCTGGCTTCCCTCCTCTCCCAATGGCTACTGCAGTGGGCACTCATAGATGATATGTCAGGATGAGTGGGGGAAAGGGTAATGTCATTTACTGGCCCCTTCCCTTTCAGAATGAACATAGTGAGAGATCGGTACCGTGTTTTTGAGCTTTCAGGTGCACACCCTAATGCAACAGGCTGCGCACACCTATGGTGGGTGAATTTATGTTAATTGGAAAGATTGCGCTTTTTTTCTGCTTACTTTGCTGGGGAACATATTGCTGTGAAGTGAAGAAGATTGCCCGTGGCTTCTCCAGTGATATGGACTTTAGTGTATTTTGTAAATGTCATTCTTAAAAGCTTAAAGTAGAACTATAAGCAACACATATTTTTTTTTTTTTCATTTTGAATAAAGTAAGGAAAGGTTATAATCCCAGTCAGATTTTTATTTGTTTTGCCATCTGTGTCCCATTGTGAAGATTCATCTTTACTTCCTGTCCCATAGCCAAAACAGGAAGTGACATACCTCCCAACTGTCCCTGATTTCGAGGGACTGTCCATGATTTGGAGCAATCTCCCTCTGTCCCTCATTCCTCCTCATTTGTCCCTCATTTTGGTCTGATCTATATAGTTGTATATAAAATGCACTTTTTATCTATCAAAAAGTGTTTCCAATTGCTAAACCTTTTATCTGATCTCTAAATGGCTGCATTTGTAAATTCAAAAGGCAATATAAAGGAATAGTAGTGGTAAAAAAAGTGAGTTTAACCAATCATATTGTTTTGTACAATTCTCCTTTAAGGGGGCAAGGGGTGTGTCCTGTGCCTGCATACTTGTGTTGATAGGTGTAGGGTAAAAGTTGGGAGGTATGGGAAGTGAGGAAATCCCTGCAAATTAAGGGAGATCCTTGGGGAAACCCAGGTCACCAGAATGAGTGTCCTCGTTGGAAGATTTTACCTCTATTAATTTTCTGGACAACCCAAAATGTGGGAATTTCTTTTACTTTCACCATTAATCAGAGCTTTTTTTCTCAGAAGATAGGTGCAGGAACTCAACCATGACCCGTTCAGATTTCACAAACAGTAGAAGGGTCTTTAAGGGGCAATAAATAACAGGATTGCATTACATACAGAGTGCAGAGTTCAGGGGGGGTTACACACAGAGTGCAGAGCTGTCACTTGTAAACACAGAAACCAGATTTGGCAGGGGTCACCGCATCCTGGGCTGTTTCTGAAGCCCGCACCACTCTCCCAGCCTTTTTGCGGCCGTTCAGCAGGGCAGTCCCTGGAGCCTGTGGCCACCTAGCTGGGGTGTTCCCGGAACCCGCGGCCGCTCACCCAGCCTCGTCGCAGGCGCCCATTCAGTTCACGGCATGTCTGGGGGGCAGAGACTAGAGGTCAGCTGACTGGTGAGGAATGTGAAATGGGAGGGGCTGGAGGAGACGCTATCTCCTGATTTCGGCATAGGTGTCACTGCTACGAGACATCACAAAGTCGGAGACACTAAAGCTGGAGACAGTAACACTACCTGTGATTATAGTTGCCATTAAAAGGACTCAGGAAGAGCTAAATGTCCGTGGGTTAAGGGCGCAAATTACTTGTCTTGCCTTGGGTGCTGACAACCCACGCTACGAAAATTATTTTACTGTTAGGGGTCCCCACAACTTGGGAAATTTTATCAAGGGGTCACGGCACTAGAAGGTTGAGAACCACTGTTCTAGACCATGGAATGTTTGTGGAAAAAGCCACTGGCAACTGCTCTTGGCATGCTTCTTATTGCCTTTAAGATATAAAATTATTCCAGTAACATTTTTGCATTTCCTTTTAACCAGGAATGTTGAGAGTGTAATTTTTTACTTTTATTTAGCTATTAGTTTTTTATCTTTTCTGGTGTCCCACTTTAAGCTAAAGAACCTGTGAACTGCCATTGTCTACCCTGTGCCACAGTAATTCTCTGATTTCACAGCATTCCCACAAGTATGGCATATTCAAGCTGGACCAATGTAACTATGCAATAAAATCCATACCTGGAGTTCATATTTAAATATCTAGGGCAGGTTACTTGTGTGGGGCATGGGATTTTATTTGGAACCCGAAATTTTCGGTGGGAAAAGCCTCAGGTAATTGCACCTTGCATGCTCCTTATTGCCGCTGAGCTAAAAAATATTTCCAACAATATTTTTAGCATTCCTTTTAATCAGGAATGTTGAGGAAGTAGTGCTGCCTGTTTATATTTCACCGTTAACCTTCCCAAGGGGCAGGTCCATGACATGGGCTTAGAGCCAGTGTGCCCAACCAGTGGCCCGTGGAGCACTCTGATGTGGCCCGCGACCTCCTGCTCTGGAATGGAATACAATAGAATAGAATACTGTTATTAAAGGTACGTTTATTACTAAAATCACAGTGTATATATGGGCATATCTGTTCTGCAGTGGTTACTGGGCTGCTTTTAAACTGATCTGCAGGTGCAGAGCAATGCAAACCTGCACTGAGCCATAGACTTCTATTACCTGCGAGTTTGATGTGGTTTCTAAAAGGGCACCACACCTACAGGATATAATAGAATCCCGTGACCACATCCCCTTCGAGACGAAACGCAGAGAGGCGACGTTCTGACGTCACCGCGCTTTGTGATCCGACCCGGAAGATACGGGCTGTTTGTTTTGAGAGCCGGCCGGCTTATTTTACTGGATGCTTTATATCTGCTGATTTGATATAAGTGCAATTCCTTTTACTACCGATTAAACCTGAGGATTTTACACTATGTGAGTCCCTTCTTCCTTCCCATACATATTTTGTGTTGGCATATTGATTGAGACCATCCATTGCTTTGATCGTCCTGGGCTGGAAATACGTTCCAAGGATACTATCGTGCACGCTGTATTTGATCTCCTATAATTTAGAGATCATTTATTTTCGGTAAGAGGCAGTGTGTGATCTTGGTGGAAGTGCCTTTCTCATCACTTTTTTTTCCCTTGGATGTTTTGGTGACCATTCTCACTTGGGAGACCATTTATTATGAACTTTCTTCCCTATTTGGTGGACTTTATATTGGATCACGGTTCATTCGTGATTGTACACTGATTCTTTACACATTTTACTGTTTATGAACCTTTTATGTATTCAATGCATTATATTTTGATCTACATTGTTGTTTAGTTTATTCACTCATAGCCACTATATTATTCATTTGTCCTACTTTTTGGTGTTTTTTTCAGCACATAGCGCCAATAGGCCTAATTAGCGTGACTTTTTTCTGTTTACATCAGGATATAATAGAAGTCTATGACAAAGTGCAGCTAACCTGCAGGAAAGCCACATGTGAACTGTGCTGTACTCGCAGTGAGGGTAAACAACCGTGCATCAGTGTGAAAGTAGCCTTAAGCCCCTTTCACACAGTCAGTCCGACCCAATCGGACCCTCCATTCACCTCTAAGGAGTGGCAGATGTAAATGGACTACCTCGCCTACCTCCAAAAAAATAAAAAGAGTACAGTGGGCTCTATAGAGTGGAGTGGACTGCTATCCACGCACTCCGCTCATTGTGGCCCACGCCCGGTTACCAAGTTGCTTAAGTAGCCCTCACTCTTCAAAAGGTTGGGCACCCCTGGCTTAGAGTAAGTAGGTTTAGTGCAGTTGGTCACCTAGTGGCATAAAGAAATTACTGCAAGTGAGGCCCTGTACACAGGATCAGACTAAACCGATTAAAACGGACTGAAGTTCAGTTTCATCGGTCCAAACCGACCGTGTGTGGGCCCCATCGGTCAGTTATCCTTCGGTCCAAAACTTTAGAACTTGCTTTAAAATTGAACCGATGGACGCCTAACCGATAGGTCAAAACCGATGGTTAGTACGCAAAAGCATCGGTTCAAAACCTGCGCATGCTCAGAATCAAGTCGACGCATGCTTGGAAGCATTGAACCTTATTTTTCTCTGCACGTCGTTGTGTTTTACGTCACCGCGTTGGACTCAATCGGTTTTTTAACCGATGGTGTGTAGGCACATCAGACCATCAGTCAGCTTCATCTGTTAACCGATGAAAACGGTCCTTCGGACCGTTCTCATCGGATGGACCGACCGTGTGTACGCGGCCTGACAGTTCAAGATTACAACTGAATCTTGCAGCACAAAACTAAATGATTTACTTTTATTTAGCTATTAATTTTATTTTGTTTTGTTTTTTTTCCCTGGTGTCCCAATTTAAGCTAAAAAAACTCCGACCTGCCATTTTCTACCCTGTCCTTTATTTAGAAACGAGAATGCGGATTGGAAAAGCCACGATTAACTGCTTTCGGCATGCCGTTTATTGCCTCTAGGCTAGAAAATATTTCCAATAATATTTTTGGCTTTCCTTCTAATCAGGAATGTTGATGATGTAGCGTTGTGTGTTTACATTTCACCTCTAATTGATGTTAGGCGAGGGGTGGGCTCACTTCTCTCTTATCTCATTCTTTCTAATTTACTCTCGCAGTTGCTGGAATCCTGTACACACAGCTGCACCGTGATTCAAGAGCTCTCACTGAAAAGGATTATGGGAGCTAGCGGACTAATTGTGCCGCCTCTATGTGAGGCTGTCATCAATTTATTAAGATGATTAACCTAAAATAACTGAACATTACAGCATCTGTGCACATATGAAAACACATTCTTTATTTTCCCGCGGCTCATTTTGTGCTCTCTGTAGGTGTTTGGAGTCAAATATTAACAAGCGATGATACACTATGCTAATATATCTGTTATGTAACATTACTGGCAATGCAGCAGCCAATTTAAATTTAGTTTTATAGCCACAAAAGATGCAGCAAAATAGAATAAAAAAGTTTTCCATGCTATTTTATGAACTCAGCATGATGGCACCAGGGGTGTGCAATGAACCACAGCAGCCAACCCCAATTCTAAATGGCATGAATTAAGAACAGTCAGATCGTTGTACGGTGTTTGCTGATTGGTTGCACACTGTGCCTGGTTTTAAAGTGACACTAAACATTCTTAACCACTTCAGCCCGGAAGATTTGGCTGCTCAATGACCAGGCCATTTTTTGTAATACGGCACTGCGTTGATTTAACTGACAATTGCCTGGTCGTGCGTCGTTTCTACCCGAACAAAAACTGATATCCTTTTTTCCCTCAAATAGAGCTTTCTTTGGGTGGTATTTGATCACTTCTGCAGTTTAAATTTTTTGCGCTATAAACAAAAAAAACAGCAACAATTTTGAAAAAAAAACCACAATATTTTGTACTTTTTGCTATGATTAACAACTTAAGACCCATACCATTATGCAGGTTAAGGACCTTGCCCCTTTTTGCGATTCGGCACTGCGTCGCTTTAACTGACAATTGCGCGGACTTGCGACGTGGCTCCCAAACAAAATTGGCGTCCTTTTTTTCCTACAAATAGAGCTTTCTTTTGGTGGTATTTGATCACCTCTGCGGTTTTTATTTTTTGCGCTATAAACAAAAATAGAGCGACAACTTTGAGAAAAATGCAATATTTTTTACTTTTTGCTATAATAAATTCCCCCCAAAAATATATAAAAAAAAATTGTTTCCCCTCAGTTTAGGCCGATACGTATTCTTCTACATATTTTTGTTAAAAAAAAATCACAATAAGCGTTTATCGATTGGTTTGCACAAAATGTATAGCGTTTACAAAATAGGGGATAGTTTTATTGCATTTTTATTAATAATCTTTTTTTTACTAGTAATGGTGGTGATCAGCGATTTTTTTTTTTCACGACTGGGACATTATGGCGGACACATCGGACACTTTTGAGACATTTTTGGGACCATTGACAAATATACAGCGATCAGTGCTATAAAAATGCACTGATAACTGTGTAAATGTCACTGGCAGGGAAGGGGTTAACACTAGGGGGCAATCAAGGGGGTTAACTATGTGTTTTAACTGTAGGGGGATGAGAGTGACTGGAGGAAATGACAGATCATTGGGCCTAATCCTCAAAAACCCGGCGCAACGTAACTTTTCGTATTTAAGTTACACCGCCGCAAAATCTCTACCTAAGTGCCCGATCCACAAAGCACTTACCTAGAAATTTTTAGCGGTGTAACTTAAATCCGTCCGGCGCAAGGCGTTCCTAATTTAATGGGGCGAGTCCCATTTAAATTAGGCGCGCTCCCGCGCCGGACGTACTGCGCATGCTCCCGATGTCATTTTCCCGACGTGCATTGCACGGTTTTACGTTACGCCGAGTTTTGTGAATCGCGCCGGGTAAAAAAAGTTGCGTCGGGGAAAAAAAAAGATACGGCGGAAAAAAAAAAGTAAAAAAAAAAAAATGACAGCGTCGCGGGAAAGAAGGGTCTACTTTTACATGGTGTACTAACTTTACACCTTGTAAAAGCAGCCCTAATTTTGCGTTTGCAAACTAATACTTACGGAGAAAAAACGAAGCGTAAAAGCTTTGTGGATCTCTAATTTGCATACCCGAAGCGGCATTTCGACGTGAAATGCCCCCAGCGGCGGCTGCGGTACTGCATCCTAAGATCCGGCAGTGTAAGTCCCTTACACATGTCGGATCTTCTCCCTAACTTTTGGAAACTGATTCTGTGGATCAGTTCCAAAGATAGAAACAGGGATACGACGGCGTATCCCTTTTGTGGATTACCCCCATTGTTCCTAGTTAGTAGGAACTCACAATCTCTCTCTCCTCTCAGAACAGGGATATTGTGTGTTTACACACACACAGACGTCCCTGTTCTGCCTCTCGTGCCCGCGATCGCATGTGGCCGGCGGTCTTCGTGACTGCTGGCCACGCGCATCGGCACCCACTTTAAAGCTGAACTATGACCATGTATGGAAAAAATTGCACCCCCTCTTGTACACCCCCCCCCCCTCCCCTTTCCAGCTTATAATCAATCTTTATTTTTTAAATAAAAAATTCCCAGTCATACTCATCTTCATACCTTCCCCAACAGTGCCAATGATTGGCCCGTTGAAGCCACTTTCCATACTGGTCTCTGAGCATTCTTGTTACCACCTCTCTCGCCAACATTATTACCCCAGCACTGTAGTCAGTGTGAAACCAGCGTTTACGCCATACTTTACCTGGGTATATGTGAGGGTTTACATCCACTTTAATGTAGACTGGTCAAAGGCTTGCAAGAGCACCACAGTCAGAGAACATGGGCTTACCCAAAATAGCCAGAGTTGTCCATGGCTGCAGACACCATTGTTCTGCTGTGTGCAGGGCCGTCTTAATAGCATCCTGGGCCCATGGGCAAAGTAATGCACTGGGGCCCCTGCCAGCCTGCCCCAAATTTACGCACCTACTCAAAAATTAAAAGATAAATAATTTATAGAATTAAATATATATATATATATATATATATATATATATATATATATATATATATATATACAGTATATGTATATTAGTACTTTCAATAAAATAGATTTTAAACAATAAGAAAACATGCCATAATTCAAAGACTAAATCAACACAAAGAGCACAGGGGCAGGCAGAAGGGCATCATGAGTGCAAAGTACAAGTTCTGGGATGCCAATCAGGACAAGGCCATCATCCTGGGAAAACTTAGTTAAATGCATGACTATCCTAGCAGATATAGGACAGTTGGCAAATATGATGTAATGCAAGACTATCATGGGGCCCCCATGCACCTGGGCAGTGCCCAAGTGTACCCACGCATTAAGACAGACCTGGCTGTGTGGCTCCTCTTTTCCCCTCTCATGGCAGATTCTAATGGACGATGACTTGACCACAACCCTATCAGGTCACTATGAGATGTTGAATGTGTTCCGTAATGATCTTTGCCTGCTCAGGTATGAAACCTGCATCAGCATCCATCCAAATGCACCCCCTCCAGTGCCATGGTGCCTCATAGTTTGAGAAATTCTGGGCTAGGCTACAAAACTGCAATATCCTCCTGATATCTCCCTTTTGTGTATCTTCTGCTTTGAGATTCTGCTACATTGTGTCCCTGTGCCCAGACTAAGGATGTTAGCTTAGTGTTTGACTGGTATGGAGAGCTATTGAGAACAGTCGCTAATGAATAAAAAGCCCACATCTGACCATAATTCTAACCCTCAGCACTCTCTTGAGAATGCTTTCATGTTATGTCTTACACTATTCCGTTAGTTTTGTCACAGATAAAATAAACCGATCCATGGCTCACTGTAAATTCCACTTATCTGAATGAAGATTGCTGTACCAGATGCCTTTGATGACAAGGATGTCGCTCGATCGTACTTAAAGTGGTTTATATATCTTCTGACATCTTCATAAAGGCATGAAACAAGTCCAATATAGAATAAAAAATGATGCCAGTTTAATATTGAATGACACATACTGTATGTGCAAGTTGCACTCTCATGCATTCTGATCTTGCTGAATGGAGAATCTTGAACCAATGTTATTTCCATCATTTTGCCTATTACATTTGTCAAGCTGGCATGTTGGACAACCTGAAAGTCATTTGCAATTATACTTTAAGGCCTCGTACACACGATAGGTTAACCAGAGGACAACGGTCTGAAGGACCGTTGTCATAGGTTAACCTATGAAGCTGACTGATGGTCCGTCGTGCCTACACACCATCAGTTAAAAAAACTATCGTGTCAGAACGCGGTGGCGTAAAACACAACGACGTGCTGAAAAAAATGAAGTTCAATGCTTCCAAGCATGCGTCGACTTGATTCTGAGCATGCGTGGATTTTTAACCGATGAACGTGCCTACTAACGATCGTTTTTTTCCCAACGGTTAGGAATCCATAGGTTAATTTTAAAGCAAGTTGGCTTTTTTTTAACCTATGGATAAATAACCTATGGGGCCTACACACGATCGGTTTGGACCGATGAAAACGGTCCATCAGACCGTTGTCCTCTGGTTAACCTATCGTGTGTACGAGGCCTTAGTGTACATTTCACTGATGAGATGTTTTATGTATACTCCTTCCAGTGTGAATGTACTCTAGAAGAAATACAATTAAGAGATTTAAAGTGACTCTGTCACTAAGAATTAGGTTAAATATAGGATGTACCTGCAAAGAAGAAGGAAAAATGCTTGAACACTGATCTGAGGGATAGAAATCATTCCTCAAAGTCTCTGCAGACTCTGATGCCTCGTACACACGACCGGTTTTCCCGGCAGGAAAACCGCCATGAGAGCCTTTGGCCGGGAATCCCGGGCGTGTGTATGCTCCATCGCAGTTTTTTCCGACAGGAAAACAGCGGGGAAGAAAAGAGAACATTTGCATGGGATCACGCCTCATTTGCATGGGTCACGCCCACTTCCACCTACGCCGGCTTACGCCTTAGAAACCCACGCCATGCTGGTGCAGCGTTGGAAGCACTGAATTCCATGCTTGCCTCTCTGTGCTGCGTTGGCGTAGCGTACAGTGGTTATTCTATGGCGGCGTAATGTGCGCCCACACTCTGTGAATCTGGGCCATTGGGTATAATTTCCATAGCTCCCAACTGTCCCTGATTTCGAGGGCCTGTCCCTGATTCAGAGCAATGTCCCTCATTCCTCCTCATTTGCCCCTCATTTTGGGCTGATCTATATAGATGTATATAAAATGCACTTTTTATCTTTCAAAAAGTGTTTTCCAGCGCTAAACCTTTCATCTGATTTCTAAATTGCTGCATTTGTAAATTCCAAAAGCCAATATGAAGGAATAGTAGTGGTAAAAAAAAAATACTTGTGGGTTTAACCAATCATTTTATTTTTTACAATTCTCTTTTAAGGGGGTGGCAAGGGGTGTGTCCTATGCCTGCATACTTTTGCTGATAGGTGTCTCTCAATCCCATCTCAAAAGTTTGGGAGGTATGGATTTCTCTTTATCAGAGCAGCATTCAGCTATACAGGCAGCATAGGAATATTTACCTTCTTCTTTGTAGGTACATCTATATTTTTAATGAGAGTGTGACTTTAAAAAAAAAAAAAACTTTAAAGGGATCAACTTTTTTCAGATTATTTATCTCAGTTGTAGAAAAAACATGATGAGCTGCATCTGCTGTGGTTCCTTTTATTTCTCAGATACCTCAGAAAAAAGAACTCCCTGCTGAAATTCATAATTTTGTTCCTGTCCACCTCTGAGTTTTGGGTATGCCAACCTTGGCATGTACCAGCTCCTATTTTTCTGTAAAATGTAAAAAAAGCGAAAGTTGGCCCATCCACAAAAGGTATTTTGTGAGAAAGGCATTTATTGTACTCCAGTGTCCTGCTGTTGAATTCTCCTTAAAATAAACCATAAATCTAGTAGTGATGGTAGAGCTCCTCATAATGGGTACCTCAGGTTCACAGGCCCAGGAGCTCAGCAGAAGGAGCTCACCAATAGATTTCCCAAGTGAGCTAGGAAATTGCCAGGTGGTTTAACACTTTAGGAACCTGCCAACTCCAGATGAAGTCAGCAACCAGGTGAACAACATTAATAAAATCTCTCTTTATTTCTTAAAAAGGAGTAAAAAAAGGAGTAAAAAGGAGTAAAAAGCTTACCTAAAAGATGCAACACTGATGCGTTGCAGCCTGAAAAGTCCTTACTCTTAGTTAATTACATAAAAATGACAAGACAAATACTGTATAACAGATATTTGCCAGTGTTGGCTCTTTTATGGAACCTTTTTAGACCCGGTTCACACAGGGGCAGCATGACTTTGGGGGCAAGGCGATCTCAAGACGACTTCAGAGGCGACTTGCAAAATGACTTCTATATTGAAGTCAATGCAAGTCGCCCCCAAAGTCGTACAAGAACCTTTTTCTAAGTCGGAGCGACTTGAGTCACTCCTATTAGAATGGTTCCATTGAACAGAAAGGGACGTGACTTGACAGGCGGCTGAGTCGCCTGACGAGTCGCCCCTGTGTTAACCGGCTCTTACTCCTTTTGATGAAATAAAGAGACATTTTATTTATGCTCACCTTGAATTGAAAGACTCCTGTGTTAGCAGTTGGAGGCTGTTATTCAAGCATGGTGACAGCATGAAGAGAGCCCCACCCCTCTTTGATTAGTGTAGCGTGTAGCAGAACCGCAAGTTTTTGATGTTTGGTTTAATGCTTCAGCATCTACCAAATATTTATGTTTTGGGTAGGCTGACCCTTTAGGCTCCATTCACACCTAGGTGTTGAAATTTTACAGGCTTTATTCGGGTGTTTTATCGGAAAATCCGACAAGAAAACCATGGATTTTTTTTCCGACGGAATCTTGGCTTAAACTTGTCTTGCATACACATGGTCACACCAAATTCCGACCGTCAAGAATGCGGTGACGTACAACACTACAATGAGCTGAGAAAAATTAAGTTCAGTGATTCCGAGCATGCGTCAAATTTATTCCGAGCATGCATGTTTTTTTTGGTGCGTCGGAATTGCATACAGAAGATCGGAATTTCCTCCAAGAACTTTTCAACTTTTCAGCTCTCAAATTTTTCATGGCGGAAATTCCGACAGAAAAATTACGATGGAGCCTACACACGGTCTGAATTTCCGACCAAAAGCTCACATCGGACTTTTCTTTTTGGAATTTCCAATCGTGTGTACGCGACATAAGAAGTCTACATGCAGGGATGTTAAAATCAGACTGAAGGCAACAGCAGAATTAAAACAGATGAATGTAACATATACAGTTTAGGCTCCATTCACACCTAGGTGTTGCTATTTTACAGGCATTTTTCGGACGATTTTTCCTGTTTTTTTTTGGGGCATTTTTGCAGACTTTTTGCACGTTTTTGTACAGGCATTTTGAAGTTCAAGAAATGGTCGCACACCAGAGCCAACAGGATATTTGCTAAACTGAAATCGGAAAAAGTCCAAGTCACAAGAGTGATCCAGAGAAGTGCAGACATACAGAGGTCAAAGAGAATCTATTGAAAAGGCACAGGATGGAAATCCAGCAGTCTATTAAAGCACTTCTTATTTGGCCAGGGGTGAACTGCAGTGCTTACTAATGACCAACATTTCTCCTTAGTGTGCCTTTCTCCTTAGTGTGCCTCTCTGAAACTAATCTGAATGCATTACAGAGTGATGGTATGTGATAGAGATTAGCCCTGCAGTTAGATTTTACTTTTAAAAGTTCAAATTCTGGCAGGTTCACTTTAATTTGAGGGTTTACCCATTATATTTTCTACATAATATGATACAAGGAAAAAACACTTTCCAAGAAAAGACAATGGCCACTTTTACAATCTAAAATCACGTTATTGTTTCTCTTATCTACTCTTGTGCTATGTAGCTGTTTTACTATACATATGAGATATATAAAGAACCAAGGGCTGACTAAGTCTACTGCTTCACCTAAAAGCAAAATATAATTTTCAGATGGAGTGACCCTATAATACCTTGGCCTAATTAGTGAATAAGGTCACGGATTCTTGCAGACCAATTTGATATAGATTCATGGTCTATTCTTCTCTATATCTAGCCTGCGCAACGATTGCAGGCTATCAAAGAAACGTTGTAAGCTGTTTGAATTTGCAGAACGGGGCCAAAACACACAGCAATTATGAATGGCCTTTTCAGCTGAGTGCTCGGCGGAATAACTAAATGATAAATAATCCATCGACTTCATAATGGCTGTGTAACCAGTTAATGTGGCTAAAATAATTGTTGACTAATAGGTTTACAAATGTCTCATTTTGTTTGCTGTGCTCTTGTATATTGATATTAATATCATGCACTATCTAATTTAGTCTTTGTTTTCATCACCCTGTGCTCCCAGATCGAGAGAATAACCATTGTATAAATGTCAGACTATGCTGTTAAAGGGATTTTCAATGTTCACATGGTATTGTTATTATTGCTGCAATGTTCACCTTGAAATTATTTTTCATCTAACGTTCACATTCATACATGTATGCTGTACCATATTTTCATTACTTGAGCAGTAAAGAATTCCCAGTGTTCCAATGATGACTCCTTTCAGCTACCAGTTATGTACATTTACCCGCCTTAACAATGTACTGCTTTTGCTAAAGCATCACATATATATATATATATATATATATATATATATATATATATATATATATATCAGTGGCGGCTGGTGCTCAAAATTTTTTGGGGGGCGCAAACGAAAAAAAAAAAATTGCAGCCTCACTGTGCCCATCACATGCAGCCCCTGTGCCATCAAACGCACTGTGCCATGCCACCAAATGCAGCCACTGTGCCATCAATTGTCACCACTGTGCCATGCCATCAAACGCAGCCACTGTGCCATCAATTGTCACCACTGTGCCATGCCATCAAACGCAGCCACTGTGCCATCAATTGTCACCACTATACCATGCCATCAAACGCAGCCACTGTGCCATCAATTGTCACCACTGTGCCATGCCATCAAACGCAGCCACTGTGCCATCAATTGTCACCACTGTGCCATGCCATCAAACACAGCCACTGTGCCCCTCAACTGTTGCCACTGTGCCAATTGTCACCAATGTGCCCTTTAATTCTCACCACTGTGCCCCATGATGCCACTGTGCCCATTGTCACCACTGTGCCCCATGATGCCACTGTGCCCATTGTCACTCACCACTGTGCCCCATGATGCCACTGTGCCAATTGTCACCTCTGTGCCCTTTGTCACCACTGTGCCCCATGATGCCACTGTGCCAATTGTCACCTCTGTGCCCTTTGTCACCACTGTGCCCCATGATGTCACTGTGCCCCTTTCCCTGTAAAAAGCACTTACCTGAGGATTCCATGTGCTCCCTCGATGTCTTCTGCCGCTGTGGTGAAGCTTCAGCCAATCAGGTTCCTGATAACCAGAATCCGGGAACCTGATTGGCTGAAACGGCCGTTTGTCTTATACAATGAGCGCAGATTGCCTGCGCTCAGAGTATAGACAGCTGAGAGCCGGAGAAAAGCCTATCAGAGCCGCTGGCTTTGATAGGCAGTTCCCCTCAGCCAACCAGCTGCCGCTATTCGGTTACCGGCGTCCCGCATCCGGTTATCTGAATAGACCAGGCAGCGCTGGCAACCAACAATAACATACATTTGTGCATTTATGCACGAATGTGTGTTATTTGCAAGAGGGGGTGGCGCTGCAGCGCCCTCTATAGACGGCCGCCAGAACTGCGGCTAAAATGTCAAAATGACATTTTAGCTGAATAAAAGTTCTTAAAGGGCCCGTTTTTTTTTTTTTTTTTGTGACTGTGGGAGGGGGGGGGGGCGGCGCCCGTGCGTCCCTATGGACGGGCCGCCACTGATATATATATATATATATATATATAATATATATATATATATACCGTACATACATTTACAGTATCTCACAAAAGTGAGAATGCACTGCAGTTTTGGAGAATTAGAGGGGTCTTGTTCCTTTATACCCAGAAGTAATAACCATTTCTTGGACAGTCTAAGAACAGATCAGGGAGGGGAAGCAAACTAAGTCCAGCATGCCTGTGCCTCTTATTAGTTGATCCTGAACTATACCAAGTACAGAAAAAGTAAGGTATAAAGTACAGGTTCACTTTGGCAATAAAAAAAAATACAGCAGTTCAGAAAGACAAGTGCATTCATAGAAAATTACAGTATGTAAAAAATGTATACTTTATTGTGAATGCTTGCTACTGCTCAGGCCGCGTACACACGATCGGTCCATCCGATGAGAACGGTCTGATGGACCTTTTTCATCGGTTAACTGATGAAGCTGACTGATGGTCAGTCGTGCCTACACACCATCGGTTAAAAAAAAGATCGTGTCAGAACGCTGTGGCGTAAAACACAACGACGCGCTGAAAAAACGAAGTTCAATGCTTCCAAGCATGCGTCGACTTGATTCTGAGCATGCATGGATTTTTAACCGATGGTTGTGCCTACTAACGATCGTTTTTTTTTCCTATCGGTTAGGAATCCATCGGTTAAAATTAAAACAAGTAGGCTTTTTTTTAACCGATGGATAAGTAACCGATGGCGCCCACACATGATCGGTTTGGACCGATGAAAACGGTCAATCAGACCGTTCTCATCGGTTTAACCGATCGTGTGTACGCGGCCTTATGGTAGTATATTTTATTCGATTGTACTCACACCCATTGAAAAAGAGATTTCGTGTTTATGTACAGTGCCTTACAAAAGTATTCATCCCCCCCTCCGTGTTTTGTTGCCTCACAACCTGGAATTAACATGGATTGTTTGAGGATTTGCATCATTTAATTTACAGAACATGCCCACAACGTTGAAGATTTTTTTATTGTGAAGCAAACAACAAATAGGACAAAATAACAGAAGAAATCAATATGCATAACTATTCACCCCCCCTAAAGTCAATACCTTGTAGAGACACCTTTTGCGGCTATCACAGCTCCAAGTCGCTTTGGATAAGTCTATGAGCTTGCCACATCTTACCACTGGGATTTTCGCCCATTCCTCTTTGAAAAACTGCTCCAGCTCCTTCAAGTTGGATGGATTGCACTTGTGAACAGCGATCTTTTAGTCTGACCACACATTTTCTATTGGATTGAGGTCTGGGCTTTGTCTAGGCCATTCCAACACATTTACATGTTTCCCCTTAAACCACTCAAGTGTTGCTTTAGCAGTATGTTTGGGGTCATTGTCCTGCTGGAAGGTGAATCTTTGTCCTAGACTCAAATCACACACAGAGTGCTACAGGTTTTGCTCAAGAATATCCCTGTATTTAGCTCCATCCATCTTTACCTCTACTCTGACCATTTTTTTCGAGTCCCGACTGCTGAAAAACATAGGTGTTGTTTGGGTGATGTGTTGGGTTTGCACCAGACATAGCGTTTTCTTTGATGACCAAAAAGTTAAATTTTAATCTCATCAGACCTGAGCACCTTCCTCCATACATTTTGGGAGTCTCCCACATGCCTTTTCGCAAACTCAAAACGTGGCATTTTGTTTTTTGCTGAAAGTATTGTAATGGCTTTCTTCTGGCCACTCCGCCATACAATCCAACTCTTGGCAGATTTGCTGTTGTGCCATGTTCTTTCCATTTGGTTATGATAGATTTGATGGTGCTCCTAGGGATCATCAAAGATTTGGATATTTTTTTATAACCTGACCCTGACTTGTACGTCTCAACAACATTGTCCCTTACTTGTTTGTAGAGTTCCTTGGTCTACAAGGCAGTGTTTGGTTAGTGGTGCCTCTTGCTTAGGTGTTGCAGCCTCTGGGGCCTTTCAAAAAGGTGTGTCTATGTAATGACAGACCCTGTGACACTTAGATTGCACACAGGTGGACATCATTTTACAAATTTGTTATGGGCTTCATAACAAAGGGGGTGAATACATACGCACATGCCAATTATCAGTTTTTTATTTCTGATAAAATAGTTTTATGTAATTTTACCTCACCAACTTAGACTAAAGGCTGTAACGTAAAAAAATAGGTAAAAATCCAAGGGGGGTGAATACTTTTGCTAGGCACTGTGTATATATATATATATATATATATATATATATATATATATATATATATATATATATATATATATATATATATATATGCTGTATGATTGCATTACACATGGTGACTCTCGCACTCTACACTTGTATCTCTTGGGTGCTCCACCTTCCTAGCAGATGACCAGACTCTTACTCCTTCTCTCTGTGTCTCATCTTATACTGCTTCCTTGTCTCTGTCTCTGCTCTGCCTCCTCTCATGGTCAAGGATGCATCCTTCCCGGTCTTGTTTCATAGCCACAGTTCACACTCTTCAGGGGCAGGAACTCCTCTGAAGACGGCTGGATTCTAAACCACAGGCTGTCATAGGTTATCTACAACTTTGGTTTGGTATTTTCTCCACCATTTTACTTTGGAACCGCGACGGTGCGTCCATAACGGGCGACGGAGCGCCGCCCCCCCCCTCTCACCTCTCTAATTACCATAGATAAATTCTTGCCATATGCTCTAATAGGCACCCAAAAATGTGAGAAGTGGGCACAACGTTGTGCGTTCGCTTCTCACTAAGCAGTATGTTAGGAAAGCAAAGGAATTCACTTTGCTAACATTGAACCACCACTCAGCCAATCAGGTGCACCAGGTCTGTGTTACCTGTCACCGTCTTGGTTAAAACGACAGGTGCTGTGATTGGAGGCCTACCAGGCATCCACTCACAGCAGGGGACGAGAGGAGGAGCAGGCAGGAGAAGACATTGGGGTCGGGGAAGAAATGGAGGTCACCGGACACCGCTCGCCGCCTGCCGCCGTCACCCGCTGCCCACCCGAGACAAGGTAAGTCCCGGGCAGGCAGGGGGGACAGTGACAACATTTTGGGCACAGTGGCAACATTTTGGGCACAGTGGCAGCACTTGGGGCACAGTGGCAACATTTGGGGCAAAGTCGCTGTGTTTGATGGCATAGTGAAAGGGTTTTATGGGCAAAGTGGCTACATTTGATGGGCACAGTGGCAGCGTTTGATGGGCACAGTGGCAGCATTTGATGGGCACAGTGGCAGCATTTGATGGCACAGTGGCTGTGTTTGATAGCACAATGGCTGCGTTTGATACAGTGGTTGCGTTTGATGGGCACAGTGAGGCTGCAATTGATGGGGGTTTTTTTCAGAATTTTTCAGTTTGTTTGCGCACCCCCAAAAATTTTGAGCACCAGCCGCCACTGCTTTGGGATCTCAAAGGTACAACGATTCTTGTATGGTGACAGAAATGACTTAAGGGTCACACTAGCAACATTTCAGAACATGAAATTTACTTTACTATATTAGTGGTTTGGTTGTCCTTTTATTCATCAGTGATGACTGAAGTGTTTGTAATAGCTTTCACCTCTGTGGAATTCAGTCCTCAGTGGGCAGTCAATACCAAATAACATGAAAATACCCTTGAAGGACCTAGCATTTAGTATATCAGCATATCAGTTCCATTCAAGTCAGAGGGGACTCTCGCTAGGAGAAGGTCGGTCCTACATGCCCTTCTGGAGGTAGGCCTTTCCAAAAGGAGATAAGATATGTTTTTATTAAGATCTGCCATACACATCACACAGTAAAGACCTAACATCTGTGAATAGCATGTCATGATCTTCTTTTCTGCTGCAAGCTCCTGATTGGCCAGGAGAAGTCTTCTTATTGGGCACATTTACTTCCAGACAATTTCACCAATGAGTGGCCCTGTTGGCACCACCTGGCTTGGCACAATTTGGCTGGAAAATCAAAAGAACTTGATGAAAATGTTTCGGCCATATAATGACTGCATCCAATCAGATGCAGTCACTGTTCAGGTATTCAGACAGCAATGTGAATAAAATAGCCAGCAGGGGAGACTCCTCCATCCAGACTGTTAAGCATGTACGGAGGAAGCTATTCGATTTCTCTCATTCAGCCGCAGGCTAAAAAATAAAAATCTATGTGTATGGCTATCCTTAGTAATGTGAGAGTCTACCTAAAGCGGAACTTCACCCTCAAACACACACATTTTTTTAAGCCCTACCTACCTGGCGGTGAGTTCTGCTAACATTTCTAATATTCAGCCTCCCATCCGGTGGATCAAGCGCTGTCCAGTAAAGAGCCTCTTCTCTTCTGGCAGCGATTGGTCCGGCGCCACCATGTTTCCTTGTGACGTCATCGCTAGTCTGTCAGCTGTTCCATCCCTCCTCCTTTACTCAATGAAAGCCTAGGAATCCTAGGATATGTAAGGAACAACAGGCAGTGTGCGCATTATTCGCCTAAGGCGAATTACATGTATGGGGCGGCGGGGTGGACTTTATATAAAAAAAGAGGGAAAAAGCCCTATTCCTGCAAAAGACAGGAGGGGTGGAGAGGCTGGATCATCCTCGGGAGTCTGAAGATCCACGTTAATGAATCTATTCAGTTTGTATTTGTGGTACATTAGGAGAGAATAGAGAGCGCACACAGCGGCTAATCACACAGGGCTGTTATATTGTGTCTGGAGTTCAGCAATCAAAGACCTGAGCCTAAATTGCCAGAGCCGAGGTATCTGGCTGTATCCCGGGACAGAATATGTTGAATGCTTTTCTCCTTCCTGAGCCTCCAATATTCCCATTGCACTTGTTCCTAAAACAGGCTGAGGAATAAACATGTGCTGCAGCAACATACTGGAACCTAGTAACATGACTGATAAAAGTACTTATTTGCCAGCATGCCATCTTCAAATAACATCCATAAACATTTATTCAAAGTGATAAAAAAACAGGTGTTTTTAGATGCAGTTTTACCACCCACCTGAACACAGACATGATGCTGGGCAGGGCTGTATACATGATTTGACTGCCATGCTGTGCGGCAAAAATTAAACAGCACGTGGCATTTATGCCTTTTCTTCCTGCCTCTGAAATGCTGTGAGACACTTAGACATAGAACTGTAACCATGGATCAGTGAGGAGTAACGTGGCACATCAAGTGAGACTTTTTATAAGTTAAGCATTCTCTAAATGCCGAAATGTATCAGCCACAATTATTGGGCAGAGCCAAGTCCAAGTGCCAGTTATGTTTTTACATTTTTATGAATTTATTGAACTAGGAGGTTATTGTAGCCAGCGGTGTATTTTGGTTTTGTGTTGCCCTAGGCAAGATCAGGGGCCTCCCCCCCGCGTCCATCTAGATTTGTCCCACCCCTTCCTGTTTAAGATCCACCCCCTTCATTTGTAAACTCCCCAACTCTTCACAGCTCTCACTTCTTCACAAACTTCCCACCTACTCTTCAAAAATTCCACTATTTGCAGACCCCCCCACTCTCCACAACGCTCACCTCTTTACAGCCCCCCACTCTTCACAAATTACCACTTCTTCGCAACCCTCCCTCACTCTTCACAGCTCTTACCTCTTCATTTCCCCCTAAATCTATACAAATCCCCCCTCCCTGCTCTCACCTTTTCACAGCCCTACCTCCTCACATCTCTCACCTCTTCACAGACCACCCTCCCAGCTCTCATCTCTTCACAACCCCCCCCCACAGCTCTCACCTTTTCACAGCCCTACCGCCTCATATCTCTCACCTCTTCACAGACCCCCCTCCCATCTCTCACCTTTTCACAGCCCTACCGCCTCACATCTCTCACCTCTTCACAGACCCCCCTCCAATCTCTCACCTTTTCACAGCTCTAACGCCTCACATCTCTCACCTCTTAACAGACCCCCCTCCCATCTCTCACCTTTTAACAGCTCTACCTCCTCACATCTCTCACCTCTTCACAGACCCCCCTCCCAGCTCTCACCTTTTCACAGCTCTACCTCCTCACATCTCTCACCTCTTCACAGACCCCCCTCCCATCTCTCACCTTTTCACAGCTCTACCTCCTCACATCTCTCACCTCTTCACAGACCCCCCTCCCATCTCTCACCTTTTCACAGCTCTACCTCCTCACATCTCTCACCTCTTCACAGACCCCCCTCCCAGCTCTCACCTTTTCACAGCTCTACCTCCTCACATCTCTCACCTCTTCACAGACCCCCCTCCTAGCTCTCATCTCTTCACAGCTCTACCTCCTCACATCTCTCACCTCTTCACGGACCCCCCTCCCAGCTCTTATCTCTTCACAACCCCCCCTCCACAGCTCTCACCTCTTTACAACCCCCCTCCACAGCTCTCACCTATTCACAGCCCCCCTCTCCAGCTCTCATCTCATCACAGCCCCCCCAACCCCCTCCACAGCTCTCACCTCTCCACAGACCCCCCTTCCAGCTCTCACCTCTTCACAACCCCCCCCCCCACAACTCTTACCTCTTCACAGACCCCTCTCCCAGCTCTCATCTCTTCACACCCCCCCTCCATATCTCTCACCTCTTTACAACCCCCTTCCACAGCTCTCACCTCTTCACAGCCCCATCCCCACAGCTCTACCTCTTCACAGCCCCATCCCCACAGCTCTACACTCATGATTTTTAAATGTAGGGGACGGAAGGACTGCCCAATCACATCACAATGTGATTGACTGTCACAGTGGTCACATGGTCGGGAACTGGTCCTGCCAATTCCTGATTTTTACTAGAGACCAAGTTTGGTCACTGTGCTGGGTGTGTGCAGTAAACCTGGGCTGTCATTAATGCATATGTGCAACGTATGGGCATTAAAAATCACCATACATATGCATTACATGGGCTACAAAGGGTTAAAAAAAATATATATCATAGACAGAACTCAACTTTGCCATGCTATGGGGACAATGATGATTTTTTTCCATGCAAGACCATCCCAGGTATCCCTAATATTAGACCCTCAAACCTTCATTCACCTCTCTAGAGATGTAGAATTTGCAGAGCTACGTCCCCTGATTTCACATCACAAAGACAGTACGACAATGATAACATTTTGCAAATCCAACACAGTGATTTCCCCACAGCCCCTCAACATGGCATAAATCAAAACACAATGCCGCAGGCTGAAATGTATTGATTTCCGAGTCGGGGAACCGTGTTGTTCGCCACGCAAAAATAGTGTCACGCTTATTAAGCTGCGCGAGACAATAAAATGCGTTCTTTGTTGCATGCAAAACACAAACATATTACACAGAAGATATTAGAACAAGGAGCGTTTAAATGATTGGTGCAAGAAATTTGCCTGAGCAGTCTATAAATAGTGCAGCGCATCACAACGGGCAGACAAAAAGACAAGCGGAGACACATATGTGGCATCTTCTTTAAAAACGGAATAAAATATGAGCACCAGAGACAATTCAGAAGAAAAGGGATAACCAGACAGTGAAGAAAAACTACTACAAAATAAAAACCTTGGGCCAGATCCACAAACACCCGGCGCAACGTAACTTTTGTCATTTAAGTTACACCGCCGCAAATTATAAAAGGTAGTGCCCGATCCACAAAGCACTTACCTGGAAATTTGCAGCGGTGTAACTTAAAATCGTCCGGCGCAAGGCGTTCCTAATTTAATGGGGCGAGTCCCATTTAAATTAGGCGCGCTCCAGCGCCGGACGTACTGCGCATGCTCCCGACGTCATTTTCCCGACGTGCTTTGCGCGGTTTTATGTTGCGCCGGGTTTTGAGAATCGCGACGGGCGTAAAAAAAAAAAATACGAGTTGCGGCGAAAAAAAAAGACACCGTAGCGGGAAAGAAGGGTCTACTTTTACATGGTGTACTAACTTTACACCTTGTAAAAGCAGCCCTAATTTTGCGATAGCAAACTAATACTTACAGAGAAAAAACGAAGCTGAAAAGCTTCTTGGATCTCCGTAAGTGCTAATTTGCATACCCGACACAGCATTTCGACTCGAAATGCCCCCAGCGGCGGCCGAGGTACTGCATCCTAAGATCCGACAGTGTAAGTCCCTTACACATGCCGGATCTTCTGTCTATCTCTTGGAAACTGATTCTGTGGATCAGTTCCATAGATAGAAACAGGGATACGACGGCGTATCAGTAGATACGCCGGCGTATCCTTTTTGTGGATTACCCCCTTAGTTCTTTAGATCAACATGTGACTTTTTTCAAATCTAGTTGTGAGACTGAATGGACCTGAAAATAACTGTCACTTTTTTAATAAGACTTTTTATTCTGGTGTGTTAACTTTGTGAATTGACACTAAATGTCCTCTTAGCAGCTACCAACCTCTATTTCATTCTTAACTCCAGCTGACTTCAAGGTTGCTGTTAAAATATACGAAAAAAGGTGACTATAGACAGGGAAAATGCCGGAGAGCATCAAATGATAGATCCGCTTGCTCTGGCTTAAATCACATGTCTTTAGGATGTCTTAGGAAGTGTTTCTTGTGGACTAGCAGGATGGCACAATGTAATGCACGCCTGGGGAAAAATCTGTTCTCCTTTCTTTATATACATCACGTAAAAATCAGCACAAAGTTCCTGAAAGATTTTCTAGCAGGTTGGATAAAGAGCGCCTGCGATTCACTGTCACTTTCATGTTAATCCTTATGTCCGTAAGCTTTTGCCGCTTGTTCTTTTTGTTCTATTTTCTGGTTCACCTAGGGTGGATAGAGCCAAGCTGTCCAAGAACCTTTGGAACTGTTAGGTTACTCTAATGCCGCGTACAGACAGTCGTTTTATGTGATGGAAAAAAAACGACGTTTTAAATCATGAAATAAAACGACGTTTTTGAAACTTCATTTTCAAAAACGACGTTGCCTACACACCATCGTTTTTTCAAAATGCTCTAGCAAAGCGCGGTTACGTTCAGCACTCTTTTCCATTGAAGCTCGCTTCATAACTTGCTTCTGAGCATGCACGGGTTTAAAAACGTTGTTTTAAACGTCGTTTTGCCCACACACTATCATTTTAATTGACACAAAAAACAACGTTTTGAAAAACGACACAATAAATTCAAGCATGTTCAAATTTTTTTTTGGTCGTTTTTCAGAAGACATAAAACAACGTTTTCCCCACACACGGTCATTTTAAATGACGTTTTAAAAAACGATGTTTTTTTTCATCACAAAAAACGACCGTCTGTATGCGGCATAAGCGTGTAGCAGTATTCTGACCCCAATTGTTCTGATAGTGACTTATCCCTTTCTGAGACCTCTATGCCTGGCCTACATGTAACAGAGACAATCACTGCAAACAATCTTCTTCGGATAGCTAAACTTTACAAACTCTTGGCATCCACAAATATCTTTATTGCATACAATATGATGCAGTATGTGTTGGCATTTGCAAAGTTTGAAGGCCAAAATAAATATTTCTTTCCGAGTCTCAATGGGCAACTTTCAGGAACGATACAAGAACTCACAATGAGGAAGGAAGTGGCATCTTATACTGTAATGCCGCGTACAGACGATCCGAAATTCCGACAACAAAACCGTGGATTTTTTTCGAAAGGATGTTGGCTCAAACTTGTCTTGTATACACACGGTCGCACAAATGTTGGAAATTCCGAAAGCCAAGAACGTGGTCACGTACAAAATGTACAACGGCACTATTAAAGGAAAGTTCAGTACCATTCGTGTTAGTAGAAGTTTGGTGAGAGACGATTCGCGCTTTTCAGCCTTGTGCTTTTCAGTCTGTTACAGCCTGATGAATGTGCTATCTCCATTACGAACGCTAGTTTTACCCGACCGAGCGCTCCGCTTTATTCAGAGCATGCGTGGAATTTTGTGCGTCGGAATTGTCCACACACGATTGGAATTTATGTGAACGGATTTTGTTGTCGGAAAATTTGAGAACCAGCTCTCAAATTTTTGTTGTCGGAAATTCCGACCGTGTGCATAAGAGGGAGGATACATGGAAACTTGAGTGCAATTAAAACAATAACCACAGGGTAGATAGTATTTAAACATATATACAATTGTATTGTCCATACGACTGCTGGAGACTGTATGGGGTTGTGGTAAGGAAAGTGTCATCTATCTCTTCTCTTCTCTCTCCTGCCACGAGATGATAAGCAGGGGGGGGGGGGGGTTTGGTGATGACGAACAAATCAAAGCCAAGTCAAGTCTTCTCTCTCCTGCCCCGAGGTGCTAAAGTCAGAAAAAAACCGGAGGGGGGCCCTGCTGCGAGTTGCTAAAGGTGGGAGGGTCAGACAAAAAAACGGGGGGGGGGGGGTGTTCTGCTGCAAGTTTCTAAAGGTGGGGGGTCAAACTAGAAATAAATAAATAAAACGGGGGGGGGACCATCGGGCCCCTTACAGGTGTAATGCCTGTACCCCTCTGATGGCGGCATAAGCAGATGCTGATCAGGTCATCTAGTGTGCTGTGCCAGAATTAGGCCCCTTTCACTTGGGCATCATGTGGTCCA
This sequence comes from Rana temporaria, assembly GCF_905171775.1. Taxonomy (NCBI): domain Eukaryota; kingdom Metazoa; phylum Chordata; class Amphibia; order Anura; family Ranidae; genus Rana; species Rana temporaria. The sequence continues at coordinate 34,874,312 of NC_053495.1, read as the reverse complement.
ATCAGCAGGTAATCCTCTTCTGAATCAGAGCAGAAGAGGATGAACCCATGTGGGATCTTTGAGAAACCGAATGAAAACTATCTTAGGTCCTTTTACATGAGACTATCTCTGATACATTTTGTTTAGAATCTGACGAAACATGTAGGGTGGAGCAAGGACGCTAACGACATTGCGCAATCCTGACTCGCACTCTCAGCTCTGTGTTCGCCGCCGGACACTAGAACCCTGTGAGTGGATTACATTTTTTTAAATAAAAGTCTAGTTGTTTTAAACTGTTTAATGCTATGGAGGCCTTCCATCCTTTACACTTCCATTACGTGTAGGTCTGAGTGGACCTACATGTAATGAACCATACTGAGCATTGGATGGTGGAGATTTATTCCTGTGGGTGTGTGTCATAATCACTTAAGTACTCCTTGGCTCTTGCATTCTGCCTTGTCTGTGTTAACCTGTTAGGTGATTGATCTGCTCAGTCACCTGATATAAGCCAACTGTACACTCTATCCCTTGCTTGTGATAGAGACAGATCTACCTGTATTGTTCTAGACTAGTGGTTCTCAACCTTCTAGTGCCGTGACCCCTTGATAAAATTTCCTAAGTTGTGGGGACCCCTAACAAAAATTATTTTCATAGCGTGGGTTGAAAGCGCCCAAGGCAAGACAAGAAATTTGTAACCCACGGACATTTAGCGCTCCCTGAGTGCCTTCCACTTGTACAGTATTAAAACCCCTTAGGGTAAATTTTAGGATGTACCACTCTCTTTGTTCTCCTTTCTTTCTCTTTCATCTCTCTCTATCCTAATTCCTTGTTTTTTCCCCCATCCCTCCCTCTAACTGTCTTTCTTGCTCTCTCTTTTTTTCTTTTCTCTCTCTTTTTCTTTGTTTCTTCCTCTCTTATCTCCCTTCCTGGGAGAGAGGTGTGAGCTTCAGGAACAGCCCAGGATTTGGTGACCCCTGGCAAATCATCATTTGACCCCCAAGGGGGTCCCGACCCCCAAGAACGGATACTGGATTATCCCCTGAACTCAGCCTGCATCTGCCTGGACTGTCTTTGAACCAGAGCTATCTGCTGACTGCATGTAATCTGTTGTTTGCTCTGTTCGCGTCTGCCCGGCTGGGCTGGCCAGAAACTATAGCATTGTGTTTAAGTCCTGAGGCAACCAAGTACCGGTAGGCCTGCTTGCCTTAAAGTGGATATTTTTTTTTTTTGTAGGTCACAATGGGGTAGATTCAGGAAAGAATTACGCCGGCGTATCCATAGATACGCCGCGTAATTCAAAAGCTGCATCGGCGTATCTATTTTCTGTATTCAGAAAGCTAGATACGCCGACTGTGGCCTAAGATACGACTGGCATAAGTCTCTTACGCCGTCGTATCTCAGGGTGCATTCTGACGCTGGCCGCTAGGTGGCGCTCCCGTAGTTGTCAGCGTAGAGTATGCAAATTGCATACTTACGCCGATTCACAAACGTACGTCGGTTTCGTCGTAAGGCTGCTCCTGCTATTAGGAGGCGCAGCCAATGGTAAGTATAGACGCCATTCCCGCGTCGCGATTTTCAAATTTTACGTTGTTTGCGTAAGTCGTTCGTGAATGGCGCAGGACGCCATTTACGTTCACGTCGAAGCCAATGACATCCATGCGACGTCATTTACCGCAATGCACGTCGGGAAATTTTAGGGACAGCGCATGCGCAGTGCGCCCCCCTGCCCCAGAGCACCCAACCCCCCCATGTTGAGGGCATGCGGCCTGGTACGGCTCAGGAGGGGGGGGGGCGCTCGCTCGTCCCCACTCCCATTCCTGGCCGGCCGGGTAGCGTGCTTTGGATACGGGTCTGGTATGGATTGTAGGGGGACCCCCTACGTCGAATTTTCGGCGTAGGGGGGGTCTCCTTACAACCCATACCAGACCTAAGGGCCTGGTATGCTCCTGGGGGGAACCCATGCCGGTTTTGATTTTACAAATTGCCGTGGAGTTCTCCCTCAGGAATGCATACCAAATGCCGTCGCTTGAATGTGCTTTTACATGGTGTTACTAACTTTCCACATTGTAAAACCAGCCCTAATTTTGCGCAAGCAAATCGGAACTTACGCAGAAACCACAATGCTTAAAAGCTTTGTGGATCTGCTTAAGTCCTCATTTGCATACGCAAAGCGGCATTTCAATGAGAAATGCCCCCAGCGGCGGATGCGGTACTGCATCCTAAGATCTGACCGTGTAAGTGTCTTACAGATGTCAGATCTTCTGCCTAACTTTGGAAAAATCCTTTTGAGGATCGTTTCCAAAGTTAGGCACAGAGATACGCAGGCTGAACAGCAGTTCCGCCTGCGTATCTCTTTTGAGAATTTGGCCCAAGATCTCTATCTTCCCCTCTGACAGAACAGCGATCAGCCTTGTTTACATAGGCAGACTGCCTTTCTGCCTCTCTCAGAAACGATCACCGGGTGCCAGGCAATAACAGCGGGAGTGGGGCAGGAGCGGCACGCATCAGATCCGGAAATCGAAATGACGTACAGTTATGTAAATTTGCACACAAGTGTCGCCCTGCTGCAGTACATGTACGTGGGTTGGTTAAAGGAAGATATAACTTCATTATTTTGTATATATATCTGTCTGAAGTTCAGCATGTTTTCTGATTAGACAATACGGTTTCATAAACATTCAGCGCATGTTAGAAACAAATCCGAAATGTCCCGCTGACGCAGTTCCCACACTATAGCGGAGGCAGAGTTGAAAAACTTCAATCGGTGCTGCCAAAGTGACACGCAGGAAATAAGAAGCTCGACCCGTCTCTGCTGTCAGATACGGCACACGGAATAAAAATATTTGTATTAACTCCAACTTCTCCTGTAGCGTGCCGATGCCCCCTAATCTCCGCCAGCTGCCGCAAATTTGCAAAGCGTCTTTTATCATCAACGGAACATATTTCATCCCAATCAGATGCAGAGGATTTTGTTCCCTCGTTTCATCTGGCGTCATTTTATCACAATGTGCCACATGTTGTGCAGACAGGAAAACCTCTCTTTGAAACGCCGTCGTGTCGCAGGGCTTATATGGTGGGCTGCACAATATTTTTTTGGGTTTCACTGATTTATTTTTGAGATATAATGGCAGAGCGGTGACAGGCTGGCAACAGACGGCACTCGTGGCGGAATTAGGTGTCCGCTGACAAAGTGCCTGCACCCTGCGCTGAAGATTAGCCAGTCACCGGAGCAAAGGATTCTGGGAGTCTGAGGACCAGACAGCATTATTAAGATGCTCGGCGATTTCTTTGTGTAATGGAAATGTCAGGCCTTCACCTATTCATTATTTTGCCTTCTGCAAAAGGAGAAGCTGTTCATGTCCTGCGATAGAAACAATTGCTTACATGGGTACATTCTCCTAATAGGCGTCCCAATCCTCAAGGTGAAGGAACAATTTAACCCCTGTGCTCAGGTTCAAGCTGCTGGAAAATTGTTTACACAGCTCCCTTCTTGTGGGGCTAAAATCAAATCCAATGGCAGCAATTCGCGCTTTGATAAATGATCAATTTATTTTCTGATCGATCGCTACCAATAGGAATAAATGATCTATAGTTGTCAACATTTCAATCAATATGATAAACACAAGGAAGTCGTTTTTGGTAGATCTAAAAGAGATTGTACATTTGTAGAGTCAGATCATAACGTTTGTGGTGAGCTTAACTGCTTAAAGCGGAGTTCCAGCCTTTTTAGGTTTATTAAAAGTCAGCAGCTACAAAAAGTGTAGCTGCTGACTTTTAATAAACAGACACTTACCTGTCCAGCGATGCGGCCGCCCGGAGCTCCGCTCCTCTTCCCACCCTCCCTCTCCGCCGGTGCCTCCATTCACACTGTGGGCACCTGGCCGTGACAGCTTTTGGCTTCACAGCCGGGCAAATGCGCGAGCGGCACTGCGCTCCCTGAATGGAAGGCAATCTGGGATCTGTCACATGTCTCAGGAGATCGCCTAGAGGGAGGGGCCGCCTAAGGCGAGAGGAGAAGTCCCTGGGTGGAAGGAGGAAGTGGGACAGGAAGTCCCAATCCTAACGAAGCCCCCACACCCCCCAAAAAAATGACATGCCAAATGTGGCATGTAAGGGGGTGAGGAGTGCTTAAAGCGGAAGTTCCACTTTTGGGTGAAACTCCACGGTAAGGACAGAGCCTCATTCTGAGATTTGGTGTTAACAAGATAAAATATATTTTTTTTGCTAGCAAATTACTTAGAACCCCCAAACATTATATATTTTTTTGCAGACACCCTAGAGCAGGGGTCGTCAACCCCCGGTCCGCGGCCCACCACAGGGCCATGGCTCTTCTGCAGCCGGGCCGCGGGTGCGAGCGGGCGGCATGAGAGAGCCCGGCGGCTGGCTGTAGGAAAGTTCCTTGGAGTAAATGAACAATGTAGGCGAGAGCGAAGCACACAGTGTTGTTTGTTATGCACCGTGGCCCCTCCCTCCGTCTCTCACACGGACACCCCCCGTGCAGTGTGAATGGACGTGCCGCCTCCTCACTGAGCTCGCCACGCCCTTCTGTCATAGGGGAAGGCGCAGCACACCGTCACCTCCAGGACAGCCCACAGTAACAGGGAAGCAACTGGTGTCCCTTGGTAACGGGGCTGGATAGAGCTGAGAGGAGACGAGTCCACACTTCTTCCCGGGATGCAGAGAGCCGCCCCCTACCCTCTGATCCCTCCATATACTTACCTGCTGCTAATCCTCAGCCCTCACAACATGACTGAGCGTTGGGGGAGCCCAGAGTATAACAACACTACCAGTGACAGGGTGAGTGTGAGCGGGGACTGACTGGGACACATGTGTGCATGGAGTGTACAGGGCCTAGTGGGGGCACTACTTTCATCTGTGGAGGGGGGCACTACCTTCATCTGTGGAAGGCAGCATGGCTAGTGACATTCCGCATCTGGTGGCAGGCAGCGTGGCAATTGACATTCCGCATCTGGTGGCAGGCAGCGTGGCAATTGACATTCCGTATCTGGTGGCAGGCAGCGTGGCAAGTGACATTCCGCATCTGGTGGCAGGCAGCGTGGCAAGTGACATTCCGCATCTGATGGCAGGCAGCGTGGCAATTGACATTCCGCATCTGGTGGCAGGCAGCGTGGCAAGTGACATTCCGCATCTGGTGGCAGGCAGCGTGGCAAGTGACATTCCACATCTGATGGCAGGCAGCGTGGCAAGTGACATTCCGCATCTGGTGGCAGGCTGCATGGCAATTGACATTCCGCATCTGGTGGCAGGCAGCGTGGCAAGTGACATTCCGCATCTGGTGGCAGGCAGCGTGGCAAGTGACATTCCGCATCTGGTGGCAGGCAGCGTGGCAAGTGACACGCTCAAAGCTCCCACTGATTCTGCATTATGGTGGGTTTAACTATTTCATTTATTACTACAATGTAATAATAGAAATAATGCGCTGACAAATTGCCCCGCGAAAAATCGCTTACCCCCCGTGTGCCATCCCCATCCTCCCCCCAACCGGGCCTTGGCAAAATTTTCTTTCACGCAGCCGGTCCCCGGTGCCAAAAAGGTTGGGGACCACTAACCTAGAGAATATAATGGCAGTCGTTGAAATACTTTATGTCACACTGTTTTCATGCAGTGGTTTCAAAAGAGCAATTATTTCGGAAAAAATACACTTTAAAAGTTAAATTAGCTCAATTTTATTTATTTTTATATTAGAAAAGATAATGTTACGCTGAGTAAATTGATACCCAACAAGTCACATTCGAAAATTGCGCTACCAACAGCTCCGGAGAGCGGCGGGAGGGGGGGGCCCTCTCCTTCCCCCAATAAAAGTGATCTTTCAGCGAATCCGCTGCTGAGACCACTTTTATCTGAAAGCAGTTGTAGAAAGAAACGTTTTCCAGAGTGTGGCTGTCCAAACATTTCTTTCTACAATTGCTTCGTGCATTGCCGGCACCTGGGTTTCTCTGAGAGGATACGGATTCATTCACATACCCTATTGGAGCGGTGACTATCTTCTCTCTATCTGAAGGCAGACCGCCCGCTGTTTAATCTAAAAGGGCGAGTTCCTGCACCTATTCTCTGAGAAAAAAGCCCTGTTTTTTATCTTTATGCATTCTCTGTGCAGCAGCCCCCCCCCCCTTATTACTTACCTGAGCCCCATCTCCATCCAGCGATGTGCACAAGAGCCTTGGCTCTCCGCTCATTGGGATATTTGTTTCCATAAATATGTAGCAGAATACATATTGGCCTAAATGGATGAAGAAATTAGATTGTTAATTTTTTTATTGCAGAAAGTAAAAAATTGTGTTTTATTTTAAAACTTGTCTCTTTTTTTTTTTTTTTTTGTAGCACAAAAAAAAAAAACGCAGAGGTGATTAAATACCACCAAAAGAAAAAATTTGATACCTTTTTTGGGGTACAAAGTCGCAATTGTCAGTTAAAATAACGCAGTGGCGTATCGCAAAAATTGGCCTGGTCATTAAGGCATACCTCCTAACATTTGAAAAATCCAGTGCGGGACATCTTGTTTTGTTGAGTTGTTTTGTTGAGCGGGGGGGGGGGGGCGGTGATCAAAGGCGGGGGGGTTCTCCTACCTGTGCAAATGCTGCTCTGTCCGGACTCCCCGTCTGCTCCATCCGCCTGCTGCAGCCCGCTCCATGGTGTATGACTGCACTGTACCGTCGCACTGTGATTGGGCGTGTAGCGGTCATGTGCGGAGGCGGGACTTCTAGAGGATCGCTGGCAGGCCAGCCCCACGCCGCACATGACCACCATGTGCCCAATCACAGGGCACCGGACTCAAACATGGCGGCGGGAAAGGAAAACAAACATGGAAGCACGGAATGTCGCCCCACCAAATGTCGCGGGACACACTTTAAATTGCGGGAGAATCCCGCGGAATCTGGGACGGTTGGGGGGTATGATTAAGGGGGGAAACCTTCCGAGGCTGAAGTGGTTAAAAGCTGCGTTTTTGGCATCTATTGTGCATGAGGCCTGATTGTGCCGTAAGCAGTTACCCTGGAGTAGATTTTTATTACAGGAAAGACATTAGCAGAAGAAAAATGAATAAACAAGAAAACTCGTAAATGTCTAACCCCCCCTCCATAGATTTGGGCCCATGCTGTTTCTTCATAGGTCCAGGTGTGATAATGAGCGATGAAGACTGCTCCCTCCAGTAACAGTTAAACCATAAAAGCAGTGAATCCAATCTAAAAATACATGACCACTATAAAGTAATCACATGACAGAAGCATCAATGAGCGATCTGACGAACAACCGCCAAGGCCCCCCCTGACCCCATGGTATCATTTTGCGTCTTCTCATCTTGTGTAATAGGAATGCTGCCTCGGGGAGGAAATAACAGCCTTTTAATGGTGTCCAGCCTAAATGTAAGAAAACAATCCCCAATTTCACCTCAATATTTATTTGCAGCAGAGCGATCGTTTTCCCTCGGCTATTAGGTTTCAGCAGGGGGTCATTATCTTCTTGTAATGGATGTAATGAGCCATTTCTTTGGCTCAAACTATCAATTATCCTGGAGTAGCACACCAGCGAGTGGATGTATTGATCTGATTGGGAAATCTTGTGACTTGGAGTGAAAATCAGACCAAGCTCGTGTAATCGTCTATGAAGAAAAATGAGCCTTAAAGGAAAACTAGTATGTACTTCAATATATTTATGTTCTGGTTGTCAATGTTCCTTTAACTGGAAAATTGCTTTGTTTTGCTTCATTGTGTCTTAATGGTCACAGTTCTTATGCAGATTAGTCAGGGACTGAGGGGGACTGCACTGTAAAGGGGCACTGTAATGATTATAGTGCCTCTTTACAGTGCAGGCCCTTTTATTTCATAGTGCCCCTAGCAATCACACCCCCATTACAGTGCCCTGTTACATTATAGTACCCCTAGCATTCACACCCCCCATCACAGTGCCCCTTTAAATTACAGAGCCCCTAGCAATCACACCCCCCATCATAGTGCCCCTTTACATTACAGTGCCCCTAGCAACCACAACCCCCCATCACAGTGCCACTTAACATTACAGAGCCCCTAGCAATCACACCCCCCATCACAGTGCCCCTTTACATTACAGTGCCCCTAGCAACCACAACCCCCATCACAGTGCCCCTTTACATTACAGTGCCCCTAGCAATCAAACCCCCCCCCCCCTCATAACAGTGCCACTTTACATTACAGAGCCCCTAGCAATCACACCCCCCATCACAGTGCCCCTTTACATTAAAGTGCCCCTAGCAATCATCCCCCCACCACAGTGCCCCTTTACATTACAGTGCCCCTAGCGATCAAACCCCCCCCCTCATAACAGTGCCACTTTACATTACAGAGCCCCTAGCAATCACACCCCCCACCACAGTGCCCCTTTACATTACAGTGCCCCTAGTAATCACTCCCCCCATCATAGTGCCCCTTTACATTACAGTGCCCCTAGCAACCACAACCCCCCATCACAGTGCCCCTTTACATTACAGTGCCCCTAGCAATCTCGCCCCACGTCACAGTTCCACTTTACATTTCAGTGCCCCTAGCAATCATGCCCCCCATCACAGTGCCCCTTTACATTACAGTGCCCCTAGCAATCACACCCCCCATCACAGTGCCCCTTTACATTACAGGGCCCCTAGCAATCACAGCCCCCCTTCACAGTGCCTCCTTACATTACAGTAGGCTGACCAGACATCCCCAGTTTCTGGGGACAGTCCCCGGATTGAGGTCACTGTCCCCGGACCAAGTCTGTCCCCGGTTTGAACAGGGGCTGGGGCAATTTCCAAGACAGTCAATGCAGTTGCTAGGGGCACTGTAATGTAAATGGGCACTGTGATGGGGGGTGTTATTGCTAGGGGCACTGTAATGTAAAGGGACACTGTGATGGGGGGCATGATTGCTAGGGGCACTGAAATGTAAAGTGGAACTGTGACGTGGGGCGAGATTGCTAGGGGCACCGTGATGGGGGGGGGTTGTGGTTGCTAGGGGCACTGTAATGTAAAGGGGGCACCGTGATGGGGGGTTGTGGTTGCTAGGGGCACTGTAATGTAAAGGGGTTTTGGACTTAACATTCCTTTAAAAATAGTTCATGTTGATTGAGAGAGTTTAGTTGCACTTTAAGCTCACCACATGAGTGTATATATCTAAAAAACTGATTCTTAAAAAAGCGACAAGAATAAAGAGAAGATCTGAACATTTCTCTGACTGCTTCATTGTTATCTTGGCCAACTGGAATCCTTCACTGTGACTTTTTCTTCAGCTCCTCAGACTTACCATTAAATATTAAATCAAGGTGTTCAATAACCCGCGCAGTCAGACTGCACGCGGTAATGAACTTGTCTTTGGAAAGCGAGTTTTACGTACTGAGTGTATCCCGGGTTGAAAAGATATTTTCCTTCAACTTCCATTTTTTATATTAAATGCCAGCACCTTGGCATTTGCAGTGCCCGCAATCCTGTGCAGGCCTGTCTTGTGCGATAGTTTAGTCTCACTGATTCTATGTTCGGTGTGGCATTCCTTTAATTTCACAACTCAGCAGTCGAGCCATTACCTGAATACTTAAAGAGAATTGAATAATTGATCCACAATAACTAATGGATGTGGATGGCAAGGTGGAGAGATTGAAGAGGAACAGCAGAAACTGGATCCACACAGGTTCACTACTTTGTACCGAACTCTGGGCAAACAGCTAGATGTACAGCTGGAATTCATACATAGGAGCACTAGGCTTTGTCATTGTGTCCAGGTAGCCTATATTTTTACACAGCCCTTCCAGACAAGGCAGCAAGCTCGGTGACCACACTTTTCTCTGTTATGATCCGTAGCTGCATGCCTATATGGGGCGCAGGGGCACCGCCCCCTTAATCCATGCGTACGGCCCCTAATGTACATGCAGGGCACTGGATGCATGGATTTCTATGGTTTTCTTTTTTTAAAACACATGATTAGAGCCTTAGGCGCTAATTGGCTTAAAAAAAAGGTGGGCCCGGGGCACAGAGCACTGCACCCCGAGCCAACCCAGTTGTGTGACAATAGCAAATTTATATACGTTGTTGACAATATTGCAGATTTGAACAAGCGGTATGAAAATCGTGTTATTCGGAAGTGTGTAGTGACAGCGTCTGTTTGCTTGACCGGTTTCGTCATCAGACGTCGTCTGGAGTGCGCAGACAGTGGGAAGCCCACTTCTGACCACACGATTCGATTGGTGCTTCTACTGTCTGCGCGCTCCAGACGACGTCTGATGACGAAACCGGTCGAGCGAACAGACGCTGTCACTACACACTTCCGAATATCACGATTTTTCATACCGCTTGTTCAAATCTGCAATATTGTGAGTACCTAGTCTTAATAATAAAGGCTAATTGCTTTTAAATGGAATTTAACTATTGGGATCCCTCTCTTTTTGCATATGAGCTAAACGTTGGAAACTGAAGGAGCAATACAGGGGGACGAGAAATTGCCAGAGTGCCGCACAGGGCATTCACTGTGGAAGCTTTTCACTCCAAGAGGGGGTGTAGGATGTGGTGAGTGCGGGCCATATCAGAGCACAAAAGAAGGGGGCACTGTGTGGAACACGTCAACAGTGTTGAAACGGGCACAAAGCACTTTTTATTCAACATCCAGCACTTTTTGAATGTGGCACAAAGCACTTTCTATATAACATCCAGCACTCTTTTATAGACAATATAGTTGCACACAGACAGTGCTTTATTATCAATTTTTATTTTTTAATTAAATGTATTTAAATATAGCACTTTTCACAAGTACTTTTGGAATTAACCCTATATTTTATATCACTATAATATTGTTATGACCCTGAAAATGATAAGACTCTACTTAATGTTTAGACCGCAGGTGTAGAGGCTTATCAGAAATCAACCACCACTTCACTCTCACAGAACAATAAGAGTTTGGGGTATTATCATCATATCCTCTAATGAAGGTAACACATAAAAGTAGTAGCTTAATTCCTCTTAAGCTTAATTGATAGACACAACCCAGATACTATAATCGTAAATCTAATTTAGGTATTTGCATCAAATAAAGGTAGTAGAAATTACTGGTATTGTAGTATCTCACCACACACATATGAATAGTATGAAGTACTCTGCTGTATCTGGTGCTAGTATATAGTAATAAGTATAGAGTCTAGGATATAGTTCAGGCATATACTAGCAATCACTATTAGCAACAAGCTGGTATTACATATACTTGCGGTTTAGGAGGTGGTCTGTACCAGGAAAGTCCGCACAGGTGTTGATGGTACCTTATACAGCAGTAATGTGGTTTAGATATACTTGCGGTTTAGGAGGTGGTTTGTACCAGGAAAGTCCGCACAGGTGGTGGTGGTATCTAGCCTGTAGTGAGCAATGGTGGTGAATCTCCAGCAGAAGCTAGTGATGTCTTGGGTCTCTGAACAGGTGCGCTGTGAAGAGAGGTGCTACAGGGACTCTGTAGCTCGTTCTGGGTTCCCAGGTGGCGGCAGGGTCCAACAGGAATATCCGAACACCCTGCCGCCATTCCCGGGAGTTTAAATAGCCCGGGCAGTGGCTGAGCTGAGCGCCGCACGTTGGAACGCACTTCCGCGTTCCAACGTGGAGCGCAGACGTCCGCGCACCGGAAGTGAAGCGGACGTGTATCTGAATGGAGCGCAACTGTCATAAGTGACAAGTCTGCGCTCCATGTGGAAGGAGTAACGCTGACGGCGTTACAAATATATACTGTATGTATATTTCATGGTAATTTGAGCACGTCATTGGTCAGCATATTTATACATTTTTTACACTCATCCAATAGAATTTGCTAGGTTGGCGCCAATTCTACATTTTTTTCCATTCCAACCACACATGTGTATATTCATTTTCTGTTTTGATACTATCCTTTTACAGCATGTGCATCTTCTCAGCCAGATGAGAGAAGTTTTTTTGATGAAATGATACAAAAGAATATGTGCTGATATCGTACTGCAAGAAAAAGCTCCAGACCTGAATGAAGGTTACCAACAATTTTCATAAAAAACAGTGTGCTATTCAAGACCTTTAAAAGGCATATATTCCTAGTAATTCTCTAACAACCTATTGACCATTCAATGATCGTTGTTACAGAAGCCCCTTGTCAACAATGAAAGATATCATAAAAGCTATATTTAAAACCATGTCAATTTCAGTAACAATTTACATACAAGGGGGTAGATTCACGTAGAATGAGTGAGTGAGTGAGTGAGTAACTTGTATAGCGCAGCAAATGCGAACTTAATCGCCTCAAGGCGCTTGTCATCCAGAGTAGTACAGATCTTTCAGAAGAGGTGGGTCTTTAGCTTTTTCCTGAATGCCCGATGGTTTTCTTCCAAGCGGATGGTCGTGGGTAGAGCATTCCAGAGCCGTGGTCCTTGGACCGAGAATCTTCGTTCTCCTTTCGATTTGTAGCGGGATTTAGGAATTTGGAGAAGGTTTTGGTTGGTTGACCGAAGCATGCGCTTGGTGACGTACGGTTTTATTTTCTCGCATAAGTATTGAGGAGCTTTTCCCTGTGAACATTTGTGGGTGAGGCAGAGCGTCTTGAATGTCACCCGGTCCTGTACGGACAGCCAGTGGAGGGACCTCAAGACTGGGGCGACTGATTCCCACGGCTTTTTACCTGTTACCAGTCTGGCTGCCGTGTTCTGGACGACTTGTAGACGCGCCATCTGGTATTTTGGTAGCCCTAAGTAGAGGGAGTTTGCGTAGTCGAGTCGTGAGTTGATGATTGTTCCGACAACTACTGCCGTGTCTTCTTTCGGGATAAAGGGGATGAGTCTACGTAGCATGCGGAGCAGATGATGAGAGCTGCTGACGACTGATCCTATTTGTGCATCCATCGTCATGTCTGAGTCGAAGATGACTCCGAGACTTTTGATTTTTTTGCTTGGTGCGATGGTTTGTCCGAGGATGGTGGGTGGTGTCCATGTGGTCCTAGCAATGGATTTTTTATTTGCGTGAAGGATGAGTAGTTCTGTTTTCGATCCGTTAAGTTTGAGGGAGCTTTCGGTCATCCAATTGTCGATCAGTGTGAGGCACTTTCCAAGTTCAAGAAATTGGTCTTTTTTGTTGGTGATTCGAAGGTAAAGCTGCGTGTCGTCCGCATAGGAGTGGTAACGCAGGTCCTGTTTGCTGATGATTTTGAGGAGCGGGCGGATGTAGATGTTGAAGAGTAGAGGTGAGAGGGGTGATCCTTGCGGGACTCCGCATGTGATGGTCCGTGTTTCTGATGTGAAATCTCCAAGTTTCACGGTCTGAGTACGATTTTCCAGGAAAGATGCGAACCACGGTAGGGCTGCGTCAGAGACTCCTGCTACTTCTTTGAGTCGCGTGAGCAATATGTTGTGATCTACTGTGTCGAAGGCTGCACTAAGATCCAGCAGCACTAGGAGACAGGATTCTCCGTCATCTGCTGCTTCAAGGGCGTCATCCCATATCTTGAGAAGAGCCGTTTCTGTGCCGTGGCCTGGGCGAAAACCTGATTGTAGAGGATCTAGGAGTTTGTGGTCGTCCAGGTGGGGCTGGAGCTGTTGCACTACTGCTTTCTCCATGATCTTGGAGATCGTGTTCAGGCTTGTTACCGGTCTGCGCTGGTTAGGGTCTTTCGGATCGAGGTTGGGCTTCTTTAAGAGAGGTTTTATTATGCCTTGTTTGAGGTTGTCCGGAACCATCCCTTCTCTGAATGATTGGTTTATGATGTGCGTTATGGTGGGTGCCAAGATGTCCGTGCATTCTTTCAAGAGTTTTGTCGGGATGATGTCGTTTGGGGATGTGTTGTCTCGGAGGCTTCTGATGATGTTTTTTGTGGTGTCGATGGTAATTGGGATCAGCTCGAAATTCATCGAAGTTTTGTTGATTTCTTCTTCTTGCTGTATCTGAGTGGGGTTTATGTTTTTTTTCTGTTGAACTGTTGCCCGAATCTTTTCAATTTTGTCGATAAAAAAGTCTGATAGTTCGTTGCAGAATTCTTGTGTCTCACTTGCAGGGGGCTCCAAACAGGAGGGGTTCATAGCCTTAGAGACTAGTTTAAAAAGTTCCCATGGATGGTTTATGGCTTTGGAGATGGTGTTTGCGAAATGGTCTTTTTTGGCTTTAAAGATTGCTTTGTGGTAATTTTTGGTGAGGGTTTTGTACTTTGTGAGGTTTTCTTTTGATGGGTTCCTCCTCCAGGCTCCTTCAGCTCTTCTGCGTTCCTGTTTCAGTAGAGTGAGAAAGTCATTAAACCAGCCTGAGTTATTTTTTCGGTTGAGAGCTCTGCGTTTTGGAGCGACTGTATCTGCTGTTTGTAGTAGTGCTTTGTTTAAAGCGTTGAGAGTTTGCTCCGTTGAGTGGTTCGGATTTGGTACGTCTATTTTAGTTGCTAGTGTGATTTTGAAGAGCTCAGAGTGTAATTTCTTCTTTGATCTTGCCCAGTGTATAGTTGTTGGGAGTTTGGGTTTTTGAAGGACGGTATCGGTGGTTAATATGAATTTGATGGCGTGGTGGTCCGTCCATGGTAAAGGTCTATTGTCCATAGTGTTGACATTCACGTTTTGTATGAAGATGAGATCCAAAGTGTGACCTGATGTATGTGTTGAAGTCTTTATCAGTTGCTGCAGACCCCGTTCTTCCAGTTGGTCGATGCAGGCGGTAGCGATGGGATCCTGAGTTGAGTTAGCCCAGAGGTTGAAATCCCCAAGTAGCAACAGGTTTTTGGTTTTCAGAGTGTGCGTCGAGAGGAATTCGGAGAAGGGTGAGAGGAGATGCGTTTTTGGTCCAGGTGGTCTGTAGCATAGTAGTATATGGACGGTTTCTTCTGGTGTAGTTTGAAGCTGCAGGGTCAGAGTTTCCATAAAGGGCAGAGAGTTCTGTAGAGTAGGTTTGGTGAGAGCGAGGTGGGATTTGTAGATCACTGCAAGGCCTCCTCCTCTTTGTCCTGTTCTATGTTCGGTTAGGATGCGATAATTTTCGGGCACCAATTCTGCTAAGATGGGGTTACAGTCGGGTGTTAGCCAACTTTCTGTGATAAAGAGGCAGTCTGTATTGTGTTGGACGATGAAGTCATGGATTTCCTTTCTGTGTTTGACTGCAGATCTTGTGTTGATCAGGGCGCATTCTAAGTGTTGAAGTCGCTGCGGTGGCTTCTCTTTTTTTGGGTTTGGTTGGCGGTAGATTCTTAGTAGTCGTTCTTTCTGTAGTGTTTTTTCAGTGGTGGCTGGAAGCGTAGCGGCCAACTTCCTTAAGTTGCGGAGGGTGTCCGCTGCGTACTTGATGATGATCATGGTGGGAGATAAATTGATGGCGAAATGCTGGTACTGTAATCCTGTTGATCCAACGATGATGGGGATGGTCCTCGGGGGGGGGGGTGCTGTTCCCGGAAGGTTCAGTTGGTATTCGCTCAGTGACAGTGATGAGGATCGGTAAAAATGCTGCAAAAAAAAGATGGTGACCCGGCCTAACCGCCCCCCTCAGTTGATCCAGAGGAAGGCGAAAAACCCTAGCCTAGCGGCCAATTGCTGCAGCAAGGGAAAAAATTCCTTCCTGACCCCAGTGGCGATCGGAAACCCTGGATCAAGCTGCTAGTGTGGACCCCGGTTAGACTTACCTGGGAGGTGTAGGGTGAGCTAGGAAAAGAACGTGCAGAATGGGGTGGGAGAAAGGAGGGGGAGCCGAGATGGCCCTTACTTACCGGGTTGTGATTATGCTACTGTCCAGATGTCTCTTGTCTGTGGTCCCCTGGATGTTGATCAGTGTCTGTGTGGCCTGAGCGTTCCCAGGCAGGTCGGCTTAGGGTGGGTGGTGAGGAGTCCTTTTGCCTCAGCTGGGTGTACCAAGATGGCCGCCGGAACCACAGCTAGGCCCGAGCCACGGTCTGTCCTGGTTCTCCTGGCCGAGATGCACTTCGTGGGCCTGTCTGGCTGGAGGCGATGTAGAGGAGGAGGAAACAGGGGAAGCAAAGCCGGTGGCTGGGGCTGGGCCGCAGCCGCGCTCTTTCCTGCTGCTCAGCCCGCTTAGGGGAAGTGCCCGAGGACACCTGGGAGACCACAGGCGGCAGGCGGCGGCTGCGGCGGCGGATGAACTGGTGAGTGGAGCGGGGGGGGGGGTCTGGCGGGGTCCCGCGGACTGTGTGCGGCGAATGTCGCCTCGGTGGTCCGGGGGGGGGTTCCGCGGCGGGTGAAAAAAAAAAAAACGCCGGACTCAGCTGGAGGGAGCTGGTCGGCGGGCCAGGTGGTCCCGGGGGGGGCTGGATCCCGGGGTGCTGGATGGAGCGGCTGGGGAGGTGAGTAACGGAGTGCCGAAGCGGGGGAGAGGGGAGCACCGGGATTCGGCTCTGAGACCGCTCTGGGACAGCTGACAGGAGCTGCTGCAACACACGTCCGCACGTATCTTTGTGCGGGCGTAACGTATCCTATTTACGTTACGTCTCCGCAACTTTTACAGGCAAGTGCCGTATTCTCAAAAGAAAGTTGCAGCGGCGTAGCGTAAATAGGCCAGCGTAAGCCCGCCTAATTCAAATTGTGAAGAGGTGGGCGTGTGTTATGTAAATTAACCATGACCCGACGTGCGCGGTCTGTGGAATTTCCCAGTGTGCATTGCTCCAAAGTACGCCGCAAGGACGTATTGGTTTCGACGTGAACGTAAATGACGTCCAGCCCCATTCACGGACGACTTAAGCAAACAACGTAAATTTTTCAAAATTCGAAGCGGGAACGACGTCCATATTTAACATTGGTACGCCGCATGTACGCCACCATATAGCAGGGGTAACTTTACGCCGGGAAAAGCCTAACGTAAATGGCGTAACTGTACTGCGTCGGCCGGGCGTACGTTCGTGAATTTGCGTAACTAGTTGATTTACATATTCTAGGCGTAAATCAGCATACACGCCCCTAGCGGCCAGCGTAAATATGCAGTTAAGATCCGACGGCGTAAGAGACTTTCGCCGGTCGGATCTAATAGAAATCTATGCGGAACTGATTCTATGAATCAGGCGCATAGATACGACGGCTCGGACTCAGAGATACGTATCTCCTTTGTGAATCTGGGCAAAATAATATTTTTTTGACGCTTGGTATAAAAATATCCCTGCTTCTATAACTGTCACATATATTGTGTATGTACAACACTCCTAGATTGGTTGCAAAGTGATAAGAAAATGTTGGTTTTGGTTGGGTGGTAGTCAGCCCAGTTTTTGATTTGTATAGTGCATTTGGTTTTTCCCTAGGCTCAGTGAGGTTGTGGTATCTCACTGTTGTCAGTAGGTGTCATTGGTGCCACTGGCTTTAGTGGGAGGTTTTCATGCCAGGCTGAGTTATGAATATTCATATTCCCCACAGCCATCCCAGTAGGAGGTTCAGGACACTGGGGCATGATGGGAGAAGGTATACATATATGTGCTTGCTCTCTCGACTCATTTTGAGGCAGGTAGACACAGAGTGAGGGGGGGAGGGCATTGCATTTCTGGGGGAGACCATACTAGGGGGTAAGTCTCTACATACTTACTCATTGTGACAAATGTTGTGAGGCTCTTCTTTGACTTTAATTGCATTGCAGGCTGACCAGGCTTGCCCATATATGCGGGCATCATACAACTTTTCCTATTGCTGCAAGGTTTCATCTTGTTTTGATATTTTTTTTCCTTTTCCTTTAGTATACAGAACACATCAGAAATGCCTCTAGACACTGTTCTTTAAAAACATGGCAAGCTTCCTAGACAGGAAATGAGAAATACTGACTATCCACGCTAACCAACACAATCAGGTTTCTCAAACCAACATATGTTGCCGCTGAGAATCATTACATACAATGAATACATTCCACATTCCGCTAAGATCAGAAATTGGGTTAAACAACCCAAGGGACAGAATTCTAGACAATAAAACAGACTCTGACAAGGAGGACAAAGCGACACTCTAGAATGTGCTTTCTAAGCTGTTTGTAAAAATGTTAATGGATTTAACAATTTCAGACTTTATTTTGTACATGTTAGACTATCTAGTACCAATAAAGGTGGCTGTGTATTTCCAATATGCAGAGAACAGCCACTGCACTATATGTGAGGGTTGGTGCATGTGTGCGTTTTCCCAGACCTGTTGGTAAGTCAAGCCATGTCATGCACTGGGCATGAAAGGGTGTAGAGGTTCAAGTCTGCATTTGAAGTCTATATAGTGACGGGAGTCACTTTTGGGCGCAGGGCGACAAAGAAAAAAATGAACATTGAGAATATGTCTTGGATTACTTAAAATGAGATAGTAATATTTATTCACAATATCTCCCAGGATATATGTAAAGACTATTCTTGGTTTGTTAGATTCTGAACTCAACATGTTAGTTGAGAGAGCTGATCACATTGGTCTCTGTACAATGTAGGAGATGGGCCGACTCCTACTGGAGCTCCTGCTATTGTGAGAAGATGTCCTGTGTTTAAACTTATGACAATGTATCATCGACTGTGTGAAGCTCTGACTTGTAGTGAAATCCTGATTTATGAGTAGGTGAGTGGATAACTTGTATAGCGCTACAAATGCAAACAAAATCACCTCAAGGCTCTTGCATCCAGTGAAGTCCTAATCCTTCAGAAGAGGTGGGTCTTAAGTTTTTTTCTGAAGGCCAGATGGTTTTCTTCCATGCGGATGTCCGTGGGTAGAAATCCTCGGACAAGAGGATGCAAGAATGTCCGTGATAGGCGGAACATTAAACACAGTAGGCCAGATTCTGAAAGGACTTACGACGGCGCAGCGCCATGTACGCCGTCGTAAGTCCTAATCCGACCCGTCGTATCTATGCGTCTGATTCTTAGAATCAGTTACGCATAGATATCCATTGGATCCGACAGGCGTAAGTCTCTTACACCGTCGGATCTTAACTGCATTTTTTTTTGACCGCTAGGTGGCGCTTCCGTCGAATTCCGCGTCGAGTATGCAAATCAGCTAGATACGCGAATTCCCGAACGTACGCGCGGCCGACGCAGTAAAGTTGCAACGTTTATGTTAGGCTTTTCCCGGCGTTTAGTTGCCCCTGCTATATGAGGCATAAGTGAGGCGTACCAATGTTAAGTATGGCCGTCGTTCCCGTATCAAAATTTGAAAAAGTTACGTTGTTTGCAAAAGTCGTCCGTGAATGGGGCTGGACGTCATTTACGTTCACGTCGAAACCAATGAGGTCCTTTGCGGCGTACTTTGGAGCAATGCACACTGGGAAATTCCACGGACAGTGCATGCGCCGTTCCGCAAAAACGTCAATCACGTCGGGTCACAGTAGTTTTACATAAAACACGCCCCCTGATCCAAATTTGAATTAGGCGGGCTTACGCCGGCCGATTTACGCTACGCCGCCGCAACTTACGGAGCAAGTGCTTTGAGAATACAGCACTTGCCCGTCTAAGTTGTGGAGGCGTAACGTAAATCGGATACGTTACGCCGCCGCAGAAATATGCCGCTGACTGAGAATCTGGCCCAGGAAACTGCGTGTTCTGCCTATCATGGAACAGAACGAGGAGGAGGCGTGACTTTTCAAGAATGGCCGCCCGCCGTATGACTCTGCAGTGCACGCACCATAATCAGATAAACAGAACGAGGAGGAGGCGCGACTTTTCCACAATGGCCGCCCGCTGTCTGACTGCACCATAATCAGGTACACAGTCAGGAGTATAGAATCATGTATGGCGATCAGCAAGGCTGCAATGGGCACATTGAGGTGAGATTGCAATGGGCACAGTGAGGTGAGATTGCAATGGGCACATTGAGGCATGCAAATGGGCATTGTTGACCCTCTTTTCCACTTACAGTAGCTGCTGCATTTCTCACCCTAGGCTTATACTCGAGTCAATACGTTTTCCCTTTTTTTGTGGTAAAATTAGGTGCCTGGGCTTATACTCGAGTATATACGGTAATACTTTCAACCACTTGACTTCCGGAAGGTTTCCTCCCCCTTCATAACCAGGGCAGTTTTTGCTTAACTGGCAATTGCACAGTCATACACCATTCTAATATAGTTTTCTTTTGGTGGTATTTGATCACCACAAGTTTTTTTTACTCTATATTACTGTATATAAATGAAAAAATACCAAAAATTTGGAAAAAAACAAATAGTTTTACCTTCTACATTCTGTTATAGCACATATCCAAAAAAAAAAAAAATATATGAAATTTCATCATAAGTTTAGGCCAAAATATATTCTGCTCAATGTCTTTGGTAAAGAAAATCTCAATAAGTGTATATTATTTGGTTTTTGTGAAAGTTAATATCACCTACAATCTATGGTACTGTATATATGCTGGTACAGTATATATACCGGAATTTACTCTCAGCTATAGACACTATACTGTAATGGTGGTGATCATCGACTTATAGTGTGACTGTGATAGGGTGGCGGCCAATCCAGGGCTAATAGACACTGATTGGGAGGGTCACTAACTGACATTGAAGTCAGTGACACTAATACAGTGATATTGCACATTGACACTGTACAAATGACACTGGCTGGGAAGGGGTTAACATCCAGGGGCAATCAAGGTGTTAACTGTGTGTCTAACAATCTATAATGTGTGTAATTTGTGCTGTTTTTACTGACTAATCGTGCTGTTTTTTCTCCCTGCTTTTCAGGAAGAAGAAACAGCCAGATCGATGTTCACTGTACACAAAGAGAGCTCTGTGTGTGATTGGACAAGGCAGATCAGCAGCTTTCAGCTGAAATTATTGGCTGAAATCTTGTGTAGGTGTGGTATTCCCACGCTACCAAAGAGGTAAAGGAAGGGGGGATTCTGCTGCAGCACTGGAGGTAATCTCAGAACCTAAAGTGTATATAGTGGAAAGATAATGCTGTGCTGTATGAAGTGGAAATAGGTGAAAAGGGCTTAATGCACCTAATTGTGAAATAGTGGTCGGTCAACCGAAATACATATTAAACATATGCAGAAATAAAGAAATCCTAAAAAAAATGAACTCTAAAAGTGAATGACACTCCAAAGTGAATAAAATCCAAAGTGAATAAAATCCAAAGTGAATAAATCTTGGCAAGAGTAAAGTGCTATATGCAAACTGTGATGTAATGCAAACGTGCACTACTGACAAAAAGTCCTCCAAGGCGTAGCCTCCAAATGCAAAGACGTAGCCTCCTGCTTATGTTGTTTGCACATGAACACCCAGGGCCGCCATCAGGGGGGTACAGGCATTACACCTGTAAGGGGCCCGGAGGTCCCCAGGGGCCCGGATGGCAACCCCCAGGGGGGCCATGCCTGAAGCTGTGTAAGGGGCCCGGAGGTCCCCAGGGGCCCGGATGGCAACCCCCAGGGGGCCCATGCCTGAAGCTGTGTAAGGGGCCCCATAATTCCTGATGGCGGCCCTGTGAACACCAATCAACGTTGTATCTTTTGTATATATTTTTTTATCTGATTTTGAAGCCTCTTTGCATTTGGAGGCTACGCCTTGGAGGACTTTTTGTCAGTAGTGCACATTTGCATTACATAACAGTTTGCACATAGCACTTTACTCTTGGCAAGTTTTATTCACTTTGGAGTGTCATTCACTTTTAGAGTTCATTTATTTTAGGAAGTATTTATTTCTGCATATGTTCAATATGTATTTTGGTTGACCGACCACTATTTCACAATTAGGTGCATTCAGCCCTTTTCACCTATTTCCACTTCATACAGCGCAGCATTATATTTCCACTATATTGGCTGAAATCTGCTGCCAAACTCATGCCCTGTCCAATCACGACACATGTCAGCAGGGGCGTGCGCATGCCGCTCCAAACCCAGAAGCAATATACATGTATATTGCCGAGCCTGCACCTGCCGCCCACTTGCAGTATATTTTACTGGGAACAGTCAGCAGGAGGTTAAAGGGTGCCGATACGGGAAAAATGTTGAGAAACAATTCTCTAGATACACCTCAAATGTGGTAATTAGCCACATAACTTGTGTAATTCATATGTGTTTGATATGCAAGGGATAGATGGCAACACTATTGGTGCATCTGTCACCCCTCTAACATACACCACTTGTTATTTAATTGGAATTACACAAGTTTATTGACCATAATTTAAAGTGTATTTCAACCTCCACGGTAAAATAAAAATAAAAACTCGAACTACAGTACATGTTTGTTTTGTGATCCCATTCACACAGCATACCTAAGAATTAAGAGCCCACGAACCCGTAAATAACTCCGGGAGAGATGTCGCCGGTCACAATGGTGTATGGGGACCGCTGCAACAGCTTCAATCAAGGTTAAGTATTTCATAATGAGCTAGTATGCCATGCATACTAGCTCATTATGCCTTTGACTTGCATTTTTGTTTTTTTAGCTTTTACAACCACTTTAACCCTTTGTTAAGACAGATGGTGTTCAAATCAAGTTTACAAATGATAATCAGATCTGCCAGCACAGTACAGACAGGGTTAATCTTGATAAACATTACCTCCAAAGCTCCCTCCTTAACATCGCAGAACAGAGAAAAAAACTTTTTTTTTAGTTTTTAGAAAAGAGCAAGTGAGATTTTTTTTTTTTTTTAAGTTATGCTATGTGAATGAGAACATGTAACAGTTCTAAAATAGGTGATATCCCCATTTGGCAGCAAAAGTTTAAATACGCTTTAAAACTAGGTGATGTAAGTGGTGGATAAAAACGACTAAAACATTTAATGTCATGAAAGCATTTCAGCCTCCAACTGCAAAAATAATATAAAAAAGTATCATTTGAGTGAAGATCTACAAGAGGAGATTGTAGATCCCTGCATGGCTGTCTACCTGTAGAGATCTCGGAGTCTGACAATTAACATTGCAACTGCTAAAGGGGATCCTAGCCCTAACCCTTTCTCCCACAGTTCTGTTTAAGAGATAATAAATCTCTTTGCATTCAAGAAGTGTCTGGCGCCCATTAATGTACCTCGCATCGCACCCACCATGCCTCGTAACCCACTCTACATAGAAGGATGTCAGGTGTCCCTAACTCTGGATGTCACCATTAGGCCTGGAGAGGCCCAGGACTTGGCTACTTGGGTAAAGGCTGAGAGTATGATTATAGTTTATCTACTGGAGTCTGCCATGTCCTCGGGTGCGTTCTGTACCCTAACCCTCTTTCCTTCAGGGTTGTTTAAAAATCTTCTCCAAGCAAAAGAAAAATATATTGGAAGTCAGTTAATCATTAGTCACTGTTGGGTCAGTAAGTTGTTTTGGGCAGCTATGGGATGTTAATACTAGACAAGCCAGATGGTCCCAATAGAACCAGTGGCTCCTTTGGGGGTGAATGCTACATAGGGTGTTACGTACCTGGGTGTGAGCCTGACGCGTGGAGGGAGACCTCCCGTACAACCCCGGCTCGGAGACCACTGGAATGGGGACAGTGGTGGTAGGAGCGCGGTGGGGTACAGGTGCCTGTTCTGGTTGTTGCTGCTGGTGAGATGGTAACCGAGAGACAGGAAGCAGATGATGCAGGTTTGCAGACTTGGTGGATGCAGGTGAGCAGAGGCGTGGATGCAGGTTAGCAGCGTAACAGGTGCAGGTTAGCAGAGTCAGGCAGGCCGGGTCATACACTTGGAGTCATAGCAGAAGCAATATGCAGAAGAGTAGTCAGAGTCCAGGCCGGGTCTTGGCAACGGGTAATCAAGCAGGGAACAGAGCAAGGTCAACAAGCCGGAGTCAGGATTGGAGCAGGAAGCAGAGTCAGGAAGCCGGGTCATACACTTGGAACAGAATGCTTTCAAACAGCAACAGGAGCTCAGGGAACAGATGCAGATCAAGCCGCGAGGTGCAGCATCACCACAGTGTCTTTTATAGGCTTGCTGGGCGCCAAAAGATGCGTCTAATGCGCGCGCAACGGGTTAGGTACGTTTTGACGCATGCGCAAAGGAGCGCGCACCGGCTGCATAGCTGCGTGCAAGGTCCGTGGTTGGCGCATGCGCGTAGGCACGTGCCGAAAGGAGTGAACAGTACGTCCCTGACATAGGGTTTCCACCTTTTCTTCAAGCCAAACCCGAACACTTTAGCGGCCAGGGAAAGCTTTTGGTGTCCCAAGGAGAGTAGTAATGTGGTGCACATAGCGTGCTGTAGTGAATGGTGGGTGTGGCCAAATTGCTCTTGCTGACATCATTGCCCTGACCCCAGGCCCGGATTTGCTCCCTTTGCCGCCCCAAGGCCGAGTCCCCCTGCTTCGCTCTGCAGTCTGCCCAGAGGCGGGTAGGCGGAGCTTTAGGCTCTGCCTCCGCCAGTTCCTTTTTTTTCTTCCTCCGGGAAATCATTGCACGCCGCGCGGCTGTCTTTCACTGCCTGCTGCCTCACCAGCCTAGCAGCAAGTGCATGCGCCACTGCCCGCCGGGCCCAGGGGCTATGTAAATACGGGGGGCGGCCGCGAAAACCAAAAAGTCGCTGCAGGAGCGGCGCCGGCTGTGCCGCCCCTGCACCACTGCCGCCCCGAGGCCTGGCCTTGTGGCAAATCCGGCCCTGCCTGTCCCCTCCCCACCAGTGATGCCGAACCTGCCCCCAGACAGCCACCCACAGCTCCCAGACAGCAACAGATTTGTGTGTAACTATCTCGGTTACTTGGGGATCCACAGCCTGGTCTGAATAATGTATACGGGTTTCAGTCTCCCTGAAAGCCGGACACATGATTCAAAACCCGTACTGTTCAGGTGAATCCCAGACAGGTGGCAACCCTAATGCTACACTATTTTGGGTTCTGAGTTTGTTGGTGGCCTACTTGTTCCAGCCCATCGAGAGCAACCGCTATATTTCTTTTTGTACAGAGTCCATTTAAAAAAGCAGAGAACATTTTGATCCATCACAGGTAATAATCCACACTTCCTGTTATGAATGTTCTGGGTAGAAGTTATACAATGCAAACATCCTTTATTCTCACTGATGAGGACAATTCTTTGCTGAATTTGTGAGCTGCTCCTTGATCTGAGAATCCTTATTTTTATGTAACACTGGAATCCTTTCATCCATGGCAACACTTTGGTTTTACAGAACGCGGACAATGGTGCTACATGAAAATAATGAATGTCAGTGGGGCACAATTCTGTACAAGGAGCAAAGTCAGCTGTTTTTTGTGCCATTAAGTGAACCCCTGCCATGCCGTTTGGCCTGATGGGATTTGTGCTACTGTGGAGAAGCACAAACACAATGCCAGGTGGAATCTGTACGCCCTTATCGGACTCTCAAGGTCAAGTACTGTGTGTATTAAGAGACAGCAAGCTATCCCTAAGCCACGTTTAAGATAGATAAACTGGGCAGTTGTTTTTTTTCAGGGGTAAAGTAACCTTTTCAGGACCAGAGCCGTATAGTATCGAAATGGTAGATTGCAATCAAAAACAATTTTTTTGTTTTTAAAGCTTATATAACCCCTAATAATAATTAATATATTGCAATTTACCAGTCCCTACATTTATTGGCTTTATTAGTTTCCTCTTTTCAAGTTTTGTTTTCCTTTATTTTTACCTGGTGATTCTGCCAGTAGCACATTTCCTGTTCTAAAAGGGCAGTGCCCACTTACCTATCTGCATCAAGATAACAGAAACAGGATAGGAGGACACGACTACATCACTCTGCTATTGTTCATGGCATAGAGGTTAGTGGTTCTGTAGTCCTCAGAGATAAGCCTTCTACGCACAACCAGTTTTCCTGCCAGGAAAACTGCCAAGAGAGCATTTGGTCGGGAAAACCGGCCGTGTGTATGCTTCCCCGCAGTTTTCCCGACAGGAAAACTGCCGGGAATCCCGGCGGGAAAATAGAAGGCCAGATTCACAAAAAATTGCGTCTGTGTAACGTAACCCGTGTAACGTAGCCCGATCCTCAAAGCACTTACCTGGAAACTTGCGGCGGTGTAACGTAAAGTCGTCCGGCGCAAGCCCGCCCTATTCAAATGGGGCGGGCACCATTTAAATTAGGCGCGCTCCCGCGCCGGACGTACTTCGCATGCTCCATCTTGAAATTCCTGCCGTGCTTTGCGCGCAGTGACGTAATTTTTTTCGAACGGCGACGTGCGTAGCGTCCATTCGTATTCCCGGACGTCTTACGCGAAAACCAAAAAAATTCAAAATTCGACCCGGGAACGATAGCCATACTTTAACATGGCTCGACTAAACTTAAGCCATGTTAAAGAAGGTGTAAATTTGCGACGGGAAAAAATTACTAGCGACGACGTAACGACGGGAAAAAACTTTGTGGATCGCCGTAAAACCTTTATTTGCATACCCGACGCTGGAATACGACGCAAACTCCCCCCAGCGGCGGCCGAGGTACTGCATCCTAAGATCCGACGGTGAAAGTCAATTACACCTGTCGGATCTTAGGGCTATCTATGCGTAACTGATTCTATGAATCAGCCGCATAGATACTCTGAGAGATACGACGGCGTATCAGAGATACGCCGTCGTATCTCTTCTGTGAATCTGGCCCAGAGAACCTGCTCTCTATTTGCCCACCGAGATTCCCGGTGGTTTTAAACCCAGCAGTTTTCCTATGAGGAAACACTGCGAGGGAGCATACACATGGCCGGGATTCCCAGCCAAAGCTCTTCCCGCAGTTTTCCTGAAAGTTATCGAGCAGGTTCTTGATTTTACCATCGGGATTCCCGGCGGACTTTATACCGTCGTGAATCCCGGTCGTGTGTACAGGGCTATAGTAAAAAAAAATTAGCGCTAGTCAGCACAGGAAGTTTCCAGCTCACAAGATTTCAGGCAAACTTATTGTTGTACTTATGAAACATTTATAACAAAAAAAAATTCATTGGTATATTTAAGGGACCAAAAGGAAGCAGATTAGATGAGATCAATTTAAGGGTTTCAGCAGGGACCAGCCGAGATTCGAACCATCTATGGGCAGGCTGATTGTACCCAAGTAGATCCATCAATTGACTTGGGTACAACCAGCATGTCGAATTTTCATCATGTGATTACTGCCAGCAGTTATAGCCCCTAGAAATAATCACTGTGTTCTCCCTGCGCCCCAAAGCAGGGAGAACACAATAGCTCCACGGGAGGGATTCCCCCATCAACACTGACTATCTGAACATCTCTCTTTTCACCCTGCAATTTGTTTCCCGATCAACAAGGTAATCACTACAATTGTTGGTATCAGTCATTGTGTGTATATATATATATATATATATATATATATATAGGGCCAGATCCACGTAGCGGATCATATTTTTATGCAGGCGTAGCGTATCGTATTAACACTACGCCGCCGCAACTTTGAGAGGCAAGTGCTGTATTCACAAAGCACTTGCCTCTAAAGTTACGGCGGCGCAGCGTAAATCTCCCGGCGTAAGGGCGCGCAATTCAAATGTATGTGATGGGGGCGTGTTTTATGTTAATACGTCTTGACCCGACGTAAATTACGTTTTTTTTAATGGCGCATGCGCCGTCCGTGGGGGTATCCCAGTGAGCATGCTCGAAATTAACCCGCAACAAGCCAATGCTTACGACGTGAACGTCATTCTACGCAAAGCCCTATTCGCGAACGACTTACGCAAACGATGTAAAATTTTCAAAATTCGACGCGGGAACGACGGCCATACTTAACATTGAGTACGCCTCATATAGCAGGGGTAACTATACGCCGAAAAAAGCCTTACGGAAACGACGTAAAGAAATGCGCCGGCCGGACGTATGTTCGCGGATCGCCGTATCTAGCTAATTTGCATACTCGACGCGGAAATCGACAGAAACGCCACCTAGCGGCCAGCGTAAATATGCACCTTAAAACTGACGACGTACTAAGACGTACGCCAGTCGGATCTACTTCAGGCGTATCTTGTTTTGTGGATAGAAAACAAAGATACGCCGGAGAAAACTAGAAGTTACGTGGCGTATCAATAGATACGCCAGCGTAACTTCTTTGTGGATCTGCCCCACACTGTATAATCAATATATGGGGCATTTTATGTGATAGACCAACACAAGTGGCACATACGGTATTTATCGGTGTATAACACGCACGCGCTTATAACACGCACCTTAATTTTAAGAGGGAAGTTTTAGGGGGAAAAAATTAAATAAAGAACTCTGAAACAAAATAAGGGTCAGTGCCCATCAATGCTGCCTCACCAGTGCCCATCAATACAACCTCACCAGTGCTTACCAATGCAGCCTGATCAGTGCCTATCAATGCAGCCTGATTAGTGCCCATCTGCAGCCTCACTATTGCCCATCAATGCAGCCTCACCATTGCCCATCAATGCCGTCTGATCAGTGCCCATCTGTAGCCTCACAATTGTCCATCATAGCAAGCCTGCTCAGTGCCCACCTGCAGCATCACCAGTGCCCATCAATGCAGATTGATCAGTGCCTATCTGCAGCCTCACCATTGCCCATCAATGCTGCTTGATTAGTGCCTATCTTCAGCCTCACCAGTGCCCATCAATGCAGCTTGATCAGTGCCCATTTGCAGCTTCACCAGTGCCCATCAATGCTGCTTGATTAGTGCTCAATGCAGCCTCACCATTGCCCATCAATGCAGCCTGATCAGTGCCCATCAGCGCAGCCTTTTGAAACAATGTCACTTTACTCCTGATAGAAATTGCACTAAAAATATATGGCAATTTAATTATTTTTAAGTGATATGAAGTTCTTAAAATATTCCAATAATTCATCTCACTTCCATTTTAGGTAATTAAGAAAAAAATATCCAATAAAAATAATCCAGCAGATCTTTTATCTGCCTATCAAAATCTTAATCATGTGTGAGAATTTGGGAGACAGGAATAACTGTAAAACCATTTTCCTTAGGATGCCAAATTAACAAACAATAACATAATGTGCTATTAATCTTTTATGCATTTTTTGAATTAGTAATAACATGGACCGCATATAAAGTAATTACTAGACAGCTATTTCTCACTACTACAAACACAAACATAAAATGTAAATCAAATTCATTTACATGCGTTATACATGCCATTCTGCGCAAGACACAAACCCTTTGGGTCATTGGTTATTGGAATAAATAACAGAAATACCTCCCAGCTATTAAAAACTGTGAGTCTGTGTGTATGCATTGGTAATTTACAGCATTTATTTGATGCATTAGGTTGGGCATGAAGGGTTCAGTATTTAGGGGGGGGGGGTGTATAGTAAAGCTTCTATATTAACCATAATGTTTTGTCTCATCTTTTATACCCAAAAATTAGTTAATATACAGGATTGCGTTTCTGTGTACTAGAATTTCATTTAGGGTATTTTTACTAAGGTTTTGATCAGGGCTGATCCTAGGGTCACAGACGTCCGGGTGCACAAATATTGCTGGCGCCCCTACATGGGCGTGGTCATCTTACTAACTCCTCCCCTTTACATATGTGTTCCCGATCAGAGCCCCCCGCAGCAGTCGTCCCCCATCAGAGCCTCCCACAGCAGGTGTCCCCCATCAGAGCCCCCCCCCCGCAGGTGTCCCCCATCAGTGCCCCCTTACAGCAGGTGTCCCCATCAGAGCCCCCCACATCAGGTGTCCCCATAGATCAGTACCTGTCCAATAGATCCCTGTAGCTCGGGCTCGCTGGGAGCAGAAACACATTACAGGGGGTCTTTGGTTACTAGGAGGGTGGCACTGAGAGCATTTCTGGGAGTGCACGGGATGATTGGCAGCAGCTCCGGCCAACCCAGAAGCCTCTCATCACACCGCCTATGGGAGAAGAACCGACACACGCAGAGGGTGCGGGGAAGACAGGAGACTGCTCCACGCGCACTGGACAGAATTAATTAGTGGAGCCTAGCACCGGAATGTTTTCCGGTACTAGGCTCCGCTGCGGTACCCGCTCCGCCTCTGGACCCAGACAAGGAGGAGGGAGAGGAACACTTTGGAGCTTCGGCACCCCCACCTCTGCGGCACCTCGTGCACCCTGCCTAGGATCGGCCCTGGTTTTGATAAATCGTGGCATCAATATTGTGGGACAAAAAAATTCAACTTCCCCAATTTATTCTCCAGGGTTTCTGCTTTCAGAAAATATACAAAGGCTCTAGTGAAAGGGATGCAAAAGTGGGCATAATTTTTTTATTAACTTACTTTTTCAAATTTCACATGTCGGTAGAGTAATTCTTCCTCTATAAAAAAAAAAAACACAAAAGTGCGCCTCAATCTCGGTGTAGCAATTTATTTAAAAAAAAGCATAAGCGAATTAAAATGCACTCACTAGTTAAAAATAGGTCAAGGCTTGTCATAGACCCATACATGTAGCCATACCCCCTCCACTTCCTGTCTTCACCCAGCCTAGAGAGGTGCTGTTTGGAGCTGCAGCCATCTTGCCACTTCTGGAAGCTGCTAATACTTATGTTCCAGCCTGAAGTCTGACAGCTGCACTTCCTTAAATAACTTTTCTTTCGCCAGCCACATGCCTGCTGAGCTTTGCAGCATCACAGTGGTCCTATGGAGGTCTAAATGGGTCTATGACAAGCCTTGATCTACTTTTTACCTAGTGAGTGCATTTTAATTTTCTTTTATGCTTTTTTAATAAATCGCTGCACCTAGATTGAGTCGCCCTTTTGTGTTTGTTTTTTTACAGTGCCTTGAAAAATAATTAATATCCCTTGAAATTTTCCACATTTTGTTATGTTACGTAAAAACGTAAATGTATTTTATTTGGATTTTATGTGATAGGCCAACACAAAGTGGCACATAATTGTGAAGTGGAAGGAAAATGATAAATGGTTTTCCAATTTTTTTTTACAAATAAATATGTGAAAAATCTGGCGTGCATTTGTATTCAGCCCCCCAGAGTCAATACTTTATAGAACCACCTTTCTCTGCAAATACAGTTGCAAGTCTTTTTGGGGATGTCTCTACCAGCTTTGCACATCTAGAAAAGGAAATTTGTGCCCATTCTTCTTTACAAAATAGCTCAAGCTCTGTCAGATTGAATGGAGAGCATCTGTGAACAGAAATTTTCCAGTCTTGCCACAGATTCTCAATTGGATTTAGGTCTGCACTTTGACTGGGCCATTCTAACACATAAATATGCTTTGATTTAAACCATTGCATTGTTGCTCTGGCTGTATGTTGAGGGTCACTGTCCTGCTGGAACGTGAACCTCCACCCCAGTCTCAAGTCCTTTGCAGACTCTAAAGCCCTGTACACACGATCAGTCCATCCGATGAGAACGGTCCTTCGGATCGTGTCAGAACGCGGTGACGTAAAACACAACGACGTGCAGAAAAAAATGAAGTTCAATGCTTCCAAGCATGCGTCGACTTGATTCTGAGCATGCATGGATTTTTAACCGATGCTTTTGCATACTAACCGTTGGTTTTGACCTATCGGTTAGGCGTCCATCGGTTGAATTTTAAAGCAAGTTCTAAATTTTTTCACCAAAGGATATCTGACCGATGGGGCCCAAACACGGTCGGTTTGGTCCGATGAAAAGGTCCTTCAGTCCGTTTTCATCGGTTTTGACTGACGTGTGTACGCGGCCTAACAGTTTTTCTTTTAAAATTGCCCTGTATTTGGCTCCATCCATCTTCCCATCAACTCTGACCAGCTTCCCTGTCCCTGCTGAAGAAAAGCTGCCACCACCATGTTTCACGGTGGGGATGGTGTGTTCAGGGTGATCTGCAGTGTTAGTTTTCCACCACACATAGCGTTTTGCTTTCAGACCAAAACGTTAAATTTGTATCTCATCTGACCAGAGCACCTTCTTCCACATGTTTGCTGTGTCCCCCACATGGCTTCTCACACACTGCAAACCGATGAAGCTGACTGATGGTCCGTCGCGCCTACACACCATCGGTTAAAAAAACGATTGTTTTAGAACGTGGTGACTGAAAAAAACGAAGTTCAATGCTTCCAAGCATGCGTCAACTTGATTCTGAGCATGCGTGGATTTTTAACCAATGCTTTTGCATACAAACGATCGGTTTTGACCCATCGGTTAAATTTAAAACAAGTTGGCTTTTTTTTAACCGATGGTACCCACACACGATCGGTTTGGACAGATAAAAACGGTCCATCAGACCATTCTCATCGGTTTAACCGATCGTGTGTACGCGGAATAATAGTTGTCCTGGGGACAGATTCTCCCACTTGAGCTGTAGATCTCTGCAGCTCATCCGAAGTTACCATTGGGCTCTTGGCTGCTTCTCTGATGAATGCTCTCCTTGCCCGTCCTGTTATTTTAGGTGGACGACCATGTCTTGGTAGATTTGCAGTTGTGCCATACTTTTTTGGTTTTCGGATGATGGATTGAACAGTGCTCCGTGAGATGCTCAAAACTTTGATATATTTTTTTCATCAAGATCTCAATTACACCACATTGCTAGCGGAAGAGTTACTTTACCAACATTTGAAATTTGAGCAATCTATATAAGTTAATCAAAGATCTATGCCCACTGTTGCATTACTTTCGATAGAGCCTTTGAGACCCTGGAGAATAAAATGGTGGTAGTTGCATTTTTTGTCACACAATATTGATGTCAAAATTTATCAAACCCATATTTCTGGCAAAAAATATATAATTGAATATGGAAACAGTTACATTTTTGCATCTGAACTGAAAGCAACAGCTAAATACACAGCTGAAATACGAGGGTTGTACAGAAAGTAATGCAAATCATTCAAAGTTCACGTTGGTAGTGTAAAGCCCTGTACACACGATGGGTCCATCTGATGAAAACGGTCTAATGGACCATTTTCATCGGTTAACCGATGAAGCTGACTGATGGTCAGTCGTGCCTACACACCATCGGTTAAAAAACACAACGACGTGCTGAAAAAACGAAGTTCAATGCTTCCAAGCATGCGTCGACTTGATTCTGAGCATACGTGGATTTTTAACCGATGGACGTGCCTACAAACGAACGTTTTTTTCTATCGGTTAGGTATCCATCGGTTAAATTAAAAACAGGGGGCCAGATCCACAAAAACCTGGCGTAACTTAAAAAATCCCATTTAAGTTACACTGCCTTAAAATTTCTACCTAAGTGCCCGATCCACAAAGCACTTATCTAGAAATTTCAGGCCCCGGCAGGTACCCACGTGGTGGGTGCCTACCCACGTGCACCCACCACGTGGGTACCTACCGGAGCATGATGGGACGGTGATGCCTATATAAATGGGATGCAAGGCGCGCTTCCATCATTACAGCGAGAAGAGGCGACGAGGCAACATCGGAAGAGGGGAGAAGAACAGAAGAGAAGACCCTGACGTCACAGAAGACCGCGCCGGCTGCCTGTTAGAAATTGAGCTAACACACAAAGATAGCAGGCAGCCAGCGCTGAAGAAGAAGGCACCGGACAGCTGGAGAAGAACCGGGGTTCGCCGAGTCAACAGCGGAAGAGGGGAGAAGATAGAAGAAGACCCCCGGAGAGCGGGGAAGCCCCCCCCGGAGAGCGGAAGAGGAAACCCCCCCCGGAGAGTGGAAGAAGACCCCCGGAGAGTGGAAGAAGAAGCCCCCCCTGGTAATAGAGCTAATAAAGAAGACAGGGGGGGCCTCCGGAGCAGAATAATAAATTATTTTAAAAACCCTTGTGTTGTGTGTTTACTAACTTTAACTTTTTGCCTACAGGTGAATGGATAGGGGTACGATGTACCCCATATCCATTCACTTAGGGTGGGGGGCCGGTATCTGGGGGCCCCCTTATTTGAGGGGACTCCCAGATTCCTATAAGCCCCCGCCCGCAGACCCCGACAACCAACGGCAAGGGTTGTCGGGAAGAGGTCCTGTCCTCATCAACATGAGGACAGGGTGCTCTGAGGTGGGGGGGCCCGCAGTGCGCCCCCCTGCCCCAGAGCACCCAACCCCCCCATGTTGAGGGCATGCGGCCTGGCACGGCTCAGGAGGGGGGGGACGCTCGCTCGTCCCCACTCCTTTCCTGACCGGCCGGGTAGCGTGCTTTGGATACGGGTCTGGTATGGATTGTAGGGGGACCCCCTACGTCGATTTTTCGGCGTAGGGGGGTCTCCTTACAACCCATACCAGACCTAAGGGCCTGGTATGCTCCTGGGGGGGAACCCATGCCGGTTTTGTTTTTACAAATTGCCGTGGAGTTCTCCCTCGGGAATGCATACCAAATGCCGTCGCTGGAATGGGCTTTTACATGGTGTGACTAGTTTACACTTTGTAACACCAGCCCTAGTTTTACACTTGCAAACTAAAACTTACGGCGAAAAAACGAAGCTGGAAAGCTTTGTGGATCGCCTTAAGTGCTAATTTGCATACTAGAAACGGCATTTCGACTCGAAATGCCCCCAGCGGCGGATGCGGTACTGCATCCTAAGATTCGGCAGTGTAATTCAATTACACATGCCGGATCTTCTGCCTAACTTTGGAAAACTGCTTCTGTGGATCAGTTCCAAAGTTAGGACAAGGGATACGATGGAGTAACAGCAGTTACTCCGTCGTATCTCTTTTGTGGATCTGGCCCAAGATTCCTTTTTTGTAACCTATGGATAAATAACCGATGGGGTCTACACACGATCGGTTTGGTCCGATGAAAACGGTCCATCAGACCGTTCTCATCGGTTTGACCGATCGTGTGTACGTGGCATAAGCCTTCCTCTATAGTAACTGTTCTTCTTTTTCATTGCAGTTAAATAATGGATTCTGAGCAGAAGCAATGTGTTGTCATTGAGTTCTTTACGAAGAGGCTGTCCAACATCTACAGATGACTACAGAATGGTTATGGAGATTACACCGTTGACCAGAGCAATGTATTGTCATTGGTGGCTCTTATCAATATTGTCATCTCCATAAATATTATGTACTCTTCTGTGGAAGTCAAACATCCTGCATCTCTTTTTTTGTCAAGAACTCAATGACTGCACATTGCTTCTGCTTGAAGCTAATTATTTACCTACAATGAAAAAGAAGAAGAGTTACTATAGAGGAAGAGTTAAAAGTTATGCCCACTTTTGCAATACTTTCGGGACAGTCCTTGTATAATGTTTGGGGATTATAATTAATCTTCATGCATCTAAATCATTCATTTTAACAAGTGTGCAAAAAAAAAATGCAAAAACAGCCTAAGGCCTCGTACACACGATAGGATAGCCAGAGGACAACGGTCTGAAGGACCGTTTTCATCGGTCAAAACCGATCGTGTGTGGGCCCCATAGGTTATTTAACCTTCAGGTAAAAAAATAGGAACTTGCTTTAAAATTTAACCGATGGACGCCTAACCGATAGGTCAAAACCGATCGTTAGTATGCAAAAGCATCAGTTAAAAACCCGCGCATTCTCAGAATCAAGTCGACGCATGCTTGGAAGCATTGAACTTCGTTTTTTTCAGCACGTCGTTGTGTTTTACGTCATCGCGTTCTGACACAATCGGTTATTTAACCTATGGTGTGTAGGCGTGACGGACCATCAGTCAGCTTCATCGGTTAACCTAAGACAACGGTCCTTCAGACCGTTGTCCTCTGGCTATCCTATCGTGTGTACGAGGCCTTAGCCGTGGAAGGGTTAGTAACGGTTTGTTATGATTTAGTATTTTTTTGGGGGGAATGTAGTCTGGTCCTATGTATTTATTAAAAATCTGCAAATATCCTCATAAAGGATTGATATTTCCCCTTTTATCTTGTTATTCTAGCTCTGATGCTTTAGCTGGACAGTGGTCATCTAAAGTCTGATAGTTGGTCTGTCAAGTGCCTAATCTTGGCATTCAGAAGGTCAGCACTTCTTAATCTTCAAGTGACTTCCATGATTGCCTAAACAATGGCAGCACCCATATTCCAAACTCGACAGAGTGCTTTTAGGTGCACAACAGGGTAGCTCACTTTAGACGCTGTCTCAGGACCCATATTTTGTCAAGAAAGCCCTAACAACTTTAAATATAGCAACTCCTAAAGATTCAATGATACTAATATGCATACAAAGTACAAACTAGAACCCATTATCCCGACAAATACATTGTGCATGTGTGCGTGCCTGCTGTTTCCCATACGTGATTGCAATGGGCCCCTGTAATCAGCAAAAAAGCCTTAAACCACAGATCTCTCGCCGCCAGAAGACAGGCATGAAATATCTGTAAAATACTCGAAGGCATCTTTGTTTAAAGTCACAGGTTGATGACCAAATCGTTTTTATTCCACTCCCCACTGTTAAAAGGGTAAAAATAAAAGACCCTCGGCACCCGGCTATTTTTCTGATTAATGTCCCTATTTTCACTGCTGAAAGTTTATTACCTTTTTATGTTAAAAGTAAACTTTCTTGACAGAATCTCCCAGAATTTTAAATTAGAGGGAGGTAAAATAATAACTAGCGATTTTGTATGCTTTCAGGCCATTTTGAAATCAAATGACTTGATGGAT
This sequence comes from Rana temporaria, assembly GCF_905171775.1. Lineage (NCBI taxonomy): Eukaryota > Metazoa > Chordata > Amphibia > Anura > Ranidae > Rana > Rana temporaria. The sequence goes on along the minus strand of NC_053495.1, from coordinate 34,838,102 downwards.
GCTACAATATCACTTTTTTTTGGGCTACGGAATAGTGTAAAATTATTACTCTCCATGGACAATGCGGTATAAAACAAGAATGCCTTTATTACCAGTGGCGAGGATGTGACAAGTCTGATAGATGCCACTTTGAGTCTCTACTGAGCTCCGGCCGGCTTCCACACTTATTTCACTGCTACTAATAGATCCTGCAATTTTGACTGGCCATCAGTTAAAAAAGTGTCATTTACTCTGAAGCGACAGGTAAGTAAAATGTCCTTAAACATTCCATTTGTCTCTCTTTCTCTGACTGTCTGACTAATGACTCCAAATAATGCATTTTGTACGTGTCGTCTGAGTGATGTACTGGCCAGTACTAGGTAATGAATATGAAATGGGGAAATAGGCTGGTTTTATTTGTGGCATGATGTAGTATAAAATCAGAGAAAGACAGTCTGGAGCTAATGGAGGATTGCTAATGGGAATATGTCTTAATGTACCTCAGATTATTTTAAGGCAGGCACAGGATTGGACATACTGGACCAGATTCTCGTAGATCGGCGTATATTTGCCCGGGCGTAACATATCCGATTTACGTTACGCCTCCACAACTTAGACGGGCAAGTGCTGTATTCTCAAAGCACTTGCTCCGTAAGTTGCGGCGGCGTAGCATAAATAGGCCGGTGTAAGCCCGCCTAATTCAAATTTGGAACAGGGGGGCGTGTTTTATGTAAATAACTTGTGACCCGACGTGATTGACATTTTTCACGAACGGCGCATGCGCCGTCCGTGGAATTTCCCAGTGTGCATTGCTCCAAAGTACGCCGCAAGGACGTATTGGTTTCGACGTGAATGTAAATGACGTCCAGCCTCATTCACGGACGACTTACGCAAACGACGTAAAATATTCAAACTTCGACGCGGGAACGACGTCAATACTTAACATTGGTACGCCGCATGTACGCCACCATATAGCAGGGGTAACTTTACGCCGGGAAAAGCCTTACGTAAACGGCGTAACTGTACTGCGTCGGCCGGGCGTACGTTCGTGAATTTGCGTATCTAGCTGATTTACATATTTCTCGGCGTAAATCAGCGTACACGCCCCTAGCGGCCAGCGTAAATATGCAATTAAGATCCGACGGCGTAACAGACTTACGCCGGTCGGATCTAATAGAAATCAATGCGTAACTGATTCTAAGAATCAGGCGCATAGATACGACCGCCCAGACTCAGAGATACGACGGCGTATCTGGAGATACGCCGTCATATCTCCTTTGAGAATCTGGCCCACTGACGGTAATGTTGCACAGGGGCCTATCAGGAATGCATATATAAAAACCGGTCAGAGTAGGAGGGTTTATCTAGAACACCTGGGTGAGTAAAGTGCAACCCAAACAAACTCTTCCCTGTGGTGCATTTTACTATGAAGTTATATAAAGCATGGTCATTGTTGTTACAAGCCCATTAGTTTGGGTAGCACCACTGCTGGTACAGTCAGTTGGAAAGAACTTCACAGCAGTGTTGTGTTTGAATGGAATCTCATGAGGATGCTGAATGTCTTTGTGGCCAAAGGTTAAAAAAAAAAGGGAGTTCTTAGGTGGCGACTTACCTACTGTACTTTTCCCAATTGTTGCTACATCATTTAGTAATTATGGGCAACGCCTACCATAAATTTGTTCACGATGCATATGATAAACATAGCGTGTACGTTAATTAGTTATAGCTCTTCATTGGGGTGGATGGACAAAATAACATCTTCATATTCTGTAGTACTCATTAGGTCGATCCAACAGGCCCATGTTTTGTGGAATTCTGTAATTCCGTTTTGTGAGATATGGATCAGTGTTGCCAACCTTCCAGATTGAAATTTACTGGTACAACACCCAAAATTTACTGGCACAGGCAAATTTTTATGGACATTTTACAAAAGTTACAAAATTACAGTTTTAAGTGCAAATTTCAGTATTTAGGCAACAAATAAGTACACTATGCAAATAGCAATACGATTTAAGGTACATATTAAGGTAAAAAAAAAAACATATTTCTGTTATTTTCGCTATAATAGTCCATCGGTTTCTGTTCCCCATCACCTCCTGACACCAGCTCCTGCCACCATTACCTCCTGCCAACTCTTGCTACCATCACCTCCTGCCCCACCACCTGCACCCACCAGCTCCTGCCATCACCTCCACCACCACGTCCTGCCACAATCACCTCCTGCCACCACCAGCTGTCAGCTCTTGCCACCATCACCTCCTGCCACCATCACCTCCGGCCAGCTCCTGCCACCATCATCACCTCCTGCCGTCATCATCACCTCCTGCCGCCACCATCATCTCCTGCCACCATCACCTCCGGCCAGCTCCTGCCACCATCATCACCTCCTGCCGCCACCATCACCTCCTGCCGCCACCATCACCTCCTGCCGCCACCATCATCTCCTGCCACCACCATCATCTCCTGCCACCATCATCTCCTGCCAACATCACTTTCCGGCCAGCTCCTGCCACCATCATCACTTCCTGCCAACACCATCACCTCCTGCCGCCACCATCACCTCCTGCCACCATCATCACCTCCTGCCGCCATCACCTCCGGCCAGCTCCTGCTCCCACCATCACCCCCTACCACCATTACCTCCTGCCAGCTCTTGCCACCATCACCTCCTGCACCCACCACCTCCTGCCAGCTCTTGCCACCATTACCTCCTTCCCCCACCACCACCACCTGCACCCACCACCCCCACCTCCTGCCACAATCAGCTCCTGTCAGCTCTTGCCACCATCACCTCCTGCCCCTACCACCATCACCCCCTGCCAGATCTTGCCACAATCAGCTCCTGCCCCTACCATCACCCCCTGCCAGCTCTTGCCACCATCACCTCCTGCCCCCACCACCATCTGCACCCACCACCTTCTGCCATCACCTCCTGCCCCCACCACCACCAGCTCCTGCCACCACCACCTCCGGCCAGCTCTTGCCACCATCACGTCCTGCCCCCACCACCACCTGCACCCACCACCCACACCTCCTGCCACCATCACCTCCTGCCAGCTCCTGCCCCTACCACCATCACCCCTTGCCAGCTCTTGCCACCATCACCCCCTGCCAGCTCTTGCCACCATCACCTCCTGCCAGCCCCTGCCCCTACCATCACCCCCCGCCAGCTCTTGCCCCTACCATCACCTCCTGCCTCCACCACCATCTGCCATCACCAGCTCCTGCCACCACCTTTTGCCACCACCACCTCCTGCCAGCTCTTGCCACCTTCAACTCCTGCCACCAACACCACCTCCTGCACCCAACACCCCCACCTCCTGCCATAATCAGCTCCTCTCATTTCTTGCCACCATCACCTCCTGCCAGCTCCTGCCCCTACCACCTCCTGCCCCCACCATCACCCCCTGCCACCATTACCTCCTGCCAGCTCTTTCCACCATCACCTCCGGCCCCCACTACCACCTCCTGCCAGCTCTTGCCGCCATCATCTCCTGCCCCCACCACCACCACCTCCTGCCAGCTCTTGCCGCCATCACCTCCTGCCCCCACCACCACCTCCTGCCAGCTCTTGCCGCTATCACCTCCTGCCCCCACCACCTCCTGCCAGCTCTTGCTGCCATCACCTCCTGCTCCCACCACCACCACCTCCTGCCAGCTCTTGCCGCCATCACCTCCTGCTTCCACCACCACCTCCTGCACCCACCACCCCCACCTCCTGCCACAATCGGCTCTTGTCACCATCACCTCCTGCCCCACCACCTCCTGCCAGCATTACCTTCTGCCACCATCACCTCACCCACCTCCTGCCATGGTGCCACCATTACCTTTTTCCACCATCACCTCATGCCCCCACCACCTCCTGCCAGCATTACCTTCTGCCACCATCACCTCCTGCCACCATCACCTCCTGCCGCCACCAGCTTCTTTATTACCTTAAAGCAATGGCTTGCTGGGCTGGGCTGGGCTTGGCTGGACTTGGCTGTGCTGGGCTGTGCTGTGCTGGGCTGACACGGCTCCGTCCTCTGCCTATGGTGAGTGCACTGCACGAGCCAACGACTGCCATAGTGTCCCTCCTGAGTCCTGACTAGATCGTCTATTCAAAAATGGCGCCGGGCAGCGCCATTACGTTACTGCGCATGCGCTGCCTGACCGAGCGGATACAAGCTTTTTCCCGGGCCGGCCGGCTTTGGAATGGCGCATGCGCAGTTGCATGGTCGGCTCGCGGCCATCTTTTTTACGGGCACCCGATGCCCATAACAGACTTTACGGACACCCCAAAAAGGGGGTTAAATTTATGTGCTGTCCGTAAATTAATGGACGGTTGGCAACACTGATATGGATTAACTTCTTGAGTATTACAGATTGTGTAGACGTTATTTTGCCCATCCACACCAATGAAGAGACATAACTAATTAACCCACCGGAGAATTTAATGCTGAAGATCTGCTATCCAGGGATCCCTTTTTACACATTGACCAACGGTTTTGGACCTAATCAAGATTTGATTAGGATATCAGCTTCAACTCTTTCCTCCCTATGCCACCCCTACCTCTTTTCCTGCCATTGTCTACCAGGCTCACTTTCTACCAAGGTCACTTTAGGGGGGCCAGGCTGTGGCCAGTGGGAATAGAAACATTTTATGGCATCAGTGGGAGTAAACAGTGCCCCATCTATGGTATTAGGGAGAGGAATAGTATTGTCACTGGTGTTAGTGTCAGTGGGAGAAATAGTGCCACATTGTTGATGTCAATGGCAAGAATTATGCCCCTTTTTGGTGTCAGAGGGCAGAATATTGTCTCATATCAGTGCGATGAATAGTGCCCCAAGAGCTAGATAAATGTAACCAAAGGGCCGTATCTGGCTCCCAGACTGCAGTTTGGAGACCCCTGCTCTAGCACCATAAATGGCAAATTTTTTACACACCCACACACAGGCAGGTGTAACGCTATTAGCGTTAATTTATGTACTAGGAGCGCAGCTTTACCTAATATGACAGCTGCGCTCCATTCACAAAGACATCCGCGTCACTTCCGGTACGCGGACGTCTGCGCTCCACGCTGGAACGCGGAAGTGCGTTCCAGTGTGCGGCGCTCGGCGTGCATGGGAGACCGGGCTATTTAAACCTCCAGCACTGGCGACAGGTTGTTGGAATATTCTTGTTGGACCCTGCCGCCACCTGGAGACCCTCCACCAACCTACAGCAACCTTGAAGTTCACTTTTGTGGGACACTTGGATCCAGACCTCATTACTATATTGCATAGAAGGACCACCAGCTCTGCATACTGCTAAGGAGAAACTATTAGCACCTGTGCTAACTATCCCAATCTGGACTATCTCCTAACCGCAAGTATATTCTGATCATATTACTGCATATTGGGATTACCATCTACTCCTGTGCAAATAGCCCTGGTTTATACTACCTCTTAAGCTGCATGAGTATATAGAGCATATTACTACATATTGGGATTACCATCTACTCCTGTGCAAACAGTCCTGGTTATACTACCTCTTAAGCTGCATGAGTATATAGAGCATATTACTACATATTGGGATTACCATCTACTCCTGTGCAAACAGTCCTGGTTTATACTACCTCTTAAGCTGCATGAGTATATAGAGCATAATACTGCATATTGGGATTACCATCTACTCCTGTGCAAACAGACCTGGTCCTCACTACCTCGTAACTGCTTGAGTATAAAGACTATTTTGCCACATAGGAAGTGTTGCAATCCATACTCTGCACTATCTCTTTTTCTCTCACTCAGAAACGCATATTTACTATTCAGATACTTGCTTTAATTATATTGGGACTTCTTTCTAGAAGTTATATCAAGAGTGCTAATTTTCTACTTGACTCAAGTTCGCTACCTATATATACAGAAAGCACCTACTAAAGAATTATCTTTATATATTCCTAGATAAAAGATACAACATAGTTTAACAAGTATTAAACTATTACTACATGTTTTGCTCCAATCAGAGGATATGATGATATAGACCCCATACTCTTATAGTTCAGTGAGAGTGAGCTGGTGGTTAATTCTGATAGGCCTCTAGACCTGGAGTCTAAACTTGAGACAGAGTGTTCTCAGAATCAGGGTCGTAACATAATATTCCAACCACTTTAAAAAAAAAAAAAAAAAAAAAGAAAAAAAAAAAAAGGAAACATTCAAGATGGATCCAGCTGAACTTGCAAATCATTTAGTTACACTCTCCCAAAGAGTGGATAACCTGACTGCTAACATGAATGAATTGCGTGTTCAGAATGATACCTTACGCAATCTCAATCATGCACAAGCTAGAGACAGACCTGAAGCTAAGGTCTGCCCACCAGAACTTTTTTCTGGTGAAAGGAAGAATTATAAACAATTCATTAGTTCATGTCGTTTGATGTACGAATTACGTCCGCGCACTTATTACTCTGATAGAATAAAGATCCTCACTTTAGTTACCTATCTCAGAGGTGAACCCAGAGTGTGGGCTGATACATACATAGAAGAACATGGAGATCTTTTGGGAGCTTTTGATACTTTCATTAATGAGATGTCTCTCTTATATGAAGAGCCTAACAAACAGCTAACAGCTGAAAATTCAATCAGAACCCTCAAACAGGGTAAGAGGCCTGTGGAGGACTTTATTTCAGAATTTAAATGTTGGAGCAGGGAGACCCAATGGTCAGAGATTGCTCTTAGAAATCAATTTCGTTTGGGTTTATCAGAGGCTATGAAGGATGAGCTTGCTCGCGTTGTGCTCCCTGATACTCTAGAAGACCTCATGCACCTATCAGTGACTATTGATCGCCGTCTGCGTGAGAGAAAGGCAGAACGTGCAAATACATACCCAGTCACTTCCTTCAGGAGATTCAGATCGCCTTCAAAAGAGTCTCCAATGGAACTTGGAACTATAAGAGGACCTTTGACTCCAGCAGAAAAGCAACGCCGTAGAGCCAATAATCTATGTCTTTATTGTTCAGCTCCAGACCACATTGTGTCTACCTGTCCTCTACTTAAGAAAAACTCTGAAGGTAAATTTTCCCACATTAATAAATTAGACTCATCCCTTTCCACGTCTAATCGATATATCTTTATCCTTCTTACTCTACAGTGGGATCAAGAAGAGATTTCCATTGAAGCAATGGTCGACAGCGGAGCCTGCGGCAACTTTATAGATTCAAGTATTGTAGAATCAAATAAAATTCCCTGTGTGTTTAAGCAAAATCCAGTGTCACTCACTTTTATTGATGGGTCCAGTTCAACTCATGGTCCTGTTATATCTCAGACATCTCCCCTAAAGGTTACATGTGCCACTGGTCATTCTGAGACCCTCAAATTTGATATTATTTCCTCACCTGTCTTTCCCATTGTTCTAGGCCTCCCATGGTTGCTTCTTCATCAGCCTATTTTCTTATGGTCCACCAAATCAATTTCTTTACAGTCTGATTATTGTAAACAGTTCTGTTATTCCCCATGCATCATCTCTTTCTCTGACGCCATTCCACATGACCTACCTGAATATTTACATGATTTCCTTGATGTATTCAGTAAGACTAATGCAGATAAACTTCCTCCACATAGAATTTACGACTGTCCCATAGACCTTATTCCCGACAGTCCTATTCCTACTGCTCGAATCTACCCCCTCTCTCAACCAGAGCTTGTACATTTAAAAGAGTACCTCGATGAGAATCTAAAAAAGGGGTTTATTAGGAACTCCACCTCTTCAGCAAGTGCAGCTCTCTTTTTTGTAAAAAATAAAGATGGTTCACTCCGACCAATCATTGATTATCGTTCCCTCAATAATATCACTGTAAAAAATAGATACCCATTACCACTCATTCCGGAACTCATTGAGCGTCTACAGAACGCCAAGATCTATACAAAACTGGACCTCAGAGGTGCATATAATCTGATCAGGATCCGTTCGGGTGACGAATGGAAAACTGCCTTCAAAACCCGATATGGCCTTTTTGAGTATTGTGTAATGCCTTTTGGTTTATGTAACGCTCCAGCAACTTTTCAGTGGTTCATTAATGATATTTTTCACGATCTACTTGATATTTGCGTTGTAATTTATTTGGACGACATCTTAATTTATTCTGAGAATCAGGATGAACATCACAAACATGTGCGCTGGGTTCTGGCTAGGCTTAGGACACACTCTTTGTATGCAAAACTTGAAAAGTGTGTATTCAATCAAACTACTATTTCCTTCTTGGGTTACCAAATTACTCCTAGTGGAGTTCAGATGGATCGATCTAAGGTAGATTGTATTCTGTCCTGGCCTTCACCACAAACTAGGAAAGCTCTTCAGAGATTTCTTGGTTTTTCAAATTACTACAGAAAGTTCATAAAGAACTTTTCAGCTATTGTGAGACCATTAACCAGCTTAACCAGTTCAAAGATACCTTTTGTTTGGAATGATGATGCACAGAAATCTTTTGACACACTCAAGAATAGTTACACTTCTGCTCCTATTCTTCAATTGCCAAATCCATCATACCATTTTACATTAGAAGTAGATGCTTCGCATTTTGCTCTTGGCGCTGTACTCTCCCAACAACCTACATTATCGGAACCACTACATCCAGTTGCCTTTTTTTCCAGGACACTCTCCTCAGCGGAAAAAAATTATCCTATTGGCGAGAAAGAATTACTAGCAATAAGAGATGCTCTCTCTAACTGGAGACATTTGCTGGAGGGTTCAACACATACTATCACCATCCTCACTGATCATCGAAATTTACAACACTTAAAATCTTGCAAGACTCTCTCTGCCCGTCAAGTCAGATGGAGTCTATTTTTTGATAGATTCAATTTTGTTATTTCCTACCTTCCTGGTACCCAAAATACTAAAGCAGACTCTTTGTCTCGTATGCATGAAGAACAAACATTGGAGATTCCACCATTTTCAATTATTCCATCCAATAGGATTCTGGGTACTACTATGACCTTCAATAACTTGCTTATTCAAACCCTCACTAAAGAGAGATCTCATTTACCTATGGGTTTACAACAAGAGTCTAACGGACTATTAACTTTTAACAACAAGATATATGTTCCACCAAAATTGCAACTTATGTTACTAAAACAACTTCATGATGCTCCACTTGCAGGACATCCTGGCATTACTAAGACCCTTCATCTAGTCAAGAGAAATTACTGGTGGCCAAATCTCACAAAGACAGTTCAGGACTATGTTAATTCTTGTCAGACCTGTGCCACCAACAAACATTCTAGAAAACCTCCCTATGGTCTATTAACTTCTATCCCAGTACCAAATAGACCTTGGGACGTTATTTCTATGGATTTCATAGTTGACCTCCCAAGGTCAAATGGAACAAACACCATCATGGTCACAGTTGATGTTTTAACAAAGATGGCCCATTTTGTACCTTTGAAGAGGTTACCAACCTCTCAAGAGACGGCAAAGGCTTTCATATCCAATATTCTTAAACTTCATGGCTTACCATCTCAGATCATTTCAGATAGAGGCTCACAATTTATTTCTAGATTCTGGAAAGCTCTCTGTCAAACGCTACAAATAGATCATCGCATGTCTACCGCCTATCACCCCCAAACTAATGGGCAAACAGAACGGGTAAATCAAACACTGGAACAATATCTGCGCTGTTACTGCACCCACCTCCAAGACGACTGGTTTCATTTACTTCCACATGCAGAATTTGCTTACAACAACGCCTCCAGTTCATCCTCCCAGTTTTCACCTTTTTACGCAAATTATGGTTTTCATCCTAATAATTTACCGTCTACTTTTCCTTCAACTAATGTCCCTGCTGTTCAGAATCTTTTATCAACAATAAAGGATACTCTAGATACTCTCCGTTCTAATCTTGAAGATGCGCAGATTAGACAAAAGAAGTACTACGATTCTCATAGAACAAAACCCCCATCTTATAAGATTGGAGATTTGGTATGGTTATCTACTAGGAATTTACGACTCAAGATTCCTTCTAAGAAACTTGGCCGTCAGTACACGGGACCTTTTCCAATTTCCCACATCATTAACAATAATGCTGTCAGATTAATTCTACCCTCCGATTGGAAGATTCATCCATCCTTCCATGTTTCATTAATTAAACCTTTCAAACCAAACCCTTTTCCAAACAGAGATCCACAACCTCCTCCACCAGTTCAAGTTTTTGGTGAGACTGAATATCAAGTAGAGAAAATTTTGGATTCTAGGAGGAGAGGTTCTTCCATTCAATACTTGATTCGTTGGAAAGGCTATTCTCCCACAGATGATTCCTGGGAATGCTCATCAGATATTCATGCCCCTAGACTTATTAAGCAGTTCCATCACAAATATCCTGATAAACCATCTCCTATTAGGCGCCCCGGATGGGCCCCCTTGAGGAGGGGAGTATGTAACGCTATTAGCGTTAATTTATGTACTAGGAGCGCAGCTTTACCTAATATGACAGCTGCGCTCCATTCACAAAGACATCCGCGTCACTTCCGGTACGCGGACGTCTGCGCTCCACGCTGGAACGCGGAAGTGCGTTCCAGTGTGCGGCGCTCGGCGTGCATGGGAGACCGGGCTATTTAAACCTCCAGCACTGGCGACAGGTTGTTGGAATATTCTTGTTGGACCCTGCCGCCACCTGGAGACCCTCCACCAACCTACAGCAACCTTGAAGTTCACTTTTGTGGGACACTTGGATCCAGACCTCATTACTATATTGCATAGAAGGACCACCAGCTCTGCATACTGCTAAGGAGAAACTATTAGCACCTGTGCTAACTATCCCAATCTGGACTATCTCCTAACCGCAAGTATATTCTGATCATATTACTGCATATTGGGATTACCATCTACTCCTGTGCAAATAGCCCTGGTTTATACTACCTCTTAAGCTGCATGAGTATATAGAGCATATTACTACATATTGGGATTACCATCTACTCCTGTGCAAACAGTCCTGGTTATACTACCTCTTAAGCTGCATGAGTATATAGAGCATATTACTACATATTGGGATTACCATCTACTCCTGTGCAAACAGTCCTGGTTTATACTACCTCTTAAGCTGCATGAGTATATAGAGCATAATACTGCATATTGGGATTACCATCTACTCCTGTGCAAACAGACCTGGTCCTCACTACCTCGTAACTGCTTGAGTATAAAGACTATTTTGCCACATAGGAAGTGTTGCAATCCATACTCTGCACTATCTCTTTTTCTCTCACTCAGAAACGCATATTTACTATTCAGATACTTGCTTTAATTATATTGGGACTTCTTTCTAGAAGTTATATCAAGAGTGCTAATTTTCTACTTGACTCAAGTTCGCTACCTATATATACAGAAAGCACCTACTAAAGAATTATCTTTATATATTCCTAGATAAAAGATACAACATAGTTTAACAAGTATTAAACTATTACTACATGTTTTGCTCCAATCAGAGGATATGATGATATAGACCCCATACTCTTATAGTTCAGTGAGAGTGAGCTGGTGGTTAATTCTGATAGGCCTCTAGACCTGGAGTCTAAACTTGAGACAGAGTGTTCTCAGAATCAGGGTCGTAACAGCAGGACAATAGACATTAGGGGGCACTATACATGTCAGAGCTCCTTTGTAGTTTATTTATTGAAATGCCCATGTGGTTTGCACTATATTGGGGAAACCACACAGAAGATGAAGGATAGATTATCACAACACAAATCCTCACTCAGGGCGGATCAGCTAGAGCTCCCTGTTGCCAAACATTTTGCTACACATAGACATTTAATCTCACAGTTTAGATTCATGATTATTGATCACATCCCCAAATCTCTTAGGGGTGGTAAAAGGGAGCATCAGTTAAAATGCAGGGAGGTTAAATGGATAGTGGAATTGGATACTATACAACCCAATGGACATATACGGATTTGGATGTATTCCTGTTTCTTTGAGCTATGTTTGTAATTTTCCTATGTGATTTTTTTTACAGATCACACAGTGGATGGAGAATAAAATGGTGACACAGGAATAAAATGTTTCTAATGTATTGTATTATTATGTAAACAGTTTTTTTTCTTTTTTTTATTAATTTTTTTTCATTCATTGGGCTCAGTGTAAGCAGGCTTTTCCTATAAATTGGTAAGAAATATGTGCACAGGGTTACTAGTTTCAATTAACATATACAAGTGTGAATGTCAGTTTCAGCCTCATACATGCTTTACTTGAGATAGAACTGTGAACGGTTGTTGAATATAACACATGACTTGAATTCTGAGGATGTTACAAGGAATTCAATAAATCACGTGAGGTGTTGCAGACTTATTTTTGTGAACTTTTTTCCTACATACTGTAAAATATATATATATATATATATATATATATATATATATATATATATATATATATATATATATAATATATAGCAAACTGTTCCAAGGGTAGCCAATGCACTCTATGTTTAAAGTAAATGCCTGGGTGCTCACCCACAAAGAAATCCATATACAGTAAATCCAACACTGGTTTAGAGGCAATCATGAGTCTTGCAGAGGAGGAATATCAAAAGCAGCAGTGTTTTTATTGTCAATGAATTCAGTCCATCTTTCTCAAGACCTTGGGCCAGATTCAGATACATTGGCGCATCTTTCTGCCGGCGTAGAGCATCTCATATGCGCTACGCCAACGTAACACAGAGAGGCAAGCACTGTATTCACAAAGCACTTGCTCCCAACGTTGCGCTGGCGTAACATAAATTCCTAGGCGTACGCCGGCCTAATTCAAAGTAGGTGCATTTAAATGAACCATGACCCCATGCAAATGATGGGCTGAACGCTTCCCAGTGCGCATGCGCAGAATTACGTTGGAAAGAACGCCTAAGATACCTCGAATCACTGAACGCCCTGAACGCCCAGCCCTATTCACGTAGTACTACGTAAACGACGTAAAATACGACTGCTGTTCCGTGGTCCATACCTTTGCATGGGTTGCACCTCCTATATGTGGAATAACTTTACGCCGGACGTACGCCTCACGTAAAAGGCGTATATTACTGCGACGGGCGCAAGTACGTTCGTGAATCGGCGTATCTCTGCCATTTGCATATTCTACACGTAAATCAATGGGAGCGCCCCTTTGCGGCCAGCGTAAATATGCGCCCAAGATACTTTCAGGCGTATCAAGTTCTATGGGTACGGCGCATAGATACGACGGCGCACATTTACACTTACGCGGCGTATCTCGAGATACGTCGGCGTAAGTGCTACGTGAATCCGGGCCCTTGAGTCTTGAGAAAGATGGACTGAGCTTCATGGAAACATTGACAATAAAAAAATAAAAAAAAAGCTGTTTTTGATATTTGCTCCTCTGCAAGACTCATGAGTGCTTCTAAACCAGTGTTGGATTTCTAAACAATATTCATCCATATTCTTTGCTAAAGATAAAGAACCCCTAAAAGAAGCCATGAGTCAAAAAAAGAGCCATGCCTCTTTCCATACTGGCAGCTTTTCAGGCAGATGCTTTCACATGTTTTTAAAATAATAGTACAATGTTTAAAACACTGAAATTTGCTTCTGCAAATTGCCTTTATTACCTTTAATTAAATTAAACCGAAAGCCTAAACTTGCAATATAAGTGAACAATGATAATTACGTTTTATCTCAGCCCGAAAACGCTCAAGCATGAAAGTCTGTAAATCAGTCCTTGTTAGGAAAATCTTATTGTAAATAAAATAAACCGCTTTGAATTTGAAATTCCCAATGGTTTCCTACAACAAAAGCAGCAGATGCCTTGCTTTTAAAAGAAGCATATGTTATATTTCTGTAACATGAACATCTCCTCTTGTTTAACTGTCTCTGCAAGATGACCCAAAAAATATTTGCTTACTGCCCAATTAGAGCCGAGTAAATAGAAGCATCTTTCAGAAGCAAATTGGCAGCTGGAACCCAAATTGATAAGAGATATAACGGGCCTAAATGACAACATTTCACAGAAACAAAATTATTTTCTGCACATCTATCTGTAACCTAGAAAAAATAATAAAATGTGTGAAGTGTGATGAGCAAGTGTAGTACATCAATTACCTCTCTTTTAACTTTTCACCCGGGTCTTTGTATAGTAAACCTAAATGAATATTCCTGTGGGAGATAAAGTGCCAAAAGGTGCCAGATTTCACTTTCTAAAATGTGGTAGGAGGGGTGCTATGAATAAAAAGGAGGTCATGGAAATTCCACGGTGGAGAACGATAATCACATAATTGGTGTATGACATAAAACATAGCCAACGTATTTCGGGGAATTGGGGCTCCTTCTTCAGGGCTTTTGGTGATGATAATTGTTTTAGTTGTGGGGACTGATATTTAATCTGTGTTCTGAAGCATCTATTCCAGCTGTAGTGGAAAATATTGCATTAGGTTACTTTGTGGCACCCAAAAGAGAAAGACATTTACACATGGGGCTTTCATTGCCAAAAAAAAAAAATCATTTGAATCAACACCAAGGTGAAAAATAAATATATATAAATATATATATATATATATACATACACAAAGAAGAGAAAATTGGAAAACATGGGAAAAAGAAAGTATAAAGCAAAAAAAAAAATGAAAAACTGTGTAGCTTCCTGTCTTTGTTTCATGGAATGGATCACTAATGAGTTGGGTAAATGAGTGGCGTGATTTTGCCAGCGTCTGTAATTGAGAGTATCTACCAGTGACTGAGAGTACCGGTATATTTTAGTACAAATTGTGCCAAAGCAGATATTCCCAATTGAGCTGTTAAAAATCTAAGGCCCAAATTCACGTAGAATCGCGGCGGCGTAACGTATTGTAGATACGTTACACCGCCGCAAGTTTTCATCGCAAGTGCCTGATTCTCAAAGCACTTGCATGAAAACTTACGATGGCGGCCTCCGGCGTAAGCCCGCGTAATTAAAAGGGGCGTGTGCCATTTAAATTAGGCGCGCTCCCGCGCCGGACCTACTGCGCATGCTCCATTTTTAATTTCCCACGTGCTTTACGTGAAGTGACGTCATTTTTTCGAACGGCGACGTGCGTAGCGTACCTCCGTATTCCCGGACGTCTTACGCAAGAAGTAAAAAAATTTAAATTTCGACGCGGGAACGATGGCCATACTTTATACAGCACATACGTGTGCTGTGTAAAGTTAGGGCACCGAAAACGACGACTAACTTTGCGACGGGAAACTAGACTAGCAGCGACGTAGCGAACGCGAAAAACTGTTGTGGATCGCCGTAACTACTAATTTGCATACCCGACGCTGGTTTACGACGCCAACTCCCCCCAGCGGTGGGCGCGGTATTGCATCCTAAGATCCGACAGTGTAAAACAATTACACCTGTCGGATCTTAGGGATATCTATGCGTAACTGATTCTATGAATCAGTCGCATAGATACTCTGAGAGATACGACGGAGTATCTGAGATACTCCGTCGTATCTCTGCTGTGAATCTGGCCCTATATCTATTTACAGGCTGTGCTATTTTAGTGGGGGTATATTTAGGGTATTTTAGTATACTTAGTTTACTGTTCCTTTTATTGGTGCCTGTTGTCCTTTTATGTAAAAAAAAATGCAGCACTACAAATACTATAAACTCTAATGCAAATGTGAACGAGTGTAAACCAGTGATGGTGGCACCCTCCGTGCCTACGTGTATCCAGTTAACTCCAATGGTGTACCATAAAGGTACTTTCAAAAATACAATATAATAAAGAAAATATTCAACAATAATGGTGTCACCCTGCTTGAATGACTACATTTCAGCAATAAGGGTGTCAATCTCTAAGGCCCCGTACACACGAGAGGATATCTGCTGGAAACGGTCGGCTGGATTTTCATCCGCCGGGAAATGTCCGCTCGGACCTACACACGACCGGATCTATCTGCTGGAACTGATCCGTGGATAGATCCGGTCGTCTGTACGAGGCCTAAGGGTATACTCATACTTCAGTGACCATTAATTACATATTTATAATACTTCAGTTTCCTTCAATGCATGGATCATATAAAATATAAATTATATGCAAATAAACAATATTGCTTAATTTTGTGATGGTGTCACCCTCCAAGTAAAAAAATATCCTAAATAAGTAGCATGCACAAAAAAAATTGTATACCGGCTCTGTGTCGCTTTAACTGACAATTACGTGGTCATGCGACGTTGTACACAAACAAAATTTACATCCTTTTTTCCCACAAATAGAGCTTTCTTTTGGTGGTACTTGATCACCTCTGTGGTTTTTATTTTTTGTGATATTAACAGAAAAAGACTAACAATTTAAAAAATATATATATATTTTTTTACTTTTTGCTATAATAAAAAATCCCCCCAAAATGTCTTCATCAGTTTCGGCCCATATGTATTCTTCTACATATTTTTGGTAAAAAAAACGCAGTAAGCGTATATTAATTTGCGAAAAATTTATAGTGTCTACAAAATAGGGGATATAGTCATGGCATTTTTATTATTGGTTTTTTTTTTATTAGTAATGGCGCTGATCAGAGATTTTTATCGGGACTGCGACATTGCCGCGGCGGCCATGTCGGGCAGTTTTGACACTTGTTTGGAACCAGTGACATTTATACAGTGATCAGAGCTAAACATAGCCACTGATTGCTGTATAAATGGCACTGACAGGGAAGGGGTTAACACCCAGGGGAGATCAAGGGGTTAAGTGTTCCCTAGGGAGGTGTTTCTAACTGGGGGGGTGTACTAACTGGGAGTAGAGAGAGATCGCTATTCCTGATCACTAGGAACAGACAATCTCTCTACTCCCCTGTCAGAACAGGGATCTGTTTGTTTACATTGACAGATCCCCGTTCTGGCTCTCTGTGGAGCGATCGCGGCCAGCTGCCACGCCTGCTATGGCTATTAAAGCGGCCGTCGTACACCTATGCCAGTTCGTGCAGCTGAGCCAACCTGCCACAGCATAATGACGGCGGCTGGTCGGCAAGCAGTTGAAAGGGCAAAATATTCTTCTGACCTGAAAAGTTATCATTGCTCACTAAAGTATGAGTATACCCATAAAGCAGGATACCATTATTGCTGAAATGTTGATTATTCACAGAGGGGGACACCCTTATTGTTGAAAATTCTCTTTATTTATTATATTGCATTTTTGACTTTTGAATGTACAGTACGTTTATGGTGCACCATTGGAGTTAAGTGGAGACACCTAGGCACGGAGCATAGATAGCGCTGCATTCTTTCTTTTTCTTATGTAAATAGGTGTGGGAATACATGTCAATGTTGGTAGCTACCCTTTGAGGCCTCGTACACACAATAGGTTAACCAGAGGACAATGGTCTGATGGACCGCTTTCAGCGGTCAAAACCGATCGTGTGTGGGCCCCATAGGTTATTTAACCATCGGTTAAAAAAAAGCCAACTTGCTTTAGATTTAACCGATGGATTCCTAACCGATAGGTCAAAAACGATCGTTAGTAGGCACGACCATCGGTTAAAAATCCACGCATGCTCAGAATCAAGTCGACGCATGCTTGGAAGCATTGAACTTCATTTTTTTCAGCACGTCATTGTGTTTTACGTCACCGCGTTCTGACACGATCGGTTATTTAACCGATGGTGTGTGGGCGTGACGGACCATCAGTCAGCTTTATAGGTTAACCTATGACAACGGTCCTTCAGACCGTTCTCATCGGATGGACTGATCGTGTGTACGAGGCTTGATTTTTCTAATTATTGGGTAGGCTTGCGCAGTGATTTACCCCCTTTTATGCTATATACAGTATACTGTA
The DNA here is from genome assembly GCF_905171775.1 of Rana temporaria. Taxonomy (NCBI): domain Eukaryota; kingdom Metazoa; phylum Chordata; class Amphibia; order Anura; family Ranidae; genus Rana; species Rana temporaria. The sequence continues at coordinate 34,820,379 of NC_053495.1, read as the reverse complement.
TTATCATTTGGTGTAAACTCTTTCATTTGTTTTATTTATTTATTTATTTTTGGTTACTTTTTTGTGAAAATCAGGGTAGTTGACATGAGCTTCCATAACTCTCATGAGCCATTTAAAGCAAATTGCAGCGCCCCCAACAAATCATCTTAATTTCACTTTCCCTATTGACTTTAAAGCATTTCTGCAAATTAGATCTCGAAAATTTTTACAAAAATTTCAAGGAAATTAAAACTTTCACTTTTTGCTTATTCCTACTAATCGCATTCATGGCCCATTTAATCTGATTGGTAGCTAGGAAAAACACATCAGTACTGTCCGTTTCTTTTTTTAGGCGTTGTCTGCAAGCGTTGTAAAGCTGGAACTACCTGCCTACTTGTTCGGCCAATGGCGAAGCCAGGAGCTCAGAACTTCTTAAATAAATCAGCAGTTGGGGCGCATGTATGTCCTTTACGGTACGCTTGCTTTAACTAAGATCACCCGCATCCAACAATTACAGAATTCTCACAACTAAATTTGAAGTTTTATCCAAGTGTTCCACATGAATAAAGACATGCCAGAGAGATGTGACTGAACCATTTCCACAATATATTTTTGTATTTCGGAATATTTTAAATTGCAGTTTAATTAAAGTTAAAATCATAGAACTCAATATAATTAGCTTCTCTCTTCAAAAGAAATTGGAAGTGAACTTACTTTATTAAATTTTCAATTTGTTTCCTGCAGTGTTACATGTTTTTTTCTAATTAATTGCAGAAGAGCACATAAATATTTTATTAACATACGAAACAGATTAAAAGCTGCCATTTTTGTATTCCTCAAGTTTTTTTTTACTCTTATTTTAATATAAAAAAAATAAAGCAACGTCCCTGTAGTCAACTTCAGTATAGTGTACAATAAACAGAAATGGCAGTTCATTAAACAAAGAATAAGCAAGCCTAGTTATTGTTATATATAAAGAACTCCAGGAAGACACTACAATTTAATGATACATTTAGGGGATGTTTGCTCATGTTTGCATTTTATTTCTGTATGCAAGAAAATGTACTACTTCACTCCAATCCTGCTTGCCTGCAACAAAAATGACCATAGACTTTAAGCAGTATGGCCCAGATTCACATACAAATACGTTACGCTGCGGCGGCGTAAAGTATCCCATTTACATTACACCACCGCAAGTTTACAGCGTAAGTGCCTGATTCACAAAGCACTTACCTGTAAACTTGCGGCGGCGTAGCGTAAATCCGCTCGGCGCAAGCCCGCCTAATTCAAATGGGGTGGGCACCATTTAAATTAGGCGCGTTCCCACGCCGAACGTACTGCGCATGCTCCGTCCATAAAATTACCCGACGTGCATTGCGCTAAATGACGTCGCAAGGACGTCATTGGTTTCGACGTTAACGTAAATGGCGTCCAGCGCCATTCACGGACGACTTACGCAAACGACGTGAATTTTCAAATTTCGACGCGGGAACGACGGCCATACTTAACATTGGCTAGACCACCTAGAGGGCAGCCTTAGTTTTACGCGGCGTATCTCGACAGAAACTACGTAAAGTTAGAGCGACGTGTAAAGCGTACGTTCGTGAATCGGCGTAACAAGTCATTTGCATATTCTACGCCGACCGCAATGGAATCGCCACCTAGCGGCCGGCCTAGAATTGCAGCCTAAGATCCGACGGTGTAAGTCAATTACACCTGTCGGATCTTAGGGCTATCTATGCGGAACTGATTCTATGAATCAGGCGCATAGATACGACAATCGTATCTCAGAGATACGACGGCGTATCAGGAGATACGCCGTCGTAACTGTTTTGTGAATCTGGCCCTATGTTCCACCATGACTCAGTCTTATGCCCCGTACACACGATCGGAATTACCGACAGCAAAAGTCCGATGCAAGCTTTTGAATGGAAATTCTGACCGTGTGTATGCTCCATTGGACTTTTGCTGTCGGAATTTCCGCCAACAAAAGATTGAGAGCTGGTTCTCAAATTTTCCGACAGAAAAAATTCCTATCGGAAAATCCGATTGTCTGTAGCAATTCCGACGTGCAAAATTTCAACGCATGCTCGGAAACAATTCGACACATGCTCAGAAGCATTGAAATTCATTTTCATGACTCGTCCTAGTGTTGTACGTCACTGCGTTCTTGACGGACGAAAGTTCAGTGAACTTTTGTGTGACTGTGTGTATGCAATCCAAGCTTGAGCGGTATTTCGACCGTGTGTATGCTCCATTGGACTTTTGCTGTCGGAATTTCCGCCAACAAAAGATTGAGAGCTGGTTCTCAAATTTTCAACGCATGCTCGGAAACAATTCAACGCATGCTCGGAAGCACTGAACTTCATTTTCACGGCTCGTCGTAGTGTTCTACGTCACTGCGTTCTTGATGGACAAAAGTTCAGAGAACTTTTGTGTGACTGTGTGTATGCAAGCCAAGCTTCAGAGGAATTCCGTCGGAAAAAACATCCAAGGTTTTTCCAACAGAAAATCCGATCGTGTGTACGCGACATAAGTGCTTGCTACCCATAGGTGTGTGCACAGGGCGTGCTGTGTGTGCCTGGACACACCCTAATCACCCCATGTACATTACCATTATCCAAGAGTGGCACCAGGTGGGTGGTTTGGGGTACCAGTGGCCAGTGCAAATGCCCCCATTATATTAAAGGCTAGGTTCATATTTAGAATGTAGCATAATATGCTCCCAATCAACTGTCTTCCACCATCAGATCCTCCTCCATGTGGCAGCAGTTCATGTGTGTTTGAGCTTTGGGGTGCACTGCTACCATGGACATGACTACACCATGACCACCTTATGACCACATTTACATAAGAAGCTTTCTCCCTCTCTCTGCATTTACACTAGGATTGGCCATAGATGGGAAATCAAAGAAGTGGGTGACCCTAAAAAAAACACTTGACTCGCCGTAAATCAAGCCTTGTGGAAAATTATTAGCTGAACGCCGTCTGCATCCTATCCTTAAAAAAACAAACAGGCAATGGAGATTCCTCCATCCATGCCGTTAACATGAAAAAGGGATTTTGATTGATTTTTCTCTCATTCAGCCCATGGGCTAAACAAGAGAAAATTGAGCAATGTATGTCTTCTTTTAGAGAAAGTCATGTGGTTACTAACATAATCCTTGTAGTCACAAAGGGGGCAAAATTTTCCACAAATGCTGGCAGAGTAAGGAAGCTTTTTTTTTCTTATTAACAAACATGCCTATTCTTGCCTGCTCTGTGGATTCATTTTGCACAGAGCAGCCCCAATCCTCTTCTTCAGGGGTGCCTGCAGGGCCCCTACTCTTCATTGGGTGCCCCCATGTAAAGCCACTGTGGGCACCTGTGTGGGCTCGTTCCCGAGTCCCACTGCTGCGTACATTGACACAGACTCGGCCCTGCCCCCCACTCCCATGTAATGGACTTGATTGACAGCAGTGGGATCCAATGGCCCCTGCTGCTATCAATCTTTCCAACTAGGAGAGAGACAGCAGCGGGAGCCACTATGCTTGTGCACATCGCTGAATCGGACTGGGCTCACGTATGGAAAAAAGGGGGTTTTTCACTTTAATGCATAGAATGTGAAAAACCTTGAGACTTTACAACCACTTTAAGTTCTCTTGTGGACGTTAAGAGTGAATTGTTTCACAGTGCCTGCAGCTACAGAGGTCAATAGGGGCTTGTTTTAAAAGTAACGTTTTTTTTCCAGTATCATACTTACCTAGGTGCTGCATCTGTCCCTGATGGCGGCCCTGCTCACTTTACTTTGAACTCCACATTGTCTATCAAGACAATATGATTATTAAACATCAAAATCAAGTAACAAATGATAAAAAAAAAAGCAAATGAACAGAAATGTACAGAAGCACAATATAACTCAGTTAGAATAGGATGCAGAGGTCGTCCTTCAAATCTATACAGACTCTAACTCATCATATGGTAGGCAGGTAAAGTCTAGAGCAGGATGTCTCACAAAACTGTCAAAACATAAAAAGATAGTAATAGTATACCATTTCAAAGCACCATAGTGTAGTAAATCTGATTTATTTTACTATTATTGGACATCACCTGGTTTTATTATTGTCAGAAAGTCTCCTTTGCTTCTAAGACCATTATGGTTATTATGTCAGGGCTTTGATAAGAGTGTATATTTACGTAGGCTTGTATTATAGGGAAATGAAAGGTTGTGTAATTAATGTGGTTTTTAGGTATTTTTGCATTTTCTCATGTACAGTACTTAAAAAAGAGCTGCGTTTTTGCTGTTTTACGCCTGACTTGTTTTAGAACCAAGGCACAGTGCCTACATTTACATAATCAGAAAGTCACCACTGGAGCCTGACGGAGCGTGGACTGGAAGTGACATCATATCAGGAAGAATGGGTTTCTGTTAATGCCTGGTGTTATTTTATGGATGTAAGCAGCATTTTTCAGCCAAATAAAGCGGTATCTGTACATATTACACTATTGGGCCTTCAACTTTGTTTTCACAAGGTATGTGGGCATCAAACAGTGAGTGGGTAAAACACTTTATAAGGGATAATAACCCTATTACTCAAGAGACTAGAGGTCCGCTGACTGGTGAGGATTGTGAGGTGGGAAGGGCTGGAGGAGACCCTATCTCCTGATTTCTGCATAGGTGTCACTGCTACGTGACACCACAAGGTCGGAGACAGTGGATAACACTACCTGTGATTCTAGTTGCCATTAACCTCCCTGGCGGTATGATTCTGTCTGGAATTACGTACCAAAAGCGGTACAATTATTTTGCAAGGAAATTTGGCGTTTTATACTGTAGGCCTGTAATTTTTAGAAATAACTCACTTAAATCTGACCAAGCAAGAGTCTTGTAGGCATCCCGGGTATGATTTTTTTTTTTAAAACAAAATTATAAATTATAATATAATAAATAATTATAAATAATTATAACAAATAATAATATAATTATAATAAAAATTATTCAATAATGTAATCAACTCAAAATCACTGAAATTTGCTCAGTTGCAGAATTGTCGCTGTCATTATTTTTTTTTTTTTATGACGAATTTCCCCACAAATCGCTATCGCACATTTCTGCAAGTGATTCTAATTTATTATCGCTGTTTTCTAGCTGATCTAAAACCATTTTTGACATAAAGGGACACTTTTGGACAATCTACAGTTTTTAGGCAGAAATTACATTTTTTATTATATAAAAGTACATGCAGGACACTGGGCAGACCACTAGGGATAAGGGGGGTGTGTATTTTTTACATACAGTACTGTAATCTATAAGATTACAGTATACTGTATGTAAAGTGTTTGTTTACTTTTTTGAATTTGGCGCCATTCTCCGCTCCCGTGCGTCGTAACGTCGCAGGGAACGGAGATCGGCGGCACACGGGGACTGTGAATCGAGCGAGGAGGTCCCGCTCGCTCACACAGCGGGGTGGCATGGCTGGATCCAGAGACAAGGTGAGTAATTTGCCTGTGGATCCAGCGAAAGGTAAGCCGCGCCGCTGCACGTCCACCCCGAGCGTGACTCGGGGATACCGATTTTAGCATTGAAAACCAACCCCGAGTCACGCTCGGGTTTACCGCCAGGGAGGTTAAAAGTCCCCACTACAGTTCTTTGATCAGCAGATGACCTTGATCAAGAGCACCTAAGGGTGATCAGAACAACCCCCAAGCATTGCCACTCATCCCATTCCCCCCCTTCCCACCAAGTAGTAAGAGAAGGAATACAAATAGAGACTACATGGAAGGGAGAGGAAAATAGGGGGAGGAAGAAAGAAAAAGGGAGAGAAAGAATAAGAGGAAAAAAAAGATGGCTAGAGAGAGATGGGGGAAAAAACAAGAAATTTGGATAGCAAGAGATAAAAGGGAAAGAAAGGAGAACAAAGAGACAGAGTGGTACATCCTAAAATGTACCATATGAGGTTTTAATACTGTACGAGTGGAGGGGCTCAGGAAGCGCTAAATTTCCATGGGTTAGGGGCGCAAATTACTTGTCTTGTCGTGCTGACAACCCACGCTACGAAAATAATTTTACTGTTAGGGATCCCCACAACTTGGGAAATTTTATCAAGGGGTCACGGCACTAAAAGGTTGAGAACCACTGATCTAAGTGGATAAGAGTACCCTAGTGAGTGGGAGGCCACACTACAGATGCATCAAGGATCCTGATATGAAACACTGATGTAAGGGAAGCAAGCCGGAAATCATTGTACATGCGTGTATATCACACCATTAAGATGAGGGCACTGAGAGCACCGTGGGGATCGGGAATACTTTGTATTGAAGATTCATTGAAGTTGTAAGTCAAAATCATTGACTTTTTGATGAACTGTCAAAATATTGATATCCTTTAATAATTTTGGACTATTTTTACCAAGTGGTCATTTGATTTCACAATTAGTTATTTATTTATTAGTTGTTGTTCTTTTCTAGAACGTGGTGACATACCCATGTCTAATGCCGCGTACAGACGATCGGACATTCCGACAACAAACCGTGGATTTTTTTAAGACGGATGTTGACTCAAACTTGTCTTGCATACACACGGTCGGATTTTCTTTTTGCCAAAAACGCGGTCACATACAACACGTAGGACGGCACTATTAAAGGGAAGCTCAATAGCAGTCGTGTTAGTAGAAGTTTGGTGAGAGACGATTCACGCTTTTCAGCCTTGTGCTTTTCAGTCCGTTACAGCGTGACGAATGTGCTATCTCCATTCCGAACGCTAGTTTTTCCGTCTCATACTCGGATTTAGCGCATGCGTGGAATTTTGTGTGTCGGAATTGTCTACACACGATCAGAATTTGTTGTCGGAAAATTTGAGAACCAGCTCTCAAATATTTTGTTGTCAGAAATTCTGAGAGCAAATGTCAGATGGGGCCTACACACGGTCGGAATTTCCGTCAACAAGCTCCCATTGAACATTTGTTGTCGGAAATTCAGAGCGTGTGTACGTGGCATAAGAATTGGTAGCGCAGCATTTGTTTTTATTTACACTTTTTAATTTGATCAACACAATTTGATGCATGCAGCAACCTATTGATTTATTATACAGTATTTTCTATACAATATTAATTATCCGTTTTAATTCATATTTCTTTTGAGAGGGTTGACACAATTACAATACACTAGACAGTGCAGGAGTTATTCACTTACAGATTTGATTATGCCACAGTGTCGGGGCGCTGGGAGGCTGAGTCGTGGACATCTCCTGGTTTGTGGGGGAACACCACCATTAACCTTGATTTCACCAACTAATCCTGAAAAGGAAGTCACTGCAGCTGGCATCGCTGAGCCTTGGACAGAGAGCAGGAGTGGACAAGGCATAATCTTAGGAGTGAAAAGCTGCTGGCCATACCCTACTGCACCCTATTTAAAGGAATAGTGCTGCTCACTAGGGACCCAGTTCAGGCTCCTGGACCCAGATTTACATTTGAGTGCTCCAACACTGGATTTGGGCCCCCAACAAACTGGCCAGTAGGGGAGACGATCAGACCATTGCCCATTGTGTTGCCCTTTAGACAAGACCATTTTCCATTTTTTGGCTGTTGAATTATTGCTCACTGTTGCAATAAATATCCATCCTTCAGCCCTGGTGTGTTGGAGAGCGTGATACTGCTTGGAGTCATGGGCACTGGGAACAGGAGACCCAAGAAAACAACAACTCCTTCGGGGGTAAGTACTAAACTGGATTAAAGTCCAACTCCACGATCCACACTGCACACCCAGGCCACCCCACTTCTTTCCTTTAAAGACCCCTTCAGCCTTATTTTATACTATTTGTTTATTACCTACCTTACCTTACCTTTCCTGAACTCTTCAAGCCAGTCACGTGTTAAGGCAGGGTTTTCTCACTTTTCATCTCTTCTCTGGGCTGGGCATTTTTACTGATGTAGAGAGCTGTGCTCGGGTGCTGGGCACCTGAATTAGCGGCAGGAGTGTTTTTTGGAAGCACCTGATTAGAGCCACAGGCTCTAATATGCGTCCAAAAATGTGAACAGTGGGCGCCATGCTTGGCTGAAAAGTCAGGCGCTGTGATTGGATGCCTGAGAGAGGATGAAAGAAGACATGAAGGACGTGCAGGAGACCGCCGCTGACCTGCTGCAAAACAGGTAAGTGCCGGGCAGCATCTGATGGGGCACAGTAGCGGCAATTGATGGGCACACTGGCAGTATCTGATGCGGCACAGTAGCTGCAATTGATGGGCACACTGGCATGATCTGATGGGGAACAGTAGCAGCAATTGATGGGCACTCTGGCAGCATCTGATGGGGCACAGTAGATGCAATTGATGGGCACACTGGCAGCAGCTGATTGGGCACAGTAGAGGCAATTGAATGGGCACACTGGCAGCATCTGATTGGGCACCGTAGCAGTAATTGATGGGCACACTGGCAGCATCTGATGGGGCATAGAAGCGGCAATTGACCGGCACACTGGCAGCATCTGATGGGGCACGGTAGCGGCAATTGATGGGCACACTGGCAGCATCTGATGGGGCACAGTAGGGGCAATTGATGGGCACAGTGTCAGTAATTGATGGGTACAGTGGCTGCGTTTGATAGCACAGCGGCGGCAATTTTTTGGGTACAGTGGCTGCATTTGATGGCACAGTAGCTGCGTTTGGCACATTTTGAGCACTAGCCGCCACTAGATTGGCCCATGATATCTTGCATTCACATTAAAGACCTTGCTCTTCCAGTTTATTTAATGCCTTGTGTCATTCTACCCGAAAGACTAAGGACATCTTGTGGTCCAAAATAAGCTCTGCAGGGGAGAGCTCAGGATTGAATGTGAGTATTACAACCCCAGCTGCTTTTTATTGTCCAGAAAGCTTTAACATCAGATAAAAATTTAGCTCAGAGCTGGCTCTGTTTTTTTTTTTATCTGCCTGGAGCACAGCTTTAACTCTACATTATAAACCAATCAATATGGGACGGACTTTTACTTTAAAATGTGTCTTCTATAGTAAACAAATACATTTGACAGTCAGTTTAATATTATTTTAATTTTTAACTTACATTCCAATAGAAAAATATCTAAACAAATGAAATGACTGAAATCTATCTGTGAAAGACTGTAAGAAAATAAGACTTGATTGTTAATGGAAGCAATATTTTCTCCTTCTTTATTCTACTGTAACCGATCCTCATGCCCAGAGAGGCTTAATTATAAAACTCCCATTTAGAATGAATCAGAGGTTATGTGTGAGGCAAGTGAACTTTCTTGTGTTAATCTAATTTAACTAAAGTTCACAGCTTGTAGACGCATAACTATATAGCGATACATCTTATTAAGCAAGAAAACTCTATCAATAACAAACTATGCATTACACTAGGTACTCTTGACCATAATTTGCTTCTTTTTTTTTTTCCTGCATTGTGGTTATTATGTCTAAGTGCCAATTTGTCATAGGTAATTTATAAACTGAAAAGGACGGATAATTCTATGATTATATCAGCAAATACTAATGAAGGCGGATGGACTGGCACTTGGGGACGTAGGAGGTGACAGTGGCGTTTAACATCTTCAGAAAAGCAGCGGATCAAATTATTCCGCTGTGCAATTGACTAGTGTTGTGTGAAGGCCAGAGCATCCGTCTAGACACGATTGGATATCAAATGCCTTTGCGCTCTGCAATCTGAGCATTCTGACGCTTTCCTGTGGGGGGAAATAGGCGCCTGTCAATATGTAACTCTTCACAGCCACTAAAAGAGTCGAGCATTAATAGAAACCCTGTATTAAAAAGTAAGTCTACCGAGAACTATTTGCATCAAACTTGACCATGCAACGTGACATAAACCCGCTGGAATATAAGACCAGGCAACTCTTTCTGTGAAGGAAAAACATATTGCATAAATAACACAATACAGATTTCAAAGCGTCCTAATGATCTTGAAAGGTCAGTCCACCCACAGTGACATTTTAGTTACAGGTGAAGCCTTGTGAACTGAGTCAGCCTCCCGCTTTGGACACTTCAACGGCAAGATCTTATTGATATTATTCCCAACTCTCTTGCTGGTAACCTGGGTGTTTGGGCATTTTTGTCGACCTTTTATCAGTTACTCCTGCTCCATTCTCCTTGCAGGTACTGCAACCTCCCATTTCAGTAGTGTAGGATTAAAGCACTGAATATAGCTGAACAGAGCATGCTCCAACAGGTACCACCCACAGCACATTGGTCTCTTCACAATATCCAGCTCTCATCATATTTTGCTTACTTACTGGTGATATCAGAATTCCAGGTCCCCAATTTGTATGGTCCCCCATTACCAATTTTTATCAGTTACACAAATATCCCTTACAGATATAAGTGTACTCAAACCTTCTACTGACACCCACAACCCACTTTGCAGACAGTTCTTCACATCTTCTTTCCACCAGACTGATGAACACATCCAGCATCCAACTCAGCTTTCGGCTCCAGGGCCGGGCACACACTGCGCATGCGAGAATGGGCAGGCAAACTCCTGGGACCTGTCACATGTCCCAGGAGATCGCCTAGAGGGAGGGGCCGCCTAGGGGCAGAGGAGGAGCCGCCTAGGCAGTCCCTAGGTGGAAGTGGGAAGTGGGACATGAAGCCTCCACTCCCCCACCCAAAAAAAAATACATGCCAAATGTGGCATGTAAGGGGGCGAGGAGTGATAAAAAGCGGAAGTTCCACTTTTGGGTAGAACTCCGCTTTAAGGCATATTTCCGCTTGAAAAAAACTCCTTACCACCATTCTAATCCCCTCCCTTTTTTAACCTAAACTAGGCTACACATTTTTATTTAGTTCCATGGGATGGCCCACCACCTAGGCTAGAATGATGTCACCCTGAAGCCTCCTAGTATATCCAGGTCACATATCTCAGAAGGCATCAGAGGCACAGACAGAGCTCTGCGGCAGTAAGTCATTGGGGGCCAGTTGCACGAACCTGTAAGAGACAGCCGCCCAGATAGCAGATAGCCCCCTCCCAGATAGCAAGGATAACTTGCTACAAATTTGTGGCAGTGTTGGATTGTAAGTTTGTTAACTTGCTGCACATTTTTACTGGCAAGTTGCAGTGCACATGAACCACAAGTTCTAGTTGAAGCTTTTCCAATTTGTAGCAAATTTGAATGGCAAGTATCTAGCAAGAACCACGTTGCAGCGGTGAGTCTACAGGAAGATCTCTGCATGTCTACAGCATGAAAATTCAGCCACAGTGCCCCCTGTGGTGGGAATGGATGACTATCGCACAACATAACTGAACCAGAACTTGCAGTAGACTTGCAGAATGTTTGCAAAGCAAGTTGATCTGGAGTCATGCAGTGTGGACTTGCTGCAATTGTGCAACAAACTTGTGAAACCTGGCAAGTCTAGAAAAAGCTTAGCAAGTCATTTTCAAACTTGCAGCACAATTTCTTGCTATCTGGGCTGTGACAAAGTAGAGGAAAACAGTAGTGAAAAATGTGGTGCAGAAGTGGCAAGTGAAAACCCTACAGAACAACTCCAGATATGCTGGCAGGTGAGTATTTTTCTTGAACACGACCAATCATAAAAGGTACAAGGCGATGGAAAACAAGATGAAGCAGGGGGCTAAAGTTCCTCTTAAAGTTGATCTTAGTATAATGGTACATGTACAAAAAATAAATAACACATAATAGGATTACAGTCGCTCTGTGGCTGTTGATCTTGCAAAATGTAAAGAGACTTTCTTAATTAAAGTAAACCTGTGACCAGGCTTTGGACAGCCAGTTATTATTGTACTGTTAACAGGCAGTAATCAAGCAGTAAAACAAACCCTCACAACCTTTGTAGCTGCAGGCAATGTGGAGAAATTAATTCTCAAATTCCACAGCAGAAGCCTTAAAGTCATCCATGTCAGCTCAGCTCCCCCTGCTCCCCTTATGGTAGCCTCTGCTCTGTTTGTACATTAGATTTTGGAAGGCTGCTGAGTCACTGCTGGGAATGGGAAGTAGAATGTGCTGAACTGATAAAAGTAAAGGGTTTTTGCTATCAATGTTAAAGAGAAATGACTCCATAGTGCCTGCAACTACAAGAATTAGTAAAGGCTTGTTTTTACTGCTTGTTAAGATAACATAGCAATAAATACTTAAATGTCCATAGATGCTGCCATAGCTTAATTTAAGGCACCTTTTAAACGTATTTAATATGCAGTATATACAAATGTATTTAATATGCAATTTATACAGTAACATAGCCATTCAGGGATGCGCTAGGCAGCATTTTTGTAATGGTCCTCAGAAACTTCTGCCTGTTGTGGAGGATATTTTACAAGCCCCTCTATGCTGAAAGATGTGATCTTTAAGAGGAGCTCCAGTCTTCCCCTTACCTGTGATCCATCGCTTTCCTCACTTAAGCCGATTCTTCAATCAGCATCTTAATTAAGGGAAACTGGTAGTGAAGCCGTGCGGCTTCCCACTGCACATGCACTTTGTGAATGGTCCCACAGCCTTTGGGACCTGTGATGTTTCCCAGAAGGGTGCAGGGGAAGGAGGTTGGGGGTAAACTTCTGTTCAGATTGCTGCAGCAATCTACCTGGAAGTGGGAGCGGGTAACTGTCAAAATCAGGTATCCACTCCATCCCCACCCCAAAAACTGCCAATTTTAGAGAGGAGGGGGAAGGATGCAAACCAATGTAACTTCCACTTTTGGGTGATGTTCCACTTTAAGGTTTATTAGTAATAAATGGATAAAGAAGTGCTGGTGGGAACTGTGACCCAGCTGCCAGCTAATGTCTGTAGGCAACTTATGTATGTTCAAGACAGAAGAAGAACCTCTGCCCTTCCAGCATCCCTCATCGTAAAACTATTAGTGGCCTGTGAGGCCCTACTTCTTGACAGTTGTCCACTGCAGAAAAGCGTGAAGCAATTCTGGAACCATGAGTCCATGGACAATCTTCAACATTTGCCTACCTCAGAGATTCTGCAAGTTCCTCATCTTGTCTAATGGTAGTAGCAACCTGACAACAATGCATATGATATAGTTTCTTAGCAGTTAAGACTAGGAACCAAAATCTCTAATAAGATTGATGGCGCTGTCCATTAAATGGCTTTACAACCTACAAAATAACATCTCCTTCTGGGACCAATTAAAACATGGAACCCGTTTGTTATGCCTTTATTTTCATCTAAAACAGACAAAGCTGACGTTTCAAGGTTATTTCCGAGATTACAATTAACCAATATTGCTGACATATTTGCTGAGCAAATGCTGCATGATTTATGACTTTAAATGGGGGGAAAATCAACATTTGGTGTGATTTTACTATATACACTAACAGTGTAAAAAACGCAATTAAGCCACCAACCAAAATAACTTTTAAAAACAGCCTTTTTAGTTATAGTAGTCATTACCTACCTACCTACGAAAAGTATTGGGACATCTGCCTTTACACGCACATGAACTTTAATGTATCCCAGTCTTAGTCTCCGTAGGGTTCAATACAGCTTCAACTCTTCTGGGAAGGCTGTCCACAAGGTTTAGGAGTGTGTCTATGGAAATGTTTGACCAGAAGCACATTTGTGAGGTGTAGACTGGCTCGCAGTCCCTACTCTAATTCATCCCAAAGGTGTTTTATCGGGTTGAGGTCAGAACTGTCAAGCTCCTCCACCCCAAAGTCACTCATCCATGTCTTAATGGACCTTGCTTTGTGCACTGATGCGAAGTCATGTTGGAACAGGAAGGGGTCATCCCCAAACTGTTCCCACAAAGTTGGTAGCATGAAATTGTCAAAAATGTCTTGGTATACTGACGCCTTAAGAGTTCCTTTTACTGGAACTAAGGGACCAAGCCCAACCCCTGAAAAACCACCCTACACCATAATTCCCCCTTCCACCAAGTGATTTGGACCAGTGCACAAAGCAAGGCCCATAAAGACATGCATAAGAATGTTTGGGGTGGAGGAACATGACTGGCCTCAACCTGATAGAACACCTTTGGCATAAAATAGAGCGGAGACTGCGAGCCAGACCTCCTCATCCAAAATCAGTGCCTGACCTCATAAATGTGCTTCTGAAAGAATGGTCAAACATTTCCATAGACACACTCCTAAACCTTGTGGACAGCCTTCCCAGAAGAGTTGAAGCTGTTATAGCTGCAAAGGGTGGACCAACTCAATATTGAAGCCTATGGACTAAGACTGAGATGCCATTAAAGTTCATGTCCGTGTAAAGACAGGCGTCCCAATACTTCTAATAATATAAGGTACATTAGAAACAAAACATTTAAAGTAAAAACATAAAATATTTAAATATACATAAAAATATATATATATATAATTCTTTAAATTAAACCATATCCTTGTGATTCTTCATTCATGGAAATGTGACAAATGACTGTGCCATCCAACAGTGCCGAGTGCTATCCCTTTAAATATGGTGCAAATATTGTGCTCCCATCCAGTGCTCCCACTGACTGAACAGAATGCATGGACTCTTATGCCGCATGCACACGATAATTTTTCGGGTTGTAAAAAACTATGTTTTTTAAAAATGTAATTTAAAACGATTGTGTGTGGGCTTCAGAGCATTTTTCAGGTTCTTAAAAAACGACAAAAAAAAAAAATCGAACATGCTCTATTTTTTCACGTTTTAAACAATGCCGTTTTTCGGGTTGTAAAAAATGATCGTGTGTGGGCTTTAACGACGTGAAAAACCTGTGCATGCTCAGAGGCAAGTCATGAGACGGGAGCGCTCATTCTGGTAAAACTACCATTCGTAATGGAGTAAGCACATTCATCACGCTGTAACAGACAGAAAAGCGCGAATCGTCTTTTACTGACACAAAATCAGCTAAAGCAGCCCAAAGGGTGGCGTAATTTGCATGGAACTTCCCCTTTATATTGCCGTCGTATGTGTTGTACGTCACCGCGCTTTACTAGAGCATTTTTTTTTCACTATCGTGTGTAGACAATGTCGTTTTAATGATGAAGTTGAAAAAAATGTTGTTTTTTCTAGAGCCTGAAAAACTTTGTTTTTTAAAAAACGAAAAATGATCGTGTGTACACGGCATTAGGTTTAAGTAAGAGTCATATGCGCTGAACAGTAATCCTGGTTGTGCTGGAATTTGTAGTCCCTCTGAGTGGCTGGGTCCTATGTCCCACAACAGTGTACCATACCGATGTTGATTTATCTCATAATGCATGTATATAAGAGATAATAGAGGAAGTACACATAGCATAATTCTGTTTAAAAAAAAAAAATGAAGATAAAAATCAGTTACACTTACATGTACATGCAAGCAGAATGCCAGCTGGAAGTAGTGTATCAGCGTGAGTCGCACTGGCCGAAAATGGCATCACCAACAGCTGTCACTGGCGCATTTCACACCCCCTCCAGGGTGTTCTCAAAGGCTCTGTGAAATGTGTGACACAGCAGTGCCTATTGACAGGGCATAGTGAATACGAGTCACAGAGTAAATGTGTGGGGATCTTCACCAAGTAAGTTTACGAACTTCAAAGTCAATCAGAATAATCGGCGTAGGCTAGACATAATTGAACTGCAATGTAGAAATAAATATCTGATTTTACATTTTTACCATAAGTATGCTGTAAAGAGACAGTTGAGCTAGGTCACAATCATGTAGAATTTCTCTAGGGAGCGATAATGAGATATTTGCATAAAAAAACAGATGCAAAAGAAATGAGTACATTAGCTACTCCTCTGATGCAAAGGAGGTGTAAGTGTTAATTGATTTTATTCAGTGATTTTACCGGTTTCCCTTTTTAAACCAATATTCTGCTTTTTAATTAGACTCCTTTTCTTAAGATTTCGGAATTCACCTGAGAAATGCAAAGGTTAAAAAGATATTTTTAAGAACCTCCTTAGTGGTTCCATGCAAATGTCTTTTGCCAGCTGTCACTCCTGAAAACACCATTTGCATGGCAGTCCAGTTCGTTGCTGTGCCCGCTGGAATTTCTACACATTTTATGGGCAAATGCTGAAGCTCAAAATCCCACCTGCTGACAGCTGTTTTTCCATGTTTAGGGCTCATCAGTGTAAGCTAGCGTATAATGCACAGCATGCAAACTGCGCTGGAGAGCGCAATAAGCAAGCAGTTGGAATGACATTTATTTAGCTAAAGCACTGTGTATAATAAACAAATACCACTTTTTAAACAAAATACTGTTTTTCACTTATCTTTCATCCTTTGTTGCTTCTCAGTGATGCTGATTGTCTGCAAGCTCTTTGCAGTCACTCACTGTCTGCATACACTGCAGCAATGGCTGAATGGAATCTTTCAGTGTGGGTTTCCTGATGGTGACAACAGTGGACCTTGCCTATGTAATGTGTGTTAAAACAAGCCATCAAGAGCAGGGCCAGGACAAGGGGTGGACAGGAGGGACGGCTGCCCTGGGCACTGTGGTATCCTGTAAGGTGGGGGGAACCACAAGGAGGTTGAGGGGAGGGGATTTGTGTTGGAAGGGGTAATTTGGGGGGCGGCAGGGGCTAAGAATTGTTATAGATGGGGAAATTTGAGGAGGTGTGTCCTAGAAAAGGTAATATGGTGCGGGGAAGGGGATGATTTGGGATATTTTTGCTAGGAGGGGAAATTTGGGGGAGATTTGTGCCAGGATGGGGGATTGGTGAGAATTTGTGCTGGGAGGAGGGGAGAGGGTTTGTGCTCAGAGGGGAAATTTGAGGGGTAGAGGATTGGTACTAGGCATGGGGATTTTTTTTGGGGGGGTGGGGGAGTGGATTTGTGCTGGGTGCATATGGGGAATGAGAGAATTTGAGCTGGGGGGGGGGCAATGATTAGGGGATTTCAGGAGGCAGATTAGTGTTAGATGTTTTCTGGGGGGGAATATTGCTGACAAATGATTCTCATATCTCTTTGGGGGGCGCAATTTGGCATTTTCTCCCTGAGCTCTAGATGACCTTGTCCCGGCACTGATCAGGTGCCCATGTGACGGTGTGATAATTCAGGAAGCACAGAGCATTGTCAATGCAGGACCAGCAGATATGTTTTTAACCTCTGTTTTTAACCTCTTACTGCCCACCTATCGCTTATGTGTGTGTCGGCAGACCAGGTGGGCTTTAACGCTCACATAAAGCACATATGCATCCATGGTGGCTGAGGTTTCTGTGCTGAGAGCACACTCATTGCACACTTCCAGCAGTCACAGAAAGCTTCTAAGCTCTGTTTTTATTGAGAATCGGCGGCATGGGTTTCTGATCATGTGATCACTGTGACAGCCAATTATAGTGATCCCCGTCAGGTCAAGTCCACCCCACTTTTGGTATCAAGACCCAGTTAAGGGCATCTGGAAGAGGGCAGGAAGCAGTTAATGATAGCTGCAGATTTAAAAATGTTAAAATAACTTTTGAAATTACATTAATTTGTTAAAATGGACCATTTTATATTATTATTTCCCTTTTTCTTCCGTTTGCCTCGGACTCCATTCTGACACTGCATCACAAAAGGTGTCGGCTGCAATAACCAGGAAGAGACAGCTGGCTCCCCATGACATAAAAATGAAAGATGGTGGCACTAGATGGGACCTAGAATAGGAGAGCAATGTAAGAAAATAGGACAACGCTGGATCTGTAGTCTTGTAACTATATTACAAAAGCATAACAGAGCACCAAAAATATAGGGGAATATATGGGGGGGGGGGGGGGGACTGAAACTATCTTTGAAGTTTGAAGTTCCTCTTTAACCCACTTCAGCCCCGGAAAGGTTTTACCCCCTTAATGACCAGAGCATTTTTGATATGGCACTACGTTGCTTTAACTGACAATTGCACAGTCGTGCAGCGTGGTACTCAAACATAATTTACGTCCTTTTTTTGCGGTGGTATTTGATCACCTCTGCGGTTTTTATTTTTTGCTCTATAAATAAAAATAGGGCGACAATTTTGAGAAAAAAAACAATATTTTTTCGATTTTGCTATAATAAATATACCAACATTTTTGGTAAAAAAAAATTGCAATAAGCGTATATTGATTGGTTTGCGTAAAAGTTAGAGCGACTACAAAATAAGCAATAGATTTATGGCATTTTTTTTTTTTTTTTACTAGTAATGGTAGTGCTCTGTGATTTTTAGAGGGGCTGCGACATTGTGGCGGATAAATCGGACACTTTTGACACTTTTTTGGGACCATTGATATCAGCGATCAGAGCTAAAAATAGCCACAGATTACTGTATAATCAGATTTAAGGCTCTCTTAGAATAAAACAGCCAAATAGTCAAAGTTTGAATTTGATTGGTTCCTTTGGGACAGTACAGATTGTCTGAGTTCAGCTGGTTTGAGAAATAAAGACCATTAGTATTCTTTTCTGTCTACTGAGAGTGTTTACATATTTTAAACAGGAAAAAAAAGTAGAAAACTAGCTTAATTTTATACCCAACAAAAAGGTGTGCCTTCTAGCTATGAAAAGGGGTGGCACCCTCGGATGAGGATGGGGCATTTTTTTACCTATATTTGTGTTTAGATATAGAGATCATTGTATCTTAGGTATATTATAGGGTGTATTTACACTGCTTTGCTGCTCTCGGCTGAGGGTAATTAATATTTACTCAAGATTCACTAATGTATATATTGCAGTTATCATAGGGATAGGATGCATTTTTTTTTCCAGTCTATTTTCCTCTTTCAGGTGTTTCTGCACCCATTGCGCATACCTCCCAACCGTTCCAACCGTCCCGGATTCCGCGGGAATTTCCCGCGATCTGCAGTAAGTCCCGCTGTCCCGCGATCAGGGCTAAATTCCCGCAGCCCAGTGCCAGAACAAGTGAGTAACGTCTGGTCACCAGTTATCCTAAGTTATCCCACGAGGTGCGGCAGTGTTCCGCATTTGGGCTGCGGTTCCCTGACACACACCAGAGTTTCAGCCATCCTAATTGATCACTGGTTGCTAGGGCCGCCCCGCTTGGCGTCTAACAACCAGTGACGTCACACCACACATGAATCACACACAGAGACTTCCAGAGCGAGGCCGTGGCAGTGTTACCCTGGCTCCACCCACCCTTTCCACTTCTCCGGCTCCCGGCGGCCTAATGCAGCTGTATATAACCACTAGGTTTACTGAGGGGGCTGATTATCACTGCAAGCACACTGAATACATAGGCCCAGATTCTCGTCCAGCGGCGTAAAACTGGGCGGGCGTAACGTTTCTGATTTACGTTACGCCGCCGCAAGTTTTACAGGCAAGTGCTTTATTCACAAAGAACTTGCCTGTAAAGTTGCGGTGGCGTAGCGTAAATCCTCCGGCGCAAGCCCGCCTAATTCAAATGATCCGGGTAGGGGGCGTGGATCATTTAAATTAGGCGCATTCCCGCGCCGATCGTACTGTGCATGCGCCGTCCCTAAAATTTCCTGACGTGCATTACGCTAAATGACGTCGCAAGGACGTCATTGGTTTCGACGTTAACGTAAATGGTGTCCAGTGCCATTCACGGACGACTTACGCAAACGACGTAAATTTTTAAATTTCGACGCGGGAACAACGGTCATACTTAACATTGGTTGCCCCTCATATAGCAGGGGCAACTTTACGCGTCACAAATCTAACGTAAACGTCGTATCTTCACTGCGTCGACTGCGCGCACGTTCGGGAATTCGCGTATTTTGCTAATTTGCATACTCAATCGGGAAAACGACGGAGGCGACACCTAACGGCGAAAAAAAAAATTGCATTTAACATCCGACAGCGTAAGAGCCTTACGCCTGTCGGATCTAATGGTTATCTATGCCTAACTGATTCTAAGAATCAGTCGCATAGATACGACGTCCCAGATTAGGACTTACGCCGGCGCACATGGCGTTGCGCCGTCGTAAGCCCTTTGTGAATCTGGGCCATAGAGAGAGAAAATGGGTTTAAAATACAACTTATATGTAAATAGTAAATATGTATAATAATGAATTCATAAGGTCATACTTGGATACCGTACGTTTTATGGAAGTGACAAGATTCAGGATTTGTGACCTCATCAAAATTCAACTCAAGGTGAAAGTGGCTTTTCTGATTGTTGTTTGCACAAATATTTTATAAGTAACCTTCATTTATGACATCCTGCAAGGCTGATTACTTCAGGATTGCTGAGGCTAAACTACAAAAGAATTTCTAAAGTGAATGCACTTTAAAATGAATTGATATATAAAGAGACGCAGGCGATGGTATATGTATGGAGACAAGACTATAGGTAGACTAAACCACTAACCGTCTCTGACATCCAGCCTTGAAGATCTGTTACTGAATTTTTTATTCCATTTCTCTATAAATTCCCACAGTTTTTGATGTAAGCATATAAAGTAGATGTAAACACAATCACAAAAGTTGAACTAAAGGCAAAACTTTTTTTTTTTTCATTTAGGATTGAGAATGGGAAAGTTACAACCCATCTCAGGTTGTTTTTTTTTTGTCCTCTATGTCTATTAACCACTTAAGCACCGGACCATTTGGCTGGCCAAAGACCAGGCCACTTTTTGCGATTCAGCACTGCGTCGCTTTAACTGACAGTTGCGCGACATGGCTCCCAAATAAAATTGACGTCCTTTTTTCCCCACAAATAGAGCTTTCTTTTGGTGGTATTTGATCACCTCTGCGGTTTTTATTTTTTGCGCTATAAACAAAAATAAAGCGACAATTTTGAAAAAAAAAAGCAATATTTTGTACTTTTGTTATAATAAATATCCCCAATTTTTCTTTTAAAAAGCAAATATTTTCTCAGTTTAGGCTGATACATATTCTTGATAAAAAAAATATCTCAATAAGCATATATTGATTGGTTTGTGCAACAGTTATAGCGTCTACAAAATAGGGGATTGTTTTAATGGCATTTTTATTATTATTATTTTTTTACTAGTTATAGCGGCGATTTGCGATTTTTATCATGACTGTGACTTGGCAAACACATCGGACACTTTTGACAAATTTTTGGGACCATTGTCATTTTTACAGCGATCAGTGATATAAAAATGCGTTAACCACTAGGTGACGCTGAAGGGGTTAAGTGTGTCCTAGGGAGAGATTCTAACTGTTAGGGGGAGGAGCTACCAGGTACACGTCACTGATCACTGTTCCCGATCACAGCAAATTTAAAGGGACATACAGGTATGCCCATTTGCCTGCCCTTGCCATTGTGTAGACGTATATGTGCGTGCGACGGTCGCTGTGTAGTTAAGGAGATTTCCCCTCCATTTCGTCACAGACCATATTAGGTAATCAAAACTTTAAAGAAAACAAGCCAAGACTTGACATTTGGAGTAGGATGTTGTTTTCTTCATATACAGAGCTTACCCAGGCTATTATGTCACATCCCGCTGATGGATTGATATGCAGAGTCGTCTTTGTCACCTACAACCCAGTCTTTAATTTGGGCTTCTGCATTTACCCAAAAAGCGTTCATAGTTGTCCTGGCAAAAGATAAAATTATAAATAAAATCTAAGTGTTGTATGTTGATGTAAGTCCTAGGTAAGACCTACTCGTGTATAAAGGGAAAAGTCCCTATTTCAATTTTGTGTGAAAATTAACATATGAGTCCCAAGGTGACCCAAAAAAGGCCTGATGCACACCTGATAAAGGGGTCGACGTGGCCCTGTAATGTTTCAATTCTTTGCTGCGTTGTGATTGCTTTAGAAAATAATCTCCCCCCTTTTAAAATAATCACATTTGTGTTGATTTGCAGCCTGAATTGAAGATAGACACAGGTTTTGTTTTATCCAGCTGTATTTACTAGTGCAACTTATAACATCCATATAAAAGATATAATACCAACATGTCAGAAAAAAAAAAAAAAAATCACTGAGTTGGAAAAAGGATCACTCCCCTCATGTCAGTATTTTGTTGGACTACAATTCTTTGCAGAATTGCTCAAGTTCAGTTAAATTCAATATTGACCATTTGTAGACTGCAGTCTTTAAGTCATTCCACAGATTTCCAATGGGATTTAAGTCTGGGCTCTGACTAGGCCATGCAAGGAAATTATCCTTTTTCTCCTTCAACCACTTTGCCCCATCCATTTTTCATCTATCCTGACAAGTGCTCCAGTCCCTGCTGCAGAGAAATACCCCCATACCAGAATATTACCACCTCCATACTTTATTGTAGGAATGGAGTTATTTGGATGGTGAAATTTATTGGATTTCCACCAGACATATCATTTGGTGTTGACGCCAAACTTATTCAATTTTTGTCTCATCTGGCCACCTCAGGCCCCATACACACCATAGAATCCATCCGCAGATAAATCCCAGCAAATGGGTTTCAGCGGATAGATCCTATGGTGTGTACACGCCAGCGGATCTTTATCCGCGGATAAATCTCCCCTGGGATGGATTCCAGCAGATGAATATTTGCTGACATGCTCAACAAATCCATCTGCTGAAGTCCATCCCAACGGATGGATCCGCTCGTCTGTACAGACTCACCGGATCCATCCGTCCGAAGGGATTCCCCGCACGCGTCGTAATGATTTGACGCATGCGTGGAATTCCTTATATGACAGCGTCGCGCCCGTCGCCGCGACACGTCATCGCCAGAGGATTTCCGCGCGGATTTCAATGCGATGGTGAGTACACTCCATCGCATAGAAATCTGCGGAAATCTTTGAGAGGATTTATCCGTGGAAACGGTCCGCTGGACCGTATCCGCGGATAAATTCTCTCGTGTGTATGGGGCCTTAGACTAAAATAAATTTATTTGGCCTCAACACCAAAAGATATGTTTGGTAGAAGATTCAGAAGATTCTGAGGCCACAAGGAAAAAGGTGTTATGGTCTTATAATTGACTAAAATGTTATTATTTGGCCTGGTGGGAGATTCTGAAGCCACATGGAAAAAGGTGTTACGCACACGATCAGTCCATCCGATGACAATGGTCCGAAGGACCGTTGTCATCGGTCAACCGATGAAGCTGACTGATGGTCTGATGTGCCTACACACATATGAAACATGGTCAAAAAGGTGGTATTAGCCTTTAAAATGTAAAAAAAAAAAAAAAAAATTAAAAAAAAGCAGAAAGCAGAATTGTATTGTTCAATCCTAAAATAAAGCCATTGAATTCTCGTGCTTGTTTTGTATTATTAATCAGCTGAGAAAAAAAAAAGCAGAATTATGTTGTTCATTTGCTGAATAAAATTTGGAAGCCAGGCATGCCAGAATGCCAGGCACAGAAATCTATGCGGATCAGGCAGAGATATACAACACACACAAAATACATGAGGTGCCGGAGATACACTCCACCAAATTAAGGCCTTTTTTCCTCCTGCAGCTTAATGGAGTGAGGAACTGACTCATATTTTCAATGTAGCAGCACCTGATGCGCCGAGGTTTACAAAGCAACTCCTAAATCTCATCAGCGTGAACGTCTCAGCTCATTCTCTAATTCCATTTCATATCTATGCACCTTGTTAGCAGAACAGCAATATAAGCCAATAATCAGACACAATCTGCTCCAGTTTGTAGTTATTTTTTTTTTTTTTTTAACTGCCTTACAAAGGCTGGGCACTGCCCAAACGTGGGTAAGTACATTGGCGGCAGAGAAATGCTGGTCATATTTTACAAATATTGCAACTCCTATACTGTGGCAGTTATCAGACAATTTCAATCAACTTTTAGTTGCAAAACTAACTGAACATCAGTGGGGAGTTTTAGTTTCATAAAACAAACAGGGGGAGCACTAACTAAGGTATCCTTTATTGATAAATCAAGTAATAAAAACTATACTTACAAACCAACATACTCTATGTACAAGCTTGTCAGAATAAATCCAGTTCCAGACCGTCAGCACATCTAGTCACACACAGGAATGATACAGGTCTAAAAGGCTAACACGTTTCGAGGGACTCACCCTCTTCCTCAGAGCCAAAGGACCCAAATTTTTGAGTCTCACTTAAATATCCAAATGGTATGACAGGTGTACAGCATTGGTACCTCCCACTTAATGTGTGGGCGAGGGTTGGCATATCTAATTTTCCAGAACATAACCAATCACAACCATGTCATGTGAGATGTAACAATATGTCAAAGGCATGGCATCTGTATCCAAAAACATAATCATACAATCTGTGTGGTTAGGCAATAACAAGATAACTCCTACTCACATACATATCCAGAAGATATATTTGACACATTATGCCGCGTACACACGATCGGTCAAACCGATGAGAACAGTCTGATGGACCGTTTTCATCGGACCAAACCGATCGCGTGTGGGCCATCGGTTAATTATCTATAGGTTAAAAAAAAGCAATCTTGTTTTAAATTTAACCGATGGATACCTAACCGATAGAAAAAAAACGATTGTTTGTAGGCACATCCATCGGTTAAAAATCCACGCATGCTCAGAATCAAGTCGACGCATGCTTGGAAGCATTGAACTTCGTTATTTCGCGTTAGGAGTGTTTTTCTGACCACAAAAAACAGCAAATGCTCATAAACGCTCATAAACACTTATAAACGTTGATAAACGCTCAAAACCGTGGCTCGCCATTGTAAAAAAAATGTAAAAAAAAAAACGCTTAAAAACGCTAACGTAGAAAAATGCTAATAAACGCTTTTGCAAAAACATTAAAAAAAAACTTTGAAAGACTCACTGCAAAGCTAGTGTTTTTATAACATTATTTTACCGTCCAGTGTGCATGAAGCCTTAGATAAGCACCTGAACAACCGCAACATACAGGGATATACACGTACATGTAATGCTGACATATAATCACACACACAGGTTGGACTTGATGGACTTGTGTCTTTTTTCAATCTCACCTACTATGTAAAAATACATTGCCTATTTTAAGATACTATAATAATAATTATAATATAATATAGCAAATAAAGTATTTTTGTAGGGTTGTCCCGATACCGATACTAGTATCGGTATCGGGACCGATTCCGAGTATTTGCGGGAGTACTCGTACTCCCGCAAATACCCCCGATACCAAAATAGAATACTCCCCCCCCCCCGCCGCCGACGCATCCCGCCGCTACGACGCATCCCGCCGCATCCCCGCTTAGTTAATATGGGCGGGGAACATTACAGCATTGATTTGAATAGCTGTAGTCTTTCCCGCCCCGCCGCGTATAGACACTCCCCCTTGCTCGGGTGAACTGTCCAATCCGGAGCAAGGGGGAGTGTCTATACGCAGCGCTGCGCAAATCATTACAGCTATTCAAAGCTGTAATGTTCCCCGCGCGTATTAACCAGTCGGGCTGGCAGCGGGATGTAGGTAAGGAGACGTGGCTGGATATGGGGGGAGACAATGGCTGTATATGGGGGGAGACAATGGCTGCATATGGGGGGGAGACAATGGCTGCATATGGGGGGAGACATGGCTGGATATGGGGGGGAGACAATGGCTGGATATGGGGGGAGACAATGGCTGCATATGGGGGGAGACAATGGCTGCATATGGGGGGGAGACATGGCTGGATATGGGGGGAGACAATGGCTGCATATGGGGGGAGACAATGGCTGCATATGGGGGGAGACATGGCTGGATATGGGGGGAGACAATGGCTGCATATGGGGGGGAGACATGGCTGGATATGGGGGGAGACAATGGCTGCATATGGGGGACATGGCTGGATATGGGGGGGAGACAATGGCTGCATATGGGGGACATGGCTGGATATGGGGGGAGACATGGCTGCATATGGGGGACATGGCTGGATATGGGGGGGGACATGGCTGGATATGGGGGGACATGGCTGGATATGGGGGGACATGGCTGGATATGGGGGGAGACATGGCTGCATATGGGGGGAGACATGGCTGCATATGGGGGACATGGCTGGATATGGGGGGGGACATGGCTGGATATGGGGGGACATGGCTGGATATGGGGGGAACATGGCTGGATATGGGGGGAGACATGGCTGCATATGGGGGACATGGCTGGATATGGGGGGGGACATGGCTGGATATGGGGGGACATGGCTGGATATGGGGGGACATGGCTGGATATGTGGGGGACATGGCTGGATATGGGGGGGACATGGCTGCATTTGTGGGGGGACATGGCTGCATTTGTGGGGGGACATGGCTGCATTTGGGGACACATTTTAAAAAAAGTATCGGTATTCGGTATCGGCGAGTACTTGAAAAAAAGTATCGGTACTCGTACTCAGTCCTAAAAAAAGTGGTATCGGGACAACCCAATATTTTTGTATAATATAGTAAATCATAATATAATAAAGACATAACCTGTGGTAACAGTACACACATTTTTCACTGTTTGTACTCCTATTTGTTGGAATTGTATAAATATGGAATGTATTAGGGGATGGCATAACCCCCAAATTGATGGGGTGTCAGCATGGTAAAAAAATTTGACTAATTAACTTTTTATTTAAAACTGTACTAAACTCTTCCCCTCCATCTCCCAGTGCCTGAAAGGTGTTAGTATGAGAGCACTGTGCAGACCGATTCCTGGTGTACAGGGGATTATTGGAATGTAACAGTTTAGGAGAATTTATATAGAAGAGTTTCTTTATTATCCATGAAGTTCTACTTTAAAGAAGTGTTTTTCTGAAGACACGGCACTAATGGACACGAGGAAACAGCCATAAAGTTGATGGCTTATGTTAATAGGCAATTAGACATCCACTGGGCAATTCCTACTACTAAATAGCTGCTTGAGCCGCGCTAACACAATCTGTCTGCGTGATGACACCTGCTATTCTACCATTTAATTATCGCTCATTGTTCCCCGCTTGCCGAGCCACCGCAAAGCCAAAAAAGGTTAACTCAACCACTGTTCAAGCCAACAAAAACTACACGTCCGGTATTAATTACCCTGCGTTCGGTGGATGGCTCTCTTTGTTTTTAAAGCCATCAATAATTAAAAGTCAATATGGAAGATCACAAGTCGACAAATCTTTGCATCCAGACCTGTTTTATCATAGTAGCAGAGCCGAAATCCATTTTAAGGCAATGTGTAATGTACAAGAACTCGATAATAGAATGTTTGCTTTCAACTTTATCAGCTAAATGTCCTTTGTATTGCCAAAATAAATCCATATTATTTCCCAACTGTAGATAAACATCCATAGGCAAAGTTCATGTAGAGGTTATCAGGCGCCTGTAAATGGGGGAGGGGGTGCCAGGCTTGCGCTGTTTGGGGGGGGGGTATTGTCTACTCCAGTGGGTCTGACTACATTGTTGAGAAATTAGTTTGTGCCCTTTGGGAGCTGCTGTCATTTTCAAACAAGTGAGAGAGCCTTAATAGTCTGTACCCGTTTTAACGAGAGCTCAGGCAGCATAGAAATGTTGGCAAACGGACCTATCTTTGGGGATGAAATAAAATCAATGTCAATAATATCAGAATATATGCAAGCTAATTGTGCAGTGTGCAGATTTGGAAGCTTTGTTGGAGGGCAGGTGACAACTCGGGGCTTAGGAATGATTTACAGATTAAAGGTGACTTGTGGAAAGGGCCCAAAGAATTAAAATAGGTTTTGGCTATTTTCCTTTTTTTTTTTACAAAAGCAGCTTTGCTTTTAATGGCTTGAAACTTGACTCGGTAGAGGAAAATTCCATGGGACAACTCGAGCTGTCTAATGACATCAAGATATGTCTATGCAAACCAGGTCTGATCTTTGATGCCTCATGACTAGGGATGAGGTTCGAATTTGCCAGTACCTGGGATTCTTTTCATTTTTATGCTGCAAGGCTTTCATAAAAAAAAAAAAAAAATCGTATTTGGTTTCAGGGATGGCATTTTGGGGTCTTTTGTGCATTTTTTAAATTTGTATTTATGTTGACATTTTTAAAGTATAACTAAAGGAAACATTTTTTTTTTTTAGATTTGGATAGAGTGCAGAGGGATTAGAATGCCTGTCAGATTTTATTTCTCTCTGTGCCCCCCTCCCCCCTTTAAGAAGATTCACCCTCTCTATTTGTCCTGTGAACCGTTATCATTGAAAATTAAAGCAAAAGAAAATCCGCATAAAAGTAATAGAGGGAAAATATTACAATGGTTCTAGTTCTGGAGACATGGGGGTCCCAAAGAAATTCCCATAATCTGCAGGGATATTTTCTCTCTTTCTGTTTGGCTATGGGACAGATAGTGAAGGGAATAGTGAGTATTACAGCAACCGGTATATGCAAGGAAGGTGTATGCATGACAGTGGGCAGAGTTTGAGATGAGAGCAGGAGGGTATGGCAGTGGGCAGTATGTACGGAGGAGGTGTGCGGATAGTATGACTACAGAAAGTGTTTGTGCAGGAAAAGGGTGTAAATGGTATGACAGTAGACAGTATGAACGGAAAAGGAGTGTGGATGGAATGGCAGCTGGCAGAGTATGTGCAGATAATATGACAGCATGCACAGTGTGTGTAGAAGAGGAGAATGGGGAGTGTAACAGTGGGCAGTATGTGCAAGAAAGAAGTGTGAAGGGTATGACAGTGGACACTATGTACAGAATAGGAGTGTGAAGGATATGACAGTTGGCACTATGTACAGAATATAAGTGTGAATGGGATGGCAGTCTGCACTATGTACAGAATAGGAGGAGAGTGAAGGGTAGGACAGAGGGCAGTATGTATATAAGAGAAATGAGGAGGGTATAACAGTGAGCATGTACAGAAGAGGATTGTGGAGAGTATGACAGTGGGCAATATGTATAGAAGAGAAATGTGGAGGGTATAACAGTGGGCAATGTGTACAGAAGAGAACGGTATAGGCTAGGACAGTGGGAAGAGTACATTTAGGAAAGAAGTGTGTAGTGTATAACAGCAGGTAGCAAGACCTGAACACATAATGGTAGAGTCATTTTATGGCACAATGTAGCATGTTCATTTCCAGCAAAAGAATAAGATGCCTCCCAGATGAAGCGTTTGAGTCGTCCCTGGACTGTTAGCAATGAGGTTATTTCCCTGCGTCTTTACACCAGGTCTTGTTTATGGCACGGCTGTCACATTGTTCTAATGAAAGAAAGCAATCTGTGTATGTTAACAGCATAGTTAAGGTATATGAAGCAGCTCTGCTGTGAGTCATTGGGAATTCAGGTGCAACGTTAGGTCAGCCTTGAAGACTCTGTTTAATGTTGGTTTGATGTTCTGATCATAAAACTGGCAGCCAACGGGTTTACATCTATTGTATATTGCTTGCTGTTTCAATCCTTCTTTAAAAATATCTAATTTAGGTATTGTTTATGTAACTGGAGTCAGGCAAGGCTCTGTTTTTTCTTGTAGATTGCCCAGTTCAGATTTACCCAATTAATTCTTAACCTCCCTGGCGGTATGATTCTTTCAGAAAAAACATGCTGAAAGCGGTACCATTATTTGCAAGGAAATTTGGCGTTTTATATTGTAGGCCTGTAATTTTTAGGAATAACTCACTTAAATCTGACCAAACAAGAGTCTAGTAGGCATCCCGGGTATGACATTTTTTTAAAAACAAAATTATAAATTATAATATAATAAATAATTATAAATAATTATAACAAATAATAATATAATTATAATAAAAATTATTCAATAATGTAATCAAATCAAAATCACTGAAATTTGCTCAGTTGCAGAATTGTCGCTGTCATTATTTTTTTTTTATGACGAATTTCCCCACAAATCGGTATCGCACAATTCTGCAAGTGATTATAATTTATTATCGCTGTTTTTTAGCTGATCTAAAACTATTTTTGACATAAAGGGACACTTTTGGTTGCTATGGACAATCTACAGTTTGCAGGGAGAAAGAAAGGTTTTTATTATATAAAAGAACATGTAGGGCACTGGGCAGACCACTAGGGACAAGGGTGTGTGTTTTTTTTACATACAGTACTGTAATCTATAAGATTACAGTATACTGTATGTAAGGTGTTTGTTTACCTTTTTGAATTTGGCACCGTTCTCCGTCCCTGTGCGTCGTAACGTCGCAGGGAACGGAGATCGGCGGCACAGGAGGACGCTGTGTGAATCGAGCGAGATCCCGCTCGCTCACACAGCGCGGTGGCATCGCTGGATCCAGGGACAAGGTAAGTAAACAGTGCCTGTGGATCTAGCGAGGCAAGCCCGAGTCTGACTCGGGGTTACCGCTCGCAGCAGGAAAATCTAACCCCGAGTCAGACTCGGGAATACTGCCAGGCAGGTTAAAGCACATACGAATTTCAGAACAATTTCACACAATGCAGAATGCAGTTTACACGCTCTAAGCTCCATGCTGTAGAACCTACCTACTGTGTATTTACTGCTCTTACACATAGGTTTGTCAGCAGGGGTTAGTACCCATTTTTGAGAGGTCCCTTCCAATGGTTGGGTATAGTGGGTGGGGCTAGTGTAGTCCTTATTAATCTGAGCCAGAAAAAACTGTGGCAGAGGGTGATGGTAAGAGGTTACCCCTGGTATAGAGCAACGTGTGCCTTTAGCCTCTGGAAGCGAACCCTTTGGTGTAGGCCTGGAACAGGCGCAGCCGGAGAGCCCACATATGCAGACCTCTAGAGAGGGCAACAGAAGAGTGGGACTTCTGTTTTATTTTAATGTTGGACTTATACTGTGCAGGACTAATGATGTTGAAACTTAGAAAGATGGAGGTGAAAGATATTTTCAGCCAGAACTGTCATTGTACTTCTGATACAGAAAATCACTAAAGGCTGAACATGTGGACAATCCATATTTCTGTAGGCGGGACTGGGGCATTGAGTGATTAGAATAACTAAAGATGATAGTTTCTCCAGGGCTTTTTTTCAGCAGGAACGTGGGGGAACGCAGTTCCGGCACCTCCAGCACTGAATGTATGTCATAGTAAGGGGTGTTGGGGTGTGCTGAATGATCTATTAATGCTGGGGGATCTATTGGCGCTGGAGAGATCAATTTTTTTGCAGGGAGGGTCTGTTGTTGCTCGGGTGGTATTTTGTTGCAGGAGGTCCATTGTTACTCAGGGGTCTATTGTTGTGTGAGGGATCCATTGTTGCTGGCTGTAGGGGATCTACTTTTTTTGATATCATTAACAAATTCCATACAAATTACTCAAAACCACAAAATGAAACTTGGTTCTGTGTTCTCTTAAATAGGTGGTACTGGGAAGTGGGTAGGGGGTGGAACCAAGGGACATTGCGCATAGGTGATTAGGGTACAGAGACGAGGGGTGACTCAAAAAAGGAGTTCCTGTACCTATATATTGAGAAAAAAAAGGCCTGGGGCTAGATTCAGGTAGGGGCACGCATAGTTACGGCAGTGCAGCATATCGTATTTACGCTACGCCGCCGTAAGTTAGAGAGGCAAGTGCTGTATTCACAAAGCACTTGCCTTCTAAGTTACGGCGGCATAGCATAAATGGGGGCGTGTTTTATGCTAATTCTTGGTGACCCGACGTGATTGACGTTTTTCCCGAACGGCGCATGCGCCGTCCGTGGAATTTCCCAGTGTGCATTGCTCCAAAGTACGCCGCAAGGACGTCATTGGTTTCGACGTGAACGTAAATTACATCCAGCCCTATTCGCGAACGACTTACGCAAACGACGTAAGAAATTCTAATTTCTACGCAGGAACGACGGGCATACTTAACATTGCGTGCGCCTCCTAATAGCAGGAGTAACCTTACGCCGAAAAAGCCTTATGCAAACGACGTAAAAAAATTCCGCCGGGCACACATACGTTTGTGAATCGGCATATCTAGGTCATTTGCATATTCTACGCTGAAATCTACGGAAGCGCCCCTAGCGGCCAGCGTAAAATTGCACTAAATTATACGCCGGCGTATTCAAGTTACGTCGACGGAGGAAGCCTGTTTTTTAAACTTATCTGCCTTTGAGAATCAGTGTAAAGATACGAGGGCGCAGATTTGAAATTACGGCAGGGTATCTGGAGATACGCTGCCGTATCTTGTTGCTGAATCTAGCCCCTGGTTTCTCCACATTACAGGTGTGTATGTACCCTACCTTGTTCCATGGGGAGAAGGGGAGGAGGTGTGGAGAGGAGGGAACGTCACAATAAGGGTGAAGTTCCACGTTAAGAACATTTGTTTAATCAATTGGTTCAGTAAATTAAAAATGGCCCCCCTCTGGCCTACATATCAGTCCTGAAGCTTTTCCACAATTTCCTTGCTGTCTGCAACTTTGCTTATTATTCATATTTGGACTGATTTACAGAAGTTGAGAACCGTCGCACAATAAATTGCGTGGATGTTCTCTTCAATTATCCAATCATATGCAGATGAAATAAGAAAACAGGAATTTGCATTTCACATGATTGGATAATTGAAGTGAATATTCACATAATTTATTTTGTGAAGATTCCTAACTTCCTTAGTAAAGCATCCTCATTCTTTTATTTTATAAGTGGGCATGGTAAAGGTGAATCAAGTAGTCTATAGAACTGTGTTTCTTAACAATTACTTCTCGTTACTTTTTATTGCAGGCTTTCTGAAAACAATCTCAGTTTGCAGGGAGTTCTTCTCTAATGAAATCAATTCCTCAATAAAAAAAAAACAACGTTTGCAGCAAATTTAAATGTCTGAATTAAAATCAATAAAACATAGTTCATAATCCGGGCTGTTTGTGCAGGAACAATACATGTGGCCACACACAACTGCACTTCGCTCAATACAGAATGAATATTGATAGTGTTCTGCTCTAAAACCTTCTCCAGGATCGTTAATATCATTACAGTATATGAGAGTCAAAGTGGCCTTTGCTAGCCTTAATCTTAACAATTATTCAGCATTCAAGAGTAAGCACTGCAAAAGAAGCTTTTTTTTTATTCTCTAAAGAAAACCATTGCAGTGCTGGATTCATTCTATAAGGGCCCCTTCGGAAGAGGACTACTTATCTTACACTGTATATACAGGAGCTATCCAATTCAGTAGAATGTTCTTTATGAATGCATGAAACACATAAAATGAATGCATAAAATGTTATGTGATTCTTCACCCATGTGCTGCTTGTTGTAAAGGGAACCTTGGGTGTGGCCTGCTTTTTCCTACCCGCCCTAGAGGAACCTAGGGTGGACTTGAAGGAACCAATGTGTACCTATGGGGATCAGAGGGTGTAAACTGGAAGAATTCAGGAGGTAGTGATGTGTGAAAGACTCAAGCAGCTCAGCTGTATATTAGGGCTCATTCACATGTGTGGCAGGGGACTGCCTCTCCTCTGGAGCACAATCCACGTTTGGATGTCTTTTCCGAGGTATTTGACAGGTAGTAAGGAGGGGACATTGTATAGCCTTCTCACCGCCTGTTTGATTTTCTTGGACCCCACAACTGTGTGCATTGCACTCGGTTGTGGGACTATCTGGTGAACTCCGCTGCCAGCAACTACCAGCAGAGCTACCTAAAAGGCACCCACGCTTTTTCTGGGCCTTGCACTCCCTGTTCCCACCTTCAGGGGCGCTCGGCCCTCAACCGTAAGGGAAGTCCTCTCATCAAGTCGGCCTCCTTAACCACTTAAGCCCTGGACCATTTGGCTGACCAAAGACCAGAGCACTTTTTGCAATTCGGCACTGCGTCGCTTTAATTGCACGGTCGTGAGACGTGCCTCCCAAACAAAATTAACGTTCTTTTTTTTCCCACAAATAGAGCTTTCTTTTGGTAGGATTTGATCACCTCTGCACTTTTTTTTTGTGCTATAAACAAAAATAGAGCGACAATTTAGAAAAAAAATTCTATATTTTTAACTTTTTGCTATAATAAATATCCCCCCAAAAATATATATAAAAAAAACATTTTTTTTCCCCTCAGTTTAGGCCGATACGTATTCTTCTACATATTTTTGGTAAAAAACTGCAATAATCGTTTATTGATGGGTTTGCGCAAAAGTTATAGCGTCTACAAAATAGGGAATAGTTTTATGGCATTTTTATTAATATTTTTTTTTTACTAGTAATGGCGGCGAACAACAATTTTTAACGCGACTTTGACATTATTGGCGGACACTTTTGCCAAATTTTTTGGACCATTGTCATTTTTACAGCAATCAGTGCTATAAAAATGCACTGATGCTGTAAAAATTACACTAGCAGTGAAGGAGTTAACCACTAGGGGGCGAGGAAGAGGTTAAGTGTGTCTTAGGGAGTAATTCTAACTGTTAGGAGGCGTGGCTATGAGTGACACGTCACTGATCGCTGCTCCAGATGAGGGGAAGCAGACAATCAGTGACATGTCACTAGGAAGAACAGGGAGATGTTGTGTTTACACTGACATGTCCCCATTCTTCAGCTCCGTGACACGATCGCGGGACACCGGCAGAGATCGAGTCCGCGGGTCTCGCGGGCACGGTCACGGCGGCAAATTAAAGGGGACGTACCTGTACGCCCATCTACCTGGCTGTGCCATTATTTTGAACGTATACGTGCGTGCGGCGGTCCTTAAGTGGTTAAAATAAAGTACAGTACCTGCCGCCGATATTGTGTTTTCAGCGCGATGGGATCACGCTGGAAATCACCACTACGAGGCTGTGCTTCTTGCGCTCGCCGCCCCCACAAGGTGCCGCGCATCAATAGGAATCCATTGAGGGCGGCGAGCGGGAGGAGCGACAGAGCTCGGCTCTGGCTTTCACGACGGGGCTCGGAGGTGTCAATCTCGCCGCTAGCAGTGGAGAGATTGACACAATATCGACGGCAGATACTGTATAGTCAAAATAAATCTCCAAAACTGGGGAATCAGTCTTAACAATGTGACAGAAGTTCTGACCCCTCTCCATTTAAAACTAGAAAACAAAAAGTTTTTCTTTAACTGCAGTATGGAGTTGTGCTTAAGATGGTCACAGTTGATGATCTCAGATTCCCGCTTGCTAGGCAAAGGACCATCACTTAGCTTTAAAAGACAATGTTGATGTCCAAGGTCCAGTAAATGCATTGTGCTGTAAATTTCTTTAGCTTAAATGAATTAACCTCCACCAAATGCAGTCATTCGCTATATGCCTGCTGTCGTTATATATAAGTGCTGTGTATTAAAAGGACATTAACCTTGGCGTAAACTTTGCTTAAACGCCTGCATTAAAAATCATGGCTGTAGATGATATTGTTGTTCCACCACTACACCTAAAGCAAACAGATGGTCATTTTAATACGGGATACAAAATGCACACTATGGCGTTGAATTTCAGCGTGTACACAGGCTATGCATTTTTATATGCTTACTGTGATAAAATGTTAAAATGTCCATCTGTTTCCTTTACTTTGAAACGGATATAAACATGGCACATTGGAAAGGACGGGGGATTAAATTACCCACATTTTACCTTGCAGGTATCGTATAGGTGATCCCAGAGGAAGATGCCAAAGTGGTTTTCCAGAATTGTTGCATTATACAATGAAAGTCTGAAGAACAGAAGAATATTTATAGCTTTAAAGTTGAACTCCAGGCAAAATATCAAAACACCAATTAATACACTTATGTATAGCATAAAAATATAATTATAGAATATGTTAACCCAACATTTTATATTTCTGATATGTGCCCGTTGTACCATGTACTTGAATGAAAAAGTATTCTGTTCTGTTTGTATTGCTTCCTGTGTGAGAAATGCCTGATTCCCCCCCCCCCCCCCCCCCCACACACACACACACACACACACATACACACAGTCATTCACGGGGAAGGTCAGTGTGCTGCTGTTTTTTTCTCCTTTCCCAGCTCTCTGAGATCTTTATGCAGCTGAGAACAGAAGTGTAGCACCCTCCTAGGTAAGTGCTAGGATGAGTGTATTATAGTCTTTGCTTTCCCTGCTTGAGGCTGCATTCACACTATAGCGTACTGAATCGCCGCGATTGTGACCCCCTCTATGGAGATGGTTCACATCTCCTAGCCGAACGCCGAAAGACGCCTGAAAAAAAGGTCCGGGACCTTTTTTCAGGCGGCAGGCGTCAGGCGTCCGGCGTTCGGCGTGGAGATGTGAACCATCTCCATAGAGGGCAATGTTAAAGCATCCCTCTGGCGTGTCGGGGCAGCAGCGGCGTTCACACTACAGGCGTATATACGCCTAGGTGTGAACGGGGCCTAACAGAGAGTCAGCTAGGTAAATGCAGGGCTTTTTTTCAGCGGGAACGCGGGGGAACGCAGTTCCGGCACCTCCAACACTGAATGTATATAATGGCAAGGGGCGCTGGGGCGTGCTGCAGAGTCTATTAATGCTGGTTGCTGGGGAAACTATTGTTGCTGGAGGGGATATATTATTGCTGGAAGAGATCTACTGTTGAGAGAGAGGGGTCTTTTTTTCTTGCTGGCTGCTGGAGAGTCAATTGATGCTGGCTGCTGAGAGATATGTTGTTGCTGCTGGGGTAGTATTTTGTTCTGGGGGTACATTATTGCTGGGGGGGTCTATTGTTTCTGGGTGAATCTATTGTTGTTGGGGGGTCTATTGCTGCTGGATGTGGGGGATCTATTAAGTACTTTTCTTGTTATCATTAACAAATTCTGTACAATTTACTTACCAACACAAAATTATACTTGGCTCTGTATTCTCCAAGAGGGGCACTCCTGGGAGGTGGGTAGGGGGTGGAACCAAGGAACAGTGCTCAGAGGTGGGTAGGGGGCGGATACAAGAAGTGACTCAGAAGGGGAGAGTTTCTGCACCTATTATCTGAGAAAAAAATCCCTGGGTAAATGTATGTGTTGTCTGCTTAAAGCGGTGGTTCACCCTTAGAGGGCACTTTTTAGCCTTAGATTCATGCTCGTTTTTCCTAGGGGAATCGGCTATTTGTTTTAAAATATGAGCAGTACTTACCCGTTTACAAGATGCATCCTCTCCGTCGCTTCCGGGTATGGGCTGCGGGAATGGGCGTTCCTTCTTGATTGACAGTCTTCCGAGAGGCTTCCGACGGTCGCATCCATCGCGTCATGATTTTCCGAAAGAAGCCGAACGTCGGTGCGCACCGACGTTCGGCTTCTTTCGGCTACGAGTGACGCGATGGATGCGACCGTCGGAAGCCTCTCGGAAGACTGTCAATCAAGAAGGAACGCCCGCTCCCGAAGACCCATACCCGGAAGCGACGGAAGAAGATGCATCTCGAAAACGGTAAGTACTGCTCATATTTTAAAACAAATAGCCGATTCCCCTAGACCAAACGAGCAGGAATCTAAGGGGGAAATTTTTTTTTTTTAACAAATGGGTAAACTCCCGCTTTAACAGAGGGCTATGATCAGTTAGTGTAGGCTGCTGAGTGTGCTCTGGTGATGCTTATGCTGTCCCTGTGCTTAGCAACCTCAAAAGGTTCTGGGCTATAGGTGAAGACTTGGCAGATGAGCAGCATGAATATGCATACAGCCCTGGCCAATTGTAAGGGGAGGTACTCTTAGGCCTCGTACACACGACCAAGAAACTCGTCGTAAAAGAAACATTGTTTTCCTCGACGAGTTTCTTGTCAGGCTTGTCGAGAATCTTGACAAGCTTTCTTTGCGTACACACTGTCAAGACAAAATCTCGTCGTTCTCAAACGTGGTGACGTACAACACGTACAACGGCACTATAAAGGGGGAGTTCGATTCCACTGGCACCACCCTTGGGGCTTCTTTTGCTAATCTCATGTTACTGCGTGTTAAGTAAAAGTTTGGTAAGAGACGATTCGCGCTTTTTAGTCTGTTACAGCGTGACGAATGTGCTATCTCCATTACGAACGCTACTTTTACCGAAGGTGCGCCCCCGTCTAATACTTTATTCTGAGCATGCGCGGGTTTGTAAGCATACACACGAATGTATTTCTCGTTGTAAACCAGCCCGACGAGAAACACGACAAGGAAATTGAGACTCCTGACGAGAAAAAAGAGAACTTGTTCTCTCTTTTTTCTCGTCGAGAACTACATCAGTTTTCTTGACGAAAAACATACACACAACCGTTTTCCTCTGCAAAAAAAGCTCTGCCATGCAAAAATTCAGTTATGTGAAATGTTCTCTTGATGTGTCTGTAACCAGTTCAATGTGACTGTACTGACTGTAATGTTGGGACCTCTCCCCTTGGTGTTATGCAATAAAAATTATATTTGAAAAAAAAAAAAGCTCTGCCAGCAAATTTCTTGGATTTTGTCGAGGAAAACGGTCGTGTGTACGAGGCCTTAGGCATGCTGGGTGCTGGTATTTATATTCAGGGAGCATATAGGCTCTTGGTCATTCCTGGAGAGAACTTTACCAGGTTGTGGGAGAGGCATTGCCTTCCCTGGCATTTTCTGCCATGTGCCTTTAAGTGGGTGATCTGAGAAGCTGAAGTCTGTGTGGCTGGCCCTGGTCCCAAAATAGCTGACAAAGGTAGAATCTACAGTACATCTGGTCTGGTATCATGAAAAAAAGAAGGCTCTCGTGGTGCTGCAGGAGCCTTGTGAGTACAGACACCCTAGGGATTCTTAGACAGATATATCCTTGTGCTTTAAACTGGATTTAAACCCAAAAATCGCATGGGTCTTCACACCTATGCGATCCGATTCATGCCCAAACTGTCAGTTCGCAGTGCGATATGCGAGCTGAATTGGCGGTGTCATTACCATTGTATGACACTCCCCAGCAGTTCGCATATGGCAGTGTGAACTGCCGTGCAAGTCGGGTGAAATGTGGGAACCCGCAGTGGATTCGCAGGGTTCCCGAATCGCACCAGTGTGAACCAAGCCTCAAAGCATACAGCCTACTAACGTCACCTGACTGCCCCCACCAAAGCTTGGTTCACACTGGTGTGATTCGGGAACCCTGCGAATGGTAATGACACCCCCATTTCAGCTTGCATATCGCACTGCGAACTGACAGTTTGGACATGAATCGGATCGCATAGGTGTGAACACCCATGTGATTCTGGTGTGGACCAAAAAAAGGGTCCTGTGCGTGTTTGGTCCAAATGAGATGCGATTTTAGCCATACAGTTTGCATGGCTGAAATCGCATCACACAGACATTACATGTGATCTGAATAGCAGTGCGGGGTAAATCACTTGCAATCTCGCACAGCGCACTAATGTGAACCAGCCCTAAGTTCATTCAGCCTTACTGGGTGTAAGTATAAAAATTGAGAAATCCACCCCTCCCCCACATAACACATCCTGGTAATATAGGAATGTTGCATATGTGATCAGGTGACCTCAGACACACACACTGCAATATAACAATAATAATAAGAAGATCACTCAACCTCGGACTAAATACTTCTCCCCTAATCACTTGTCTATGTATATTCTGATGGCTGTTTACTGCAGCATATATTTCCTCATCACACTGAACTGTGGATCACACCCCATATTATGATAAACATCCAGGCAAAACACAGGAAAGACAGCCAATCCTGGGAGAGCTGGAGGGGAGGAGAGAGGAGGGGACGGGAGGGGGGTGTGAATTGTGAGATATGTAAATAACCTGTCACACGAAGCAAGGGGCGGAAAATACTTTTTACAGTTTTTCTCTGCAAGTCTTTTTATTTTCACTGAACAATAAAAAGAGAATTGTTCAGAGCTGGATTAAATCTGTGTGGCAAGACTGGGCAAAGATGATACGAAATCTTATTCTCTACATTGTGACAGCAAAATAAAATAAATAAAAACTTTGGGTTTACATCCACTTTACATCCACTTTAAGTCAACTGAGGGCCCACACAAAGAAGAATGCTGGCTAGTGCTGGCTAGTGTTCTTAGAGCTTTGTCCTGAACTGTCTACTACTTTACTAAGGGACATTGCTCTGTGCTGTTGTGAAGAAGTCTGTATGTGCCTTTTGGAAGGACTTCAGTCACGTTTCGCTAGGAATAGTTCAGTTTGGAAGCATCCCACTATATCCCTTACCCCAAGGCCGTCTTTTCGCATTGGGCACGCTGGGAAGTTTCTCGGGGGCCCCACTTGCCTGGGGGGCCCCACCTGCCCAGCGACCCCAGCCAAGCATCATTCAGATGTCACAAATTTTTCTGCGCATTATGCCAGTGCTGTGCAGCTCCCTCACAAAGACAGAGTGCCGAGCGATCAGACCCAATATCAGTCAGCGACTCAGCAGCGGGCAGTGTGCAGTGTGAGTCAGCTGTCACTGTGAAGAACGGAGCCCAATGCTTTCTGTGTATTTCAGGCTCTTCACAGGTGAAGTGATATCAAATGCACGTGGTCACGTCCCTCTAGTGATGAAACGTTGGGAGGAACGACGTTCTGACATCACCACGTGTGCTCCAGTGCCGGAAGTATACGAGCTGCTATCGAGAGCCGGCAGGCTCGAGTTTCTTTATATACTGTTATAATTACTTCGTAACTGTAAGTGTTCATTTGTCTCGATTATTTTATTAAATCTAAAAGGGTTTTACACTATACCAGCCTTTATTGTCTTTGTATGGGGACAATTTGAACCAGCTATATCTGTATGTGAAACACCACCACGGAAGCTGATGCGCTCCTTGCGCGGTTTAGAGACCCCAGGCTGGGTTATTAGTCACAAGCACTCCTTGATCTCCTGTGATGAGAGATCATATCTATTCGGTAAGCGGCAGTGTACTTAGGTGGAGGCACTTTTCTTTCTTCACTTCCTCTCGGGTGTTGTGGATTACCTGTCACCGTGGAAACTTCACTGTTACTGTCTATATGGACTATTTTTTATTTCACAATTTTATAATCACCAGTCGCTAGCACTGTTCTTTTCAGTGTGTTTACTGGTTTATTTTTCTCTTTTTCATTTTTTATATGGACTGATTTATTTATTATTCACTGGTATTACTGTTTATCAGTCTCTGAGGATTTACATTTTTTCTGGTGGTATTTGATTGACGCTCAGTGGCACAGTCATCTCAGTTGTCATTTTTTATATTTAAATTTATGTTCACTGTTATAGTGTTTTGATACGTATATTAATTCACAATTATTCTTAGTTCACGTTTTTTGCTTATGTATTCATCACGGTAATTATTATTATTATTAATTTTTTGGTGTTAGTACACCCAATATAACGACGGTTGCTTAATGCATACACAGGTTCACATTTATAGCGCAACTTTTCTTTTTTGCAGGATAATAATAATCCTGCGCAGCGCTGGATGCTAGGACTCGTCTACATGCAGCTTTGAATACCTTCAAGTTTATACAATCCTTATACCCAAGGGGTGCTCTTGTTTCCATACTCTCTGGCTGCATAATCCAGGTCCCTGTCCATCTTTGACCTCAGTGCTCTCCATTTTCTTGGGGGGCCAGCATCATGAGATTTTGTCTCCAATAATTAAACTTTATGCAGTTTTAAGATCATTAGCATGATGAGCAACTTGAGCAGAAAGTCCTGAGATACAGTCCTTTTGTGTGTTTTTTGATTTTAACAAGTTATATGGAATGTTAATCTGTGACCACCACCATAACATTAATATATGATCCTATCCCTCAAACACCCCTGAAGAAGGAGATGCTTTTACTCTGAAACGTATCGGGTCAAGGAGGATCATAATCACAATACTTGTAATTGGTGCATTTTGATACAGATTTGTATGCATTCCATTTCAAATGTGTTTTTATATATTTGCTAAATGAATACTACTTTTTTTTATAGTACGCACTCTGTTATGCAATTAGTGACTTTAACCACTTAAGCCCCGAGACTGTTTTTCAGACTCTGGCCCAGATTCAAGTAGAATTGCGCTTTATTTGCGCAGGCACAGGGCAACGATTTTGCCCTGCGCCCACGCAAATATTTTGCGCTGCCCTCGATTCACGGAGCAGTAGCTCCGTAAATTGCGAGGGCGCGCCGGCAAAATTGCCCGGCGTAAGCGCGCGCAATGTAAATGATCCCGCCGGGGGCGGGAATCATTTAAATTAGGCGCGTTCCCGCTCCGATCGTAAAGCGCATGCGCCGTCAGGAAACTTTCCCGACGTGCATTGCGGCAAATGACGTCGCAAGGACGTAGTTTTCTTCAAAGTGAACGTAAATGGCGTCCAGCGCCATTCACGAATCACTTACGCAAACGCCGTGAAATTCAAATTTAGAAGGGGCAGCCTTGCGCTAAAGTTGCCGTACGGAAACTCCGTACCTGGCTTGCGCAGGGCCCGCGCAAGTTTGTGAATCAGTGGTAGTATGCAATTTGCATACTACACGCTGATCACAATGGGAGCGCCCCCTAGCGGCCCACGCAAGAATGCAGCCTAAAATCTGCGTGGCATAAGAGCCTTATGCCGCGCAGATTTTAGGCTGCAGTCGGTGTAACGAGGTTCCTGAATCAGGAGC
Source organism: Rana temporaria (assembly GCF_905171775.1). Lineage (NCBI taxonomy): Eukaryota > Metazoa > Chordata > Amphibia > Anura > Ranidae > Rana > Rana temporaria. The sequence continues at coordinate 34,778,376 of NC_053495.1, read as the reverse complement.
ATTCGTTACATCGGCGCAAGTAAGCAATTGCTCCGTGTAACCTACGGTTACATGGGCGCAATTGCTTCTTGAATCTGGGCCTCTGTGTTTACACGTTAAAAACAAGTTTTTTTGCTAGTAAATTACTTAAAACCCCCAAACATTATTAAAAAAATTCTAACACCCTAGAGAATAAAATAGCGCTCAATGCAATACTTTTTGTCACACCGTATTTGCGCAGTGGTCTTACAAGCGCACTTTTTTTAGAAAAAAATTACTTTTTTTTATAAAAAAATAAGACAGTAAAGTTAGCCCATTTTTTTATTATTATTATTATTATTATTATTATTATTATTATTATTATTATTTATTTTACTAGATTATATTTATTTTTACACTGATTTAAAAAAAAAAACGGGTCACTTTTTTATTCCTATTACAAGGAATGTAAACATCCCTTGTAATAGAAAAAAGAGTGACAGGTCCTCTTAAATATGAGATCGGGGTCAAAAGGCCGAAAAAAAAAAAATTAAAATTGTCATTTGAGAAAATTACAAAAAAAAATTATCCCTTTAAGACGTATGGGTGTCGCTTCCGCCCTGCTATAGTATGGATACAGATGGGGGCCATCTTGCCCTCACTTGTATCCATGCCTAGCACGAGAGAGGACCTAATCGCCTCCTCTGCTGCCGACGGCTCCGGTAAGTGGCGGAGGGCGCGGGAGAGGGGGGCCCTCTCCCACCGCCGATACCGGTGATCTTCCGGTGAATCCGCCGCAGAGATCACCATTGTCGTTTACAGGACCACCGCTTGAAGAGATGGATACCTTGGTTACCGTTACCGAGATATTCCTCTTCAAAGTAAGGACGTATATAGTTGTGCGGCGGTCCTTAAGTGGAAGTCCACCCCAGGGGTATTTAATTTGGTCTAGATTATAAGGGTGTGGCACAATGAGAGGGAAAAAAATCACTGATACAAATTTCTATAAACGGTACTCCATGGTTCTACTGCAACCTGGTTGAAAAACACTGTCCGGCCCCCTACACACGACCGGTTTCCTCGGCAGAATCCATCAAGAAACTTGGTGGAAGAGCTTTTTTGCAGAGGAAACCGGTCGTGTGTACGTTTTTCATCGAAGAAACTGTCGGGGAACTCGACGAGCAAAAAAGAGAGCAAGTTCTCTTTTTCCTCGACGGGAGTCTGAATTTGCTCGTCGAGTTCCTCGTCGGGCTGGTTTTCGACGAGAAACTCGAGCGTGTGTATGCTAAGAAACCCGCGCTTGCTCAGAATAAAGTATGAGACCGGAGTAAAAGTAGCATTTGTAATGGAGATAACACATTTTTCATGCTGTAACAATCTGAAAAGTGAAAATCGTCTCTTAACAAACTTTTACTTAACACGCAAACACATGAGATTAGCAAAACCAGCCCCAAGAGTTGTGCCAGTGGAATCGAACTTCCCCTGCCGTTGTATGTGTTGTACGTCACCGCGTTTGACAAAGAGGAGATTTTGTCTTGACAGTGTGTATGCAAAGCAAGCTTGTCGAGTTCCTCGACAAGCCTAACAAGGAACTCGACGAGGAAAACGATGTGTTTCGCCCGACGAGTTACTCGGTCGTGTGTACGAGGCCTCCTAGTTACATAGTAAGCCAGAGGCTGGCTCTGCCCACAAGGCTCCATCTGTAACTAAAATATCACCGATGGGCGGACCCTTTCAGTTATGCACGTAAAACATCAAAGAAAGAAAAAGAAATACAGGAAGAGAAGAGGAAGAGCTAGGAAATGATCTGCAAAATACAAGATGTGTTTAACACAAGCGGTGAAATCCATACTAATAACTCCCATCTATCCCAGCTCATTAAATATACATATACTAATATAGTACTCTGGCCCTGTCCTCGGGCAGAATTTACCCCAACAGGATAATAAATTGTAAAACATTTAAGAGAGAGTACATCACTGAACTAGCCTGTCCAGCCCAATATCACCAGAGTCACATGCGTTCTAGACCACAATCTCAATTACAATCATTTCTCTGCAGGCCTGGTATTTAATTTAAGCTTATGTACATAAAGGTATATTGGTTTAATGCACAAAGTTAATAGATTTTAAACTATGTCTTGTCTAGATCTATCATAACAGCAAGACATCCTATTAAACAGAATATAAACCCTAACAATGAACCTATAAACTTTTTTTTTACTCTCATCTGGTCTATTATACTGTATAGCCTTTTTTTCTTTATTTACGCTAGAAGTTCCGAGCGTTGCGATACACAGGATAAGGATGTTCACGATCCTATATTTATAATTGAAATTACCATGGGCTCAGCTAGTTTTAATACAGGAGTCATGTATGGGATAGTATTGCCGCTTTCCCTCATCCAAGATGGCGGCTTTGGTTCCAACTTTTCCTTGCATGTCAGATCGAGGTGGGTTATTTATAGCGGTGAGTCACTGTCTAGCCCATCCCCATTGATAACATCAGCCTATGACGAAACGCGTCTGGGACGTGCATTCAGTGACACTACCGCGCTCTATGTGAACGAGGAAGGGCTCTCGTTGCCGGCCGGCACCTGTTTTTTATGCTTGCTGTTTTTACAACATTGTAAGTACAATCTTTTTTATTCATTAAACACCCTCAAACTGTATCACACTATTAGTCTGTTTCTATTTTTGGGGACAACGTGATTATGTGATCTCTGAGTGGAAGGGCTGCCACTCTATCTCTGTGTGGAGGACTGGATTTGCTGGATAACAGGCTCTTCTCCCCTGGAGACCTTTCCCATGGATGATTGTGATTAGGATTCCCCTGGAGAGCGGCATATCTTGCTTAAGGCTATTCCCTCTTAGCCATCTGGTAAGAGGCTATCAATGTGGTGGTGGCTTCACTGATCTGTATATTTCTCACTGTGGTGTCATCAGAATCGAGCTATACAGTTTCCTGCTGCATATTTTGTGTCTTTTCTTATCTGGATATTTATTTGTGACAAATTAATTTACTAGTTATTTTTTAATTTTTTAACATTTGATTTTATGTTTTAAATTTTTATTGAACATTTTTCCAGTCTCATAGCTGGCTAGGGTTGGCGCAGTTTTTTCTTTTTCTATGATATCTATGTGTATATGCACTGTTTATTGCTGCCTTCGGTATTAACATATCTACATACTTTTTCTTCATTTTTTTCTGGTTAGCGCAAATTTTTTTGTTCCTCTATTATATATACCACTGAATGTGTTTAATTATATATTAGTTTGATAAGCGCAAAAAAAAAAAACACCTGCCAGAAATCCAGTAAGAACCCATTTTCCTGTGCTCTCTGCCTCCGTTGACTGTTAACCATTAGCATTTTTCCACAGTTGTCTCTGTGGACTACAGAATACATCCCCCATGATACAGGAAAGTGGAGACAGGGGAGGTGTTCTGTAGTCCTAAACACTTCCTGTTCAAAGTTGATAACACTTTTCCCTCAATGTATACAGTATGGTGCATGAGCGTTGTCACCCTAGAACACAAAGGGGTTGATAATTTACAAAAGGCAAATAGACTGTGCACGTTGAAAAGTTGCTCCAGAGCTTAGTTAATGAGGTATAGCTTCACTTTGCAAAGAATACCCAATCAAGTGCAAGGAAATAAAAAAAAACTAATTTTTGCTTTCACATGATTGGATGATAGAAGTCAACAGAGCTTCTGGTCATTTACTTAACTCTGGAGCAACTGCATAGTGCACAGTTTATTTGCTTTTAGTAAATCAACCCCAAAGTGTTTCACTGGCAGGGACAGCAGGTGAAATTAAATAGGAAAAAAAGACTGAAAAAAAGAAAATTGATGTAGACGCCTGTTGTATTTTTCATCACATTAACCAATTCAGCCCAGGAAAAATATACTCCCTTCCTGACCAGAGCATATTTTTTTTGCGATTCGGTACTGCGCCGCATTAGCTGACAATTGCACGGTCATGCGACGTGGCACCCAAACAAAATTGACGTCCTTTTTTCCCACAAATAGAGCTTTCTTTTGGTGGCATTTGATCACCTCTGCGGTTTTTATTTTTTTGCGCTATTACTCCAATATTATTCTACATAAGGAGAAAAGATTCGACATTATAGAGACATGAAGAAGAGTCGACATAGAGAGAAAAGATTTGACTATGTAGCTAAAAACATACGATCGCAGCGAGCTGACATTTGTGGTGAAATGCTCCACCCATAGGCTATAGAAGAATTCTAATGTTGGTTGACTAGTAATAATAATTAATAAATATAATTATTATTAGTCATACAACATTAGAATTCTACTATAGCTTGTAGGTGGAACATTCGACCGGAAATGTACATACAGTTTCGCTGCTCCATCAAATCTTTTTTTTTTTTTTAAGATTCCGTTGAATCTTCTTAGAACATTCGACAGACACCATAAGCCTTCAATGACAGATTCAACCTTAATTAATTCGGATTTTCGGACTAAAGCATTTTTTTAACGAAAAACAAAATAAATAAAAAAAGAAATTCTGGAGTAACTAAATAAATTTATTTTTCGGACGAAAACAAAATTCAGAAACAAAATATTTCAGTGTGCACATGTCTACCATGTACTGTTCCCGACACCCAACCGCTCCTCAGTATCCCCTGCCAAGAGCTTCTCTAATAGCTGTCATACGCTCTGCACCGCCCCTCCCCTCCGCTGTTCTGACACACACATGGGCCACCCACACCAGAGGGATCATGGGGGACAGGCTGGACCACAGGAGTCACTGGGCAGGGGGGGGGCAACACAGCCCACTTGGGGAGGGGCACAGTAAGAATTTTGCACCCCCCCCAAATGTTGCACCCAGGGGGCGAAAGAAACCAGATGCCCTTCCCATGCCACTGCAATCCGGGAACAAATCCAGGGACAGACTGGCTCCGGGGACAGGGTCCTCAATCTGGGGACTGTCCCCAGAAACCAGAGATGTCTAGTCACCCTACCCTAATGGATGGGCCACCACTGGCTGTTAAGATACAATAGTCAGCATTGCAGATTTATTCATCCATGCTGTTTAGATGTGTGGATGGGGGAATGTGTGGTCGAAGCTGAGCATGTACTGTAAGGCTAGCTTCACCCAACCTAACCCATGCCATTAGGTTAACCCCCTGTACTTACCCTACTTCTTATATCTCATTGTAACGTAACATTTCAGCCATTACCCATTTTATTTTGTTCTCTAATGGGAACATTGCTTTTAAAAATTCCATATGTAACATTTTATAACAGAAGAAAGACTAAAGCCATATGGCAGGTAATGTTTCATTATACCTTACTTACAAATAAACCTTTCTCTGCACGGCAAATCCCCCCTTTACCGACAGCTGAATTATGACCTCCCGTCTCTTTAAGTGGCTTCCTAGAATAGTCGTTTAGTGGTCTCAGATGACCCATGCCGACGAGGTTAAAGGAAAATGTGTTGTTTTACTGGAAGATTATGTTGAATCTATCATTATTATTTTTCTCAAAAAAAAAAAAAAAATTCTGCCCATCAGTGTAGATCTATCATGAGGAAGTTACACAGAGTAAGGAGATGGATAGATAGATTTGTTAGGCTATAGGAAATTGCACACAACTGACATGTAATCACCTGGGACAGCCTGCAAAAAGCCGATCTCACATTCTGAAATGTAACTTTAGCGGATGATAAATGTCAGTTTTTAAGCTGTCTTTGTAGGGAAGCCGCTCGATGTTCTAAAAAAAAAAAAACGAAAAATGATAGAAACCTTATGGCAAATAGCAAGCAATAGTCAGCGATTATCATATTTTATACCCGCCATAAAAACGCTGTAGCGCAATGGATCCGTTCCATCAGTGTATTTGAAAACTTTAAAGTGGAAAGCAAATTTTGAACCTTACAATAAAATAAACGCTCTCCATATGCTCATGGGTTTCAGTAGAAATTTGAGGAATTAGGAATTTCATCTGTTGGGAGAATGTTAAACAAGAATTGGTCTGCTTTTTCCCCTTGCTTTGTAAAGAGAACCTGTCATTTAAATTAAAAAATAAATGACTGCAGGTATAAAGTGCACATACCTGCATCCAGGGCCAGATTCACAAAAGAGATACGACGGCGTATCTCCTGATACGCCGTCGTATCTCTGTTTTAGGGCCGTTCTAACTATGCGACTGATTCATAGAATCAGTTACGCATAGCTAACCCTAAGATCCGACAGGTGTAATTGAATTACAACGTCGGATCCTAGGATGCAATACTTCGGCCGCCGCTGGGGGGAGTTTGCGTCGTAAACCAGCGTCGAGTATGCAAATTAGCAGTTACGGCGATCCACAAAGGTTTTTCCCGTTGTTACGACGGCGCAAGTGTTAGATTCCCGTCGCAAAGATAGGGCTGCTATTAACATGGTGGAAAATTACTCCACCATGTTAAAGTATGCCCTCTTTCCCGCGTCGCTTTTGATTTTTTTTGTTTTCCCGGCGTAAGTACGTTACGCATGTCGCGATTCTCAAGACGTCGGCACGTCGTAATTTTGCGCAAAGCACGTCGGGAAACTTGCGAACGGAGCATGCGCAGTACGTCCGGCGCGGGAGCGCGCCTAATTTAAATGGTACCTGCCCCATTTGAATTGGGCCGCCTTGCGCCGGACGTGTTTACGATACACCGCCGCAGGTTTCCAGGTAAGTGCTTTGTGGATCGGGCACTTAGACTGAAAACTTGCGGCGGTGTAACGTAAACGGGTTACGTTATGCTGCGCCGCAGGTACGAGAATCTGGCCCCCAGTTCTTAACCCCTCCCATTACACTGCAAAGAAGCTTGCAGGACTTTTTTTTATGTCCCGCTAACGCAGCGCCCCAGTGTGAAAGCACTCAGGCTTTCACACTGGGTTTGCTGATGAGGCTTTTTTCAGGTGCTATTTTTAACGCTAAAGCGCCTGAAAAATGCCTCCAGTGTGAAAGGAGTCTTAGATCCTACAAAAGACTTCAGACTGGGGAGGAGACTCACCTTCCAGCAGGACAACGACCCTAAACAATACAACCAAAGCTACAATGGAATGGTTTAGATCAAAGCATATTCATGTGTTAGCATGGGTCAGTCAAAGTCCAGACCTAAATCCAATTGAGAATCTGTGACAAGACTCGAAAATTGCTGTTCACAAACACTCTGCATCCAATCTGACAGAGCTTGAGCTATTTTGCAAAGAACAATGGGCAAAAATGTCCCACTCTAGATGTGCAAAGTTGGTAGAGACATCCCCAAAAAGACTTGCAGCTGTAATTGCAGTGAAAGGTGGTTCTACAAAGTATTGACTCAGGGGGGCTGAATGCACATCACACTTTTCACATATTTATTTGTAAAAAACTTTGAAAACCATTTATCATTTTTCTTCCACTTGACAATTATGTGCCACTTTGTGTTGGTCAATCACATAAAATCCCAATAAATACATTTACGTTTTTGGTTGTAGGACATGACAAAATGTGGATAATTTCAAGAGGTATGAATAATTTTTCAAGGCACTGTATATAAAGGAGTGGGGATGCATGTGACATTATTGACCCAATATTGCCTCATGGCCATATTAGGTCAATGATTATGCTTTCAAGACTCGCAAAGAAATATTCAAGCTCACTGGGTTTCTGGCAGGATCAATAGGTATGTTTGCACTTATCAAACAGATATAAAAAAAGCTTTTAACTGATTACTTAGCATAAGAAAAGGAAGCATTGCTAGGGTTTACATGTACTTAACCAGTGAAGGTGTGGAACATGCGGGAATGCCATTTAAAAAGTACCTAATCTATTACAGAATGTATGTATTACCATAGGGGCACTGGAGCTGAAGTTTAATCTATTTAAATGTTGCCATCCTTCCCTTTCCTCTCTCATCAACATGCTAATGAAATTTTTAAATAAAATATTTCCATTTTCATTACATATCTAACGCTAACCCCCAGAGGGGCTCCTGGAAATACATTGGGTCCCCCTTACTTGTCCAGAGGCTGCCCTTCCTGTTTTCAGTCCCAAAAGCACATTCAGGCTAAGTCTAGGGTTATCTTTTATAACCTTTTTCAGACCTTTATTTTTTTTAAACTTGGTTTATTCAAGAAAATGTGCACATCAGACAGAGAACAGGTTGACATTGAAAGCAGTACAGAGTCATAAATAATATCATACAATATGACAAATGCTCTACGACATCACATGGCATGTACACATGTGACATGTTAAATATTCTGGGTCATGCCAGCAGGGGGCAGTCAGGTGGAAGATGGAGAAGGAGTGCTAGGAAGGCTGTCGTTGGCCCTTGAGGGTGCCCCCTAGTCTGGGGGGGGGGTGACCTCGGCCCTGGGGCTTGAGTGCTGGAGGGATCCTCTAACAACACACGGAGGAGTCCTGTCCTTGATGCACTGGAGCAGATGTAAGGACAGCGGGAGAGAGTCAGCACATCCATAAGTTCTCCAGAAGACAGGTGGGCTGGTGAGTGTGCAGTCTGGGAGGACTATGAACAAGTAGCCAGGTGGACTATTGAAGGGGGCAGCTGTAGCCAGGCGGTAGCCACAGGGATGTAAGCTGGTCACTGTATTTTTCTACACAACCCAAGTGTGCTGGAGGAAGAGAGAGAGTAGTGTACATAGATTGTATATAGGAGAGTTGTCCCTGAAGAGTTAAAAGTCAAATGGGCATCCCATAATATCCCTATTCTGTTACAGACTTTCTGTTGCTCCTGGCAACCACAGTAAATGCTTGCTGCCACCTGCCACAATCGTTGCCAAACAGCATGTCCTGACTCCTGACAAGTTCTGCAAGTGCCACTGTAAACGGTGTGCCTGCAAACTTTAGTACAGTCAATAAGGGGTTACAGCAGAGCTTGCAGGAAAAGGCCTGCTCATTAGAGCCGCAGGCACTATCAGATGTGGAATCTTGGGGCTGGAGCCACACCCTCGAGGGGACCCAGCATTCTCTGCTAACCGTAAGAGAGAGGAGCATGATGGTGGAAGGTGCATGTGTGTACCCAGCTGACCTGGTTGCCTGATCTGCCAGGAGCTGACACTGTTCGACACTGGTGTCAGGCTGGAGAATCGGAAGGGATTCACCCTCAGGATGATCGAAGGGATGGATAGATTGTGTCTACCATGTCCCGGGCTGCAGAATACCGACAGCGGTGGCTAGTGCCTGGATCTGATGTGGGCACTGCAACGTGCCACTCACCTGGCTCATACTGAATGAACAGGAGCCACTCAACTACAGCATGAACCTGCGGTCAGGCCTCTGCATGGAACAGCTGCAGAAGTCCCAGAAGGCCGGTCCGGGCCTTGAATCATCCGCTCAAGGCATGGTTAATTCTGACGCTGGTGACTCCCCTGCAAAGACAAGTGACATCGGAGAAGAAAGTCAGGAGTCTGCCTTGGCCTGCCACTACTGCTTGACAGGAGCCAGATGCTGTCCCTGAGATGCCAGTCGTGCCCGTACACCCTGCCAGCCCTAACTGGAAGGAGCCTGTGCTGGGAGACAGCCCATCTTCAGGTGAGCCAGTGGGGAGTGGTAGTGGTGGGTACATGAACTGGGGGTCGCCCAGACTGCAGGTAGACTTTGGGCCCATGGATTACAAGTTTGCAGACTGGACATCTTACAGCCGCTTGGAGGAGGCTTGGGAGTGGGACCCACTCAAGAGCAGGAGAAGGTTCTGTACAAGATGAAGGATGAGTCAGGGTCATCTGAAGGGACCAAAGGAGCAGAGAAAGTCCCAATCAGTGTAAGGCAGTTCCTAAACAAACCCTCTACCACCCAGACCAGAGCAGCTGGACACAGGCAGTTGTGTCCTTCCTGGGAAAGAAAAGCCAAGACAACTGCCCATATTTTCCAGATTCCAGCAGGAGGTGCAGCGAAGAACTGCTCTGGAGTTGGGTCTGGACTACCCCTTCCAACATCATTGAGGACTCCCGAGGAGAGTGGGAGGATGAGATGGCGTGGAAGTACATGCATGTCCCTAAGCCATTGCGGAGACATCATTGCAATCAAGCTTGGACCCGGTTCCAGGACATTCAGCAAGAATGGTGGCTGGGAAGAGCTATTTACAGAGACAGGGTGGTGATTGTAAAAGAAGGACAGCCCACCAAGAGCCACTCTGTCGCTGTCAGAGGAGCTGATGGCAACCTGAAGAGACTGCCTAATACTCATTATTACCTATGAAGGACCAATGAGAGAGTTCAGCTTGCAGTAAAACTCATAGACCAGTCTATCACCCTGCCTGTTCCACAGGGATGTCCCATTCCCATCTGAAGGAATAGTTAGTGAGGAATGTGTTTCTTTGGTCTGCTTTGCAGGTATCCCTGTGAGCGGCTGTTCACCCTACTGTGTGATGGACTCAACATTTTGCAGCTTGCTGAGATGGCTTTCCTTTAGAGGAAGGTGCTCCATATTAATTATGTATGCTTTATACTCTGTAGAGTTAACTGCAGTCACCTGTAGCTAGGATGTATACATATGTATATGTTGATGATATGTAACATATGTGATTTGAAGAGAATGTCTATTTTGATATACAAATTTATTTATATATGTATTTACCTCTGTCTAAATTGTTTCCCATTTCCCCTACCAAAACTGTAATTTTAAGGGATGCCCTTGCTCCTGGATGCGGGAGCTATTTTATTGTTTTCCCCAGCCATGGAGACAGGCTATTCAGGGGGGTGGGGTGGGGGTGTGGGTATACCACTGTCAGAAACCATGAATCAGACTGAAACAGAAGAACAGTTGAATCAAACTTGAATAATAATAATAAAAAACGGTAAACAGAGTAAACGTAGTCAAAACATAGAAAAAAAGTATCAGTAATAGTCAAAGGATTATTCTGATCCAAGCGCTCAAATGGAATGATATAAAATGTTTTACGCAGTAAAAAAGCAGCTATTATAACAAAGAAATACTGAAAAACTATGTATTATTAAAATCAATTATTAATAAGACACTAACAGCGCTAAATAAAGCCTTTGAATCTGGCTTATGAGTCAATCCCCCATATTCTGCAAATGTAATTGGGACTGTAAATATATGGTGATAAATGTCCAAAAATGTATAAATAAATAAATGGTTAACACTCAAGAGCTCCCAATAGTCCCATTAAGGTGAGTCCAAACCACTTCCTCAGATACCGATCATCTCAATATCATTGGAAGGAAAGCTGTCGGTGTAGGCACTGATCTGCTCATATGTTGAAAAAGATCTCTCTTTGCTGTCCCCCTTATGGTTTTGTACTCACCAGATTGTAGTAGGTTGAAAGCATTGGATATAACTACTTGCAGCAATCACACATCGGCACTCCTCCTCTGGTGTATGGTGGTAGTAATCTTATGCTGTGAGATATGTAGCTCGGCAGACATGCAGGGAAAAAAGAAACTTTGCATAGTGTAAAATCTTTTTTTATTATAATATTGGCACCCCTGCTACCCGCTCATGCTTACACAATAAAAGATATAAAAAAGCTTGTCATATGGGCCGCTGCCTCTGCTCACTCAGAAATATGGCTCCAAAGTTTTACCACAATATCCCCTTCGTGAGCCCCGGGTAGATGCAAACTGCCTCACAAGCTGGATTGTCGTGTAGTAGTCAAAACATAGCCAGAGTTCAGGAACTGGATCGGATAGTCGGACAAGCCAAAACGTCAGGGAGCCAGAGATCAACGTAGTAGAACAGCAAGCAGGATCTGGAGCCAGAAGGAATGTCAACCAAGCAAGTCTTTAACAGGAACACAGGAGAGCGTCTCTAGAGTTGTGAACAAGGCAAAGGCAGAGATCATCTGGACTGGATGGCTTAAGTAGGCAGGACTGATGAGCAGGACCATCAACAGTTGAGTCACTGTGGAGAGATAGGAGCTGACAATTAGTTGACAGCTGAGCGGCCAGCTCAGAGAAGCAAGGGCTGAGCCCAGCCCTGACAACCACCCTCTAGTGTAGAGTGCTAGCTGGTAATGATTAGTGTTTAGTGTTGGTAAATTGTAGCCTGGCTGAGAGCCAGGCTGGGTTGAATCTGAGTCAGGATGACTCAGGGAGGCTGGGTGTCTCACGGGCAGCACCTCTGGAACCCCCCCCCCTACTTGCTGAAACCTTGGAGAAGCTTCCAGAAGAATGGGTGGGAGGTTAGGAGGAGCTGCCCGGAGTAGGATCTAAAGATCGGAAGCTCTTTTCCCTGTTATTGCTATAAGGTAGCATTTCACAGATACCGGTATTGGTATCGGTGCTGATAGTAAGCATTTGCATGAGTACTTGTAAAAAGCAACATAGAGAAGGATAAAAAAAAAGATATAAAAAGCCGAATATTCAGTAAATGATTAAATCAGCTGCTGAAATAAATTAAAAAGCTGAGGGTCTAATATCAAGGCTAGGATATACAGTATATTGAGGACCCTGGGGCTGCAATGCAGAAGTGCTAACCACTAAGCCACCTTGCTATGCTTTAGATGGAGATGACCTTTAGAAGTTTTAGCTCCAGGGGCTTTAATAGAATTGTGAATTTGTAGTACAAACATATTTTCTGCTTGTTCAGCCTAATTGCCCCTTGGCTCTTATAAGCAGGACTCCAAGTCAACTTTTGCAATCACAGCTTTTAGGAAACCTGCAAAGATTGGTTTCTTTATAACAATCTGCTAACTTGCTAAGTAATTCTTTTCTCAAAAACATACCCCTGTGGGCACCCCACAGAGAGCAAACAAGGGGTTATCAAAATAGCTTTAAGGAATTGAAGACACGCTTGAATAATGTAAAATAAAACATATGGGTTTGTTCCGAGTTCCCTTTGCAAGTATAATCTGGAGCGAAATTAAATTGGCAAATTCTCATCAATATTTAAATAATTCATATTGTGAACATAATTTAAAAGACGGTTTCCACACACCACTCTGTTCTATTTGGATAAAATAAACTGTTTAGCGCCTATTGTTTGGATAGTGAGAGCAATTATTAAAATGAAAAATGTACTGTTTCTGTCATAAAATATTTAAAACGTACCAAGCGTTGACTTTTTTTGGTGTACTTAAAAAAAATAAAAAATAAAAAAATAATTACAAAACCAACTAAACTCCGCAAGGAACTCTATTCAGAAACAATTTTCAAGCAATTATAATGGTCATTGACTACCCATGATGTTCTCATCTTCTTTAAAGGTGGTGCTTCATCTTTAAGAGGGCCACCAAAATGTTTAGTGCTTGCTGTCATTTCTTTATGGGGTCAAAGATCTGTGTACTGCTTAAGGCTGACTATATTATTTCAATCCATTTATTAAAGTGGAACTAAACGGTGTATGAGCACCACAAGCTGAAAACGCTATTTAATTCATTTTTAATATTCAAAGCTAAAACCCATTAATACATGTCTCCATGATTTATTTTATTGAGAAATCCCTATGAACCCCACCCCCTGCATTTCTAGCTGCGGTCATCTTGAGTAAGGGCAGATGATTCATTAAGAATTTATGGCCAAATCCTCAAAAAACGGTCTTAACTTAACTTTTCCGAGTTAAGTTACACTGCCGCAAATCTCCCAAGTTAGGTGCCGATCCTCAAAGCACTTACCTGGAAATTTAATTCCGTCCGGCGCAAGGCGTTCCTAATACAAATGGGCGATTCCCATTTAAATTAGGCGCGCTCCCGCGCCGGACGTACTGCGCATGCCCGTGACGTCATTTTTCCCGACGTGCATCGCGTGTTTTTACGATACACCGAGTTTTGAGGATCGCGCCGGGTAAAAAAGTTACGTCGGAAAAAAAAAAAGATACGGCGAAAAAAAAAATTTAAAATTTAAAAAAAAACGCGTCGCGAGGAAGAAGGGTCTACTTTTACAAGGTGTAAACAGTTTACACTTTGTAAAAGCAGCCCTAATTTTACACATGCAAACTAAAACTTACGGCGAAAAAACGAAGCTGAAAAGCTTTGTGGATCGCCGTAAGTCCTAATTTGCATACGCTAGGCGGCATTTCGACACGAAATGCCCCCAGCTACGGATGCGGTACTGCATCCTAAGATCCGACAGTGTAAGTCTCTTACAGATGTCGGATCTTCTGCCTATCTTTGGAAAACTGCTTCTGTGGATCAGTTCCAAAGATAGGCACAGGGATACGCAGGCGGAACAGCAGATCCGCCTGCGTATCTCTTTTGAGGATTTGGCCCTTACTTCCTGGAATCCATCTTCCCTTAGCATTCAGATTTTTGTCCTCCAGATGAAAGAAAAAAAATGTTATGAAGACTCCTAGGATGTGTGACATAAGTAACAGGGTGAGGGTGTGTCTCCCTACGCACACAAAAGCCACTGGTATAAAACATAACCTTTATTTAGTATTTTATTAAAATGTATTGAAAACTATGGGCCAGATCCACAGAACAATTACGCCGGCGTATCTATTGATACGCTGCGTAATTTTGTGCGTCGTATCTTTGTTTTGTATCTACAAACCAACATACGACGGCATCTCGGATGGATCTGACAGGCGTACGTCTTAGTACGCCGTCGGATCTTAGGTGCAATTTTTCGTCGGCCGCTAGGTGGCGCTTCCGTCGAATTCCGCGTCGAGTATGCAATTTAGCTAGTTACAGGGATCCACGAACGTACGTCCGGCCGGCACATTTTTTAACGTCGTTTGCGTTCTGCTTTTTCCGGCGTATAGTTAAACCTGCTATTATGAGGCGTACTCAATGTTAAGTATGGCCGTCATTCCCGCCTTGCATTTTGAATTTTTTACGTTGTTTGCGTAAGTCGTTCGCGAATAGGGATTTGCGTAGAATGACGTCACCGTCGTAAGCATTGGCTGGTTCCGGTTTAATTTCAAGCATGCGCACTGGGATACCCCCACGGATGGTGCATGCGCAGTTAAAAAAAAACATTGTTTACGTCGGGTCACAGCGTATTTACATAAAACACGCCCCCATCACAGAGATTTGAATGGCGTGCCATTACGCCGCCAAAGATACATTACGCCGCCGTAACTTACGGCGCAAATTCTTTGAGGATTCGAAAAGAAAAATAAGTTACGGCGGCGTAGTGTATCTTAGATACACTGCGCCCGGCGGATTAATGCGCCGAGGTACGTGAATCTACCCCTGTGTGTGCTTAATACCTTATAGGGAGAGGCTGAGACACACTCCAAAACAGGTAATAATTTGTAGAAATAATAGGGGTTGTTGATTGATTACTGTCCAGAAAACTAAAGACTCTCACCTGCAATGCTACAACATCTCTGGTCACGGGACATACAAAGAACCCCATACCCCAGTTGAGGTCCCTGTACAATAAATCATAAACTAGAGGTCCTATTGAGCCCTATTGGTTTGAAGGTAAGTAACCTTCGCTCACCAGTGACACTATGCAATTAAATGGCACAGTATCGCCCCATCAAAAGCAACGGAGAGTGGCGGTTGATGCTCAATTTTCTTGGGAGGGCAGCCCCCCAGCCAGCCAGCCACCCCCTCAGGAAGCCGGCCAACCAACCACATAATCCACCCCCCAGCACTCGCTTGATCGATCGCCGCTCCCCCCCTCTTCGCTAGATCGCTCGCCTGTTGCCTGCCAGCCCCAAACTTACCCTTTACAGGTTGTGGCTTCAGCAGCTTCCCCCTGTGTCTCCTCCCGAGTCATGGCGGTCACGTCTCTTCCTGGCCAATCAGGAGTTAGGTCTCGCAGCCAATCGAGTCTTAGAACTTCCGGCAAATCCGGTCTCAGGACCCACTTCCTGATTGGCTGGGAGGAGAAACAGGAAGACATTCGCAAAAATGTATTAGCTAATGTCACAAGCTAATGTCACACAAGCCCACCCTTTTTGATGCCAACTAGAGCCCCCTGGCTCTAATCATGCGCAATCAAAAAAAATTGCAATCCATGCGTCCAGCGCCCTGTATGTAGATTAGGGGCCGGGCACATGGATTGGGGGTCGCCACCGCTGCACGAGCGGCCGCCACTGGCAGGGCCGCCATCAGGAATCATCATGGGGCCCCTTACACAGCTTCAGGCATGGGCCCCCTGGAGAAGAGAACCGGGGGGGGGGGGTGTGCTGCCGCCTAAGATTGAGAAGCGGGGAGGCTGCCACGAATTGAGAAGTGGGGGGGGGCCCTTTACAAAAAAATAAGAAATAAAGAAAAATATATATAAAAAAGGGGGTAGCCATCCGAGGCCCTGGGGACCTCTGGCTGGGCCCTTTAATAAAAAGAAAAAAAAGAAAAAAAATATATAAAAAATATATATTTAAATGTATTTATTTTTAAAAAGGGGGGTTGCCATCTGGGGCCCTGGGGACCTCTGGGCCCTTTAATAATAATAATAATATATATATATATATATATATATATATATATATATATATATATATATATATATATATATATATATATACAGTATATATATATACACGCATTTTTTTTTAGAAAAAGAAATTACAAAAAAAGGGGGGTTGCCATCCGGGACCTCTGGGCCCTTTCATAAAAAAAATAAACCTCTGGGCCCTTTAATAAAAAATAAAAAAATAAAAAAATAAACATTTATTAAAAAAAAGGGGGGGGTTGCCATCCAGGGCCCTGGGGACCTCTGGGCCCTTTAATAAAAAAATAAATTTAAAAAAGGGGGTTTGCCACATGGGGCCCTGGGGACCTCTGAGCCCTTTAATAAATATATATATATATATATATATATATATATATATATATATATATATATATATATATATATATATAATAAATAAAATAATATAAAAAATAAATAAAAAAAATGTATAAAAAAAGGGGGGTTGACATCCGGGGCCCTCTGGGCCCTTTAATTATAATAATAATATATATATATATATATATATATATATATATATATATATATAAAAAATAAAAGAAATAAAAAAATATATAAAAAAATATATTTTTTTATAAAAAAAAGGGGGTTGTCATCCAGGGCCCTGGGGATCTCCGGACGTCATTGGACGGAGCGATCACGTGGTAAACGGCCGCTATCAGCGGCAATTTACCGCGATCCGTGATGCGCCGGGTCCTCTGGACCCGGCGGTCACGAATAACCCTTGGGTGCGCGCGCCAAGGGGCGCGCGGGAGCGCGATTCTGGGAGGACGTCCATGGACGTCCTCCCAGAGTTAAGCGACCACCTTGTAGCCGTATTTCGGCTATGAGGCGGTGATTAACTGGTTAAGAAGCAATCCAAATTAAAGGCAGCTACCAATAATAATGTATATATATAAAAATACACACAAATGTAAGATATATAAGAAAAACTTCACTTTTGAAATATGTTGGTGAAATGTTTTAAATGTCTTACAAATGGAAAAGCTTTAATATAAAAAAATACACATTAAATTATATACACATAGTAAAACAGAAGAATAAACAAACCCTAGTAAATTAGCAATCTGCAGTTCCAATCCCATCTTTGTTCTTTCAGTAAAAGTCTTACCCTACCTCCAGACACAAAAAAGCCCAGCAAATTGAGATATCAACTAGAAAAGATACAATTTCTGGGGAAATTGTGTGACGTGTTCTTGCCTCCACCAATACTCCTGACTGGAGAGAGTACCCCTGGAGATGTAAACCATTCAGCCTTGTGTGGGAGGAGCTAAACATTCACTTCAGAGCTGTGTGTGAGAAGTTATTCACCTCAGCGTTTCCTAGGAAACCAATGTTTGTTGATATGCAGAGTCCAGAAATTCTGGCTTTTTTTTTAAAATACTTGTCCTTCTTCAGGCGGTTGTATTTTAAAAACTATAAACCGTACAGCGAATATCTTTATATTGTGTGAATCACAAGACCCAGACCTACATTTTGATGTATAGTATGTCTCTGACATATTAAAATTGAAGGCACAGTCGCAGTTTAAATATTACTTGTCTATGTAGTGTAAAAACTGTGTGAGTTACCATATCTATAGGGGGAGGGGTCTGTCTTATCCAATCACGTTGCTTGTTTATTGTAAATTTGCATATTTCAGGAAAACACTTGCATTCCTTGAATTTTTATATTTTCTCAGTAATAAATAATAAAACAATGATTCTGGGAGGGGGAGAGTAAAACCATTAATAGTTTAGTAGATATCGCCTGCAATGACAGCGAATAAAAAAAAATGTTCTCTCCATAAGTTGACTGGAACAAATTTTGGCTGAGAGCGAACTTAATATCTGCCTACGGGTAAAACGCCCTGAATACGCCCGTTCTCGATCTGTACACGGAAGCTAAGCTCGGTAGCCTGCTCCATGGCTCTTTTTACATTCATTTTTACCCAAAACCCCCCCTCCCCAACCTGTAAGGGGCCGGGTGGCCCCAAGGGGCCCAAGGGCCCAGAATAAAATAAAAATGTTTAATAATAATAATATAATATATATAAAAAATAAAAGAAATAAATTATATAAAAAAAGATTTTTTTTATAAAAAAGGGGGGTTGTCATCCAGGGTCCTGGGGATCTCCGGACCCCTAAAAAAAAAAAAATTGGCCCTTTAATAAAAAATTAAATAAAAATATATTAAAAAAATATATATTTTTTTATAAAAAATAAATTTAAAAAAGGGGGGTTTCCATCTGGGGCCCTGTGGGCCTCTGGGCCCCTGGGAGCCTTCGGACCACTAAAAAAAAGGGGGTTGCCATCCGGGCCCCTTACAGGTGTACTGCCTGTACCCCCCTGATGGCGGCCCTGGCCACTGGCAATGGAGGTACACAAATCAATAAATAAATTGATTGGAGGAACATACGGCTCTCCCCGTTCTTCAGCTCCGGGGAGCGATTGCGAGGGGGCAGCTAGAAACGAATAGCCGCGCCGTCATCCCGGATCGCTCCCCGCGGGTTTCCGACCGCCGCATGTACCGGGGGAAGGCAGATGAAAACGGTCCTTCAGACCGTTCTCTTCTGGCGATCCTATCGTGTGTACGCGGCCTTACAGTTCCTTTCCGTCTGATCATTCAGCAGATTACCTATTCTGTTAGATGTTAGGTATCTAGTGTATGAACAAAATCAGCCATGTCCAAGAAAGGTGATGGGAGTGGACCAACATCGCCCCCTGCAATAATAACTTATTCCCATCCTGCCACAACAATTACTGAATACACAGGGCCAGATAAGAAATTGGGGTATAGGGCCAAGTGATTGCGTGGCCTGATCCGATCATAAGGGATCTTAGCCATTAATGCTTTAGGCCCCTTTTCACATGGGCAATGCAGCCTACTCATGATCCATAGTGGATTGCTTTGTCAGCAGTTACTGGCCCACGATTAGCGATATGCTGCTTCCCCCCACACTTCTTTGGGGAGGAAGTTCACACTGATATCTTTCTTCATCGTACCACAAACGCATCCGTTTCACAACCATGTTCACTTCTATGGGGCAAATTGGCACATTACCATACTTTTTTTTGCCATGCCCTGACCCAATGCCTTGTGGCCATGACACTGTATATGGGGCCATCTGGTGGCCATTGCCGGGTTTTGACAAGCAATGCACCTCAACTGTCTGGATTGGTCACACAACGATTTGTGAAAGGGGCCCTAGAAGGGGAGCGAGAAGGTTAATCCTTCACCTCCCACTGGAAAACTAGAATTCTCTTGACAAAATAATTACATAGAAGCGACTAACTGAGCAGCAACATTGAAGGACCTTAGGGCTCACTTCACTGTCAGAAGGCAGAGACTGGGAGAATCCAATGCACAAAAACTGCAAGACATTGTAGCAGAGATACAGAGTATGGAAAGTAGGATGGCCTGGATGAGGTGATGCAGATAGAAGGAACTTTTGGTCGGGGTGGTGCTTCGTCATTGGCCCTTGGATCCCTCCAGTTGTTCACTTGTGTTAGCAGGGCTACCATGGACTTCACTGAAATGAATGCAGTTAATGAAGAAGAGACTATGCCATGCACTCACATATTACTCTGGTTGAGCCACAGAGACCTTGCTGTGAAGAGTTTATGGCCCAGATTCACAAAGCACTTACACCGACATATCTCGAGATATGCCGCGTAAGTGTAAATATGCACCGGACTCTGAAACCAAGATACGCCTGGAAATAGGCTTCATCCGACCGACGTAACTTTCTTACGCCGGCGTATCGTGGGCGCATATTTACGCTGGCCGCAAGTGGCACTCCCATTGATTTTCTATTCAAATATGGAAATGAGGGAGATTCGTCGATTCACGAATGTACTTGCGCCCGGCGCTTGCCTCTCTGCGCTGCTTCGGCGTAGCGTATATTAGATACGCTACGCCGGCATAAATATGCGCCGATTGTATGTGAATCCGGGCCTTTGTCTGTGCAGCTTTCATTATTCTGCAATATGTGCGTGTCTTTTTCCATCTTAAACCTGTTTTGCATTATTACCTGTAACTTTAAACCTGTTTAGTAAATAGCCAATTCTGGTTATCCTCTATCTGATCATTCGTCCAATTAGCTATTCTTTTAAAAGAAGGTTAGGAGAATTTGTTTCCAGTTTAGCAACATTTAGGAGCTATGGGCCAGATTCATGTACATTTGCGACGGCGTAACGTATAGCATTTACGTTACACCGCCGCAAGTTTTACGGGCAAGTGCTTGATTCACAAAGCACTTGCCTGCAAAGTTGCGGCGGTGTAGCGTAAATCCCTCCGGCGCAAGCCCGCCTAATTCAAATGGGGCGTGGATCATTTAAATTAGGCGCGTTCCCGCACCGAACCGACTGCGCATGCTCCGTTTTGACATTTCCCGCCGTGCTTTGCGCAAAATTACGTTGCACCGACGTGATTTTTTGAACGTCGACGTGAGCTACGTCCTTTCCTATTTACGGACGACTTACGCAAAAAAAATTAAAATTCGACGCGGGAACGACGGCCATACTTTAACATGGCAAGTCTAAAGATAGGCCCAGAAATAGCAGTTTTAACTATACGCCGGGAAAAGCCGACTAGCGACGATGTAAGAGAATGCGACGACCGCGCGTACCTTCGTACGCCTGTCGGATCGAAGCCAAAAGCTGTCGTATCTTGGTTTGAGGATTCAAACTAAAGATACGACGCAGCAAATTTGAAAGTACGCCGGAGTATCAGTAGATACTCCGGCGTACTTCTTCTGTGAATCTGGCCGTATCTATTTATACCTGTCTGAATGTCATAAAGAAAGATAAGTGAGAGATTTTGTGACTTCAGAACTTCTTGGACAGATTTGCAGGAACAAATTAAGTGTACAAGCATGAAAGGTATCGATCCAGAAAAGGACACGATGTCAATAGTCATGAACTGCATGGCTGACTTTCACGCTACAGTGGTGCTCTTTACTAGTAAGCCAAGCTCATTTTAAAGCTATTTGCTGAATATTTTGCTGACCATCTAGCTAGCTGGCTAATATCACATTTATAGGCACGCTTTCAATGACAAATTGCTCTCAATATGAAGAAAATTGGACTATATTCTCTGTAAGCATGTCTAATGCTGCCCACAGTACAGTTGTTGTAGAATTAAATTTTCAACCAATATTCTTTCCCTACAATACTGTTCCGCACACTCCTTGTCATTGTTTAGTTCAATCTGTTTCTAAAAAGAAAAAAGAAAAGGATAAAAACTTTGACCAAATTCATCACATACTGTAAGGTTGTAAACCCGATTTAAAAAAAAAAAAAAATCCTGCAAGACCCCCGCAGCGGTTCTCGTCCCCCTCTCCAGCGACGTTATCTCTCCCGGAGGTATCGCGGCTCTTGCGTCGGAGCCGCGATGACGTCACTCCCGCGCATGCGCGCAGGAGCCGCCGGTAACGGCACGTGGACTGAAGCAACGGCACATATGTATAAGAGGCAGCAGGGTACAAGATGCAGGGCAGGAGCAAGATCAGGAGGAGGTCAGGAGATTGAGATGGCCACTCCAGAACCTTCACTTTATTCTGCTGTAGCCAATGACAAGTCGACTTGGCCTTGTGTTTTGGATCATTGGCATGTTGGAATGTCCAAGTATGTCCCATACGCAGCTTCCTGGCTGATGAATACAAATGTTCCTCCAGTATTTTTTGATAACATACTGCATCTTGCCATCAATTTTGACCAAATTTTATGTGCCTTTGTAGCTCACACATCCCCAAAACCTCAGTAATCCACCTCCGTGTTTCACAGTAGGAATGGTGTACCTTTCATCATAGGCCTTGTTAACTCCTCTCCAAATGAAGGTTATGGTTGTGGCTGTAAAGCAAAATTTTGGTCTCATCACTGCAAATGACTTTGTGCCAGAAGGTTTGAGGCTTGTCTTTGTGCTTTTTGGCATTTTTGTAAGCGGGATACTTTGTGTCATTTGCATAGTAATGGCTTTCTTTTGGCAACTCGACCATGCAGCCCATCTTTCTTCAAGTGCCTCCTTATTGTGCATCTTGAAATAGCCACACCACATGTTTTCAGAGAGTCCTGTATTTCACCTGAAGTCATTTGTGGGGTTTTTTTGCATCCCAACCAATTTTCCTGGCAGTTGTGGCTGAAATTTCAGTTGGTCTACCTGACCGTGGTTTGGTTTAAACTAGGGTTGTCCCGATACCGATACTAGTATCGGTATCGGGACCGATTCCGAGTTTTTCCGGCGGTACTCAGACGCCGATACCCCGCCCCGATACATAAATAGAATACTTGCCGCCGACCGCCGCCGCCGCCCGCCGCCGAACGCCGCCGAACGCCGCCCGCCGCCACGAAACGCCGTAATCCGCCGCCATTCGCCTCATCCCCGCTGCCGCCGACTCTGTAATACGGGCGGGAACATTACAGCTTTGAATAGCTGTAATGATTCGCACCACGCATAGACACTCCCCCTCGCTCGGGTGAACTGTCCAATCCCGAGCGAGGGGGAGTGTCTATACGCAAGGGCGGCGCCAATCATAACAGAGATTCAAAGTTGTAATGTTCCCGCCCGTATTACAGAGTCGGCGGCAGCGGGGATGCAGGTAAGCGTGACATGGCTGGATGGGGGGAGACGCTGCATGGGGGGAGACGCTGGATGGGGGGAGACGCTGGCTGGATGGGGGGACGCTGGCTGGATGGGGGGACGCTGGCTGGATGGGGGGACGCTGGCTGGATGGGGGGATGCTGGCTGGATGGGGGGTGACGCTGGCTGCATGGGGGGACGCTGGCTGGATGGGGGGTGACGCTGGCTGGATGGGGGGGGACGCTGGCTGCATGGGGGGGACGCTGGCTGGATGGGGGGACGCTGGCTGGATGGGGGGTGACGCTGGCTGGATGGGGGGTGACGCTGGCTGCATGGGGGGTGACGCTGGCTGCATGGGGGGTGACGCTGGCTGCATGGGGGGTGACGCTGGCTGCATGGGGGGTGACAATGGCTGCATGGAGGGTGACAATGGCTGGGGGAATACATTGCTGGATGGGGGGTGACAATGGCTGCATGGGGGGTGACGCTGGCTGGATGGGGGGTGACGCTGGCTGGATGGGGGGTGACGCTGGCTGCATGGGGGGTGACGCTGGCTGCATGGGGGGTGACGCTGGCTGCATGGGGGGTGACGCTGGCTGCATGGGGGGTGACAATGGCTGCATGGAGGGTGACAATGGCTGGGGGAATACATTGCTGGATGGGGGGTGACAATGGCTGCATGGGGGGTGACGCTGGCTGGATGGGGGGTGACGCTGGCTGGATGGGGGGTGACGCTGGCTGCATGGGGGGTGACGCTGGCTGCATGGGGGGTGACGCTGGCTGCATGGGGGGTGACGCTGGCTGCATGGGGGGTGACAATGGCTGGGGGAATACATTGCTGGATGGGGGGTGACGCTGGCTGGATGGGGGGTGACAATGGCTGCATGGGGGGTGACAATGGCTGGGGGAATACATTGCTGGATGGGGGGTGACAATGGCTGGATGGGGGGATACATTGCTGCATGGGGGGAGACAATGGCTGGATGGGGGGTGACGCTGGCTGGATGGGGGGTGACGCTGGCTGGATGGGGGGTGACGCT
Organism: Rana temporaria; assembly: GCF_905171775.1. Taxonomy (NCBI): domain Eukaryota; kingdom Metazoa; phylum Chordata; class Amphibia; order Anura; family Ranidae; genus Rana; species Rana temporaria. The sequence continues at coordinate 34,754,499 of NC_053495.1, read as the reverse complement.
GGCTGGATGGGGGGTGACGCTGGCTGGATGGGGGTGACGCTGGCTGCATGGGGGGTGACGCTGGCTGCATGGGGGGTGACGCTGGCTGGATGGGGGGTGACGCTGGCTGGATGGGGGGTGACGCTGGCTGGATGGGGGGTGACGCTGGCTGGATGGGGGGATACATGGCTGCATCTGTGGGGGGACATCGCTGCATTTGGGGACACATTTTAAAAAAAGTATCGGTATTCGGTATCGGCGACTACTTGAAAAAAAGTATCGGTACTCGTACTCGGTCCTAAAAAAGTGGTATCGGGACAACCCTAGTTTAAACAGAACTTCTAATTTTCCACTTCCTAATTAGAGTTTGAACACTGCTGATTGGCATTCTCAATTCCTTGGATATCTTTTTATATCCCTTTCCTGTTTTATACAGTTCAACTACCTTTTTCCACAGATTCTTTGACAATTATTTTGCTTTCCCCAGAATCCAGAAACGTCAGTGCAGCACTGGATGAAAGATGCAAGGGTCTGTCAGGAGTCCAGAAACTCATTGACCTTTTATACACACACACTAATTACAAGCAAACAGATCACAGGTGAGGATGGTTACCCTTAATAGCCATTCAAACCCCTTTGTGTCAACTTGTGTGCATGTTATCAGGCCAAAATCACAAGGTTATGTAAACTTTTTATCAGGGCCATTTGGGTATTTTCTGTTGCCATTATGATTTAAAAAGAGTGAACACATTTGATCAGTTGATTTATAATAAATGGCCAAACACTAACCATAAGCAAAATAAATATTTTTGTGTTATCATTCATATTCTCTGAAAAATGGCCAAGAAATCATAAATTTTGCCAGGGTATGTAAACTTATGAGCACAACTTGTATATACATTTTTTTTACGCGGGTTATTATAGGTGTTAAAAGGGGGGATGGGGAGGTTTTAAGGCTAGTTAGGTTTTAGCTGAAATTCGAATTTAAATTTGTTTTCATATGCAAGCAGTACAATTACTTAACCACTTGCTTACTGGGCACATATACCCCCTTCCTGCCCAGGCAAAATTTCAACTTTCGGGAACTGTCACATTTTAAATGACAATTGCGCGTTCGTGCAACGTGGCTCCCAAACAAAATTGGCGTCCTTTTTTTCGCACAAATATAGCTTTATTTTTGTAGTATTTGATCACCTCTGCGGTTCTTATTTTTTGCGCTATAAACAAAAAAAGAGCGACAATTTTGAAAAAACACACTATTTTTTACTTTGTGCTATAATAAATATCCAATTTTTTTAAAAAAAATAACGTTTTTTTTCTTTTCAGTTTTGGCCGATACATATTCTTCTACATATTTTTGGTAAAAAAAAAATCGCAATAAGCGTATAGTGATTGATTTGCGCAAAAGTTATAGTGGCTACAAAATGGGAATTTTTTTTTTTCACTAGTAATGGCGGTTATCTGTGATTTTTGTCAGGACTGCGATATTGCGGCGGACACATCGGACACTTTTGACACATTTTTGGGACCATTCATACAGCGAACAGTGCTATAAATATGCACTGATTACTGTAAATGTGACTGGCAGGGAAGGGGTTAACACTAGGGGGCGAGGAAGGGGTTAATGTGTACCCTGGAAGTGATTCTTACTGTGGGGGAGGGGGACTGACTGGGGGAGGTGACCGATGGTGTGTCCCTATGTACAAGGGACACATCATCGGTCTCCTCTAGCTGACAGGACGTGGATCAGGTCGCCAGGCACGCTCATCGGCATCTCAGCGAAGCTCCGGGTACGCGCACGCGCCCCCCAGTGGCCGGAGGACGAGAGGCCGTAAAAAGACGGCCTCCCGGCATTGTAGAGCCAGCTTGTGGCCATCTTTTTACAATGGCCGGTTTCTGAAGTAGTTAAATTTGACTTGGTATTAGTCTATAGCAAATCCCTGTACAGCAGGGCTGGATGTGAGAGGAGGAAGCAGCACAAGTAGCCAATCAGTTCTGACAAGAAGCATGCTGATAAAAGGAGACGGAAAGGTGGGCTCACCTCTGCGCTGCTTCATATTTCACTGCCCAGTCACAGGCTGGGGCGGGAACAGGGTGACCTAGAATCAAAGGAAGTACGCTGAATGATGCTGGCTATCAGACTGAGGACACCTAGCAGCAGAAAAAAGTACTGCAGGGAAAATCTCCTGATTGGAAGTTACAGCAAAAGATGGTTTGGGATTTCATTGTTTATTGGGTGGTCTGTTTTTATTTATTTCTTGGTTTAAAAGCCACTCCAAAAGGATGCATTATTATATTTTTAAGCTGCTGCAGAGCTGGGAAAGCCAAGTTTTTTTTTGTTTTGTTTTTTAACTCATCCCAAAGTTAACCTTTAAAAAAATGGAACTCCACATGATAATAGCAATAGTAATAATGGCAACAGCTAGAACAAAAAAAAAAGAAAACTTTTACAACCGTCACAGCTCAAACACTGACAGCAAGTAAATAAAGTACTAACGGCAAGAAATGATTTTCTGCTAGATGCAACAATAAAATCTCACAATCGTGGTTTTTTTTTCAGGAGAAACACACCAGGAGAATTGTAAATCATTTCATAACCGCATGTTGTCTTAGAACATGATACCTCCGACCCAAATTCCGTTATTGGAAACATTAAACATTTAGGACACCTGAAAAGTTACTTCTTTTCTAATTAGAAGTTTACCACTAGAATATAATAAATGATTTTCTTCAGTTGCCTGAAGGGGAAGCGGGGAACAGAACTCTCACTAAAGGCGCCGCTACAAATCCCCGACTGTATAACTGTCTGACATGTCAATTGAAGGTGAGTGGAAGAAAATACTTATAGGCATTATACTTCATCAGTCAGTAATGGCTGGGCTGTGGTGTGAGTATCACTATATTGTATAACGGAGGATATTGGTAGCCTGTATGTGGTTTGCATGGGGAACTACATGCTGTGATTTTAATAATTCCTCAAGTGTTTGCATTCTGGTTAGTTAGCACCAGGGCTTTTTTTTTTCATATGGAACTTGGGGGAACTCAGTTCCACCAGCTCTGGCTCAGACATTTTGGTGCCTGCTCACCACAATCATTTGTAAACACAGAAGTCCGGTTTCTGTGTTTACAAGTGACAGCTCTGCACTCTGTGTGCAACCATCCTGAACTCTGCACTCTGTATGTAATGCAATCCTGTTATTTAATGCCCCTTTAAGACCCTCCTACTGTTTGTGAGGTGTGTGTGGGTGGAGGGTTTTGGTGGGGTTGTGATTGAGTTCCAGCACCTATTGTATGAGAAACAAAGCCCTGATTAGCACCCCTCATTAGAGTTGAGCGAACCCGAACTGTAAAGTTCAGGTTCGGTACGGACTTTGGGTTTTTCCCGGACCCGAACCCGAATAATTGCTGAAAGTTCGGGTCCGGGTTCGGAGTTCGGGGGAAAAAAATGCGCGGAGGTCCCCCCAAATTCAATAACCAGACCCTTTAGGTCTGGTATGGATATTAAGGGGAACCCCGCCGTCAATTTAAAAAAAAATGACGAGGGGTTCCCCCTAAATATCCATAACCAGACCCCTTATCCGAGCACGTTGACCTGGCCGGCCGCAGAAAAGAGGGGGGGACAGAGTGTGCCCCCCCCCTCTCCTGAACCGCACCAGGCCACATGCCCTCAACATTGGGAGGGTGCTTTGGGGTGCCCCCCAAAGCACCTTGTCCCCATGTTGATGGGGACAAGGGTCTCATCCCCACAACCCTTGCCCGGTGGTTGTGGGGGTATGCGGGCAGGGGGCTTATCAGAATCTGGAAGACCCCTTTCACAAATGCTCTGAATGGATGGATGTTCTCATCGCTGGAGACATCACCCGGCGCTGGATAGAGACAACGTTGGAGCAGGGAGCAGCATCGATCGTCTATTTTCACTGCTGGATTTTTATTTGGTTTAATTAATAAAGTAATTTGTTCTACGGTGTGTGTGTGTTTTTTTTCTGAAAACTACTATTTACACTTCCTTCGTGGAATGGTAGGGGTACAGTGTACCCCATTACCATTTCACACAGGGGGGCAGGATCTGGGGGTCCCCTTTGTTAAAGGGGTCTTCCAGATTCTGATAAGCCCCCTGCCCGCATACCCCCACAACCACCGGGCAAGGGTTGTGGGGATGAGACCCTTGTCCCCATCAACATGGGGACAAGGTGCTTTGGGGGGCACCCCAAAGCACCCTCCCAATGTTGAGGGCATGTGGCCTGGTGCGGTTCAGGAGAGGGGGGGCGCACTCTGTCCCCCCCTCTTTTCTGCGGCCGGCCAGGTCAACGTGCTCGAATAAGGGGTCTGGTTATGGATATTTAGGGGGAACCCCACGTCATTTTCTTTTTAAATTGACAGCGGGGTTCCCCTTAATATCCATACCAGACCTAAAGGGTCTGGTTATTGAATTTGGGGGGACCTCCGCGGAATTTTTTTATTTTTACTAAAAGTCCGTGTCCCATTGACTTCAATGGGGTTCGGGTCCGAACCCGAACATCCAGGTGTCCGCTCAACTATACCCCTCATGTGTTAGTTAGCATCCATATATTGTGTTAGTTAGCACCCCTCATGGCTGGAGGCCAAACTGTTGCACTGGACCCCACACTGGAAGGATAACATCCTTCTTCCTGCCAGTCATACCTTTCCTGGCACTGACTACGAAGCTGCAGTATGTTAAAGGGGTTGTAAAGGTTTGTTTTTTATTTTCTAAATAGGTTCCTTTAACCACTTCCATTCCATGCACTTACACACCTTCCCGCCCAAGCCAATTTTCAGCTTTCAGCACTGTCGCAATTTGAATGACAATTGCACGGTCGTGCTACACTGTACCCAAATTACATTTTTATCATTTTGTTCCCACAAATAGAGCTTTCCTTTGGTGGTATTTGATGACCTCTGCGATTTTTATTTTTTGCGCAACAACTAAAAAAAGACCGAAATTTTTTAAAAAAAATTACGTTTTTATTTTTTTTCTGTCATTTTTTTTGTAAATAAATAAGTTTTCTTCTTCAATTATGGGCACTGATATGGCGGCACTGGTGGGCACCGATGAGGTGGCACTGATAGGCAGTGATGAAGTGGCACTGATGGGCACCGATAGGCGGCACTGATAGGCGGCGCTGGTATGCTGCACTGATGGGCACTCATAGGCGGCATTGATGGGCACTTATAGGCATCACTGATGGGCACTCATAGGCGGCACTGATGGGAACTCATAGGCAGCACTGATGGGCACTCATGGGCGCACTGGGCACTCTTTGGCGGCACTGATGGGCACTCATGGGCGGCACAGATGGGCACTGATAGGTGGGCACTGGGCATAGATGGGCACTAAGAGGTGGCACTGATGGACACTGGGTGGCACTGATGGACACTGGGTGACACTGAGGGGTGGTACTGATGGCATTTTTTTTTATATCTATCTGTGCTCTATTGAGCACTGGGAGGCACTCCCTGGTGGTCCAGTGTGGGGTCCTGAGGGGGGCTGCGCTGATAAACAATCAGCGCAGCCCCCCCTGTCAGGAGAGCCACCGATCGGCTCTCCTCTTCTCGCATCTGTCAGACGCAAGTGAGGAAGAGCCGGTCAACGGCTCTTCCTGTTTACATCGTGATCAGCCGTGATTGGACACGGCTGATCACGTGGTAAAGAGCCTCCGCCGGAGGCTCTTCACCGAGATCGAAGATGCAGGGTGTCAGACTGACACCCCGCATCACTGATCGCCGCGGGCGCGCGCCAGCATGAAATCCTGCAGGACGTCAATAGATGTCCAGTCAGGATTTCACAACCGCTTCCCGGACGTCAATCTCCTATTGACCGGGCGGGAAGTGGTTAAGCTAGTGCATTGTTGGTTCACTTTCCTTTTCCTTCGATTTCCCTTCTAAATATAATTTGGGTACCGTGTTGTATGACCGCGCAATTGTCAATATTCAAAATGCGTCAGCGCTGAAAGCTGAAAATTAGTCTGGGCACGAAGGGGGTTTAAGTGCCCAGTAATGAAGTGGTTAAAACCCCTTTAAAGCGGAAGTTTCATTTTTGGGTGAAACTCCTCTTTAAAATGTTTTTTAAAATGTTATAAGGTTAAAATTATTATTATTTTTTTATGTTGTCACTATAATAAAAAAAAAAAAAAAAGAATATTTGTCAAAACAGTGTACCACATACAATTCTTGTATGTCCTTAAAAAACAGAATAAAAATGAATTATGTAGGCACATTAGTCATAGAGATGTAGTCATATGAACAAAGCATAGCTGATCAATTCGGCCTGGGTATCAGTAACCTCTGGTTACAAAAGGGTTAAAGGGATGGCTATACTGTATAGACGGATGGATTGACAGACACTCATATCTATGCTATAAATTATCTTCAAAAATGCCAGATCACATTCCTATAAAAGTCTGTGGTACATCCAATCTCTGCATAACTTACTGAACACTTTTCTCTCTTTCATATAAAGCAAATAGACTGTGAGTCATGGGAAATTGTAGCCTGCAAATCGTACTGAACGGCAGAGATTTTATTTTTCAGATGTGGCTGCAATTTCAATGATTCAATCTGAGAGCATTTCCACCTCTGCAAAAACAGATAGGAGTTGTCACCATACGTGTACATACATATATTTCTACACAGTATATAAACAGTAATCTCAGAATCAGCTTGACTTTATCAGGCACACCAGGAGCATTTATTGCGCTGCCCACCAGGTATGACCACATACCTTGAGACTGTACAGTTCCAAAGACTTTAACCACTTAAGGACCAGTGGCGGCTGGTGCTCAAAATTTTTGGGGGGGCGCAAGCGAAAAAAAAAAAAAAAACAATTGCAGCCTCACTGTACCTATCAATTGTCACCACTGTGCCATGCCATCAAATGCAGTCACTGTGCCATCAAAACGCAACCACTGTGCCATCAAAACGCAGCCACTGTGCCATGCCATCAAAACGCAGCCACCGTGCAATGCCATCAAAACACAGCCACTGTGCCATCAATTGTCACCACTATGCCATCAAACACAGCCACTGTGCCCCCAATTGTAGCCACTGTGCCCCAAATTGTCGCCACTGTGCCCCCAATTGTTGCCACTGTGCCCCCAATTGTCGCCACTGTGCCCCCAATTGTCGCCACTGTGCCCCCAATTGTCGCCACTGTGCCCCCAATTGTAGCCACTGTGCCCCCACTTGTAGCCACCGTGCCCAGTCCCCCCCCCCCGGCACTTTCCTTTATGGCTTATACGTCCCTCGATGTCTCTCGTCCCGCCCTCGATGCCGCTTCAGCCAATCAGGTTACCTGATTGGCTGAGACGCCTGTCAGTCTTATCCTCGGATGCACGGCCGGTACGTCCCGAGGATGAGCGTCAGGAAGCCGACTACAGCCTCACTTCCACACAGCCAGCCAGCTGCCGCTATTCAGCTGACCGGCGCTCAATGTCCGGTCAGCTGAATAGTGGGCGGCAACAGTGAAAATATACAGATTCATACAGTGTATGAATCTGTATATTTTACTGGCTTTGAGCGAGCCAGAGGGGGCGGCGCTCCTGCGTCCCTATGGACGCACCGCCACTGTTAAGGACCGAAAGGATTTGCCCCCTTTATGACCAGGTCATTGTTTTGCGATATGGCACTGCGTCATTTTATCTGACAATTGCGCGGTCGTGCGACGTTGTACCCAAACAAAATTTATGTCCTTTTTTTCCCCACAAATAGAGTTTTTTTTTTTTTTGTGGTGGTATTTGATCACCTCTGCGGTATTTATTTTTTGTGCTGTAAACAAAGAAAAGAGCGACAATTTAAAAAAAAAATAATAATAATTTTTGACATAATAACTACCCCCCCCCCCCCCCAAAAAAAAAAAATTCTTTATCAGTTTGGGTCAATATGTATTCTTCTTCTTGGTAAAAAAAATGCAATAAGCGTATATAGATTGGTTTGCACAAAAGTTATGTAGCCAGATTCAGTTAGAGTTACACCGGCGTATCAGTAGATACGCCGTCGTAACTCCGAATCTGCGCCGTCGTATATTTAAGTGTATTCTCAAATTGAGATACGCTTAAATGTTGCTAAGATACGTCCGCCTGCGCCGTCGTATCTTAGCTGTCTATTTACGCTGTCCGCTAGGGGCGTGTACGCTGATTTACGCCTAGAGATACGCCTATTCACGAACGTACGCTTGCCCGTCGCAGTAAAGATTCCCGTTTACGTGAGGCGTTTTCAGGCGTAAAGATAAACCACTAAAAAGATGGCGCAGCCATTGTTAAGTATGGACGTCGGAACCGCGTCGAATATAATTTTTTTTACGTCGTTTGCGTAAGTCGTCCGTGAATGGGGCTGGCCGTAATTTACGTACACGTCGAAAGCAATGAGTCTTTGCGGCATAATTTGGAGCATGCGCACTGGGTTACGTCCACGGACGGCGCATGCGCCGTTCGTAAAAAACTTCATTTACGTGGGGTCATGCTTTATTTACATAAAACACGCCCACCTCTTCACAATTTGAATTAGGCGCGCTTACGCCGGCACATTTACACTACACCGCCGTAACTTAGGACGCAAGTGCTTTGTGAATACAGCACTTGCCTCTCCAACTTACAGCGGCGTAGCGTATATGAGATACGCTACGCCTGCCTAACGTTAGGCACGTCTACCTGAATCTGGCTAATAGCATCTACAAAATAGGAGATAGATTTATGGCATTTTTTTATTTTATTTATTTTTTACTAGTAATGGCGGTGATCTGCGATTTTTAGTGGGACTGCGACATTGTGGCGGACAGATTGGACACTTTTGACACTTTTTTGGGACCAGTGACATTTATACAGCGATCAGAGCTAAAAAATAGCCACTGATTACTGTATAAATGTCACTGGAAAGGAATGGGGGCGATCAAGGGATTAACTGTGTTCCCTAGGGAGGTGTTTCTAACTGTGGGGGCAGTGTGGTGACTAGAGGAGGAGAGAGATTGCTGTTCCTGATCACTAGAAACAACAGATCTCTCTCTACTCCCCTGTCAGAATGGGGATCTGTCAGTGTAAACATTGATCTGGCTCTCTGAGGAGCGATCGCAGGTGGCACTGACAGTCACCATCTCTTGGCTCATAGAGCTCTGAGAATAGAGTGATCGGCGGTGTTTGATCGCTCGGTGTTTGATCTTAGAGCCAGCGGGCGACAGATGCAGCATTGGGCCGATGCTGCATTGACCTAGGTAACTATAATTCCCCAAAAAATATTCCCATACTTCTCTTTTAATTTGTACAGTCTGGAGGAAAGAAGGGAAAGGGGAGACATGATTAAAACCTTTAAATTCATTAACGGGGTGAATAAGGTTAGGGGGGTCAGTTTTTTTAAATACGAAACCAGGGGCGGACTGATAACTCATGGGGCCCCCGGGCAATATGAGATTATGGGACCCCCGGGCAATAGGAGAAGATTATGGGGCCCCCGGGCAATAGATTATGGGGCCACAAAGTATACACACACAGTATACATACACACAGAATACACATACACACACTGAAAAGGTACTCGAGAGGCGGGGCAGTTATAATGTTGGGATTTTTTTTTAAACACTGATTTTTACATACTGTCCCTGGTTTTACTGAGGCTGGCAACCCTGATTGGGTCCCCTAGTGGCATGGGGCCCTCGGGCAGTGCCAGAATGCCCGAATGGTCAGTCCGCCCCTGTACGAAACCAAAATCAAGAACACGGGGACATGACCTTAAACTAACTGGAAAAAAGTTTAAAACTAATTTTAGAAAGTAATATTTTACTGAAAGGGAAGTTGATGCTTGGAATAAACTACCAGCAGAGGTAGTGAGACAGTCAACAGTAAATGGCTTCAAACATGTTTGGGACAAACATCGATCTATACTGTCCCAAAGATCTACTTTGGGACAAACATAGATCTAAAGTTAACAAAAAAAAATATGTATAAAAAAAAAAAATGGGCAGACTCGATGGACTGCTCTGTCTTTTTTCTGCCTTCACATTTCTGTTTCTATGTGTCTAATATGGCTATCTGGCCATTTTAGACACACAGGTGTCAATGATGTCACAAGCATCACTGTCCCTTTGTGACATGGAGTTTCAAGGTTAGGAAAGCCATGGCCACCATTGAATGATGAAGCAAAAGCAAGTCCTCCTTAAAGTGGAGGTTCGCCCTTAAAAAAAAATCTGACATCACATGGAGTCGCGCCATCCTACCGACAGAATGCCGGTGTTTTTTTTTTTTGGCACATACCTTGTTAACACGATTTTCACCCCGGGCAATCCCGCGGGATTGGGCATTCCCAAGCACTGCCTGTGATTGACTGGCTTCCGAGCGGCGCATACTGCGCGTCACAGGTTGCCGAAAAAACCCGAACGTCGGTGTGGCTCTATACGGCGCCTGGGCACCGACGTTCGGGTTCTGTCGACAACCTGTGACGCGCAGTATGCGCCATTCGGAAGCCTGTCAATCACAGGCAGTGCTTGGGAAAGCCCAGTCCCGGGGGGATGAAAATCGAGATAACGAGGTATGTGCTAAAAAAAACAAAAACAACCACCGGCATTCTGTCGGTAGGATGGCGCGACTCCATGTGATGTCAGAATTTTTTTTAAGGGTGAACCTCCACTTTAAATCTTTCCCCCCAGAGTCTTCAGTCTATGTTGACTTTCTAGGACCCATTCATACCATTGTGGTATATCAATGTGTGCTATGCCGTGCATTAACAACAATAAGCATTGCACTAAGGAAGCCGTTCAAAGTGAATGGGCTGCCAATACACCAAAATTGAACAAATTCAATACCCCCCGAAAAGTGATTGGGATTTTAAGAACAGTTGCATACAAAATATACATTTATTGGAGCATGGAGTTGAAGATACAACAGTAAAAGTATACAGAGTCCTATGGCTGAAGATACATATTGATATAAATTCTATGAAACAAACTCTCTGTCCACTCCCACCCAACGCATTTCAGGAAGAAGTAAATTCTTTCTTCAGGGGTATATTTGGAGGGGATTCATTTGTATGGAGTTTCATAGGAGATGATCAAAGTGTCTTACAGCCATCTATAGTTAAAGGAGTTGTAAAGGAAAACATGTGTTTGCCTAAAATTAATGTCTGCAAGGTAGACAGACAGAATGGTGTAATGATTCTGTTACAAAAAGAGTAAATACCTATTAAATTCCCTCATCTATATCACTATATTTTCCAGCATGCATTGCGGCACGCCCAGTAATTCACACCTCCTTGAAGTCTCTAACACGTAGAGAGCATCCTGCCACGCAGATGTAGTTCCCAGGAGGGGGCGGGCACGTTACTGACCACCGCAGTAAAGCCTCCCTTCACGGTGGTCAGTAAAATCAGACAAGCAGGAAGTGAACAGAACAGAGAAGAAATAGAGCAACTTCTGAGCAAAAACGAACAATGAGGAAGTGAAAAAAGGAATGTCTGCAGGTAAAGGATGCTTATTATGAAAAAAATGTTTTCCTTTACAACCCCTTTAAAATAAAACCCAGTGCCTTATCGCCAAATGGAGAGATTTAGGCATATCACCTAGGGCGACCTAAGAGGAAGGACATATACACCAACCAGCAGCGGCAGACACCTGTGGACTGGCCCATACCCTTCACAATTAGGGATCAGCCGAACACCCCCCGTTCAGTTCGCACCAGAACCTGCGAACAGAGCAAAAGTTTGTGTGAACTTTAGAACCCTGTTAAAGTCTATGGGACTCGAACGTTTGAAATCTAAAGTGCTAATTTTAAAGGCTAATATGCAAGTTATTGTCCTAAAAAGTGTTTGGGTCCTGCCCCATGGAACATGTATCAATGCAAACAAAGTTTTAAAAACTAACGTTTTTTTTCGGGAGCAGTGATTTTAATAATGCCTGAAGGGTCTGGAATTGATATTTGGGGGAACCCCACATCTTTTTTTTTTAATTTGACGCAGGGTTCCCCTTAATATCCATACCAGACCTGAAAGGCCTGATAATTGAATTTGGGGGGACCCATGAATGACTTTTCTCTGTATTGCCGGGAGCCGACAATTCATTATAGCCGTGATTGATTTTAAATGACTTTTTTTCCTTCAGAAATTACACTTTGTGCAGGGACTGTTCTAACCACTGGAAACAAGCGCTACTTTACAGGCATACTATACACTCCCCCTAGGTACGAAATTGAAAGGAATATTTCACTTTTATTGTTTCACTTTAAGCATTATTAAAAACATTGCTCCCCAAAAAAATGCAGTTTTTAAAACATTTTTTGCATTGATACATGTCCCCTGGGGCAGGACCCGGGTCCCCAAACACTTTTTATGACAATAACTTGCATATTAGCCTTTAAAATTAGCACTTTAGATTTCAAACGTTCGAGTCCCATAGACTTTAACAGGGTTCTAAAGTTCACACAAACTTTTGCTCTGTTCGCAGGTTCTGGTGCGAACCGAATGGGGTGTTCGGCTCATCCCTAATTGTGAAGGGTATGGGCCAGTCCACAGGTGTCTGCCGCTGCTGGTTGGTGTATATGTCCTTCCTCTTAGGTCGCCCTAGGTGATATGCCTAAATCTCTCCATTTGGCGATAAGGCACTGGGTTTTATTTTAAAGGGGTTGTAAAGGAAAACATTTTTTTCATAATAAGCATCCTTTACCTGCAGACATTCCTTTTTTCACTTCCTCATTGTTCGTTTTTGCTCAGAAGTAATAAAATTTGATATGTCTGAAGACTCTGGCCCATATTCTCTCTAAAAATCCGCGGGCTGCGCTTAAGGCACTTACACTCCGCTGTCCCAACTTACAGGAGCAAGTGTTGTATTCCCCAAACACTTGCTCCGTAAGTTGGGACGGCGGAGTGTAAATGCCCCGACGTAGCCTGGCGGATCTCCAAGGGGGCGGCTTGTATTCAAATTAAGCGCGCCCCTGATTCTAATGAACTGCGCATGCGCCGGTCTTCAAAAAGCCCAGTGCGCATGCTCCAGTTCTCGGCGGAAAACGTAAATGATGCCGACGTGTGCGTCATTGACGTAAAGTCGTATTCAAGAACGACTTAGTAAAACGACGTACCCGACGAAAAAACACGACGCGGACCCAACGCCATCCGTAACATGGCCTATGTGGGACTTGCGGAAACTTACTCCTCATATAGCAGGAGTAAGTTTCCGCTTACGCAAACGACGTTAGCGACGGTTACGCGAAGCGAACTCGTTCGGGAATCGGCGTAGAAGGATCATTTGCATACGCAAATGAGTCCTTCACGTAAATGCCATCTAGCGTCGGCCGGCGTCATTATATTTAAGATCCGCCAGTGTAAGTGACTTACAGATGGCGGATCTTAAGTGTATCTATGCGAAAATGATTCTAAGAATCAGTCGCATAGATACACGGGCCAAAAAAGGGAGATACAATGGAGTATCCTGAGATACTCCATCGTAACTTCTATGAGAATATGGCCCTCTGTCACTAATTGATATTTTTTTTCTTTACCATTATTCTCTATGGACATTCCACTTAGTTCCATTATTGACCTTCTATATATAAACAAATAAATAGTTGTGTCAATAACAGTGATTTGTTAAAGTGATGAATAAATCCAAATGTACATATTAATAATGCCACAACAATACATTAATGTCCATGATTAGTGCAAACTCCCAATTGGGAGAGAAATTAAATAAATTAATGTGCAAAAAAGTCCATAAGTGAATAATTATAATTAAAACTTTCAAGATGATTCCACTTAGTTAGTACAGATTTCCACCTCCACCAGAAATAGAGTAGATCACCGCAAAAGTGCACATGGATGGCACCTTACCGCAAGATGTTGACCACCTTAATTAAAAGGGAGGTCAAATAAGGCATAAAATCAACCATGGATTCCAGGCTAACTTCTGGCTGTCTTGATATTGCCACTCTCCACACCACATGAATTTGGTCAAAAAAAAAAAAAAAAAAGAGGAAGATCGCCATAGAATAATACCTTTTATTAAAATAGATTAAGAACAAAACAACGCCAAGTGGCCTCTTACTTGAATCGTGCCTTTCCCCGGCACTGAGGTTGAATGGCGTTGAGTGTAGATCGAGAGGCGGTCCCCGCTTACTGGAAGCCTGAAGAGCGGCGTGCAGCGTGCATCCCAGCTCTCAAGGAAGGAGAGCCAGCGTGACCGGAAGACCACGCCCGATCTTCAGGCTTCCAGTAAGCGGGGACCGCCTCTCCATCTACACTCAACGCCATTCAACCTCAGTGAAGGGGAAAGGCACGATTCAAGTAAGAGGCCACTTGGCATTGTTTTGTTCTTAATCTATTTTAATAAAAGGTATTATTCTATGGCGATCTTCCTCTTCTTCTTTTTTTGACCAAATTCATGTGGTGTGGAGAGTGGCAATATCAAGACAGCCAGAAGTTAGCCTGGAATCCATGGTTGATTTTATGCCTTAGGCCCCGTACACACGAGACGCTGCTAAACTCGAGTTCAGAGGCATTTGGGCATTTTTTTCAACTGTCCCTGAACACATTTAATGTTATTCTATGTGTCCATGCACACAATCACGTTTTTTGGCATTTTAAAGCAGTTGGGTTTATGTCCGTTTTTTCAGACGCAAAATTTTGGGTTCTGAAGCGTTTTCTTTTTTTTTCAGCCGCAAACGTGGTAAAACGCGGAAAAACACGGTAAAACGCCGCAAAATTCACGGCAAAAACCGCCTTTGAAAACGTGAGTTTAGAGGTGTTGTAATTGCTTCTCGTGTGCATGGGGCCTTATTTGACCTCCCTTTTAATTAAGGTGGTCAACATCTTGCGGTAAGGTGCCATCCATGTGCACTTTTGCGGTGATCTACTCTATTTCTGGTGGAGGTGGAAATCTGTACTAACTAAGTGGAATCATCTTGAAAGTTTTAATTATTATTATTCACTTATGGACTTTTTTGCACATTCATTTATTTAATTTCTCTCCCAATTGGGAGTTTGCACTAATCATGGACATTAATGTATTGTCGTGGCATTATTAATATGTACATTTGGATTTATTCATCACTTTAACGAATCACTGTTATTGACTCAACTATTTATTTGTTTATATATAGAAGGTCAACACTTGCTAGCGCCCCCTTTTATGTCATTTACTCGTATGGTTACAAATCACTGTAATTGTAGGGAGCAGCTCAGCATTTAATATTTATTCATTAATATTTGTATTTGGCGCGAGATTTTACCCCCCATAGTTCCATTATTCTATGGGAATTCCATCTCCCTGTTAAAGTCTATGGGCATTCCATTCTGTCATTCCTTTTAGTATGTCCCCCAAAATCGCCTAAGTGATCGTTTAACTGTCAGATTGCTACTGCTGCAATTGCTTCTGTTTTTTTTCTATAGGGGGCATATCCAATCAGCATAACTTGTTTCTGTCAGTCAAAAGTCATATCCTTAGGGACATACTAAAAGGAATGACAGAATGGAATGCCCATAGACTTTAACAGGGAGATGGAATGCCCATAGAGAATAAGGGGGCAAATCCACAAAAAAACCTGCCTAACTTAACTTTCAGCAGTTAAGTTACACTGGCGGAAAATTTCTACCTAAGTGCCCGATCCACAAAGCACTTACCTAGAAATTTTCGGCTGTGTAACTTAAGTGCCTCCGTCGCAAGGCGGTCTTCTCATCCAGGGGGCGATGACAATTTAAATGAGACGCGCTCCCGCGCCGGACATTCTGCGCACGCGTGTTACGCGGCGAAAAATAAAATTTGAAATTTAAAAAAAATAGCGGCGATCGAAAAAAAGGTATGTTTTTACAAGGTGTTACTAGTTTACACCTTGTAAAAGCATCCCTAATTTTACGCAATGCAAAACGTAATTTACGCAGAAAACACAAAGCTAAAAAGCTTTGTGGATCTGCCTAAGTACTCATTTGCATACGCAAAGCGGCATTTCGACTCGAAATGCCCCCAGCGGCGGATGCGGTACTGCATCTTAAGATCTGACAGTGTAAGTGTCTTACAGATGTCAGATCTGCTGCCTATCTTTGGAAAAATCCTTTTGAGGATCAGATCCAAAGATAGGCACAGAGATACGCAGGCTGAACAGCAGTTCCGCCTGCGTATCTCCTTTGAGGATTTGGCCCAAGGGTACTAAGTGGAATGCCCATAGAGAATAATGGTAAAATTTAAAATTAATTTGCGACAGAGTCTTTAGATATATCAAATTAATTTTTTGCAAATCTACTTTTAAATATCATTGGCCGTGTTTAATGTTGAGATTAGGTGGGATTATTATTATTTTTTCTATGCCATAAAAAGGTGAATGACAGAAGGGAATGTCCATAGAGTATAATGGGAAGAAAAATATAAACTCATTTGCACACAGATCTTGGAGACATAATGCGCCAAATCCACAGACATGCAGCCTAACTTAACTTTTCAGAGTTAAGTTACACTGCCGCAATTTTCCGAAGTTAAGTACCGATCCTCAAAGCACTTACCCGGAAAATTGCGGCAGCGCAACTTAACTCCGTCCATCGTAAGGCGTTCCTAGTTTAAATGGGCGATTCCCATTTAAATTAGGCGCGCTCCCACGCCAGACGTACTGCGCATGCATGTGACGTAATTTTTCCTGACGTGCAGCGCGCAAACGTAATTTACGCCGTGCTTTGTGGATTGCGACGGGACAATAAAGTTGCGACGGGTGAAAAAAAATTTACGCGCCGGGAAAAAAAATTCAAATTTAAAAAAAAATCGCGGCGATCGAAAAAAAGGTCTGGTTTTACATGGTGTACTAACTTTACACATTGTAAAACCAGCCCTAATTTTACGCGTGCAAATCGTAACTTACGCAGAAAACACAAAGCTTAAAAGCTTTGTGGATCTGCTTAAGTACTCATTTGCATACGCTAGGCGGCATTTCGACTCGAAATGCCCCCAGCAGCGGATGCGGTACTGCATCTTAAAATCTAACAGTGTAAGTGTCTTACAGATGTCAGTTCTTCTGCCTAACTTTGGAAAAATCCTTTTGAGGATCGTTTCCAAAGTTAGGCACAGGGATACACAGGCTGAACAGCAGTTCCGCCTGCGTATCTCTTTTGTGGATTTGGCCCAATGACTTCACCTTTCCCACAGGTGTTCCTCATGTACAGTAGCAGATTGTAAGATTGAGATTATTTGGGATTACAGCTGTTTTCTATGGAATGACAGATAAATAATAGAAAGGAATGCCAATGGAGTATAATGGGAAGCAAGATGTGATCTGGAGTCAGAACCATTGGTCATATCAGATCAATCTTTAGCTGACATACTCTCTATGTTCAGGGATGATGTCCAAACTTGACGTTAAGAGGGATTATTATTGTGTTCTATGGAATGACAAACATAGGACAAAATGGAATGCCCATAGAGTATAATGGGAAGCTAGATGTCACCTGGAGTCAGAACCATTGGTCATATCAGATCGATCTTTAGCAGACATACTCTCTATGTTCAGGAATGATGTCCAAACTTGACGTTAAGAGGGATTATTATTGTTTTCTATGGAATGACAAACATAAGGCTGAGTATGGTTGGGTATTGCTGGGTATGGCTGAGTGTGGTTGGGATGCCTGAGCATGGACGGGTAGATGAGTGCTGCAATGGGCACATAGCAGTGCTGTGGGAACTACAGATGCAGCCCACAGCGCTGCTGCACCCGATCTCTCCGCTCACACTGTGCCGATCGGTACAGAGAGGGGAGTGAGGAACCGGACGTGATGCCGTTTTTTTTACAAGTGATTGCTTCGTCATTTTTCCGGCGCGATCACGTGGTAAATGGCTGCTGTCAGCGGCCATTTACTGTGATGCGCCGGGTCCGGTCACGGATACTTCTGTGTATGCGCCTGCGATTCTGGGAGGACTTCATAGTAGGCCGTCCCTGAGTTATCGAGCCACGCTGTAGCCTTCATTTGGCAATATCATGGTTGTTAAAGGGTTAAATCAAGGTTGGACATTTAAGCAGTTTAGCCAGTATACTTCTTTTAAGATTGCAGCCAATGGGGACCTCCTCAATTTTGCAACGAACACACATCAAAAAAATTGAACATACAATCCCAATCTTTGCAATATTCTCTCTAATTGAAATATTAGTATAAATTGAAGGTAATTTGAGATCAGCGACTGCACAGTTTCGACAACAACGTGTTCTTCATCAAGCAGCATGTGTGAAGAGAATATTGCATCTTCAATCTTTATACTAGGGATGAGCCGAACACCCCCCCCCCCCCGTTCGGTTCGCACCAGAACCTGCGTACAGAGCAAAAGTTTGTGTGAACTTTAGAACCCTGTTAAAGTCTATGGGACTCGAACGTTTGAAATCTAAAGTGCTAATTTTAAAGGCTAATATGCAAGTTATTGTCCTAAAAAGTATTTGGGGACCCGTGTCCTGCCCCAGGGAACATGTATCAATGCAAAAAAAGTTTTAAAAACTAACGTTTTTTCGGGAGCAGTGATTTTAACCACTTAAACCCCCTTCGTGCCCAGACCAATTTTCAGCTTTCAGCGCTGACTAATTTTGAATGACAATTGCGCGGTCATACAATGCTGTACCCAAATTATATTTTTATCATTTTTGTCCCACAAAGAGAGCTTTCTTTTGGTGGTATTTGATCATCTCTGCGATTTTTTTTTCTTGCGCTATAAACATAAAAATACAGACATTTTTGAAAAAAAAACACAATATTTTTTACTTTTTGTTATATTAATATCCCAATTTTTTTTTTAAAAAAATTAAAATTTCCCTTGGTTTAGGCAGATACGTATTCTTCTACATATTTTGGTTAAAAAATAAATCGCAATAAGAGTATATTGATAGGTTTGCACAAAAGTTATAGCGCCTACAAAATAGGGGATAGATTTATGATTTTTTTATATTTTTTTTACTAGTAATGGCGGCGATTTGCGATTTTTTTGTCAGGCCTGCGATATTTCGGCGGACACATCGGACACTTTTGACACAATTTTGGGACCATTCACATTTATACAGCGATCAGTGCTATAAAAATGCACTAATTACTGTATAAATGTGACTGGCAGTGAAGGGGTTAACACTAGGGGGTGAGGAAGGGGTTAAATGTGTATCCTGGGTGTGTTCTAACTGTGTGGGGGGAGGGGACTGACTGGGGGAGGTGACCGATGCTGTGTCCCTATGTACAAGGGACACAGATCGGTCTCCTCTCTCCCTGACAGGATGTGGAGCTCTGTGTTTACACACAGAGCTCGACGTCCCTGCTGTGTTACCGACGATCGTGGGGACCTGGCGGACATCGCGGCCGCCAGGCACACGCATCGGCTTCCCAGTGATGCGCCGGGCACAGTGTTTCCCCGCTGCGCACCCCCAGCGGCGCGCACGGGGAATGTAAACAAGAGGACGTCCAAAGACGTCCACCCGGCACTTGAGAGCCGCGCTGTGGACGTCTTTTGTCTATAGCGCGGATCTCAAGTGGTTAATAACGCCTGAAGGGTCTGGAATTGATATTTGGGGGGAACCCCACGTCTTTTTTTTTTTTTTGATGCAGGGTTCCCCTTAATATCCATTCCAGACCTGAAAGGCCTGATAATTGAATTTGGGGCGACCCCCACACATTTTTTTTATTTTTTATGAATGACTTTTCTGTGTATTCCCGGGAGCCGACAATTCATTATAGCCGTGATTGGTTTTAAATTACTTTTTTTCCTTCAGAAATTAAACTTTGTGCAGAGACAGTTCAAAGCACAGGAAACAAGCGCTACTTTACAGGCATACTATACACTCCCCCTAGGTATGAAATTTAAAGGAATATTTCACTTTTATTGTTTCACTTTAAACATTATTAAAAACACTGCTCCCCAAAAAAATTCAGTTTTTAAAAAAAAATTGCATTGATACATGTCCCCTGGGGCAGGACCCAGGTCCCCAAACACTTTTTATGACAATAACTTGCATATTAGCCTTTAAAATTAGTACTTTAGATTTCAAACGTTTGAGTCCCATAGACTTTAACTGGGTTCTAAAGTTCACACGAACTTGCCGTGAACACCCCAAATTGTTCGCTGTTTGGCAATGTTCGAGTCGAACATGAGTTCGACTCGAACCCAAAGCTCATGCCTATTCACGCCTTATTTCCTCTTGAGGCATAAACGCTCCATTGATTACTGAAACCACCAACCTTGGAGGCAGTTGCATAGGGACCTCTGTGTGATCACTCAAGCCCCGGGATCATGCTGGCCACCCATCTCTTCATTTTGTGATAAGGCACTGGGTTTTAATTTAACTATAGGTGGCTGTAATAGTGGCTAATCTCCTATGAAATTCCAAACACATGATGAATCCCCTCCAAATATACCCCTCAAGAAAGCATTGGCTTCTTCCTGAAATGCGTCGAGTGGGAGTGGAGAGAGTGTTTGTGTCAGAAGTCTAGTTGGAGGCCAAGGTGCTGAGAGGGCCCCCCTTGCGGCTGAGTGCAGCGCAACCCTGAAGGTGGAACAGGAAATGCAGTGCCCAAAGAAGCAGGGTTTGCCGGTGGCTGTGGCCTGGAGAAGCTGAAGCAAGCTGGATGCACTGTGTGGCAGGCATGCTAGAAAGGAGCCAGATGTAGCAGGTATCTGGGAAATCCGGTAGGAGAACCAGAGGCCAGGCCAGGGGTCATAAACAGTAAGATCAGTCCTTAAGCAGATTCAGGGTTCAGGTACAAGCCAAAGTCATTCACGGTAAGACAGGCAGAAGCAGAGTCGGATAGCCAAGTCGGGATCAAGCAGTGGAGCAGGCAGAAGTAGGTCAGAATATAAGCCAGGATAAGCGGGTAGAGGAAGCCGGGTCATTCAACGGGAAGTCCAAGATCAGAATGCAGGAGCTGACTATAATCCAGCAACTCAGGGATCTCAGCAGTGGGTTTATATAGGCAGTGGGCGCTAGCATCTATCACAACCTGCGCCTTCCCATTAGCGCTGTCACGCAACTACGTACGCCCGTTAGCGATGTCGCGCATCTGCTGACACCTGTTAGCGCCGTCACGCATCTGCATACGCAAATGTGCCTGGAGGTTTGTCTTGTGAAGCCATGATGAGTATTGGCGAAATTGCCAGTCCTATGGCCATTTCCCTGACAGTTTGTTTCAATTATATCAATATGTAACTTCAGCCATTCGACTCTTAATACTTTTACTGGTATATTTTCAGCATGGGAAACAAAAGTTTTAACATGTTCCAATAAATGTATATTTTTAATGCAACTTTATCTGATCTATTAGTTGCCCTTAAAATCCCACTCACTTTTTGGGGGTATTGAATTAGTTCACAAATCAGGATGTTGGCAACACATGATGGTTTTCTATGGTGGACCCTCCGTTTATACACCAAAAATTGTGCATGAACCATTTCTATTAACACAAAGCAATGCCTGTGGTTCAGCAAGGCGCGTTAGTGTGCCAATTAGAAACAGCATTGTACACAAGCATTAATGTGTGTTGTAGCGCAATGTGGTAACGCATGCCTTACTGCATTTTGATAGCGTAAATGTTTCCTACATATACAGGCCTGAAGGCCTGGCAGTCAGAGAGGTCCGCTGGATATCCACCTGCTACAGCATTTTAAGGGTGTTTCACATTATTGGATTTGTCATTTACTTTATGTTCCTGCAGTTCCATCCAGCAGTGAACTGCACCTCGCCTTCGCTAAGTTTATCTGCTGAGTTTGAAGCGCCGGAAATTAAAATCGAAATGTCCAAAGCCGAGGTCAAGGTACTCTTTCCTGAAAGGATTGAAGTTCTGCAGTTCCATAGGGGGGGATCATTTCCTTCCATTAGAAAGTTTAAGAACTTTTAGATCTTGTTTATAAGTGATGGGAACAAGAAGTGTAAGTAAACTAACACACAACTTATCCTTTCCATTTTGGACAGAGTGGATAAAAAAAAACATTGCTGTTCTATCAGATCTCATTGAAGAAAATTGTCATCATTAGAGATGTGCACAACAGAAAAATGTTTTTAGTTTTTGATTTATTTGTTAAGTAAATAATTTGTTTTGTCATATTTGTTACGTTAAAAAAATTGCATACAGACGATCGGAATTTCCGAACTTTTAGTGCAAAGTGGATTTGCCTTTAGTAAATAACCCCCAATGTGTTCAGTGTGCAGGACATGGAAGATCGCAGCTATCGCTGTATGTAGTGTAGGCTACTAGCGTGGTGTTCTACATCCCCAGTGGCCCTCCAGATATAAGACATGGCTAATTGCATCATGCCAGCTGGACCATTATAAGTCAATTCCTGGACTTCTACTTCATATTGAACATGTCACTTTGCTTATTGAGGTCCTGATCTGAGTGATCTCAACCCTACTTTAAGAAAAGGGACTAAATTTGGGACTTTTTGATGAAGCGTGCAGCCAAGGAAATAACATAGCATCATACTATAATAATGTCTGGTGATAGGGCCATCAATGGTGTCATATAGTAAATGCATAAACGTCATAGCCATCATAATAGGGTAACATTTATTCCATAACATGATACATAATAAAAAACAAAATAGCACAATGACACAGTGATAGCCTGCTGGCCTAGAACCACAGTAATAGCATAAAAACCACATCAGACTAGTTGCAACGTATTTCCATTGTAAATTGTAGACTGGCATATTCCAGTGAACCATGGTAATGGTAATATAGATGAAAGGATGGCAGGGAAAAGCATCTATTTAGCTTGACGCGTTTCGTAGCTGTAGCGCTACTCTTCAGGAGCAGATGCACAGGATATGTCTATGGATATTAAAGGTAGGTATAATAATGAATAGTCATGTACCAACAAGATTCAAGCTACGGTGCCTTTTTCAGCATGATGGAGCACCTTACCATAAGGCAAAAGTGATAACTAAGTGGCAGGGGGGGTACAGGCAGTACACCTGTAGGGGGCCCGGCGGTCACCAGGGGCCCGGATGGCAACCCCCTTTAAAAAAAAAAAATTGTTAGGGGTCCGGAGGTCCCCATGGGCCCGGAGGCCCCCAGGGCCCCCTTTTTTTTTTTTATAAAAAAAAAAATATTTTTTTAAATATATTTTTATTTTATTTTTTATTAAAGGGCCAATTTTTTCTTTATTTTTTTAGAGGTCAGGAGGTCCCCAGGGGCCCAGAGGCTCCCAGGTACCTGGATGGCAATGCCCCTTTTTTTAATTTATTTTTTATAAAAATATCTATATTCTATATTTTTTTAATATATTTTTATTTTATTTTTTTATTAAAGGGCCAATTTTTCTTAGGGGTCCCCAGGGCCCCTGGATGACAACCCCCCTTATTTTCATTTTTTTTTTATAAAAACACATTTTTTTAAATTTTTTTTGGTTTATTTTATTTTTATATATAATTTTATATATATATATACCGTATTTATCGGCGTATAACACGCACAGGCGTATAACACGCACCCTAACTTTAATAGGGAAGTTTCAGGAAAAAAATGTTCCACAGCCTCCTGCGTATATACCCTCTATTTTCGGGGTAAAAAAGTGAGTGTTATGCGCCAATAAATACAGTATATATATATATATATATATATATATATATATATATATATATATATATAATTATTATTGTTATTATTAAAGGACCCAGAGGTCCCCAGGGCCCCGAATGGCAACCCCCCTTTTTTTTATAAAAAATAATCATTTTTTTTTCATATTATTTTTTTTTATATATATATATATATATATATATATATATATATATATATATATTATTTTTTTGTATTAAAGGGCTCAGAGGTCCCCATGTGGCAAACCCCCTTTTTTTCTTTTTTTTATAAATGTTTATTTTGTTATTTTTGTTTATATATATATATATATATATATATATTTTTTTTTTTATTAAAGGGCCCAGAGGTCCCCAGGGCCCTGGATGGCAACCACCATTTTTTTTATAAATGTTAAAAAAAAAAAAAAAATTATATATATATTTTAATATTTTTATTTTTTATTAAAGGGCCCAGAGGTCCCGGATGGCTACCCCCCTTTTTTATATATATTTTTCTTTATTTCTTATTTTTTCGTAAAGCCCCCCCCCCCCCGGTTCTCTGCCCCAGGGGGCCCATGCCTGAAGCTGTGTAAGGGCCCCCATAATTCCTGATGGCGGCCCTGCTAAGTGGCTTGGGGAACAAAACATCAACATTCTTGATCTATGGCCAGAAAACTCCACAGATCTTATTCCCATTGAGAACTTGTAGTCAATCCTCAAGAGGCGAGTGAACAAAAAATAAATAAAGAAATTCTGACAAACTCCAAGCACTGGGTTAGATTCAGTAAGCAATTGAGTCTGCGTAATCATAGTTACGCAGCGCAATTGCTTAGCTGCGCCGGCGTAATGACTTTTCTGTATTCAGAAAGCTTGTTACGTCGACTGCAGCCTAAGATATGACTGGCATAAGGCTCTTATGCCGTCGTATCGTAGGCTGCATTCTTACGATGGCCGCTAGGTGGCGTTCCCGTAG
Organism: Rana temporaria; assembly: GCF_905171775.1. Taxonomy (NCBI): domain Eukaryota; kingdom Metazoa; phylum Chordata; class Amphibia; order Anura; family Ranidae; genus Rana; species Rana temporaria. Next base: position 34,730,053 of record NC_053495.1, on the reverse strand, counting down.
TGGTCAGCGTAGAGTATGCAAATTGCATACTCACGCCGATTCACAACCGTACGCGCGCCCGGCGTACGCATTTTACGCCGTTTGCGTTCGTCGGTTTCTTTGTAAGGCTGCCCATGCTATTAGCAGGGGCAGCCAATGCTACGTATACCCGTCGTTCCCGCGTCGCGATGTTTTAAAATTAGGTTGTTTGCGTAACTGAATCGTGAATGGCGCTGGACGCCATTTACGTTCACGTTGAAGCAAATGACGTCCTTGTGACGTCATTTGCCGCAATGCACGTCGGGAAAGTTTCCCGACGGAGCATGCGCACTACGTTCGGCGCGGGAACGCGCCTAATTTAAATGATCCACGCCCCCTACGGGATCATTTAAATTACGCGCCCTTACGCCGGGCAGTTTTAGGGAGCGCACACGCAAATTACGGAGCTACTGCTTCGTGAATGAAGCGTAGCGCACATAATTTACGGAGGCGCAGCGTAAAAACGGTAAGCTGCGCCTCCGTAAGAGGGCGCAAGTCGTACCTGAATCCAGCCCATTGATTATACAAGAATGAGAAGTCATAAGATCAGGCGCATGGAGTATATGTTGGACAGTAGTTCTGGCAAAATATGCAGCAGCAGCTGCTGGGGTAGTTATGATAGTCTCTAATGCCTGGGCACAAGTTAGTGATCAAGTTAGCCAGCTCTGCAAACAGGAAGGGGAAGCGCCACCTAAGTGCAGTATCACAGGGGGTTTATTAAAACAATGGTTAAGAACACTTACAACAAGTAAGACATAAAAAGGCTTATCATAAAGTGGCTCGTCCTCCAGAAGGTCCTGAGTCTTTACTCTTGCATGGTCCGCCAGGTTCAGGTTCCCTGGGAAGCAGGGAGCCTGAACCCGGCAGATCATATGCAGACATAACACACTTTATGCGAATCATTATGCAGCCATAACGCACAGTGTAATTGATTTTTTAAAGGATCACTAAAGGAAACATTTTTGTTAGCTTCCTTTATCTTACTGAAGTACTGGTTTCATGTCCTGATTGTTCGTTTTTGCTTTGAAGTTGCTGTAATTCTGCTCTGATCTCCACACTTCCTGGTTGTCTGTTTCCTTATAACCACAGTACTGGGAGCTTTTCACGGTGGTCTAAGCTGTCATTACTGTGTGTCTAAAACTTAACAGAACCAATCAGATTCATTTTAAAAACAAAACACTGCCCTGGATTTGTTTGTTTTTGTAGTTCACAGGAACATGAAACCAGTTTAAAAGTGAAACTAACCTACAGGCACATTATATGATTGATTTTTATCATTTTTAAAAGGAATCAGTTAACTTTTATGTCTCTATACCCAGGGGTCAAATCCTGGGGGAAAAAGTGTGGGAACTCCCACCCAAAAAAATAAATGATATGCTCATATGCATAATTACTAAACCGCATGTTTTTTTTAAGCAAGTTCTTTCTAAATCCGGCGATAACTCGCGGCAGACCTCCGCAATGTCTCCTGGGAACAATGATAAAAGCTCCCAGGAGACATTGCGGCATCGAGGAAGTGACGGAATACCCGCACACTACCCAATGAATCTATATACAGGAAGCGGCCAGTAACATAAAGGATTACTAAGGTTCGCCTGCCCCTGACAGTGACTCGAGCTGGGCATCGCCGCTTAGTGAAGGATTGGCTCAGCTGCTCTAGTCCTGCAAAGGGAACTGCGTTCCTGCTGTGAAAGAAGTCCGTTCCCACGCGTTCCCGCAGGACTTGAGCCCTGTCTATACCCTGTAAACAGTAATTTCAGCAAAAAATGTTTTTTCCTTTAGTGACCCTTTAAGATAAAAATAAGAAAACTTCTGTGTGCAGCAGCCCCCTTAACACTTACCTGAGGTCCCTCATTGTCCAGCGATGTCCACAAGTGTCTCTCACGCCTGATTGGCTGAGACGCAGTAGCGGCAGCCAATCAGGAGACAGTGGGGACAGGGTCGGGTTGGGGCTTTGTGTCTAAATGGACACAGGGAGCTGTGGCTTGGCTCTGGGGTGACCACATTCCAAACTACAATTCAGGGAAACCCCCCCCCCCCTTCCCAAAAATCAGCTTGTGCTGTAACGAATCACAGCACAGTGATTGGACACAAGAGGCGGGATTTATGATTTCTCCAATCACAAACAGGGGACGGGGATTGTGCTCCTCCAGGCATTCCCAGCCAGGACAAGTACTGTCAGTGAGTAAAGCGGTGATTTGGCGGCCTTTTTTGGGGGGCATCAGATTGGCCCGGGGGGTGGCTGTGTCAGTTTCCTTCCTGGGACACTGTATTGTCCTGGAATGAAGGTGCCCGGGACAGACCTGCAAAATGCGGGACTGTCCCGGGCAATCCGGGACACGTGGTCACCCTACTTGGCTCGGGTGCCCCCATAACAAGCTGCTTGTTGTGGGGCCACTGAACAGGAGGGAGGGGCCAGGAGCACCAAAGAGGGACCCGGGAAGAGGAGGGTCCTGTGCAAATCCACTGCAACAGGGCAGGTAAGTATAATGGGCCAGATTCTCGAAGATCCGGCGTATCTCTGCGGTGGCGTAACGTATGTCATTTACGTTACGCCGACGTAAGTTTTACAGGCAAGTGCTTTATTCACAAAGCACTTGCCTGTAAAGTTGCGGCGGCGTAGCGTAAATCACCCGGCGCAAGCCCGCCTAATTCAAATTAGCCGGGTAGGGGGCGTGGAGCATTTAAATTAAGCACGTTCCCGCGCCAAACGTACTGTGCATGCGCCGTCTGGAAAATATCCCAGGGTGCATTGCTCCAAATGACGTCGCAAGGACGTCATTGGTTTCGACGTGAACGTAAATGGCGTCCAGCCCCATTCACGGACGACTTACGCGAACGACGTAAATTTTTAAATTTCGACGCGGGAACGACGGCCATACTTGGTTGCCTCATATAGCAGGGGCAACTTTACGCCGCGCAAACCTAACGTAAACGTCGTAACGTCTCTGCGTCGACCGCGCGTACGTTCGGGAATTCGCGTATCTAGCTAATTTGCATACTCGATGGGGAAAATGACGTAGGCGACACCTAGCGGCGAAAAAAAAAAATGCATTTAAGATCCGACAGCGTAAGAGCCTTACGCCTGTCGGATCTAATGGATATCTATGCGTAACTGATTCTAAGAATCAGTCGCCCAGATTAGGACTTACGACGGCGTACATGGCGTTGCGCCGTCGTAAGCCTGTTGAGAATCTGGGCCGCTGTGTTTGTTTATTTTTATAGGACAAAAAGAAAACAAGACTTTAATGTAAATGCATGAGCCCCGACTATACCAGGGGTAGTTTTAGAGCCCATTCACACCTAGGCGTTTTGTCGCCTGTAGTGTGACGCCGCTGCCGTCCCGACACGCCAGAGGGATGATTTAACATTGCCCTCTATGGAGATGGTTCACATCTCCACGCCTGCCGCCTGAAAAAAAGTCCCGGACCTTTTTTTCAGGCGGCTTTCGGCGTTCGGCATAGGAGATGGGAACCATCTCCATAGGGGGACAATCTAGGGGCACATCTAGGCGGACAATCGCGGCGTTTTGTCGCCGCAAATCGTGGTACAAAACGCCGCTATTTGTCGCCGCAATTCGCGGGACAAAACGCCGCGATTTTGTCCGCCTAGATGTGAATGCAGCCTTAGCCCCCATTCACATCTAGGCGTTTTGTCGCCTGTAGTGCGACGCCGCTGTCGCCAGAGGGATGAAAAGACATTGCCCTCTATGGAGATGGTTCACATCTCCACGCCGAACGCCGTACGCCTGCCGCCTGAAAAAAGGTCCCGGACCTTTTTTTCAGGCGGCTTTCGGGAACCATCTCCATAGAGGGGCACATCTAGGCGGACAATCGCAGCACGGTACGGTACAAGTCGCCGCAATTCGCGGGACAAAACGCTGCAAATTTGTCTGCCTAGATGTGAATGGAGCCTTGCCTATAAAATTGATTGGCCACAACTCCTCTTTAATGTAATTGCCAATAAAAGCCTTTGACACTTATGAAATGTTTGTGTATTAGCATTTGTGTCATTCTCAAAACTTTTGGCCACGGCTGTAGTGCAAAGATCTATCTGATTGGATTCTATCTGCATTCGTTGTTTAGGTTTGGTCTCATATTATGTCATTCTAGGAATCTCGGGAACAGAGCAATCTCGGGAACAGAGATTGCACAATCAGATTGTATAATGTGTGGCCGGCTATAGACAGATCTCCATGCCTATCATATAAGATATACACACTATAAAGCAGAAGACACATGTAGAAGATCAGAGGTGTCCTCCTCCGGTATCACTAGCCTCGGTGTGATATAATAATATAACATTGTATCATCATCCAGGGATCACAATGCAGCACAAAGTTTTCATTGCTGAGAAAGTTGTGCAGCGCCTGTGGGAGGGGCGTCCTGACAGCTAGAAGGAAACAGCCAATCACGCGCGAGCGAGGGCGTGTCCGCCCGGCAAGGACGTTCCAGGCTGGCTGTGTGTGTCCATGTGGAGCTTGTGCAGCACTTCCGGTTTAGACATGGCGGCCTCCATGGCAGGACAAGTGCTGAGGACTATCACAGCCAAGAGCTCTCTGCTGGGCAGACAGAAGGTGAGGGGCACGGGGGGTGTCTGCAGCCGGGGACTGGGGGCACTGAGCAGGGAGGGGACGTGACACTGGACAGCTGTGACCCCCTGAGAGCTGTCCCAGGAGGGGACACTGACTTCTAGAAGTGTGGGGGAGGGTCACAGGTGTCTGGTCTCTCCAGGAACTCAGGACTTGTCTGTAGATCTGATGTCTGCCAATGACCTTCCTATTATTATTATTACATATATATATATATATATATATATATATATATATATATATATATATATATATATATATATATAATTATTAAGTTTTATTTCAGATAAGAACATTATAAAAAAGCTCTTTATATTCCGGCATCACATTTATTAAATCCCAACTCTGGAAACTGCCCAGATCTCCCCTCCAGAAGTCCCCTTCCAAGGTTAACCTCTCACCTGCTCCCATAGATAGGTGTAATGCCCGCCTACATGGTACAGCGGGCACATGTCAGGAATATGAAGTGTTGGGGTAATGGAGACACTTGATGAATGTCCATGTGAACAAGGCCTTGTTTGCAGAGGATTGGATTGTCTATACACAGTGCTCTGTCCTGTATCATTCGAACAATACAGCAGTGAGCCGCGCTCCACTCACCTTCACTGCTATCATTGTGAATGCAGGGTGACCTTTGGTTTATATCAGATTCAATTTCCTCATGTTGTGCGCCGTCTGTGTATTTCTTTCTATGGGGGAGATTTACTAAAACTGGAGAGTTCAAAATCTGGTGCAGCTCTGCATAGACGCCAATCGGCTTCCAGGTTTTTATGTCAAAGCTTAAAGCGGAGGTTCACCCAAATAACATGTATATAAGATCGTATTCTTTATACTTCCACCATGTACAGTATGCTCTTTTTATTTTGGCTCTACATTCCTTATTATGGCTATTTTCCACCCGGCTTCCAGGTACTGACTCCCGCGGGAGTAGGCGTTTCTATGCAGAGGCGCAATGTCTCACATGGGACTTCGCCCAGATGATTGACGTCCTTGAGAAAAAGTTCCCCCCCGCGCCCGCCTATTGCGTAGGCGCGTCACGAGAGTCACGGAGCTTCCGAAAGTAGCCGACGGGCGAGTCAGCTCTATACGGCTCCTAGTCGGTGCGCAGGCGCCGTGTAGAGCTGATTCGCAGTTTGGCTACTTTCGGAAACTCCGTGACTCTCGTGACGCGCCTACGCAATAGGCGGGCGCCGCGGGGGGGAACTTTTTCTCAAGGACGTCAATCATCTGGGCAAAGTCCCAGGTGACATTGCGCCTCTGCATAGAAATGCCTACTCCCGCGGGAGTCAGTGCCCGGGTGGAAAATAGCCATAATAAGGTATGTAGAGCCAAAATATAAAAAAATAGGGCATACTGTACATGGTGGAAGTATAAAGAATATGATCTTATATACATGTTATTTGGGTGAACCTCTGCTTTAAAGTGGTTGTAACTGGAAATAATTTTGTTTTTATCTTAAAGGGTTTGTTAACCCCCCCCCAAAAAAAAAGATTGATCCTGATTCTTTAAAGCATTTTATACAGCACAGTAATTTGCCCCCCTGTAATACCTGGTCGATCCTGCCTGGTTCTGCCCTCCCCTATGTAAACTAACCACGGTGTATCATGGCTGCTGGGCCCTGACACCGTGGCCAGTTTACGTGCCTCCGTTATCTGCAGCTCTGCTTCTGTGTCTTACCATCTGTCACGATTTAACGTGACAGATGGTAACCTATGTTTAAAACGTCGGTTTTGCCGCGTTTACATGCCGCGTTTAGAAGCATTTACGTTTAGCAGCGTTTGAAATTTTTATATATATATAATCGAGTATAAGCCGGGGGACCTAATTTTACCACAAAGAAATGGGAAAACTTATTGGCCCGAGTATAAGCCTAGGGCAGTGTTTCTCAATTCCAGTCCTCAGCCCCCCCCCCAACAGGTCAGGTTTTCAGGATTTCCATTATTTTGCACAGGTGATTTGATCAGTTTCACTGCCTTAGTAATCACCACAGCCTTTTCATCTGAGGGAAATCCTGAAAACATGACCTGTTGGGGGGGGCCTGAGGACTGGAATTGAGAAACACTGGCCTAGGGTGAGAATGCAGCAGCCACTGTAAGCGGAAAAGAGGGTCAACAATCTCCATTTGCATGCCTCACTGTGCCCATTGCAACATCACTGTGCCTATTGCAACATCACTGTGCACCACTCACCTGGAGGATGCAGGAAGCGTCCGTAGGCCTGTGTACAGAAGCCAGGAAAGGAGGGATGCATGTACCAAGATGCCTGCCAGAGCCCAAGACAAGGCCGAAGCCGCGGTCTGGATTTGGGGCTGCCACCGTGCGGGAGGGCACCGCTCCATTCAGACCCCCGCCCGGTCAGAAGCCCGTGTAGCAGGATCTGTGAGCTGTAAAGGGAGCCAGACACCAGGGAGGCCGGCATACAGTGCTGGTGGAGAGGCCGGGAGGAGCAAGATGGCCGCCGGATCCGAAGACTAGGCCAAAGCCGCGGCTTATAGTAGTGGCTGCCACCGTGCGGAGGAGCATCGCACCGTTCAGGTACACTGACTTGAGTATAAGCCGAGGGGGTCATTTTCACCCTAAAAAAAAGGGCTGAAAAACTCGGCTTCTACTCGAGTATATACAGTATATATATTTTTTTTTAATGGCTATAAATGAAAAGCTGCTAAACGCATTTTGTCGCGTTTGGCATCTGAAATGTGGAAATCTTCGGAGCCTGAACCTATTTTTTTGCTTTCAAAGAAACGCTGTTAAACGCAACTGCCTAAAAACGGCAATAAGCCTTACCTGTAGCTACCCAGAATATCTCCTAAACATGCATGGTTTAGGAGATATCCCCTGTATCTGCATGTGCCATTGTGCCGTTGCTTCAGTCGGTGTGCTACTACCGGCGGCTCCTGCACGGGAGTGACGTCGTCGTGGCTCTGGCCAATCACAGCGCCAGAGCCCGCGTTACCCGGACATATCCCCTGGAAGAGATGTCGCTGGCCGGAGGGGGGTGCAGCTATGCATACTAGCTTGTTATGCCTTTGGGGTTTCTTTCTAGGGTTTACTACTTTAATCAAATCCTTCTACATGAGTTGCACCTGTGTATCTGCAGTCTTTAATTCTTTACATCCCTTAAAAGTCCAGAATTTATAAAGCTTGTCTGAGCTGTCAGATAAAAGGGAGCAGAAAGCTAAAGTTGCACGCTGCAGAGCTCAATGAGGAGAGCTCTGAGAGCTGGTTGGAGGGAAGGTACACCCCCCCACCCCCTACACAGCTCACCGAAACACAGCCGAGGCTGTCAATCAGCGTGAGGTTCCTTCCCTTTCACCATTTTTTTTTCTCTTGGTGTCAAGAAAAAGTGATTGATGCTGATGGCAGAAGAATGAGGCAGCAGACAGAAATGGCTCTTTATTGAGACAAGTACACACTATAGAGGGAGATGCTTTGCTCATTTTTCATGTCTCGGGTTTACAACCACTTTAATATAACGCACATTACCATGAGAAGTAAAGCACATGCATTAACATGCCACAACAAATCACTTGAGTGTACAACACTTCTTAAGGATTGTTCCCTTTCCCCTGAATGTCATATGCTTTGTGTATCATGTGCTGCAGGCTTTCCTTGTAGCAGAAATCTATACATAGAGAAAGAATGGAACATTACTGGTCTCTGTGTGATGTAGGACGGATTCCTGGGGTGGAGGATTTTCCAGTCTGTTTCTGGCCAGACCAGTTGAGATAATTACAAGAAAAGCAGATTGAGTTTTAAGTGGATCCAAAGGTAACCAGAGAAGACGGGCGACAGTCTTCCCCGTCCGCCATTTTTGGTAATATAGGAAGGTGATCTCATGTTTTCAGACAATCCCGACTAGCAGACCTGTGGCTATAGAGCTGCCCATACATGGGCCAACATTTGGGTAGATTTGTGGAATATTCTGTAAATTCAGTCAACAAAAATTCTGTAGAAAATGACTGCGAACAAATGACAAAAACCAGGGTAATGATGTTCGGGGTAATTGGCTGCAGCATCCTCCTTCCTGCATAACCAACAGCAACACTTTCTGTCTACATACCTGCACAGTGTGTTTCAGCATAGCTGCTCCTAGTCTCAGCCAGGGGCACATGCGATTGAGCCCTCGTTCTCATTGGCATTGGGTTTGAGATTAAAGAGGGAGTTCACCCTAAAAAAATGTTTTAACCTTAGATTCATGCTCATTTTGTCTAGGGGAATCGGCTAGTTTTTTTTTTTAAATCAAAGCTGTACTTACCGTTTTAGAGAGCGATCTTCTCCGCCGCTTCCGGGTATGGGCTGCGGGACTGGGCATTCCTATTTGATTGACAGGCTTCCGACGGTCACATCCATCGCGTCACGAGTAGCCGAAAGAAGCCGAACGTCGGTGCGGCTCTATACGGCGCCTGCGCACCGACGTTCGGCTACTTTCGGGACAGATGACTCTGTTGTGATGTGGGCCTCTGGTGTAAAGGGGGGGGGGGCTCTCAATATGTCCTCTGACTTTCTTTGTGTACCCCCAAATCAGACAGTCTAGATTCAGAGCAGCCACAAGTCTCTGTATTGGCTTTGGAGATTTATAGACGGGGCATGCCAGGATTGAATATATTGTTTATGCAACAGATTTCCCAATAAATAATAATTATCCATTTAAAGATTGAGTGTGTGCAGAAATTATTCGTGCCAGTCACCTGGCAAGCCTCTTGTGTATATTGTGTATATGGGCCTGGGGGGCAAGGTGTTGGCAGCACCAGCTTATTAGAGATGGGGGGGGGGGGGACGACAAAGGCAACTGGACAAGGTTATCGAAAGAAAGCCATTAGACTAGGAGACTGTCACCCTGTGTCTTCAGGCACCTTCAGACCCGTCCTTCAAGCCGAGCAAGTGAGAATTTCATGGCTCAGCTTTTTCATTACTGTGTCAAAGGGTGTTTTTCTGTTTGTTAAATACTATCCTGGTTATTCTTTAACCCCAATGCAACGTCAGCCTATGAACTACGAAATAAACTAGCTGTGTGTGTGGCACCTAGATTTCCAGGCATGTGAACGCCAATGAATGCAGTTATCTAGGCATTAAACAAATCATTAAATGTAATTTAAAAAATGCAACAAAGTTCCTGAATTTAATATACACTATATTACCAAAAGTATTGGGACGCCTGCCTTTATACGCACGTGAACTTTTAATGGTATCCCAGACTTAGTCTGTAGGGTTCAATATTGAGTTGGCCAACACTTTGCAGCTATAACAGCTTCAACTTTTCTGGGAAGGCCATCCACAAGGTTTAGGAGTGTGTCTATGGGAATGTTTGATCTTTTTTCCGGACATACGGTCCGTGTTCATACGATCCCCCCCATAGGGGAGAGTGGAGAAAAGACAGGGGGGGTCCCTGCACAGTGTGCGGGGACCGCCCTGTCATCTGCCGGCTCAGCGGGGATCAACGGAGCGATCCCCGCTGAGCAAGCGGAAGTGCACGGGGGGGATCATTACTGATCCGCCCCGTGTGAAAGGGGCCTTATTAGGCAGGTGGCAACCTATCAAAGTGCCATGCTTGATTTCACTGAGCTCCTGAGTTACCCATTCTTTCGCAAATGTTTGTAGAAACAGTCTGCATGCCTAGGTGTTGGATGATATACACCTGTGGCCATTGAGGTGATTGGAACACCTGAATACAATGATTTGGAGGGGTGTCCCAATACTTTTGCCAATATAGTGTAGGTAAGTATGTTTTTGTTTTTTTTTGCTATCCTGCACTTCTTTTAAATTGTCCATCTCCTGTTACAGACATGCCAGACAATCCATTGTCTATCACAAAAGGGGGGGGGGGGGGAATTCTGCCTATGTTATAGCTGGTTCTGCTCCCTGCTTGGACAATTTTCCTATCAAATGCTGTTTTACTGAATCAATTATATGCTTCAACGACCAGTGCTTCCGTTTTATTGCTTCTTTTAAATGATAATCATCACTTGACTGTTAAACTAGGCACAAGAAATGGCCTCATCACTTGAGAAAATTGCACAGTTCATGGAACTTTGTGTGCAACTCTTCATGCTGTTTTGGTATTGGGGAGATGCTAGTGAATTGAATCATCACTTCTTATAGTTCCTGGTGACACCAATAGTATCAGAGGTTGGGTTCCCAGCTCACTAAGGCCCCTTTCACACTGGGGCGGGAGGCGCGGTGGTGGTATAGCGCCGCTAAAAATAGCGGCGCTATACCGTCGAAATTGCTGCGGGATTCGACTGCTAGCGGTGTGGTATTAACCCCCGCTAGCGGCCGATTAAGGGTTAATACCGCCCGCAATGCGCCTCTGCAGAGGCGCATTGCAGGCGGTATTACCGCGGTTTCCCATTGTTTTAAATGGGAAGGAGCGGTATACATGCCGCTCCTCTCACCGCTCCAAAGATGCTGCTAGCAGGAGATTTTTTTTCTCTCCTGCCAGCGCATCGCCTCAGTGCCTCGGGCTTTCACATTGAGATGCCTGGGCATGAGTTTTTCAGGCGGTATAGCAGCACTATTTTTAGCGCTGTACCGCCTGAAAAACTCCTCAGTGTGAAAGGGGTCTAAGGGTGATGTCCAGTGAGTTTCCATTTTTTTTCTGGAAGGTCACAGCCAGCACTGAACTACTACAGTAAGGTGACCAGATTATTTTTTAATGAAATCCAGGGACATATATATATATATATATATATATATATATATATATATATATATATATATATATATATATATATATATATATATATATATATATATATATATATATATATATATATATATATATATATATAATTTTTTTTTTTATATTTGTTAGTAATGGCGGCAATTTGCGTCTCTCTGCCCGTCGCTGCCACCGCCCGCCTCACAGCCTGTTAAGTCTAAAGACTGCTGCACCCGATCAGATTTTGCGCGGACGAAGTGTAGAACTTTTGTCCGAAGGGCGTTGGCCGTGAACTTGTTCTGCATGCAAACGGCAAAACTTTTGTCCCCTAACAAAGGGATACTACGTGTTGTTTTTTTTTCTGCTCTTTAGCGCCACCCTCTTCTAATGTTGTCTTATGGTTAGCATTGCTTCTGAGCATGCGTGTTTGTACTTTTGATTTTTTTTCCGACAGACTTATGTACACACGATCGGATAATCCAACATCACGCATTTGTTGGTGGATAATTTGAAAGAATGCTATCCCACATTTGTTGGAAAATCCAACAACAATTGTCCGATTGAGCATACAAACGGTCGGATTTTCGACAAAACCCTGACATCACACATTTGATGTCGGAAAATCCGGTTGTGTGTATAGGGCTTTACTCTCTGTGCCCCGGCTACTGCTGGGTGGGGAGCAGAGGAAAATCACTCTGCCAGGGAAGGCAAGGAGATAAACAGGCAGGCGGCTGGCCGGGACTTGAGCCAAGGCAGAAGAACATGCGTGCGGAGCTGAATGGGCACCCGAAACCAAAGAAATATTCCCTCCGCTCCGACCAGCACATGATCATCAGAAAGGGGCACAGATAATGGGGTAAAAAAATACACTCCCCATAGCTAGTAGGAGTGGCGGAGCGAGGGTGTGTAATTCAGATTTTTTTTTTTATTCTGTACTGACTGTCTTTGAGGTTTAGCATGTGGGGGGAAAAAAAAGATGCTCTGGTCAGATGAGACCAAAATTTTACTTTTTGGCCTAAAAGCAAAACACTGTGTGGCAGAAAACAAACACTGCACATCACCCTGAACATGCCATCCCCACCGTGAAACATGGTGGTGGTGGCAGTATCATCTTGTGGGATGCTTACTTCAGCAGGGACAGGGAAGCTGGTCAGAGTTGATGGGAAGATGGATGGAGCCAAATACAGGGCAATCTTAGAAGGAAACCTGTTAGTCTGTAAAAAACGTGAGACTGGGGCAGAGGTTCTCCTTCCAGCAGGACAACGACCCCAAGTATACAGCCAGAGCTACAATGGAATGGTTCAGATCAAAGCATTTTCATGTGTTAGAATGGCCCATTCAAAGTCCAGACCTAAATCCAATTGAATTTCTGTGGCAAGACTTGAAATTTGCTGTTCACAAATGCCATCCATCCAATCTGACAGAGCTTGAGCTATTTTACAAAGAAGAATGGTCAAATATTTCACTCTCTAGATGTACAAAGCTGGTAGAGACATCCCCAAAAAGACCTGCAGCTGTAATTTCAATAAAAGGCGGTTTTACAAAGTATTGACTGGGTGGGGCTGAATACAAATGCAAAGTGCTCTGAAAGTGCAGTCCCTGTAAATCTGAGGGGTAGATCTGAAATGAGGGGAAGCTCTGCTGATTTTATCATCCAATCATGTGCAAGCTAAAATGCATTTTTTTTCCTTGTATGTCCCCCTCAGATCTACAGCGACTGCACTTCAAAGTGCACTTTGAACTTGTAGTGCAAAGTGGATTTGCCTTTCGTAAATAACCCCCAGTGTATTGGTCTATCACATGAAAGCCCAATAAAATACATTTACGTTTTTGGTTGCATCATGACAAAATGTGGAAAATGTCAAGGGGTATGAACACTGTAAGTATTGCCTCCCTCGCCACTGATTACATACGACGATGTTTAGTACACAAGGACGTTGAAGCTGCCTGAATACCTGCTTGGAGTTTGCATGTTCTTGTGCCTGCGTGGGTTTCCTTTGGCAACACCGGTTCCCTCCCACACTCCAAAGGCATGCTGGCAGGTTATTAGGCTTCTGTCTAAATTGGCCCTAGTATGAATGTGAATTGGGGACCTTAAATTTTATATTCATTCAGGGCAGGGACTGATGTGAAGGTGCAATATACAGGGGTATATCCAAATCTGGAAACACTATATGATTTGCAGGTGTGAAATTGATGACGTTTCACGTTGAAAGCGGAAGTGATGTGATATTCATAGGATGCATTCCGGTGAAAAAAACACGAGGGTTTACAACCCCTTTAACCACTTAAGGACCCCTTCACGCCGATATACGTCGGCAGAATGGCACGGCTGGGCACATCAACGTACCTGTATGTTGCCCTTTAAGCCCAGCCATGGGGTCGCGTGCCACCGGCGCGTGCACGCGACCCGGGCCGAAGCTCCATGGCCGCGGGACTCACGAACCCGATCGCCGCTGGAGTTCGGCGATCAGTCCCCGGAGCTGAAGAATGGGGAGAGCTGTGTGTAAACGCAGCTTCCCGTTCTTCACTGTGGCGCCGTGATCGATCATGTGTTCCCTTTTATAGGGAAACACAATCGATGACGTCACACCTACAGCCACACCCCCCTACAGTTAGAAACAGACATGAGGTCACACAAAACCCCTTCAGAGCCCCCTTGTGGTTAACTCCCAAACTGCAATTGTCATTTTCACAGTAAACAATGCAAATGTGAAAATGACAATGGTCCCAAAAATGTGTCAAAATTGTCCGAAGTGTCCGCCATAATGTCGCAGTCACAAAAAAATAGCTGATCGCCGCCATTAGTAGTAAAAATTTTTTTTTTTTATAAAAATGCAATAAAACTATCCCCTATTTTGTTAACGCTATAAGTTTTGCGCAGGCCAACCGATAAACGCTTATTGTTTTTTGTTTTTGTTTTTTTTTATACCAAATATAGGTAGAAGAATACGTATCGGCCTAAACTGAGGAAAAGATGTGTTTTATATTTTTGGGGGATATTTATTATAGCAAAAAGTAAAAAATATTGCATTTATTTTCAAAATTGTCGCTCTATTTTTGTTTATAGCGCAAAAAATAAAAACAGCAGAGGTGAACAAATACCGCCAAAAGAAAGCTCTATTTGTGGGGAAAAAAAGGACGCCAATTTTGTTTGGGAGCCATGTCGCACGACCGCGCAATTGTCAGTTAAAGCGACGCAGTGCCGAATTTCAAAAACTGGCCGGGTCCTTTAGCTGCCTAAAGGTCCGGGTCTTAAATGGTTAAAATCGTAACCCATTTGCATTGGGCCTAAAAACACTGTGTGTTTCCTTTCCAGGATGACTTGCTTTCCAATACACAGTCGTAGTAATCATTTAGGCATGAGGTCTGTATCGACACCCTTTGGAGCTTGTAATGTCTATTGCATTTCACAAAGCCACCTTCTGTAAAACGCCAATTTGCTGCTTTTTTTATTTTTTGGCAGCTTTTCAAAATAGATGCATGATCTACTCGAGCCGGGAAATGTATACCTTTATCCTTATTTTGTACCCCAGGATATAAAGCAGACTTGTAATTAAAGCAACAGGCAGTAAACATTAAATTGGTCTTGTAGCGCAGGAGAAGCTGGAAGCTATTTTTGATCCAATAATTGTGATTAAATAAATAGATTTAACATTCACTGGGCAACTTATAAAGAAAAAAGAATTCAGACTTTATTTAACAATCTAAGAGTTGGCTTAGGACTGAAATGCACAGTAAAAGCAGCATTGTTTTTATAGGAAAACTTGGGTTTTGTAACACATCGAAATAAAGAATATAATTGCTACAGAGCCCCTTTTGCAATTCGTTATTGTCGAGATCGTCCTATTTCAACCTGTAAACAGCTATAATGGTCAATGGGAAAAAGGTGGCCGCCAGGCAAGTTGGCATTTTCAAAGGGAGGTTGACAGGGGCCGCCTCTATATTTATCTGCTCAGATTATCTAGTAGAACTTTATTGAGAACTATAGCATTGAAAAATGGATTGAGGCACTGAGGACTTTCATGGTACGGTATGAACCTATATACACCTCCACCTGATCACCCGCACGGCAGACTGACATTTTTGGCGTTACGGTGCCTTGGGTCATCGATGGGGGTTTTCCAGTGAGTACACCTTTACATTGCAGGGGGTCACACACACCCGCTGCCAAGCTAACCCCCCTGCACGCACGTGTGTGCGTGTGTGCGTGTAACTAAACGGAGATTTGTCTTCCAACAAGACAATGATCCAAAACATAATCTACAACGGAATGGTAACTAAATTTACCTATGGCGCCTACCCAACAGGAGCAGGGTGCCACACACACACACACACACACACACACACACACTATATATATATATATATATATATATATATATATATATATATATATATATATATATATATATATATATATATATACTCACACACTAACTATATATATATAATATATATAATATAATATGTGTGTGTGTAGCGCCCTGCTCCTGTTGGGTAGGCGCCATTTTGTAAATTTAGTTACCTGAGCTGTAGTTTAGCTCAGATGATTATACCGAATTGTGGGCTTCCGTTCCAGTCCAGCTGTGTTGCGCATGTTCCCCTTGCCTGGTTGGAAATGCAATAGGCTGGGTGCCTTCTTCCCAGAAGCAGCCCAGTGGGCGTGGTCAACCCGCTGTGCATTCTGGGGGAGGGTACTTAAGGGACAGACACCCTTCTGGCGGGGTCTTCCAATCCTGACCTGATGGCCCTCCTGGCCTCAGCGATGCTCTGACCGTGTTTTTACGGTCTTGGGGCCTGCTGGCCCGAGGCTCCGCAACTGAGAGTAGGTCCAGGAGTTTCTGGGGCCTACTGGTCCAGGGGTGGTCCTGTGCTGTCTTGCCTGCAGGAAACAGCTGAGCAGTTGGGGACTCAATTGAAGGACGCACCCGGATCAACTTGCCTGGCTGAAAGATCCTGGTACCGTGAGCTGTGTACTTTCTTTGAGATTTCGCTAAGTGTATGTGTGGTTACACGATCCTGTGGCAACGACACTCATCAAGTCTGTGGCAGAGACTTTGCACGAGCTTCTCATCGGCTGCTGGGTTAGTGATAGTGGGCCTATCCGGTGGTTGCTAAATCCAGCGTGGAACCGATTTGTCCTCTGGATCTAAGACTGTACCCATGATCTGCAAAGAAAGGTACCTGAATCTTCCCTATCCCTCTACCCCCTCTGCTGAGAACCTGTTTTTTTTTTGGAAAATTATTTTTTATTACATTTTTTCAACACATATACAATACAAGGCCGCAACATGCGACCGACAATTACCGGTCAAAACACAGAAGCCGGTTTGAAAGGGGGGGGGGGGGGGAAGAAAAAAAAGGGGGGAGGGGGGGGGACAGTATATATCAAATTTACATACCCCAAATCAAAAGCAGTAAAATTTGGGTAAGTCAGATCAAAGTGAGATGCAACTCATACTCCCCCCCCCCCCCCCCCCCCAGGACAAGGAAAACCTTTTGCCCAAGTGTAGTCTCAATGTTGATAGGGTATAACATGCTAATTTCTTTCTGAGAAAGAGCAGAAATGAGATACATCTCTCTTTCAGAAATCACAATTGCTCTAGAATAAGAGGGACTGTAGCCCGCCCCCACCTGACCATAGCATACCTACACTCAAGGCCTCTACTGAACCCCGCTCAATCCGACACCGTATCCACCGAGGCCATCCAACCTCCCCATACCTTATCAAATTTTTTCAAGGCCCCCCTACTCAGGTAGGTAGCCTTGTAAAATGGAATGGCCTTATTGACCAGCATCTTCCAGGCCTCCACCGTTGGGGCCGAGGAGCTCTTCCAAGAAAGGATAATCCGCTTTTTAGCATAGAAAAAAAGAAGAATGAGGAGCATTCTAATCGCCCTGGTGGTAGCCAGGGGTTCCACCAAATGCAGTAAACACACCTCCACATTGATGGGAACCGAAATGGAAGTGACCGACCGTATACAGTCCACCACCCCCTGCCAGTATGGCTGAACCCGGGGACATTCCCAAAAGATGTGCATAAAATTTGCGGAGGGCATGGAACACCGCCAGCATACAGATCCCTGGTTCCCAAACATTCTAGCTAGTCTAGCAGGCGTCAGGTAAATCCTATGTAGAAATTTGTAATGGATGAGTCTATCCCTGGTAGAGACCAAGGCCTGAAAAGCTGCTCCCCAAACATCATCCCAGTCATCTCTGTCCAGACCCGAGGTCACTGTCTCCCAGGCCCGTCTACATGGCGCCAGCAATTTAGTCGTTTCCTGAAAAGGTCCCTATATAGCGCAGAAACCGCTTTAGACAGCGATTCACCACAAGCCAATAATTCCAAATCACTGAGTTTAAAGACAAGAGGACCCCCCCTGAATTGGGCCTGAAATGCATGTCTTAGTTGCAGGTACCTAAAGAAATGCGTGTTTGGTAGACCATAACATGCTTTTAGGTCGTCAAATGGCATAAGAGTGCCATTAGCCACTATATGGCGCAGGAGTTTAATTCCAAAGTCGGTCCACACCACTGGATCTGGATAATCAAGAAAATGTGACAGCTTGGGATTCCTCCACAGGGGAGTCTCGGGGGAGAAAGTGACACTATCCTGGGGTCTCAGCTCATGGGCCACAGACCATGCTCTGAGTACCGAGCACATAGAGGACGTCAAGGGGTACGGAGCCCTCGGCCCTCTATAGACCAGAAGCGAGAGTGCCTCATAGGAGCCCACACAGGCAGCCTCCAGAGAGACCGCAGCGTCGTCCGGAGCGGTAATCAACCAGCGATTAGCCACCGCCAGCTGGCCGGCCAAAAAGTATTTATGGAAATTGGGTACTGCCAATCCTCCCTCCCCCCATGGTTGCTGAAGAATGGCCAGTTTGAGGCGAGGGAGCCTCCCCTGCCACAGAAAAGAGGAGATCATACTGTCTATGGACCTGAAGATCGACTTTGGTATCCACACCGGTGAGTTCCTAAGGGTATAGAGCGGGAGGGGAAGAATCTTCATTTTAATTAGACTCACCTTCCCAATGAGGGACAAGGGGAGGTTTTTCCAGGAGTGGAGTTTTTTGGATACGGTGGCCAGTAAAGGAGTCACATTAAGGCTAATGAAATCTGTCACTGAGTTCGTGATTTGTAACCCCAAGTATCTGATCTGAGTCACCCACTGTAAGGGATTGGAAGGGTCAACCCGCCCGGGCATCCCATGGGAGCGTAGCGGAAGGATCTTTGACTTGGTCCAGTTAACCTTGAGACCAGAGACCTCAGTGAATCTACCCATCAATGAGTGCGTTGAGAACCTGTTTAATAAAACTCTTGAAGAAAAAGAAACCAAAGTTCTTTTGAACATCTCTTCAGGAGAGACCCCTAGATCGAGTGTGGTGAACAGTAAGGTAACGGCAGGCCCAAATCAAACCAGCAGCTCCTTCGGGGGTAGCATATATATGTATGTATGTGTGTGTGTGTATATGTGTGTGTGTGTAATATATATATATATATATATATATATATATATATAATTAATGTGTGTGTGTATGTATGCATATGCACTTGTACTGTTCTAAATATGTTTTAGATTTGTTTTCTATACAGTATATTCCTTTTTTATATCTTCTCTGCAGATCAATATTCATCTTGAATTAAGGTCCTGATGAAGCTGGCATTCCGCGAAACATGTAGAGTGTGAGATTGGAACTGTCTCTCATGACTGGTTAACTTCCAATCCATATCAGAGGAATTTATGTTTTATTAGATTTGTCCGTTTGTCTTTATTTGGACAATAAACCCCTTTCTTCCCCTTTTTATGGGTGATTTTTTTTTTTAACATTTAAAGGGGTTGTAAAGGAATTTTTTTTTTTTTTTTCATAATAAGCATCCTTTACCTGCAGACATTCCTCTTTTCACTTCCTCATTGTTAATTTTTGCTCAGAAGTTGCTCTATTTCTTCTCTGTTCTGTTCACTTCCTGCTTGTCTGATTTTACTGACCACCGCGATGGGAGGCTTTACTGCGGTGGTCAGTAACGTGCTCGCCCCCTCCTGGGAACTACATCTGGCGGCAGGACGCTCTCTACGTGTTAGAGACTTCAAGGAGGTGTGAATTACTGGGCGTGCCGCAATTCATACTGGAAAATTGTAGTTCTTACATGAACGAGCGATGCAAACCAGGAAGTGAATGAGAGAACAGAAACTAGAATGCCGGAGGTGATCTAGATGAAGGAATTTAATAGATATTTACTTGTTTTTTAACCGCTTCCCGACCGCCGCATGTAGATATACGTCGGCAGAGTGGCACATACAGGCACATTGGCGTACCTGTACGTCCCTGCCTAGACGTGGGTCGGGGGTCCGATCAGAACCCCCCCTCCCCGCTACATGCGGCGGTCGGATTCCCTCGGGGAGCGATCCGGGACGACGGCGCGGCTATTCGTTTATAGCCACTCCGTCGCGATCGCTCCCCGGAGCTGAAGAACGGGGAGAGCCGTATGTAAACACGGCTTCCCCGTGCTTCACTATGGCGCTGCATCGATCGAGTCATCCCTTTTATAGGGAGACTCGATCGATGACGTCAGTCCTACAGCCACACCCCCCTACAGTTGTAAACACACACTAGGTGAACACTAAATCTTACAGCGCCCCCTGTGGTTAACTCCCAAACTGCAACTGTAATTTTCACAATAAACAATGCAATTTAAATGCATTTTTTGCTGTGAAAATGACAATGGTCCCAAAAATGTTTCAAAATTGTCCGAAGTGTCCGCCATAATGTCGCAGTCACGAAAAAAATCGCTGATCGCCGCCATTAGTAGTAAAAAAATTTTTTTTTATAAAAATGCAATAAAACTATCCCCTATTTTGTAAACGCTATAAATTTTGTGCAAACCAATCGATAAACGCTTATTGCGATTTTTTTTTTTTTTTACCAAAAATAGGTAGAAGAATACGTATCGGCCTAAACTGAGAAAAAAAATGTTTATATATGTTTTTGGGGGATATTTATTATAGCAAAAAGAAAAAAATATTGATTTTTTTTCAAAATTGTCGCTCTATTTTTGTTTATAAAGCGCAAAAAATAAAAACCGCAGAGGTGATCAAATACCACCAAAAGAAAGCTCTATTTGTGGGGAAAAAAGGACACCAATTTTGTTTGGGCGCCACGTCGCATGACCGCGCAATTGTCTGTTAAAGCGACGCAGTGCCGAATTGTAAAAACCCCTTGGGTCATGTAGCAGCATATTGGTCCGGTCCTTAAGTGGTTAACAGAATCATTACACTATTCTGTCTGTCTACCTTGCAGGCAAAAAAAATATTTCCTTTACAACTCCTTTAATTGATACAATAAACATTTCTATTTTTTATAAAATCATTGTATTGTTACCATACCATTAAAGTCCTCAACCCAATTTTCTATGCTATATCTAAATTAATAGGACGTAGGTACACTACATTGTTTTATATTTCTGTAGCATTTATCTTATACTCTATTGAGAACTAGGTGCCGCTAAACTTGTAGAAAAATAGATCTTCCATCTAAAGATGAAGAACAAAATAATAGGTTCTGTTTAGAAATTGGAACCGCTGCTTTAGAAACTTTAGAAAAGTCTTTGTCTTGCCTGGAGTCAAGACAACGACTTTTCTAAAATATTGCTTTTTTATTAAGGCAGTTATGCAGCATTATGGGTACGCGGTATGAGAAGTCATAATGTTCTGCGAGTACCCAGAGCTACAAGGTCCGCTTTAAATGATTTGCTCCCAGAAATTGGCTGCCGGAATGTATATATATATTTTTTTATTTTTTCATGATGGTAAAGTATGTATCTGATAAAATAGAATGTTGAGCGCGGACCGGCTGTGGAATGCGAGATAGATGCTTGTGATATTTGTGGAAATGGATGTGTGTTAGAAATGGTGTTGGCTGTTGATATATCTGCACAAGTCGGCAATTTGCAGTGACCTTTAGAACAGGCAACTGGGTAATGATATTAAATGTTACATTGACTCACCTGGGTCATCCGGAATGGAACATGCTTCAGAATGTGAAGGGAGCATGCCATCTTATTCCAACTCTTATGTTTGTCACTGTACTCGGTTTAAATTGGTAGATGTTGATTCTGTTGCATTCGTTTTGTTTTGCTGCCCCTTTTATGCCTCTGGTAGATCTCTGTAAATGTTAGGCTTAAAGAATAGAAGTTCTTGCATTGCACACCAACGCTCCACAGCAATTTAGCCTTCCCAAGGATAAAATATTGTTCTTTCTTTCTGGTACCATCGACATCCTTTTTCCACAGAAACGTAGGTCTGATGACCAGCTTTATTGTCACCTGTGTGATTCTACCTGGGCATGGCCATTTACAGTGTGATGCTAGCCCTTTTTTTTACACTAGCCCTTTTAATATAAGTATAAAGTTGTCAGAAAAAATATTCTTGTATTCTGGGAACCTACACTATTAGCTAGATTCACAAAGAGTTAAGCCGGCGTATCAGTAGATACGCCGTCGTAACTCTGAATCCAAGCCGTCGTACATTTAAGTGTATTCTCAAATTGAGATACACTTAATTGTAGCTAAGATACGACTGCATGCGCCGTAGTATCTTAGCTGTCTAGTTCCGCCGGCCGTTAGGGGTGTGAACGCTGATTTACGCCTAGAATGCGTAAATCAGCGAGATACGCCTATTCATGAACGTACGCTTGCTCGTCGCAGTAAAGGTACGCCGTTTACCAGGGTTGTCCCGATACCGGTATCGGGACCGATACCGAGTATTAGCGGGAGTACTCGTACTCCCGCAAATACCCCCGATGCCAAAATAGAATACTTACACCCCCCCCCGCCGCTGTCGTGTGTTAATCACCGCGGCGCGGGGAACATTACAGTCGGCTTTCGTTTGAATAGCTGTTTTCCCCGCCGTGCATAGACACTCCCCCTTGGACGGATCTGTCCAATCGCGAGCAAGGGGGAGTGTCTCTATACACAGCGCGGCAGGGAAAACAGCTATTCAAACGAAAGCTGACTGTAATGTTCCCTGCGCGGTGATTAACGCGACAGCGGCATCATTTGGGTACGGGGGACATGGCTGCATGTGGGGGGACATGGCTGCATGTGGGGGGACATGGCTGCATGTGGGGGGACATGGCTGCGATATGTGGGGGACATGGCTGCAATATGTTTGGGGACATGGTTGCGTATATGGGGGACATGGCTGCGTATGTTTGGGGACATGGCTGCATATGTTTGGGGACATGGCTGCATATGTTTGGGGACATGGCTGCATATGTGGGGGACATGGCTGCATTTGACACATTTAAAAAAAGTATCAGTATTCGGCATCGGCGAGTACATAAAAAAAAAGTATCGGTACTCGTACTCCTAAAAAAGTGGTTTTGGGACAACCCTACCGTTTACATAAGGCATTTTCAGGCGTAAAGTTAGTCGAACAAATAGCTGGCCTGGCCAATGTTAAGTATGGACGTCGTTCCCACGTCGAATTTTGAAAATTTTACGTCGTTTGCGTAAGTCGTCCGTGAATGGGGCTGGGCGTCATTTACGTTCACGTCGAAACCAATAAGTCCTTGCGGCATACTTTGGAGCAATGCACACTAAGATATGTCCACGGACGGCGCATGCACTGTTCGTTAAAAACTTCAATCACGTCGGGTCATGGTTTATTTACATAAAACACGCCCACCTCTTCACAATTTGAATTCGGCTTACGCCGGCCCATTTACGCTACACCGCCGTATCTTAGGAGGCAAGTGCTTTGTGAATACAGCACTTGCCTCTCTGACTTACAGCGGCGTAGCGTAATTGCGATACGCTACGCCTGCACAAAGATAAGCCAGTCTTTCTGAATCTGGCTGTATATGTCCAAAGACAATTTGCATGATGTGAGGGTGGGACTCTGTGCTATGGGAAAGATTGCTGGTTTACGCCATATTGTAGAGAGAAAGGCACGCTGATTGTACAGCTGTGTGTTGGACTATTTAGTTGTGACCTGATTATAGCTCATGGCCCCACCCTACAGACAGGAAGTCTGTCCCGGGAATCGGGTGGATTCCCAAAATCCCTCTGAGTGGAGTCAGAGGCTGTGTGTGCATGTCTGCAGGAGGCAGATGTCACTAATGATGGAGCAGCAAGATGCTGACAGGAGTAAGCAAGGTTTGAGCTTTTTCTCTAGGAAACTGTGTGTTCTGAGGAACAAAACTGGGGCCTAGGCTAAAGGCCCGAAACAGCCAGATG
This sequence comes from Rana temporaria, assembly GCF_905171775.1. Lineage (NCBI taxonomy): Eukaryota > Metazoa > Chordata > Amphibia > Anura > Ranidae > Rana > Rana temporaria. Next base: position 34,706,547 of record NC_053495.1, on the reverse strand, counting down.
GCAAGTGTGACAGCCAGGAGGCTAAACTGTTGAGTTGACAAGATACAGGAATGGTGGAACCCCCTGTGAGGACTACTATTGTATTTGTGAACTTTCGTGTTTTTAAATAAAAGTGGGCTACCAGGCCCTTTAAAACTCAGTTCTGGATTGGCGTACTCACTGTCACTCATCTATCGCTGGAGTCTAATAACCCCAATCTTACAATACCTATATGAGCTTGTTGGACATCCCATTCCATGCCCATTAGTATGACATTGACCTTCCCTTTGTGGCTACAACAACCTACACTCTTCTGAGAAGGCGTTCCAATTTGTTCACCTTTTTTGGAGTTGGTTTGCGGGAAGCATAAGTGCTTTGGGTTGGAAGGAACCTCAGATCCTGTGTCTGGGCTTTGCTAGTGTTTGTGCAGGATAATTATAAGCCAGATCTGAGCATAGCTCAGCGCAGTTGCTGCCATTTGAATCAAGAGATATAGTGGTTCCTCTCAGATACTGTATCCCTTGTGTGGGGGACTCTGGGAAAGTTGTAATAACTAAGTTGGTCAGGGAGGCCGAGGAAGGTGAGGCGGCTAGTAGGTCCAGTGGGCTGGAGGAAGTCTGGAAGTTTCTGAAAGAGCGTCCAAAACTCAAGGGGGGGGGGGGGGGGCTGGTTGGCTGAAGAACTTTATTTTGAGGCCTGGAGCGGACCTGTGAAACGAGGTGCTACAGCTGAGTCCGAAGTTAGACTAATCCAGGTGGCTCTGAATTTTTCCTCGTTTGTGTTTGCCGAAGAAGAACCCTTGCATACGCAATCAATTTGTATAAGGACTTTTTTTTCTTTTCAATAAAAGTGAGGTGCCGGGCCCTTTGGAGTTGAACTCAACTTTTAAAATTGTACCTACAGGTAAGCCTAGAATAAGGCTTTCCTGTAGGTAGAGTGAATATCTCCTAAACTTACACTGTTTAGGAGATATTTACACAACATGCAGCCAGTGACGTGACCGGCGCATGCACTCTGAAGGGAAGGCATACCGGTGCCGTACCTTCAGAATTCCGTGTTGGAGCCAAGGGCTCCCACACACATTCACATGGGAGTGACATCATCTCAAACCTAGTCATTTACACAGCCGGGGACTGCCATCCTGGAAGGAAGACTGACTGAAGATGGCAGCGCCGGGGTGTCATGACAACACTGTGCTGGAGGGCTCCGTGTACAGGTAAATCTGTAATAATGTGCTAGTATGCGATGCATACTAGTACATTTTATAACTTAAACCTGCAGGGGGGGCCCATTGTTTATTTTTCTGCCAGTTTACTACTGCTTTAAATATAGTTCCTGTCTGACATGAACTCACTTTGCAAACACATCTACCACAGAAGCTAAACATCCCCCATATGACGAGCCAAAAAAAAAACTTTTGTGAGTTCGGGTACTGACGTTGGATGAGAAGAACCGACTCACGGTTGGATTACCAATTCATCCTAAACATGTTCAGTATGGTTGAGGTCAGGACTTTGTGCAGGGCACTTGAGTTCCTCCACACCAAATCCTCTATAAAACACAGTTGGCAAACACAAGGTGCGCGGCGGCCGAATCTGGCCCGCCAGGCCTTGTCATGTGGCACACCAGCCTCCACCTCGTCTTCTCACAGCCGCTTTCTGCTGTCACGAACAGGTCTCCTTGGCAAACGGAGTAAACGCTTCCTCCGCTCTCCCCCTGAGTCTCCCCAGCGGCGCCGGCTGTGTATGTAGCAGAGCGCATGCGCTGTCGATCCGGCATAGCCTGTCATTGGCAGAGGTATCTGACGGCTTTGGCGGATGTGTGTTCCAATCTACATCCAGCAGGTGCATCTTGAGAGATGGGTTTTGAGGACTTGTAGTGCGGCTATAAAAGCATTCTTGTAAATGCCATCTTACACCAGGTAGGAGAGAGTGCAGATGTGAGGTTTGCTTTGGGAGGTGGGGGGACTGTGGAGGAAGATGTGTTTAGAGGTGGGGGGATGGGGGCAGAGTGCTGGGTGAAGGGGTCAAAACCCTGGAGCAGATTTTGCACATTGGACACAGCGCACCCCTGAACCCTGCCCTCTGTGCGTCGCGCACCCCCGAACCCTGCCCTCTGTGCGTCGCGCACCCCCGAACCCTGCCCTCTGTGCGTCGCGCACCCCCGAACCCTGCCCTCTGTGCGTCGCGCACCCCCGAACCCTGCCCTCTGTGCGTCGCGCACCCCCGAACCCTGCCCTCTGTGCGTCGCGCACCCCCGAACCCTGCCCTCTGTGCGTCGCGCACCCCCGAACCCTGCCCTCTGTGCGTCGCGCACCCCCGAATGCCTGCCCTCTGTACGTAGCGCACCCCTGAATGCCTGCCCTCTGTACGTAGCGCACCCCTGAATGCCTGCCCTCTGTACGTAGCGCACCCCTGAATGCCTGCCCTCTGTACGTAGCGCACCCCTGAATGCCTGCCCTCTGTACGTAGCGCACCCCTGAATGCCTGCCCTCTGTACGTAGCGCACCCCTGAATGCCTGCCCTCTGTACGTAGCGCACCCCTGAATGCCTGCCCTCTGTACGTAGCGCACCCCTGAATGCCTGCCCTCTGTACGTAGCGCACCCCTGAATGCCTGCCCTCTGTACGTAGCGCACCCCTGAATGCCTGCCCTCTGTACGTAGCGCACCCCGGAATGCCTGCCCTCTGTACGTAGCGCACCCCGGAATGCCTGCCCTTTGTATGTAGTGCGGCCCAGATACAACTGGCCCTTTGAGGGCAACCACACTGCTGATGCGGACCTCGACAAAATTGAGTTTGACACCCCTGCTCTAAAACATATATTCTAGCGCTGGCCTTGTATACAGTTGTCTAAAAAAGCGCGTAATGACTGAAGATGCCATGTTGGGCCACATGTTGTTGTTTTGGCACCCACTGCCCCTTTACCACCCACTCTGTTCCATCAGATCAGACGTTTCTAGACACCTGGCACAAAGAACATCATTTTGTATTATAGAAGGCAAGCTACCGTTGGTGCAATTCGAATTATTCAAGCTTTGCATTCAGGCTCTGCTAAAGACATCTGTGTAGAGGAGTATTTATTCAGCATTTTAGGTTTACCTTAAAGGGAGTAAGCCATTAACTGCCAGAGAGGCAGCGGAGACTATTTAGCGGACACATTACATCTCAAATAACCTTCACCAAGTGATCTCCAGGCTGTTTGCTAATGCAGGGAGAAAAATGTACACAGATGTGTCGTAAGGGAAGCGATGCAGCCTTTTTAGATGTTTCTGTGCTTTTTGATACACCAAGAATATTCATGAACCTCAAGTGGTAGGTGGTTTTTTTTTTTTTTTTTTTTATTGCTTTTTTTTTTAAATAAAATTGTGTATTATGCCATTTTATAGGCTTTTCCTGAACAATTATCCATCAGGATACCAAAAACAAGGAGGCGCACAACTAGCTCAAATTTGCATATCTGTTGAATCCGTGACTTGTATTTCTGATGTAACCCCTTTCTCAATTGTCACACAATAAAACTATTAGTGAAACCTAAAACACTGACCTGGAAGTGATGTCACATGTCAAACGGCTACATTCACAGTTGAATACATACAAACTACCAAAAGTATTGGAACGCCTGCCTTCATGACCTTTAATAGGATCCCAGCCTTAGTCCGTAGGGTTCATTGAGTTGGCCAACCCTTTGCAGCTTCAACGCTTCTGGGAATGCTGGCCACAAGGTTTAGGAGTGTGTCTATGGGAATGTTTGACCATTCTTCCAGAAGCGCATTTGTGAGGTCAGGCACTGATGTTGGATGAGAAGGCTTGGCTCGCAGTCTCCAATCTAATTCTAGGTTTAGGTTTAGCTACACTTCAATTAGACATAAACAGACTAAATTATTGCACAATTGCAAATCATTTGGCAGATATAACAGTAAAAATACACTATTTTGTCAAAAGTATTGGGACACTTGCCTTTACACGCATGTGAACATTAATGGCATCCCAGTCTTAGTCTGTAGGGTTCAATATTGAGTTGGCCCCACCCTTTGCAGCTATAACATCTTCAACTGGAGAAGGCTGTCCACAAGGTTTAGGAGTGTGGAATGGAATTCTGCCTATGACCCCTAGAACACCGTCCCCACCACCAAACAAACATGGAGATGGAAACATTATGATTTAGGGGTGTTTTTCTGCTAAGTGGACAATGGGCCGTCAAATCTTGGTTAAGAACTTCCTTCCCTCAACCAGGGCATTGAAAATGGGTCGTGGATATGTATTCCAGCATGACAATGACCCAAAATACATGACTAAGGCAACAAAGGAGTGGTTCAAGAAGAAGCACATTAAGGTTCTGGAGTGGCCTAGCCAGTCTCCAGACCTTAAATCCCTTAGAAAATATGTGGAGAGAGCTGAGTGTTCAAGTTAACAGAAGTCGGCCTCAAAACCGTAATGATTTGGAGAGAATATGCAAAGAGGAGTGGGACAAAATCCCTTCTAAGATGTGTGAAAACCTGGTGGCCAACTACAAGAAACGTCTGACCTCTGCGATAGCCAACAAGGGTTTTACCACCAAGTCATATTTTGCAAAGGGGTCACATACTTATTTCACTCAATAAAATGCAAATCAATTTATAATTTTTATTTTTATTTTTTTTCTTGTTCCTCTCCACGGAAATCTTTAGTAAAAGGCAAAAGATTTATTCAATCTGAAGAGAAACCAGAGTATTTGAAATGCGTTTTTCTGGATTATTTTTTTATTCTGTCTCTCGCTGTTAAAATAAACCTACCATCAGTCATTAGGCACATGTACAAAATCAGCAGGGGATCAACTACTTTTTTCCCCTCACTGTACATAACACAATACAGAGTGGTAGAACAATTAGCTAGATTCTGGTAGGTCGCCGCATCTTTGCGGCGGCGTAGCGTATCGTATTTACACTACGCCGCCGTAAGTTAGCTAGGCAAGTACTGTATTCACAAAGTACATGCCTGCTAAGTTACGGCGGCGTATTGTGAATAGGCCGGCGTAAGCGCGCCAAATTCAAATGAGGATGTAGGGGGCATGTTTTATGTAGATTAACTGTGACCCGACGTGATTGACATTTTTTACGCCGTCCGTGTACATATCCCAGTGTGCATTGCGGCAAAGTACGCCGCAAGGACGTATTGGTTTCGACGTGGACGTAAATTACGTCCAGCCCTATTCACGGACGACTTGCGCAAACGACATCAAATTTTCAAATTTCCACGCGGGAACGACGGCCATACTTAACATTACTAGTCCAGCTATTTGATGGAATAATTTTACGCCTGAAAATGCCTTACGTAAACGACGTATCTTTACTGCGACGGGTGCACGTACGCTCGTGAATAGGCGTATCTAGTGATTTACATATTCTACGCCGAACGCAATGGAAAAGCCACCTAGCGGCCAGCCTAAATATTGCACCCCAAGATACGACGGCGCAAACCGTCGTATCTTAGATAGGTTTAAGTGTAGGACGGCGCAGATTCCGAGTTAGGTCGGCGTATCTACTGATACGCCGGCCTAACTCTTTGTGAATCTAGCTAATTGAGTCTTAGCAGCCTGCATTGCCAACACGCACAAAGTCCCAGCCTTATGGAAAGGCGTTATTAGCGATGAACTCTGAAGGTGTGCTTTGAAGTCTGCTTGTGGCATGCGTAGAACATCACTGAAGGCCTAGGTGTAAAATGTATTGCCCGCCACATTCATAAAGCTGCATACCCAAAAAACAAGTCATCAGTATTGAGTTGGACTACTCTCCAGTCTCCAGTGTTCCAAGAGTGTTTGTTTTTGGATAAAACCCAGATGCAATCATTGGCCTTTATTTATGGAAAATAAAATAATTTATTTTCTGTAGGAGCAGGTGCATTTAAATTTGGAAAGGTATAATCCAGGCAATATTAATTTTTAATCTCAGCTCGCTGCATGCCTCTCCCCTCTTACGGTTCATTAAAGGAATTTTGCTCGGAAGTTTAATTAGAAGCGTTTCATATAATAGAGGATCTTTAATAATTAGAAATTTCAGCCCAGAGCCCTGGCGGGTAAAGGCGGTGAATTTTCAGTGGCATACGCTGGAGGGTGCTAGTCTGGGTACCCTCTCCCGCAGATTGCCGGGCAGGAACTGTGTAATGACAGACCCGTTATCCTCACCTGCTGAGCAAGTCGCACACTGTGTATTTTTGACCAATTACTTTTTTTTTTCATCTGAAGTACTCTTGTCACAGTCTCAAAAATCTTTCTTTATGAAGAATTTGATAGACTTTAGTCACCTTGCTGGAAGGCAGAGTAACACAATTTGAGCTGAAAAGCTTTTGTAATAAGATTACCAGAATGTTTTGCTTATACTGTTTGCTTCTGGGATATTCCTCGGACTACATTCCTAGATCTGTATTTTTCATGCAGTCTGGTTGCAATGCGGAGGATTTTAAGAACTGTGTTGTGTTTTTTCAGGCACTGCCAGTCAATAAATGGAGAAAACATGATTTTTTTTAATACTCTTCACCAGAATGCATACTGTAAACTTTGAATAAAGGTTTAAAGCCCCTGCGGACTGCGAGCACTTTGTCACTTTTTGTGCCCTCGGGGGTGCCTGAAGACTCCAGTAGTCTCATGTAATGTGTCTCCAGTCTATGACTCTCCTGAAACATGTTCCAGTTTCCAACTCCTATATCATGTTCACCGTCTGAGGCCTCGTACACACGACAGAGTTTCTCGGCAGAATTCAGCGAGAAACTCGGTCAGAGCCGGATTCTGCCGAGAAACTCTGTCGTCTGTACACTTTCGGCCCGATGGAGCCGCCGAGGAACTCGTCAAGAAAATAGAGAACATGTTCTCTATTTTCTCGTTGTTCTATGGGAGAACTCGGCCCGCCGAGCTCCTCGGCGGCTTCAGGGCTGAACTCGCCGAGGAACTCGATGTGTTTGGCACGTCGAGTTCCTCGGCCGTGTGTACGAGGCCTGACAGTCTTCTGCAGTCTGACCGGTTCTTGTTTGCTATCCATAGTCTTTGACCATCTCTTTTTGTCATTTCTGCAGTCTCTAACCATCTTTTGTATCATGTCCACAGTCTCTAACCATCCATTGTGTCACGTCTGCAATCTCTGATCATATTTTTAAGCATGTTCATTGTCTCTCACCCATCTCGTGTATTGTGTCTGCAGTCTCTGACCATCTCTTGTATCAGTCCTATGGACTTTGACTATAGCCTGTTGTGTGTCTGTTGGTCTCAGCACTCCAACTGTGCAGAAAGTCCCATCAAGCCTCTGCCTCAGGGAGTCATGCTTGTGGCTGTCAGTTTTTCAATGCCTGTCACGTCTCTGATGTGAGGCCGAGTGGCAGAGAGGGTGCCCCTTGCGGCTAAGTGCAGCGCTCCCCTGGGAGTGATACAGGGGATACGGTGCCCAAAGGTGCACGGGTTGCCAGTAGTGCTGCAACAGGCTGGTAAGCAGAATGTGGCTGGGGTGCGCTGGGTAGTGATGTCGGTAGCCGTGCAAGAAGTCATCCTGAGTAGGCGTATGCAGGATGGAGCAGGGTTCGCAGCCAGGCCAGAGGTCATATACCGGGAGACAGTCCAAGAGCAAGCCGGGTCATAAACAGTGGGCAGTGGATCGAAGAATAGTCAGCCAAGCCAAGGTCAGAGCGAGGAGATAATCGAGATCACAGGTCAGGCCAAAAGCAGAGATCAAGCCAGGAGTTACAAGGTAAACAGACACAGGAAGCTGACGACAATCCAGCAATTTGGGTCAGACAGTGGCAGCCTTTTATAGGTCAGCAGGGGGACCCACCTGTCGCATGATGTGTCTCTGGCGGCCATTTCTTCTACTGGCAAGATTGCCAGTACTTCCACGGTCATTTCCCTGACACAGCCTTCGGCCATTTCTTCTACTGGCAAGATTGCCAGTACTTCCACGGCCATTTCCCTGACAAAGCCTTAGGGGACTTTTGTAGATCCACAACAGCCAGAGTGCCAAGGTTGTCTACCCCGTCATAGGGGATCTATGAAGTTGTTTGCTGTACCGTTTGGAACTGTGACATATCACACATAAAACAATAAAGCACAGACATTTTTTATCGGAAGCAATACTGTGGTGACACTCCTATACCTGCTCACCAGAGCTTCAACTTTAAGGATTAAAGTTAGTGTCACTAAACCCACATCATAACAAAAAAAATATATATAAATGGTGTATTACATGCTGTTCATACTCATACAGTCACTATGGGATTCTTTTTCTGGATTATGCAAAAATCTGGTTGATCCTGCTGCTCTCTATCTCCACCTTCTGTCCATGTACCCAATTCAGCTAGGGATTTTGCAGCTGTAGTGTGCAACTTTGCACATGCTTAATCTTCAACAAGTTTCTATGCTGAGCATTTCCTTCGTATCACATCTGAGCAGCCCATGTAACTATAGAGTCGCACATGTGGCTCTCTCCTTCATACCCACTAACCAGCTAAACACAATGAGGGTGGGGTATTACATGTATATTAATGGAGGCTTCACCTCCCTCTCATACCAAGACACAGGCTGGAGGGGCATGAGCCTGTGACTGGCAGAAATCCGCCCATACCATGTTATTGCCAAAAAATAACAATTTCAGTTTATTAATTATTTCTTCTCTATTCCAAAAGCTGTTTTTTTTTTAAAACATGTGACCAGCAGCAGAGGACTAGATGTTCCTGCTGCTTATGTTTCCCTGCAGACATGGTGGGAAAGAGCCGAGTCATTTGATGTATATCATTCAAACAAAAGGTGCTTGGATGTGTTGTAAGTTGCCTTTTCACTTTAATATCTGCTATTCAGGGCCCCTCCCTGTTTTATTGCCTTCCAGGGCATCCTACCTGCTTGCTGAACATACGTCTAAGCACATATGCTGTGATATATATATATATATATATAATTTTGTGTTTTTCGATCTTTTTGTCAGATGTTCCTATGGTATACTAAAGTATAATTACAATCATTTCATAAGTGTCAAGGGCTTTTATTGACAATTACGTTAAAGTGGAAGTTCACCCTAAAAACAAATACGGTATATACCATTCAATCCAGCATACTGCCGAGACATGTACAGTATGCTGTTTTTTTTTTTTTTTTTTTGGTTTACATACCGTATTATAGGTATTTCTTCCCCCGGCTTCCGGGTAGTGAATCCCGCGGGACTGGGCGTTCCTATTCGAGACTAAGTGATTAACGTATTACAAAAGCTTGCCCCCCCGGCGCAAAAAGCGAATCACCAGTTTCCGAAAAAAAACGAACGTCGGTGCGCAGGTGCCGTATAGCGCCGACTCGCAGTTCGGCTTCTTTCGCATTATGCGACGGGGGGCAAGCTTTTGTCATACGTCAATCACTTAGTCTCGAATAGGAACGCCCAGTCCCGCGGGATTCACTACCCGGAAGCCGGGGGAAGAAATACCTATACTACGGTATGTAAACCAAAAAAAAACGGCATACTGTACATGTCGGCAGTATGCTGGATTCAATGGTATATACTCGTTTTTAGGGTGAACCTCCACTTTAAGTTTATGCAAAAAGGCAATATTTGCAGTGTTGACCCTTCGTTTTCAACACTCTCTGCAATTCGCCCTGGCATGTTGTTAATCAACTTCTGGATCACATCCTGACTGATGGCAGCCCATACTTGCATAATCAATGCTTGGAGTTTGTCAATCTCTTTTTTTTTTTCCTCACCCGCCTCTTGAGGATCGACCACAAGTTCTCAATGGGATTAAGGTCTGGGGAGTTTCTCGCCCGTGGACCCAAAATTGTGATGTTTTGTTCCCGAAGCCACTTGGTTATCACTTTTTCCTCATGGCAATTGCTCCATCATGCTGGAAAAGGCATTGTTCATCACCAAACTGTTCTTGAATGGTTGGGAGAAATTGCTCTTGGAGGATGTTTTTGTGCGATTCTTCATGGCTGTGTTCTTAGGCAAAATTTTGAGTGAGCCAATTTCCTTGGCTGAGAAGCGACCCCACACATGTATGGTCTTGGGATGCTTTACTGTTGGCATGACACAGAACTGATGGTAGCGTTTACCTTTTCTTCTCCGCACAGGTTTTTTTCGTAGTCCCCAAATAATCGTAAAGGGCTTTACCCCAGTCCTCAGCGGTCCAATCCCTGTATCCTTTTGCAGAATATCAGTCTGTCCCCGATGATTTATCTGGAGAAAAGTGGCTTCTTTGCTACCCTTTTTTACACCAGGCCATCTTCTAAAAGTATTCGCCTCGCTGCGCGTGCCGATGTACTCGCACCTGCCTGCTGCCATTCCTGAGCAAGCTCTACACTCCCGCAGCTGAATCCAACTGTAGGGGACAGTCCTGGCACTTACTAGACTTTCTTGGGCGCCCTGAAGCTTTCGTAACAAATGCAGTGGGAATGTTTTTTTATGGGATTAAGTAAATTTTTCATGGCGAAGAGGGATTTTGCAATTAATTGCAATTCATCCATAACATTCTGGTGTATATGCAAATTGGCATCATAAAAACGGAGGCAGCAGACTTAGTGAAAATGTTATATTTGTGTCATTCTCAAAACGTTTGGCCACGATTGTAGTTATGCAACACAATCACAACTCCAGTGCCATAACAAGCTTACTGTTGGGGGCCTATTTACAACAGCTGGCTCCACCGAAGTGCGTTAAATGCGCGTTGTGTCGTGTAATGTGTTAGGGCAGTCCAGTTATCTAAATGGGCTGCCCAGCACATCACAGTGGATGAAAATCATTCATGCAGCATTTTTGGTAGCACGCTGCAATACACATCCATTGGCACGGTGTGTTGGGATGCAACACAAAAGTGTCAATGGGCCCTGAAGCTAAAAGGATGCAAAAATACGTTGTTCTAGTTTTGAAGCTTTATAAATACAACATATATAAAGCTAATGTGTACACACCAGTCTAGATCAGGTTTAACTCTGCTTCCCGGTATAGCCAGATAGTCCTTGCTGATCTGTCTATGGTGTCGTACAGCAGTTTCTACTGTGCCATCTGCGATGGGAGTAACCTCTAGAACATAGCCTCCCTGTAATGGGAGTCCTGCAGTTAAAGCACAGGTGGTTAATGGTTAAGTCATTTTCCCCACTGTTTAATGATCATTAGAAGATACGTTCTCACTGTACCTTGTATCAAGACTGCTCTCCTATCGAGCCAGTTAAATGCTGTTGACTCCATTACACAGAATATTTGCTGGTCCCATAGTCCATGCTGTGTTGACTAGAGATAGAAAAGCTCTTAAGCATTTTTAACCACATAACGCCCGCGGCAGGCCTATTTACGTCCACAGAATGGCACGTACAGGCAGATGGACGTATATATACACGTCCCTGCCTTCTAGCGGGCGGGGGGTCCGATCGGGACCCCCTCCGCTGCGTGCGGCGGGCGGCTTACCTCGGGGAGCGATCCGGGACGACGGCGCGGCTAGTCGCGATCGCTCCCCGGAGCTGGAGAACGGGGAGAGCCGTATGTAAACACGGCTTCCCCGTGCTTCACTGTGGCGGCTGCATCGATTGAGTGATCCCTTTTATAGGGAGACTTGATCGATGACGTCAGTCCTACAGCCACACCCCCCTACAGTTGTAAACACACACTAGGTGAACACTAACTCCTACAGCGCCCCCTGTGGTTAACTACCAAACTGCAACTGTCATTTTCACAATAAACAATGCAATTTAAATGCATTTTTTGCTGTGAAAATGACAATGGTCCCAAAAATGTGTCAAAATTGTCAGAAGTGTCCGCCATAATGTCGCAGTCACGAAAAAAATCGCTGATCGCCGCCAATAGTAGTAAAAAAAAATAATTAATAAAAATGCAATAAAACTATCCCCTATTTTGTAAACGCTATAAATTTTGCGCAAACCAATCGATAAACACTTATTGCGATTTTTTTTTTTTTTTACCAAAAATAGGTAGAAGAATACGTATCGGCCTAAACTGAGGGAAAAAAAATGTTTTATATATGTTTTTGGGGATATTTATTATAGCAAAAAGTAAAAAATATTGATTTTTTTTCAAAATTGTCGCTCTATTTTTGTTTATAGCGCAAAAAATAAAAACCGCAGAGGTGATCAAATACCACCAAAAGAAAGCTCTATTTGTGGGGGAAAAAAGGACGCCAATTTTGTTTGGGAGCCACGTCGCACGACCGCGCAATTGTCTGTTAAAGCGACGCAGTGCCGAATCGCAAAACCTGGCCTGGGCATTTAGCTGCCTAAAGGTCCGGGGCTTAAGTGGTTAACAGAATCCAGTTAAAACAAAAGTTGCTCTGAAGTTCCGTGTTTGTGATGAACCATGATGTTTGGCCTTTCGGTTTTTATTCATCTTTTTTTAAAATCACAATTAAAAAAGAGCATCTAATTGTTTGGCCTGAAGGCTCGTGTGAAGAGTGTTTCTTTTTAGTTTTTTTGTTTTTTATTGTGTTCTTAAAGCGGAGGTTCACCCTAAAAACATGTTTATAACATTACATTCTGCATACTTCCAACATTTACAGTATGCTGTTTTTTTTTTTTGCTGTACATACCGTATTATTGCTATTTTTCACCCGGCTTCCGGGTGCTCACTCCCGCGGGAGTAGGCGTTCCTATGCAGAGGCGCAGTGTCATGTGGGACTTCGCCCAGATGATTGACGTCTTGAGAAAAACGTCCCCCCGGCGGATAAGGTGCGTCACGAGTTTCCGAAAGTAGCCGAACTGCAAATCGGCTCTATACGGCGCCTGCGCACCGGCTAGGAGCCGTGTAGAGCTGACTTGCAGTTCGGCTATTTTCGGAAACTCGTGATGCGCCTTTTCCGCCGGGCGGAGTCGCACATGATACTGCGCCTCTGCATAGGAACGCCTACTCCCGCGGGAGTAAGCACCCGGAAGCCGAGTGGAAAATAGCAATAATACGGTATGTACAGCAAAAAAAAAAAAGCATACTGTAAATGTTGGAAGTATGCAGAATGTAATGTTATATACATGTTTTTAGGGTGAACCTCCGCTTTAATGGGGAGGTTACCCCATATTTCCTGTCTTTAGATGGATTACAGGGAAAAGGGAAATAATACACAGTGAAACACAGCCAACCTTTGACACCTGTCACCAGAACCTGTCCTCATCGGGAGGGCTTCTCCCTCACCGCATGTTCTGGTGACAGATCTCAACTTTTGAATTTCTTATATTTTGCTGGTGACCAACAGGAAAGAAACTTGAGATAAGCAGTGTACATGGGGTCTACAAGGCACAGCACAGGGGTTCAGCACAGCAAAGTATAGGGATCCGTAGGGCAGTGTACAGGAGAGCAGCAGAGCACATTATAGTAGTGGTTTCCTTCACGTACAGAGTCGTGCAAGGAAGCTGCTGTGATGGGTCTATTCTAATGCGCTGTTCCCTGTCTGCCCTCTTCAGTCATACATCCCATACGAGCTCGTATGTAAGCACCTGAAATGGACAGGTGGGGAGGAGGGGCAAGTGGGGAACTCCCACAGCAGCTTCCCTGCGCCGCTTTGCATGTGGGGCAAATGATGGGAGAGTGTTGATTAAGTGGGGATGCAATCTACCTGTGAACTGCCTGCCATTGATGGGGTAGATCACGGCAGAACCCTAATTGAGAAACCTGGCTTAGGTTGTGAACTTTGAGAATGAAATGCTCCACAGGGACTGCAGCTTAAGACAAATCATTTACTGCCTGTTTAGAGTTTGTAAATCTGCCAGCCTAATTCAAATTGTGAAGCGGTGGGCGTGTTTTAGGTAAATAAAACATGACCCTGCGTAAATGAAGTTTTTGACTAACGGCGCATGCGCCGTCCGCGAATGTACCCCAGTGCGCATGCTCCAAATTAACCCACAAAAAGCCAATGCTTTCAACGTGAACGTAAATTACGCAAATCCCTATTCGAGAACGACTTACACAAACGACGTAAAATTTTCAAAATTCGAGACGGGAACGACGTCCATACTTAACATAGGATACGCCTCATATAGCAGGGGTAACTTTACGCCGGAAAAAGCCTAACGTAAACGACGTAAAAAAATGCACCGGGCAAACGTATGTTTCTGAATCGCTGTATCTACCTAATTTGCACATTCGACACGTAAATATACGGAAGCGCCACCTAGTGGCCAGCCTAAAATTGCAACGAAGATACGAGAGATAAGAGACTTACGCCGGTCGGATCTTAGTCAAATCTATGCGTAACTGATTCTATGAATCAGGTGCATAGATATGACGCCGCACACTCAGATACAACGGCGTATCCGGAGATACGCCGTCGTATCTCTTACCTGAATCTACCCCTTTGTGTGCACTAAACCCAGATGTAATTTTTTTCTTTTACAAAGCAACATCATCAATGTGCAAAGAACTGAGTTGTGGGAGTGACCTAACGAGCCACAAGCCCCACCCACCACAGGCTGTCTGTACAAACTATAGGAGGAGGCAGAGACTAGACCAGTCACCCTGCATAAGGAGAGAGAGCGGCAGTGACCGGTATGATCCTGCATAGAATCTAAGTGCAGGAGTTGGTTTAAACAGGATTGGGTCATAGACCTCCAAAATTGAATAATAAACCTGCCTCTCTTATTTAGGCAATATTAGTTTAGCCCGGAGTTTAGCTTTAAAGGGTAAGTTCACCTTTTCAAAAAAAATTTAAAAGGTGAACGAACACCGAAAATATTCCCTACCACCCCGGTCCCCACTGTATTCACCTCCGTCAGTGGTAAGCTGGTATTGCTCATGCAGCAGGTATAGCAGTCGGGGATTTGAAATCCCTGCTCATCTCTCTCTTCTCTGTACAGTGCTTCTGGGATGGATCAGAGTGTCTGGGATGGATCAGGGTGGTGTTTCATGTTGGTGCTGACCAATCAAAATCGCTCACATCCATCTTAGAAGCGCTGCAAAGAAAAGAGGGAGAAGGGCAGGGTTTTTTAATTTCGGGCTGCATGGTCCACTTACAGCCTGGCACCAACAAAGGTAAGTGAAGCGCGAGGGAAAGGAAGAATGGGAAGGGTGTACTGTGCTATTTCACCTTTTCACCTTTTCATGTTTTCTGTGAACTTACACTTTAATGATTTGTTTACCAGTGCCATTTGTTGGTAGTTTTTGTACCCACAAATTACCCTTTTGGTTTTTGCTAAAATTCTGAACACAAATCGAGAGTTCTCTTGTGTTTCTGTGAAAAGAGCCATTTATAATTTAATGGGAAAAATGTCTCAGTGTGAAACTTTTAGCTAAAGAAATCGGTTGTCAATCTAACTACAGCAGGTACTACTTAACATGAGGGTGATTTGTAAAACCGACGTCCACAGCATATTATGAAAGGCCTCGGAGAGGTTTGCACACCTACTATTTCAGAGGTTGAATAGTGTCAGTGTTATTGTGAATAGCAGACGTCAAACCTAAGGAACAGGCCTAGTTCTCCTCCCTGTTTCCCCCACGCACCGAGTACGATAGGTCTTTTAAACCTGTTCAGTTGAAATGGTTACCTGGGGTTTCAGTAGTTGGGGACGTGCTTCTATCGTAAATACTTCTCTGAATCTCCCGCTGGGCCTTAATGCAAATTAGAGTCCTACGATTGTCGGCACGGTGGGGGAATTATTGTCGGTGGCGGGCACACGCTGAGCCTGTCTTTAAGGTCACAAGATGAGGTTTGTTCCTTAATGACTATCTTTGATTTACAGGCAGTTCACCTTTGTGCTGGGGGGATAAAGGATCAAATGTAGTTTTTATGCTGTAGAAAACCCTACCTTTTGAGTCTGGCCTATGGGCTACATTGTCCAAGCGTACTGCAGGCTGCGTGTAATCACCAGTAATAATAGAACAATGAGTGTAGGCTGAATTTGATTCATGCTACAAGTATGTCTGCGGATAGCAGTTTCATTCAGCTCTGGTGATTTTTCTTTAGAATTATGAATCTTTAGACCCCTTTCACACTGGAGCTGCAGCCGCATTGTCACTTAAGTGCCGCTCGTTTTAGCAGTGCTTTAGTGTTGTTTAATGGGCACTTTCAGCCCCTAGCGGGGCGCTTTTAACTCCGAAGAAGGGGTTAAAAACTCCCCTGTTGCGGCGCTTCAGAAGCGCTGCCCATTCATTCCAATGGTCAGGGACGTTTTGGGAGCGCTAAATGCAGCACTCCCAAACCGCCACCGTTTCACGTTTCATGTCTCACAAGCACGCCACCCCAGTGTGAAAAGTCACACTTGAATGAATGGAAGGCGGTTTTCACACGCTTGGCAGAGGCTATTTTATGTGCTATAGCACCTGCAAACTGCCCCAACGTGAAAGGGGTCTTAGTTTTAATGCAATCTGATAAACTAGTGTGGAAGTACTATCAAGCCTAGGACAGTTTGGCAGAGACAATTGTATAGCTCTTGGCTAGGTTGGTGGTCTAAAGATGGGTTGTGGATAGGAAAGGAGATGTTTAGAACTTCTGCCAGGTTTTTATTGCTGTCTAGGTCCCAAAAGCTAAGGTTGTCCCCAAACCCTCCAACATCTCATACTCCCTAATTAGCCAGTAAGGCTTCCCTTCAATAAGGTATGTGATGGGGAGCAGAGGTGCCAAGAGCAACTTTTTTTTTAAATAACAAACTTACCTCCACTGTGCAGTTTGTTTTGCACAGAGTGCCCTCGATCCATGTCTTCTGGGGTCCCTTGGCGGCTGTCTCTGTCCTCCCCGCAATTAGTCACCACAGTCATGCGAGAGCTCGCATTGGTGGTCACTAATTGCGGGCACGCTTCCGTGATACAGCGAGCGGCCATAGCCGCTCACTGTATCACTTGGCCCCGCCCCTCGGTGCGCCGCGTCACTGGATGTGATTAACAGCAGCGCCAGCCAATGGATGCGCTGCTCTCAATCCATCCGCTCTAGCCAGTCAGCGGCCAGGCTGAGCGCGAAGAGGATATCGGGACCGCACGGGACTTTCAAGGGGTCAGGTAAGTATAACGGGGGCTCGGGGGGGGGGGGGGGGCGGCAGCAGCAGATGTTTTTTCACCTAATGCATAGATTGCATTAAGGTGAAAAAACATTTTCCTTTACAACTCCTTTTTAAGGTTTCTGTACAAAGCCAACTGTCTATAACTCTAGATCCAATTACTTTTTTACTTTTCAGTATTTACTGAAAGTGACTTGTTGCCTTTTTCAATTTTTTTTTTATTTTCGCCTGTCCTGCCAACCTGTTTTTGGATTCTTTACTTGAATCATGGCTGCCCAATCGTCTTAACATTAACACTTCAGGAGTGTTGCGTGCTTGCAGCCCTTACCACACACTTTGGCTCCAATACATTGGCTCTACATCTAAACCGAATACAGTAAGGATGTAGTGGTATGTAGATGGACCACAGCGTGGAACAGGTGACCAGACACCCGACAACAGCTGGAAGTGTGTCCTATGTGAAGATTTCTCAAGAGGCTGTAGCACATTTCTAAAGGTGCAAGCTACAGGGCCATCATGCTTACTTTCTTTATAACTTGAGGAAATCTTGACCTTTTGTTGAATTTTTTTGTTGAAATTGTGAAAATCTGGTGCTTGTAGGGTCCACTTTCATCCTTCTTCTCTCCCTTTTTTTTTTTTTTTTTTTTTTTTTTTTTTAGGATGTTGTGATCTGTGGTACTTGTCCCACTGACCACCAAGCCTATGGCATTGTTTACTTCCACTGGCCATAGTCTGACGCCCTTAGTATTTGAAGGGCAGTAAACTGGCCCATTGTTTTGAACACCCCTGTTCTAGAGCAATAGTAAGTAGGCCGGTATGATTCTATTAAAATTCTATACTGAAATGGGGCCTTCACTAGAACAAGGGTTGTGCATCTCTTGTAACAACTACATATTTTTGTGTAAGCAACTTTAGATGTGTGGGTTAAGAGACCGATTTAAACATGCATATTACAAACGCACAATTGAGTTTGCCAATTTTACCTTACAAGAAATTATGCCGTTAAATTGCTTGTCATATCATTTTGAACTCGCCTTCCCTAAGGCATACATCTCTCTTCACATGTTTGCGGTTTGTATTACCCATGGCTTTTCTACAGCAAACACAAATAGACGAGCAGCAGCTGTGAAATTTGCTGATCTCATGCCATCTTAAAATGCACCTGTAGTCATGTGTAGTTACTCATCCTCCATCCTTGGTAGAGCCTAACGCCTCTAATTTTTTCCTGTTTCATCTTGGCAGCCAAGTAGGATCCTTGTCAACACAACCAACCTATTGGAACAGTGATTCAGTAATCTGGTGAACGGGTTTGTGCTGCATTGAACCTGTAAAGAAAGCTAGTCATGAGAGAAATATTTAGTCTGCAACGACATGTGAGCGCTGTTCTGTAGAAGAGTACCGTGAGCCACAAAATCGTGCATCTCTGGGGAGGGTCCAACAGAGGCTGGGCTTGGAATGGGTTGAATAATATTGTGAATCTAGCCCAGAAGACCTGGTGCTTGATCACAGAACCGTCTATTGGGGGGGGGGGGGGGTCACAGAGGAAAGTATTGTAGCAAAAGCTGCTATTTTTTTTAATATGCCAGATTAACTACTACAAAATATGTGCAACAGTGGAGTTGTTCTGTTCCCCTCTCTATCAGCATATACTCACCTTTCGTACATTGTCGAAGCCGGTGTATTAGTTGGTGTGGAACTGTAATTTCCTTTTGTGTGTTATTATGCATACAGACTCTTCTTCGTAGTAATGCACAATTTCTGTCCCACAATGCAAGTTGTAACAACGTGAGACCCTGCCACTATGTAAATGTGCATCAAAGTGACACTGGATTCTCAAAGCTGCAGTTTGAGAAGATCTGGCAGGTTGTGAACAGAGGAAGCGGTATTCTATGTTTTTTTCCGGATTTGGTAGTTCTGGATAAGGGCCAGGAGCGTAAAGGTTCCAAAGCACATTGGATGGGACGGAACCCTCAATCGGGTGTCCAGGCTTTGCTTGACTCTTGCCGCTTGTGTGAGTGCACAGGTTCATTATAAGGCAGTGTAAAAATGGATAAAGACGTGTCAGCTAGCAGGGACCCTGGTGAGGTCCCCTCTAAGCTTGAGTCATTGGCTAGCCTAGGAGAGTGTAGACATGAGGCGTGACCTGATGAGCACTTTTATCACCTATGCTTTGAGTAGTTTTTTTTTATCGTATTTTACCTGTAAAAAAAGTTTGTTGGATAATGCACAAGGCCAGTGCGCCCTCTGTTTTTATGTATTTATTTTTACATTGTATTCTGCGGACAACTCCAGTCCTAAAGGGAAGCAATGCTTCAAGGGAATTATCCACCTTTTGCAGCAAAGTACCTTTCTTATTGGGCTCAGGGCGGTTGGAGGTGGAATTACTGAATTACTGCGGTTGCTGCCATTTGGAGACAGACCCCTTGTCAGGGGGCATGGTTGTCACTGTCAGAGGCTGCATCCCTTGTGAGGGGGACTTCTTGCCCAAAGGGCTTGGAAGATCTGGATGGCTAAGTGGGCCTGGGAGACCAAGAGTGTCTGGTAGGCTGGAAAAGCTGAGGCAGCTAGCGAGTCTAGGGAGGCTGGAAGAAATTTGGATGTTTTCGAGAGAGTGACCAACCTCGGGCGGGGGTGGGGGGGGGGTTGGTTGCTGGAGAACCATATTTGGAGGCCAGGATTGGGCCATAGCCGCCGACTGTATCACTCGGCCCTGCCCCCCCCCCCCGGCGTGCAGCATCATCGGTTTGATTGACAGCAGCGGGAGCTGGTTGCGCTGCTTCAATCATCCAATGAAGAGCTGACAAGAGCTGGGGGAAAACATCGTGGGATTGCACCCACGGAGATTCGGAGCTCAGGTAAGTAAAACAGGGGGGGGGGGGGGGCGGAGACTGCAAGGATGCATCAAAGTGAAAAATCTTGAAGCTTTACAACCCCTTTAACTATTGTTCTTATCTGCTGTGGACTAACTGTCCAAATGCATCTACCACGAGAGCTAAACACCCCCACATCACAAAGTCTGTGTAAAAACAATAGACTATGGTTCAGTGAACATTACCTATACAACACCACCATTTACTTGGACAACCTGGACGGTTTCTGTTTCAATATAGTTATTATTAAAAGGTTTTTCCAAAAAAGGACACAAATTGTAGGCAAAGAATGACATCAATGATAAGGCCTACAATGCAGGTGGAACACATCAAACATCAAGAATGAATATAAAAAGGGGTATCAAATGGCATACCACCAGCATCTACAAGACAACACGTTGCCATATAAAATATAAGTTCAAAATCAAAAATGTCCTATGAAAGCATACAACCTGGACATTTTCTATACCTTTTAGTAAACCGACAGTCATGCATTCTTTTGCCTAAGCTTTAGATCACCAAAGGCAGATATTTGTCTCCTATTAGGAAAGGTGTACTTACTCACCAGAGTGGTTTGATGTGCAAACATGTACCATGGAATCATTTTCTGACCCCTTAACTGTTGCCATATTTTATTTTATTTTTTTGGATAGAATTATCAGTATGTCGATTCTGTTTATTGGAGTTGCGCCATACTAAGTCTTACAGAAAGGTAACTTGCCTTTTCATTTGCCAGCCCTTTAATTTGAGGACATGCAAACTGAATGTTTGAAGCAGAGAAGAGCAGAGTCTGTACGGAACAAATGAAATGGTGCCCAGATAAAATGTGTAAGTCTGCAGAGCCGTGGGATCTGTGTGGTGTTGTACATATGGTGCAGCAGAAGTGCGGAGCTGAGGACTTCCCACTCTTGTTCTTGCCACCCCCAGAAGCAATCTGCACTTATTATCTTGTTACTGACTGTACAAACTAGTTTATTTAGGCAAATACTTAAGTTTTTACCTTTTGCTTTCACTCTGTGTGCTACTGTAAGCTCCAGGGTGTAACTACATACCGGCAAACGACAAGACGTTCCGAATTTCGTCAAACGTATTTCGGCAAAGGTCTACTGCTCGTTCAGGTTTCAGAATAAACATTAGGGGTATCTTCTTATAACAATTTTATTTGCAGTGCATTTGCATAAATGCTGATGGCACATAGCCAGCCTTTTGTTGTCAGGAAGTGAAACTGCTTTGGCTAGAATGCTGCAGCGGGACAAAGTGTTAAAGCCCAACTCCGGGCGGCAAAACTTATATTTAAATTGTGCATTATGCATCATTTACCTTACTCCTCAGTATTGATTCCAAACTTCTTCCTAAGCTATTCCACAGTGTGATTTATCAAAATTACAGTTTCCTCTCGGACCCAAGCTGATATCCTGCCCTGGGACCAGGCATTTTCCCCTGCTCGTCGTCGTCCTCTGGTTTTAGTTTAGTAAAATGGGCGTTTGGATAGGTTTGGAGGAGGTTAGTTGAAGGAGGTTAATTACAGGAAGAATAATAAAATCCAGGAGTTAAAGGGGTTGTAAAGGAATTTTTTTTTTTTTCATAATAAGTATCCTTTACCTGCAGACATTCCTCTTTTTTCACTTCCTCATTGTTCGTTTTTGCTCAGAAGTTGCTCTATTTCTTCTCTGTTCTGTTCACTTCCTGCTTGTCTGATTTTACTGACCACAGTGATGGGAGGCTTTACTGCGGTGGTCAGTAACGTGCTCACCCCCTCCTGGGAACTACATCTGTGTGGCAGGACGCTCTTTACGTGTTAGAGACTTCAAAGAGGTGTGAATTACTGGGCGTGCCGCAATTCATACTGGGAAATGTAGTTCTTACATGAATGAGCGATGCAAACCAGGAAGTGAATGAGAGAACAGAAACTAGAATCCCGGAGGTGATATAGATGAAGGAATTTAATAGGTATTTACTCGTTTTTTAACAGAATCATTACACTATTCTGTCTGTCTACCTTGCAGACATTAATTTTAGGCAACGTTTTTTTCCCTTTAGTGACCCTTTAAGCTTTAAAATGTTTCTTAAGTCTAAACATTTATTTTTCTTTAAAGCAAAGCCCCCCCCCAAAAGAAAACATAATCAAGCTGCTGACTTTAAAGCGCTGTTCCGCCCCAAAAAAATATATAAAAACCAGCAGCTACACATACTGCAGCTGCTGGCTTTTAATACATGGACACTTGCCTGTCCTGGAGTCCAGGGATGTCGGCACCTGCAGCTGTTGTTTCTATCAGCTGTCGGGTGCTGCCATTGCTGGTAAGGGTACCCGGCAGTGTAGCCTTTTTGGTTTCATGCTGGGAACCCTACTGCGCATGTGCCCGCCCCTCTCTTCTACTGGCCCAGCGGCTGGGGGGAGGGAGCCCCGCACTGACATCACGGGCCAAGGCCCGGACTCCCGGAAGTGGGAAAGGATACCTGTTAGACGGGTATCTTGTCCACCCTCCCCCCGAAAAGGTGGCAATTGTAGCACCGGAGGGGGGAGGGATACAATGAGCGGAAGTTTCAATTTTGGGTGGAACTTCACTTTAAATATTGGGACACTTGCCTGTCCTGGAATCCAGCGATGTTGGCACCTTAGGTGCTGCCGCCGCTCTTGCCTGTAAGCTTTGCAGAATAAATAATTGGGCTTGATTTACTTAAAAGGCAGGTGTACTTCTATGTAAACTGTGTATAGGACAGCCTCAAGCATCACCCATAATGCATGTGTCAATAAGACACGAAAAACAGAAATATTAAAGGGCTGCAAGTTATCAGATCTGCATAGGATTTCTCAATAGAAGTAGAGACCTAGGCTCTATTTTTGTTTATAGCGCAAAAGATAAAAACTGCAGAGGTGATTAAATACCACCAAAAGAAAGCTCTATTTGTGGGGAGCCACGTCGCACGACCGCACAATTGTCAGTTAAAGCGACGCAGTGCCGAATCGCAAAAACTGGCCAGGTCCGTTACCTGCATAATGGTCCGGGTCTTAAGTGGCTAAAGTGGGTCTAAAGCCAGACATTTTTATTCCCTCGGTCTGTCCTAGTGACTCCAAACGTAGACCAGACGTGAGGATAATTTTCTAATGGAACTGTAAGAAAATTGATATCTTTCATGTGGGAAACCAATTCTGTAATATCTGCCTAAGATGGGATTTCTCTCACTTTGGAAATAAATTCTCTTCCTGTTGTGTCTACAAGGCGAGAAAGTGAAGGGAAATCTCCCCAATGAGACTCAGATGGCAAACAATTGTAATCTCGTTTTTCTCTCTTCACTTCTTTACTTTATAAAAAAAAGTGTCTTTACATATGCTTTAAATTCATATTACTCTACAGGGCTTTATTAGTTTTGTAATCGTTGGGTTGTTTATTAGTTGTACAATTTTTTGAGGGGAGGCAAAAAGCTGTTTAATCTCTCAAACATGGTATGTGAATTATTGCCAACCAATTAATTAATTGTTTTTGAGATTACATCAGTTTGCTGGTCATACTTGGCAGTACCTGATATGATCTTTTTTTATAAAACTTTCCCAGTTTTTGGCTGGCTAGTACCCCCATGCCGTGGGTGTTGAGTGAGTGCGTTACTGTTATTGCCAAGTTGTCTTCTGCTGGATACTGCGGTTAACACGGGTCCTCCGAAGTATTTGAGGACAATATTTATAATTGCTGCTGTTATCTGAATTTTACACATTTTTACCAGTTCCTTTAGCTCGTCTTCACACGATGTACAGAACTGTGTTTTTATTAGTGGAATCCTACCAAAAATGGGTGCCATCTTTGTGCTTAATTGCTTTGGCATAGGAAAACCTAGTAGAAGTTATTACCAGGTCCCTGGGGGAGGAAAGACAAGTTGATGAGAAATTCAGGAATCGGGCAGTACAATTTGGGAGACGGTAGGCGCCTTTAAGGACTTGGGGAAGAAATTTTAGACACCAAACATCACTTTTTAGCTGCTTTGGTTTTCTGGCTTTGACCAGTCACGGCCAAGTGCTAGTGTTGGGCAACTCTTGATAAGCGTAAAAGCTGAAGTTGTTGGGTTGGAAAGTAAACAAAAAGGGGATAGGCTGGAACATATTGCATTGGAGGGTTGGTGGGATGTATTGAGCAGAGAGCAGATATAAGAGATTCTTGTAGGCCAGCCACTCCTGTCAGCTAAGAACACAAAACCGAGGCTACAATTTGCACAGGCTTACCAAAATTGGACAATAGAAGATTGGACACATGTTGCCTGGTCTGGTGAGTCTCAAACTCGGCTGCAGCATTTAGATCAGGGGTGCCCAACCTTTTGAAGAGCAAGGGCCACTTAAGAGACTTGGAAACCGGTCGCGGGCCACAATGAACGGAGCGGGTTGATGGCAGCCCACTCGGCTCTATAGCTCTATTACTCGCAGGTAATAGAAGTCTATGGCTCAGTGCAGGTTCTCTGCACCTATGGATCAGTTTGAAAGCAGCCCAGTAACCACTGCAGAACAGATATGCCCATATATACACACTGTGGGGTAGATCAGCGTTTCATTGTGCGGGCGTAACATATCCTATTTACGTTACGCCTCCGCAACTTTTATAGGCAAGTGCCGTATTCTTTAAAAGAAAGTTGCGGCGGCGTAGAGTAAATAGGCAGGCGTAAGCCTGCCTAATTCAAATTGTGAAGAGGTGGGCGTGTGTTATATAAATCAGGCTTGACCCGACGTGATTGACGTTTTTCCCGAACGGCGCATGCGCCGTCCGTGGCATTTCCCAGTGTGCATTGCTCCAAAGTACGCCGCAAGGACGTCATTGGTTTCGACGTGAACGTAAATGACGTCCAGCCCCATTCACGGACGACTTGCGCAAACGACGTAAAATATTCAAAATTCGACGCGGGAACGACGGTCATACTTAACATTGGTACGCCGCACTTATGCCACCATATAGCAGGGGTAACTTTACGCCGGGAAAAGCCTAACGTAAATGGCGTAACTTTACTGCGCCGGGCGTACGTTCGTGAATTTGCGTATCTAGCTGATTTACATATTTCGATGCGTAAATCGGCATACACGCCCCTAGCGGCCAGTGTAAAAATGCAGTTTTACGATCCGATGGCGTAAGAGACGTCCGCCTGTCGGATCTAAGGGAAATCTATGCGTAACTGATTCTAAGAATCGGGCGCATAGATACGACGGCGCAACTCAGAGATATGACGGCGTATCTGGAGATACGCCGTCGTATCTCCTCTGAGAATCTGGCCCTGTGATTTTAGTAATAAACTTACCTTTAATAACCGTATTCTATTCTATTCTATTCCATCCCAGAGCAGGAGGTCGCGGGGCCACATCGGAGGGCTCCACGGGCCACATGTGGCCCCCGGGGCACTGGTTGGGCACCCCAGATTTAGATGGTAGGGACAGAATTTGGCATAAACAACATGAAAGCACGGATCCGTTCTGCCTTGTATCAACGGTTGAGGCTGATGGTGTGGGGGATATTTTCTTGGCACACTTTGGGCTCATTGGTACCAATTGAGCATCGCTTTAACACCACGGCCTACCTGAGTATTGTTGCTGACCATGTTCATCCCTTTGATTACAGTGTACCCATCTTCTGAAGGCTACTTCCAGCAGAATAATGTACCATGTCACAAATCATCTCACCACTGGTTTCTTGAACATGACAATGAGGTCACTGTACTCCAATGGCCTCCATAGTCACCAGATCTCAATCCAATAGAGCATCTTTAGGATGTGGTGGAACGTGAGATTCGCATCATGGCCGACAAATCTGCAGCAACTGCGTGATGCTATCATGTCACTATAGACCAGGGGTCTCAAACTGGTGGCCCTCCAGCTGTTGCGGAACTACAAGTCCCATCATGCCTCTGCCTGACAGAGTCCTGCTTGTAACTATCAGCCTTGCAATGCCTCATGGGACTTGTAGTTTTGCAACAGCTGGCGGGCCGCCAGTTTGAGACCCCTGCTATAGACCAATATCTCTGAGGAATATTTCCAACACCTTGTTGAATTTATGCCACGAAAAAATTAAGGCGGTTCTGAAGGCAAGAGGGAGTTCAACCCGATACTAGCAAGGTGTACCTACTAAAGTGGGCAGTCTTGGCTAGATTCAGGATGGCGAGGGCATACTTGCGGCGGCGTAGCTTATGGCATTTAGGCTACGCCGCCGTAAGTTAGCGAGGAAGGTACATGATTCACAGTGTACTTGCCTGCTAAGTTACGGCGGCGTAGCCTAAAGCGGGCGGGCGTAAGGGCGCCTAATTCAAATTAGGCTGAGGGGGCGTGTTTTATGATAATTAGGCTTGACCCGACGTGATTGAAGTTTTTTTGGAAATGCGCGTGAGCCTACATTTCCCAGTGTGCATTGCGGCTACGTCCGCCGAACGAGCCTATTGATTTAGACGTGGACGTAAACGACGTAAATCCCTATTCACGGACGACTTACACAAACGACGTAACATTTTCGAATTTCGACGCGGGAACGGCGGCCATACTCTATTTGATGGAATAACTTTAGGCCTGCTAATGCGTTACGTAAACGGCGTATCTGTACTGCGTTGGCTGGGCGTACGTTCGTGAATAGGCGTATCTACTGATTTACATATTCTACGCCGACCGCAATGCCGACCGCAAAGCGCCACCTAGCGTTCAGCCTAAAAATTACACTTTAGGATACGAGGGTGTAAGACACTTGCGCCGCTCGTATCTGAGCCTAATTTAAGCGTATCTGGTTACCAGAATACGCTTAAATTAGCGCCGACGCTTTTTCTGACTTAGGCTGGCGTATCTACTGATACGCCAGCCTAAGTCTCTCTGAATCTAGCTATATGTGTATAAGGAAGTTGCTTTGCCTGCCAAAGGATTTAAATCTTCTTCCATCCAGTTCTATAGTTTACAAAGTTTTTAATTTTTTTATTTTTTATTGTTGGGCGATGCAAGTGTTTTATGGGTCAGTAATAAAACTCTGCCCTAGTGCACAGAGCTGGCAGGATTTGTTGCAGTTAATTGGCACCTATAGGTCTTGTTTCTCCCCCAGCCTGTAAATAGACGGTCAAGCCTCATACACACGATCGCATTATCCGATGGGAATGTGTGATGACAGGCTGTTGTTGGAAAGTCCGACCGTTTGTACGCTCCATCGGACAATGCGGGGGCTTCGATCTCAGGTAAGTAATTCATAATGAGCTAGTATGCTATGCATACTAGCTCATTATGCCTTTGTCTTTCAGGTTGTATTTTTTTCCCCCCAGCTTTCCTTCCTCTTTAACCACTTAAAGACTAAGGGGCAGATCCACAAAAGAATTACGCCGGCTTTTCTATTGATACGCCGCGTAATTTTAAAGTTCCTGCGTCGTATCTTTGTTTTGTCTCTACAAAACAAGATACGACTGCATTTGGGATCGATCCGACACGCGTACGTCTTAGTACGCCGTCGGATCTTGGGTGGATTTTTTCGGCGGCCGCTAGGTGGCGTTTCCGTAGAATTCCGCGTCGAGTATGCAAATTAGCTAGATACGGCGATCCACGAACGTATGTCCGCCCGGCGCATTTTTTTACGCCGTTTGCGTTCGGTTTTTTCCGGCGTATAGTTACCCCTGCTATTATGAGGCGTACTCAATGTTGAGTATGGCCGTCGTTCCGCGTCAAGTTTAGAATTTTTTACGTCGTTTGCGAATAGGGATTTGCGTAGAATGACGTCACCGTCGTAAGCATTGGCTTGTTCCGGTTTAATTTCGAGCATGCGCACTGGGATACTCCCACGGACGGCGCATGCGCCGTTCCAAAAAAACGTTGTTTACGTCGGGTCACAACGTATTTACATAAAACACGCCCCCATCACATCCATTTGAATTGCGCGCCCTTACGCCGCCAAAGATACACTACGCCGCCGTAACTTACGGCGCAAATTCTTTGAGAATTCCAAAAAAAAAAGTAAGTTATGGCGGCGTAGTGTATCTTAGATACGCTACGCCTGCCTAAAGATAGGCAGATCTTTGTGGATCTGGCCCTAAACATTTTTCTGACACCTGTTGCTTGCTTGAAAGTTTTTCTAGAAAGTTACTTAGAAACCCCAAACATTGTATATATTTATGATTTTTTTTAGCAGAGTTCCTAGAATGTAAAATGGCGGTCGTTGCAATATTTTAAATCGACTGCATTTGCGCAGCGGTCTTTCAAACGCAATTTCTTGGGGAAAAAAAATACACTTGAATGAATAAAAAAATAAAACGGTAAAATTAGCACAATTTTTTGGTATAATGTGAAAGATGATGTTACACCGCCAGAATCGTGATCTTTATTCTAAGCAAAAAAAAATTGTGATTCTCATTTTATCCACAATCGTGCAGCTCTGTAAGGTATCACAGTGATTGTTAGAGCGAGAGCAATAATTCTAGCACAAGATCTCGGGGCAGATCCTCGTACAATTGCATGGGCGCAGCGTATGCGAGATACGCTACGCCGCTGTAACTTACTTTTTTTATCTTTGAATCCAGAAAGAATTTGCGCCATTAGTTACGGCGGCGTAGTGTATCTCTTGCGGCGTAACGACGCGTAATTCAAATCGGCGAGTAGGGGGCGTGTTTCATTAAAATGAAGCGCGTCCCCGCGCCGAACGAACTGTGCATTTTTCCCGCCGTGCATTGCGCTAAATGATGTCGCAAGGACGTCATTGTTTTGACGTGGACGTAAATTACGTCCAGCCCCATTCACGGACGACTTGCGCAAACAAAATATAATAAAATATTTTCAAATTCGAAGCGGGAACGACGGCCATACTTAATATTGCGTACGCCACCAAATAGCAGCTTTAACTATACGCTGAAAAAAGCCGAACGGAAACGACGTAAAAGAATGCGACGGCCGCTCATACTTTCGTGGATCGTCGGAAATAGCTCATTTGCATACTCGACGCGGAATACGACGGGGACGCCGAAGAATTGCATCTAAGATCCGAAGGCGTACGAAGACGTACGCCTGTCGGATCTAACCCAGATGCCGTCGTATCTTGTTTTGAGGATTAAAAACAAAGATTCGACGCGGGAAATTTGAAAGTACGCCGGCGTATCACTAGATACGCCGGCGTACTCTCTTTGTGGATCTGCCCCCTCCTCTGTAACTCTAAACTGGTAACCTTTAAAAAATTTCAAAGCGTCACCTATGGAGATTTATAAATACTGTCGTTTGTCACCATTCCACCAGCGTGCGCAAGTTTAAAGCGTGATATGTTGGGTATCTATGGTCTTCAAGTGGTTAAACTCTCCAAATACACAAAGGTGCCCCATGCCAAGGAAGAGTTAACAGCGCACGCTGCCAGCTGGGACAGACCACGGGACCCTCCATGTCTTCACAGATGTTCTGCTTTCCGCTCCAGGCTTTTGTGACAAGGAAGAGATGTACTTTTCAGATTTAACGTGTTCTAGCTGTGGAATGGCTTAAAGCAAGCTTTTATGATCAACCTTTCCTTACAAATAGAGTTGAAATGTTGAACATTTGCAATCATAAAAATTTAAGGCACTTTTTTTTTTTAGTTTTTGGTACAGTTACTTTTTTTTTTTTTTTTTTATTGTTTTGGCGATGCATAAAGTGTTTTATGGGTCAGCAATAAAACGGTTGTTCATGGAATAAAGACAAGCAATCAAGTTAAAATAAAATCATATTTTAAAATGTGACTCTTGCTCAGGTTACTGAATCTGTTCTTATTTGAAACTTCATCTTTTACAATTGATATTACACTCGGAGAACATTCAGTAAGGGAGGATTTATTTTCCAGCAAGGTTTTATTTTTATTTTTTTAGCAGTTTTTCTCGCTTGAACAATTTAAAGGAAAGAAGAGCAAGTTGGTAAAGAAATCTATCTTACTGCTTGCTTAAAAAAGATTTAAAATCTTTTCTTTGCAATAAAACCAGCGAGTTCACTTTGAATTGGTTTGATTTTGGTTTTGAAACTGGTTTCTGACGTGTGATATCCGATAGAAAATATAAAAAAAAAAAAATTGTAAACCATGAATCCATTTATCAGGTTTTATTTTATAAGAGATTATGATATGAAAGCTCATGAGTGAATATATATACAGTGTATATACTTTAATAATTATTAAAGTAGGACTATGGCTAGGCTATGGGCTTTCTACTATTTAACACATTTAAATTGGTTGGAAACCCCCTATTTTAACTTTTACCTACAGGTAAGCCTATAATAAGGCTTACCTGTAGGTATCAAGAATATCTCCTAAACCTGTACGGTTTAGGAGATATTCCCCTCGCAATGCGCCGCATGCGCAGGGGGAATCCACGGCGAAAGGACCGGCAGCCGCCGGACCTTGCCGAATTTAAATCTCCCGCGCGGGAGTGACGTCATCGCCGCTCCAGCCAATCACAGCGCTGGAGCGGCGATACCCGGAAGACACACCGGAGCAAGATGACACCTCGCTCGGCGTGAACCAGGTAAGTGTTCTTCACCTCGTTCCGAAGTAAGTATTTCATAATCAGCCAGTATGCGGTGCATACTAGCTGATTATGCCTTTTGCCTTGCAGGTTTTTTAAAAAAAAAAAAAAAAAAAAAGTTTATGCGGTTTACAACCGCTTTAAGTATAAATTAACTGCAAAACAGGCCATCACTTGAACTCTGTAGCTGCAAGCGTTCTGTAGCAATTCATCCTCAAATTTACAGCAAAGATACTTTTGCTTTTTGTTTTTAGCAGCTCAGCTCATTCTACTTCCCCTCCCAGCATTGCCTTGGCAGACTGTCAACCTCTCAGCCTTCTATTCCCTAATGTGAACTAGGGCTGCAACTAACTATTATTTTCATAATCGATTAGTTGGCCGATTATTGTTTGCTCTGTGTAATGGTTTTGCACAGAGCAGCCCAGATCCTCCACTTCTGGGGTCCCTCACCGATGCTTCTGGCTCCTCCTGCCTTCAGAGTGCCTCAATAGCAAGCTGCAAAGTATAGTATAGAGCGCCCGCTATAGCAAGGTAAAAAAAACTTCTGCCTTTAGAACCACTCACTTCCTGCCCAGGACTACATGTCCCATGAGACATTGCTCCTCACACTTTCACATTCACAAATTCTCAGGCACTTAGTGACATGTATGGATGGTGTACTGAGCTGTATGTGTGCTGCACTGTATTTCCTGTTATGTAAACAAATAATGCATTCTATATGCAGGCCAACTAATCAACTGGCCGATTAATCGATTATGAAAATAGTTGACAACTATTTTCATAATCGAATAAGTTGTCGATTAATCGATTAGTTGTTTCGGCCCTAATGTGAACACAGAGCAATTATACAGAAAGAGGGGAAGAGCAGGGTGCTAAGATCACTTTTAAAGTGATTGCAAAGGAACATTTAAAAAAAATAATAACAAACATGTTATACTTGCCTGCTTTGTGCAGGGGTTTTGCACGGAGCAGTCTTGATCCTTCTCGGCTCACCTGCTGGCACTCCTGGTTTCTCACCCTCCGCCAATTTGCCTTCTTAGAAAGCCGCTTGCTATAGGGTTTCTCGTGCTCACTCCCGAGCTGGCTCTGTGTATCCATAGACACACAGGACATGGCTTGGCCCTGCCCCCCACTGCCCTCCTCACTGTCTGTGATTGACAGCAGCAGGAGCCAGTGGCTTTTGCTGCTGTGTTTGAGCCAATGAGGGAGAGAGCATCCGTCCTCATGCACATCACTTAATTGTGATCAGTCTCAGGTGAATATAAGAGGGAGCTGAGTGATTTCTGCAAGCAGAAGTTTTTTTTTTTTTTTTTTTTTACCTCAATGCATAGAATGGATTTAAAGTTTTATTTTTGGGTAAAAAACGCTTTAACAAATTATCCTGTTCCTTTAAAGCATGAATAACAGCACAGTGCTTGTGCTGTGTCCCTTGGCCCACTTTATCATCTAAAATACCTGGCTGATCCTGCCTGGTTCTGCCCTCCCCTCTGTAAACTGACCACGGTTTCTCATGGATGCTGAGCCCCGACACCGTGGTCAGTTTATGTGCCTCTGCCATCTGCAGCCTGCAGTCTTCTCCCCCCCCTCTCTCTCTGCCTGTCAGCTGTGTCAGCGCCCAACCCCTCCCCTCCTCAAGAAATAACTATTTTATTTTCAGGCACTCGCCTTTCTTCCTTAATGCTATGTGCCCAGTGTATCTGTTTTTGTATATGCAGTAAAGGAAAAAGGATGTTTGATCCTCCCCTTTTTTCCACTGTCCCCAATCCATCTCCTTATAAGACTTAGTCTTTGGAGTCATTCTTCACATACTCCGTTTGGTGTGTATTGCAAGAGAGATTTTTTTTTTTCTTTGCAGGGTGCATGTGATCATCACAGGGCCATTCGGCACTGTCCAGACAAAGGGTCAGGAGTCATGCATCCTCATAGGACAGTCAGAGTAGAATGAAAACTCCTACAAGCTTTAACCAGACACTAATAGAAGTCACAACACTGCTATATCTTACTGAGAAAAGACATTTAGCGGTTTATATTTACTAAAATAATTGCATTTTCATGTTCTGTGTATTGTGGAGAACCGTATATAGTGAATGCAGGGTCCTGAGTTTGGTAAAACTTTATATACTCACATGTTGCTTTTTTTTTTCCACTAGGGTGCCCAGGTGACTTCAAGAAGATGGCTTAATCTGCAGGAATATCAGAGCAAAAAACTGATGGCTGATAATGGCGTCACCGTCCAGAGATTCTTTGTTGCCGATAATGCCACCGAAGCCCTAGAAGCTGCCAAAAGACTAAGTATGTGTGACTAATGTTTCAGATTTACGTGCCGTATTTATCGGGGTAAAGCGCGCACCCCCAACCTAGAAGGGAAATTTGAGGAAAAAATAAAATACTTAGTTTGAATGCCCCTTGTTGGTGTCTTGCCCGGCGTCCATCGGTGTCCATCGGCGGCCTTGTCGTCTGTCTGCAGCCTCGGTGGTGTCCTCCCTGCTTCTCCCGCGCTGTTTCTGAGCAGATCCCCGCTTCCCGCGCTGTTTGACTGCCGCCGAGCGCAGTACACTCGGGCACGCTCGGCCACGCTTGTCTCCTCTCGCATAGGAGGCGGCACAGGGTGTGACCGCGAGGGGAGCCGAGCCTGGCCGAGTGTACCCGAGTGTACTGCGCTCGGTATATGTCGGCGGCAAGGTTCAAACACAGCACGGTAAGCAGGTATCGGCGTATATCGCGCACCCACGATTTTCCCTTTATTTTAAGAGGAAAAAAGTGCGTGGTATACGCCGATAAATACGGTATATGCAATGCTAAATTCTAATCAGTTGGTGAGCCTTTTCATTTACTTTAACTATGTGGGTGTGCCCAAAAAGTCCGCCCTTGACATGCAGTTTACATGTCAAGGTGCAAACATAGTGTAGTTTCAGTGAGCACTTTAAAAAAAAAATCATATCGCTAGGTGATACACAAGTCTCATAAAGTAGGAAAACATTTTCTGTACCTTGTTTACCTGATCCAAATCTTCCTTTGTTCATGTCTCACACACTCCCCTCCCAGACACTGCAGCTCACAGCAGGAGGGTTCCAGCAGTCAAGGTAATGCTGTCAGTCCAGAAAAATATGGGCGGGCATGACTGGTTTGGCCAGGTGATAATTGACATGGTACATGCAAAGTAGGAAGCGTAGTCTGGGTATGTAGTGTGCAAACATGGCTGTCGACATCTGCATACAATATGTGATTACAGAGTATGCACAAAAATAAGGTTTAAATATAAAACATGCTAAAAGATGTCTAGTTAAATCTCTTTTGTATAAATATCCTAAACCTTGAAAAGCTATACGGTCCCTGTAAATGGAGCTTGTACATGGTCTCTTAGAGTAATCTACTCCTTAAGGTTGCGGTGTAATTAAATATGCTAAGAAAACATAATAAGTGGTAAGTAATAGATGACTCGTCCATTTGCGCTAGTCCCCATTTATCTGCTGTTTGTATTGTTACAGTAGCATGATTTTAGTGCAAATTAACAGCCAAGCTGCAGAGTCTTGCGGGACCTAATAAGAGAGCTAGCGGCTTCCCAGCACTCATGAGAACGGCTTGTGTATACTATGTCATGGAATAGCTCTATTTACACCGCCATTTGTGAAATAACGTATTCATCTGTTTGATGCAACTTATAGAATGCTTTAATATGCTTTATTTATCACAGCTATTTTCAGATTTATTTCTTCATAGAGAAACAGTTGGCCTGAGAATCTGACATATGGTGTCCATTTTAGAATATCCCTCCTACATACCTCTGTTCTGCATAAATCTCATTTACAGCTCCTACCTAAGCTGTCTTGCCTACACAAAACTGTGTACCTCAACTCAAAAATTGAAGATTTGTTATCTTATAGAAATGTTAATTGTGCCAGAGCAGTACCCTGACAAAGTTTCTTTTGTTTCAAATTCCTGTTGTGCCTAGACACTCTGATGCCTTGAGCAGATTCATAAACGATGTACGCCGGCGTATCTCCAGATACGCCGCCGTAATTTCAAATGTGCGCCGTCGCATCTTTACGCCGATTCACAAAGCGAGTTACGTCCAAAAACATGGCTTCAGCCGTCCGACGTAACTTGCCTACGCCGGCGTATCCTGGGAGCATAGTTACGCTGGACGCATTCCGCGTTCCCATTATAAATATGCAAATGAGCTAGATACGCCGATTCACGAACGTACTTGCGCCCGGCGTATTCATATACGCTGTTTACATAAGGCGTACGACCGGCGTAACTTTACCCCTGATAAAGCAGGGGTAAGTCATGTTAAGGTACGGACGTCGGAACAGCGTCGTATTTTACGTTGTTTACGTAAGTCGTACCTGAATGGGGATGGGCGTAGGTTACGTTCACGTCGACAAAACATTGAGCCGATGTATCTTAGGGAGTATTTGCGACGTGATTCTGAGCATGCGCCGTTCGTGAGGCGCGTCATTTACGTGGGGTCACGATTCATTTCCATACAACACGCCCCCTACCAGCCTACTTTGTATTAGGCGGCCTTACACCGGCCAATTTACACTACGCCGCCGCAACTTATGGAGCAAGTGCTTTGTGAATACTGCACTTGCCTGTCTAAGTTGCGGCAGCGTAGCGTAAATAGGATACGCTACGCCCGCACAAAGATGCGCCCAGATACGTGAATCTGGCCCCATATCTGTATTTCTAAAGTGTGAGGTCTTCTAAGGCAGTGTTTCTTAACTTTTTTTCAGTCAAGGCACCCTTTAAAAGTATGCACAAACTTAAGGAACCGCATTCTAAAATGTAAAAAACGAAACTCCTAGTTTTGCATAACGCAGAAACATCCACACGTAGGACACCCAATGTTCGATTCAGGGGCAGACTGGGCCAAGGGTGAATTGCCCTCCAGGTCGCTCTGATGCCTTGTAAAATAACTGCACCGCTTCTGCTGCAGACATGCCTAAAGGCTTCCTGGTGAAGAGGAGTAAAAAGTCCCTGGCGTTTTCCTACCAAAATGCGGGATGAGCACAGGGTGCAGAAGGCCCCCCCTCTCTGAGTGTATGCTTGGGTCTGTGCCCCACCATAGGCTCTCCTCCCCTGGTCAGTCCTGACCAAGCCACCCCAGCTCCCCCCTGCCGACCAGTTCGGCTTTGATGCTATTCCATTTCTGTTCTCATTATAACCCTTGGTACCCTTTGTCGTACATTATTTTGATGCAATATTAGGAATGTGTTCTATATTGCAAATTTTGTATATATTATTATGCCTTGTGATCCACCTTACCTCTTTAAACACTGTACAACCATTTTATATGTTAAATAAAAAAATCCCATTGAAACAGAAATTTACCTTATCCACTTTCAGCACATATTCCACTATTGATGTTTTAGGAGAATCCCAGTCTTTCCAAAGAAGGGCCACATTTAGGAGGTGTGAGGGCAATGAAGTCAGGGATGGGTGGGTTGTGGATTAGGAGGACCTGGGGGTCCTGCGGGATTATGTGCGAGTTACAAGAAGAATTTTGAGAGTGTAAAACAATTCTTGCCTTATACTTTGTCAATACTACAGTAACACTTTCTATAGAATAAGAGAAGTGCCAGGCCATCTTATTGAACGTAAGTAAACATTCACAAATTCAGAGAGTATCCTTGAAACATCCTCCTTTAAACACAGTCATCCAGGCCTCCTGTGGTGTATGAGTAAAGGTTTGTGGTCCAGTGGTTGTTTTCTGTTCATTGAGCGGACATATTGGTTGCTCACGCATTTCAAATGGCATCCTAGGGTTCAGATTGTTTTAGGTACGTCGGTACTCGGTTGCTTATCTGGGGACAATGGAAAATATCACACAAGTACATCTTCTTCTTTTTTTAATTTTTTCACATTCTTCATTTATTATTACGTAGAAATACTTTCTGGATGAATTTATTTGTACTTCAACAAAATATATTTTTCTGAAGAATGAAAGGGCTAGTTATATATTAAAGGGTCACTAAAGGAATTTTTTTTTTTTTTTTTGCTGAAATGACTGTTTACAGGGTATAGAGACATAAAAGTTAACTGATTCCTTTTACAAATGATTACAAATAGATTAAATTCTATCATATAATGTGCCTCTAGTTTCACTTTCAGTTTTAAACTGGTTTCATGTTTATGTGAAGTAAAGAGACCCACAGAACAAAAACAAACAAATCCAGGGCAGTGTTTTGTTTTTAAAATGAATCTGATTGGTTCTGAGGAGTTTTAGACACACAGCTTAGACCACAGTGAGAAGCTCCCATGAGTTTTTTCATAAGGAGCCAGACAAGCAGGAAGTGTGGAGATCGCAGCAGAATTACAGCTACTTCAAAGCAAAAACGAACAATGAGGACATGAAACCAGTACTGCAGTAAGGTAAAGGAAGCTATTTAGCTAAAAAAAAATTCCTTTAGTGATCCTTTAAGTTTTGGGTAGATGCCCAGACATTTTGTCCGTGTCTCTTGGACTTTGGTTTTGACCTGTCCTTGGTATGTCCATATTGTATGTCAAAATTATTGTGGGGAAGCCTTACTCTTCAATAAATTTAATTCTAGGAGTGCATTAGGAGCCAGAGGAGTCAAGACCTTAAAGGGGCAAGAGCTGTTGCTGGGAGGTTGCATTTAAAATCTGAAAAAAAAAACTGTTCAATGGGCTTGCTATGGGGGCACCCAGCAAGGGGGAGGGGCCAGGAACACTGGCAGGGGACCCTAAAATATGAGGAGTGGGGCTGCTCTGTGCAATGTTTTTGATACGTATAACACATTTGTTGTTTTTTAAACAATTAACATTTAAGCCTTTACAATCACTAGGGATTTCCATTGCAATATATTGGTGATAATGGGTCACAAAGAGGTCTTGCAGTACAGGTCCTCCTCGTTGCTACCAGCTGAACAGGGATGGGTTAAGGGCTGGCTTTGGTTGTTGATTGCTGCATTACCCAGCTTTACAATGCCTGCTAACGTGTTGGAAATGGCGCTATAAAAAGTCGTTTTTGTTATGCTTTATGGTTCTTTGTTATCCGCTGGGGTTCTTTTTTGGGCCAAAACATTTACATTTAATGATCGCTGCTTTGTTGCCTTTTGTTACATGAGGCTTTGAATGATTTTTATGGGGATATTATTTTGAGCCATGAAAACTTTTTTTATGGATTTGGAAAGAAATTCCTTTTAAAATAGTTAATATTTAACACACTTCTCTGTTACAGCAAATGGGATAGAAACCAGGTTGCGGCTTTGAAAAGGGGTTTTGTTTAAAGGGTCAGTCCGCTCATATAGATTTGGGGGATTCAATGCATCTTCTACCAAAAACTAAAATAACTCTTAAAGGGGTTGTAAAGGTTTGTTTTTTATTTTCTAAATAGGTTCCTTTAAGCTAGTGCATTGTTGGTTCACTTACCTTTTTCCTTCAATTTCCCTTCTAATTTTTTTTTGTCTTTGTCTGAATTTCTCACTTCCTGTTTCTCCTCAGTAAGCTTGCCCCCATCATCTGAGCCGTTTTGTCTGGGGGTTAGTCAGCCAGAACAGCTTACTGAGAAGGAACAGGAAGTGAGAAATTCAGACAAAGAAAAAAAACATTTAGAAGGGAAATCAAAGGAAAAGGTAAGTGAACCAACAATGCACTAGCTTAAAGGAATCTATTTAGAATATAAAAAACAAACCTTTACAACCCCTTTAAAGATGAATCTGGCAAGACATAATTTCCAGGTTTCCTGTCTGGTGCTTTCAAATTTTTCTGCCTTATCATTTACTTCAAAGTGTATCTGAAGTCAAACAAAAGGTTTTAAAAGAAACGCTGTTTAAGTGTGTCTGAAAAAAATGCAGGTAGAGGGCAAATGACTAGTTACCAGCATTGCCTCTAGTCTCCTAGCAGTTCATCTCTCCCTATTACTTACCATGTCTTGTTCTGCACTGTCTTTGTTTAGAGGCAAGGTTAGAACACATATAACCAACACACTGTGGATCTTCAAATAGCATTCAACAACGTTATTTTAACAATCACTTTTGGGCCACACAGGACTCCATCAGGCATGTGATCATCTCTGTGTGAAGGCAGAAATCTAGGTAGAAGCAGGTATTTGCTTCCTCATGTCAGAGTGTCATGCAAGGAGAACCGTGAGCAGTACAGTAGTGATATGACCAAATCTCATGAGACTAGCAGTCAGAGGCAGCAGTGCCTTTGATCTCACGTTGCACATATACAGCTATGAGGCTCTAGGTACTCTCACATATTGGTGCACTGCTATTAGATAAATGGTTTATTTTTCAGGGTATTTTATTTATTACAGGTACTTGTAAAGCTTTGTCAATTTACTCAGAACTTTACATATTATTGAACATTCACATCAGTCCCTTCCCTCAAGGAGTTTATCATCTAAGGTCTGAGTCTCTAACTCGCATTCATAAAGCAAATTTAGACAGGAGACCATAAACCTCCAAGCATGTCTTTTGAACTGTGGGAGACTCTGCAGTTAGTGCCTTGGTTGGAATTCGAACCAATGACCCTAGTGCTTCTAGGCTAACCACTTAGCCACTGTGCTGCCCTTAGATGCACTTAAAACTTTAGATGCCCCCACCATGCTTCATTGTAGGGATGGTATTGGCCAGGTGATAAGCGGTGCCTGGTTTCTGCCAGACACGATGCTTGCCATTCAGGCCAAAGAGTTCAATCTTTGTTTCATTAGATCAGAGAATTTTATTTCTCTTGGTCTGAGAGTCCTTCAGGTACCTTTTTGGTAAACACTCAGGTGGGCTGTTGTGTGCCTTTTTACTGAGCAGTGGCTTCCGTCTGGCCACTACCATACAGGTCTGATTGGTGAAGTGCTGCAGAGTTTGTTGTTCTTCTGGAAGGTTCTCTCTCCAAAGAGAAACGCAGGAGTTCTGTTGGAGTAACCACCTGTGATCACCACCCTGACTAAGGCCCTTCTCCCCGGATCGCTCAGTTTAGCCGGGCGGCCCGCTCTAGGAAGACTCCTAGTGGTTCCAAACTTCTTCCATTTACGGATGATGGAGGCCACTGTGCTCATTGGGACCTTCAATGCTGCAGACCTTTTCTGTACCCTTCCCCAGATCTATGCCTTGATACAATCCTGTCTCGGAGGTCTACAGACAATCCCCTGGACTTCATGGCTTGGTTTGTGCTCCGACATGCACTGGTAACTGTGAGACCTTATATGGACAAGTGTGTGCCTCTCCAAATCATGTCCTATCAACTGAATTTACCACTAGTGGACTCCAATCACGTTGTAGAAACACTTCAAGGAGGATCCGTGGAAACAGGATGCACCTAAACTCAAATTTGAATGTCATGGCAAAGACTATGAATACTTATGTACAGCAAAATAATGAATTCAATCCATTTTATAATGGCTGTAACCTAACAAAATGTGGAAAAAGTGAAGCGCTGTGAATACTTTTCGGATGCACTGTATATTTCATCTGCATTTAGCTGTTTGTTTGTAGCTTTTCCCTAAAGGATGCCTCTACTAAGAGAAACAGTAGACCGCCATTGTTGACATCTTGACTGCCATGCTGATCCTGGTGGATTCGCAATGATTCACTGCCCTAGAATAAGTACACAGATCAGAAGTTGTGACTTCACTTACTCCATGCTTATTCTATCAGCATAGAAAAGTTGTTTTTAAGAACCTTTTCATCTTTTACATTCTTCTGTGATTGGTTCCAATTTTTAGGTCCCCCTTTCCTTTTAGCAGAGCTTGTATCGTATCATTAGGTCTTGGCAGTAAACGGGAACGTTGGCTTTCATTGTGAAATAACGAGCTTCTCATAGGCACAATCCCGTACGCAGCATTGTGTTTTTTTTTTTTTTTTTTTTATGCCGCCGCTGTTTCATAACCGTTCCTACTTTTTCCAAAATGACCCCATACCGTCTAGATTTACAGTAATGAGCATAATAGACAGGAGTACCACAAATCAAAATCTCATTTTAGATGTGAGACACTAATGTTCCTCTGACTTATTGTTCTGCATCTCCCATTTCTTAGAACGCTGTAAACACACCTACCGGAGAGCGAAGCAAGAAAAAATAACATTTGGGAGCCACGGAGCCGTCAGAACGTGTTCACATTTCACGAGACTAATAGACTGCGGTCTGACTAGGAATCGTTACCGAAATAAAGAAAAGAAAAAAGTTTGCCATAATGGCTTAAATTAAACACTCTTCAGTTCATAATTGGTATTTAAATTTAGAGTGAGGCTTTTTGTGCTAGTCATTTTGAGGAATGTCTGTGCTTTATGGCAGTTGGCTTTGTAATGAAGCTTCTTCTTTTTTTTTTTTCTTGGCGTTGGGAGACGTGATGCTTAACAGTGAGGCTTTATTCACAGAAGAATCGTTTTCTTAAGGTTATAGCAGCATGATAAACAAGAAATGTTAGAATAGATCTAAACCCAATCACTAAAACCTCATAAAAGTCTTAAAGTAGAACTATAGGCAAAACCTTTTTATTTTCATTTTGAAGTAAAGGAGTTATAACTTGTACTAACTGTCAGATTTTTTCCACCATCTGGGTTCCATTGCGGAGATTTCCCTTCACTTCCTGTCCCATAGCCAAACAGGAAGTGAGTGAAAATCCCTGCAAATTAAGGGAATTCCTTGGGGTCACCAGAACTAGTGTGTCTTTTTTTTTATTACTTTTCTGGCGACA
Source organism: Rana temporaria (assembly GCF_905171775.1). Lineage (NCBI taxonomy): Eukaryota > Metazoa > Chordata > Amphibia > Anura > Ranidae > Rana > Rana temporaria. The sequence continues at coordinate 34,665,668 of NC_053495.1, read as the reverse complement.
ACCACAATTTGTGATTTTTTTATTTTTTTTTGTTTTACTCTCACTTTCAATTAGTGGTGCACTAAATTGAAAATTCTGGACTGAAACCAAACATTCAGGATGCACTTGGCCGATAACCAAAACCGAAATGGACTCATTTTCTTTCTGCAAAATGCCAATAACCCTATTTTTGTCCAATTCATTTTCGGTGTCCGATTAATTGGTGCATCCCTACTTTCATTGATAATAGTAAACGGGACATGTTTGCCATGTGTGTCCTTTTGTGAAAAGTACGCTCATACAGATGTCTGTGTACCTGCCATCGGCCCACTAGAAGACACACACACATGGTACAGCTTTGTCTCCAATGCAGCAGACATTTTCCCAGAGAGTGGCTGTGGCGTTCCATGCCATTGGTCTTCAAAATACGACTCCGCCCCTTACAGTGTAATAGAAAAGCCATTGACATTTACAGACTTCACTACTATACATGAGTTGTATCCTATATATTGTCGACTGGGTTTTTTCTCTTTTTAATGGGCTGACAAAAGCCCAGGCGCCAGGACACAATATCTAGTCGTATGGCTACCTGGCGCCTGGGATTTTTCGAGCCCTGCTTTAAAGCTTAACTTTAGAGAGGGATATTTTTGGACATTTCTAGGGCCGAAAGAACTAATCGATTAATCGACAATCGATTATGAAATTAATCGATTACAATTTTCAAACTCGATTAATCGGCCAGTAACATAATGGGGTTAAAAAAAAAAATTAACCCTTTATAGTACAAAAAAGCAAATCGCTACTGTAAATATTACTTTCACTGTCCCACAGTAAATGATGAACCCCTTACAGTAGCAATTATTTGATCTTTTTTTTTTTTTTAACCCCATAATGTTACTAAACATCTCAGGCCTGGGTTCACACCTCTGTTTTTTGGTGCTTTTTGCAGAAACACACTATAGTTCAGTTATATATTTTCCGATGGGACACGTTCACATTCATGATTTTTTTTTTTTTCAGCTGCTGTGTATTTGGAAAGGGCAAGGACTTTTTAGCGCAAAACGGTGCGATTTTGTTTTTTTTGGTTCAATATACTTCAGTGGAGTAGCTGCAGAAAAGCATGTAATGTGTTTTTGCGGCAATTTGTGTTTTGTAATCTGCCCAACAACAAATTGGCCCAACATTTTTTTTAAATGCTATTTTTTTTTTTTGAAGGCTATTATCCGATTAATCGAAACCATAATCGGCCCACTAATCGATTATGAAAATAATCGTTGGTTGCAGCCCTAGACATTTCCAATGTAAGAATACGTTTCCACTACAGGTGTGTTATGTGAGTGAGTGGATAACTTGTATAGCGCTACAAATGCGAACTAAATCCCCTCTAGGCGCTTGTTTCCATCCAGTGATGTCCTGATCCTTCAGAAGAGATGGGTCTTAAGTTTTTTCCTGAAGGCTCGATGGTTTTCCTCCATGCGGATTTTTGTGGGTAGAGAGTTCCATAGCTATGGTCCTTGGACTACAAATCTTCGTTCTCCCTTGGATTTGTAGCGGGACTTGTGTTACAGCTTCTATGAATAGAGGCAGGGGTGGAATGGGCGAGCATAGTTGGAACTTTTGATGATTGCCTCCCACTGGTCCATCGGCTTTCTTCAGCCCTGTCACATCAAAGGTTTGTTGGGGTAGAGGGGGTTTCTGAGAAGGAGGATTTCAATGAATTCAGGAGCCAGCAGCACAAGGGACACATTGGATTATTAGTAAGTAATGTGCCTTGTGCTGATTCCGTTTTTTTATTTTATTTTTTAGGCTTTTATTTACATGCATAAAAAATAAAACTGATGCAAGGGCCACTTTAGGAACCATTTGCTACTTCATTTTCTGTATGGACCATTTTTATATTTATACAAGGTGATGATAATGGCCTGTTCTCTGGGGTGAATAAGCTCAGTTCGGTTAACCTTTCCTTTTAGCCGAAGTCTTCCATGACCCTTATTAATTTAGATGCCCTTCTCTGCCCCTGCATTCAGCACTCAGAAAATACAAGTCATTACACAGAGTGGAAAGGATTTCATTGAAGCCTGTAAAGAATGTACTTGGTGGTACCCCTTAGAGATTCCTCAGCATCTCCTATGTGCATCATACACACTTTTCCCAACATTTTTGCTAAACAAAACCCATTGGCCTTGCTCACGATGTGTCCGTAGGTACATGCATCATTTAAATGCAATATAAAATATATATACAGTATATCTATATATACACATACTTTTTCTTTTTTTTTTCTCCTGCTCATAGTCTATAGAATACCAGAAAACAATGCTGGTATTCTGCACACTTGCTCTTCACATATGCTTAACAGAATGGAAGAAAAGGTGCAATTATACATAATACAATTTATAGCAGCGGGAAAGTAAAGACGCAGTCACTTCTAAAAGACCTAATTTTAGCAGAACACTTTACAGCAAAGTGTGCATTGTTACGGAGGAGCTTTGTGTCTTAATGGACTGGTTTTCCACGAAGAACATTTCGCCAAACTGCACAATAAATACGACTTAAAAGAGGTAAATATTAGCCAGAGTTTCCTCTATATGCAGTCTGCGGGGGGAAAAAAATGCCCTCATATGAACAGGAAGACAAGGAGTCTGAAATTAAAGAGATTTTCTGTTTTGCCAGCTGCACACTTAGAAAGTAAAATGTATAGAGGGCGTCTTTTATCTTTTTTAAATGGCGCTTTTGTAGAATGAAGTACATGCGTCATTGTTTAGGTGTTCTTGAAATGCAATCTGTACGAAGACGCCAAATTGCCTTGGCACAGCCAGAAGTCCTCTGATCCCATGGCCACTTGGAGATCTAGCATCGTTACCCTTCATGGGTACTTCAGCACATAATTTCAGCACATAATTTAATTAAATGGACAAGAGTCATGAAAAAACGTCAATTTTTTTTCACTGCTTATAACAAAAAAAAGTAGTACAGCAACCAATCAGATTGCCTGAAGCTAGCCACTTGCATTATAATCCAATGGGCAGCACAGTGGCTAAAGCACTTCTGCCTAGCATTACTAGGGTCATCGGTTTGAATCCCAACCATGACGCTACCTGCCTGGAGTCTGCATGTTCTCCCTGTGCCTGTGTGGGTTTTCTTTGGGTACTCCTCCAACACTCCACTCCAAAGACGTGCTAGTAGGTTAATTGGATCCTGTCTAAACTGGCCTTAGTATGCAGGGCCATGGATAAGGGGGTACCGCAAGTCGTCCTGTATGGGGCCCGGGCCAGCAGAGGAGCCCAGGCAGCGGGGTGATTCAGGTGTGGGCCCCCCTTTACGCTGATCGCCCTCCCCATGCACCACACGTTTCCCCTGCTGTCCGCACTCCTCTGTGTGTCTCCCTATCCCTGAAGTGCTGCTGGCTTCCCTGCTCTCCTTCCCGATGACAGCTGAAGGAATACAATGGGATCCTTTAGGATAGAGAGTAGGGAAAGGGTCCGGTAAATATGTCATATTTACCAGCCCCTTCCTTTCCTGAATGAACACAATGAGTAATTGGTACCAATCGCTCACTGTTTTTATTCATAACTGAAGAATTGACTGTATGGCGCCCCGTGATTTCTAACAGTAGCCCTGTTAGTATGTGTGTGTGTATGAATGTGAGACCCTAGATTGTAAGCTCCTTGAGGCCAGGGACTGATGCAAACTTACAATATGTGCAGTATATTGTCAAAAAGTATTGGGACACCTGCCTTTACACGCAAATGAACTTTATTGGCATCCCAGTCTTAGTCTGTAGGGTTCCATATTGAGTTGGCCGACCCTTTGCTGCTTCAACTCTTTTGGGAAGGCCGTCCGCAAGGTTTGGGAGTATGTCTATGGGAATGTTTGATCATTTTTCCAGAAGCGTATTTGTGAGGTCAGGCACTAAGACTGGAATGGCATTAAAGTTCATGTGCGTGTAAAGACAGATATTCTAATACTTTTGACAATATAGTGCATGTATATAAAAAGGTATCATTGCGCTAAAAGACTACTCAAAATAATGTGGTTGCTCACCCTAAAGAAAGAGAGACTTTACAAATACAATACCTGCGCCCAAGATTGTGTATCCAGTGCGATCACATCGCTCTGGTGCTCGGCGCTGCAGGCTGAACATCTCACGCTCGCTGCAATAGGAAACACATTTTCCTATTGCAGCGAGCGCGAGAAAGAAGCAACAATGTTCCCCCTCTATGGAGGGGACATTGTCGCTCAATGTAAAGCAATTAGGGCTGGGGAAAATATTGTTTTGAATCGAGTTGCGAGGGCAAATCAATACAGATTTTGACCAAATCGATTTTTTTTTTTCTCCATAGGACCGGCGCTCCGCGGACTAGGTGCTTGCGGCCTTTTCCCAGGATCGCGGCGAGCTGCAGGCAGGATTTTTTAGGCGAGGCCACGGCTTCGACCTAGTCCACGTCCTTTTCCCAGGATCGCGGCGGATCGCCGAAGCCGCAGCCCCGCCTAAAAACTTTGGACCAGCACAGTGTCCATCAGAAAAAAAAACTCAATTCGAATCGTGAATCGAGTTTTTATTTTAAAAATCGCAGATTATTTTTGGGGCCAAAATCGCCCAGCTCTAAAAGCAATGCCTTGTTGCTCATTGGGAAAGGAAAAAATCACATTTTCCTTTCCAGATGAGCGAGCCAGCTCGGCGCTGGCTTCTGCCAAGGGGCCTGCAGGTGTCAATCTGGCCGCTAGCAGCGGCCAGATTGACACAATATCGCGGCCACCTACTGTAGGGATGAATAGTACTGATACAAATGGACTACAAGGACCGCTAAATATAATACAATTTCAGCAAATCATGACTATGAGAATTTTTTTTACAGTTGCAGTAAATGAGGTGGTAATCACTCTACCTACTTTTCACCCACCATCACATTTACCATTGAAGTGAAAGTCGGTCAAATATTGCACTAAACCTACTCTCTGCCACAATCGAAGACTAAAGCCTCGTAGACATGATCAAATTTTCCACGGAGAAAGTATAGGACTTTTGTTCGAAGGGCGATGGCCAGGAATTTGTCTTGCATACAAACGGCAAAGAATTGTTGGCCAACAAACACGAAACAACGTTTTTTTTCCATCTCTTTAGGGCCTCCCTTTGGGCAACTTCTGCTAATGTTGTGTTATGGTTGGCATTGCTTCAGAGCATACTCGTTTGTACTTTCGATTTTTTTTTTACACACGATCAAATAATCAGACAGTACACATTTGTTGTCGGTAATTTTTAAAGCATGCTATCCAACATTTGTTGTCGGAACAAAACAATTGTCAGTGGTCAGATTTTCCGACAAAAGCCTACCATCACACAATTTCCGTCGGAAAATCTGATTGTGTGTACGAGGCTTAATCTATCCAACACAGTAAAGAAAAACATTCCTATACTTGCCCGTTTTGCAGCCGCACTGGTTGATCTCCAGCGGCGCCCGCTGTGTGCAGGTGAGAACCGTCAATGGCTGTGAAATGTCTGGAAAGTGACATCACCCATAGACTTACTATGGGGCTTCCATTATCGGCTTCCTTTCCTGCACACTCAAGCCACCACAGACAGCTTGGCCTGGGACCGTACAAGACCGGAGCTGTAGAACAGTGCGCTGCTAAAAAAATAAAAAATAGTGAGGCTTCAATAGGGTTTTATAACTCTGTCCAAAGTTTGAGTGGGGTGTGCTTCTACAGCATGACTGACTACTGCTAAAAACATGCAAACATAGGACATTCTGTTTACCTCTAAAAAAAAAAAAGAGAAAAAGTAGACTGTAGAAAAGTGGTGGTCTCTCACTCATAGAACAGCCCTGTATGGATTCCGTAGATCCAGATATTCACGTCTAAATACTGCAGCAACTGTTGTGAGGCTTCTACAACTCTGGGGATTCTCTGCCTTCCTAATTCTAGACATTATGGTTAGGGAATGTTTAAAATAGACCAAGTCCCTAGAGTTTCTGAAGAAACAATTGCTTCTTTTTAGAAAGCTAACATTGTGCCTGACAGATCAAACCATCAAAGAAGTCAGAGCTGAGTCTTCAGATTTAAACGTTTTCACCATTCCTAATGCTTTTCAATTGTAAATGAATACTCTTGCATGTACAGTACTGTGCAAAAGTTTTAGGCGGGTGTTAAAATGCAGTGAATTAAATTGGAAGTAAACCCCAAAAAATGTTTACTGTAAAAAAAAAAAAAAAAACATGTAAGAAAAAGGCATAATGAGCTAGTATGCATAGCATACTAGCTCATTATGTGGCACTTACCTGAGATTGAAGCGCTCCTCGTTCCCCTCTGCCGCCATCTTTCTTCCGAGTGCCTTTCGGGTATTGCCGCTCCGGCAATGTGATTGGCCGGAGCGGCGATGATGTCACATTTTACCATTCAGGAGACTGGCACGCTCAGTGCGCCTGCGCCGTTGTCTATGGCGAGCATGCACTGTAGACATTGGTGCAGTGTTTTCTGAAAATACAGTTGCAAGAAAAATTATGCGAACCCTTTGGAATGATATGGATTTCTGCACAAATTGGTCATAAAATGGGATCTGATCTTCATCTAAGTCACAACAATAGACAATCACAGTCTGCTTAAACTAATAACACACAATTAAATGTTACCATGTTTTTATTGAACACACCATGTAAACATTCACAGTACAGGTGGAAAAAGTATGTGAACGCCTAGACTAATGACATTTTTCAAAAGCTAATTGGAGTGAGGTGTCAGCCAACTGAAGTCCAATCAATGAGATGAGATTGGGGGTGTTGGTTACAGCTGCCCTGCCCTATAAAAAACACACACCAGTTCTGGGTTTGCTTTTCACAAGAAGCATTGCCTGATGTGAATGATGCTTCACACAAAAGAGCTCTCAGAAGACCTGCGATTAAGAATTGTTGACTTGCATAAAGCTGGGACGGGTTATAAAAGTATCTCCAAAAGCCTTGCTGTTCACCAGTCCACTGTAAGACAAATTGTCTATAAATGGAGAAAGTTTAGCACCGCTGCTACTCTCCCTAGGAGTGGCCGTCCTGTAAAGATGACTGCAAGAGCACAGCGCAGACTGCTCAATGAGGTGAAGAAGAATCCTAGAGTGTCCGCTAAAGAATTACAAAAGTCTCTGTCATATGCTAACATCCCTGTTAGCGAATCTACGATGCGTAAAATACTAAACAATAATGGATTTCATGGGAGGATACCACAGAGGAAGCCACTGCCGTCCAAAAAAACATTGCTGCACGTTTTACAGTTTGCACAAGAGCACCTGGATGTTCCACAGCAGTACTGGCAAAATATTCTCTGGACAGATGAAACCAAAGTTGAGTTGTTTGGAAGAAACACACAACACTATGTGTGGAGAAAGGCACAGCACACCAACATCAAAACCTCATCCCAACTGTAAAGTATGGTGGTGGGGGCATCATGGTTTGGGGCTGCTTTGCTGCGTCAGGGCCTGGACGAATTGCTATCATCGAAGGAAAAATGAATTCCCAAGTTTATCAAGACATTTTGCAGGAGAACTTAAGGCCATCTGTCCACCAGCTGAAGCTCAACAGAAGATTGGGTCGTTGTCCTTTTGCAACACCAAAGCATAGAAGTAAAACAGAATGGCTTAAACAGATGAAAATACGCCTTCTGGAGTGGCCCAGTCAGAGTCCTGACCTCAGCCCGATTTGAGATGCTGTGGCATGACCTCAAGAAAGCGATTCACACCAGACATCCCAAGAATATCGCTAAACTGAAACAGTTCTGTAAAGAGGAATGGTCAAGAATTACTCCTGACCGTTGTGCACGTCTGATCTGCAACTACAGGAAACGTTTGGTTGAAGTTATTGCAGCCAAAGAAGGTTCAACCAGTTATTAAATCCAAGGGTTCACATACTTTTTCCATCTGCACTGTGAATGTTTACATGGTGTGTTCAATAAAAACATGGTAACATTTAATTATTTGTGTGTTATTAGTTTAAGCAGACTGTGCTTGTCTATTGTTTGTGACTTAGAAGAAGATCAGATCAAATTTTATGACCAATTTGTGCAGAAATCCATATCATTCCAAAAGGGTTGACATACTTTTTCTTGCAACTGTGTCTCCTTAACCATGTAGGTTAAGGAGATCTTTCTTGCACCTACAGGTAAGCCTTAATCTAGGCTTACCTGTAGGTGCAAGTTGTGTGGTTGGGTTTACAACCACTTTAAGAATGCATTCAGAAATAGATGTGTTAATAGTTTTTCTATCATTTAACCGAAGAGAAATCCAAATCAATATTTGTGGTGATTATCCTTTTGCCTTCAAAACTGCATCAATTCTTATAGGCACTCTTGCACATAATTTTTGAAGGAACTCGGCAAGTAGGTGATTCCAAACATCTTGGAGAACTAGCGACAGATTTTCTGTGAATGTAGACGGCCTCAAATCCTTCTGTCTTTGTGCAATCCCAGGCAAGCTCAATGATGTTGAGATCAGGGCTCTGTGGGGACCAAACTATCACTTCCAGGACCCCCTGTACTGGCTATATATTTGGGGTCATTGTCCTGCTGCAGAATACATTTGGGGCATGGCATGAGGATTAGTATGTGCCTGTATTTCTCAGCATTGAGAGAACCATTAATCCGGGCCAAACCATCACTTCCAGGGCTCCTTATTTAGTTTTATGCTGAAGGTAGTTCTTAATGACATTGGCTGTATGATTGGGGTCATCTGCTGCAGAATAAATTTGGGGACAATCTCACACCTTCCTGGGGGTATAGCATGATAGATAAGTATCTGTCTGCCTGTATTTCTCAGCATTGACACCATTGATCCTGACCAAATCTCCAACTCTATTTGCAGAAATGCAACCTCCATCATGCTGCACTGTTTCCTGCAGACACTCGTTATCGTACTGCTCTTCAGCCCTTTGGCGAACAAACTGCCTTTTGTTGCAGCCAAATAACTCAAATTAGGACTAATCAGTTCAGAGTACTTGCTGCTATTTTTCTGCACCCCAGTCCCTATGTTTTTTGTGCATAGTTGGGTTGCTTAGCCTTGTTTCCATGTCTTAAATCATTGGAAGTCATTGATGTTCAGATAACTGGTGAGGTGTGAGGTTAAGACCTGATGGACAAAGCTTGGCCTGTTGAGGCTTCATATGTCAGGGGGAGCAGGATGCTGGGTTCCTATGCCTTGGTTGATCTACCTAGCTGACCCATTTTGTAGATGTTATTGAACTTAGGCTTTTGATGACAACGCCTGGAAGGAGGAATTCTGATTTAACTGAATACCAACCTGGAGGCAGGTGTTTAATGTCTTAGCCTATACGTGAGCTGTGTTGGCCCAACCCTCTTTCCCCCCCGCTCTCTGGTCCCTGTTGATGCCCCCCTGCAGCCTGATATGATTGGACTTTCTCCCTTGACACCACTTGTTTTTAATTAGGAGATCCTCTATTGCAGTGGTCTTCAACCCTGTCCTCAGGGCCCACTAACAGGCCAGGTTTGCAAGATAACTGAAATACATGACAGGTGATATAATTTGCTGCTCAGTGATTGCAGTATTCTAGTCTGCATCTCCCCAAGGTAATACATAAAACCTGGCCTGTTAGTGGGCCCTGAGGACAGGGTTGATGACCACTGCTCTATTGGATAGCTGTTACAAGTGAATATGACTATCATAAGAAGCTGTGTTAAACCGCAAAACGTGTTATTGAACTTCTACACTTGACAATAACTCCTTTATGTTTTGATGAATTTATGTACTGGGAGTTGCATATGCTTTTAATTTTGTATAATAAAATGTGATATACTTTTTAAGACGCTTTGATGTACTTTTATAAGTGTATGTCAATACCAAGAGGCTGCCCTTGAAGACCCCCTTGACTTTTCTTTGATTTTGGAAGACATTACTTCACGAACATCTCTGTTTGTCTGTGGCCATCCTTTGCTCACACCGCTGTGCTCTTCTTTCAATTTTAGGCAAAACCTGAACACTGCTGTTTTGCGTGTTGTGCACATATCATGAACAAAGCATAACAGTAGGGTCGTGTCTGCAGGGATTAGGGACGAACGCTGAATAGCAGGCTTTTATATCTTGAGCTAATGTCTGATTAGCGCAGCAATCTGTTCACATAATGTATAGTCAGCTGTGATTCTTTTACCGATTTGCACCTTCCATTGAACTGAAAAGGTTTAACGAGAAAAAATTACCCAGTCCACGTCTTTAGGCTTTTAATGGCTCAATGAACCATTGTCTAATTCCTTTGTATGAAGAATTTGCTACCACCAAACGGGGCCGAGGAAAGCGTGATTGGAACATAATTTTATCCTGCGTTTTAAAGCCCTCGGATAGCTAACATTTGTCTGTAGTAACTCAATTTGTACTCTGGCTAGGTGATTTCCATAAAAAATCCATTATGCCCTTTGCAATTTTTGTAGACGGTACCTAAGAGAGTAGAGCCATATCATAGCAAGCAGAATTACATTTTCTGCTAAAGAACATTCCATCCTAATCCCGTTAGGGAATTTCAACGATGAAGAAATAAATATCGAAAAAAATGAAAATTATTTGTTCTTTTTCTTAAAATCTGATATGTAATCTAATAAGAATTGGTGGCAAAATGGACCAGTGGTTAAAAAAAAAAAAATCTAATCGGAGGAGCTGGGAATGGAACTCCGAAATCAAATTACTTGTTGTTCTGTTGCCCTTGAGGTAAGAAGTTTTGTCGTTAGTCGGTGCTATTGAGTCAATATATCGATTGCAACGGCAGGTCTAACATTTATTTAATACGAGTCTGAGCTTATCAGTGAAGGTTTATTTTATACAAGACGTGTGATGTTATACTGTGTTTTTCTCTAACAGTTCATTATGTTTGTTTGACTAATGTTGTACAATGTTTGTGGGCTTGTACCTAGGTTGTTCCTTGGTAGAAAAGCAACATAGGTGTTTAATGGGAAAAAAAGTGCTGAATAAAGCAGGGAAAGGCAATAAAATGAATGTATGGTGGATTTTTGCAGATAGTCTTCATTTTGGTCAGAATTTTAAATATATATTTTGGGCAAGTAAATATGAAATATCTCCCAAGAATATTTTGTATTCTTATATCCAGGAAGCAAGTGAAGCTTTTGGGCTTATCCTCAACTTTTTTTTGCTAAAAAAAAAAACTTGTTTACAGAGCTCAAGAACTTAAGCTACAATGATTCATAACTATAAATCACCCCTTCGCTTGGCTCCCTGTGCAAACATATGTGTAGTAAGTTTCACTCGGGGAGAGATACTGAAAGGAAGCAGCTTCCGCTGCGCTTTTTTTTTTTTTACTATTTATTTCCTCCATAATGCACTATGAATTCTTTGTCATGGGTGCACCTTGTACTTTGGTCTACAACTATGGCTTCCCATCATTTTAGTGTTGCAGCATTTATTTATAGGTCTATACACCCGGTGTTAAAAAAAAAAAAATCATACTTACCTAGGCGGATGTAGCATCAGTCCAACACTGAGAACCAAGCGATCAAACAACACCAATCACTCGGTTCTCAGAGATCCCTGAGCAGAGAGCTGGTCACTGTCAGTCACAGGCTCTCAGCTCTGCCCCGACCACCGGAGTGGCTGGCTCAGGGTCTCAGCGGCACACTGAGAGGCTGAGCTAGTCCTAGCATGTGGGTGGATCCTGACCATATGGTCACGATCTTTCCCGAGCCTGGATCGGCTCTGTGACGTCAGCTGACAGCAGTCTTCAGATTGCTGTCAGCTGAAAAGGGGTCACAGGAGTACAGATTGAACTGCACCCCTGTGATCCGCAGGAGAAGTACAGCCAAATGAGCTTTGGCTGTTCTTCTCCTTTAAGGTCACCCAAACTCAGTTTATCAAGTTGATGGTTGCAGATTCATTTTCAACAGAGAGAGCTTGAGCACATAGCTAAGAGAACTCCAAGAAAGATGTTACACTTGGGGGGAAGCCAAAGGGAATATATCAGTTATTCTTTTGTAGCTGTATCAACTGTCATTTTTTTTTTTTTTTACAATCAAGTGCACTAGGGGAAGGTGTGCAATCTACTCCCAAGCTGCCTCTGTAACACCCAGGTATCTTCTATACTGTTAGGTTTTGGTCAGTTATTTTTATATATTTAATTTGGGGTATAAATCTACATTTTGAAAACGTGGATTGTTAAAGAAACTGTTGAGTCTCTAAGTAAATGTGAATGTCACTCTGCAGTAGAAGAGTTCTTATGCTCTTCAGCATCCTGTGTCACTTGCGTTCCCTTGGGTTCCACACTGCAGCCTCTATTGGACTCATATGCATTTAACACTTCTTGGGAGTGTCAGATGCTTCTGTCTGCCATAACCCAGTGGTCCCATCCTTCAAACCCTACGTCCCTGCAGGACATAGCAGAGTGCAAATTGCATTTATTTAGGCCGCTGAGGCTCTGAGGAAGAGGGGTGTGTCCCCTGAAATGCGCCAGCTTGCCGACATGGGGATGCTTGAGTTGGGTTGCTTGACACTACACTGAACCATGATAGTATAATGACAACGCTTCATGTTTATTTTTTCCTTGATGAGCAAGCTTTTTTTTTTTTGTGTTAATATAATTTACGGTAATGCATTAGGTGTTGGCGCCCTTCTGTGTCCTCCTTTTTTTTTTTTTTTTTACATTGGCTGTGGGACCTGACATGGTGTCTTTAATGCATCCCTAAGCTTCATATGACTTTTTCAAATGCCTAGGCATTGTTTTTTTTTTTTTTTCTTTCAAATGAGAAAATCCGTGTTCACGCTGCCTTAAAGCTAAACTTCACCCAAAAGGGGATGTTCCGCTTGTTTGCATCCTCCAACCCCCCCTCCACTGCCACATTTGGCACTTTTTTGGGGTACCTGGTTTTGACAGGTACCTCTCCCACTTCTGGGGCAGATCACTGTGAGGATCTACAAGGATGTCTGACCCCTCCTCCTTCCCCCTGTCCCCCCCGCAGCCTTTTGGGACACACAGGTCCCAGAAGACTTCAGGACAAAGCGTGGTGCGGCTCGTGCATGTGCAGTAGGAAACTAGCTGTGAAGCCAGAAAGCTTCACTGCCTGTTTCCTTTACCCAAGATGACAGCGCTTGCACCCAAAGCTGATTGAAGAATTGGCACGGGTGAGGCCATCGCTGGATCCCTGGACAGGTAAATGACATTCTATTACATTTTTTTGTAGGAGACTGTAGCTCCCCTTTAAGAGATTCTACTAGCATCCTTGGACACATGATGGACACTAAATGCAGGAAAATTAAGAGGATTTTAAATGTTTTTCAGCAGTCCTAATTTTTTTTTACTGCAGTGCAATAGTTACTCCTAAAGGATGTGGCCTAATCATTACCTAATTGATTAGCTGATGGTATAAACATCCACTGTTTTTTTTTTTATTTACCATAGTTTTCTTGTAGATCTAAATGATTAGCCTTTACCTGTAAGGGGAGCAACAACAATGCTTTCCGCTTGAGATCCCTAGGGGGAAATTCCCTTTTAGCTTTGTGTTTGAGATGCGTGGGTGACTACAGAGCTTTGCTGAAAGTTAACTTGTCGCAAACATTGGAAGTTCAAACTGAGGAAATAATGAAGACAAAAAATTGTAAGCAGATGTTCCCTTCGGTAACTACTATACCGCAAAATGATCCAGTGCTATAGGAACAGCTGAAATTCTAGGCCAGGGTTATCCTTTTTGCAATAGTCAAACTTGATCTTGCCCTTTCCATCTTCCATCTGATGAGTCCCTTAAATTTGAAAAATGGCTCATTAATCAATAGGCAGGCTTGGAAGGGAAAGGCCATGCCTAAAGGGGACTTTTCAATAACTTTGCAAGTCTGCTAATGTGCTTTGATTAAATATGCAACAAAATAATATATACCGATTTTTTTATATACACACACACACACACACACACACACACACACACACACACACACACACACACACACACACACACACACACACACACACACAGTGGGGATCAAAAGTTTGGGCACCCCAGGTAAAAATTTGTATTAATGTGCATAACGAAGCCAAGGAAAGATGGAAAAATCCCAAAAAGGCATCAAATTACAGATTCGACATTCTTAAAATATGTAAAAAAAAGTTCAATTTTATTTCCATCATTTACACTTTCAAAATTACAGAAAACAAAAAAATGGCGTCTGCAAAAGTTTGGGCACCCTGCAGAATTTATAGCATGCACTGCCCCCTTTGCAAAGCTGAGACCTGCCAGTGTCCATGGATTGTTCTCAATCATCGTCTGGGAAGACCAGGTGATGTCAATCTCAAAGGTTTTAAATGCCCAGACTCATCTGACCTTGCCCCAACAATCAGCACCATGGGTTCTTCTAAGCAGTTGTCTAGAAAACTGAAAGTGAAAATAGTTGACGCTCACAAAACTGGAGAAGGCTATCAGAAGATAGCAAAGCGTTTTCAGATGTCAATATCCTCTGTTGGGAATGTAATTTAGAAATGGAAGTCATCAGGAACAGTGGAAGTTAAAGCAAGATCTGGAAGACCAAGAAAAATATCAGACAGAACAGCTCGCAGGATTGTGAGAAAAGCAATTCAAAACCCACGTTTGACTGCACAATCCCTCCAGAAAGATCTGGCAGACACTGGAGTTGTGGTACACTATTCCACTATAAAGAGATACTTGTACAAATATGGTCTTCATGGAAGAGTCATCTTTGTTGATTCAGTGACCAAGGCGTCTTACTTTTTTTGTTTTCCTACATGTGCCAATACATTTTTCTTATGGATTGTAGTTGCCGACTATATTTAGGTCTTTGTTATGCCTCATACACATTAGATATTTAAAATGCTGTTTATACAACGGTTTGACTTTTTTCTTTTTATGCCTCTAAATGCCCCTCTGTTAGCCAGTTGTCCATGCACACGCTGGCGTTTACAGGCATATAGAGGCAGGAGCATTTGGAAGCAAAAAATAAATAAATCGCGTGTGTGTGTGTGTGTGTGTGTGTGTTCAGAACAGGAGCCTTTGGGCAGAAAAAAGCCTAATGCACATCAACACCTGTTAATGCTAGATGTGTTTAGGTACGTTCATGCGTTTCCTCCCCAAAATAATGCATTAAAATGCACATTAACGTGCATGCAAAACGCAGCTTTAGGTGCCTTTTTTTTTTTTAAGCTACATATTCCCCCCTGGAGCAAAAGCATTCAGTGTACATGGGGCCTAAGAGATAATAAATACCGGGAAGTGTTGCAATTGCCAATTACACATTACTTTGCATTCAAACACTCAAAAAGTTTATCTAATGATTGGTCCCCTTTAATTTTTCAGGAAAAGTTAGGTTTTGACTTTTTTTTTTTTTTTGCTGCGTGTACTTAAATTAATCTACTTGATTAGTTTTGACATATGTTTTTCACTGACAGCTGGTTCTCTATGTTTTCATCATATGCTTAAATATGAATTATCCAAACTTGACAGTTTAACTTTCAAGGGACCGAACACCCAAAACTGATGTTTTGACACCTGGCAATTTATTGGCTATTGTCAGGAGTTCCCTCTCTCCCTGCTAGATTTTTTGTAATGCATTTAATATTATAGAGAACTTAACAGGAGATGTGGGAGGAAACACTAGAATCTCCAAGACACAAAAGAAGCCAGGGGCTGACCCACCAACCACTACCTATGACTAAATTATCACTTTTCGTGGACTGGCCCTTTCATAAAAAATGTATGTCTTAAAGTATAACTCAAGAGAAAACTTTTTTTTAGTTTTAGGGTGGAGAGAGATTAGCAAGTTTGTTTTCATTACCAATATTTATAAAAAAAAAATTGAGGATACAGGCACCATGCTTGCAGTGAACAGGTAGCAATCATAGCACATCAAGAAACATACTAAATAACTAAAAATTAGGCCTAAGCCATGAAACCGTGCCTCAACTTAGGCCAATATTATAGGCATCAAAAATTCATGTGGACAATTTTATATAAAGAGGCTCCCTGCTATGACTGTAGAGCAACTGGAGCATCGTAGTGCAAGGTATCGCTAATAGGAAAAAGATAATACAAAGGAAAGTGCCCAAAGTGAGCTAAAAAAATAAATGGGAAAATAAATTGAACAGTAAAAAGATAAAGTAACGCTGCAACGCCTCAACTGCTCAATAATGTTCTAACGACTGGGTTTGGGAGTTAGGGGGGACCTCAAGGTGGGGCTTCCTTATGATGCCACAGTTCCCAAATGCGATTATGGGCCTCCGATTAGCAAGTTTTTACTGCTGTATGTGCCCCCGTGAAGGAGAGGCACCCTCTATATTTGTCCTGTTTACTGTTATCATTTAGGGCCAGTTCACACCACATGCAGTCTAGTGTGTTTTTTTGCATCAAAAATGCATGGGAAATTGGTTATATGGATTTTAATGGCATAGTTCACACCATGCCAAAACAAATAGTCAAAAATGTGCATGCAGAAAAGCATCTAGACTTTGTTTCTATGGTGTGAACTAGCCCTAAAAGTTACAGCCTGGGTGAAAAAATACTGTGAAAAAAGGTAAAAAAGGGCACAACAAGTATAAAATAATGTCCATTAATCACCAATTAGTTAATTAAATAAAAAGTTCAAATAATTGCAGATATAGATATAGCAATGGAAGTGCTGTGTTCCGGATTTACGCTCCAACCACCGTGCTTTCAGAAAGTGCAACGTGCATAATAAAGTGCTTCACCCGATGTGACAATCAAAATGCGCTCACCAGATATATACGGCCATAGTGACCATCAGGGCATGTAAAGGGTTCTTTCAGGATCCTTCCTATTGCGATCTTTCCCAAATCGGATCAACTCCCAATAAATTCAACAAAGACGGCTCCACCACAATGAGCCACAAAAACAGAAATAGTGCAATACCGTTTTCATTAAAACAAAACTTGCAGGGTAACAAGAGTGTATACAGGCAGGTACACACACAGCTAAGAAAGGAGGCAGCGGCCGGGCTTGTCACTGATAGCGATGCGAACTCCAGCATGCATCTAAGCTGTTTAAAACTTACAAACGCGTAGCTCCAGTGTAGAGGCATGCTGTGCCAGATCTCTATGCATTTCGTGGGAGGATGTGAGACAGATCGGCTGCTGGGTGCTGCCGCTGCTATTCCTAGTAAGGGAACCAGACAGCGAGGACTTGGGCTTCACTCCTGGTTCCCTATTGCGCATGCGCGACCTGCCCTGCGCTTTCTGATTGACCAGGCGGGGAAGAAATCGGGCACCTGTCTCTGGAAGTGGGGAAGGGGACCTGTTTTCCCCTCCCCCCTGAAAGATGCCAATTGTGGCACTGGAAAGGGGGTGGGGGGTAAGCATTTAAACGAGCGTTCCACATTTGTGTGGAAATCATACATTTTGGGTTGTCCCCAGAAAAGTAATAGGGGGAAATCTTCTAATGGGGGTCAATAGTTATGGTGACCTGGGGGGACCCCAGGAGTTTTCCCGTAATTTTCAGGGATGGGGAGGACCTCAAGGTGGGTCTTCTCATAATTTGCAGGGATTTTCTCTCACTTCCTGTTTGGCTATGGCACAGGACATGAAATGGAAATCTCCAAAATGGGACACAGATTATGGAAAGAAATCTGACAGAAGTTATAACCCTCCCTGACTGTATCAAAAATGTTAAAAAAAATGCCTCTAGGTCTACTTTAATTGTATTTTTTTTTTTTTTTTTATTGTGTTATTTGCAGAGGCTCGGGAAATTGTTCTGAAAGCACAAATCTTGGCTGGAGGAAGAGGTAAAGGAGTCTTCGACAGTGGCCTTAAAGGTGGAGTCCATTTAACAAAAGAGTAAGTTTATAACCACTTTTGGCTTATTGTGTGCTATTTTATAACATTGCTACCAAGATCCCAAATTATTAAACAGATTTATGTTTACAAAATTTTTCTAGCGAGTTAAAATATGTACCTCTTTACTTGTATCCAGCTTTTAGCAATGGAGTAGGTATTGTAAAAATTGGAATGCAATGTCACCCAAGCCCTACTTGCCTACATAGGTTACCCCCAACGGTGCACAGAGAGCCAAGTTTCTCCGTAGTATTGGAATAGAGAGTAGCTGCAGCCTCTTGATCCTGCTGAATGCAATGAAATCTATGTTGCAACGTAGGTGTGCACCCTGGGACACATGCCTGACCCTTCAACGGCCGCTTGAAACTACCCTTATAGGCAGCTACGCTGTTATCCAGCATAGGAACCAGTACATTGGGGACCTATTGTGTGCGGATGGTACTTTATCCTGCTGTTTGTGAGAAGGCTGTTGTCCCAGCTGGCTACAGGACCATTTATTTTAGTACAGAAGACGTATGAGTATACCTGTGACGCCTAATTCAAGTTTGAACTTTGTCTTGATCTCAAAATCACTACAAGATCCTTTTAAAATTTGTGGACAAGTTCCTCATCGATCTTGTTATACCGCCTGCTATATGTGCCCTATGGATGCATCCATCGAGAGACCATCTGCTATATAAGTAATTGTTCTCTGTTACACACTATTCCACGAAATCCTTGTTATCGTCCTGAAGAAGCCCCACGGCGAAACGTGCGTCGGCGACTTCTAAGGATTTTGTATACAGTGGTCATTTGTTGTATTTTTATCATTATGTGTTTTTTGTAATATAACGATGATATTAAACTTTATTTTTTAAACATACTTCCTTGGCCTCAAAGTCCGACCATCAATATCTACCTGTAGTTATTGTTTCCCTCCTAATGTGTAATGATGATTGAGCTGGGCACAATTAAGCTGCTTGTGGTTAATTTGATATAAACAAGACCAAGGATAAATCTAAGCTTTACTCACCGGCCAGCCTGCTGACAACCGAATCAACCTATCTAACAAGTATGCGTTAAAACAGGGGTTTAGTCTGTGCGCACATTTGCAAATACATGCGTAAGCCACAGAGCCCCGTCACGGCACCCTGGTATCTGTGGTCCTATCTCTAGCTTATGAGAGACTCCACAATGGAAACGCATGCATTCTGATGGATAGGTGGGTGTCAGGTGGACTGAAGGGAGCCCACTCTTTTTCTTAAAGGTACAGGGACACACTGTGGTTAATTTGGTTAATTAATCACATGTCTGCACCAAACCTTTAAAGACCCCTGACCAGCTGATCTTGGAAAACGGATACACTTTACCAACCAGTTGCAGTTATTTCTTAGTTGATGGCGTTGTTGCTGTGGATATCTTCACAGGAAACAATCATGAAAATGTTCAGGGCTGTTGTAGATATTAATACCATGGCCCTCCTACACAACCATACTATGTCTGAGTACTTTAGAAGTGTCAAACCAAGCTTAATCGAGGCCAATAAAGTGGTTGTAAACCCTTCGATATACCCAGTGAAGTGACTGGCCTTTAGATGATACACAGAGATAAAATAAATCCTCCTACATAAGTTGTATATGTTTATCTGAAACTGTTGTCCTTTACATTCATTCAAAGTTCAGAATTCACACAGGATCTCTCAGCTCTGAAAAGCAAGGGAAACTGAAGTTACACTCTACAGACTTCAGTGAGAGCTGATTGGAGGGAAGGGATGCCCCCTTCACTTAGAAACAAAGCTGAGGCTGTCAATCGCAGGTTGTGTGATGGAGCTCTTCCCCCTGTCACCTTTTTTCACTTGGTGTAATAAAAACTTGTCAGAAGTAATTCATGAAGATAGCAGAAGAACAATGCAGCAGACAAAAAAAAAAGACACTTAGCGGGAGGTTTACTAAAACTGGTGCACTCAGAATTAGGTGGAACTGTGCATGGTAGGCAATCGGCTTTTAACTTTGGCTTGTTCAGTTAAGCTTTGACAATAAAATCTGGAAGCTGATTGGTTTCTATGCAGAGCTGCACTAGATTTTGCACGCTCCAGTTTTAGTAAACCAACCCCCTAAGTGCTCTGGATTGAAAGAAGTACACACTATAGAGGGATATGCTTTGTTTATATTTCGTATCTCAGGTTTACAACTACTTTAATGTATAGATTTCCAGACCGCATTTAGAGTTAACGCAACAGTCTCTCTAAATTACCTTCAGAAATAGTATTTAAATTGTACAGGGCACTGTACGAAGGTGTGTTGATCTATAAACTTCAATTGCAAACGGGTAAAACATAAGTACTCACGGGGGTTAATTTACTAAAGGAGCAAAGGCTCTGCTCTTAGCAAAGTGCGTTTTCACTTAGCTTAGTGAATGAGGGAAAGCTGTATTCAATAATTCACATAGAAAAAAACATCCAGTTTTTTCATTAAAGCTGAACTCTAGGCACAAACACCTTCTATTCCTCAGTAGCCCAAAGGATAAATATCCACGTTGTGGGCACCAAATGCCCTTCTAACCCATATATTACCTTGTAGAAGTAGTGGTGCTGTACATGGTCTGAGATGTGGGAAAGGCCCAGCCAGTCCCCCCACTACAGACTGCCTAAAGAAGACTAGAGGAGGGGCTGAGACAAGACCTGTCACCCAGCAAAAGGAAAGGGCGCAGAAGTGACTGGTCTTTATTACAGGAAGCTCCCACACAAAGCCAAAGTTTTAGATTACTGCAGAGATCTGAAAATAGTAAAAAAATCAGCGCAATATACAGGTAAAACACAATCGGCAGCTATGCACTAGGATTCAATTTATAAATTCCTTAAGAGTCAATGTAAAGTAGATAGTGCAGCGCTAGAGGAAAAGTCCAAATAAAGATCATTCAGGTGATTCTCTTATAAGTGACTAATATGAGGCATGCAGGTGATATAGTGTGGGTTAGCAGGAGACCTCCACCAATAGTAACAATGGCCGCTCACCTCACTGATAATAAAAAATCGCTTTCCCATAAGGGTCAATCCCAGGCATGTAACAGCATAATCCAAGCAGGAAAGGAATACATCTCAGGTAATATCAGCATGGATGGCAGATCTCAAGTAATATCAGCATGGATAGCAGCCATGGAATCCGATGTAAGAAAAACAAAACATAGTGTTTCTCCGCAATAACCAATATAACATTTAATAGTGAAAATACACTTACATAAAAAGCACTATATCCAGTGCTAGGAATCAAATGCAAACAAAAACGCACAGCATGGTCCGATAGATGGCAGCGGGTGACGTCACGTACTTCCCTACCGAACGTTGCGTCCCAGGGGCGGGACTTCTTCAGCGGATGTGATCATCCGCTGAAGAAGTCCCGCCCCTGAGACGCAACGTTCGGTAGGGAAGTACGTGACGTCACCCGCTGCCATCTATCGGACCATGCTGTGCGTTTTTGTTTGCATGTGATTCCTAGCACTGGATATAGTGCTTTTTATGTAAGTGTATTTTCACTATTAAATCACCTGGATGATCTTTATTTGGACTTTTCCTCTAGCGCTGCACTATCTACTTTACATATACTGCAGAGATCTGCAAGAAATCCTCTTGGAAAGAAATCCACATACCTCTAAACACAAGGAGGTATGCATATTCTTACTTGGGTCTTACTGCCTGGTTTTAGGCACCAACCCAAGTAAGAATATGCATACCTCCTTGTATTTAGATAATATTTGCTGATCCAGGAATTCAGGTTTAACCGTGCATATGATTGGGTATTCTTTGCAAAGTGAAATTTCACCTCATTTACTAAGCAAAGTGAAAATTGGCTTTGCAAAGTAAACATACTCATTTATAGGAAGCGGCGGCGGCGCTCTGCTGGGGCCCCAGGCCAGCTCGGGGCCCCAAGCAGTTGCTTGTTTTGCCTGTCCTGTTCCGACAGGCCTGATTGCACACTACTGACACCTGCAATCTGTATATACGTTTGATCCCTGTGCTTTGCATGTAGCCTGAGGTTTTAAGTCCCTCCCACAGTGCAATTTTGCTATTACACAAGCCTCGTTATTCTGCTCTGGGTACTCAACACTGCCTCCAATTTTTTACACCACAGTAAGAAAAGGGGGCCCGTCAGTTAATCAGTACAGGGTCACTTTATTTTCTATTAGTCAGTCAATCCCAATATGTACAAAGCACTTGCCAATGACGGGGTGGAAAATTGGACATCTTGTTTTCATGAATTTTGCAAACTTTGAAATGTTTTCTCAAGACCGACATTTCAATTTAACTTCATAAGGTTTTCATTTCATACTTTTCTTTAACTTGACAACCACTAATTTCCAGTTGTCTCGTAATATATACGGTCTTTAAATGTACTTTTTTTTTTTTTTATTGCAGCCACATTTATATAATTTCTATTAAATGTTTCAATTTTTTCTTTGGTTGCGACGTTGAATTTTTTTACTTTAAGTACCGGTATATCTTAATCATTGCTCTACAAGAAAATGCTGTCATTCTATATCACCAAAAATTTACTTCCACTGCTTATATTAAGCAGTTTGAAAAATACATGTTTATAAAATTCTGCCTCTTTCAAATATCAGCAATTTTAGTCCCGAAAAAAAGCGAAACAAAATATAGTGCAATCAACTGCAGCATAATTTCCTGGCTCAAAACTTTTTTATTTATGGAGGCTAAAGTGAAGGGTAAATGACCATAATCAAGGCAGGTCTGCTTGAGTGCGACATAGAATGCATTTAGAGGCCTCGACCTAAAAACCTTTATTTACCCAGATGTCTTTGCTTCTATTGAAGAGAGATACAGTATGTACAAATAGATCTCGTATTGCTTGATATTTTTTTTTCTTGTACGGTTATACCATTATCAACGGATGCTATTAGTCTAGTGTATTTAATTTTACATTTTAAAATGTTTAGATTTTGCCAGCATTTCTACATGCTGTAAGTTTTTGCCAGGACCACCAATAGAAATAAAGTGACCCTGTACTGATTAACTGACGGGCCCCCTTTTCCCACTGTGGTGTAAACAATTGGAGGCAGTGTTGAGTACCCAGAGCAGAATGAGGCTTGTGTAATAGAAAAATTGCACTGTGGGAGGGACTTAAAACCTCAGGCTACATGCAGAGCACAGGGATCAAACGTATATACAGATTGCAGGTGCCAGTAGTGTGCACTCAGGCCTGTCGGAACAGGACAGGCAAAACAAGCAACTGCTTGGGGCCCCGAGCTGGCCTGGGGCCCCAGCAGAGCGCCGCTGTTTCCTATAAATGCTACAGCCTGTAGCGTGGCCGAGCTCCTTTCCTTATTCCTCCTGCAGTCCGGCCGGGTACCGTAACCGCGTGGTACAGGAGATTCAGTTTCCTGTTCCCAGCCGGACTGACAGGATGTACGCACACTCAGTGCTCACTTCCTTTCAGTCTGGCCGGGAACAGCAAACTGAATCTTCTGCAGCGCAGTATACGGTAAGGGGGGGTAAAAAGAACATGGGGGGGAGCCGGGGAGGCAGTCAGAAGAAGTACTAGCTGACGTTCGGCAGCAGCAGCTGTATGCGGCGGTATGCGATAGGGAGGGGGGCAGCAGCTGTATGCGGTAGGGAGGGGAGGGGGGGGGGGGTTGCTGACGTTCGGCAGCATCCCCCCCGCTTATCTGGTTTATAGCAGAATAATTTTTTTTACACTCGTCAACTTACCCCCCCCCCCCGCTTCTCAAACTTGAAACTCAGCAACACCCCCTCCCCCGCTTCTTGCTTGGGCGTGTGCAATGCAGTGTCAGAAGTAGGTAACTTAGAGTGCGGGGGTCAGGTGTAAGTAGTAATGTAGGTGTAATGTCAATGGTGCAAGGGTCAGGTTTATGTAATGTACAGACTTCAGGATAAGGTTATGTAATATAAAGTGTATAGGAATTGGATGTATATAACATTTACAATGCAGGAGTTCAAAGTTTATAGAGCCCAGGAGACCACATCCTTATGGGGATGTAATACAGATACAGTGGCTTCTGATGCCAGCACTTCAGGAAGAGAGGAGAAGGCTTCATCAGGGCTGCTGATGTAGCCCAACGGCCAACTAAAGGAGCTTGCATCCATTTGACAATCCTTGTTTGTGAGAGCAAGTCATCCAGTAAAGTCTGTACATGTTTCATAAGAGCAGAGAGGATTAGAAAGTTTCTGGTCACTGATGGGGACTTGAACCGG
The DNA here is from genome assembly GCF_905171775.1 of Rana temporaria. NCBI lineage: Eukaryota > Metazoa > Chordata > Amphibia > Anura > Ranidae > Rana > Rana temporaria. The sequence continues at coordinate 34,641,713 of NC_053495.1, read as the reverse complement.
ACGGCTGGATAACTCCCACTTGGGGCCCCAAGAACACACAATGAGACACACTATGAGGTCAAAATATGTTAGTTTATTAAGGGAAATATCCCTTGGCTTTATACAAAATCAAAGGGATGATGGATTTCAATACATTGGGGTTTGGTTACAGAGAAAAAGGATGGCAATTCTAAGAAAATTTGTTTATCTCCATATGACGTGCAGTCTCATATTTTCAGTAAAAAAGTAAAGGCCAGAATGCGTGCATGAGAAACCAGCCACACTAATCTACTAGTCTAAATGTTTCTAGCCAGTAAACACATACCAAGTCAAACTCATATGATAGAAATAAGAGGGAAATATACAGCATTGAGACATCATTAATCCTTCAGTCACTCTTTAAATGTGGCTTCCGCACCATGTCATGTAGATCCAAGACCTATGGTATTTAACTGTAAAAAAAAATGTTTTTTATTAGATTTGTTTGGAAGTCTTATTGTTTGTGTTCTAATTGTCTTACAGTCCCGAGAAGGTGGGAACTCTCACAAAACAGATGATTGGCTTCAATCTTACAACAAAACAAACTGCAGATGGCGGTGTCAAAGTTCACAAGGTAGGTTGTGGTGTAATTAAGTTAAACCATATTCTTGTGAAAGTCTAACTCAACCCACCTTAATTTTTGCATGTTAAGTGAAGCTCCAGATTTACAAAACCCTGAAAAAAAGTTCTTTGGGAAAACTGTGTGTATGTATGTATCTGTGGTGAGGAATTAAGGTAAACCTGTTTGCTGTCTGTCAATGAGTAAAACAATTATCTGGACTGGGAAATTATATTAAGTGCTGGCACCTAAAGGTTTCCTAACAAACATTCAGTAATCTCCAAGTCCTCACTGACACCTTTACACTCAAATGCCAAGCTGTTGTAATTTTTAAAACGTCCTTGTAGTATTGAAGTGCGTCTCTCTAACTCATTCCAATTGGCCCATCATTATTGGCCAGTAGGAATGTGTGGGAAACAAGAGGGGGCAAGAAAACCCGTAAAGTGTTACTAAACCCACATCATAAAATGACTATCAATACATGGTGTATTACATGCTGTCATACTCCCTCGGTCACTATGGGATTAATTTTCTGTATTCTGCAAAAATCCTGGTTGATCCTGCTGTTCTCTATCCACCCTTTTGGTCATGTTCCCAATGCAGTTGGGGATTTTGCAGAACAGTGTTGGCAGCTTCTGCACATGCTCGATTTTCGGTGCGTTTTCTATGCTGAGGGCTTCCTTCCTATCCCATCTGAGCAGCCCATCTGACTATAGTCACACATGTGGGTGTATACACTGTGGTAAATGACAGCCGACTCCTCTATATTATATGTAGATTGATGGAGGATTCATCCCCCTGTTCTAAGACAAAGGCTGGAGCGCGTGACACAGCCTGTGACTGGCAGAAATCCTCACACACCATTGAATTAAAAATATTAGATTTATATATGTGTATGATGATTTCAGTTTGATAATAATAATTTATTTTTACTCTGTATACTGTTTTTTTTTTTTTTTCTGAACATGTGACCCACAGCAGAGGACTAAAAGCTCCTCCTGCTTATGTTTCCTTGTAGACAGGCTGGGAAAGATCTGGGCCATGTGACAGCTGTATATTGATTAGCAAAAAGTTACTTCGATATTGTTTATTAAAGGGTTTGTAAAGACAAAAATATTTTCCTCTTAAATTAAAGTCTGACAGTAGCTGATAAAGTAAAAAGTAATGTTTTGAATTATAACTAGTTTAATACCTGTTGAAATCGAGCTGTTTTTTCCCCCTCTGTCACTCCTGAATCGTTATTCTCACTGACTTCCTGGTTTGCGGTGCGCATTCATTCTTGCTACATCACGGGCTAATGGGAAGGGAACTACAGTTCCCATTAGGCTTAGCCTCCATGCCGGTGAGGGATAAGAGAGCATCTTCACGCAGGGCTGTAGTCATAGGGAGGGGGTGAGCACATTCTGCTTTCCACCATGCAAAACGGCTCAGATGCTGGTGGAAAGCAAGACGAGGAGAGACAGGAAATGGCATTTTCAAACCTGGATTACTGTATTTTGGAGGTCAAAAGGAAAAACGAGGTAAGTGATATTTAAATATTCTAGCTTACAGCAATCAATTGATCTAATAAAAAACAAACCTTTAGTGTTCCTTTAAATTAATTACAGTGCCATCATCCACGTACAGAAGGAGAAGAGATAATGTAAATTAAACCGTGTGTGCTTAGTATCACTTTAATATTAGCTGGAAGAGTAGATCATGGTCCAAAATTTGCAGGTAGCAGGAAACCTTTATAAATTTATATATAGGTAACATGCAGCGCTTGATATAAATCTGTATGACAGAAAAAAAAGTCTAAGGAACGTGGCCAGAAAGGAGTCTGGGCTGAAGCTGCTCTTCTCATACAGGGGTTTTGTATGATGTATGGCTCAATATGAAGAAAAAATGAATACTCCTGCGCTCAAGAGATTGCCGTGCGGTTAATTGGAAAAGTGGGTCTTCACTAATCAAGCAACACCTGTTTTGTGTGATGTGCGGCACCTGGGACTTTTATTTTTTCCTTATTTGTATTCATGGAGCCAGGATGAGCTCTTTCTCTGTCTGCACTCCCAGCGGTTGACAGCGGAAGAGGACCTATCAGAGCCTTGAGCGGCACCCTTAGTTTTTAGTATGGGTTCAGTTTTTAGTATGGGTTCAGTGCTTCCTGAGTTGGCTGTGGCCTTTAGTCGACACACTAATCCTACTGCAGTAATGCTGGATGCACCACTATCTGCTTTTATCTGACAACTGGCCTAGCTCTTAAGATGACGCTTGAATCATGTGACTGGTTGGAGTTAGAAGACGTTGTTTGCAGTGTCTAAGTCCTACATGCTTTTTATGCTGCAGTGCCTAGATTTCTGGTGAAATACTCTATTATTGGGAGTGGATGTGATTGTAAGGCCTACATGGTTGTCCTTGGGATACTGGCATCCTTTGAGTTTTCCTATGTGACCTGGTCACAGCTACACAGGATTGAGCGTTCCATCTGATGTCTATTCAGCAAGTTCGACCTTTCTTTACCATGAGGGTCCACTCTGTCCAGTAAGGGGAACTACTTGATCGCTGTGGTGGTGCGTGGTTCCATCTGTCACACCGAGGCTGGTGTCGGGACACTATCTCTTCCGGCTTTTTTCAAAGGACTTTTTTTTTTTCTGTCAAAGCTTTATATCAAGTGCTGCATGTTACCTTGAACTATGCTTTATTTGTAATCGACAAATGTGGTGCTAGCTGCTGATTTTATATATTTTGTATGTCATTTTTAGCGCAGATATTTTTTTTTTATATTTTGGAACATTTAGAAATTGCTAAAGGTATTTTTTTTCTTCCTTCCTTTTACTGGTTCACTTCAGGATGTGCCTGCTGTTTGCTTAACCCTGCCAGCAAATCCTGAAGTGACCTCGGAATCTTACATATCTAATGGGATGCCAGAAATGTTTTATTTATTTTAACTCCATGCAAAGTCCTGTGAGAGCAGGACAAAGAAAAAAGGTTAGAGGTTATACTTGCAGTTTTGAATCATTTGCTTCATATATGTTGAAGTAGCTATGGTATTTAACAGTATGCCAAGTTTTAAAAGATGCTTTGATAAATAAGGCCTGCTGTGTCTTGCACAGAAAACCAAGCATCTGTTTTTGGTGGTATATTTAGTTTTAAGCATCTTTTTAATGGTATTGCTCTTGATCTACTCTAATTATGTTTTTTTTGCAGGAAAAGTAAAATGCAGTCTGACGACTGCCAAACAGATCACCACCACCACTTTTGCAGTGCACAAAATACTTCAGTGAGTTGCAAGACCCAGGCAATTAATGAGCTCTCTCTTGGCTTTTGGCAGGTGTCCACGTCCCCGCTACTGTAGGAAAGCCATTTCTTTTAAAATAGGGGAAACAAAAGGCGTCAAGTGATGGTAAAGCCAGCCTCATTATCTTCTGTGTTTAACTACACCTCTGCGCCTTAATATAGAACATAGAGAAACGTCACTTCATTAGGATAAAATTAGCATGTTTCTGAGGCTCCGTACTTAAATGTTTGGATCTCAAAAAGAAAAGCTTGATGCTTTGTAGCTCTAAAAATAAAATGGGGTGCCCTACTTGTTTCCAGGGAAGCAGATAAAGAAATGCAGGCACTACAGTCTTTCATAATGTAAACCTTACATTAAAGGAAAAAAGAAAAACGGATGGTTCCCTCCATTTCTCTTAACCACTTAGCCCCGGAAGGATTTGCCCCTTAATGACCAGGCCATTTTTTGAGATACGGCAGTGCAATGCTTTACTGTCGATTGCACGGTCATGCGACGCTGTACCCAAACACAAGCTTTCTTTTGGTGGTATTTGATAACCTCTGCTGTTTTTTATTTTTTGCGCTATTGAAGTAATTATGCAATAACATACAATCTAATATAAACTATGTAACTATTGCATATATGTATTAACATGTCTTTTTTTTTTTTTAAACCTGAAAAGCAAAAGCCATAATGAGCTAGTATGCACCGCATACTAGCTCGTTATGAAATACTTACCTCGGAACGAGGTGAGATGAACTTACCTGGTCCACGCCAAGGGAGGTGTCTATCTTTCCTCGGCGTGTCTTACGGGTATCGCCGATCCAGCACTGTGATTGGCTGGAGCGGCGATGTCGTCACTCCCGCGCATGCGCGCGGGAGACTTCTCCCCGGCAAGGTCCGGTGGCCGCCGGGCCTTTAGTCAAGGATCTCCGCGGCGCATGCGCCGCTGCAGTCAGCAGCGCTTTGCGGGGGGAATATCTCCTAAACCTTACAGGTTTAGGAGATATTCTTTATACCTACAGGTAAGCCTTATTATAGGCTTACCTGTAGGTTAAAGTGGTAGTACAGAGTATACTACCACTTTAAGATTCTGATGAGCACAATACTGTAAAGTTAGTTATGAAAGCACACACTGCTGCTAGTAAACAATATCTTATTTATTTTCCAAGAAAATAGGAATATTATAACAGCAGATATTTACAGAGCATATAACTACAAAATCTCAAAGATGCTTATCACATCCTCTAGATAGACTCATGGCTGGGCTCAAGATGGTAAAATAGGGCCTGAGCCTCATGGCTTAGGCCCAAGCCAGCATCCAGAGCAAGGGAAAAAGGGATAAGGGACTATTTCTCTTTTTTGTGAGCCCTTTTTACTCAAACATTCATGCTCATTCGTAACCACCCTCACTTGCCTCCTATCCAATGAGATATTGCCAAGAGGGAGTCCTTCTCAATAGATTATATTATTGATCGTCTTGTCATATTGGTCTCTAGGGGTAGTTTTGCCCAAATCTCCAGGAGCTTGTTGATCTTTGACATCAATCATCCTGGCAGCCATTGCTCTCTTGAAGATGGCTTGCAGAGTATTGTCGGCAACAGACATTCCGGAGCCAGGCGTTCAGATGCAAATTCTGCTTGGGGCCATCTGCTTGTATCAACCAGGGAATGAAATACCTTTATCCTTTGAGCCATGAAACTGCAAGTATCAGCATGGCTGATCTTTGGGAATAGGATACTGATATGTAGAAACTCCAGAAATATGACATTAGACCATGTTGCCTTCCAACAGCTATAAACAAAGGGCGAACATTTTTGCTATAATAAATATCCTGCCTCAAAAAAAATATTTATTCAATAGTTTAGGCCAATGTATATTCTTCTACATATTTTTGGTTTGTGCAAAAGTTATCGTGTCTACAAACTATGGGATAGATTTAGGAACTTGTTTTATTGTTTTTATTACTAATGGCGGAGATCTGCAATTTTTATCAGGACTGCAACATTGCGGTGGGTAAATCCGATCCCAAATGACTCTTTTTGAGGACATTGACATTACGTTATATTATATAAATTAATTATATTATATATTAATTATATTACGTTGATCGTGCTATAAAAATGCACTGTTCAAAGTAAAAATGACACTGGCAGGGAAGGGGTTTACACTAGGGGACAATCAAGGGGTTAAGTGTGTTCCCTAGGTGTGCTCTAACTGTAGGGGGTGGGCACATTGGGGCATGACAGGGCTCACTGTTAAATGGGAACAGTAGATCGCTGTAATTTCCCCTGTCAGAACGGGGATCCACTTGTTCTGCCTCTGTACTAGGCAATCATGGGTCGCCGGCAGACATTGAGTTCGCCCGACCTACGGGCACGCTCCCACAGCTGGAGCGAAAGCGGGTCGCTGGCGGCGTTTGGCCACCCGCAAATGCGTTAGCCGCCGTACAGGTATGGCGATTCGCACAGTGCTGATAACCTGCCACAGTATGTCGGCAAGTGGTTAAAGTGGTTGTAAACCCTCACATATACCCAGTAAAGTGACTGCTCTAAGGTGATACGCAGAGATTAGGTGATAAACGGCTAAACCTTTTTCAAAATTAAACATCCAAACCACATCACAGCTGTCAATATACTATATGTATTTATATACGCTCACTTTATTGCTAAAACGACTCTGAAATTCAAGACATAGCTGGGTGTAGTAAGATGTCCGCTGCTGCCTTCTGACTGCAGGTGTTCTGTCAGATTTGCAAACCTGGTAGCAGTGAACGAATGCGCATATGACGGTACATCACTTTAGTTAACTAATGAGTTCGCTATTCTGACAGAACACCAGGCAAAGACAGTCAAGAGGAGCTCCATCGTAGGGCGAGTGCAGACCTGGAGGGCACACCCCACATCCCCCCAAATCCTCCAGCACCAGCCGCCACTGTTTACAACCACTTTAAGCCAACCGCTAATTTCTTATTTACCTATGGATGTGTTCATCACAGAGGTCCCCACTTGGTCCTGTTGTAATAAAGGGGGAGCATCACAAAGGGGCGGCAGCAAGATAGGTTGACTGTTGGCAGTGGAGAGCAGATAGCATGCCCCTGTATCCACCACTGCAAGAGGCACTGTGGCAAGCCATATAAAAGGATAAAAGATGAAGTAATTCTAGGTTTGAGAAGCATGTTTTCTCTTTTTGAAAGCACAGATTAGAAACAAGGAGAATTGGGGGTAAAATGGGGCTTTTTTTTGTCCTTTAAATTGAGCCTGTCTTTAACCTGGAAGGAAATCTTAAAGGCTGCTATTGCAAGCCATTCGTTTTGAAAATACTAGTTACCTGTCTGTCATGTAAACCATTGGTGTCAGTGCTTCCTGATCTCCATTAATAAGCCCTGTGGGTGTTGCGAAACGCGTTGAGAAGTGTGGACTGGGTGGAGTCTGGGCTGAGGTTGCTCTTCTCATTTAGGGGTTTTGTGTGATGTGCAACACCTGGGATTTTCATTTTGCAATTTTAAATGCCTCTATTCCCTCATGACCAGGTCAATGTATGATGTAATAATGTGTATTTAGGTGTAGCAACACCCATTATTTAAAATGAAGCAACTTTTTAAAGCCATTGGCAATATTATGTGCGTTAAAGTGTACCCAAGACCTCTCAAAACAGTCCTACCACCACTGGCGATCAGGGCCCCCTTGAGAGTAGTCCCTGATATATCTTCATTTTCCTTCCTTCAATTATTATAGGATGATGGTACCCACCCCTGTCCCTGTTGTATCAATGAGGCAATCCCCCTTAATTCATATTCATAATGACGTAGAGCGCATCCCAAGCAAAGGGGTCATGTAGGCGTGGTTAGTGGTTGCTCTAATCGAATATCGCCTTTTGCCAATATTCTCCTATTTCTGTGTAGAAGGGCTGTTTTTGAAAAGTTAAATTTTGCTTTAAAGTAAAGACATTTTATTTAGCAGGCCAATGTAAGTTATTTTTTACACAGTAGGAACTTTTCTTGTCCTTTTTATACCATAATATTACTTTCATAGTAGCCCAATGTGCCTTAAAAATCGTATAGTGAATATTTAAAAGATGGTCTTTGCATAAAGCTGTACATGCCCCTATCTGACTGTGTCTGAGTCTTGTCATTGGCTGCTCAGGAATCAATACTTTATTGTGAGAGTAGTTTTTCTAACTCTTTCTTCTAACTTGTTTTTAGGTTATGGTAGCGGAAGCGCTAGACATATCCAGAGAAACCTATTTTGCAATATTGATGGACCGGGCGTGCAATGGACCTGTGCTGGTTGGCAGTCCTCAGGGAGGAGTGGACATAGAAGAGGTGGCTGAGAAAACCCCAGAACTTATTTTTAAGGTAAGTTCTAGTAGGCCTTGCAAATAGAACAGATTTGTACCAAGTACGCCGTAGTGGCAAACTCATGATTTGTAGTCCACTTTATATGTAAATAAAAAACAACTTATTATTTTAGGGATGAAATCTCAAAACAAACATATATTGCATTTAAAAAAGAGTGCATCCATGACAATGAGTTTACAGATTATACTGGGTTTTTTAATCATTGCAATGTCCGAATGTTTATCCATAGCTTGAGTAAAACTTCTGACTACTATGATTTTATTTCAAGTAGGTGGAGAGGGGATCTATCCCTCCTCTGAGTGAGTTATTCAGATCCATTTTGGTGCAGTGGCTGTAAGAATGAGCTTCTAATCTAGAGAGTGAAGTGCTCTGATACATGTACTTGTCTAAGACAATATATAAATAGGCAGTGGGTATAGAAAATAATGACCCCCCCCCCCCCCATTAAAATCGCATTTTGCTGCTTTGAAATGAAGACACCGTTTTTTTTTTATCCAGTGGTTTTTACTATTTATAACATCTAAGTGAAAGATATAACACCAACTTGTCAATTAAGAAATTAAATTAAAAAAAAAATCACTGAGTTTGAAAAGGGATCAACAATCAAGTCTATGGAAGGTGTTTGAGAGTAATGTATTATTACCTGCACTCCCAAAAAACTGATGTGCTTTAAAACCCTATAGAAAACCCCAACTGCTGCTTCAATGTGCTTGCTGGTATTGCACAATAACCAAACTTTAAATTAAATAAAATAGCAGCGCTACAAAAAAATGAGCTGTAACCGTGTGAGAAATGATATTCTACAAATACGCAAATTATATCTTTCCCAAAGTGCATATGCTATAATCCAATATAATCTATTCAAACTATACAGTCCATGAGCCCCTATTTAAGTCAGTCCATGCATGCGAGTTCCCTTTAACGTGTACTAAATATTCATTCAATGATGGGTGCTTCAAATTATTTGTGACCTTGCTTCACAATGAATGATGTGCTACTTCAATCCACCCTTCACACATATGAGTACTCCCAGAAAAAAATGCTCACTCGCCAACCGCAGTTGACCCCCTGATATTACTCCAAGTAGGGTCAAATATGCGCTTTACGCCAAGCCAAAATCTGTCACTCTGGGAAAATACCAATTAATGTATGCTGTAACTTTAACCACTTAAGGACCGGACCAATATGCTGCTAAATGACCCAAGGGGTTTTTACAATTCGGCACTGCGTCGCTTTAACAGACAATTGCGCGGTCGTGCGACGTGGCTCCCAAACAAAATTGGCGTCCTTTTTTCCCCACAAATAGAGCTTTCTTTTGGTGGTATTTGATCACCTCTGCGGTTTTTATTTTTTGCGCTATAAACAAAAAAAAGAGCGACAATTTTGAAAAAAATGCAATATTTTTAACTTTTTGCTATAATAAATATCCCCCAAAAATATATAAAAAAACATTTTTTTTCCTCAGTTTAGGCCGATACGTATTCTTCTACCTATTTTTGGTAAAAAAAATCGCAATAAGCGTTCATCGGTTGATTTGCGCAAAATTTATAGCATTTACAAAATAGGGGATAGTTTTATTGCATTTTTATAATTTTCTTTTTTTTTACTACTTATGGCGGCGATCAGCGATTTTTTTCGTGACTGCGACATTATGGCGGACACTTCGGACAATTTTGACACATTTTTGGGACCATTGTCATTTTCACAGCAAAAAATGCATTTAAATTGCATTCTTTATTGTGAAAATGACAGTTGCAGTTTGGGAGTTAACCTCAGGGGGCACTGAAGGAGTTTCGTTTCACCTAGTGTGTGTTTACAACTGTAGGGGGGTGTGGCTGTAGGTCTGACGTCATCGATCGTGTCTCCCTATAAAAGGAATCTCACGATCGATGCAGCCACCACAGTGAAGAATGGGGAAGCCGTGTTTACACATGGCTCTCCCCGTTCTTCAGCTCCGGGGACCGATCGCCGCACTCCAGCGGCGATCGGGTCCGCGGTCGCGGTCAGGTCCGCGGCACGCGTCGGCGACCCACGGCTGGGTACTAGTACAGGACGTACCTGTATGTGGATGTGCCCAGCCGTGCCATTCTGCCGACGTATATGTGCAGGAGGCACGATAGAGATGGCACACCGACTGCATTATCCCAGTAACTATTTGAAAAATGAAAATGTACTGTATGTGCTCACAAAGGACAGAACAGGACAGACAAGCTCACCAATGTAACGCAATCGTTTTATCCACTCCATGTGCTCCTAAGCTTGGGAGGCCATCACCTGGATCCAACCAGTCTTGCACGTTTCGAGGATGGTACCCTCTTTTTTCAAAGTCAAACTTTTTGGATTCTTACAGCTTGCCAATGTATATATCACGAACCAGGACATAAGATTCCTTTTGCAACTCACACTCCTAGGCCTGTCTCTACAACAACACACGACACATCAATCAATATATCATTAGACACACCGATCAATGTATCATTACACCCATATGTGATTGTTAGCAAATACAATTTTTGCAGTCACTGTGAGAAGTATAAATTACTTTGATAATACACATACTACTTTACCTTAAATTCTTGCACTTTCTCATAATAGATGTAAATGCCAGATATACAGTGTGTGCCCATAGGCACAACAGGGTCACCAACAATTGTATGTCTATACCCAGGTGTTGGGTGATGGTGGAGGGGTGGATAGGGAGTTGCAGTTATTCCTTTTGGAATTATTGCCATTATTTCAGCCTTGTCTGGTAGCCACCCCATAATGTGCATGCACTTCCAAACCAAAGATGAGTAAAATTTTAGGTGGACACCTTCACATGAATGCATTTCTGACATGTTGCAATGTACTTTACAGTTCCGTTTACTTTTAAGAGCCATTAAACCTGTAATTAAAATAAACCTGGTGTACTCACCTGCTCTGTGCAATGGTTTTGATTTTTTCTTATGAGGTCCTTCGCTGGAGCTCCAGGCTCCTTATCTTTGGCAAGTGCCCACATGGAAAGTCGCTTTCCATGGGGGCACCCGTGTGGGCTTTCTCCTGAGTTGCCCTGTCTGCATCTATTAACACAAAGCAGACGGCTCAGCCCCACCTTCCACTTGCTCGGCACCGCATTTGATTGATCAATCTGCCTAGAGAGGAGGGAGACGGCGGCAAGAACTGCTGATCTCGTCGCACATCGCAGAATCAGATCAGGGTCAGGTGAGTGTTCAGAGGGGGCTATGGGGGATTCTGCAGCACAGGTTTTTCATGCATTAAGGTGAAAAACCTTAATGTGGCTGTTAATCACTCTGTTGTCTCCACACAGTCCTCTGTTTAATTATGTTGTGTGTGTTATAAAAAAATTTTTACGTTCTATACTTGATTTCAGAGCAGCACTGACGTGACTGGCCGCCTCTCCCCTCTTACGATCTGACAGCTACAGAATGCCCTGCTAACGTCAGCCAGGAGGAGGAGAGAGATGGCTGGTCACATGAGCGCTGAGCAGCAATTTGAAATCGGGTATTAAACTGCATTTCATTTTATAAAACACAAACACACACAAACACACACACACACACACACACACACACACACACACTGATCTGATTTCAGCAGCAGGAGTGTGGGGGGGGGGGATTGGTGGAGAGGGAGGACAGGGGAGAGCTGCTGATGATGGAGGCACGTAAACTGACCAGTATCAGGGCTCAGCAGCCATGATAATCCAGGGTTAGTTTACAGTGGGGAGGGCAGAACAAGGCAGGATCAGCAAGGTATTTCAGGTGATACAGGGGGCCAAATAATACAGCACAAGCACTGTGGTCTATAACATGCTTTAGGTCAAGTGACTTTGCTCAGGCTGAGATGTTTGTCTGCTGCAGCCTAGAGAGAGCATTTCTTTAGTCTCCTTTCCCCCAGTTATCAGACTGCAACGTTGTAACTGCAAGTCAGAAGGTGAGGGGCTGATCTGTTTTAGACCTTTGTGAACATAGCTAAGGCTGGCCATACACGGAGCAAATTACTTTCCTGCATGGGTTGCAGGAAATAAATTTGCTTGATTTCCCCCATCAACACAGTGTTGATGCCGTAATCTTCCCTTCCCCGGGTCATTGTCTTCCTGCCCCACCGGGAGAAGACCGTGATTATCACTAGCGGCTATATCGGCTGCTTGCGATAATCGCAAAGGAATTGGGCAGGCTGGTTGTACCCAACTTGGCACATTCAGGCTGACCATTAATGGTTTGAATCTCGGCCGGTTCCTGCTCCGTGGGAAGGAAGTCGACTCTGACCCGATATGATCCCGGGACAAAAATGGTGCTATTCTTTTGAAGGCAATGATGCTTAAACTGTCACATGTACACATTCTTAGTAACACTTGTTTTTTAAGAAGTTTAACTAAAACTCCAGACAATCTAAAATAAGCTGTTAAAGCGGATGTTCGCTGAAAAAAATATATTAAAAGCCAGCAGCTACAAAGACTGCAGCTGCTGACTTTTAATATTGGGACACTTACCTGTCCTGGAGTCCAGCACCGTCCGCAGCAGAGGACGAGCGATCGCTCGGCACTCTGCTGCCCCCCGCCATCCTCGGTGAGCGAACCAGGAAGTGAAGCGCTCCGGCTTCACTGCCCGGTTCCCTACGGCGCATGCGGGAGTCGCGCTACGCCTGCTGATTGGCTCCCGCTGTGTACTGGGAGCCGAATGTTCCCAGAACACAACGGGGGGAGGGGGATCTGACGTCCTGCCCGAGACTGTGTGGCCGGAAGTGGGTGCAAATACCTGTCTTTAGACAGGTATCTGCACCCCCCTCCCCCTGAAAGGTGTCAAATGTGACACCGGAGGAGGGGAGGGTTCCGATCAGCAGGAGTTTCACTTTAGGGAGAAGCTCCGCTTTAAGTATAAAATACGGAGCTATGAAATTAAGTAGTCACAAGCTGTTACATGCTTTTCTGCAGAAATATGTATGTTTATTATACATAGTCACTCCTTTAATCCCCGGAAAGTTCCATATGTATTTAACATCTATTTTTTCCCCATACTGTATTTATGATGGGTCCTTTTCAGACTCTTTATATTGAAAAGATCTGGAGGGGTTAATGAGGGATTGCTGTGAGATTGGTTGTTAAGCAAAGAAGCTAAGAAAAATCTTAAAAGCAAAGCACTGCAGGCTACCAGACAAATGGGCACACCAGTCAAGTGTTTTCTTAATAAAACCAGGTTATGTTCTGATACTTTTAAGCACTTGGTGGAATCGTAAAGAGCTTTTTTTTTTTTTTTTTAACAAAGTGATATCGCAGCAGACAGTATCAGAAGACTGGAATTGCAGGAGATCCATGTGGCCGAAAAAGGCTCCAGCTGATGAGCTGCTTGTCTCTGCTAATACAGGATTTAGGGGAGAGTGGAGAAGGATCAGTGGATTTTTCTTCGCTTCACCAGAATAGGATGTTGGCAGAAGTTTTCCAGCGATCACCTAAGTTGCTTTTTTTTTTTTAAGATGAGCAGAGTGGGATTGAAATCACTGCCGGAACTTCAATGTTGATTCTGGTAGTACTGAGCATGTAGGACAATGGTGGTGAACTTAGTTGACATAGGGAGTTTCAAGTGCAGCCAATGTTTAGTTCTCTAGCTGTACACACACACACGAACACAGCCATTCACTGGGACGATCGGTATCCTGCTGTTTCTTCTCCCATGACTCATATGCAGCTTAGAACAGAGTGAATATGATCACCTAGGTGTATGAGTATGGGGTACATCTTCTTTGACGTCTTTTGCCGGGGGGTCCCGGTCTTCACCGCCATCTGGTTCTCTTCCGCCGGGGGCCCCCGCTCTCTTCTTTAGCTCTTTTACGAGCGGGGTCACCGGGTGATATCCGCCCCCTTATGTCATCACCACCCGGAGCATGATGGGACTGTGACGTCATAAGAGGCCTATATAAATCGGTGCGAGCCGCGCACACGGCTTTACAGCGGGAGGAAGCGACGTGTCAACATCAAAGAAGAGAAGCAGAAGGCCCGGGTCCCCAGCTCGTAAAAGAGCTAAAGAAGAGAGCGGGGGCTCCCGGTGGAAGAGAACTAGATGGCGGTGAAGACCGGGACCCCCCGGCGAAAGACGTCAAAGAAGATGTACCCCATACTCATTCACCTAGGCTGGGGGGCCGGCATCTGGGGGCCCCCTTATTAAAGGGGGCTCCCGGATTCCGATAAGCTCCCTGCCCGCAGACCCCGACAACCAATGGCCAGGGTTGAATAGGGATTGGATTTTGGACCCCAAACCAAAAACCAAACAAAAAGGGGGGTTAGGGCAGTTGGACTATTGCGGTACGATAAACAATTGTAAAAATTGCAAGTGTAAAGGAGACAGGCCAGGGTTGTCAGGAAGAGGCCCTGTCTTCATCAACATGGAGACGGGTGCTTTGGGGTGGAGGGGCCGCAGGGCGCCCCTCTGCCCCAAAGTACCTACCTCGCTATGTTGAGGGCATGCGGCCTGGCACGGTTAAGGGGTGGGGGGGGCGCTCGCTTGTCCCCACCCCCTTATCTGTGACCAGCTCAAATTTCATGAATTTGTCAGGAGTTATCAGGCTGATAACAGAGGAATGGGTCAGGAGAGAGCTACGACACTTGGCTTTTTGAAGAGAGATAACAAAATACTGCAGATATACATCTATCTGCAGTATTTTGTTATCTCTCTTCAAAAAGCCAAGTCTCGTAGCTCTCTCCTGACCCATTCCTCTGTTATCAGCCTGATAACTCCTGACAAATTCTCGGACACATCAGATAAAAGCAGCCTGAAATTTCTGTCCGGGGAGGTTGCTAAAATTCATTACCAAGGAGCTGGCCCGATTACAAAACACCTCTGAGATTCTCTGCCTATGCTGAGAGGGGGTGTGTGCCTTTCCTCCAATCAGCAGGAGTGCGGCTCCGTGTCTGAATGAATACAGGAAGCTGTGGCTCAGCTCAGGTGCCCCCATAGCCAGCTGCTAGCTGTGGGGGCAAGAGGGACAGGCCAGGAGCACCGAAGAGGGACCTGAGAAGAGTAGGATCTGGGCTGTCCTGTACAAAACCACTGCACAGAGTACGACATGTTTTGTTATTTTTAAGGAAAAAAACAATACTTTAGTATCACTTTAAGTCGCCTTTCACAAGAACGGCTGTTTTGCCGCAGTTAAAAGCATGTTTGTTTTGCTGGAATTCAAGACTCCAGGCACAGCAGTCAGGTGCGATTAGCTGCGGTTGCGTTTAGCCGCGGCACGATATTGAACGGGGATCCCTGCCAATACCGAGTACTGTGTCTGGTATGAATCTTGAGGGGGAACTCCAATCCAAATTTCAAATAAAAAAACCGGCATGGGCTCCATCAGACCCTTATCCGAGTAGCAGCCCGGCCGGTCAGGAAAGGGGGTGTATGTGACCAGCTCAAATTTCATGAATCGGGTTTAAATCCATTTTAATAACTTACAGCATATTTTCACACCTGCCTAAAACTTTTTCACAGTATTTTACAGTATTACTGGTTTTTGTTTTTCAGTTTAAAAAAAAAAAAGTTTTGACAATACTTTAATATTCCTTTTTGACTGAAATGTTCCTTTTGCTTTGTCAGGACCTTGGCACGCCGATTTCTTTTTCTGTTCTTTTGTAAATTGATTGGATGATCAGAAGCGTTCCCTTCCAGACATTCCATCAGTTCATTTCTAGTTTACAGATTGCCCCTCAGAACACATTTTTCTTGGAATGAAATGTAACAATGAATGTTTTTTCAAAGCCAAAACAAAGACCTCTCCCCAAAGCATATTTTGTAAAAACACGGCTGGGTCGTGGCATCGGCAACAGCAATAAGATTCCGGAGCCTGTCAGAAAAATTAGCAGCTTAATGTTTGTCAAAGCCATCTGCCCAGTAATTAGAAGTGAAAAGCGGTGTCAGATTGTCTTGTCGCTGTGCCACCGTCTTGTTGTGGAAGGACTTCCTTCAAAGCCTGGTGACATAATTATAATGTACCCTTCAGGCACCTGTTACAACTTTGAAATCTTGGCACTGGGGTGCATATTAATTTTTCATTTATCGCTGACTTAAATATTATTTTAGTTTTGCATAATGACTTTCTCGTCTGGTTTAACCATTTTTGTCTTTCTTTTTGTTTTAAAAGGAGGAAATAGACATATTTGAAGGAATAAAAGACAGCCAGGCATTGAAGATGGCAGACAATTTGGGATTCAAAGGACCTCTTCAGCAACAGGTAAGGAAGATGGAAGGTTGAGAGGTGCCATCAAGGATGATTTGATATAACTTAACTACTTTAGACCCGGGCCATAGTAAAAAGACGGCCTCCAGGTGGCTCTATAAATCCGGGAGGCTGTCTTTTTACGGCCTGGCGGCCGCGATGTCCGCCAGGTGCCCACGATCGGCAATGACAGAGCAGGTACGTGGAGCTCTGTGTGTAAACACAGAGCTCCACGTCCTGTCAGGGAGAGGAAACAGAAGCTGTGTCCCTTGTACATAGGGACACAGCATCGGTCACCTCCCCCCACAATCACTCCCAGGATACACATTTAACCCCTTCCTCGCCCCCTTCCCTGCCAGTCACATTTATACAGTAATCAATGCATTTTTATAGCACTGTTCGCTGTATTAATGTGAATGGTCCCAAAAATGTGTCAAAAGTGTCCGATGTGTCCGCCGCAATATCGCAGTCCTGACAAAATTCGCAGATCGCCGTATTGCTAGTAAAAAAAAAAAAATAATCAAAAAAAATGTCAGAATTCTATCCCCTATTTTGTAGCCACAATAACTTTTGCGCAAACCAATCACTATACGCTTATTGCGATGTGTTTTTTTTACCAAAAATATGTAGAATACGTATCGGCCTAAACTGAGAAAAAAAAGTTTTTTTTAAGGCTGCATTCACACCTAAGCGACAAAACGTCCGACGCGGGACGCTTCTGCCGCTAGAGGGGAGAATTCCCATTGCCGCCTATGGAGATGGTTCACATCTCATAGACGCGCAACGCCTGTCGCCTGAAAAAAAGTCCCGGACCCTTTTTTTCACGCGACAGGCGCGTTTTCCCATAGACAGCAATGGGAATACTTTAGGAAAAAAAAAAAAAAATGAAACATTTGTACTCGCGGCAAATCTGCCGCTACACGCGAACGCGGCTGTCGCTTAGGTGTGAATGCAGCCTAAAAGAAAATTGTTTGATATTTATTATAGCAAAAAGTAAAAAATATTGTGTTTTGTTTTTTTTTTTCAAAATTGTCGCTTTTTTTTTCGTTTATAGCGCAAAAACTAAAAAACGCAGAGGTGATCAAATACTACCAAAAAAAGCTCTATTTGTGGGGAAAAAATGACGTAAATTTTGTTTGGGAGGCACGTCGCAAATGAATTTTTTTAAAAAAATAGCCAGTAAAGTTGGCCCATTTCTTTTTTTTTTGTATAAATGTAAAAGATTTTACGCCGTGAGAATCGTGATCTTCATTCTAAGCAAAAAAATTGTGATTCTCATTTTTGCCAGAATCGTGCAGCTCTACTGTTCCATATTAGTATAGGTCGGCTTTAGCTATAATTTGCTAATCTAGTATCACTTGGCGGTTTTTGCATTGTGCGCATAAGTCAGGTTACCGCAGTGTAAGACCTCATAATGAAGCAACCTTGTTGGGAGATGCGTCTCCATCGGAGAGCTGTTATCTCATGTCGGGAGTGTGCTTAAACCACAACACATCAATAACTTAAGTGTTATTACACCCAACAAGTCAGCCTTAAACAATTGGAATCAGCGAGCAGTTGGATGACACATTCCAGGGGACGGATACATCTGCCGCTGTGCTTCTGTTTCCCCCAGCCTGCCCTCATACTCTCCTATATTCCTTCGCTTTTTGTTCTTTTATTTATTTTTGGTATGTTTACACTTTGGGAATATGAATACAAGAACAGAAATGTCCAATGTTCACAAACAGGCAAGTAGCAGTTTACTGTGTATTGTTAATTTAATGGATAATTTAATATAGCCACATATGCCTGGTTTATTACAGAGCCGAGCAAAACTTTATTTTCATTCTGTTCGGAATAGCTTTTTTTTTTTTTTTTTTGGTTGATATTATAGTGATAGTTACATCTCGGCTTATTACTTCTTCCTTTGATGGCCATGAACCAATAGCATACTTAAAAATGGGAGCTGCACAGAGAGTTTTTTTTTTTACCTTAACCACTTAAGGACCGGACCAATATGCTGCTATATGACCCAAGGGGTTTTTACAATTCGGCACTGCATAGCTTTAACAGACAATTGCGCGGTCGTGCGACGTGGCTCCCAAACAAAATTGGCTTCCTTTTTTCCCCACAAATATAGCTTTCTTTTGGTGGTATTTGATCACCTCTGCGTTTTTTATTTTTTGCGCTATAAACAAAAATAGAGCGACAATTTTGAAAAAAAATGCAATATTCTTTACTTTTTGCTATAATAAATACCCCCAAAAACATATATAAAAATTTTTTTTTCCTCCGTTTAGGCCGATACGTATTCTTCTACCTATTTTTGGTAAAAATCGATTGGTTTGCGCAAAATTTATAGCGTTTACAAAATAGGGGATAGTTTCATTGCATTTTTATTAATTTTTTTTTTTTTTACTACTAATGGCGGCGATCAGCAATTTTTTTCGTGACTGCGACATTATGGCGGACACTTCGGACAATTTTGACACATTTTTGGGACCATTGTAATTTTCACAGCAAAAAATACATTTAAATTGCATTGTTTATTGTGAAAATGACAGTTGCAGTTTGGGAGTTAACCACAGGGGGCGCTGTAGGATTTAGTGTTCACCTAGTGTGTGTTTACAACTGTACGGAGGTGTGGCTGTAGGACGGACGTCATCGATCGAGTCTCCCTATATAAGGGATCACTCGATCGATGCAGCGCCATAGTGAAGCACGGGGAAGCCGTGTTTACATATGGCTCTCCCCATTTTTCAGCTCCGGGGAGCGATCGCGACGGAGCGGCTATAAACGAATAGCCGCGCCGTCGTCCCGGATCGCTCCCCGAGCGAATCCGACCGCCGCATGTAGCGGGGGGGGGGGTCCCCCGATCGGACCCCCCACCCGCTAGAAGGCAGGGACGTCAAGGTACGCCAATGTGCCTGTACGTGCCATTCTGCCGGGAAGGGGTTAAAGTGGATGTAAACCCAAATTGTTATTTTTTTTATGTCACAATGTAGAGTATAAGATTTCCTATCATCTGTGCCCAGTCTTGCCACATATAGTTAACCCAGCTCTGAGCAATCCACTTTTATTGTTCAGTGAAAATTAACAGACTTCCAGATAAAAACCTGTCTAAATAAAAGTCCTTTCCGTCCCCTTGCTTCGAGTGACAGGGTTTTTACATATCTCGTGCACTAGCTTGGACACATGCACATTCCTGGATGTTTATCATAATATGGGGGGTGATCCACAGTTCATTGTGAGAGGTGATGTATGTCACTCGAAGCAAGGGGACGGAAAATACTTTTTATTTAGACAGGTTTTTATCTGGAAGTCTGTTAATTTTCGCTGAACAATAAAAGAGGATTGCTCAGAGCTGGATTAACTGTGTGGCAAGACTGGGCACAGATGATAGGAAATCTTATTCTCTACATTGTGACATCAAAAAAATAAATAACATTTTTTGGGTTTACATCCACTTTAACCCCTTCAGCCCCAGAAGAATTTACAGCCTTCCTGACCAGAGCACTTTTTGCGATTCGGCACTGCGTCGCTTTATTTGACAATTGCGCGGTCGTGCAACGTGGTACCCAAACAAAACTGACGTTCTTTTTTTCCCCTCAAATAGAGCTTTCATTTGGTGGGATTTTTTGCGCTATAAACAAAAAAAGTGACAATTTTGAAAGAAAAAACAATATTTTTAACTTTTTTGCTATAATAAATATCCTCAAGAAAAATATATATATTTTTTTTTTTCCTCAGTTTAGGCCGATATATATTCTTCTACATATTTTTGGTAAAAAAATTGAAATAAGCGTATATTGATCCGTTTGCTCAAAAGTTTATAGCGTCTACAAAATAGGGGATAGATTGTGGCATTTTTATTAATATTTTTTTTTTTACTAGTAATGGCGGCGATCTTGCGATTTTTATCGTGACATTATGGCGGACACTTTTGACGCTATTTTGGGACCATTGTCATTTATACAGTGATTAGTGCTATAAAAATGCACTGATTACTGTGTAAATGACACTGGCAGGGATGGGGTTAACCACTAGGGGGCAGTGGCAGGTAAGGGGTTAAGTGTGTCCTAGGGAGTGGTTCTAACTGTCTGGGGGCTGGGCTACAAGTGACAGGACAGTGATCACTGCTCCTGATGACAGGGAGCAGTAGATCGCTGTCCTGTCACTATGCAGAACAGGGAAATGCCTTGTTTACATAGGCATCTCCCCGTTCATGCAGCTCCGTGACACGATTGCGGGACAACGGCAGACATCGAGTCTGCGGGTCTCGTGGGCACGGTCACGGAGCAAGCGTTGGGTGCACGCGCAGCCGTGAGACTCCAGGACTGGCTATTTTCACCACATACTGAACTCCTCTAATTTCACCTGTGAGTTACTACTTGTTTTTATTAAATATATAATTTATACTGCACCCAGTCTGGCGCCCCTCTGTTCCTATTGAAGCCTGCGGTCGGCTGATGTCACAGAGCTGGTCCAGGCTCAGGAAAGATTGAGAGCCTGATCTGGCTACTCCCGCCCCCTTCACAGCCCAGCGACCCCAGTGAGAGTGGGGGGGCAGAACAGAGAGCAGGTGATTGAGTCACTAGTTCTCTGCTCAGGGAGCTGTCAGAAACGAGCAGTCAGCGGTGTTTGATCGCTCGGTTCTCAGTGTTGGAGCAGGTGGGGGGCAGATGCAGCATTGGACCGATGCTGCATCCAGTTAGGTAAGTATGATTCCAAAATTAAAATTAATATCTTACTTCTCTTTTAATGTAGAGAATGCGTGAGGGTTAAAACTCTCTCGGCCTTTACAATGACTTTAACCGCTTCAGCACCAGGCACTTTCACCCCTTCCTGGTGGGGGGGGGGGGGGAGTGTATGTGGGGTCTTAGTTCACCTTTACAATTTTCTGTAAAGATGAACTAACACTTTAACTTTAATGCTTTACATTCTAGCCAGCTGTTAACTTTTGCAGCAAGGCGATATGATCATTCTAATAAGTTATTTTTTAAGGAAGAAGTGATCAACTGAAACGTAGCTACCACTGTAATATCAGCCCAAAAAAATACAGCTGTTACGAACATAATGAAAATACATTTTTGCTCGGCTCTGTAATAAACCTGGCGTACGTGAATTTATTAAATCATCCATTAGATGAACAATACACCGTAAACTGCTACTTGCCTGTTTGTGAACAGCGAACATTTCTGTTCATGTATTGATTTGATCCTAAAGTGAAAACATACAAAAAAACGAGAGGTAAGTATAGTGGGGGCCAGGGAAGGTGGGGGGGGGGTTGTTGCATGGAAAGGGTGTACAGCAGGGATAAGCAATTAGCGGACCTCCAGCTGTTCCAAAACTACAAATCCCATCATGCCACTGCCTTTGGGTCTCATGCTTGTTGCTGTCAGAGACTTGCTATGCCTCATGGGACTTACATCCACTTTAACCACTTCAGCCCCAGAAGAATTTACCGCCTTCCTGACCAGAGCACTTTTTGCGATTCGGCACTGCGTCGCTTTATTTGACAATTGCGCGGTCGTGCAACGTGGTACCCAAACAAAACTGACGTTCTTTTTTCCCCCTCAAATAGAGCTTTCATTTGGTGGGATTTTTTGCGCTATAAACAAAAAAAGAGTGACAATTTTGAAAGAAAAAAACAATATTTTTAACTTTTTTGCTATAATAAATATCCTCAAGAAAAATATATAATTTTTTTTTTCTCAGTTTAGGCCGATATATATTCTTCTACATATTTTTGGTAAAAAAATTGAAATAAGCGTATATTGATCCGTTTGCTCAAAAGTTATAGCGTCTACAAAATAGGGGATAGATTGTGGCATTTTTATTAATATTTTTTTTTTTACTAGTAATGGCGGCGATCTTGCGATTTTTATCGTGACATTATGGCGGACACTTTTGACGCTATTTTGGGACCATTGTCATTTATACAGTGATTAGTGCTATAAAAATGCACTGATTACTGTGTAAATGACACTGGAAGGGATGGGGTTAACCACTAGGGG
The DNA here is from genome assembly GCF_905171775.1 of Rana temporaria. Classification (NCBI taxonomy): domain Eukaryota; kingdom Metazoa; phylum Chordata; class Amphibia; order Anura; family Ranidae; genus Rana; species Rana temporaria. Next base: position 34,619,325 of record NC_053495.1, on the reverse strand, counting down.
GCAGTGGCAGGTAAGGGGTTAAGTGTGTCCTAGGGAGTGGTTCTAACTGTCTGGGGGCTGGGCTACAAGTGACAGGACAGTGATCATCATGCCACTGCCTTTGGGTCTCATGCTTGTTGCTGTCAGAGACTTGCTATGCCTCATGGGACTTGTAGTTCTGCAACAGCTGGAGGACCGCCAATTGCTTAACCCTGGTGTACAGTGTTGGCCTTTACATTTTTTATGTAATGGTGAATTCAGGTTTTAATGCTTGCCTATCTAGTAGCTGAGGAGTTAAAGCTCCTTTTGTTTTTAGAAATGTCGACATTGCTTATCCAACACTCTTGGGTGTGTCAGGGTGTCCCACATGGTTCCTCCTAAAGCCTCGTACACACGATCCAATTTTATGGCCATACTTGTCTAATGGACGTGTTGTGTCGGATAATCCGACCGTTTGTATGCTCCATCAGACAATTATTGGCTGAATTAATGACGACAAAAGTTGGCTGTTCATGCTCACCAATTGTTGGGCAATAAATCTGTTACGAACAAAAAGGGGAGCATAGCCTCATGTAAAGATGAATAATAAATAATAAAAATGTACCATCATCCCAGTTACAGTAGAGAAAGGGGGAGAGTGGGGGCAAGGGAATAGTAGCTGAAGCTAAACCCAAAGCTACCCACTCAGTTGGTTTGGGGGGACTATCTCGGTACTGATGAAATTCAATAAACATAATAGTATAAAAAGTTTATTTATGTAAAAAAAAATGGAAAACAGACAATTGTACAGATCAATGATTCATAAAATCGACTTGATTTAAATCAAACCCGCCATAGCTGTATTGTTTAAAGCAGGGATATGCAATTAGCGGACCTCCAGCTGTTGCAGAACTACAATTCCCATGAGGCATAGCAAGACTCTGACAGCCACAAGCATGACACACAGAGGCAGAGGCATGGTGGGACTTGTAGTTTTGTAACAGCTGGAGGTCCGCTAATTGCATATCCCTGGTTTAAAGGATTAGTCCACCTAAAACTGATAATTAATTTTGCTGGGAAGACAAACCACCTGAACATTTCTTATATTTCTTGGGGACTTCACTTATGGTTATAAGGGGCTCCCACTCTGTTCGATTTTTGTTTATTTCATATTATGGGAAGAGTTGGAACACACAAAAGTGGACAGTAAGGCTACGTTCCCATCTGCTGCATGTGGCAAATGCACTCAAAATCGCATGCTTTCCTGACATGTACAGAAAGATGCTGCCATTTAACAGGCGCATATCAGTGCCATTGATTGTTAATGGAATCCTCACCCATCTGCTAATGCATGCATTTCTGCACCATGCGGTTTGGTTTGGTGCAATTTTGAAAAAGGCTCTGGGATTTCTTATGTACATTTCTTGTGCGTAGAGCAGCCCATTGAAATAAATGGGTTGCCCCTACATGCCACGTGCAGTAACATGTATGCGCTTCATCGCAACTGTATGGTGTGAATGGAGCCTAACAACCAAAACACCCACATGGGTAGGAATTATGGCAGGGAGACCTTTACTGTTGAAAGTATCAGAGACATCTTGATAAACAGGTAGTTGACAAAGGCTCCATATAAGCAATTTTATCACTTTTGTGTGGACTGACACTGGACTGAAACAGAATTACTGGTTTTGTCCACTTTTCTCTACCCCAGTGGTCATCAACCCTGTCCTCGGGGCCCACTAACAGGCCAGGTTTTATGTATTACCTTGACGGCGCTGCAGACTAGAATACTGCAATCACTGAGCAGCAAATGATATCACCTGTGATGTATTTCAGTTATCTTGCAAACCTGGCCTGTTAGTGGGCCCTGAGGACAGGGTTGATGACCACTGCTCTACCCAATGAGAAGGCTGCTACCATTTCTGGTACCAATGTTTTTGGTAGTCAAATTGAACTTGGCTTAGCCGAATCCTAGTTGCATGCACAGATTGTATAGAAACTGGGCCCTGGACATTACATTGCCCATATGAAGAAGGAAGGTTATTCAGCTGCTGCAAACAGAACCATCTATAAAAACATTTTGAGAAAAAAAAAATTTTTAGCTGCATTAATCTGCATGTAATTCAGTACTGTACATTCACTGATGCTATTGGCAAAAAGTATTAAAAATTATTTTTTAATTGATTAGCAAAACACACTTATTTTTTTTGTTTTTGTTAATTAAAACTTGCAGGCAATCGCGCTACTCTTTAACAGGACATTAATCATTATATAATTTTGTGAACTAATATTCACTTCAGTGCAGCCTTGCGTTGTGTTGATGACTTTTTTATAAGCTTGCGTTAAATCAGAGGTACAATTTATCCTTAGTTTTCCTCTTTTTAATTCCTCATTTGTAATGCTTTCAAGTGTGTTATGGAACAATTTTATATTTCATATAAGACTCATCCTTTCCATGTGGTGTAATTGTGTTTAATGAAATGCAGGCCGCCGATCAGATTAAGAAGCTGTATGAGCTCTTTCTGAAAGTTGATGCCACTCAGGTTGAAGTGAACCCCTTCGGTGAGACTCCGGAAGGACAAGGTGAGAAGGAACAATTGTTTAATTGTGTTTTTTTAAATCATCACGATTCCTTTCCTTAGAGGTCTGAACATTACAGTAAATTTGATTATTTTGTTATTGCTGAAAGATATCAAGCAGAGTATATATGAGGCTATCATGATTTGTATGCAAGTTCATAGATGCTAAGAGGTTGTTCATTCCATCATTAAAAACTTTCAGAAGAGATCGCGAGAATATAGCAAGGTTCCTATGACTGCAGTTCCCGGATCATTTCTTCCCCTTGATATTTTGGTAAAGATAGTTAGGAAAAGGCAAGAGTGAACCACAGGACGGAGAAGGACTATATAGCAAACAGCGGTTAGGAAGCTCCAGCTGTTCTTGCTTCCTAGTTGCCAAAAGTTTGTGGGTTCTTGACAATCGCACCTATATGAACTTGTTGGCTATTCCATTCCAAAACCATGGGCATTACTTTGCAGTTTCTGCACTCTCCTTGGTGGATTTAACAGCCTCCACTGTTAAGGGAAGAATTTCCACAAGATTTTGGAGTTTGCCTGTGGAAAATTGCACCCGTTTGGCTAAAAGGGTATTTGCAAGGTTAAAGTGATATTCAAGTCAAATGTAAAAAATAAACATGTTATACTTAGTGCCGGTTCACACTACAGCGACTTGGGATCCGACTTGTGTCGCCCCAAGTCGCGCGACATGAGAAATTCCATTGAAGTGATTGAGAGCCATCTTAGAGCCCTTTCACACTGGTGCGTTTTTGCCGTGTTTTCGCGGTAAAAATAGCGCTATTAAAACGCTCATAAAACGCTTCAAAAACGCCCCCTTCATTGAAATGAATTGAAAACGCTGTAAAAACGCGGTAAAATAGTGTTTTTACCGCTATTTTAACACTCCGCTATAGGCGTTTCCACTGTGAAAGGGCTCTTAATGTACACTACTGAAGTCGCTCCCACTTTAGAAAAGGTTCCTGTACTACTTCAAGGCAACTTGTACCCATTGATTTCAATGGAAGTTGCCTCCAAATTCGGATTACTGTCTTAACTGAAGCAACTTTACAGGAAGAGAAAATGTTTTTCTCAGGCAAACCCCTCCCTCACACAGAGCTGATTATTGTTTGATTGGCCACTGGTAGTGGTGCAACAGATCCTCATTGATCCGTGATCCATATACTACCTTATGAGCCAGCAGCCTCATTTGTATTTTATCTTCATATCTCATAGCACAGATTTTTACTATTTGTTTTGGTACCTACAGCCTGACCATACAGGGTTCGAATCTCGGTGAGTTTCCGCTGAACCCGCCGAGATTCGAACAGTCTATGGCCGGCCTTAGGCTTCTGGTGATATCGGTTAAACTCCTGTGAGGAGGGGGCAGGGACATAGCTTACTGGTGCTCTGTGTGTCTAGGGAGGCACACAGCCTGGCTCAGGACCGGACGAGAGTGTTCAAGCACCTGGCTTGCTACAAGAGGCACCCGAAAGAGGGAGGAGCCTACAGCACTGGGTACTGCCAGAAGAGGAGCCAGGCATCCTTTCTGTACAATATGGTTGCAAGGAGCCGTTTTATTAAAAACAATTGCCTTTAAAACAGAAAGCACAATAAATGGGTGTCCCTTTTCACCAATAATATTTTTCTTATAACTTAATTTAGTAAACTTCTATATATTTTAGTGTGGCGGATCTAGCGCTTTTGTTTTGTTTTTTTAAACAACATGGCGTGAGCTTTACATTTTACTGTCTGAAACAAGGGATTTCATGAATCTCCAGTTTGGTTTATCTTAAAAAAAAAAAAAAGTGTTTATCCGAATGACTAACAAGATTCATTATTCTTGTTTAGTGGCGATTTATACTTTTCATTATGTGACGTTAACACTTATCAATGTTCTTAGTGAAGGCTGATGTATCAAGTGTAGTTTTTAATGTGCACAACATCCATATATTAAACTCCACAGATCAATCCGGAGTACTTGACAATACCTTTTTTTCCCTCTTTGCAAAGTTTTTAAATCAATTTTTGTGCAAACTGTAGTAATCATTCTGTCTGCGCAGGCCGGTGCCACTTAATCAATGCCTGGTGAATTGGCAGCATGCTAAGGAGAAAATAGTCTTCTTCTGGAGATTAAAATCCTTAAGGTATTACTTTCATAACTAACAGGCATATTGCACAATGCTGAAGCCTCCAGCCTCGGCGCTCGTCAAATTACTTTGTGAGTTCTGGGAAACGCCATTTTTTTTGTCGCCAAATGAATTATGGGGCCACTTTTTCCTCACTGGGGGGGAGGGCATGCAACTTAGCTGTGCTGCATGCGCTGTAGGTACCCCTTAGTGTTTTAGATTAATTCTCGATTAAATATAAACTCCAGGCAAACTGCTAATTACACAGATGAAATACATATAAGGGAACTGTTTTACCTGCTAAATTATTTGTATTTCTGTCTATGCATTGCTGAAATTCACACATCTCTACCACACAGCACGGTCATGTCTGGCGTAGCAGTTAATGATGAGCTCCGGCATGTTCGCACACCCCACGTGCAGAGCCCGCCAGGAAGTCGGAACTGCGCTATGCTAATCACAGGCAGTGAGACATTGTCCCGATGCGCGGCTGCAGAGATCGGGAAATGTCTCACTGCCTGTGATTAGCGCAGGGCAGTGCCGACTTCCTGGCGGGCTCTGCACGTGGGCTGTGCGAACACGCCGGAGCTCATCCTTAGTCAGTTAATACAACTAGGTATTGTCCCCATCCCCAGCTTGTGAATATATAGTGAGAGAAGGAGAAGCAGTAGACTGATAATCTCATCTTTCTGCTCTATCCTTCTATCAACATGTTCATTGTCATCACTGAAGCAAAACTATCTGGCTCTGTAGTGCTGCGTTTCTCGATCTTAAAGCAGAGTTCCGCCGAATTATTTTTTATCAAAAGTCAGCAGCTACAAATACTACAGCTGCTGAATTTTAACATATGGACGCCTAGCTGTCCTGGCCGCCCGCGATATCGGAACCCGAAGCCGATCTGTCCCTCGGCTCTCGGGTGCTGCCGCCGCCATCTTTGTTAAGGGAATCATGAAGTGAAGCCTTGAGGCTTCACTTCCTGGTTCCCTACTTCACATACATACGTGAGTCGCGAGACCTGTGTGTCTCCCATAAGACAGCGGGGGGGGGGGGGGTTTGGGGAGAGTAGGCACAGTTCCAGAATGAGTCTATGGGACTGGAATAGGGCTTGACTGCAATCAACTGGAATTCCATTAACGGGAGGTCATCCAGGATACCCAAAATACACCTGGTGGGTTCAAGGGAAACTGTAATGTGAAATACAGAATTTATTGTATTAGTCACTGCCACCCAGTAACGGTGTAGCTTGGGACATCTCTACAATAGATGTATACGGTCCCCAGCTACAGAGGCACACCTATCGCAGAGAGGGGTCTTTAGGATACACCATTTCAAAGGGTGTAATGAACCCGGAGCACAATAAAAAGTTGTGAAAGACTCTGGGCAGTGTTGAGAGAGCTGTGTAGGATAGAGTAAAGGGCCTTATCCCAAAGCTCGTCTTCCAGCAGGTCTACATCATGTAGATGTTACTAGCCCAGCACTTTAAGACTAGTCCTCCTTACTATATGTCAGAGACGGACAAAAAATTAGTGTTTAGCAAAAAGATAAGTTGAATTTCATATATATTTATTGATACTCTTTAAAGTTCCAGACAATCAGCCTAAAGGGGTTGTAAAGGTAAAAAAAAAAAAATTCCCTAAATAGCGTCCTTTACCTTAGTGCAGTCCTCCTTCACTTACCTCATCCTTCAATTTTGCTATTAAATGCCCTTATTTCTTCTGAGAAATCCTCACTTCCTGTTCTTCTGTCTGTAACTCCACAAAGTAATGTGAGGATTTCTCCCTGGTGTAGAGTGTCGTGCTCGCCCCTCCCTTGGACTACGGGAGAGTCAGGACGCTCTCTACGTTGCAGATAGAGAAAGGAGCTGTTTGTTAGTGGGCACCCTGACTCTCCAGTAGTCCAAGGGAGGGGGCGAGCATGACACTCCACACCAGGGAGCATTACTGTGTGGAGTTACAGACAGAAGAACATGAAGTGAGGATTTCTCAGAAGAAATGAGGACATTTAAAAGCAAAATGGAAGGATGGGGTAAGTGAAGGAGGACTGCACTAAGGTAAAGTAAGACATTTTTTTTTTACCTTTACAACCCCTTTTTAATAGTTGAAATACATATATGGGCTTGTGCTTCTTTTAAGCCTGTTTTGTGAGTTGAGGCCCCTCACTGGACTGTACTGCCAGGTCCTTGACTTCATACTGCAGCACAGCTTGAAGAACACATCCCCAGCCTGTTGATTATAAAGCGAAGGAGAAGGAGCACATGGAGTAGTTATTTTTTGTTAAGGTTTTTCTTAAGGCCGGTCACGTGAGGTCCTCTTTGGATCTTCTTTAGTGGTTCGCTGTCATCAATGATGCCAAGAGTGGCACTGATGGGAATGCCAATGTTTGTATCATTGCATTTAATTGCAGGGCTCTGTGGTAATGGGAACTGTGGCACCCTGCACTCACAGTATGTCCTCAGTCTTCCAGATTAATTAGTGCTGGATGGAACACGAAGGACCTTTAATGGTCTGAACAAATTATTGTGCACAGCTCTGGATTGTAGGTAAGTATTGCAGACAGTTTTTTTTTTTTTTCTGGTTTCCTTTTATTTTGGGGGGCCACCTTTTTTTTTTCTTTTCTTTTTTTTTTATCTGGATTGGCTTGAACATGTATAATAAACACGCTGTTTGGAGCAATTCACTGTTTGGGTTTATATACACTTTACGAAAAAGAAGAACCAGATGCTTGTAATCTGATGATGTGCAACTCCCTTGGTAATTCTAGTAATTTTCCTCTTACTTGAGGCTCTGCTTTATTGTGACAATCCGCCCCAGAAGGGTTAAAGATGTTGCTGACAATGGGCCAAATATACTTGCCCTGGAAGAATAATTCTGTGTTGCTGTGTTCGCAATAGAACAAGAAACTTGGATTTTTCATTATGTCCAAATTCCTCTCTGAATTGCGGCGGGGCCGTTCATCTTGGCACGAGAACTCTTATATCCACACGTTAAACAGTAAAATCACCTAATTAAACACTATTAAATGAAATGTACAGTATATGGCTTTCATTAGCAACATCTAGTTGGCTGGAAGTAAATCCACAGGGTTTCCAACAATGGTGATCGTTTTTTCTCTGTAACTTCGTGCCAGATTGCAGAAGGACCCTTTAAAGTATTCGCGGAACGAGGAAATAAAATGAACACTTCAAGTGTAAAAATAAACTGGCATAATTAAGGCGTACACTGGATAGTATGGTATAAAATAGTCACTCAACTTCAAAGCAAAGCTTCGGTTTTGTTAAAGCATACTTCTATTCTGAAAATCACCACCATTATCAGTCCCATACCCCCTCATGCACTATTTTAATATTTTTTTTGTATTTCCCTAAAAGTGGATGTAAACCCAATTTTTTTTATGTCACAATGTAGAGTAAAAGATTTCCTATCATCTGTGCCCAGTTTTGCCACACAGAGTTAATCCAGCTCTGAGCAATCCTCTTTTATTGTTTAGTGAAAATTAATAGACTTCCAGATAAAACCCTGTCTAAATACAAAGGACTTTCCTCTCTCCTTGCTTTGAGTGACAGGTTATTTACATATCTAGCTTGGACATGTTTATCATATGTTTATGTTATGTTTATCATAATATGAGGTGATCCACAGTATAAAAAGTGAGAAATCCACCCATTCCCCCACATAACACAACCTGGTAATATACAATGAACTGTGAATCACCTCATATTATTATGTAATTGGGTCCCCTATATCACCTGAAATACCTGGCTGATCCTGCCTGGGGTTTTGCACCCCCACCCCTTCCTGTAAATTGACCACAGTTTATTATGGCTGCTGAGCCCTGACACTATGGTCAGTTAAACTGCCTCCGTCATCCGCAGATCTCCTCTGTCCTCCCCCAGCCTGTCGGCTCCGATCTCTCCCTGGCCCTCCCTTCCTGCTGGAATCATAACTTGGTGTTGGCGCTGCAATCCCCTTTGTTATAATAAGTGATTTGCCCCTTTTTGTGTTTTGTAAAAAAAAATGCAGCTACATACCTTTTTTTTAGTGCTGCTCGGCGCTCATGTGACTGGCCACCTCTCTTCTCTTCCTTACTGATGACAGTGGGGGATTCTGGGCTCCATCCGCTTAGCTGTCAAATCAAGAGAGGAGGGAGGCAGCCGGTCACGTAAGCATCGAGCAGCGCTATAAAATAAGGTATTTAGCGGCGTATTTTTTACAAGACACATACACTGAGGCAAATTATTTACTCTAAAGCCTCATACACACGTTTGGATTTTCCGATAACAAATGTTGGATAGCATGCTTTCAAATTGTCCAACAACAAATGTGTGGTGTTGGATTTTCCGATCGTGTGAACAGAAGTCAGTCGGAAAAAAATGCATAGTACAAACACGCATGCTCAGAAGCAATGCTAACCATAACACAACACTAGCAGAAGTTGCTCAAAGGGTGGCGCTAAAGAGTTGAAAAACCTAGTAGTTTTGTATTTGTTGGCTGACAAAGTTTTGCCGTCTGTATGCAGAACAAGTTCACGGCCAACGCCCTACGGTCAAAATTCCACGGTTTTGTCCGATGGAAATCCGAGTTTGTGTGTGTATGGGGCTTTACAAAGGTGTTTGTAGCACCAATACTAAGTGGCTTCACAAGCACTTTAAATCTACTAGTACATCTATGGGCTCTTTCACATGGGCAGCCCGTTCAGGTCCGCCTGTCAATTTTTTAGGCGGACCTGAACGGGCGTTCCATGCTCCTCTATGGAGCCGCGGATGTCAGCGATGACATGCCCGCTGACATCCGATCCGCCAAAGTGTGGAGGAGGAGGAGGAGGAGGAGGAGGAGGAGGAGGAGGAGGATTAAACGGCTTTAATACCCAGGCATATCCTCAGAAAACTGACAACAAATCGAAATTCCTGAACGCACTTGGGCAGAACTCCAAAACAAATCTAGGAAGGGTTAAACAGCCCAGCGCAACATAAACTTGTCCCCTAATGACTGAGCTACAGTGGGACTAATTAATTAGCGGCAGCACAGATTTGAACGATGTGCTGAAAGTCGCTGTAACTAGCTTGTCTAATGGTAATTAAAAGCATATTAAGATGCTTAATTTCAGCCATCATAGGAAGAATCTGTTAAGATTATTAATTAATCTTTGATTCCGACACAAAGGAATCGAGTGGAGATCATTCCAGTTGGTGATACATTTCTAAACCCAATGGCCAGGGAACCTAAGGTGGCGTTGGATGTAAAAGCCCGCCATGCACCTGCGTGAATTTGACTGTGCCTAGCTAAAGTAGATTTAAAAACCCTAATTTGATTAAATTTGATTTTACAAATTTCTGTGTATTATAAACAATTCCCAAGTTTTTTTTTTTTTAATTATAGTTTATACTTTTTTATTTTATTTTTTGCATCTTGTAGCTGTGTCTCTTCTCCAACTTCTTTGCAGCCAATTCCCATCTACGTGCGTGCGCGCCAGTGGCAAATAGAATCTTGATTGGAAGCGAAAGCCATTCCAGGATTACCAGGAATTATTTTAAATGTAAAAATACTGAACCTGAATTTTGAAATTACATTGATTATGAGATTTTAGTGATTGGCTTTACATATTGTTTATTGGGGGGTGCTGGAATCTGTAGTGGCTGATATGAATGCTATAGAAACCAAGAAGAATGGCGGCACATTCAGAAGTAAAATAAAACTATCCCCTATTTGGTGGACGCTATAAATTTTGCGCAAACCAATCAATAAATGCTTATTGCGATATTTCTGTTAAAAAAAAAAATAGAATACGTATCGGCCTAAACTGAGGAACAAACATTTTTTTTGATATCTTTTTGGGGGATATTTATTATAGCAAAAAGTTAAAAATATTGATTTTTTTTCAGAATTGTCGCTCTACTTTTGTTTATAGCGCAAAAAATAAAAACCGCAGAGGTGATCAAATACCACCAAAAGAAAGCTCTATTTGTGGTGAAAAAAGGACGTCAATGTTTAGGGATCACGTCGCATGACCGCGCAATTGTCAGTTAAAGCGACGCAGTGCCGAATCGCAAAAAGGGACCAGGTCCTTTGCCTGCATAATGGTCCGGGTCTTAAAGTGGAGTTTCCATCCCCAAATTTTTTTTTCATTATTGTGCTCATTAGACCTAAAAAAGAAAAAAAAAATGTTTTCTACTCTACATCTGGAAATGCCTGTTGCTATGCAGTCCCACAAAATCTGCCTTTGCAATCACCTAGGATCCTGACATCATCTCCCTCTAATGCTCCTGGGAAATGTGTGTCATCATTTCCCAGGATGCAGTGCGCTACCCAATTATCACTCCCCATCCAAGACTTCCAGGAAGTAAGTGCTTGTGGGCTTCACAATGCCCACAAGAAAAATGACAACGGTGTGGACATAGTTTTATAAACTATCTTTTTTGAATAACTATGCAGAGCGGTGGCGGATTGTAAAATAGTAAGTGACCGGATTTATATTATAAAAACGCATGATGAAAGGACATACATTTAAAAAATGCTAATTGTGGTTGGAACCCCTCTTTAAAGCGGGGGTTCACCCTATAAACAGAAAGAAAAAAAAAGTTTTTCTTCTAGCATTAAATGAGGCATAGTAGCGCGAGCTACAGTATGCCTGTCTTGATTTTTTTTATCCCCGTACTCACAGTGCAATCCAACATTGAAGATTCCGTCTCCCCACGGGGAATTGGCGCTCCTATCCAGACGGAGGATGATTGACGGCCGGCTCTGGCACGTCACGCTTCTCCGGAAATAGCCGAAATAGGCTTGGCTCTTCACGGCGCCTGTGCATAGTCTGTGCGCAGGCGCCGTATAGCGCCGTGAAGAGCCGAGACCTACTCCGGCTGTCTTCGGGGAGCGTGACGTGCCAGAGCCGGCCGTCAATCATCCTCCGTCTGGATAGGAACGCCCATTCCCCGCGGGGAGACGGAATCTTTAATGATGGATTGCACTGTGATTACGGGGATAAAAAAATCAAGACAGGCATACTGTAGCTCGCGCTATTATGCCTCATTTTATGATAAAATGATGCTATGGAGGGTGAACCACCGCTTTAAGTGGTTAAATGGTGTGTGGCCCTTTGAGCACTACCTGCAGCTTCTCCATTTACCCCCCCCCCCCCCTTTTTTTCCACCTCTTTTCTTTCCTTCAATTCGAACCGTCTATGGCCAGCTTACCCTCTTCTATTCTATTGTATCTGTACTATCTCTCCCTTTAGATTGTAAAGCACTGTGCTATATAAATCCTAAAGAATAATATGGATTTGAAGTTACAGACAATATTTGGGACAGTGCACCAAAGTGAATACAGATGTATACTGAGTCTGTCAGTTTCTAGCACCCTATCGCTTCTGAAGTCGGCATGTGTCAGAAACATGCACTGCGCAAACCATTTTAGCGTACATGTGAAGAAGGCCTCGGGACAATGCTAGAAAAAAACAAAACGCTTTTCCTGCTGCTGATTTTCTGCTATGATGTTTGGAGGGCCTTCTTCCAGACAATGATTCATGAGCTCCAGGACGTGAAGTCTTCCATCAACATTTACACTGAGATGATGCAGAAATTATCTGCTTGGTGTGAAATTTTTCACTAAAAGCAAAAAACCTTCACTCTTGCCTGAACTCCCTTTGTGGGCAGACCTGTAATATAGTATAGTAAGAGCAGCCCAAAGAGTAACATTATATTTACAATGAAATCTATAACCTACACTCCAGCTAGTGGACCTCAGGTGCATATTAAAGTGGAGGGTCACCGAAAAAAAATCATTTTTTAACATTAGATTGAGGCCAAGTATGCGAAGCAGAATCGGGTGTTTATTTTAAAATCAATGCTGTACTTACCGTTTTAGAGATCGATGTTCTCCCGCCGCTTCCGGGTATGGGCTGCGGGACTGGGCGTTCCTACCTGATTGACAGTCTTCCGACGGTCGCATACAGCGCGTCACGAGTTCCCGAAAGTAGCCGAACGTCGGTGCACAGGCGCCGTATAGAGCCGCACCGACGTTCGGCTTCTTTCGGCAACTGGTGACGCGCTGTATGCGACCATCGGAAGGCTGTCAATCAAGTAGGAACACTCATTCCCGAAGATCATACCCGGAAGCCACGGAGAACATCTATCTCTAAAACGGTAAGTACTGAATTTGTTTTAAAATAAACACCCGATTCTGCTTCGCATAATTGGCCTAAATCTAATGTTACATTTTCTTTTCCGGGTCAACTCCCGCTTTAACTGCTGCAAACTGTCCAGGCATTGTGTTGGTGCTGTGCATCACTCCCGTTTCGGGTAGGGCCTGCACATGGATGCAGTGAATGGTGCATGATGCAGATGGCCAACGCCTTCTATGGCCAGGCCAGCACATGCATAATTTGCTACATTGTTTCCAAAATGCCATGCTACATAAACAATGCTGAGTTCCTGGGTAAGCCGCAACAGTGAGAAGTCTTCTTCTGAGATCTGTAGCGATATTTCACAGTTTGATAGCAGAGATGTTGTAAGTTACTCTTACCCTGTTTCCCCAAAAATAAGGCCTACCCTGAAAATAAGACCTAGCGTTATTTTCCAGGAGGGCTGCAATATAAGCCCTACCCCGAAAATAAGCCCTAGTTAAAAATGTTTGTAAAATCCTATAATCCACTCTATTACAGTAGTATATAATGTACAATGTGTGTGTTTCTGTAATATAATTGCAGGGAAGAGAGCTCCGGCGGGTAACAGAAGCGCAGAGCCGCTCTATAACAAATGTATTTGGCACAATTATATTACAGAAACGCACACATTGTACATTATATACTACTGTAATAGAGTGGATTATAGGATTTTACAAGCATTTTAACTCAGTTCACACTGGGGATTCCTGACAGGCAGGGAGGGAGAGAAGACCGCACATTACATGGTAAGACCTACCCCGAAAATAAGCCCTACTGTGTCTTTTGTTGCCAAAATTAATATAAGACCCAGGCTTATTTTCGGGGAAACACGGTACATAGTTTGTAAGGTTAAATAAAGACACCAGTCCATTCAGTTCAACCTGTGTGGGTGTGTTTATGTCAAAATTATGTCCCATATTCAGTGCCGATCCTGACCTCCCTGGGTTGAGAAGCGGGGGGGGGGGGGGGGGTTTGGGTCTGGCGCTGCCGACAGTGACATGTCACAATAAAGATTAAAGTTGAAAAGTCGGGGGAGGGTGTGTTCTGCTGTCGGAAATGACATCGTACATTAAAGTGAGAAGCGGGGGGTGCTGACTTTGTACCTCTTTTTCCATGCAGCAAGCGAGTTGAGAAGCGAGGTGAGGGGCCGAAAATGACTTCTCACAAGGCGGGCCCTTCCGCCGCTTTGTGGGGCCCTAAGCGGCTTGCATAGTGAGCCTATAGGGCGGATCGGCCCTGCCCATATTCCTGTATATTTGAGTTTAATATGCCCATCTTTTGTTTTTTAATTCTCAAACTTTCCGCTGACACCACCATTTGTGGAAGGGTGTTCCTCATCCATACCTCTCTGACAGTAAAGAACCCATTACCCAGTTCAAAATGGAACTAAACCCTCCTATCCTTTACAGCAGGGGTGCCCAACCTTTTCAAGGCCGAAGGCCACTTAAGCGACTTGGTAACCAAATGGGGGAAACAATGAGCAGAGTGGGCAGATGACAGGTCTGTGTCCAGTCTGCATATGCAAAGCAGACAGACAGCCCAATCTACTCTATCGGCCTCTGATCCAATCGGATGAAAGGGGACGGATGCACTTTTTTTTTTTTTTTTTGCAGAAAGGATTGGAGGTAGGCAGGTGTAAACGGACAAAAATCTGTTTACACCTGCCGCTTCATAGAGGTGAATGGAGGGTCCGGTTGGGTCAGACCGATCATGTGAAAGAGGCCTAAGTCTGCTTTTACACTGATGGTCTGCGATCTACCCACACCAGTGCAGGTGTGGTGTGGGAAAAGACGCTTGCTTCTTCTACCGACGGCTTCATTCACAACACTGATGCTCTGGGATAGCAGGTCGGCAATCTGGGCTTGCCAACAAGCTATCCCAGAGCAGGAGGTCGCGGGCCACATCAGAGGGCTCCGCAGGTCACATGTGGCCCCCGGGTCACTGGTTGGGCACCCCTGCTCTACAGTAAGGGAAGCTGTCATTTGATGGCTTGACAGTTTGGTTGAGAGTACAAGCAACTGTGACTGTTCTAATTCAAAGCATGAATTGACTGTAACTGTTTTGGGAAGTAGTAATATTGATGGGTTTAGTTCCCCTTTGAAGGACATGTTCAGAAAACTATGTTCCAGACCATCTCTCTAGCCCACTAAATATGCTAAGCTAAGCTTTTTCCTGCACCCCCCCCCCCCCCCCCCATTTGTATGCTCTCCTCCAATATATAGCACCCTCCCACGTTGTCTACATCCCTGGGCTGCTTATTGCTTATGCCTGCTAACTAACATCCCATAGACTCAAATGAGATGTGCCCATACAGCAGGGGCAACTTCCCATTCAAGTCTATTGGACAATGATGTGCAATTGCACTTTGTTGCAATGTGTAAGGTGATTCAGATACATATTAGAAGTGCCTGTCATTCCATTATTGGCCCTATAGGGTCCAAAGCCCCTCTATAAAAAAATGTTGTCCAATATAGTCCCTGCATGTATCGCCTTAGTTTCACCATCAGTCTGCCAAAAAAGACTTGCGCATGGAGGGAAGATCAGAGGACTATGTCAGAGGAAAGATGGCTACTACTAAAATGGCAGTTATGCCCCTTCGATCTTTACCCCCATCATTCCTAAGCCCTAGGTGTGTGAGCATGTGATAGAAAGAGGACCTCATTGATCAGGGGGCAGTTAGTAGAAGGCAGACGCAAAGGATGACTCTGCCAAGCAGCTCCCGGTTAGTTTCTTGTGGAATTGTTACCTCCTTCAAGGGAATTTGGCGCTATTTCTTCTACCTTTTTTATACATTTGTTCCCATATTAAATGGAAAGATTATCCCCCTCCCCTCTCACCTCTGTGATCATGGTGGTATCTCTCGCACATTGGCTGTGAATTAAGATTGCTGGCCATGAGTGTTTGTTTTTTTTTTTTAAATTTAGAACATTTGATTTTGTTTTTATAGGAAGTGTGCTGCAAACAATAAAAAAATAGGTCCATTATGTGAAATCTATTCCATGGACAGTAGAATTGGCACTTTGTGTGAAACCAAAGTATAATGCCGCGTACACACGATCGGACATTCCGACAACAAAACCGTGGATTTATTTCCGACGGATTGTTCGCTCAAACTTGTCTTGCATACTCACGGTCACACAAATGTTGTCGGAAATTCCGAACGTCAAGAATGCAGTGACGTACAACACTACAACAAGCCAAGAAAAATTAAGTTCAGTCATTCCGAGCATGTGTCGAATTGATTCCGAGCATGCGTCGGAATTGCATACAGACGATCAGAGTTTCCAACAAGAACTTTTGTTGTCGGAAAAATTGAGAACCAGCTCTCAAACATGATTAAAAAAATAGGAAAGGGGAACAGAAAAGCACTGACATTTGCCAACATCCGAAATATTGAATAGAAGGGAGGTTACTGCTAAGGGCAGTGACAAGGCAGACTTTTAAGGCAAAACAGGAACATAGGGTTTAGAAAAATATAAACTTTTAATTACAAAAATACAATAAAATACACAAAGAAAATACAAAGTATACGTTCAATTGCAAAAATTCCTTTTCGTCTCGTCTACGCGTTTCACCTTTTGGCTTCCTCAGGACGAGGTTAGGAGAATTTGACAGTGAGATATTCCTTATTTCATTAATCGGAATGATCGATAGCCATCCATTGCACCAGGGACATTTATGGTCGCAGACATACCATCAATATACAGCTTAGTATAGCCAAACAAAGAGGAATTCCTCTAAATGACATCAGACCCAACGCATAGTCCATCGACAGGAGTAAGATCTAGCAAGTTGCCAGAACCACACACAGACCCGGGACCAGAAGGGCAGGGGGCAAAACCAAGATGGGGGATATGTCCAAAATGGGCAGCCACACTGCAGTATCCATTATAGGACAAACCAGTAGGTTAAGAGCCTCTCGGATGGAAGGATGTTGTACGTCCCGGGGGGATAGCCTGTGTGTGGTTCTGGCTACTTGCTAGATCTTACTCCTGTCGACGGACTATGCGTTGGGTTTTGCCTTAAAAGTCTGCCTTGTCACTGCCCTTAGCAGTAACCTCACTTCTATTCAGCTCTCAAACATTTGTTGTCGGAAATTCCGACAGCAAATGTCCGATGGAGCGTACACACGGTCTGAATATCCGAACAAAAGTTTACATCGAACATTTGTTGTCGGAAATTCCGAACGTGTGTCCTTTAGATGTGTAGAGCATTTTGCCCCAAAACAGCTGCTATCTGTGTGGGGTTATGACAGGTTTCCTTTAAACAGTATGACGCTTATGGCACAAAATCTTACAGGTATTTTAAGACTCAATCAAAGCTACCGTATTTTCCGGCGTATAAGACGACCTTTTGCATCTAAAATCATGCCCCAAAACTCAGGGGTCGTCTTATACAGCCCTCAAAATTTCCACTCGCCTACTAGCATTTGGCGAGTGGATTTAAGCTGGGGGCGAGTGATGACAGGGCTGCATGACCAATCTCCCTCCAATCTGTGCCTACACTTAGAGTCCCGATGACATTGGCGGCCGAAGAGGAAAGGTGCATGCTCGGGAAAAGTAGTCTGGTGAGCCGCGCACAGGCAGAGCAGTACACAGGTGCTCTCCTTACAATTCTCATTAAGCCATGGGACCTAACAGTATGACCTCTCTGAGCCTGCCCCCCTCCCCCGGGCCCCGACCAATGTAGCTGGAGAGCAGAAAGTAATGAGTGAGGTGGAGGATTGCAAAAATTACCACTCCGGTGCAGTGCTCACTGAAAGTTGCCCTGACATGAGAGCGGCAGCCTTCTAGTTTGTGCAGTTTTCTTCTCCTTGTGCTCTATAAGTGTCCAGCAGTTTAGCCTGAGCACTGTGAACAGACTGGTCTCAATGTGTGCTGTGCGCTGTCAGTGTGTGCTGTGCTATGGTGTCAATGGCTGTGCAGTTGTGTGGATCTCAGCGCTGGATTGTACTCCTCCCGCTGTGCTGCAGCTCCTCTCCTCTCTGCCAGCCTGAATAAAAGGGGGAAGTGGGGACATGTAAGCGTGGAGCTGCACACACAGGCTCCTGATGAGATGAATGGGAGAGAGAGGATGGATGGGAGTTGCAGAGGAGACAGGAAGAGACACAGTTCTAGTGCCCTGTCCCTCTGGTCTGCCCCCAGTGCCCTCTCCCTCTGGTCTGCCCCCAGTGCCCTCTCCCTCTGGTCTGCCCCCAGTGCCCTGTCCCATTTTGTTAAAGTTGTTGGTAATATTTAATTTTGTAACTTGATTCTGCATAAAACATTGTCATTCCATGAGATAATCTACGAGGGCGTGTTTACGGGTGCAATTAGGCGCAGGGCAGTGTATGAATTAGGTGGGGCAACTGGTGGCGAGTAACTCTTGAGGCCTGGCTAGTAGCTCAGGACTTGAAATTTTGAGCCCTGGTCTTATACACCGGGTACCTGTGTGTCAGATGGCGGCCATCCATTTTTCAAAAGCCGCGCCGCCTCCTCAGACTGTTCCGTGATAGGCGGAACACTAATTTTCCCAGCAGAGCCTCTGTTCAGTGTTCCGCCTATTACGGATGCCATCTCATCCTCGGCCTTGGACGAGAGGACATCCATGATAGGCGGAACACTGAACAGAGGCTCTGCTAGGAAAATTAGTGTTCCGCCTATCACGGAACAACCTGAGGAGGAGGCGCAGCTTTTGCATAATGGATGCCCGCCGTCTGACATACTCTGCAAACAGGAGAAGGTAGGGAGATCGTCGAGGCAGGGAATGGAATGGCACAGTGAGGCATGTATAATGGCACAGTGAGGCATGTAATAATTGCACAGTGACGGGTCGTCTTATACGGTGACTATATCCCAAAACCAACATTTTAGCTGGAAAATTAGGGGGTCGTCTTATACGGCCAGTTGTCTTATACGCCGGCAAATACGGTACTTGTAAATCTGAATGTTTCAAATGGGACACAAAGTGTTTTCCCAGCAACATGGATTCACCACTCGGATATTAGATCTAAATTCTAAAAGTAAAAAAACGATAGGCTTTTATCCTCTTCCAATTCAGGGATTACTGCTTATCTGTAGCTGCTATAAACCTGCCAAAAACAGCACACGGCTCCTTCTATTTTTCAATATGAGAATTGTAAGTCAATTTTTTGCTGTAGTCTAACTTAATAGGAATTTGTACCCACAGCGCACCGCGCACCAGATCAGATATTTGCACTGTAAGCAGAAGCACGGTAAAATACAACTTCGTAGTTCTATTTTTTTTTTTTTATTATTTCGAGAAAATTGTATCAGCTTATCTGAAAGAGGGCAAGGCGCATAATTTAATTCCAGGAGCGCCATTAGGAAATAACAAAGGTAAATTACGAATGGAGGTTCTCGCAAAAGATACCGTCAGCACCTCTCTTGGTTTTCAGAGAGGGGCCAATACAGCTAATCTATCATTTTTAGGCACAAGAAAAAGCGCTTTGAATCCCTAGTTAGGGATATATTTTGATTTCTTATGACTAAGCAGGGGAAAATGAGATTCTAAGATGCGTAAATCATGACAGGACACTCCAGCTTCTCACATCTTACCGCCAAGCTGTTTTAACATCTTGTATCTCTCTTTGCTCCTGGTATGTCCAATTGAGTTTGCAGGCCTTGTGATTGTGTAGGCGTTGTTTCATTTCCCAGATGATGTCAGGTGAGCTTACGGTTCAGGCATCACGAGTGGGATGACTCTTGTACCAAGCTTGTCAGAAATGTAATCCCTTTTTTAGGCAGCTAACACAAGCTAGGACCCGTCTTCTACAAAGGTATAAAATCTTTTTTTTTTTTTTTTTTTTATAAATTCAGTATGTATTATCAACTTTACCAGGCCTAATAGTTTTTCAACCATACACCTAACCTTAAAAGAGAAGTAAGCGATTTTTTTTTTTTTTAGAATCCTACCTACCTAGGTGGATGCAGCATCAGTCCCCCGCTCTAAGACTAAGGCCACTTTCACACTGGTGCGGGAGCCGCGGTGGCAGTATAGCGCCGCTAAAAATAACGGTGCTATACCGTCGGATTTGCCACGGGATTCGGCCGCTAGAGGCCGATAAAAGGTCGATAAAAGGTTAATACCGCCCGCAATGCGCCCCTGCAGAGGCGCATTGCGGCCGGTATTGCCGCGATTCCCATTGTTTTAAATGGGAAGGAGCGGTGAAGGAGCAGTATACACGCCGCTCCTCTCACCGCTCCAAGGATGCTGCTGACAGGAGATTTTTTTTGTCTCCCGCCAGCGCATCGCCTCAGTTCGAAAGCCCTCGGGCTTTCACATTGAGTATGCAGTGCAGGAGTTTTTCAGGCGATATAGCAGCGCTATTTTTTAACGATGTACCGCCTGAAAAACTCCTCAGCGTGAAAGGGGCCTTACCGGAAAAAAATATATATATTTAAATCTAGAGAGTGAGGATTAAAAGTTCTATGGCATGTCCCTTTTAAACCCCCATAGCTATTCATACCTCTCATATGCACTTTAGCTGTCCGTCGGATCTAAGATGGTCAAATACGATTTGACTTAACAGTTAAAGTACCACTATGTGTAAGAGTTGCCATCTGTTCCTGGCAATATTATTCAGGGAATGCAGTGTTTAATGGTATAATAATAATGAAAAAAGCCAATTAAAGTTAAGTAACTCGTCTCGGCCTTGATTAAGTTGTTTACTTGTTGGGATTAAATAATGGGTTAATCTCGAGCTGTCTAGAACGGTTTGGTGAGGCGCAACATTGCATTATTCTGTTATCAGGAAATATTGCTCTATTAAACTTCCATATTGTAAGCAGTATGTGGAATCCATTTGCCTAATCCCATAATACAGATATCTGTAAACTGCAGCGTTTTAGAGGCAATTTCCAATCAATCATGGGGAACCGTGTGTGTGTATGTCTGTGTGCTTTCTTTAACTCTGTAAAGTAACAAGATACTACCACTTTATGCACAATAAACGAAAAATAAACTTTTTTAATTTTGAGGTTTACAACCTCTTGAATTCACCAGTTCCCAGAATATCCTGGAGGACGGATATCTATTACTTGGTATTTTAACACGTTTTGGAGATTGGCAACTGTACTTGGATTTGTCGATGGGCAAATGCAGCTTGTTTTCAGGTGCACTCGTTGGCATTTGACATCGGGTCGAGACGCTTTCCAAGATCACTCATCGCTTATTAGCAGGTGGATTTGTCCTGCAGTTGCCCATCTTCCAAGCTACATCAACCAGCTTCATGTTGCTTTTGCATTCCCATTGGCTTGTGTCAGGAGAGAAGTAGTTCTGGTGCACACAAGTCATATGACACAGGCCCAACCTTCTACATTGAGAACCTTTATATAATTGTGGCTTGATGTAATGCAGTTAATTGGCTGAGCTTTGAACAATGTTCACAAAGGGGTCTCAATCTTTCTTCCACCTGATGACAAATCAAAATTAAAGACTCCATTCTCTCAGATCCATGGTCACCTTTAGCGGTGACCTTACAAAACGACCATGTGATCCACTTCGATGCAATTTGAAAAAATAAAATGGGCTCCATTAGCACCGCATTGAATTACATGATTTCTGTGTGATTCGTAGTGTGAACCAAGGCTAAAGGTTAAATTGGCCAATGTCCTAAAATCAAGATTTTGTCTTGGGCTTGGTTCACACTGCCGTGACCTGAAAGCCACACGACTTAGTGAGACTTTAACAGGAGACGTCCTGGCGGCTTGAGCACTACTTTGAGGCACAAGTCGCATAGAAGTCTATGCGAAAAAATAATAGCCCAAAACCCCAATCGCATTCTGCGATCCACAAATCAAAACCTACTCCAGATACCCAAAGCCAGATACAAGTCCAAAGGAGATCGAAGATTTGCAGTCCAGGGACCTCAGCTGTGGAATGCGTTGCCAACTACCATCCGGCTGGAGTTGGACTACTTGGCCTTCAGGAGAAAGATTAAAACCCATCTCTTCTGAGGTTAAGGAGCTTCCTTACCCCTGGAATGGAGACAGCGCCCAGAGGCGATTCAGTTCGCATGTGTTGCGCTTTACAAATTTTTCACTCACTCAGTCGATTTAAAGTAGTACAGGGACCTTTTCTAAATTCAGATCGACTTTTGTAGTGATAATTAAGACAGCTCTCATTGACTAATGAGGGATTTCACATGTCACACATCTTGAGGTCTCACAGGTTGGGTCCCAAGTCGCGGCAGTGTGAACCGAGCCTTAGACAGACCACATCTCTTAATGCGGACTGAAAGCTTTTGTAGAACTTTTCTGTCCAAACAATGGGACCACAAAGTGAAAACTCACCTGGATGTAGCTTTCTGCTTCTGAAAGTGTTTGATATTTCTAGCTTTCTATCCACACATCTTCCATGTCTTTATGGAAAGAACATATTGTTCCACGTCCATGGTCTTCTATGTTTCTAAGCACTTAGAACTTTATCATCACGTTCTTTATTCCTTTCAATAAATATTACAATACCATTGATCATTTTGTTTTTCTTTTGCCATAAACCTGATTAGCGTCTCAAAATAATGAAGAATTAAAACAATGGGAAAAAATATCTTAGTTTTAATTAATTTCATTAAAGTTCACCCACCAGTTTTTGTTCCCCCGGATAATAGATGTTTATGCCAGTACATAACAGATTTGTTTTATATCTTTGTATTTCCTTTGCAAAAGACTAAAGTACGTTGAATTGATATTGGGCAACTTTTTTCTATTTTAATTCTTTTCTGAAACACATTTTCTTCCCCTCTGTCTTCCTATCGCTGCAGTTGTGTGCTTTGATGCAAAAATTAACTTTGACGACAATGCGGAATTCAGACAAAAGGAGATTTTTGCAATGGATGACACGTCGGAAACAGATCCCATTGAGAGTGAGGCGGCGAGGTACGACTTGAAGTACATCGGAATGGAAGGGAACATTGCTTGCTTCGGTAAGAACAGAAGTATTGTAACAGATCAATTGTATCAAGTGATTGTTCGTTTCACATGGCTTTTGTTTAACAGGAACAGCGTGATTCTGTCACTGCAGCTATGAAAAAATTGATGCCATGTGTTTGCATTGTTCTTATGTCTAGCCCTTATTAACAGTAATGTGTAAGCTGGTATTAAGTTACTTTGAATGTGGTACATAAAGGATTATTTATAATTGGAGATGTGGGGACTGTGGCAAGCCACATAGTGTATTTGATTTGACCATAAGCTTGAGAAGGTGGGCAACTGTAGGGGGGTATAGTGAGGTCATCTCTAATAATCGTAAAGGTTTAGATGACAGGAGAGAAGAAGGGGAAATGCAGGGATAGAATCGTGCCAACTTGGTTGTTTGATCTATTTCACATTTGCATAGGGTTTGGAACAAATCTATTCCCCAGTAATAAACTTCTATAAAAATGTTAATATTTGTTTGAAAGTACATGTCCAGGCATTACCCAAATTAACCACTAAATCTCCTACCCCCCCTCTAGATCATGTCCCAGCATTATTATTTTTTTTACTTTGTTTCTATAGCAAGAAACCACTTTTATTACTACTACGGAGATTGTAAAATTGGTATGGGGCAGCTTCTGGGAGATCAGTTCCTACCAGTGGTGGTCCACTCATTAGGGGCACAGGGGGCGCCCCTCCAATCCTTGCGCCCGGCCCCTAATCTCAATGTAGGGCACCGGATGCCTGGATTTCAATGTCTTTTTTTTTTTTTAAGCACATGATTAGAGCTTGAGGCTCTGGTTTCAAAAAGGGTTGGCTCTGCGCCCTGAGCCCGCCCACTTGTGTGATGTGTGCGGCAATGGTTGGCGCGATGAGCAGTGGGGTGGATGAGGAGGCAGCAGCAATTGAGCATGCAGTCTCTGGTGGTGACATATGCAGTGAGGTGGCAGTTGGGTATTTGTCTGCCGCCCCTTATAAAAATGGAGCATCAGCCGCCACTGGTTCCTACTGATGTAGACACGCACCCATACCTACATCTCCCAAGAAACGACATACATGCGCATGCTGACTTTTGGAAATCTAGAAAGTAGCATTGCTTTTTAGGCAAAATATATCAATGTGTATGTGGAGAGGAAGAGGGGAGGGTCAAGTATAGGTGGGCTTTTGTAGTCCAGCAGGCAAAAAGTCTTCTGTTTTTAGCCCAAGAGGAGGTTGGGAGCACACTGGTCTTCTGGCAGACCAATTTTGCAGAGATGTGCTAATTACATTTTGCTCCTTACCTGTTGTAGTGTCTTATACACTACCATGCTGAATGGGGAAACCAAAAAGAAAGAACACAGCGGAAAAGATCTCCCACTGGATAAGGAAAACAAAAAATAGGTAAAAGTTATTTATTATTACAACAGAATAATTAAATTGTCCAACTGTAAATTATGTTGACCGGCTCTGAAAACCATGAATTGGTTGCACTTTATAGAATCCAACTCACAGGCAAAAGACCACATTGTCTGAGTTCCAATCGTGCAGTCTTTAGATTTTGCAATTAATTCTCCTTGTCTATTTTCTACAAGGCTCAACTCTGCATCATGTTCACTCTAAACTCATACCGGTATTATTTTGTGCCATTTGTCTCCAGTATATCCTCTTTATGCTGTTTTAGCAACTATTCTTAACCGGTCAAGACACATTTCATACTAATTAAGGATGATGTCCAGGACATTTGTGCCCGCTACTTTTTATCCAGCAAAGTTTAGCCAGTGGGAGGTCTTTTGCACAGTTTTTTTGTTTCTTTTTCATTTTTACCAATGCTTTTTTCCAGTAGCTATTTATACAGCTGCATAGGCTCTATATTATGCAATGGTTATTATCAGATTAGGTACTGTCGCTGTGATTCGTTTTTCTATGCTAAATGGGGAGCTTATAGGCAGAACAGGGCAACTGTTATAAAACACCCCTTAGAATCCAACTTTTTACTACAAAAGAACCCTTATAATAATAGTTGGTCATTGGGAAACCTCTGCATAGACGTATCACCAGTATATTTCCACATCCACTCCAGTTTACTCCCCAGGGATATCGGCCTCAACAACTCAGGTACCTTTATACCTCCAAAGCATAAAATTATTATGGAGAGCTGGAGGTATACAGGAACCTGAGCTGTTGAGAGTGACATTTTGGTGTGTATACTGGCACAGAGGTGGAAATATCCAAACACAAGAGAATGCTAACATGTTTCAACCAAAGCCGTAATCATAGCTATGAGGAAGGCCTTGGCTGAAACACGTTGGCATTCTGCTAAGTTGTTTTGATGCCTCAGGTAGCTTATCTGTTATCAAATAAAGTTTTGTGAAGGATTGTTATTAGACTCGCAGGCTCTTTTTAAACTTGGGCAAACCCTGCTAAAGTCAATTTACTGGGGGCTGTTTTATTGGTGGTCTGTGGGAGCTAAAAATATTATTGGCGCCATGCTGCTGGCTCTGCCTAATGGTGTTCACCCTAAAAATACGCAGGCACCATTAAGTAGGAGGTCCATTAGCCACAGCTCAAGAAACTCCTAGCAACCTCTAGAGCAGTGATGGCGAACCTTGGCACCCCAGATGTTTTAGAACTAAATTTCCCATGATGCTCACCTACTCTGCAGAGTGCATTTGCCTCATGGGAAATGTGGTTCCAAAACATCTGGGGTGCCAAGGTTCACCATCACTGCTCTAGGGGAACCCTGGTTGAGAAAGGCTCAACAAAACCATGATCATGTGGAAGGTGCAGAGCCTTCAACCGCACATTAAGGTATACTAATTTGGTGTTAACACTTTAAGCCAATAACCCAGAGAAAGAATACAAATCGGAGGTTCTGACTTTACTTTTAGCACACTTGCTCTTGGTCAGTGACCCAGAACCTGTTGAGAAGGAGGTTAGCTGTGGCAGCCCCTGTGTTTCTCTCCAAAGGGAGTACTGCGGATGCCGCAGAACTTTCAGATGCTTTCCCGGTTGGGCATAACCCATCATAGGCTTGGTAGCCCAAAGAAAGCAAATTGATTTTGGGCACCAAAACCTGAGCAGGTCAGTATCGGTAGACTGGTATTTACACTTTGTTTTTCAGTGTGGAAAATTCCTATAATGGGGAAAAAATAAAAAAATTGAGACCAGAAAGTCTCAAGTGGTTTAAATGAAACGGCAAAAAAAGCCTAATGCCGCGTACAGATTTTTTCGTTTTTTAAAAACGTCATTTAAAAAAAAAAGCGAGCTTCAATGGAAAAGAGTGCTGAACGTAACCACGCTTTGCTAGAGCGTTTTGAAAAAACGATGGTGTGTAGGCAACGTCGTTTTTTAAAATTGAAGTTTCAAAAACGTTGTTTTGTTTCATGATATAAAACGTCGTTTTATTTCATCACAAAAAACGACCGTCTGTACGCGGCATTAGTGGTTTGACCAATGTTGTAAATCCACAGGGAAACCATCATTATTATCTTACTAAAATATCTGAAACCTGGGTGCTGTGAATACACTTGGTACATCATTTTGTTTTTCGCTGCTGCATTGAATAAGCCTGTATGCGTATGTGAAGTGGTTAAATGCGATTCTCCACTCTGGACATACAAATGACTATCCTAAGCATGAATCATAAACAGAGTTTCTCAATCATCAGGCAGTTGTAAAAACAGCCAGCGAGTCTGGAGTGCTCTCAGAACGGCACTTGCAAAGCGTACCTGGAGAACCATCTGCCCATCACTTAATACTGCTGAGGTTTCAAGTACATCAAATGTCATAGGATGGCATCCACTGTGAGCGTGAGCAGCTACACCTATCAATAAAGTCTGAATAGGAAAATTGGATGGGAAGTCTACAGCGTTAAATCTAATTGCTCTTTAGCGGCTATTTACATGGCTGCTGCGGATGAGGCGATGCGTTAAGTGTTTTTTTTTTCTCTCTCTGATTCTTATCCTTATTGCCTTCCTTTCTGTGACTTCACATTTAAATTTTCTATTTTAACTGCCTTTTTTAGGGCCACATACACAAATCCGCTGAAACAGAGCCAATTACCAGTCTAGCACTAAAAGTATATTTGGGTCTTGTTTAAGAAATAAACTTCCCCTTTTCCGCCTTGTCCCCAACAGCTTAAAAAATAACTAAACTCTGAAAGCTGTGCCCAAAAGAAAGGCAGGTAAGGGGGCAAAATACACATCCCCAGTATTGTCAATGGTCTCCCGTCAGCAGATTTTTCTCCATTACTAACTTACCATGCCTTGTTCTACGCAGTGTCTCTATTTGGAGGCGACCATCTTGGTAGAGGCAGGATGTTTGCTTTCTCATGTTAGTGCTTCTAGCAAGGAGAAGCGACATCCCCAAATCTCACTACAAATCTACTGACACTGAGATAGAGGCAGCAGTGCCTTAGATCTCACACTGCTGATATGCAACCATCTGACAGGGGTCATAACCCTCCCTTACTCTATCCAAAATTAAAACAATTAGGTTTTACTTACAGTTCTACTTTAACCCCTAGGTGCCGTGTGCATGTAAATATGCGGCCTCTCGGCAGCCAGGCCTTGTCGCCAAGGGGCTGCATACTTGCGTGAATAAGCACTGATAAAGGCTTTGCCGAGAGTGCGCGCCCGGCGTGCGCCTGGAACAGTGACCGGCTGCTCACGAAAAGCTTCTGATGGCTTCTTACAATTGGGAGTTTTCCGATTATCTGACAGCCAATCACGATGGTCACAAGCCCCGCCTCCCAGAAGGCCAAATCTCTTAAAGGACCTGCGGGATCCGGCGCAAAGGGGTTATTCTCTCCGCTAGACAAAAACTCCACAGCCTCACTGCAAGGGAAAACTTTTTTGCCTGGAGTTCAGCTTTAATTTTTCGCTCTCCAGCTTGCTTGCCTTCTTTTTTTGCTCCCCTCCACCGCTAATTTCAGCTTCCAGGAACCAAGAAAAGTCCCGCGTAAGCTTTGAGTCACTGAAGTTGAACCCCCAGGGTGTGGTGAGGCTCTTTGCTGAAACATAGAGCAAGTCACAAGGTCCTCTAAACCTGGGAATACTGGGTATTCCTTCAACTTCTTATACTAAATGATGTGGTGGGGAAGCAAATGAAAATGTCGTAATATGCTGTTGGGAATTGAAGGCATAAAGATGAACCTGTTGCTTCTAAATGGGAAAAACACAGATTTGCTGTTTTTTTTAAGTTGAATTCTTTGTTTTTAAGAAAGCTTGTCTGCAGACAAATGCAATGGCGGAGCCATGTCTGTGGATTGAGTACTGCTGCTGACAGGTAATGTATTTTAATCAGGAGAGCAAAAAGCTTTTCGGGAACTTTATTTTTAATGATTTCATGTTCTTTGATTCTCTAGAGACATTATGGCACAAGCAGTCAATCGTAAGTGGCGCTTTGATGTAACTAGTGATTAAGCAATCTCCTGTGGGTTTTTATCCCCAGAAAAATTCATGACGTTTGGACAGTATTTGTTTTTATTAAACTGATTTATGATTGAAACTGAAAATATGTCATATGCCACAAATGCAGGTAACAAGAGATTCCAGTTAGTTACCGGCTACTGCTTTTTAGAAGATATTGCAACTTTTTGGAAATCTTAGGGCTGGTTCACACCAAATGCAGTCCAGTGCATTTTTATTCTGCATCAAAAAAGCATGCACAGTGTTTTCCATGGATTCCAATGGCTCCAGTTCATACCAGTGCAATGCATTCCAGTGTAGTCAACTAAAGTAGAACATGCTGCGTTTTTTTTTCTGTATGAAACGCATCAAAAACTTGCTGCATTGTGAGGAATAAAAAAAAAAGAGGGGAAGTTGCACCAGAATGCATCGAAACGTGTGAGCAGAAACGCATCCAGAACGCAGAAATTAATGGTGTAAACCAGGGGTGCCCAACCTTTTGAAGAGCGAGGGCCACTTAAGTGACTTGGTAAATGGTCGCGGGCCACAATGAGCCGAGCAGGCGGATGGCAGGTCTGCGTCTGCTCTGTATATGCAGAGCGGACACGGACACAGCCCAACAAGTAAATTATGCGCAAAAAAAACCCAGTGCAGCAGGTATCAGATCAGCATAATAAGCGTACAGAGCGTAGAACAATGTCAGCAAGCAATGAGTCCAGGCTTCTGACAGTATACATTAAATTATGGTAAGAGTCTGAGGTGTGATGAGTATTGATGGGGGTATGCTCTCAGGGCTGCCATCAGGGGGGAATAGAAACCATGTTCCAATTCTAGAGAGAGACAACAAGGGAAGAGGTGCCTCTGGGTGCAATAGTTTAAACACAATTTATTAAAAACATAGGTAAAAACCACTCACATTTTGGTGGTGTATAGTAGGCATGTAAACAATCCCAAATAGGGAGAAGTGGATGTCATCCGGTCCGTCGTTTCACTGGTCCTTGCTGGGGCACTGTGGAGTGGAGGGAGATCGGTGTCTTCTCACCGCTGGTTTGATGGAGCCGACTTATGCTGTTGCTGGGAAGAAGCTGGATGCATTGCTTGAAAGCAGAAAGTAAGGGTCTGGAAAAGGACCAGAGGGGAGGGCTGGAGCTCTCCTGCAGCAGAGGTGCAAGGACCACATAAAATGGCCTGAAGGGCCAGATTCGGCTTGCGGGCCTTGTGCTTGACACCCTGTGCAGGAGCAACACGACCGTGACCAGTGGATGGCAGTTAGCCTGATGATTAAATTGGTTGGACAATTATGATCATGTGGTTGATAAAGCCGTTTGTTGAGCATGGAATGATTAATGAAGAGGTCAGAAAGATGCATGTCAAGTTATTCATTGGTGTGGATTTGCTAAAGGCAAGTAGACTATGCACTTTGTAAGTGTATTTGCTCCAGAGCTAAGTAAATGAGGGAAAGCTCTGCTGACTTCCATCACCCAATCGTTTTCACACAAAAATGCTGTATTTTTATTTTCCTTGCATGTAATTGGACATTCTTTGCAAAGTGAAGCTTTTGCTTCATTTACGAAGCTCTAGCAGGGATCCTCAAACTACGGCCCTCCAGCTGTGGTAGAACTACACATCCCATGAGGCATTGTAACACACTGACATTCACAGACATGACTAGGCATGATGGGAATTGTAGTTCCTGAACAACTGGAGGGCCGTAGTTTGAAGACCCATGCTCTAGAGCAACTGCACATGCAAAGTTTCCAGTCTATTTGCCTTTTTGTAAATCAACCCCACTGTGTTGCATAAGGTGGAATGTTTTATATGTCCATCTAAAGCTGGCCATACATTGTTAGAAATTCATCTGGTTCAGCATCTAATACATTTTATACCATTTCCCCCCCCCCCTTCTTTTCAGTTAATGGGGCAGGTCTTGCCATGGCCACCTGTGACATCATTGACCTTTATGGAGGAAAGCCAGCAAATTTCCTGGACCTTGGAGGTGGAGTGAAGGAGTCTCAGGTGTACCAAGCCTTCAAGCTGCTCACTGCTGACCCCAGGGTAATGTCACGTTTGTAATTATTTTCATTATGAAAAGGACTCAGCCTTTCAATGTCTGAACCTGCAAATGATGGGAATGCAGCAATCACATAAGTAGAAGCTAGGGACATCACAGAAGGTAGTCAGCATGGCTGCATGTCTGTCCCTGTGGTGACTCTTCCCAGGGATGGATTGAAGCGGTCGTAAACACTACTTTTTTTTGGCCCTTGGATCTATGCCGTAGTGTGCTAGTATGCACCTAAACAATGCCCTCCCATGCAGAGCTGTCACCACTCCTGGTGCTTCCATCTTTGTGATGGTATCGGTAAATATACAAAGTTTCTTAGTGCAACAAATTAATAAACCAAATAAATACATAAACCGAATCAAATAAATACACAACGTGTGCCAGTGCAATATTAAATTAAGCCAAAAAAGTGTTATGTGCATCAACTCAATTACTGTGTATATAGAAAAGTCCATCATAGATCTTCAGTTTATAGAGTAGATCAATATTGTTGACCACCAGTTGAACAGTTCCAATTATCACCGCACTGTGATTACCACCACTAGAAATGGCTGATTACCACATCAAATTAACCTCCAGATTATAAGAGGTTAAAGCATCAGTTGCTCTCCCCATGAGCACCACAGCATTGATCTATCTCTCCACTGCAGAACTCCTCCAAGACCATGTTGGATCCAGCAATTTACCACTGAGAATAAACTTGTATTGCTTAAAGAAAAATAAACCACAAAACCATGGGCCTATATCTCCAAAAACAGCAAGTTTTCTTTTGCAGTGGTACAATACTCAAAAACAGAGAGTTATAACGGCATCGCCGTCCGGTCAGCAGGGTGCGTACTGACGTCAAGCACTAGCTCCGCCCAACGTGTTTCTTGGCAAACCAGGTCTTCAGGGACACTTCCATCTTCACCCAATCTTCCTTCTGGGCTAACACTCTCTGGGTGATTGAATGCCCAGGCAGCAACGTCACGATTGCAGCACAGCACTTTCAGAGCGCACTGCGCATTTCCAGTGCCGTCATTGGCTAGAGCCAACGTAAATACTTCCCAAATGGTACAATCTTAGGAGATATTCACAGTACCTACAGGTAAGACTTATTATAAGCTTACCTGTAGGTACAAGTTTTAAATTGGAGTTTAATACCGCTTTAAGGCAGCATGGGGCCCTAGGCAAATCTTAGCAGCCCTGTCTCCCCTTCCCCTCGTTGGACATAAGGATTGCAATGGGCGCAAGTGCTTTCTACCCTTTGAAGTTTTAGGCAGGTGCACTGGTTCACTTTAAATCTATTCTATCAAGGGGTAAAGTGTCATTTGCGTTTCCCCTTGTTTATGTAAATAGTATTATTTTCCTTTTTGCACTTTGTCACAATGTTAAAAATAGTCCCGATGTGAGCGGTGGCATCAGAGCTCACAACAGATCTCTCAGCACATCTACCTTCCGCTCTGAGCTAAACTAGCACCTAAAAGTCAAAATCATGGCAGTAATTGGTCCCAGTGTGTGCTATAATTGATTATGAATCTTGTAACGATAAATCATCTTGCGAAGTTAGAAGAGAAATAAAACATTAATCTAATTAGCGGGCAATCTATGCAGGAAAGGAGAATTTACAGCGTCTTCTAAGAGCTGCAGTTGCATCCTGTTATAAATTGAGTTTTTATCTCTGCAAAGCTGAAGGTTGCTCATCTGATTTCGGGTTCGACTCTGTTGCTGGAAATTTCATTATTTCTGTTGCTGTGACTGTTTTTAAGTTACAGATTTCCAAACATGGTTAAAACTTCTCTGACTTACTCATTTGGCTTAAAAAGTAAGCAGAAAAGAGGAGATATGCAACTGCTTTGGGGTCTAGTTTAAAGAAGTGCAGATACCGTTATCTGCTCTATGCTGGACGGTGCCGTGTTCCCTCCACACTGTGCCTGTTTTTTTCCCATGTTATTAAATATTGGTGGCCAAAGTATGAATTGAGGTATGTGCTATGAACTGTTTTCTACATAACTCTGCAAAGATTACTCCGTGATAAGAAGAGAGGCTGGTCACATGTCTTTTATGGGTCATGTGACTGAGTCCCCATACCAGGGTTGCCAACCATCAATAAATTCATGGACAATTTGTAAAATCCATGATTATTACATCTGTCTGACATACTGTCTGCATCAGTGGCATCACTAGGGTTGGTGTCACCTGGTGCAGTAAAACCCCACCCCTCCAGCCTGCCACTGCGCAGTGACAGCAGGACAGAGCATTAGACACTGGGCAGGTTAGCGCATCATGCTCTTTCCTGTCTAGCCTGTCACAGTGGACAGGCTCGTTTCAGCCGACAGCGCATGGTCATGGTGCACACCCCAAACCGGCCCCTGTAAATGATGCAGTCAGTGCCGGCACACCAATCCATGCACTTTCATGTCTTATGGTATCGGAGGTGATACCATCGCGGTCCGATATCAGGGGAGATTGGTTGGTCCCTGTCTCCAGGGGGAGATGGGATGGGGTATAGGATGGTGTATGGGGGAGATGTATGGGGGAGATGGGGGGTATTTCACTCACCGTGGCTGTGGTATAGGGTCAAGTTGATGTAGTGCAGTGCTGACCTCCAAGAACTTGTTTATGGTCGCTTCAGCTCCCTCCATCAGCAGCACAGAGAGGACAATCAGCATGGGAGGTTGCACATATGGGCTTTCTGAGGGAGATCTCTGTGTGAAGTGGGACTAGGATACAAGCCTGCGGTGTCCTCCAGGGCGTCGGCTCTCATAGGCTGCACCAGTGTGCTGGAAGTTTGTTTGTCCAGCAGGAGTATGCGCCAGAAGGCTCTGTGCAAAGGAGAGACTGGAGGTAACTCGGGGGGTTCCCAGGACTCTGGCTCGGGAAAACACTGGACTGAGTGGCATTTTATAGGGCAGGAGAGAGGGGTGTTGGTAGGGAATGTAAGACTCAATACCGGCTGCCTAATACTGGGCTACAGAACTCAAATGAATACAGGTGTGTTAGCACTTCCACTTTCTCACATCCCAACTTCACCCGATGCTCAGACTTACAGGTTGCGAAACCTCAGGTAACACGAATCACAAGAGTAGAAGTTGGCACTCAGAATGGCATCCAACAACGGTTATCCTTTATTGCAAAAACATGTATAACGGCTGTAAAACTTCCAACGCTTTTAGGCTGTCAGGCCTTAGCCATAACTAAGCCCTGACGGCCGGATTGCATTGGCTGTTTTACAGATGTTCTACAGTGTGGTGGGGGGAGGGGGACCTTTGAACCAAGCTTACCTTAGAGAGATCAGTAAACTCCTTGTTCAGATCCCCAGGCCCTTCCTATATGTAAGTCGTCCTGTGTCTATTAGGGGCACTGGGTGACCGAGGAGCCACACGTCTTCCAGCCAGCCTATTGGGTTAATGCTGGTCACTAACGCTACCTCACCCTCTTTACTGTGTATATTATGCATGTTCCAAACATGAAGACCAGAGGTAAAGTAAGAAAGGGGAAAGTTTTCAAAAGTGTCCTTCCCGCTGTGTGCCCAGTTTTTGTTTATAACATTTGTTGAAAAGTAAAGTTTACCCCGCCCTGTGTCTCTATGCCAACAAGGAGTGGGGATTGTCTCCAGGGATTTATACTTTTGTCTGTTCTTCAATTAAAGTCTTATGCTTTTATCCACCCTACAGGGAGTTATGGCTAGTGACTGGGTGGGCTAAGGGATCTTGAATTGTACTGGTACCAGGCAAGGCAAGCTTATACAGCGGACATACTCATCAGGCGTATGGGGGTCCGTCACATACATGTTTTTGCAATAAAAGATGACCATTGTTGGATGCCATTTCGAGGGCCAACTTCTCCTCTTGTAGATTGGACTGCATTCTGTAGTCAAGCAGAACTGGGCAGGGCTGACACCAATGCTTGGAATTTCAGTAGAACAGAGTCGGCATTGCATAAAGTTAGAAGCTCACCGTTTTTTTTTGGTTGGGGGGGGGGGGTCAATCAGGTCTTTGTGTTGGCAATGTTTTTAAAGAGACAAAACACAAGGAAACATGAGCGTGTGGCAGAGATTTTGTGCGTATAATTATGTTCTCCTGCCCGGACATACACTTTAAGCAAGCCTGTTAACTTTGCTCTGCATGGGCAAATCACCGGTTCATTTTAAATGGAGAAATCCAAATGCGAGCAGACTCTGTAAAACGCTGATTTCTCAAGCAGTTTACTTGTCAAAATAACTAATTTTTGTTTCCTGCCCTCCCATAGGTAATGTCTCTCAGTCTAATCCCAGGAATGTCAGAGTCCCCGCTATCTTCAGCTAATAGAATTACATTTCCCGAATCCATTTGCTTGCAGAGCTGTGTCAGAGCATGCCCAGCCCCGGAGTCTTGTTCAGAGCTCCTGCCTATGTATCTAAATTCCGAGCATTATCTGCAGCTAGCACAAGTCAAATCCAGCGAGAAGCAAGGGCTTTGCCTGGCCGTCTCTATCCTCCCTAAGGCATGCCATGCCGCACACTTCAAATCTTAATTATTTTATTTCCAGCTTATCTGGGAATGTTTTTTCTTTTTTGCTTCCTTTTCCCCTCCTTCCCCCTTATTAATCACTATCAGAAGCAATGCACCTTTCCTCGCATTTTCTCCTTCGTTATAACAAAGGCAAAATTGTTTCCGAGCAAACATCTGTGGCGGAGCCTGAATAATTGGAGACCTCAACATACTCCCGTAAACAGTCTGTAATTAACACATTTAAGACTTGAACTCGTTATACAGAAGGTTAAATGCGCTTATTGAATTTTCCTGCTCGCAGTCAGCGGCTGTATAGTGGTTTGTAAAGACTCAACCGCACGCTGTAATCACACGCACACCCGTTGTTTGGGTGTTTCGGCCTCGCTAAGTGGAGTCATGGCTGGCACGGTTTAAAAGGTCCATAGGATAATCATCTTGGTGCTTTCCTGAATAATTTAGTGCATGGCTATAGGAAGAGACAAGTGTTTAGAAATGTGCTGTGCGTACGGTATATCAATTCGCCAAGCGCCACTGACGCCCTTACTCTGGGGACACAAACCTCAATTTATTTTCCATGCCTGTAAGGGGTAGATGCACGTGTGGAACATGTAGAATTTTCAGCCTGAGATCCTTTATACTACCAATCCTCTTACTTAGTGTGTCACTGTAGAGGAGATCAGAACTAGGGTTACGATGCCCACAGTACAATGGCAGAGTTATCCTACTAGAGGATGTGAGGGTGTATAAGATAAATCGATCCTTTCTGTTGAATCCTCACAAAGTGTGAAATCTCTGGGTACCTTTAGGGCTCCTACAAATGCGTGATGTATGGGCAGGGGGGCTTTAAAAATGCAGGGCATAGCACTGCATAGGCATGCGCACAGGGTGTGCCAGGTGTTCCCAGGCACACCCTAATAGTGATTGGGTTACATCAAGCACACATGATTTCCTACCATTTTGCAAAAAATACAGTTTGCCTTTTTAGTGCTATGGACTTTGAGACTTCTGATCATACATAGGCACATAGATGTTTTATTCATCCCTTTATTATTCATTTATTTCTTTATTTTTTTATCAGTTTATTTTTTTATATTCAAATTTTTTATTTATTTTTTGTGGACGGTGTTCGGGTGTGCAGTACCACATTTGGCCAGAGGTACGGGGGCACTGGTGATGCTCGGAAACACTCCATTCCAGAGTGTCTGAGGGTTTCCGAGTGTCTCCAGCGCCTCCGTACCTCTGGCCACATGCGGTACTGCATACACTAGCAGTGACACTGGAACTAATTATCTGCGTTTCCATTGATTCCTATGGGGAAACTCGCTTTGATCCAAGAGTGCCTTGGATTACCAGCATTCTTCTGTAACGAATTATGCTCGTAATCCATCCAAGGTATTACTATATGTGTGAGATAATCTAAGCCACTGTGCCTGTGACTGCTAGTCTCATGGGCTCTCTATATAAAACTTCCCTGTCTACCACCATCATTTCCTATGCCCCCCCCCCCCCAACTCCCCCACCCTCTTCATGTGACAACACTGTTAGGCACTTCACTGCAGAATTCCATTTGGGTACAGTGTTGCATTTGCCATTTAAAGTGTGGCAGCACTGAAAGTTGGCATGGGCAGGAAGGGGGTGACTGTGCCCGTTTATTGATGTGATTAATCAGGTTATGGGGATTCATCAAAACCTAAATGACTGTTTTATCGTTATTGACAGATTGCATTATATATTATGTTTTGTGATTTTCCTTACAGTTCCCCTTTAAACACATCTTTTTGTACATACAGGTGGCAGCAATAATCTTGGCCCCTCTATTTTCTTGTAGTTTTCTTTCTATTAAGTGCTGCAGTCTATAATCAATATCGCAGGCTGTAATTTTCTATCGATTTCCCCACAATACACCATGTGTGTGACAACCTCTCCTGCCAGTCCTGAGGGTTTGCCGCGTTCTTGTTCTCTTTCTTCCAATTCCCAGCTATTGGTTTGCACAGGGGGATTTCTACCTGATATTGTTCTCGGAGTATTTAATCTCTCGAAATCATTTTTTTCTTTTTTTTCCTCCCCTTACTTTGCCTCCCCTTCTTCATCTGCGAGCATTTGGATACAAGTTTTAATTCTCTCGGCGTACGTGTTACAGAATACAGTATTCAGATGGTGTGTGGGCAGCCTGTAACACTTTGAGAGAATGTGTTCTAATCCCCCTTTTATTTGACATTGAACAGAATAATGCCATTTACCGCTAATCATTACCTGAGTTAAACAAGCCGGGGTCAGGAGACGCCACGGGCGAGGTTGGCCTTTTCATCACTGCCATGTCTTCTCGTGGCAATTTACGCATTAAAGGTATGGCATGGCACAACGAACGCATTATGCGCATTAAGCCGATCGTTCTGAGCGGTGTCGGATTATTTCAAAGAGCCGTGTTTTATTGAGGCAGTAATCAAGACTTGCCATGGCAGATCTATGATTTGATGCATTTATGTACACAGTCATATGTGATCGGTTATGCTTGTTCTTTAAGCGCAACAAAATTATATGCGAGCACCACAAACCGAAATTCGCACATTTTTTAAGTGATACTATCTTTTTGGTTTATTGTTTGTTTTTGTAATTACAAACATGTCATACTTACCTGTTCTGTGCAATGGTTTTGCACAGGACACCCCCAATCCTCCTTTTTTGGGGCCCCCCGCTGGTGCTCCAGGCCCTTCTTGCTTTTGAGAACCCCCCAGCAAGCCGCTTACTGGGGGGGGGGTACTCTTGCGGGCTCCCTCCCAAGTGACATCTAGTGAAACGCACAGTATGGCCTGGCCCCACCCCCACTCTTGCGTCACTGGATTTTTTTGACAGCAGCGGGAGCCCAGATCCCACCAACAAGAGTACCTGTCGCGTGCCTATTGCTGTCACCAAGGATGTTTACATTCCTTTTGACGGCAATACAATTTTTTTTTTAAAGCAACCGTGTAAAGTGACCCCCCCCCCCCCCCCGGTGCTAGCGCACTACGGTGAACACGCGCATTGATCCCGCACGCAAACAGCGATCATCCAACACATGAGGTATTGCCGCAAATGTCAGATGGGCAGTATTTCTAGCACTAGACCTCTTATGTAAATCTAAAGTGGTAACCTGTAAAGGCTTTTAAAGGGGTTGTAAAGGTTCAGGGTTTTAAAAGGGAAAAAAAAAACGTCATACTTCCCTCCGCTGTGCAGTTGATTTTGCACAGAGTGGCCCCGAATTCTCCTCTTCTGGGGTCCCACAGCAGGGCTCCTGGCTCCTCCTCTTCTGGGGTGGCCCCATCGGAGAAGCGCTCTCCTTCGGGGACACCCGTTCAGGCACGCTCCGGGGTCCTGCTTCCCCCGGCACTTGCGTCATTGATTTTTATTGACAGCAGTGGGAGCCAATGGCTGCGCTGCTATCAATCTATCGAATCAGTCAGGTAAGTGTAATGGGTGCTCGGGGGGGAATCTGAGTGACAGAAGGTTTTTACACCTTAATACATTCTACCTTGAGGGTTTACAGCCCCTTTAAAGCGTTGCCTATGGATCGTAAAATGTACGTTGTTTGTCGCTGTTGCACGGGTGTGTGCAGTTCTAAAGCATGACATGTTTGGTATCTACTTACTCTGCCTAACATCATCTTTTATGTTTTACAAAAAAAATGGATTACCGTATATACTCGAGTATAAGCATAGTTTTTCAGCACATTTTTTTGCGCTGAAAATGCCCCCCTCGGCTTATACTCGAGTCACCTTTTTGCGCCTGATCTCCCGGACTTTGGGGACCCGGTACCGGCCGGCCGTAGGTCCCCTGGACCCCAAACTTGGCACACATGTAGCCTCTTCCTCTACAAGTGTGCAAAGTTTGTTGTCTGGGGGACCTACGATCGGGGAGCACCGATTTTTTTCAAAGCAAGGCACCCCTTCCATAGACTCCCATGTTAAATGGTAATTTCTCCGGTAACTTTCGGGACCCGGTACTGGCCAGTCGTAGGTCCCTTGGACCCCAAACTTGGCACACATGTAGCCCCATTTCTCCTCTACAAGTTTGCAAATAGACTTCTATGTTAAACGTCAGTCTAGTCATGGGCACAGTGAGGCATGGGCACAGTGAGGCATACCCATGGGCAAAGTGAGGCATGCAGATGGACACCCTAGGCTTATACTCGAGTCAATACGTTTTCAGTTTTTTGTGGTAAAATTAGGTGCCTCGGCTTATATTTGGGTCGGCTTATACTAGAGTATAATATATTATTTTGTAATAAAATGAAAATTGCATTTAAATCCTAAAAATTGTGTTTAAAAAAACACTGCGTAAATACCATGTGACATAAAAAAAATGCAATACCCAGACCTCTGCTTTTAAAAAATATTTAGGGTTCTAGATTATTTTCTAGCAAAAAAATGGATTCTTACATGTTAACAAAAAACATGGGCAGAAAAAATGCTGTGTGTAGATGCATGCAGCAGATAGTTTTGTATGTATCAAAACGCAGAACTATAGTAATCGGCTGCATGTGTATGTGAAAATGTGTGCTGCGTTTAACTCTACAGAAAAAAGTTGGGCACCTCTGCACTAGGGGCTGCACAGATTTGCACAATATACAAGTACGCGTGTAAATGTGAAGCCATTTATTTTAACCACTTCAATACCGGGGCACTCTCCCCCTTCCTGCCCAAGCCAATTTTCAGCTTTCAGCACTGTCACACTTTGACAATTGCGCGGTCACGCTACACTGTTTTTTTTTACCATTTTGTTCCCACAAATCGAGCTTTCTTTTGGTGGGATTTGATCACTACTGGGGTTTTTATTTTTTGCGCAACAAATAAAAAAAGGCTGAACATTTTGAAAAAATAAATTCTTTGTTTCTGTTATAAAATTTTGTAAATAAAATTTTGTAAATAAGTATGTGTTCTCCTTCACTGATGGGCACTGGTATGGCAGCACTGATAAGGTGGCACTGGTATGGCAGCACTGATAAGGTGGCACTGCTTTGCAGCAATGATAGGCACTCATAGGCGTCAAAAATGGGCACTCATAGGCGGCACTGATGGACACTGATATGCGACACTGATGAGTACTTATGGATGGCACTTATGGGCATCACTGATAAACAGGCACTGGCAGGCAATATTATTGGGCACTGACTGGCACCATTTGTGGGCACTGGCATCAATTTTGGGCAAAGATTGGCATCCCTGGTGGCCATGGGTGGCATACCTAGTGGTCATCAGTGGTAGCAATCCCTGGTGGTCTAAAGTGGGCATGCTGAGGGGAGGGGCCCCCCCCCCTGTCAGCAGAGCATCAGATTGGCTCTCCTCGCGTCAGACGCGAGTGAGGAAAAGCCAATCAACAGCTCTTCCTGGTTACATCGTGATCAGCCATGATTGGACACAGCTGATCACATGGTAAAGAGACGTCAGAGACTCTTTACCAAAATCAGTGTTGCGAGGTGTCAGATTGATACGCCCCACCTGCGCGGCTGTTATCCTGAAAGACGTCCTGTTAGGAGAACGGAACCACCGATATCATTCTGCTATAGGCCGGCCGGGAAGTGGTTAAGGAAAGGAGAATTGTACAAGTCAAAACACTTAGCTCATCTAATTGCTAGTACTTTAGATGTATATATTTACGCAGGATCTTCTGCTAGCTCTGCCAGTGAGAATTTGTGTTCCCTGCAGAAAATACACATATGCCCATGTGAATGAGACCTTGGGCCAAATTCATAAACGATCTACGCCGGCGTATCTCCAGATACGCCGCCGTAATTTCAAATGTGCGCCGTCGCATCTTTACGCCGATTCACAAAGCGAGATACGTCCAAAAACATGGCTTCAGCCGTCCGACGTAACTAGCCTACGCCAGCGTATCGTGGGAGCATAGTTACGCTGGACGCATTCAGCGTTCCCATTATAAATATGCAAATGAGCTAGATACGCCGATTCACGAACGTACTTGCGCCTGGCGTATTAATATACGCTGTTTACGTAAGGCGTACGGCCGGTGTAACTTTACCCCTCATAAAGCAGTGGTAAGTCATGTTGGGGTATGGACGTCGGAAACGTCGAAACAGCGGCGTATTTTACGTCGTTTGCGTAAGTCGTACGTGAATGGGGATAGGCGTAGGTTACGTTCACGTCGACTAAGAATTGAGCCGGCGTAACTTAGGGAGAAAATTTGACGTGATACTGACCATGCGCACGCATGCGCCATTCGTTAGGCGCGTCATTTACGCGGTGTCACGATTCATTTCCATACAACATGCCCCATACCAGCCTACTTTGAATTAGGCGGGCTTACGCCGGCCAATTTACGCTACGCCGCCGCAACTTACGGAGCAAGTGCTTTGTGAATACTGCACTTGCCTGTCTAAGTTGCGGCGGCGTAGCGTAAATAGGATATGCTACGCCCGCACAAAGATGCGCCCAGGTACGTGAATCTGGCCCCTTATGTATAATCCAGCAGCGGAGAACTCAGGACTTAGGCTGCATTCACCCCTGAGCGTTTTGTCGCCTGAAGCGCGACGCTCCAATACGCTAGAGGGGAAAAAATACATTATTCTCTATGAAGATGGCTCACATCTGCACGCCAATACGCCGAACGCCTGAAGCTCAAACAAGTTCCGGACCCTTTTTTGTTGCGCGTATCGGGCGGTTTGGGCGTATCTGAGCGTTTCCATTTCCCATAGAAAGTAATGGAAACGCTCGATTCAAGCGACTAGCGTGACAACGAGCGTTTGCTACGGACGTTTCGTCGCTTTAATCAATAGAACTTTTCACCCAGGCAGAAGATAAAAATCTACCAACATAGCAACAAGTGATGAAAAGATGATAATTTTTCCTATTGGCTAAAATAAAAAACGTCGAAGTACAAAAACGTCGGACGACGCTGTATGCAAACGCGCAAATAAGCATGAATACGCGTGATAAAACGCCGGAAAAAACGACCAAACGACCGACGCTCAGGTGTGAATGCATCCTTACCGTACTGCTTGTGATTTAAGTGCATCAGAGCTCATAACAAGAATTTAGGCGCTCACTTGATTTCTGGCAGGATTTTTCTGTACATGCAGCATTTAGAAAGAAACCAGCACAGGGAAATGTGAATGTATTGCAGAGATATGCTCAACAGGTTTTAATTTTGCCCAGACATAAAATCAGCTGCCAGCGAGCTCCAGCTATTTGCATAACAGATCTGTTTATTAGACTGTGTATAACGAATATCAGCACAAGTACAATGATTTCTGTGAAGGTGGATTTTCACGAAGTCGCGTTCTGGAACCGCTCGGAATGCTATCGGTTACGGAGCGGCGTTTTTGTGCTCTGCATTCACACAGCAGCCTAATTTGATGTAGATTTTATGTTTGCCACCACAATTTGTATGCTTCGCCGGTCTCCTGGAGGTAGTGTTACAAACTGTTAATTATGTTTTATTGTACTAATCACGTTTTTAACAAGCAGCGGCAGTCATGTGCTTCCTAGCTTTGCATATTGAGAATTAAATTGTTGTACAAGCTCAATACAGCATGTACACATTAAATTTCTATTTAAAGCAGCAAGCGGGTGTAAACTGTGTTGTGAAAAATAGGTGCAAATGTTTACTAAGTAATACAGTAGAAGCTTAAATTGTATTTAATCCTAATTACAAAAGTGTTATATATTGCAGATAACCATTAATGAAGTCGGTAGTAGCTACTGTATGCCGCTCCAAGCTTACCTATTCCCTTGTACCTCCAGCACTCATCAGTTGCACGCCCACGAGCGCGTGCCCGCTCAGATGTTCCGCTTGTCAAGTAGAAATGAATGAGCTGCTGTTGGCGATCTAAAACCCAGCTTTAAACTAATTGTAATTGATCTTTTTTTTAAAACAACAA
The DNA here is from genome assembly GCF_905171775.1 of Rana temporaria. Lineage (NCBI taxonomy): Eukaryota > Metazoa > Chordata > Amphibia > Anura > Ranidae > Rana > Rana temporaria. Next base: position 34,576,821 of record NC_053495.1, on the reverse strand, counting down.
ACACGTCATACTTGCCTGCTCTACACAATGGTTTTGCACTCTGTGGTCACCTGATGGGGGGGGGGGGGGCACTCATGTGTGCTCACTCCTGAGCCCAGCTCTGCGTGTCCATTGACACACACCGCACAGCTTAGCCCTGCCCCCTGCTCTCTCCTCACTGGCTGTGATTGGCTCCTGCTGCTATGTCTGAGCCCAAGAGGAAGGAGAGAACCTCGCTTTTTTCTACAGCCAGCATGTTATCCTGAGGCGTTTTCTGGCTGGAACCGACCCCCCCCCCCCCTCCTTAACTAGTGGGTTTTGAGAAGTGTTTTTTCTGCTGTGAAAATGCTCTATCTCTGAAAAAACATGAAAAATTTGGCTATTCTGCGATTTTGAACAGTTTTGAGCCATAAGCTTTTGTAGTAAAAAAAGTGCTAATGCAGAAACACTGCAAAACGCAAAAAAAAATTGTTTTTAACGCAGCATTCTACAATTAAAGCTACTGGCATTTTTTTTACGTCCAGTGTGTGTGGGGCCCTAATTACAGTGATGCATTTAATACTGTAGTGTCAGGAAGTTTAATAATGTCATCACATATTGGTGTTAAAGGGTTTGTTCACCATTTCAGGAAAAATGAAACCGCGAACGAATGCCGTTTGGTGTCAAAATCATACAGGACACGTCATCAGTATGGTTGCCCTCAAAGGAGCTGTTGTTTCTGAGGTGTGCTACCTACAGGGTTCAGGAGTGCGTTACATGCAGAGTTCAGACGTACTTTATGTACAGAGTGCAGGGTTTAGAGGTATGTTATATACCAGGGGTGGGCCGAGGGCCGCAATGGGTTCATATATTGGACCCGGGGGCCAGACCAAGAGTAGATGGACAGTGTGTATGTGTGAATTAATATAAATTAAATCAAAGGCAGCCATTGTGCCATGCCATCAAACGCAGCCACTGTGCCATGTCATCAAACACAGCCACTGTGCCATCAATTGTCACCACTATGCCATGCCATCAAACACAGTCACTGTGCCATGCCATCAAACACAGCCACTTTGCCATCAATTGTCACCACTGTGCCATGCCATCAATTGTCACCACTTTGCCATCAATTGCCACCACTATGCCATGCCATCAATTGCCACCACTATGCCATGCCATCAATTGCCACCACTATGCCATGCCATCAATTGTCACCACTGTGCCCATCAATTGTCGCCACTGTGCCCAGTAAAATGCTGCCACTGTGACCTGTAAAATGCGCCCCCCCGGCACTTACCTTTCTGGGGTCAGCCGTGCTTCTACCGTTCCTCGATGTCCCTCGTCCAGTCCCTCGTCCCGCCCTCGTTGACGTTTCAGCCATTCAGGTTACCAATTACCAGAATCAGATTACCTGATTGGCTGAGACGCCTGTCAGTCTTATCCAAGGAACGCACCCCTGCTGGCTCTGATAGGCACTTCCACACAGCCAACCAGCTGCCGTTATTCAGCTGGCTGGCGCTCAACATCCGGCCAGCTGAATAGTGGGCGGCAGCGGCGAAAATATATAGATTCATATAATGCATGAATCTAGATATTTTAGTGGCTGTGCGAGAGCCAGAGGGGGCGGCACTCCGGCGCCCTCTATGGACAAAACCGCTCCTGACACAGACACACGGCGGCGGTGAAAAAAAAAACTTGGTCAGTTTTCCGCCCTGCTCCGCGGGCCGGATTAATAGGCCCGCCTGGCCGTATACGGCCAGCGGGCCGTAGTTTGCCCATTCCTGTTATATACAGAGCTGTTCTAGGAGTGCCCTATGCACAGAGTGCCGAGTTCAGAGGTGTGCCGTGTACAGAGTGCAGCGTTTAGGGGTGCGCTACTTACAGATTGCAGGATTCGAGAGTGCATTACATGCAGAGTTCAAGGGGTGTGCAGGGTTTAGTAGTGTGTTACGTACAGAGTGCAGGGTTTAGGAGTGCATTACGTGCAGAGTTGGGTTGTACAGAGTGCATGGTTTAGGGGTGCGCTTCTTAGACTGCAGGATTCGAGAGTGCATTACATGCAGAGTTCAAGCGGTGTGCAGGGTTTAGTAGTGTGTTACGTACAGAGTGCAGGATTTAGGAGTGCATTACGTGCAGAGTTGGGTTGTACAGAGTGCAGGGTTTAGAGGTGTGCTACGTAGAGAATTCAGGATTTAGGAGTGCATTATGTGCAGAGTGCAGGGTTTAGGGGCAATGCCAACCCCCCTCCCCAAAGCTTTCTCACATGTCTCTCCTACCTGGCCCAGCTCTAGTACCACCTTGTGTAGGTGGCTCTGCCTCGCAGGGAGATTGTTCGCTCTCTGAATGTGTGCAAGAATCTGTTTGTTCCAGGAGCCGCTGAGAGCAAAGCTGTCCCATGTAAACACAGAAGGCTGTTTACAAGTGAGAGCAGGAGCAGAAGGTGACAAGCCGAAGGTGGAGGAATGGAGTTCCACCACGTTCTGGCTGTAAAATTGATTGCCAGGGCCACATGACGAGGCCTGGCAGCTCATCACCCAGAGGTAAGTACGGTAGGGGGGCGTGTTGGTTCACATTCGATTTTCTTTTAGTAAATAAGTTCATATGACTTCATTGCAAATAATTTTATTCAATGTGGTAAACGGGTTTCTTTTCTCTACTACGTGCAAGTTGCAGCATATATTATTTTATGGTTATAAAAAACATAAAAAAAGAGTAAAATCAATTTTTGAATAATTATTTCCCTACTCTTCTGTTTTTACCTACATTCCACAAGGTGGAATTAGCGTGTCTCGATGTTCTGTGTTTTCCAAGTGTGCTTCTGCTTTCAGCTGCCAATTTGCTGCAGTCCGGAGGATTTAGAGAAGAAGGAATGTGTCATATGAAGTCTCCAGTGCATCGTAGAATTGCTTATATGATTGTAATAGTAAATAAGGGTGACAAAATCTGTCACATTCTCGCCGTTCTAACCAAAGGCAAACTCAAATCCTCATGTAGCATCTGCCAATTTATCTCCAGGTTCAGGAAACATTCCTTTCTGACTGTATTTCTCTCAATACCTATTTAAGCTAGCTAGCATTTAAAGATTCTCATTGGCTGTCAGGTTGATTCAGTGCCTTCGGGATTTTCTGATTCACTGACCCAGAACAAGTATACAGATTAGAAGTTCTGACTCTACCCTGACGGTCCCAATTTGCATGCCTGTTCCAGGTCCGTGTCTCAATTGAAAGCAGAAACGACCAGGTGACTAGTATTATCCTTTATACATGGCAGCCCCTCTGTATTTCTTTACGGTACACGTTTACTTTAACCACTTCCTTACTGGGCACTTAAACCCCCTTCCTGCCCAGACCAATTTTCAGCTTTCATTGCTGATGCAATTTGAATGGAAATTGCGCGGTCATACAACACTGTACCCAAATGATATTTTTATTATTTTTTTCCCACATATAGAGCTTTCTTTTCTTGGTATTTGATCACCTCTGCAGTTTTAATTTTTTGCTCTATAAACAAAAAAAAGACCAAACATTTTGAAAAAATATATATTTTTTTTACTTTTTGCTATTCCAATTAAAAAAAAAAAAAAAAAAAAAAACGTTCTTTTCTCAGTTTAGGCCAATACGTATTCTTCTACATATTTTTGGTATTTTTTACTAGTTTTTACTAGTAATGGCGGCTCTTTACCGCCGACGCACCCACCGCCCCAGTGTGAAAGGGGCCTTACTGCATGCCCTTCTACTGCTTCTACTTTAGCGATGGATTGTAGTGGATTCCTGTTTCCATTGACCTAGGATCCCATTATAGGTGTAATATTGTGCATAAATATATAAAAAACGGTGCAATCAGCGCAAATATATAGATCAAAAAATGATGATATTAAAGTGTATTTATGTGATACAGACCCCCAGGGTTCAGATCACTGGTAATGCCAGCTGAACACTAAGGGAAATTCGCAAAAATCCTAAACAAGTAAAAAATAAAATAGAAAAAGTGCAGCGCAAAACTCAAATATATAAATGATACTGGTATACTCAAACACCAATACCATAAGTGTGGTTCCCGCTGAGGAAGTTGATATAACGTAACGCGTCCGGTGGTTTAGGAGCCTGAAACATCACGTCGCTCATCTGCTGTTCATTCCTAAAGATTGTTACTTCATGCCGTTTTTTGTCTGGCCAAATGTGAGTAGCCTGACTTTTGCTTCTTTTAAAGAATAAATCCACACATTGCAACAGTGAGCACTTAGTCTGTGATTATCTCTTTACATGCACCTGTCCTTTGCGGTTTGGTTGTCTTATGAGGATCTAATACATCAGCCTGGTTCCTGTTCATGACCTGCCTATTTGATTTGCTTTATTGACCATCTGTTAACTCAGTGGTCCATATATGAAGGTGAGAGTAGCCATCTACAACGGTGGAGGGATCACTTCAAAATTTTGGTGGATTGTCACGTGGTGGAGATTTATTTTCGTTTAATTCACTCATCTTCTGACACTTATGGACTTTTGGACTGTTTGTTTGAATTGTATTTAATTTTTAATATATATATTTTTTTTTTTTTTTTTTCTGCATATTCATATTCACACTTATGGTATTGGTGTTTGAGTATACCAGTATCATTTATATATTTGAGTTTTGCGCTGCACTTTTTCTATTTTATTTAATATTGTGCATGTGCTTATTACCTTCATGGTGAGCACTAGAATTTTGTTTGATTTGGTTTTACTTTCAATGACAGCGCTGCTTCTTGACATTATTATTAATGTTTTTCTATTGTTATCATACTTATTGTTATTTTTAGATATCTTTGATGATATAAATATTTTGAAGCAATCTTGCACATCCCATCATACCTCCTGTATGCAGCTTTGCGATTCATCTATTTGAATAGGTAAAGCTTTTTGCATGACACAATAGCGTTTCTTTGTAAAACCCTTGTGTGCATGTATGCGTTTAAAATAACAGCAGACTACTCATCTATTTTCTCAGTGTGCTGTGGTCATGCTTGAAAATACTATTGAGGTCCCCTGAGTAGATCCATACACTGACTGCTACGGTATGTCAGATACAAAACTTTTATTTTTATTAAATACTCTTGCTAGCTTAGTTTTACAGCACCATTATGAACTTTTTGATACACTTTTTGATTAGAGCCCCTATTAAATCCTTCATTCTACTTTTTATATATTGATATTATAGCCAGCACGTTTTCGAATTAAATGGGAGAAACTTCATAGTGCAATCAATTTTAGTAAAGGATTCTTAATAGTGGACCAATGCACTTTCAATTCTCAGCAGTATAAGCACAGCAGTACAATCACATATGCAAAATGCTGCCGCAGTTTCCAAAACAATGACGTGTTTCCCCAATAGGGAGTCTTCAGGACAGGAGGCTTTTTATTGCTCTCTGGGGTGACATTAGGAAGATTTATTCTTATGCCGCGTACACACGATCATTTTTCAGCATGAAAAAAACATTGTTTTTCAGCATGTCCAAAAAACGAAGTTTTCCCAACTTCATCATTAAAACGACGTTGCCTACACACCATCGTTTTAAAAAAATGATCTAGCAAAACGCGTTGACGTACAACACGTACGACGGCACTATAAAGGGGAAGTTCCATTCGCCTTGGGGCTGCTTTAGCTGATTCTGTGTTAGTAAAAGACGATTCGCGCTTTTCTGTCTGTTACAGCGTGATGAATGTGCTAGTTTTACCAGAACGAGCTCTCCCATCTCATAACTTGATTCTGATCATGCGCAGGTTTTTTACGTCGTTTTAGCCCACACACGATCATTTTTTACAACCCGAAAACAACCTCGTTTAAAACTACTTTTAAAAATGCAGCATGTTCGATTTTTTTTTTGTCGTTTTTCAGAACCTGAAAAATGATGTGTAGCCCACACAAGATCATTTTAAATGATGTTTTTGAAAAACAACGTTTTCTTCATGCCGAAAAATGATCGTGTGTACGCGGCATTACTTCTGATTCTTTTCTGCTACCAGAAAGGAAGTGAGTACAACTCTCCAACAGCAACACAAGAAGGAATACAAATTATGTTCTTATGCAGAGTTGGGAATGCCTAGAACCAGATTTATATTTCTGTTTGTGTCCTTGTTGCAGACATTTCCTCACTTCCTGTCTGGTGAAACCATTGTCCGCAAACAAAAAGTCAAGGTAAATCTCTTTAGTGGAGTTTTGGATACACTCATAGGGGTTCTAATCCTACCCAATTCTATCCGAAAATGGTAGGGAAGTTCTGCGTCAAGTCCTTTTTAAGGGGAATGTTCCTTCACTTCCTGTCCTTGAGACAACATGAAATAAGAGGGAGTCATTCTAAAAGGAAGGGAATTCATACTTGGGCAGTTGACACCTGAACAGCGCTGCCACTCTTTGTTTCATTGACAATTGTAAAATTATGGATTTCCCATCACGACAGTGGTCCCCAAAGTGAATCGGGGAGGGGGGGGGGAAATCACCCTGGCAGGCAGACACAGACAGCAAGAAAAATCTGATAGAGGGTCTAACCCTATTCTACTCTATCCAAAACAATAAGAACATTTGTTTTGGTTTTATATACTGCATACTTGACCTGTCCCCATTGGCAGTGCCAGGTGGGTCTTAACACTCGGCTGCCGCATATATGTATCCAGGGGGCTTTATAGAGTATCAGAAAGAGATGCTACACCCACAACTATTAATCTATGACAAACTGTGTGTTTCATGCATATATCAAACAGCCCTAGATGACAAAAAAATAGTCTACATATCGTGAAAAATTTCACAATTTATAACACGCGGGAAATTAAATTAGTGTGCATCCCATTGGACAAGAATTCCCTCCACCACCTACCAAATATGTCCCTCGAGTTATAGACAAGTCATATTAGGCATGATGTTGGCAATCCAGTCTTGAGGCAGGACACAAGCTCACACCTGGGAACAGCCGGCCAGAGATACCACCAGTAACCCACACTCCCAAGTGCACCATGTTTAAAAAAAAAAAGCGCTTCATGTAGTATAAAAAAAAAACGCTTCATGTAGTATAAAATCCAATAAAACTGTTTATTCGCATAACTATATTGAACTCCCATCAATTTGGCCAAATTTCACTTCCTGGAACACTTCGGTAGCGTGATGACGTTGTGTAGTGTGGCTCTGTCTTATGCGTTTTCGTCAAACTTGACATCTTCCAGGTCCATGGTGCTCTGCTGTTGTGTGCCAAGTGTGCGCTCACTGCTCGCTTCCACCACACACAGCTCCCGGTCACCATTTATAATAGAGAGTCGGTGGAATGGTCATAAGATCAGTAACTCACCTCCTGTTTTTAAAATCCACCTAAAGTGCTGCTGGCATGAGTTGGCAAAGGGCTAAGGTTGCTTGTAGGAAATATCATAAAATCCAACCGAAACGCGCTTTTGTCACACACATTAATGCATTTCAATTGCTTCCCTCAAACTAAAAGCCTCAACTAAGACCTTCCTAAAGGCATGATACAAAATAATTCTGAAGCACACTTGAAACCACGTCTAATTCCCTTTTCTGCTCATTTTGGAACCTCTTTTGTAAATAATGTAATACAAAAAACAATAATTTGTTTAGCAATACTTCTGTGTTGGAAGTGGTCAGCTTATATTTGCATCCCTTTCACTCCTCATAATACCAATAAAATAAATCGCATTAGCAAACCGGTGTCTCCATCTTCTCATGAAATGAGTATTTAAATTGCAGGCCGCGGCCATTTTGTTGGATAATTGTGATTCCTTTGCCTCGGAGGTACGTGGTATGCCAATGTTTTGTAAGTAATCAATTCCGTTCAAAGCGTGGTGTTAATGCTTTAAAAGCCTTAAATTGTGAAGGAGATAATGAATACGCTCTCCCATGGAATTGCGAGCATATCTCTAGTCGCAGGTTAATGCTTCTGGTAGTGGCTGTTAGTGTCATAAATTAAGCTGTATGCCTAAATCCACATGTAGATAAGAATGGCTGGATCCCCGGATAATTAGAATTTCCATATTCTCTGTGTAAATATCCACTTTACAAACACGCTTTGCTTTCCCGCGCCTCTCATTTTCTCATTTTTTTCCCATTTATTTTAGAGATGACAGGGCGCCTTTTGTAATGAATCCCTCTCATCTTTTTATAATACTCCTTCTAGGAGATGTTTTACCTCAGGCAAGAAGAAATTGTCACACAATCCATCCGCTGCAGGTTGAGCCGCACCTGTAGCCACCGCAAGCCTACGTTAATTTTATTTTTTTTTTTATCACATTTTTATGCTTTTTTCTTTGGTAGATTGTGAGTGGGCCTTCACAGTAACAGGGGTACCCACTGTAGATCATACCTGCTTTTGAATGTGTCCAATGATCCTGCTATACTGTGTCCCATGGGCACTCAGAATTCCACCCCATTTTTGGACACCCATCATCCTCTGCATTGGTTGCTAGGATGCTTGCATTGTAGTCCCTCCACCAGCATCCTAGCAACCATTGATGCTGTGCAATTGTGTCATTGGTTGATAGGACATAGGCTGCCTACACCATAACCAATGACACTGTAAGGTCCAGCTACCAACATCCTAGCAACCCACTCAATAACACTACAATGAGGATGGAAAGTCTGGTATGGCTAAATCTGGCCTTAGTGCTACACCCCACCCGAGGCCATTGACTAAAGCCTCGTACACATGATCAGTCCATCCGATGAGAACGGTCTGAAGGACCGGTGTCATCGGTTAACCGATGAAGCTGACTGATGGTCCGTCGCGCCCACACACCATCGGTTAAATAACCGATCGTGTCAGAACGCGGTGATGTAAAACACAACCACTTGATTCTGAGCATGCGTGGATTTTTAACCGATGGTCGTGCCTACTAACGATCGATTTTGACCTATCGGTTAGGAATCCATCGGTTAAATTTAAAGCAAGTTGGCTTTTTTTTAACCGATGGTTAAATAACCTATGGGGCCCACACACGATCGGTTTTGACCGATAAACGGTCCATCAGACCGTTGTCCTCTGGTTGACCTATCGTGTGTACGAGGCCTTACTTTGCCTTATTGGTGGCACTCCTCTAATCACAAGGCATGCAAAATGATGTCATGTCATAATTTTGTACCAGTCATGCTATTGTCTCTTAAATTAGATGTAAACGACATGCATTTTTTTTATGCACGGAAGCGCGTTAAGTAGCATTTTCTTAGGCATCTTATTCAAATGAACAAGCTGCAACATACCTAATGCACAAAAATGTAATGCTTGCTTGCATTTTTTTGTGTTTGGGTGCTATTCAGAAGGAACTTCATGGCAAGATCAAAGTCTGCAGACTAAAACAACTTAAAGCAGAACTACACTGTATTTGAGCACCACAAAAATGCTATTTAATTAATTTGTTTCCATCCATGTCTCCATGCTTTATTTTACTGAAAAATCGTTCCCCCCAATAGCATTTTTGGCCGTGGCCATCCTGAGTAAGGGCAGATGATTCATGTAGCTATTCCTTCCTGGAATCTGTCTGCCCTTAGCTTAGACATACAGACAGGAGGGTGTGCTTAGCTGAGAAAACTCCTCCTCCCCTTCTGAAGACTCTGAGATGTATGACCTCTTTTGCCTAGGAAATCAGAAAGTAACTGAAGAAATGTATTAAAAAAAAACTGTTTAAAACAAGGAAATATATGATATACTTTCTTATCTATTTACCAATGCTAACAGCATAAGGATATAAAATGGACAATGCTCATTGAGAAAGTGCAGTTTCACTTAAAAAAAATTTTGGAATGACATGAACAGGGTATGGCTTATATGCGATTTAGTGATTGAGATTTACTTTTAAGCCAACTTTTTAATATATATTATAACGACGTCCTCCAGTTTCAGTGGTTATACCGGGATGATGCATCTACAGGCATTATTCTGGTATCTTTTCAGCTGGCGATTCCCCAACAGGCAAAAGTGATCCGAGTGGCTAATTAGCCACTCGATCACTTCTACCAGTGGTGGAAGGGGGTTCCACCCCCCCTCCTGCGCCCGACACCACCTTTCCCAGGCTTTACAAGCCCCATCACGGAGCCCGGGAGCGATGTGGCCAGCGGCAATTGCTGCCCTGAATGGAGATAGAGGAACTGACATTGTTTCTCTCTCTATAACCCCAGAAACTGAGAACGACTAGTAGTTTGTTACTTCCGGTCAGCAGCCAGGTAAGCAGCCAATCAGATCGATCTGTGTCTGATCGGCTGAATGGAAGGCTAGAGGAGAGATTTGGGATATTAGGCGTCAGATCTTCCCATAAAGAGGACCTGTCGCAGCCCCAAAGTTGATCTCCCCAAAAAGTAAAAAATAATAATTTTGCAATTAACGTTTTAATTTTTTTTTAAAGCGCCCCCTTCCCACCATGCTTGCGTGCGAATGCGATTGCATACGTTACTCCCGCGCGTATGTAAACAGTAATCACACCACACATGTGAGGTTCCAGCACCAGACCTCCTGTGCAACTGGTAACCTGTAAAGAAGTTTAAAGCGTCGCTGATGGAGAATTTTAGGCACAGTATTTTTCCGCCATTACACAGGCAGACACAGTTTTTAAAGGGTGACATGTTATCCATTTACTCGGCGTAACATCATCTTTCACATTCTATAAAAAAAATTGGGCTAACTTGCGTTTTTTTTGGTTGTTTTTTTAAATTAAAGAATGTTTTTTTTCCCCAAAAAATTGTGTTTGAAAAATCGCTGCACAAATACTGTGTGACCTAAAAAATTGCAGCAACCACCATTTACACAGTGGTGTAGTGGGTAGCACTCTTGCCTAGCAGCAAAAAGGGTCGCTGGTTTGAATCCCAACCACAACAATACCTGCCTGGAGTTCTCCCTGTGCCTGCGTGGGTTTCCTCCGGGTACTCCAGTTTCCTCCCACACTCCAAAAACATGCTGGTAGGTTAACTGGCTTCTGTCTAAATTGGCCCTAGTATATGAATGTGAGTTAGGGACTATGGATTGTAAGCTCCTTGAGAGTAGGGACCGATGTGAATTTACAATATATATGTAAAGCACTGCGTAAATTGACGACCCTATAGAATAAAATTATAGTAGTAATAATTTTCTTTCTATAGGGGCTCTGTCAATATATATATATATATATATATATATATATATATATATATATATATATATATATATATATATATATATATATATATATATATATATATTTATTTATAAATTAGGGCTGTGGAAATTAACTTTTAATTCATCGATTTAATCTTAAATTTTTTTGATCGATTAAAATTCTTTTGATTGGTACTCACCTCTCCGCCGGCTTCCGGGCCTTCAGGGAGTTCCGTCGGAGATCCAGTAACGTCGCGGACACCGGCGGGGCTTGCCGTGTCCATCTGAAGGGCTCCTTTGCTGTGCCTTCATATCTGCATGTCGGCGGGACCTTACTATCTGCCACACGCAAGGGCTGTTACACTTCCCTCTATCAACCTGGGATTCTACAACCATCCACTGGGAGTTGTGATAGTTCCCTTCATGGGACATCTACATGCCGACGGACTGATGTTAACCCCTCCTCATCTGGATTCAGCAGTGGCATCGTTGTACATATTTTTATACCAGTATCATACTTGGCTACATGTTTTTATTACTGCTTTTGGTACCGTTTGGTATTACTCGCACCATTTTTACAGTTTATGTAGCTACATCGATTTTATCTCCAGTGCAATATTTATTTTGTTACCTACTTGAAGACTATAAAAGTTAATGCTATTCCCATCGAGCGCTGCCTTTGTGTGTTTTTTGTATCCTGCTATCCATTTTTCCAGTGGTTGGTAGCTGCACTGGGAATCAGCCTGCAAGGAGATCAGCTAAAAGTAGTTGGATCTGTATGTGCGTTATAATTAATCGAAATTAGTCGATTAAAAAAAAAATCGATTAATCGAACGCAAAAATTTTAATCAGTAACAGCCCTAATATATATATATATATATATATATATATATATGTGTGTGTGTTTGGGGCTTCCAAGTAATTTTCTAGCAAAAAAAAGTAGATTTTTACATGTAGGCACGAAGTGTAATGCCGTGTACACTCGATCAGACTGTCCCTACAACAAAATCGTGGATTTCTTTTCCTACGGAATGTTGGCTCAAACTTGTCTTGCATACACTGGGTGACACAAATGTTGTCGGAAATTCCAATCACCAAGAGCGCTGTCACGTACAACACTACTAGGAGCCCAAGAAAAATTAAGTTCAATGATTCTGAGCGTGCATAGGATTTTTGTGCGTCGGAATTGGCTACAGACGATCGGAATTTCCGACAAGAACAAGAACGACCTCTCAAACATTTGTTGTCGGAAATTCTGACAGCAAATGTCCAATGGGGCCTACTACACGGTTGGATTTTCCAACAACAAGCTCACATCGAACATTTGTTGTCGGAAATTCCGACCGTGTGTACGTGGTATTAGAATTGGCCAGGATGACAAGTACCGTAGTTAAAGCAGAATTCATAATTTTCACGTATGTATGCCAAGCAGCTAACTTAAAAATGTGCGATTTGTTTTCATCCACTTCATATCCTGGAGGGTGTCACTACTTTTTGTATTGCAGTCGTGTTGGCTCCTTTTTTCCAGCCTGCTTATTAGACAATAAAGGAGTAGCCGCATCCTGATGAGAGCATCCCTGTGTTCTTCCTGAGCCCAGTAGAGCATGCAGTAGAGCCTAACTGACACCGCTTTCCTCTTTTTTTTCTCAGACTGACTTCAGCTGTGCAGGGTATGACAGGAAGCTGATATAGAGAAGAATGTAGGTATGCGTGTCAGCTGTATCTAAATATATATATATATATATATATATATATATATATATATATATATATATATATATATATATAATTATTATTATTATTATTATTATTATTATTATTATTATTATATACTTAAATGCATTAGGTGATTTTTTTATTTTTTTTATTTCCCTAAATATTCACTTTAATAATACCTATGACTCAGCCTTTATATATTACAAAATGCTGTCCAGGAGAGTGCTGGTGTATTAGTAACATTAATATTCTATATGATTTAAGCTCTCTAATCTTCCACCTCTTTAATTTGCTAGCTGCAGGGAAAATTAACCACAGAAATTGTACATTTGGAAATTAGGCCCTTTTCTATTGCCGAATATTTTTATCTCATTTTCGCACTAGATATTTTTAGCGGGCAAAACTTTTTTGCCGAAGAAAAAAAGTTGTCATGACAACAGGTCAGTTGGCAGATCCATCAGTAAATGTACATGTTCACATTATTAAATTCTTGCAATATAACAATATACAGCAATGTCATGGCTTTCTTTTTTTTTATTTAAGTACGTGCATTTAAAAAAAAGATATGTACAATTTATGATTTGAAAACAGCCCTCACCTCCATTGACATCCAAGGTCTCTTTTGAGAAAAAGCACACGGAAAGAGTGATGCCAAACGAGTCTGCTTTAGCTGCGTTGGTGTAACGTTTTCACTTTCTATTAGATAAGCAGATAAGAGACAGCAACAAGAGAGCTGATGGGTGTGGATCTGTGTTTGCAGACATAAAAACTATAAAGTGTGCTGTGCAGGCTTCGGGATTTATAATGTTGTGTCATCTAAGAGAAAGGTGTTTAATCCAAGAAGTAGACACTAACCTTGTTTAATGCTTAAACAAAGATGGTGTCGGTCTTCTAGGGAAAAAGAAGGATGAAGGCATATTCGGTAGGGGTGTGTACTGAGAGATAAATACCTGTTACACTTTCATAGCTTTTTTTGTGCATGCATGTAATATGAAAAAGTATATTTTGATAATATATCCACTTTGAACTACCTGCTGACCACCTTATAGCGGTTTTACTGCTACAGGGCGGTAGCTGTGCACCAGATCAGGTATGTATGTAAGTCTGCAGAGGGCGCACGCGAGCCGCCGGCAGGCTGCTTCTGCTATGAATATTGAAGCCGATCCGCTGGGCACTTAATGTCTTTCGGCACCTGCCGATCGCCTGTAAACAACACAGAGAAGGAATCGGCCGTACACACACACACTGGCTAGGCACACAGTTAACGAGGAAGTAAACTTCCATGGATTGTTTGTACCTGTAGGTAAGCCTATAATGAGGCTTACCTATAGGTCCTGTGAATTTCTCCTGAACGTTGTGTCGTTTAAAAGATATTTACTGCATATGCCACAGATGACGTCATCGGTGCATGCGCTCTAAGGAACGGCCACCCGTGTCGTCCTGTGCCACGACCGTCGGCTCCTGCGCGCATGCATGGGAGTGATGTCACACGGCTCTGGCCAATCACACAGCCAGAGTCCATAGACCTGAAGGAAGTCTGGTGAAGATGGATGTGGCCTCCAGCGGCGACAACGAGGGCTTCATTTGCAGGTAAATTTCACATAATGTTACTTTGCAGGTCAGGAAAAAAAAAAGAGGCAGCGTTTACTTCCTCTTTAACCCTTTGATCGCCCTAGATGTTTAACCCCTTCCCAGTTGGTGTCATTAGTACAGTAACAGTGTTCTGGCAGGGGAGCCCGTCCCCTTGTCAGAACACAATAGCAGGGGAAATCGTTGTAGGAATATTGGATTAATGTTAGTACAGTGGCTCCGACCAGTGGGCTAAACGAAAAAAATACTTATAGTTAGGGTTGTCCCGATACCAGTTTTTTAAGACCGAGTACAAGTACCGATACTTTTTTTTAATCTCATGTGAGAGCAGCACATGTGTCAGTAGTTTTTTTTTTATTTATAATGCTTTCTTTTTTTTTAAGGGGGGGGGGGGGTGGTGGACCGTGTCAGTGTGTTTTATTTTTTATTTTTTTCTACAATCATTTTTTTATTCTTCTATTTTTTTTTAGCCCTGTTGGGGGGCTTTGGTGAGATATCAGGGGTCTTAACAGACCTCTGACATCTCCCCTTTGAGACAGAGAAAGGGACTAGGGACACATGTTCCCCAGTCCCTTTCTCAGCAGCATCAGCTGCGCTGAAAATGAATGGAGTGAAGACAGCGTCTTCTCTTCATTCATAAACTGAAACATTGTAATCACAGTTTACGATGTTTCAGTTATGTGAATGGACCGAGTCAGTGATCACTGACTCTGTCCATTCGGAGCAGTAAGGAGCTTGATTTACCGGCTCCTACCCCGCTCTCCATCCTGACAGTTCCAGGGGGTGGAGGAGGAGCACGGAAGGGGAGAGATACACGGCGGGATACACGCCGGAATACACTATATAGCGGTGATTGGTGCCTGTTACTTCCCCATGCACTGATCACCCCTGACAGTAAAAGTATCGGGTGAAGCAAAGGGAGCATTTGCCCTGAGTACAAGTACTCGGGCAAATGCTTGGTATCGGTCCCGATACTTGTATCGGTATCGAGACAACCCTACTGATAGTGTGTACTAGGCTTTACCCCTGTATGGGACCAATGACCAAAGATTGGTGGTAAGCCTGCGGTTTAGTTTTGTGATACCAAGACTTGGACTGTTTATTGACTTTGGCTGAAGTAAGACGTTTTTTTTTTTCGCTGACGATCATTCCAAAGCTACCCCAGATTACACGATATATATGCATTGAATGTGTACTGTACATTGTATAAAGTGCAGTCCATGGAAATGCGGTGATGGATGTAGAAGTATAATGGAGTTTTTGTTTAGCATTTATAGCACATGCACCATTTTCCCTTATGATGAAGAGGACCTGGTGTTTTATTATGGGTTGCACTTTCTATTTATTATAATATAGTACATTTTTTTATTTTTATTTATTAATATAGAAGAGAGTAGGGAATGGTTAAAACCTGGGTCTTCATTTTTTCCTGTTTTGTAGACTCAACAGAAAGTAGTAAAATCTTTCCAAAATAAGGGAGATGGGTGCGTCCCTCCATCAGACTTTTGGTGCGATTTAAACACCACTGTTTTCTGTTTTTTACAAGATAAAGGAAAAAAGACCAAACATGGTTTTGGGTGTGCTTGAAATAACCTTTTTGTTCACATTAAAAATAAATTCCACAATCGTTAACGGGGTTGTACACCCTGTACAACCACTTTTACCTACAGGTAAGCCTAGATTAGAGATGTGCGCCGATGTCTACGGTGAATGCCGTAAATTTGTTCACGGTGAATGCAAAGTACAGAGCTGCTCTGACTGACTCGGTACATCACAGCCATT
Organism: Rana temporaria; assembly: GCF_905171775.1. NCBI lineage: Eukaryota > Metazoa > Chordata > Amphibia > Anura > Ranidae > Rana > Rana temporaria. Next base: position 34,560,674 of record NC_053495.1, on the reverse strand, counting down.
TATGGGTGCACTGGCCGCCCCAGAAATACGCATCCACCTACATGCTGTTTTAAAACATTCAGTGGATAAATACTTTTATTTACTTTTAGCCTCATCTCTCGAAATACCCTTGACTTAGTCTACCCAAAATAAACTCATTCAAGACCTGCTTGGAAAGAGCAATTATCGTCAGTAACTTCTTCCAAAGGCACAGACATACAAGAGTTTTACGGCTGCTACCCCCCTCTGGGGACCAGTTAACCCTATCTTCTTACAAGCAAAAACCTATTAAGTTCAGTCCCGACTGGGGCTCTGTAAATCAATAACTGTGGGTTTGGAAGGTGCTGATTCGTAAATGTCAAATATTCTGGAATTCCTTACTTTTCTTGAGCGTTCCCCATTTAGTATGTAATTTGTATCAAATCGTATTGACTTTAACAAAAAAATTGTTTTGTGATGTTAAAATGGCCCAGAGATCTATTTTCTTTCTTCTTCTAGTACTCTGCCAAACATGTTTGCAATGCCGTTGCGATACTTAAGCTTTAAGTAAGGAGCTGATTGCCTTGTCAGTCAACGATGGAACAATCCAGGAGCTTCATAGATTGATGCTTGACAGATTAATTAGAAACCTGTCACTTGAAGTAACCACTGTGGCGTCGCTTCAAGAATTGTGCCCTTACTAAAGCCTGGTGTCCAGATCTAGAGGTTAAGTGTTCAGTAAGACATAACGCAAAGTGTCGCTGGGGGAAATTACTTGAGCGGAGCAGTGGGAGCGATACCACCGAAGCTTCTAATCTATTACTACTCTACTTCGCTAACTGTAATGTATGTCTAGGGTTTCAGTGGTGTTTAAAGGGAAACTATCTTGGACTTTAATTGTATGCCTCAGATTTATTTTCAATGTTTATTTCATAAAATTATTTCCTACTGGTTTAGGAGCCACTAAAGATGGGATTTTGTTGGTCGGTCTTGTGAACTTCTTAAAGTGAATCTGTGACGCTGCCTAATTCAAGACAAAGTGACATGTTCTTTTGAAAGCCTGCTTCACCACCAACTGATACTTAAAGGGGTTGTAAGGGTACATGTTTTTCACCTTAATGCATTAAAGCGGGAGTTCACCCAATTAGTTTTTTTTTCTCTTTTCCCCTTAGCTTCATGCTCGTTTTGTCTAGGGGAATCGGCTATTTGTTTTAAAATATGAGCCGTACTTACCGTTTACGAGATGCATCTTCTCCGTCGCTTCCGGGTATGGTCTTCGGGAGCGGGCGTTCCTATTTGATTGACAGTCTTCCGAGAGGCTTCCGACGGTCGCATCCTACGCGTCATTCGTAGCCGAAAGAAGCCGAACGTCGGTGCGGCTCTATACTGCGCCTGCGCACCGACGTTCGGCTTCTTTCGGAAAATCGTGACGCGATGGATGCGACCGTCGGAAGCCTCTCGGAAGACTGTCAATCAAGAAGGAACGCCCAGTCCCGCAGCCCATACCCGGAAGCGGCGGAGAAGATGCATCTCGTAAACGGTAAGTACTGCTCATATTTTAAAACAACTAGCCGATTCCCCTAGACAAAACGAGCATCCATCTAAGGGGAAAATGTGTTCTCTATGGGTGAACCTCCGCTTTAAGGTGAAAAATATCCGACATTTAGTGGCCCGCCAGTCCCCCCATTTACTTACCTGAGCCCTGGAAAGTCCCGCGTCGCAAACGTGCTCGATCTTTGCCCAGGCTTCTCGGCTCTTCATTGGATAGATTGATAGCAGCGCAGCCATTGGCTCGCGCTGCTGTCAATCAAATCCAATGACGTGGCGCGTCGGAGGGCGGGGCCGAGTGATACACTCAGCGGCTATGGCCACCAACTGTATCACACAAGAGTGTGCCCACAAGCTAACCCCCTCGGGAAAGAGCTTCCCAGAGGGGGTTATCTCTTGTGAGGAGGAGCCGCCGTGGGACCCCAGAAGAGGACGTTCGGGGCCACTCTGTGAAAAATGAACTGCACAGTGGAGGTAAGTATGACATGTTTGTTTAAAAAAAAAAAACGAACCCATACAACCTCTTTAAGTCATCCATGCATGGCTTGAATTTTGGCAATTTCATGCTGAATAGGCATGAGTTGACAAATGAGGTAAATGAGCCAGACGGCAGGCACTGTTTGGGTATTCTGACAGCTTCTGGAGCCAGCTATCAGAATACAATACAGCTGGCAGGGGGAATAAGTTCATCCTTGTTTGGTGCGGTCAGAGGAATCTGTTATTGCCAGCTTTACCTTTCCGGTCCTGCCCTGTCACCTTGTGTGTGTGTGTGTGTGTGTATGTGTGTGTGTATATATATGGGGGGGTTCGTGCTGATTGTTTATCAGCGCAGCCCCCCCCCCCTCGGATGCCCACACTGGACCACCAGGGAAGGAGGCAGTAAAAAAAAAAAATGAGATGCCAATCAGTGCCCACAAATGGGCACTGACTGGCAACATGGGCACTGGGATAAACAAGTGATGCCCTCAGTACCATCCCTCAGTGTCCATCAGTGCCACCTCAGTGCCCATCCATGCCCAGTGCCCACCTATCAGTGCCCATCTGTGCCGCCTATGAGTGCCCATCAGTGCTGCATCCCAGTGCCGCCTATCAGTGCCGCCTCACCGGTGCCCATCAGTGCCGCCATATCGGTGCCCGTAATCGAAGAAGAAAACATACTTATTTACAAAAAAAATAACAGAAAAAATAATAACTTAATTTTTTTCAAAATTTTCGGTCTTTTTTTAGTTGTTGCGCAAAAATAAAAAATCACAGAGGTGATCAAATACCACCAAAAGAAGGCTCCATTTGTGGGAACAAAATAATAAAAAAAATTGTTTGGGTACAGTGTAGCATGACCGCGCAATTGTCATTCAAAGTGCGACAGCGCTGAAAGCTGAAACTTTGGCTTGGGCAGGAAGGTGCGTAAGTGCTCGGTATGGAAGTGGTTAAACATTGAATTTTACCTAACATACTGCACTTAGAGTCCCGCCGCTCCTCTCTCTCACCCATATCCACAGAGTCGCTTCTGCCCTCTACGGCTGGCTGTCCACCCTGATACAGACCAGAACCCCTAAACCCTGGTCTGGTCTCAGCAGTAAATTAACTTTGCCCACTGGCACGCCTGGACCTTGGAACTATTTCCATATCGCTCTAGCTGTGTTTCTAGGGCTCCATCTTTTTTCATTTTAGTAACACATTAATAATGAGCATTCAGATTCCAATGCCGATTCGTTACTGGTTCTCTTTCGGCAGTGCAGCTATTTTTTGATATATGGGGGTTTTCGGGCAGGAAGACAGCAGCTGTCTCTTTCTGATGTGCAGTTCCCAGCATGCTTTGCCAGTCAGGTGTGCATATAAGTAGAGACCCAGAGCCCTCTTGAGAAATTGATTAGTACCTTTTTAAATAACACTGCTTAATTGCAGCAAAAATCTGTAGACCGTACAAGCCGGTGCTCACTTCCAACTTCTCCATTACTTAATGTGCTGTCCTCCCCCATCCCTGTTCCCAGGAACTCCAGCTTTCTCTTACACACGTCTTGGCTGCAGTCGTTAGTCAAAAGATTTTTTTGGCAGGGGTCTAGCGACTGCAGCTCCAGCCTGTTCCCTGGTGGCTGAACAAATTTGGCTTTAGCCGTTCTTGAGCTACACAATTCTGTCACAAACAGCAAAACTGCTTTGCATACCCAATTATAGTGGAAGAAAACTGACCAACAAATAGAAGAACGTAAGCGTCCAGAAAATAGTTCACGTTGGGAATCTTGTTCCTGTACTATTTTTTATTTTTTTTCTAATCTCTATTGAAACATTCATCTGAACACCACAGACAAATGACACGGCCATATTATGATTATTAACCACTTCCATACAGGGAACTTGCGCACCTTCCTGCCCAAGCCAATTTTCAGCTTTCAGCACTGTCGCACTTTGAATGGCAATTGCGCGGTCATGCTACACTGTACCCAAACAAAATTGGCGTCCTTTTTTCCCCACAAATAGAGCTTTCTTTTGGTGGTATTTGATCACCTCTGCGATTTTTTTTTTTTTTGCACAACTAAAAAAAGACTGGAAATTTTGAAAAAAAATTAAGTTTTTTTATTTTTTTCTGTTATTTTTTTTGTAAATAAGTACGTTTTCTCTTTCAATTACGGGCACTGATATGGCGGCACTGATGGGCACCGATGAGATGGCACTGATGGACATTGATAAGGTAGTACTGACGGGCACAGATGAGGTGGCACTGATTGGCAGCGCTGGTATGCGGCACTGATGGGCACACATAGGCGGCACTGATGGGCACACATAGGCGGCACTGATGGGCACTGATGGGCGGTACTGGGCACTCATGGGCGGCACTGATGGATACTTATGGGTGGCACAGATGGGCACTGATAGGTGGGCACTGGACATGGATGGGCACTGTGGGGTGGCACTGATGGACACTGTGGGGTGGCACTGATGGACACTGTGGGGTGGCACTGATGGACACTGTGGGGTGGCACTGATGGACACTGTGGGGTGGCACTGATGGACACTGTGGGGCAGCACTGATTTACCAATGTTGCCAGTCAGTGCCCATTTGTGGGCACTGATTGGCATCTTTATTTGTTAATGCTTTTTTTTTTTTTCCAGACTTTTTTTTTTGTCCCCTTTTTTATTTATTTTTTTGCCCTTCCCTGGTGGTACAGGGTGGGCTTCCCTGGTGGTCCAGTGTGGCGATCCGGGGGGGGGGGCTGCGCTGATAAACAATCAGCGCGAACCTCCCCTGTCAGGAGAGCCGCTGATCGGCTCTCCTCGCGTCTGTCAGACACGAGTGAGGAAGAGCCATCAACGGCTCTTCCTGTTTACATCGTGATCAGCCGTGATTGGACACGGCTGATCATGTGGTAAAGAGCCTCCGCCGGTGGCTCTTTACCGAGATCGGAGATGCAGGGTGTCAGACTTACACCCCGCATCACTGATCGCCGGCGCGCACGGCATGAAATCCTGCAGGTCGTCCATGGACGTCCAGTCAGGTTTTCAGAACCACTTCCCGGACGTAAATCGCCTATAGGCCGGGCGGGAAGTGGTTAAGGGAGTTTTCACCCAGGGACCCACAGTGCTAAAGGTAGCACCAAACCCATGCTAAAGCCACACGGTTTGATTGTTTATTTGAAAGGGATTGTCTGTTGACAGACTGTTGTCCTAAAATCTTACCGTTAATACGCTCTCTTGACAATTGTTGTCCAACTTTCGGCCAACAAATTTGGATGACAGGCTAGTAAATTTTCGGTGGACGACGGCAGCACGTCTGATTTTCGTATGGTCCGTACACAAATCCGTCACACAAAAGTCGAAAATACACACATGCATGCTCGGAATCAATGCTCACTAAGCACAAAATTAGCAGACGGGGGCCCAAGGGGTGGCGCTCAAGAGCGGAAATTCCTTGTAGTACGTCACTACGTTCGTGTTTGTGGCACGACAATTGTGTAATATTAGTATGCAAGACAAGATCCTGGCACACGCCCTTTTGACAAAAGTCAGATGCTCGGTTGGCCAACAATCGTACCGTGTGTACTAGGCTTTAATTAGTGGTGGACCCATAGCATCCAATCATCTAACACCTTGTATTGGTCTAAACTTGGTATACTGAATGCTGATTGGTTGATTTGGGCTAGTGCACTTTGCTGTAAACATGGTAATCCTTGGAATGTTTTTTAGGCATATTTTGCTTTGCTGGGTCGTGATGACCCAGCAAAGCAAAATATGCCTAAAAAACATTCCAAGATGGAAAAAAGGAGGAGACCTGGAGTTCAGAAACACCTCCAGTGTGATACTGGAGGTGTTTCTGAACTCCAGGTCTCCTTCTTTTTTGTCGCCCAGGCCTGTGCTGTGTAGCAGAGATATACAAATCTAAGGACTAGGTAGACAAATTCAAATCCTTTGGTAAATGAAACCGCTCCTATATACAATGAAACCTCAGATTGCAAGTAATGCGGTTAACGAGCGTTTCGCAGAATTCAAGCCTCTGCGGTGTGCAGTACCGCATTTGGCCAGAGGTGCGGGGCCGCCGGAGACGAGCGGAGCCATTCGGTAATACTTGGAAACACTCGGAATTCTCTGTTCCCGAAGGTTTCAGAGTTCAACCGAGATGTCCCAGAGTATTTCTGAGGCTCTCTGGCGCCCACCTCTGGCCACATGCAGTATTGCATGCCATAGAAGTCAATGCGGAACAAATTATTTTCATTGACTTCTATGGGGAATCTCGCTTTGATATGCGAGTGCTTTGGATTACGAGCATTCTCCTGGAACGGATTATGCTCGTAATCCAAGGTTCCACTGTATGTATTTCATCTTGCAATGCAGACCTTTCCCTCACAATTCTTCCTTTCGGCCACTAGATGTCCTCGGTGTTCTTGGAGGAATGATAGCCAGCATCATTCAACCCTCTTTTCCTGAGCCCAGGATGTTATGGGCCCGCTCTAGTGTCTGATTCAACAGTAAAAGAGAAACAGCACAGCCATGAGATTATCCCTGTAACTCTGCTCTCTCCTCCATGAACATGTTTTGTGTGCTGTTTCTTCCTCTTCCAGTCTGAGCTTTGCTTTTCAGGGCTGCAAAGTGCTGATATCTGGTTAAATTCAGGTTTCAGTCTGCATTGATTTGTATCCGTTTTTTTATCTGCCTGATATTCAGTTTTAAAGTTTGAATGTAGTTGCTATGGGGCAGAACAGGCTGTTATTTAATATACTTTTATCATCCTTGTCAGGTATGTATTACAGGTTGTCATAGATATTAAAATATGTACAGTTACCGCTTATGTCCGAGTGTCGGAGCCTAGGGAAGGCAGTTTTACTTAAAGTCTGATCTGCTCTATGAAGCCTTTAGGGTAGATTCGCAAAAATTCTTATAAAGTCATAGAGGATTTTTTTTTTTTCACCGAAGAACGAGTAGCTGTCAAGCTGCCATTCAAGACTGTAAAATGTCTTTCTTAGCAAAAAGTCAAAACGCCAAAATCCTAGCATGAAATTGTAATTGCTTGCCTTAACAAAACAGTCATCTGAAACGAACTTGGCCAGTCCTAATAGATCGCTATGTAGCTGGGGAAAAATACCCTTTGCCCGGTTAATTGGATCTTAAAGTTTAACTATACCCAAAACCTTCTTTTAGTTCTGGATAGAGTGGGGAATAGTTCTCGGGTTTTACTGCTATCTAGGGCTCCATTCTGGAGACAATCTTTTATCGGAGAGAGACAATTTGCAACAGGGAAGCAAAGAAAAAAGCTCAACGCTCTCCTACTTAATGTGGCTCTAAAGTCTTGCATTGGGGTGAAGTCACCCTCAGCTCCCCTTATACTTGCCTGAACCCGATCCATGTGCACGAGAGCAGCGGGCATGGCTCCCTCTGCTGTCAATCAAATGCTATGCCAAGCAAGCGGGTCAGGGCTGAGTCGCCTGCTCTGGGTCAATAGATGCAGACAGGGTGGCTTGGGGAGGGCCACCATGGAAAGCGGTTTTCCATGGGAGCACTTGCCAAAGAGGAGGAGCCTGGAGCGGCAGGGGGTCGCCAAGGACCCCAGAAGAGGATCGAGGCTGCTCTGTGCAAAACAATTGCACGGAGCCGATAAGTAATATTTTTGTTATTTTCATAAAAAAGAAAGTAAGCTTTAGTGTCGCTTTTACATAAAGTTCATTGGATGTGGTTGACAGCAGAGCAAGCCAATCGCTGCGCTGCTTTCAATCAACCAATAAATGAGCTGAGAAGCAAGCGCGTTCACTTTTGAGGGGTCAGGTAAGTAAACGGGGGGGTTGGGGGGGGGCACTAATCCGTAGATGTTTTTCACGTTAATGCACCTTAGTGAAAAAACGTTTACCTTTTACAACCCCTTTAAAGCCCATCTCTGAACAAATATTAAATGCCAACCCACTCCTCCCTCCTACCCCCTCTAATCCATGCTGATTTTTTTAATTTTCTTTCTTTCATTGTTTAATCAAGATGTACACACAGTATAGCCTACCATCCAGGTTGCTATCCGGCAACTTCTTCAGGTGCAAGGGGTGCAGCAGATGTGTGCGTTGGCCAGTCCTGTGCTGATGATCCCCTCGATCCTGGGATGACCCCACTGCTAGACAGAATGAGCCCATTAAACCGTTGACGTCCAAATGAGTACCTCCATTGGAAGTCCCCTTCGCCTATTCTAGTGACGAACACTTTGGATTTCCAGCCCCTTTCACCTCAAATAAGGAATAAGGTTACGGATGGCAATAAACACCTAACAGGGATTCTAACCTTCCTCATTTTACACCCAAAACCCCCAAACGGCATTATTTATACTCTAATCAGGGGCTGACCAAAGCTTTGAAGTCGGAAGTCAAGATTAGCATTTTGCCAATATTTGGTTTGCATGGTTTCATGGTTATGTGGTTTTGTTTTAGGCTTTTATCAAATAGGCACTGAAGCCCATAGTCCGTGAATAAGCCATGTGTTTATGCGGCTTGTACTGCATGCAGGAAGGCCATTCAAGTCTATAGGGATTAAGCAGCTGCATGGACACACCTGCTTGTCCTATTTTGACTGGGGTGCAAGTGAGTGGACAAAACACACACTTGTCTGCGTTCTTGGATGCTCACCTATCTCACTAGGAAGATCAGTTGTGTCCATGCAGCCGCTGCTTCCCTATATACTTAAATGGGATGTCTGCATGCAGCACCTACCGGCGCAAGCTGTATAACTACCCGCCCATTCACAGACGACGGGCTTCAGCACCTGTGTGAATGAGGCCTTAAAGTTGCCTAAACTCAGCACCCCAAGTTCTTTTCAGAACCATAATGATGCCTTGTGTTATTTCTAAAGAAACAAACTTATTTTGGCTCAGTGTTTTACAGCTGCCAAGGACCCCCTAGGGCATACGTTAGAATATATAGACCCATATCCTTTGGCCCAAACAAATGATTCAGTAGAGCTACTAGAAATTCATCAGATCACACAGGACTTTATTAGAACACCCTGCTGCCATTCATCAAGCTGCTTCTGCTTTTTGTAATAGAAGTTTGTTTGTAGTTTGGGCCTTCTCAGAGGGGATCGTGTCGGTGCCAGACAAAAGCGAGGGCAGGGTTTGAGCGATGATAAACACACTGGCACTGTCATTGAAGGCTCTATATTAAAAGAAAAGAAATGGATCCGAGGCTCATGACTCTTCCATATGGGGCATACATCATCTCGGCGGACTGAGAGACAAAGGGAATATAAATTTGTTCAGAGAAATTTGTCAGACTATGAGATGAACACAATGAATTCCATGTTTCTAAAGCAGTTCACAGCGAGCGCTGATTCCGTCCAAGTTACAGTTTGTCATTTGCTAGGAGCCTCTCAAACACCATTCCAATGCATGAGCTGCTACGGGGTCTCTGCTGGGAAAATAAATAAATAAGGCAGGAGTGGGACAATTGGTTGTTAACCTGTTGTTTGCTATGCCACTTACCTTGTTTTTCCAAAACTGATACTGCCCCTGGCATTCTCTAACCATCGCACAAAGAATTAAAGCTGAACCCTGGCCTTTCCTTTAGTCTTGTACCTGTATTGAAATTGCTTACTCCTGATTTCACTGCACACTGTGAGCTTTTCAGTGTGTGATAGAAACCGAACCAAGTCAAATCGCATTAGCTTAGCCATAGCTTTTTCATACCCAACCTTAATGCCCTGGCCTACACCATTCATTAGACTGCGGTTCTTTCTCAACCTTTTTTAAACCAAAGGAACACCTAAAATTTTCAGGTCTCAAGGAACCTTTACCTAAACCAATTATATAAGGTCAATGACAAAAATGTCCCCTGTATTGGTGGCCACTAGGAAGAATGCAATCATTACAGTGGTGGTCAGTATGCCAACCTTAAAGGGGTTGTAAACCCTTGTGTAAAAAAAAACTCTGACACTGTCCAGCCCCCCCGGTTTACTCACCTGAGCCCGTTCGTTCTCTCGGCGGAGACACGTGCTTCCTCTCTGCCCGTTGTCTTGGCTCGTGATTGGATAGATTGACTAGCTTGGCTCTCGCTGCTGTCATCAAATCCAATGACATGGGGGCCGAGTCCTGCTTTCTGTGTGAATACATGCAGAAGCGGGACTCGGGAGCGTGCCCGAACGGGTGTCTACCAAGGAGAGCACTTCTCCAACATGGACACCTGTTGCAGGGAGTAGTTAACAGTGCCGCCAGGGGACCCCAGAAGAGGACGATCAGGGTCACCCTGTGCAAAACGAACTGCACAGTGGAGGCAAGGGTTTACAAACCCTTGAAGGTGGGTATAATTGTATGGAAATTTGGCTGGTTCAGCAGGAGATAGCCAAATTTCAGTATGTGTGTAACCCTGTCTGGTCATTAGAGGCTGGTCATTGGTCCTGTTCTGATGTTCACATGTAGGCTCTTTTGGCTGTGGACATGGGTCAGCATGTGCACCCTGACCGGTCTGCAGCTACTTAGATGTACTGTGTGTTGACACCTTTCTAATGGAACCAGCATCAACTTTTTCAGCAATTTTGACGTACAGTAACTCTATCCTAACCAATGCAGACTGGAATCATCCCATAAGAGCTTCAGTTTTGGAGTTGCTCGGACCCAGTCATGTAGCCATTACAATTTGGCCTTTGTCAAAGTCGCTCAAATCCTTAAACTTGCCCATTTTTTCTGCTTTCCACACATTAACTTCAGTGACAATGTTCAATTGCTGCCCAATATACTACCAAAATTATTGGGATGTCTGCCTTTACATGCACATGAACTTTGATAGCATCCCAGTCTTAGTACACAGGGTTCAATATGGAGTTGGCCCTTTGCAGCTATAACAGCTTCAACTCTTCTGGGAAGACTGTCCGCATGGTATAGGAGTGTGTCTATAGGAATGTTTGGCCATTGTTTCAGAAGTGCATTGTGAGGTCAGGCACTGAAGTTATACGAGAAGGCCTGGCTCTCAGACTCCGCTGTAATTCATCCCAAAGGTGTTTTATCGGGTTTAGGTGCAGGCCAGTCAAGTTCCTCCACCCCAAACTCACTCATCCATGTCTTTATGGACCTTGCTTTGTGCACTGGTTCAAATCATTTGGTGAACGGGGGATTATGATGTGGGGTCGTTTTTTAGAGGTTGGGCTTGGCCCCTTAGGGAACTCTTAAGGCGTCAGCATACCAAGACATTTTGGACAATTTCATGCTCCCAACTTGGGAACAGTTTGGGATGGCCTCTCCCTGTTCCAACATGACTGCGCACCAGTGCACAAAGCAAGGTTCATAAAGGCATAAGAGAGCGAGTTTGGGGTGAAGGAACTTGACTGTTTTGCACAGGGTCCTGACCTCAACGCGATAGAACACCTTTGGGATGTATTAGTGCGTAGACTGTGAGCCAGGCCTTCTTGTCCAACATCAGTGCCTGACCTCACAAATGGGCTTTTGGAAGAATGGTCAAACATTCCCATAGACACACTTCTAAACCTTGTGGACAGCTTTCCCAGAAGAGTTGATGCTGTTATAGCTGCAGTGGGTGGGCCAACTCAATGTTGAACCCTACGGACTAAGGGCCAGATTCTCAGAAGAGATACGACGGAGTATCTCCAGATACGCCATCGTATCTCTGCGCCTGATTCTTAAAATCAGTTATGCATAGATTTCCCTTAGATCCGACAGGCGTAAGTCTCTTACGCCGTCGGATCGTAACTGCATATTTACGCTGGCCGCTAGGGGCGTGTATGCTGATTTACGCGTCAAAATATGTAAATCAGCTAGATACGTGAATTCACAAACGTACGCCCGGCCGACGCAGTACAGTTGCGCCGTTTACGTTAGGCTTTTCCCAGCGTATAGTTACCCCTGCTATATGGTGGCGTAAGTGCAGCGTACCAATGTTAAGTATGGCCGTCGTTCCCGAGACGAAATTTGAACATTTTACGTCGTTTGTGTAACTTGTCCGTGAATGGGGCTGGACGTTATTTACGTTCACGTCAAAACCAATACGTCCTTGCGGCGTATTAGGAGCAATGCACACTGGGAGATTTCCACGGACGGCGCATGCGCCGTTCGTGAAAAACGTCAATCACGTCGGGTCACACGTTATTTACATAAAACACGCCCCCCTGTTCCAAATTTGAATTAGGCGGGCTTACGCCGGCCGATTTACGCTACGCCGCCACAACTTACGGAGCAAGTGCTTTGAGAATACAGCACTTGCCCGTCTAAGTTGCGGAGGCGTAACGTAAATCGGATACGTTACGCCGCCGCAAAGATACGCCACTGTACGAGAATCTGGCCCTAAGACTTGGATGTCATTAAAGTTCCATGTTCGTGTAAAGGCAGGCGTCCCAATACTTTTGGCAATATAGTGCATCTCACCGACTTGTCGGGTGCCATTGTCACAAGATAGTCAGTTATTTATTTAACCCATCAGTGGTCATAGTGTTATAGCTGATCGGTGTGTATAATATATGCATTGCATTACTCCTGTTGGTATGCACATTATCCTCTGTGTTGAAATGTAGGGGCCTTTTTAAGTTGCTGTTGTAGAAAAAAACAAAACATGTTGAAAATGTTAATCTGGTTAGCGAAATATCCGGTTTGATATTTGTCTCCTCTTTGTTTTTACATCGTAAATTCGTTTTTCTCTGTGTAGTTCAGAAATTAGATTAAGCACAACAGTAGTAGAGTGCAATAAATCTAAAACTGAATGTGTTCTGTACCCGCTACAGGTCAATTGTATCATTTAAATGTTCCAGTTGTGTTGGTCTGTCTCTCTCTGCACAGTGGTAATTCTCAGGAAAATGGCCCTCTGTTTCTGTGCATGTTTGTTAGCGCAGGCAGTTGCACTTGAAAACACTTATCGGTCATTGTGAAATTTCTAATTAGTCTGAAATGGGTGGACTGACATTTTATGGTTGATGAATCGTAAATGAATATCTCCACTATTGTTAATGGCGTATGTCCGTGTCGTAAGGTGCATGTGTTTTTTTTTTTTGTTTTGTTTTTTGCTAAATAACTAGATTATTCAAGTGAACCGATATATGAAAGATGAAAATTTTTGTTGTTTTCCGTCGTATTTAAAGCTAATTTTAGCCATTAGCACAAGGGCTCCAAAATTGGAAAATTTTGGCAAATGTATTAAAAGAACAAGTAATCGCTAACTTTAATTACAGTATCTCACAAAAGTGAGTACACCCCTCATATTTTTGTACATATTTTATTATATCTTTTCATGTGACAACACTGATCGTGACAACTGCTGGTACAATGCTTTCCAAAAAGCATGTGCGTAATTTTTAGAGTCAAATATATTTTTATTCAGTTTGAAAAAGAAAGATAATAGTACAAACAACGTACAAATGTCCAGGAGACAAAAAAAACACAATACAAATCCCGCCATTCACCCTCAGCATGTAACGTTATTAACAAAAGCTCAGAGGCTCCACCGCCTACGGGGAGCTTACAGTGTCATTCCAACCAAAGGACAGTGAGGGCTTAGCTGATTTACATAAAATGACATTTGACTCATTCATCTGAAGTTTTGATCACAGAGAAAGAGAGAAAGAGAAGCACAAAAGGGGGAAAAATGGCAATAGAGGATAGTGGAAGAAAGAGAGGGAGGCAGAGAATATATAGAGAGGGGGGACCGAGCAGACCACGGTATACCAAACCTACATGATGGGATCAGGATAAGGAGTAGAATTAACTCAGAGGTGCCAATAAAGTTTTCAAAGAGTCTGAGTCAATCCAGAGAAGCCAGAGGGTCTTGAATTTGTCGAAGGTATCAGTATATGTGCGTATTTTTAAAGGTGAAGTTATCCTTTTTTAGATTTAATATTATTTTCCGCCAAATAGACAAGCTATTCAACTATTGTGATTCATCCTCTGATGAAGTCACGTGATCGCTGACGCTACATGTAGGGACGTAGAGGCAACTGGAAGTGACACAGGCGAGCTCGGCGCTCGTGGATACACATGTTTTGTTTACTGTTTGAATGTTTACTTGTATACTTTTTATGTAATAAACGCAATTGTAGTTAAAACATACCATACCAGGGATATGCAATTGGCGGACGTGCAGAAGTCCCATGAGGCATAGCAAGTCTCTGACAGCCACAAGCATGACACCCAGAGGCAGAGGCATGATGGAACTTGTAGTTTTGCACCAGCTGGAGGTCCGCTAATTGCATATCCCTGTACAACACTATCCTGGGATTCCTTTTAACTTCCCTGCTATCATATATGCACGGCATCCGGAGACCCCTTACATCACGGACGTAACAGCCGTTCCCCACAACCAGGGTCCACATCCAGGGATTATCCAAGGCACCATCCAGGCAGGCTGGATTACGCTGGATACACTCAGGCTTTTCTTATATGCTGTAACCTCACAGCAGTGAGGTAAGGGGCCATCCATTTACCTTGGCAGAAGGCACTGAAGAGCCATCACTCTGCACATTTGCACCTTAGTAGAAGGCACTGAAGAAGCCATCACCTTGCACACATCGCTTTTTATGTGCGATTGCACATTTTGGACTTTTTATTTTCTGTTTGCATCACACTTTGGAATTTACCACCTTCACCTAATGCACCTTTGCATTCCATTTCATGCTTATTTTATATATTTCACAGCAGATGTTACTTGCACTATTATTTGAATTTTTTTTCATGATTATTTTGCATTGTGCTATATACCTCTTCAGCATTTGAGGTTTATTTGGACACTATGGCCCGGATTCAGATACATTTTCGTATCTTTCGGCGGGCGTAGCGTATCTCAGATACACTACGCCGCCGTAACTTAGGGCGCAAGTTCCGTATTCAGAAAGAACTTGCGCCCTAAGTTACGGCGGCGTAGTGTAAATGTGTCGGCGTAAGCCCGCCTAATTCAGATGTGGATGATGTGGGCGTGTTTTATTTAAATGAATTGTGACCCCACGTAAATGACGCTTTTTACGAACGGCGCATGCGCTGTCAGTGAACGTATCCCAGTGCACATGCTCCAAATTAACCCACAAAAATTCAATGCTATCGACGTGAACTTAAATTACGCACAGCCCTATTCGTGAACGACTTACGCAAACAACGTAATCGACGGAAAATTTGACGCGGTCCCGACGTCCATACTTAACATAGGATACGCCTCATATAGCAGGGGTAACTTTACGCCGGAAAAAGCCTTACGTAAACAACGTAAAAAATGCGCCGGGCGGACGTACGTTTCTCAATCGGCGTATCTACCTAATTTGCATATTTCTTGCGTAAATCGACGGAAGGGCCACCTAGCAGCCAGCGTAAATATGCAGCCTAAGATACGACGGTGTAAGAGACTTACGCCGGTCGGATCTTAGGGAAATCTATGCGTAACTGATTCTAAGAATCGGGCGCATAGATACGACCCCGCACACTCGGTTACGACGGCGTATCCGGAGATACGCTGTCGTAACTCGTATCTGAATCCAGGCCTATATTGTTTGGCACGTTACTTAGTTTGCCACTTGCACAATATTTTGCACTTTGTACTTATTATCATTGCTTTTATGCTTGTGCGTTTTTCCTTTTGCATATACATTTATTAACAGCTCAGCACTACTTTTTATATTCATGCTCTCCTGAGAGGGTTACCTTGTGGGTGCGTTCCTGAGTCATACACCCCCCCCCCAGCATTGGATTTGATTGACGGCAGCGGAAGACCAATGGCTGCGCTGCTATCAATCTATCCAATCAAAGTTGGGACTCAGTAGAGAAAAGGACGGAAATTCCGGGCTCAGTAAGTAAAACGGGGGGCTGTGGGGCTGGACATAGGATGCATTAAGGTGAAAAAACACAAAGGTTTACAACCCCTTTTAAAGTGGATGTAAACATACTCTCATCTTTTCTACTAGGGCTGCAACTAATGATTATTTTCATAATCGGTTAGTTGGCCGATTTATTGTTTCGATTAATTGGATAATAGCCTTAACAAAAAAAAGAATAATTAGCATTTAAAAAAAAAAATTGGGATAATTTGTTGTTGGGCAGATTACAAAACACAAACTGCCGCAAAAACACATTGCATGCTTTTCTGTAGCTTCTCCATTGAAGTATATTGAACCAAAAAAACAAAATATCACCGTTTTGCGTTTAAAAAGTCCTTGCCCTTTCCAAATACTCAGCAGATGAAAAAAAAAATCATGGATGTGAACGTGTCCCATAGGAAAACATGTAAATGAACTGTAGTGTGTTTCTGCAAAAAGCACCAAAAAACAGAGGTGTGAACCCAGGCCTGAGATGTTTAGTAACATAATGGGGTTAAAAAAACAAAAATAAGTACAAAGAGCAAATAATCGCTACTGTAGGACAGTGAAAGTAATATTTACAGTAGCTTTTTTGTACTATAAAGGGCTAATTTTAGTTTTTTTAACCCCATTATGTTACTGGCCGATTAATCGATTTATGAAAATTGTAATCGATTAGTTGTCGATTAATCGATTAGTTGTTTCGGCCCTACTTTCTACACTACTGCCATAGTACTGATCTATAAGGTTATACATGCCTCCTGCATGTATCCTTACCTGTCAAATATCTTCCCTCTGTCTGTTATGAGACCCAAAAAACGACAGATTCTGTGGGCAGATCTCTTTTCCAGGGCTCAGTGGGTGGAGTCGTGATGTCAGTAGACTCCCAGCCCACCTCTACACTCCCCTTGGCCAGGCATCGATATTTCTTACACTGAACTTCTGCTGGTCTTGTGAATTATGCCCCATGACCACTAACCTCTAGTGAAAACCCAGAAAAGTCACCACATGACTTCAGCGTGCTTAATCATGCTGAGGTGTGGAGCAGCCAATCCTGGGAGAGCTGTAGAAGAAAGGAGGCGGGGATCTGAAGTACACAGAATGCCTCTCTCACACTTGTGCATAGGGTTGCCACCTCATCCCTTTAAAACAGAACACATATTAATTACACAGGTTCTGTGGTTGATTAAGGTGGTAATTAAACTCACTTGGTGCCTTATCTGCATTAAATTAGCCTCAGAACCTGTGTAATTAATATGTGTTCTGTTTTAAAGGGATGGGGTGGCAACCCTACTTGTGCATGAGATATGTAAATCCTCTGTCACTCACAGCAAGGGGGAGAAACAGACACCTATTTCTCTGTCTGACAGTTTTTATCTCACTGAAAAAAGATAAGAGGATTGCTCAGAGTGGGATTAACTCTTCATGGCAAGACTTTTAGGCCTCGTACAGATGACCGGACAGTACACTGAAAACGGTCCGCCGGACCGTTTTCAGCGGACATGTCCGGTCGGAGATTTCTGTATGATGGTTGTACACACCATCATACAGAAATCCGCGCGTAAACAATACGCGGGGACGTGGCCACGCCGTCGACGCATGCGAGGGATAGCGGCCGATCGGACATGTCCGGTGAGTCTGTACAGACGACCGAACATGTCCGACGGACATGGTTCCAGCGGACATGTTTCTTAGCATGCTAAGAAACATCTGTCCACTGGAAACTGTCTGATCCGCCGGACAATTGTCCGGTCGGGCCTACACACGACCGAACATGTCTGCTGAAACTGGTCCGTCGGACCAGTTTCAGCAGACATGTTCGGTCGTCTGTACGAGGCCATACTGTACAAGGTGCAAGCCTTAATTTAAAAAAAAAAAGGGTTTACATCCACTTTAAAGCGGAGTTCCGGCCACAATTTCACTTTTTAAATATAAATACCCCTGTAATACACAAGCTTAATGTATTCTAGTAAAGTTAGTCTGTAAACTAAGGTCCGTTTTGTTAGGTTGTTACAGCATTTAGACACTTTATAAAATAGAAATTGACTGGGGCCATCTTAAGTATGGGCATCATAAAGCCAGACTGTATGACTTCCTGGATTTCAGCCTTGCAGACCTCGCACATGCTCAGTGCTGCACAAGCAGTGTCAGATCAGGTTTCAGCACCTGTGCTGTCCAAGTCACATGATTCTTTGAGACTGGGGAGTGCACAGACTCCTGGAAAGTTACACCCACTACATTCCCAGGAGTCTGTGCGGTGTAGGTTAGGAAGCATTAAGCACCTAGGTGCAGGAAGTGGGAAGATTAACTATTCTGCCTAGCAACAACACTTTGAAGGCATCTAAAAAAAAAAAAAAAAAATTTGTAAAGGACTAATGACATTTTTTTAAAACTACTGATGTAATGTTATATTTATGGGTGGAACTCCACTTTAATTCTGCATCCTATTGTGTATTGTAATGGACCATTTCCTGTGTGCTAAACTTAAAGGCTTTCCCTAAAACTGCTTCACTGGTGGGACAATTTTTGCTTTTTTTTCCCATCTTATGTCTGATCTTTTCCCAGACTCAGCTGCCCGTTGCTTGCCGTGTCAGTTGTGGTGACAGGTAGCCCCTGTCGTCTTGCCGGCTTCTCTTCGTTAAGTGTCAATATAAATGCATGCAATAATGCCTTGATACTTTCTGCGCCCCTCATCTAAATGCATTGTCAAAATTGTCCTAAATCTGTTGCACAGTTGCCTTCAAAGTAAATGTCTTTTTGAAGTAATGAAAGCGGGTAATTTGTCAGATGCAGGCACTGCTGCGTTCCCCACAGAGCATAATCTTTCTTTTGGATTACAGAAAATGGAATGTTATTTTTTTTCCCCCAGTTTCTTTTTGAATGCACTTTGTAAAATAAAGGTTTTCATAGACTGAATAGATGAAAAGCTGCTAATGTTCAGATATAATACAAAGTTAGTCCACATACCTTTATAATGGCTCATTGGCTGATAACGTCAGGTTAGGTTTAAATGAATGGCTGCAGAGTGATTAATTAGACTTTTGCTACATGTACAGAATGGATTTCTTGGCTACAAAATTTTGATTAAGGCTTTACCTATCCAAAACTGAGATTTAATTTTTGGGGGAACCAGTAGACCTACATTTTGGCTGATTTGTTTTTCTTGGGTGGTTCTTACCACTTATCCACCACCCGCCGTCAAATGACGGCGGGAGGCAGACCCTATTGTTCTGGGTGGACATCATATGACGTTGCGGCTTTCCAAGCCACTAGGGGGCGCGTGCATCACTGGGGACCCTGATGCCCGTGTGGCACCCGCGATTGCCCAGTAACTGAGCAGGACCATGGATCTGTTTTGTGTAAACACACAGATCCACGTCCTGTCAGGGAGAGGGGACCGATGGTGTGTCCCTTGTACATAGGGACAACCATCGGTCGCCTCCCCCAGTCACTCCCCTCTCCCCACAGTAAGAATCACCTAGCAGGGAACACATTAACCCCTTGATCGCCCCCTAGATTTAACCTCTTCCCTGCCAGTCACATTTATTCAGTAATCAATGCATTTTTATAGCAGGGATCGCTGTATAAATGTGAATGGTCCCAAAAATGTGTCAAAAGTGTCTGATGTGTCCGCCACAATAGCGATGTCACGTTAAAAATCGTTGATTGCCGTCATTACTAGTAAAGAAAATTTATAATAAAAATGCTATAAATCTATCCCCTATTTTGTAGACCCTCTGGCCCAGATTCTCGTAGAATGGAGTAAATTTGGGCGGGCGTAACGTATCTCATTTACGTTACGCCGCCGCAAGTTTTTCATGCAAGTGCTTTATTCACAAAGCACTTGCATGTAAAGTTGCGGCGGCGTAGCGTAAATCACCAGGCGCAAGCCCGCCTAATTCAAATTAAGCGGGTAGGTGGCGTGTAGCATTTAAATTAAGCGCGTTCCCGAGCCGAATGTACTGCGCATGCGCCGTCCGTAAAATATCCCAGGGTGCATTGCTCCAAATGATGTCGCAAGGACGTCATTGGTTTAGACGTGAATGTAAATGGCGTCCAGCCCCATTCACGGACGACTTGCGCAAAATACGTAAATTTATAAATTTTCATGCGGGAACGACGGCCATACTTAACATTGGTTGCGCCTCATATACCCAGGGGCAACTTTACGCCGGGAAAAGCCTAACGTAAACGTCGTAACTTTACTGCGTCGGCCGCGCGTACGTTCGGGAATTCGCGTATCTAGCTAATTTGCATACTCGACAGGGAAAACGACGGAGGCGACACCTAGCGGACAATGCATTTAAGATCCGACGTCGTAAGAGCCTTACGCCTGTCGGATCTAATGGATATCTATGCGTAACTGATTTCTAGGAATCAGTCGCATAGATACGACGGCCCAGATTAGGACTTACGGCGGCGTATATGGCGTTGCGCCGTCGTAAGCCCTTTGAGAATCTGGGCCTCTAACTTTTGCGCAAACCAATCAATATACGTTTATTGCAAAAAAAAATGTTTAACAAAAATATGTAGAAGAATACATATCGGCCTAAACTAAGTAAAAATTTGTTTTAAAAAAAAAAGAATATTTATTACAGCAAACGGTTAAAAAATATTGTGTGTTTTTCAAACTTGTCCCTCTTCTTTTGTTTGTAACGCAAGAAATAAAAACCGCAGAAATCAAAAACCACCAAAAGAAAGCTCTATTTGTGGGGAAAAAATGATAAAAATGTAATTTGGGTACAGTGTTGCATGATGGCGCAATTGTCATTCAAAGTGTGACAGCACTGAAAGCTGAAAAATGGCCTGGGCAGGAAGGAGGTGAAAGTGCCCTGTAGGCAAGTGGTTAAACACTCTTCCAGTTCATTGCAGCAAGGACATTTCTTAATGAAATTCTGGCACATGGTCTTTTATTTTTTAGAAACAAGTGCATTCTGGGATACTGTATTTATGGAAGAAGTAGGCATTTAGGCCTCATTCACACAGGAGTTAAAAATAGGAGTTTGGTTCGTGTTTTGTCCGCATCCTAAATGCTAGTCGGCGCCACTCACAATTGTTAAAAGTTGGAGTAAACTCCCATTGACGATTTAGTATAGTAAGGCCTCATTCACACTTAGGGCCGTTCGGGTCCGTCTGTCACAGACCTGAAAGGCCACTCCATGCATCGCTATGGAGCGTCGGATGTCAGCGGAGACATGTCCGCTGACATCCGACCCGATCCGACCCGCTAAAAACAGTCTTATGTCCCCATCCGTCCATGCAGATCGGATCGGGTAAGATCTGATAACGGACATGCTGTCCGTTTTCATCAGATCGCTCCATAGGGAGACAGCGGTGCCCGACAAGCCCCTCCCAGCTCAGTGAGCAGAGAGGAGCTATTCATCCGTCGGCTCAGCGGAGATCTGCGGACTGATCTCCCGCTGAGCCGACGGGAGCAGGCAGACTCCGTAGCGACGGAGTTCGCCAAGTGTGAATGAGGCCTTAGGCTTACCTATAGGTACAGCTAATTTACAGCTATAGGCAAAAAAAAATGTAATTTTGGATAGAGTAAGGGTTATAACCAATGTCAGATTTTTTTTGGTCATTTGTGTCCTATTGCAGAGATTTCGCTTCCCTTCCATAACCAAACAGTCAAATGATGGTGGAGCTGTGTGGCTCTCGTTCTAGGATGATGTCGTCCAGTTAAGCCGCGATCGCACGCCCGCCATGTTCCTGGGACACAGCACGACCCTGATCTCGGAAAAGAGACGCAGCCGTGGCTCTTTGCCCATGTGATCGGTTGTGTCCAATAACAGCCAATCACTTGTAAACAGGGCAGTGCCGTTTATCGTATCTCCTCGCCTCACACTGACAGAGTGTGAGGAGAGCCGATCAGCGGTGTCTCCTTGCAGGAAAGATGTGAAAAGGTAATCGGGGGAACTGATCGTCATTGCCCTGATCACAATGCAGCCCAATAGTGCCCATCAGTGATGCCAATTTGTGCCCATCAGTGCAGCCTCATCAGCGCACATCAGTGAAGGAAACAAATTACTTATTTACATTTTCTGACAAAAACTTTTTTTTTTTTCCAAATTTTTGTTATTTCTTCATTTTTTTTTATCAAAAAATAAAAAACCTAGCGGTGATTAAATACCACCAAAAAAAAAAAAAAAAAGCTCTATTTGTGTGAAGAAATTGATTAAAAATGTATTTAGGTACAGTGTTGCATGACCGCGCAATTGTCATTCAAGCTGCGACATCGCTGAAAGCTGAAAAATGGCTTGGGCAGGACATGGGTTAAAGTGCCCTGTATTGAAGTACTTAAGGGAATTTCTTGGGTACCCCCAGGCCATCAGTGTCCCTATTGGAAACCCCCCCCCCCCCCTCTACTTTTCTGGGGACAACCCAAAATTTGTGATTTTCTTTTACTTTAAATGATCATTGTAGACAGGACAAATGAAGAGGGTAAAACAGGGGGCACAGACCGCAATAAAAACTGACAGGTGTTCTAATCCCTCTCAACATTATCGAAAACTGAAAGAAAACGTTTGCCTTTAGTTATACTTTAATATCTCCTAAACATGCCCCATTTAGGAGATATTTACTTGTGAAGCCGCAGGGGATGTCGCCGGAAAATGCTCTCTGAAGGAACAGCATACCATGCTGTTCCTTCAAAACCCTGTGTAATGAACAGTGGCATCATCACGTCTCTTCCAGTCAAAGGACCGGAGCCTGCCAACCTGGAAGAAAGACTGAGTTAAGGTGGAAGCCCTGGCAGTCATTTTTTTTTTTTTTTTCAGAGCTCAATAGCTTAAGCTGAATTTTACACACAGCCACGTGATTCAGAGCAGTGAGTCCTCCCCTTTGTCATTCTTTGCCTTTTTATGGCTCTAGCCAAGGTTTCAATTGGAGACGGTCAGATCCACAAAGAGAGTACGCCGCCGTATCTACTGATACGCCAGCGTACTTTCAAATTTCCCACGTCGTATCTTTGTTTTGAATCCTCAAAACAAGATACGACGGCATCTGGGTTAGATCCGACAGGCGTACGTCTTTGTACGCCTTCGGATCTTAGATGCAATTCTTCGGCGTCCGCTGGGTGGCGATCCTGTCGTTTTCCGCGTCGAGTATGCAAATTAGCTATTTCCGACGATCCACGAACGTACGAGCGGCCGTCGCATTTTTTTACGTCGTCTCTAGTCGGCTTTTTTCGGCGTATAGTTAAAGCTGCTATTTGGTGGCGTACGCAATGTTAAGTATGGCCGTTGTTCCCGCGTATAATTTTAAAATTTTTATTTTGTTTGCGTAAGTCGTCCGTGAATCGGGATGGACGTAATTTACGTCCACGTCAAAACAATGACGTCCTTGCGACTTCATTTCGCGCAATGCACGGCGGGAAATTTTAGGGACGGCGCATGCGTAGTTCGTGCGGCGCGGGGACGCGCTTCATTTAAATGAAACACGCCCCCTACTCGCCGATTTGAATTACACGCTGTTACGCCGCGAGAGATAGACTACGCCGCCGTAACTTACGGTGCAAATTCTTTCAGGATTCGAACATAACAAAAGTAAGTTACGGCGGATCTGCCCCAGAATGTGTATAAAACAAGGTGATATGTGCTGTGCTTTCTCTTTAGAAAAGCTCTAGTGCTGTCATGAATTAAACTGTAGCTATTCTAATACTTTTTTTTTTTTTTTTCTTATGGTTTTGGATAGAATGAGGAAAGGTTAGAACCCCTGTCAGAGAGAGAGAGAGAATATATCTAATGCCGCGTACACACGATCATTTTTCAGCATGTCGAAAAAACAAAGTTTTCCCAACTTAATCATTAAAACGATATTGCCTACACACCATCGTTTTTAACAAATTATCTAGCAAAGGTGACATACAACACGTACGACGGCACTATAAAGGGGGAAGTTCTTTTCGCCTTTGGGCTGCTTTTGCGGATTCCGTGTTGGTAAAAGACGATTCACGCTTTTCTGTCTGTTACAGCGTGATGAATGTGCTTACTCCATTATGAACGGTAGTTTTACCAGAACGAGCGCTCCCGTCTCCTAACTTGCTTTTGAGCATGCCCAGGTTTTTTATGTCGTTTTAGCCCACACATTTTTTACAACCCGAAAAACGACAGTTTAAAAAATGCAGCATGTTCAAAATTTTTTTTTTTTGTCGTTTTTCAGAATCTGAAAAATGATGTGGAGCCCACACATGATCATTTTAAATGACATTTTTGAAAAAGTTTTTTTCATGCCGAAAAATGATCGTGTGTACGCGGCATAAGAGATTAGAATAACATTGGGTAAATAACCTCCGGGGGAAAACCAGCCAATAAACGTTGATCCCTGAACCCCTTTGGCGGAGATCACCACCCGCTGTGTGTTCCTGGACAATAGATTATCTCACGGGAACTCTCATTGGTCTATAAATAAGACAACATTTTTATTTAAATTCTTTTTTTCACATTCCCATTACATATAGTAAGCTTTTTGGCAAAAAATGCTGCTAGACCTCGCTTTTGTCCCTTTACATCCTGGCCTGCCCGCTTTAATGACCGACAGTCTATACATAAAACTCGTCTCGGCTATTAAATGGCAAGTTTGCGGGAGTCTCCGATTTTAAAGGCAATCTGAAAGAAGCAGATAAAATGAAACAATTGTTTTACTAGATTAGGGCATAAAACGGCTTAAATATTTAGACATTTTGTGTGCTGCAACAATGGAGGATGGAATGCCTGCATGATAAGACACTTGCCAAATGCAA
Source organism: Rana temporaria (assembly GCF_905171775.1). Classification (NCBI taxonomy): domain Eukaryota; kingdom Metazoa; phylum Chordata; class Amphibia; order Anura; family Ranidae; genus Rana; species Rana temporaria. The sequence goes on along the minus strand of NC_053495.1, from coordinate 34,536,193 downwards.
TCCATTGTTGTGACTGAAAGAGATGTGCAGGTGTAGATAGCTGATTACGTATTGAAATTACTTGCAATCATAGCATGCTGTTTCGTAATAAAAAATATTCAGATCTCAATTTTGTATTTTTGGCAATTGATTGTTACATACAAATTGACAGCCATTTTGTTAAACTAAAAAATAGAGCAAGATCTGTTCAAATGAATATATATATATATATATATATATATATATATATATATATATATATATATATATATATATATATATATATATATATATATATATATATATATATATATATATATATATATATATATATATATATATAGAGACAGACAGACACTTGTGCTCAAAAGTTTGCATACCCTGGCAGAAATTGTGAACTTTTGGCATTAATATTGAAAATATGACTGATTATGCAAAAAATAAGAATAGCAATCATATGAAGCCATTTATGATTTAAAATGATCCAAAATCTATGTGATAATAACGATAACAGAAATCACACAAATGGCCCTAATGAAAAGTTTACAGTACATACCCTGGAATGTTTGGCCTTGGTACAGACACAGAAGGTGGCACACATAGGTTAAAATGGCAATTAAAGGCTAATTTCCCCACATCTGTGGCTTTTTGGGCTGAAATCTTTCTTAAACTACCTGACCTTGGCTTGGTATCAAAAGAGCCCCAAATTTTCCACTTCTTAACCGCTTGCCACCCGGCACACGCAGATATACTTCTGCAGGATGGCACGGGCAGGCAGAAGGATGTATATATACTAGGGTTGTCCCGATACCACTTTTTTAGGACCGAGTACAAGTACCGATACTTTTCTTTATCGTACATCACGGGACACAGAGCGGCATTCATTACTATATGGGTTATATGGAGTACCTTCAGGTGTAGACACTGGCAATCTCAAACAGGAAATGCCCCTCCCTATATAACCCCCTCCCATAGGAGGAGTACCTCAGTTTTTACGCCAGTGTCTTAGGTGTTAGTCATGGTTTAGCTTGCCTCCGCATCCTTGGGATTAGGTGAGCTACCGGTTCTGTCCAAAAAAGCCTCAGCGCTAAAGTGGTCAGTAACCGGACCCCAAACCCTTGGGGTATAGCCCATAATGCTTTTCTTTTTAGAGAGCTGGACCCTGGGCCCAGAACTTAGAAACCTTTGGGTACCTAAAGTTTTCTGTTGCCAGGGTGCTATATGGGCCCAGGACAGTGGATCCTTCATAGGAACCCAGGGCCTGAAGGTCTAGACATCCCCACGGAGATGGGGGAAGATTGGGCCTCTTGCTTGGCAAAGTCCTGCGGCATGGAGCAGGTAAGTGAGGGGAAAACTTGCGGAACTTGGTTCTTAGCAGGTTTTTTTCTGGGGGGTCACAGGGGACATGCCTAAAGTTATGCACTGCATCTGGCAAACTAGTCACATATCATAAAGATAGGATGGCTCTCTATGTATTATTCCCCATAAGATGTGACCTCCCTTGTAGTGTTGGAAAAGCATTGAGTGGGGCCTGTGTTATATAAAAATATATGTGTGTGTCAGAGAGCTTTGCTTACCTGCAGGCCTCCAGGCGATGCTCCATTCAGTCTTCCTCCTCAGAGCCTGCAAGCAGGCAAAACGCTGACCTCCTCATGGTTCCAGGCTGCAGGCTGCAGTTTGCTGGAACAGAGAGGTCCCTTCCTCCCAAAATCCCCCCCCCCTCCCCCTCCCCCTGTCGGGAGGGGCATTTCCTGTTTGAGATTGCTGGGGGGGAAGGGCGGGTCAGTGGCTTAAAGGAAGGGGCGGCCCTTCCTTGTTTGTTCCATTCAATACTTTGGAACTGAGGAGAAAGACCAGAGCGGCAGCACGGGGCGCCGAGGACACACAGTGGCCAGAAAGGATATTGCAGTCTTCAGAGGACTGTTTTTTCAAGCCTAGAAATAGGCTGTTTCTTTTCCATCTCATAGTTTTTCTTTGCAATACTACTCAGGGGGACAGAATGTTTTTTCTTTCCTGGATTTGAAACAAAAACGAAAAAAAAAAAAAAAAAAAAAAATCATCTAGGGGAGAGGAAGCATTTTTTTTATCCCCCAAACAGGTGTTTGGACAATTAACTTTTATAGTTCCAAATACCAATAGGTAGCAGGTGTACCTCGGTATTGTACCATGGTATGCCGCTGTTTTCCCTACAGGGAGCCTTGGGGCCATCGGGATCTGGGGCTGGAGCTGACGCGGGTCAGTCCAACCCTAAGATGGTCACGGAGGAGGTATTACTCACCTCTTTAAAAGAGATGCAGAAAAGCATGGGAAAAATGATAGCCGCAGCTATGCGGGGCAGTAAGCGGAATAGATCTCCGTCGCCCGAGCGCGGACCCTCAGAAGAGGAGGTCCTTTCCTCAGGGGAATTGGACGACCTCTTGGACAAGGACCAAGTAGGTTCAGGGATCGAAGACCCGGATACAGAGGAGTCTGGGGCAGTCTCCCTGAGGGAGAGCTGGTGGATTCAAGGATTGTCGGACTTGGTCCATAGGGCATTCAACTTGCCAGTACCAGATCTCCAGGTATCGACGGTTTCAGCTTTGGGCTCACTGAGGGCGCCTCAAAGCAATGCTGTGTTTCCGATCCATCCTCTATTAGAGGGAATTTTGTTCCAAGATTGGAACAAGCCAGATAAGATCTTCTTACCACCTAAAAGGTTCTCTGTCCTATATCCTATGGAAGAAAAATTTTCCAAAAGATGGGCTACTCCTGCAGTGGACGCAGCCATCTCATGTGTTAACAGATCGTTAACATGCCCTGTAGAAAACATACAGGTGTTCAAGGATCCAGTTGATAAGCGCTTGGAAGCACTACTTAAGAACTCCTTCACTACTGCAGGGGCAGTAGTACAGCCAGCTGTGGCTGCGATTGGGGTCGCTCAAGCATTATCGGATCAATTTAAGCAGATGCTTAAACTTATTCCGGCCCAGCAGGCAGAAAAATTTTCGGATGTCCCTAAGGCCATATGTTTTACGGTAGACGCAATCAAGGATTCTATCCAGCAAGCGTCACGTTTATCGTTATCCCTTATCCATATGAGAAGACTCTTATGGTTAAAAAGCTGGGAGGCTGAGCCCCCATGCAAGAAGCTCCTGGTAGGGTTCCCCTTCCATGGAGGACGACTCTTCGGAGAAGACCTAGATAAATACATTCAGACCATTTCAAACGGCAAGAGTACTCTCTTGCCAACTAAGAAGAAGGTTCAGGGACCTGCGTTTAAACGACAGTATTCCCCTGGGCAGGGGCCCTCTAATGCCAAGCAGTATCGACGGCCTCCTGCAAAAGCAAACTTCGGCTTCAACAGCAGATCACAAGGACAGGCTGTTAGAGGCAAAAGGCAGTGGTTTCGCAAACCAGCAAAACCAGCCCCCAAGCCAACCTTATGAAGGGGCGCCCCCACCCACGAAGGTGGGGGGAAGGCTGCGACTCTTTTCAGAGATTTGGGAAGCCAGCATTCCCGACGAGTGGGTACGGTCTTCCGTGGCCACAGGCTACAAATTAGATTTCCTAAGGTTTCCTCCTCCTCATTTCCAGAAGTCGAGGATCCCAAACGATCCGGAAAAGGGAGCCGCATTAAGATCGGCATTAGATCATCTACTTTCCCAGGAAGTAATAGTAGAGGTACCAGTCCTGGAACAGGGGCTGGGTTTCTACTTCAACCTATTCATCATCCCAAAATCCAATGGAGATGTCAGGCCAATTTTGGACCTAAAGATGGTAAATGCATATCTAAAGATCCGCTCATTTCGGATGGAATCCGTGCGGTCAGCAGCTGCCACACTCCAGAAGGACGACTTCATGGCGTCCATAGACATAAAGGATGCCTACCTTCATGTTCCAATTTATCAGCCACATCAAAGATATCTACGCTTCATGGTGGCTTCGCGTCACTTCCAATTCGTGGCGCTTCCCTTCGGGTTGGCTACGGCCCCCCGGGTGTTCACGAAGGTCCTAGCTCCAATCCTAGCCAAACTAAGGATCCAAGGGGTCACGATCCTAGCATACCTGGACGACCTCCTAGTCATAGATCACTCGTCTCCCGGCTTGGAGCGAGCAGTGGCCCTCACGGTCCAATACCTCGAGAGGTTCGGCTGGGTCCTAAATCGAGAAAAGTCAGCTTTCCAGCCCACAAGGCAGTTGGAATATCTCGGCATGAGATTAGACACAGAACAACAAGGAGTGTTCCTACCTCTGAGGAAGGTAAAAGCCATCAAGGAATTAATCCTACTGGTTCTAAGCAAGAAAGAACCGACTATTCGCCTATGTATGAGGTTACTAGGCAAGATGGTGGCCACATTCGAGGCGGTACCATACGCCCAGAGCCACACTCGCATCCTACAGGCAGCCATCCTGTCAGCATGGAGCAGAAGGCCACAGGCCTTGGATATCCCGTTGCCGCTCTCATCAAGAGTCCGACAAAGTCTGTGTTGGTGGTTAGACCCTCAGAATCTACTGAAGGGGAAGTCTTTCAGCCCAGTGGCTTGGAAGATAGTGACCACAGACGCCAGCCTGACGGGCTGGGGAGCAATTTTGGATGGTTGCACTCGCCAAGGTACTTGGGCAAAGCCAGAGAAGCAGTTGCCCATCAACATCTTGGAGCTCAGAGCTGCTCGACTAGCCCTCAGGGCTTGGACGTCAAAATTGCAGGGGTTCCCGGTGAGAATTCAATCAGACAATGCCACGGCCGTGGCATACATAAATCACCAAGGGGGAACCAGGAGTCAAGCCGCTCAGAGAGAGGTGAGCTTGATTCTCCTATGGGCAGAGGCTCATGTGCCCTGCATATCGGCAATATTCATTCCAGGAGTGGACAACTTTCAGGCGGACTTCTTAAGCCGCCAGACTCTATGGCCGGGGGAATGGTCTCTGCATCCACAAGTCTTTCAAGCACTCTGCCAAAGATGGGGAGTGCCGGACGTGGATATCATGGCATCGAGACTCAACAAGAAACTAGACAGGTTCATGTCCCGCTCAAGGGATCCGATGGCCTGCGGAACCGATGCGTTGGTTTGCCCTTGGCATCAGTTCAAACTTCTTTATGCGTTTCCCCCGCTCCAGTTACTACCCCGCCTGCTGCGCAGGATCCGGGTGGAGCACATACCAGTCATCCTGGTAGCTCCAGCATGGCCCAGAAGGGCATGGTACTCACTAATCTTAAGGATGGTAGTGGGAGACCCTTGGACTCTTCCTCTACGGCCAGACCTGCTATCGCAAGGTCCGATCCTCCACCCTGCCTTACGGCATCTAAATTTGACGGCCTGGAAGCTGAATCCCTGATTCTCAGGGGTAGAGGTCTGTCTCAGAAAGTAATCTCTACCCTAATCAGAGCCAGGAAACCGGTCTCTAGGGTGATTTATTACAGGGTCTGGAAGGCCTATGTAGGCTGGTGTGAGTCCAAGCGATGGCTTTCTCGCAAATTTACCATCGATAGAGTATTAAGTTTTCTCCAGCTAGGAGTGGATAAAGGATTGGCATTAAGCACAATCAAAGGACAGATTTCTGCTCTGTCAGTGTGGTTTCAGCGGCCGCTGGCCACCCACTCGCTGGTTAAGACCTTCCTTCAAGGGGTCTTACGTATTAGACCTCCAGTTAAATCCCCGCTTTGTCCGTGGGATTTAAATCTTGTTCTGTCAAGTTTACAGAAACAACCGTTTGAGCCGTTGGCTGATATTCCTTTGGTTCTACTGACAAGGAAGTTAGTATTTTTGGTTGCCATCGTTTCCGCAAGAAGAGTTTCGGAGCTGGCAGCCTTATCCTGTAAGGAACCATATCTTGTTTTTCATAAGGACAGGGTCGTTCTCCGCCCTCATCCTTCCTTCCTTCCGAAGGTCATATCCAGTTTTCATTTGAACCAGGATTTGGTATTACCATCCTTCTTCCCTAAACCTACTTCCAGAAAGGAAGGGTTGCTGCATACCTTGGATATTGTCAGGGCCATGAAGGCCTATCTTAAAGCTACAAAGAAGATCCGGAAGACAGATGTGCTGTTCATTCTACCGGATGGGCCCAAGAAGGGGCAGGCAGCTGCAAAGTCCACCATTTCTAGGTGGATTAAGCAATTAATCACTCAGGCCTACGGCTTGAAAGGGTTGCCTCCTCCAGTATCATTAAAGGCTCATTCTACTAGAGCCATGGGCGCCTCCTGGGCAGCACACCACCAGATCTCTATGGCTCAAGTTTGCAAGGCGGCAACCTGGTCTTCTGTCCACACGTTTACAAAATTCTACAAGTTGGACGTAAGAAGGAATACTGATACTGCCTTCGGGCAGGCAGTGCTGCAGGCTGCAGTTTGAGACCCTCGGATTCCGGGGGCTCCTCTTGTTCGAGTTAAATTTAAAAATTTTATTTTTCTCAACTAAGTTGGATTTATTATGATTTGAGTATATCTCTAAATTAAATCCTTTTGTCTTGGAGATGTTCTCCCTCCCCTCATTGTAAGCATTGCTTTGGGACATCCCATATAGTAATGAATGCCGCTCTGTGTCCCGTGATGTACGATAAAGAAAAAGAGATTTTTAATACAGCTTACCTGTAAAATCTTTTTCTTGGAGTACATCACGGGACACAGAGCTCCCACCCCTCTTTTTTGAGGACCATTTTGGGAGGCATACTGCTTGCTACAAAACTGAGGTACTCCTCCTATGGGAGGGGGTTATATAGGGAGGGGCATTTCCTGTTTGAGATTGCCAGTGTCTACACCTGAAGGTACTCCATATAACCCATATAGTAATGAATGCCGCTCTGTGTCCCGTGATGTACTCCAAGAAAAAGATTTTACAGGTAAGCTGTATTAAAAATCTCTTTTTTTTCAAGTAGTCGCCGATACCGAATACCGATACTTTTTTTAAATGTGTCCCCAAATGCAGCCATGTCCCCCCCCATATGCAGCCATGTCCCCCACATATGCAGCCATGTCCCTCTAGCCATGTCCCTCACATATGCAGCCATGTCCCTCTAGCCATGTCCCTCACATATGCAGCAATGTCCCTCTAGCCATGTCCCTCACATATGCAGCCATGTCCCCCACATATGCAGCAATGTCCCTCTAGCCATGTCCCTCACATATGCAGCAATGTCCCTCTAGCCATGTCCCTCACATATGCAGCAATGTCCCTCTAGCCATGTCCCTCACATATGCAGCAATGTCCCTCTAGCCATGTCCCTCACATATGCAGCAATGTCCCTCTAGCCATGTCCCTCACATATGCAGCCATGTCCCTCACATATGCAGCAATGTCCCTCACATATGCAGCAATGTCCCTCACATATGCAGCAATGTCCCTCTAGCCATGTCCCTCACATATGCATCAATGTCGCTCACATATGCAGCAATGTCGCTCACATATGCAGCAATGTCGCTCACATATGCAGCAATGTCCCTCTAGCCATGTCCCTCACATATGCAGCAATGTCCCTCTAGCCATGTCCCTCGATGCGGCGGCACGATGCGGCAGGAGCGGTGGGGGGGGGGAAGCATTCTATTTAGGTATCGGGGGTATTTGCGCGAGTACGAGTACTCCCGCAAATACTCGGTATCGGTCCCGATACCGATACTGGTATCGGTATCTGGACAACCCTAATATATACGTAACCTTTAAGAAGCGGTTGTTGTGGACCTGCGCCTGCTGCGATCTCCGTAAGCCCGACGGCGGGTCCTGCGGACTCGATCGCCGTGATCGTCTCACGGAGAGATAGAACGGGGAGATGTTAGTGTGAACAAAACATCTCCCCGTTCTGCCTAGTGACACTGTCACGGATCGTGTTCCCTGTCATCGGGAACAACGATCAGTGATGTGTCACAGCAAGTCGCGTCCCCTGACAGTAAGAATCACTCCCTAGGGAACACTTAACTCCTACAGCGCCACCTAGTGGTTAACCCCTTCACTGCCAGTGTCATTTTCACAGTTATCCGTGCATTTTTATAGCACTGGTCGCTGTAAAAATGACAATGGTCCCAAAAATGTGTCAAAAGTGTCCAACATAATGTCAGTCATGATAAAAATCGCTGATCGCCGCTATTACTAATAATTTTTTTTTTTTTTTATAAAAATGCTATAAAATGATGCCCAATTTTGTAGACGATATAACTTTTGCGCAAACCAATCAATAAACGCTTATTGCAAGTTGTTTTTTTTTTTTTTTTACCCAAAATATGTATAATCGGCCTAAACTGAGGAATATATATATATATATATATATATATATATATATATATATATATATATATATATATATATATATATATATTTTGGGGATATTTATTATAGCAAAAAGTTAAAAATATTGATTTTGTTTTTCAAAATTGTCGCTCGAATTTTTTTTTATAGCGCAAAAAATAAAAACCGCAGAGGTGATCAAATACCACCAAAAGAAAGCTCTATTTGTGGGGGAAAAAGGGCCTCAATCTTGTTTGGGAGCCACATCGCACGACCGCGCAATTGTCAGTTAAAGCGGCGCAGTGCCAAATCGCAAAACGTGGCCCAGTCATTTAGCAACAAAATGGTCCAGGGCTTAAGTGGTTAATAAGTGATTACTGGCATATTCAAGGCTTTGGATATCTTTTTATATCCTCTCCCATCTTTGTAAAGACAACCAGGTGAGGAGTACAAAGACAAGTGTGTCTTGCCTGCAGTCAAGCATGGTGGTGGGAGTGTCATGGTCTGGGGCTGCATGAGTGCTGCCGGCATTGGGGAGCTACAGATCATTGAGGGAACCATGAATGCCAACATGTACTGTGACATACTGAAGCCGAGCATCATCCCCTCTCCAAGATGACCACTGCCTTGCTAAAGAAGCAGAGGGTAAAGGTGATGGACTGGCCAAACATGTCTCCAGACCTAAACCCTATTGAGCATCTGTGGGTCATCCACAAAATAGAGGGTGGAGGGACGCAAAGGTCTCTAACATCCACCAGCTCCGTGATGTCATCATGGAGGAGTGGAAGAGGACTCCAGTGCCAACCTGTGAGGCTCTGATGAACTCCATGCCCAAGAGGGTTAAGGCAGTGCTGGAAAATAATGGTGGCCACACAAAATATTGACACTTTCAGCCCAATTTGGACATTTTCACTTAGGGGTGTACTCACTTTTGTTGCCAGCGGTTTAGACCTTAATCGCTGTGTGTTGCCTTATTTTGAGGAGACAGCTAATTTACACTGTTATACAAGCTGTACACTCACTACTACATTGTAGCAAAGTGTCATTTCTTCAGTGTTGTCACATGAAAAGATATATAATATTTACACAAATGTGAGGAATGTACTCCCTTTTGTGAGATACTGTATGTTCTTTGTTCAGATTTCATGACTGAGGTTTACAGCCATTTTAATATAGATTTCTTCATGTGCTTGCTCTTTAACCACTTCCATACCGCGTCATTGTGAAATGACGGCGGCAGGAACCCCTCCTCGATCCGGGTGGACGTCCTGTGTTTCCCGGCGATCTAGGGCGCGCGCCCGCGGCAACGCTCGTGACCCGGTGCGGGTGCCCGGCGGCCGCGATTGTCGGTAATCATGGCAGGAGTGTGGATCTGTGTGTGTAATGATGGGGTGTAAACACACAGATCCACCTCCTGTCAGCAGTGAGGAGACCAATGTGTGTTCCCAGTACAGAGGAACACACATCGATCTCCTCCCCTTGAGAGTCCCCTCCCCCCTACAGTTAGAACTCGCCTTAGGGAACATATTAACCCCTTCAACGCCCCCTAGTGGTTAACCCCTTCCCTGCCAGTCACATTTACACAGTAATCAATGCATATTTATAGCATTAATCACTGTATAAATGTGAATGGTCCCAAAAACGTGTCCGATGTGTTCGCCGCAATATCACGGTCACAGTAAAAAATCGCAAATCGCCGCCAATACTAGTAAAAAAATTAATAAAATAAAAATGCCATAAATCTATCACCTATTTTGTGGACGCTATAACTTTTGCGCAAACCAATCAATATACGATTATTGCGTTTTTTTTTTGTTTTTTTTTTACCAAAAATATGTAGAAGAATACGTATCGGCCTAAACTGAGGAAAACATTTTTTTTTAAAAAAAAAATTGTGATATTTATTAAATAAAAAAGTAAAAGATATTGTGTTTTTTTAAAAAATGTGTCGCTCTTTTGTTTATAGCGCAAAAACTAAAAAACGCAGAGATGATCAAATACCACCAAACGAAAGCTCTATTTGTGGGGGGAAAAAACAAAGATTTAGTTTGGGTACAGTGTTGCATGACCACGCAATTGTCATTCAAAGTGCAACAGCGCTGAAGACTAAAAATTGGTCTGGGCAGGAAGTGGGTGAAAATGCCCGGTATGGAAGGGGTTAAAAATGAACACTAATTTAGGTAAAGTATCCATGAAGCCCACTATATAAAAAGTACGGTAATTGATTAGCTGTAAAATGAGGGTAAAAATACTACTTATTCCACTGGAATGTTTTATTTGAATCATAAAAGCACAACTAGTAAAATCCCCATTGATTTGTATTCCTTCCATTGAAATACCAGAAGACATCACTGTGATGGAGAAAATGGCTTTTCAGCACCATAGGGAGCCATCTTTCTGCTATTCATTGGGAAGAAGTGAACTCTCTTAATACTATTAAATGTCACTTTATCATTTCTTACTCTCCAGAAGTGGCGTTGTTTAGATGGGAACCCTTGACATTGGCAATTACTTGTGAGGATTAAGGACTAGCCACTTAAGGGAATCGTAGGTCACTCGGGGTCATTGGCAAAAAGCTTTCTGGTGTGGCCAGCTGTATTGAAATGAGTTGATTGTATCTTAGCCAATCCCATGCTGATCCATTTATCACCTGGGCAAAATTTCGTAAATTCTATGCTTTTAGTGACATAATATTGCATGGTTGAGACTTTACAAAATCTTACTTTAAAAAAGCTTAAAGAAAATGTTAACCCAACATTTCAAATTCCCGACATATGCCTGCTGTACCATGTATTTGTATGGGAAAAAAATCTTGTTCTCTTTGTATTGCTTCCTTTTGTGTGAAATGCCCGCTGATCCTGCCAGTCCCCCTGCTTTCCTATTGCAAACTGACCACACTACACAAGGGAACATAGCGTGGTCGGTTTTCTAACTGTGCTGGGAACCCAGCCTGCTCTTCTCAAATGAATAAACCTTGATGCCCCCCCCCCCCCAACAGCCAATCACTGGGAAGTTCACTGTGCCGCTGTTTCTCCTCCCCCAGCTCTCTAACCTTCTTATGCAGCTGAGAACAAAGGGTATGTGATCATTTATTTAAAAGGAAAAAAGGTATTCATAATGTTATGTATACACACGTGTTTTGCCTTTAATTTCTATTTTAAACTGAATATGTTGTTTTACAAGGTAAGATTCACATATACTTTTACTCCAAACAGCTATGAAAGGCATCAATACATCATTTAGGCTCCATGCACACTAGCGTTTTTTTTTTAAGCTCCTGGAAGCGATTCGCTTTTTTTTTTTCTCCTAGAAGCTAAATAGTGTTATCCTATTAGCTGGATTCAGAGACGTTTACGCCGGCGTATCAGTAGATACGCCGTCGTAACTCTGAATCTACGCCGTCGTAACTCTGAATCTACGCCGTCGTAAATTTAAGCGTATTCTGGAAACCAGATACGCTTAAATTAGGCTAAGATACAAGCGGTGTAAGTCTCCTACGCCGTCGTATCTTAGGGTGCATATTTACGCTGGCCGCTAGGTGGCGCTTCCGTTGATTTCGGCGTAGAATATGCAAATAAGCTAGATACGCCGATTCTGAAACGTACGTGCGCCCGGCGCATTTTCTTGCGTCGTTTACGTAAGGCTTTTTCCGGCGTAAAGTTAGTCCAACAAATAGCTGGCCTAGCCAATGTTAAGTATGGCCGTCGTTCCCGCGTCAAAATTTTAAAATTTTACATTGTTTGCGTAAGTCGTCCGTGAATGAGGCTGGACGTAATTTATGTTCACGTCAAAACCAATACGTCCTTGCGGCGTACTTTGGAGCGATGCACACTGGGATATGTCCATGCGCCGTTCGTTAAAAACGTCAATCACGTCGGGTCACCAGTCATTAACATAAAACACGCCCCCCTGTTCCACATTTGAATTAGGCGCGCTTAAGCCGGCCCATTTACGCTACGCCGCCGTAACTTAGGAGGCAAGTGCTTTGTGAATACAGCACTTGCCTCTCTGACTTACGGCGGCGTAGCGTATATGCGATACGCTACGCCGCCTCAAAATTAAGCCAGTCTATCTGAATCTCGCTATATGTGTCCAAGACACTACTTTGGGCTATAAGCTTTTTCTGAGCTTCAGTGTCCCGGAGCAGAAACGCTCCAAAACACAAATTAGTGTTTTTTGAGCTTTTATTTTTTTTGTTGTTCCTTTTACTGCAAAAACGCAAGTGCTCCTACAAAAAGCTTTTTTTCAGCATTCCCTGGGGTATAACAATGCAAAGGTATACTCACTACTTTGGTCGCTGCACATATCCGCTATCCGTTTTCTCTGCAAAGAAGGATTTATAAAATCCGTCCGAGGGACTTTTGCTTGTGGGCATTGTGAAGCCCACAAGCAATCATTTCCTGGAAGCGGTGAATGCTGATCTCCCAGCATTCACCGCTCATTCTCGCGCCTGCGCACTGTTTACAGTGCTCTGGTACCTAATGGCAATATTTACAGGCATGCCAGTTTATAAAATGGCGCAATTACAGACGCCGTCGCCACGTGACCGACGTCACGCGTCACTTCGTGTGTGAAATCTCAGGAGATTCACATTGTGCTCCTAGAAAAACATAGCAGACAGTTCCCACAACGCATTGCGGCGCCAGGGAAAGGATACGCCTACTCCCGCGGGAGGGGAATTCCGGAAGTCGTAGTTTACATGGCTACACTACGGTATTTATTTAATTTTTTTTAAATGTTCTGGCAATTCAGTATGTGCGTTGTGCAAGGATTGTTTTAAAAGAATGTTGTTAGTTTGGGTGAACCTCTGCTTTAAACCCCATTCATGAAATCTGACCTAGGCACATACTGTAGTGTTTACTACTCTCTCTCTCCAAAGCTCTAAGTGCCGTTTTGTCTCTGGTGCGCCATTCCTTTGTTATCAGCAGAGTGACTTCTGACAAGCGAGATGAAAGCAGGGAGCTTAGAGAGAGAGAGCTCAGCAGAGAGTTTGTCTATTCAAACTACAGCTCTTCATGTTCCTTTTTTCCTCTGCCTACTGGGGGGGGGGGGGGTGTGCCTTTCCTCCAATCAGCTCACGCACAGTGTAACCCCAGACTTCATACCCCAAGAGGGCCAATGAGAGCTGCAGAGCTGGAGGAGTGCCTCTGTGTAAATCCAGGAAGTGAAAAGGCAGCAGCTTCACCTGCCCACAGTTAAAATGGATGCAGCCAGACTCCGTTGAGGGGGATTTCTGCAGCATATTTAGCAAGTACAGAATCGCAGTATATATAAGACAATATGCAAAGTGGTTGGAGGGAAGCTTCAGAATGCCAGAGATGTTTTTATTACAAAATTATGTGAGCAGACTGCAGTTCCTCTTTAAGTTAAATGCTTGAAATTCAGTAATGATCATCACCGAGTTCTGTTTTTTCCTCTCTAATATGCGGGTTCTGGGATATGCTCTACTTTGTGTATTCACTGAATGTTGGACGGTGAAAGCTGCAGCTGTGTTAAGTGAGTGCAGCTGTAAGGCTTCAGAAAACGACACATATAATGCACTTTAACATTTAAAATACATCTTTATATTTAACAGGCAATGCAAATTTCAGTAAGTTCTATGTTGGCCAGAGACGGGCAGATGTCTTCCCGAAAAAGTCAGGCAGGGAAAGATCTGAATGTCCTCTGCAGTGACAGGAGCTGCCGTTTTCTGCCGCTGATTGACTGAAGTGTTGATCAAGTGAATTGAATGTACAACTAACAGGACACAGGCTGGATACTCATAGACTGGAAGCACAAAGATAGCCGGCACCGCGGTAAATCACAGAAAGACATCAGCTTATTTAACCACTTCAGCTCCAGATTTCCCCCCCCCTTCATGACCAGGTCATGTTTTGCTATTCAGCACTGTACTATTGTAACTGGCGATTGTGCAAACTCAGTACCTTAATACAATTTATATAATTTGTTTTTTATTTTACACAAATAGAAAAAAAAAATTTACTTTCTGCTAAACATATCTGATAAAAAAAAAAGAATTTAATTTCTTCAAAAATTTCAGCCAAAATGTATTCTGCTACATGTTTTTGATAAGAAAAATCCCAATAAGTGTATATTGATTGGTTAGCATGAAAGTTATAGCGCATACAAGCTATGGTGTGTGTGTGTGTGTGTAATACATATATATATATATATATATATATATATATATATATATATATATATGTGTGTGTGTGTGTGTGTGTGTGTGTGTGTGTGTGTGTGTATATATGTATGTATGTATGTATATATATATGTATATATATATATATATACAGTTGTGTTCAAAATTATTCAACCCCCCAATGCTGTAAAGGGTTTTAGGGAATTTAGTGTACATTTGTAATTGTATTCAGAATGAAATCCTACAAGGACTTCTTAAAGAACCATATGCAACTAAAATGACATCAATTGGTTTTGTAATACAGTAGTAAATGTTTCTTTTGTGAATTCTTCATTTACACAATTATTCAACCCCTTAAAGACTACCACTCTGAAGAACAGAGGTTCATTGAAGTGTATTCAATCAGGTATTGAAAACACCTGTGGATGTCAGGGAGCAGCAATAAAGCCTAATAAGCATTAATTAAGCAGCTTTAAAATGACTGTGATACTCAGCTCCTTCTAGACATTTACTGGTGTGGTTACAAACATGGTGAAGTCAAGAGAATGGTCCAGGAAGACAAGATAAGAGGTGATTACTCTTCACAGGAAGGGCAATGGCTATAAGAAGATTGCAAAGATGTTAACCATACCAAAAGACACCATAGGAAGCATCATTCGCAAATTCAAGGCAAAGGGCACTGTTGAAACGCTACCTGGTCGTGGCAGAAAGAAGATGCTGACTTCGACTGCTGTGCGCTACCTGAAGCGTAGAGTGGAGAAAAGTCCCCTTGTGACTGCTGAGGAACTGAGAAAAGATTTGTCAGATGTGGATACTGAAGTTTCTGCTCAGACAATACGGCGCACACTGCGTAATGAAGGCCTCCATGCCAGAACTCCCAGGCGCACCCCCTTGCTGTCTCCAAAGAATAAGAAGAGTCGACTGCAGTATGCCAAAAGTCATGTGGACAAACCACAGAAGTTTTGGGATTGTGTTCAGTGGACTGATGAAACTGTTTGGGCCCATGGATCAACGCTATGTTTGGAGGAGGAAGAACAAGGCCTATGATGAAAAGAACAACTTGCCTACTGTGAAGCATGGCGGGGGGTCAATCATGCTTTGGGGCTGTTTTGCTTCAGCAGGTACAGGGAAGCTTCAGCGTGTGCAAGGTACCATGAATTCTCTTCAGTACCAGGAGATATTGGATAACAATGTGATGCAGTGCGTCACAAACCTAAGGCTTGGGAGACGTTGGACCTTTCAACAGGACAATGATCCCAAGCATACCTCCAAGTCCACTAGAGCATGGTTGCAGATTAAAGGCTGGAACATTTTGGAGTGGCCATCGCAGTCACCAGACTTAAATCCGATTGAGAACCTCTGGTGGGACTTAAAGAAAGCAGTTGCAGTGCGCAAGCCTAAGAATGTGACTGAACTGGAGGCTTTTGCCCATGACAAATGGGCGAAGATACCCGTAGATCGCTGCAAGACACTTGTGTCAAGCTATGCTTCACACTTAAAAGCTGTTATAACTGTAAAAGGATGTTGTACTAAGTACTAAGATTGAATGTCACTTGGGGGTTGAATAAAACTGATAATGATGTAAGCACTGAAAAGACATTTGTGGTTATTTCATTATAAATGTTATGTTATATTTGTCTGACCTACACGTGCCTCCTTGATTTAATTGTAAGCAGGATGACTGAATGATCAAAATCAATGTCAAACTGGCCAAAACAATCAATTTCAGTGGGGGTTGAATAATTTTGAATACAACTGTATGTGTGTGTGTGTATATATATATATATAATTAGTGACGATGTGGGGTGATTTAAGCTCTAGTGGTGTATGTGTTTTAAGGAACACCGGTCAGTCCAGACTGTTTTTTTAAGGGCGTAGCAGCCCAATTTTTTTTTTGAATGAAACAAACTTTGCAGAAAAATCTTCCCTCGGGTTCCACCCTCATTGTATAACAGAAAACTTTAGCCTCCTGGCTCACTCACTCTTGGTCAAACTCCCTCCTGAAGCTTACTTGCTCAGCTATGTGCTGCTTGGTCGGTCGCTCAGACTGTCACCTGCAGCCTTAGACTCCTAGAGACCGCCTGTCTGTCTCGTGGAGCCGTCTCCACCTAAAAGCCCTCCTGACTCCTACACGAGGCCACCTGCCTGTAGGGTGGAGCTGTTCCCAAGTGTGAGCCCTGAGCGGTCTTCCTGAGAGCTATATAAACCCAGCCCACAGGTGTGCAATCAGTTTTCACTGCCAAAATCAGGTATACATTGCTCACATGCACCTGTGACACAGGGTCACATCTCCACATGACGGCAATCAACGATATTGAGTGGGACAATCTGACACTAACTGATGCTGGGGAGGGCACTGACTAGCTTCCACTGACATCACCAGTGCCTTTAATTCAGTGATTAGAGCTAAAAGTATACACTGTTACTGTATTGATGATATTGGTTGGGAAGGGGTTAAACATTTAGGATGATCAATGGATTAAATATGACCCCAATTATGTGTAATGTGTGTAAAGTGTACTGCTTTTCATCAATGATCTTTCAGTTTCAGGGAAACTGACAGATCGCTCCCTGTGTACAGAACATTCGGGTGTGAATGTACCCAGCCGATCAGCAGGTCCCAGCTGTGAATAATTGGCCGGGGCTTGCTGAAAGGCACCCGCTGTGTACAATCACAGCAGGAGGCAGCCAGGGGGCATGCATGAAGTGCCCTAAACCTGGAAGTAGGCAGTGCCATACCAGTACGTTGCTTTGCCTGCAGCAGCCGCCCGTCCGTAGCACGATGCAGGCATTCGTCAAGTGGCTAAACAATGGTGTGTACAGCAAACCACATCAACGTGTTTCAGCGAAGTCAGCCTTACTCATGTTTGTATTAGATACTCATAGACCCTGGATTAAAGGCTTGTAGATTCAGGTGATTGGACTCTAGCAAAGCTTTGCTGGATGTGCCCCCTGGGCGTACCCTACTCTGTGAGACTTCAGTTTTTTGCTAGTGTCCTACGGTGATGGACCTCTTTTCTCTTACTGAGAAGTCCTTTGCATTACTAACTTATTATGTTACTTGAAATTCTTCAATCAACTTCTCACTATCTTCAAATTTAACTAGAGCTGTGCTCCTGGTTTGATTCAACCTTGGAAAATGTACCCAGACCTGAGGAGGGGGGAATGGCCTGCAATTTTGCTTTGGACACTGGAACTGGTACTTGTGCAATGCTCTTAGTAAGCCACGGGGTGCTGTATAGGTTCAGGGTCGTGGTCCATCCCTATGAAACCTATACAGGCAGTTCCTGACTTACGAACACCCGAGTTACTAACGACTTCTATTTACGAACGGCCTCAATGACAGCCACTTGTGCTCCACGCTGGTCCTGGTTACCTCCGAGCAGCTATCTTTCCACATCCAAGCAGCTATCTTGCCACATCCCACACTGCAGTACTACATGTACTGCATGCCCAGAAGAGCCCCAGAAGCGCCCCGAACTTCCGTCTGTGCATGGATGTGGGAAGATACTCTTACAAGCAGTGTTCCGACTTGCACACAAATTCCACTTACGAACAAACCTACAGTCCTTATTGTGTTCATAACTCGGGGACTGCCTGGTACCCTAAAGACCCCTCCAGAAGTATGTCCAATATGAGAGTTTTTTAAGTGTTATGCCGCGCACACACGGTCGTTTTTCGGCATGAAAAAAAACGTTTTTAAAAACGTCATTTAAAATGATCGTGTGTGGGCTTCACATCGTTTTGCGGCTTCTGAAAAACGACAAAAAAATAATTCGAACATGCTGCATTTTTTCACATCGTTTTTTAAAATGTCGTTTTTCGTATTGTTAAAAATGATCGTGTGTGGGCAAAAAACGACGTTTTAAACCCGCGCATGCCCAGAAGCAAGTTATGAGACGGGAGCGCTCGTTCAGGTAAAACTACCATTCATAATGGAGTAAGCACATTCATCACGCTGTAACAGACAAAAAAGCGTGAATCGTCTTTTACTAACAAGGAATCGGCTAAAAGCAGAGCCCATTCACACCTAGGCGTATATACGCCTGAAGCGTGACGCCGCAGCAGCCCCTTATACGCTGGAGGGGTGATTTTACATTGTCGGCTATGGAGATGGTTCACATCTCCACGCCGAACACCAGAAGCTCAAAACAAGTCCCGGACCTTTTTTTCAGGCGGCTTTCGGCATTCGGCCATAGCCGACAATGTTGATCACCCCTCTTGTGTATGTTACCGCGGCGTATTTTACCGTGTTTTGTCGCGGCAAATCACGGGACAAAACGCCGCAATT
Source organism: Rana temporaria (assembly GCF_905171775.1). Classification (NCBI taxonomy): domain Eukaryota; kingdom Metazoa; phylum Chordata; class Amphibia; order Anura; family Ranidae; genus Rana; species Rana temporaria. The sequence continues at coordinate 34,517,586 of NC_053495.1, read as the reverse complement.
TGTCGCGGCAATTCGCGGTAAAATACGCCGCATTCAGGTGTGAATGCAGCCTTAGAGTGCCGTCATACGTGTTGTACGTCACCATGCTTTGTTCATCATTTTTCAAAAACGATGGTGTGTGGGCAACATCGTTTTTAATGATGATGGAAAAAAAAATTCATGCCGAAAAACGACCGTGTGTACGTGGCATTAGAGTATGGAAGAGTTTTTTTTTAAGTTTTGGATTAGGGAGTTGAGGAACCCCTATAAGGTTGTTTTTTTTTGCGGTCTGTGTCCCCACTGTGCAGATTCATCCTTGCCTATTTTTCTTCGTTACCACTCTAACAGGAACTGAAAGTGATGGGAATTCCAAAATTTTACAGTTATCAAAACAAGAGATGAGTGTAAATCAAGGCAACTGTCTACTGGGTTTTCACCAACTTCCTGTTGCATCTTTGGGACAGGAAATGAAGAGAAAAGTTGGCAATGAGACACAAACTGCAAAAAAACACAAACCGGTTCTGGTGCTCTTAAAATGAAAAAACTTAATGTTTTGGCTATACCTGCACTTTATATCCTATCATTTATCTCATTTAGCAGAAAAGAGGGCTGGTTAAGTTGGGAAGCTGTCAGAGGCATTAATTATTGTGTGTGGATGAGCCCCAAATCACATATTCCTCGCCCAAATGTGTCGAAATGAGGGTGTGAATGTGTGTTTTATGGCCACCTATGTTAACATATTACTGGGGTTTTTTTGACCGTAGATCAAGCCTTATAACACAGAATAATGATGCGACTATTGACTGCATTATAACTCCGTGCCCTACCTACTCGAAGATCCATTCGCTGTGGTAGTCTTGTTTGCGAGTGCATCTTTTTTGTTTTGTTTGTTTTGCCGTTACAGAGAAACACTTGTGCCCGGGGGGGAATATTAAACCCTTTGTGCAGTGCAAATTGTCAGGCTTATGATTTATGCTTGCAGAGAATGTTCTACTTTATTTATCATAGATTCTATTACTTTTTAACTGTCACCGTAGTCTGGCTCGGTACTCTTATTTATTTATTTAGCGCTGTGATCTCTTGGCGAGGAGACTGTGTGCATCTCATTAGTTATGCTGCATGGTTGTAAATAATGTGCTTTTAAGTTGGATATCGCCCGGGTAGGTCCTTCGCCCTTTTCAACTTCTCTGCGTCGCCTCATTTGCTTATTCTGCAAAATTCAGGTAGTTTCTGAGCCGCTTGAAAGAACTAAAATTACTGTGGAGTTGAACAAGCAATGCATTGCCAATGGATAAGGTTCGTTCATTTAAATATTGCATTCTTCAATTTAGAGAAGCGCTGTACCTTTCTAGAGAGGGAATTTTAGCCTGAAGAAGGCTTGATGGGTCATTCCACTTGAAGTAGATCATTTAGTTTCTGGTAGATGTTAGGTAGTTGAATCCTCCAGTGGCTGCTTTCATCTTTCAGGGACTTTAGTGAAGGGCATTAATGTAGTACTAAAGCCTTAATTTTTTATATAATTCCATTGTCAAAAGCATATTCAGCAGAAAACAATACATGTTTGCTACAGAAATAGTCTAGAAACACAATTTTTTATCTTTTAAACTGCAGCCTCCTTGTTATGCACCACTTCCCTGAATTTTTGGTCCAGGGGCACACACCTAGAGCTTCATAGAAAGTCTACCGATCCCCCTCCTGGGAGCTACATGACCCATAATCTCCTTGTATGCCTTGCCTTCTCTGTCTGGCTGTCTAGGTCAGAACCTCACCTCAGCCTCCGTCTCTCCGCTTCAGTAGCGGAAACCTGGCTGCAGTTTGGAGTCTGTTTTACTGGTTCAGGTGCAATTCCGGCGCAAAATTTTCCTTGAATTTGCACCTGAACCGGACCCAAAACCGCACAGGATCATTTTCAAAACCACACTGTGGCTGCCCCGTATATGTGTGAACCAGCACCATTGAAAGCTGGTCACATTCACATTATGCAAATTGGATGCAGTTAAAAACAAACCCAGCCTAAAAAGTGAACCCAGCCTAAAGAAGTACAGCCAAAGCACATTTGGCTGTACTTCTCCTGTGGATCACAGAAGTGCAGTTCGTTCTGCATTCCTGCGACCCATTTTTTAGCAGCGGGCTGAAGCCTGCTGTTGTCTGACGTTGCAGAGCCGGTCCAGGCTCAGGCAAGATGGCGACAATGAAGTCAGGATCCCCCTACATGCCTGTACCAGCACCTGGCCGCTGAGAGCATGAGCCTGACCAGGGCATGTGATCAGCAGTGGCCACTGCTGATCACACGCAGCCGCACACAAAGCGATTAGTTGCGGTTTGGGACAGAAGTCCATGCCTGGCCGCAGCTGGTAACGTAACCCTTGTGCATTCTAAGAAATGCAATTGTCTATTCTGTAAAACTATTGGGTGTGGAATCCCTTGTCTTGTAACAACCATATACAAACCTCTAAACTTTCTGAGATGGGAATGAGAGACACCTGTAAGAGTATGTTACATAGAACACACCCCTGTCACAACCCCTTTAAGATCCCTTATAAACTGAGGGCGTATTGCAGGCGCTATAGCGGTAAAAATAGCGCCTGCAATCCGCCCTTAAAAAGCTGCTCCCATTGTCCGAGGGCTTTCACACTGGAGCGTTGCGCTTGCAGGACAGTAAAAAAAGTCCTGTTAGTCTTTGGAGCAGTGTGTATACCACTCCTCCACCGCTGCTGCCCATTGAAATCTATGGGACAGCGCAGCTATACCGCCACGCATTGCGGGCGGTTTTAACCTTTTCTTGGCCGCTAGGGGGGGTTATATGCGCCCCAAATACGCCCATAGTGTCGGGGTAAAAATAGCAGCGTTTTACCGCTGACGCTATGGGCGGCTCAGTGTGACAGGGGTCTAAAGGAGAATTGTATAAAAATAATTGGTTAAACCCACAAGTGTGTTTTTTACCACTACTAATCCTTTATATTGGCTTTAAGGCCCCGTACACACGACCGAACATGTCCGCTGAAACTGGTCCGCTGACCAGTTTCAGCGGACATGTTCGGTTGTCTGTACGTCCGACCGGACAATTTTTCGGCGGATCGGACAGGTTTCCAGCGGACAAATGTTTCTTAGCATGCTAAGAAACATGTCCGCTGGAAGCCTGTCAGTCGGACATGTTGGGTCGTCTGTACAGACTCACCGGACAGGTCCGATCGGCCGCCATCCCTTGCATGCGTCGAAGTGTGTCCGTGTGTACGAGGCCTTAGACTTTGCAAATGCAGGAATTTAAAAATTGGATGAATGTTTTAACACTGGGAAACACTTTTTGATAGATAAGTAGTGAATATTATATTAAACTATATAGATCAGACAAAAATGAGGAGGAAAGAGGGACTTTGCAATGAAAGAGTGACAGTCCCTTGACAGTTGGGAGCTGCGTATATCGGTAAAAACTGCAAAAAAATGTAAATCTATTAGCTACAATGGCTACCTTCTTTTCCAGACACTCCGTATGATCCTTAAACAGAGGGAGCTCAGACCACAATTCATTCTGGGACAGAACTTGGACCAGACTTTACAGACATTTAAACTCATTTAAATTGCTCTGTTAAAAAATATAACGTTTTCATTTAGACCAAAGTTGGTCAAGCTTTAGGGCTGGTTCACACTGGGGCAACACGACTTGCCGAGCGACTCGGCAAGGCGATCTGCCCACGACTTCAGAGGCAACTTGCAAAATGACTTCTGTATTGAAGTCAATGCAGGTGGCCCTGAAGTCGTCCCAAAGTATTACAAGAACCTTTTTCTAAGTCGGAGCCACTTGAGTCTCTCCTATTAGAACGGTTCCATTGTACAGAACGGAGAGTGACTTGCCAGGCGGCTAAGTTGCCTGACGAGTCGTGCCTGTGTGTACCGGCTCTAAATCTTCCTCTTTAAATCTGCGGTTGGGAAGTAAAGATGCTTGGGTCAGAAGACTTTCCCAGATAACTTTTTTTTTTTTAACTGAGCTAAGCCTCTAAGGTCCACTAAGAGCAGGAAGAATGACTGTCAATGGGAAAACTAGGCCTAATGACCGCATACTCACTACAATCAATATTACTCCTTACTGATTGAATCACTTAACCATCCACAGTGTTCAATAAAGCAATTTACAACCAAAGGGAAACAATCTCTATAAAATAGGAAACAAATCCTTTTGTTAATCTTTTACCTTTTGACCATTTCTTCAATTAACTACCAATTTGAGAAGCGCCAATATCTGAGAAATGTTTCTACAGTTATTGACACAGATCTTCACTTTGACTCCACGTGATAGAAACGAGCTGATAAAAATTGGTTTTCATACGCATCAATTCTCATTAATATGGAAAGAGATGTGATAAAGAAGAACTTGTAAAAAAAAAAAAGAAATGGCTGCACCTCACGTGGGCTCCAAGTAAAGTTTATTAGAATATAATTATATCAAAAATGACACCAGCAGTGGTCAAGGTCTTGACCACTGCTGGTGTCCTCGGTGTCTTTTTGGATATTTTCATATTCCAATAAACTCTACTTGGAGCCCACGTGAGGTGCAGCTGTTTCTGTTTTTGACAATTTACCACGGAGGCGAGCCGGGGGTGGCACCCAGGTGTGTGTTCCAGTGGGCGTATCCATTTACACTTGGAGTGGTGAGTTCTTTTCATAAAGAAGAACTTGTTCAGGCTGGGTTTACACCGGTATGACAAACACTCCGACATTGAGAGTTCATGACGTGTGAAAATCAATGTTTCCCTATGAGAGCCGTCTTAACTGATCTGACACAAGTCGGTCCGACTTTGAAAATGCTCCCTGCACTACTTTGGTCCGACTTCAGCCCATTGAATATCATTGAAGTCGGACCAAAGAAGGATTCTTGTCCTAACCATCCGACTTGTGACATCCAACATGGTGATTACAGCAGCAGTAAATGGAATTTATCTCACACTGGGATTGTTTTGATTGGTCAAAGGATAAGTCAGACAATCACAAAATTGGAACAAAGTAGTATCCTGTTCATTCAAGTCGATGGATGTAGGACTGATGTCGCAGAGAAAAGTAGGATGAAAGTCTATGACTGTCGTGTAGCATCAGTGTCAACCCAGTCTTAAGCAAAACTAGCATCCGCTTTGTGGGGTGGGCTCTTGCCATAATGTAAAAGTATGTACAGCACTCCTTCAGCTTTGCCAGGTCCAGGAATAGCCACCGATTCATCCCTTGCTTCCATCAGGCCCGTCGCTACAGGACAGGCAAAACAAACAATTGCTTGGGGCCCCGAGCTGGCCTGGGGCCCCCAACTTCCCCTTCCCAGGATGTAGCGTGGCCGAGCTCCTCTTCCTTCCACCTGGAGTCCTGTCGGTCTGGCCGGGTACCGCATGTTGTACAAGAAATTCAGTTTCCTGTTCCCGGCCGGACTGATATTCCTATCAGTCCGGCCGGGAACAGGAAACTGAATTTCTTGTACAACTTCCGTGCACACTGAGTGCTCACTTCCTTTCAGTCTGGCCCTGGCACTATCTGATAGGGGACTGGGGAAGAGGAGCTCGGCCACGCTACAGCGGCAGCCTACAGGGAAGAAGGGGAGGTAAGAATAGAGAAAAAAATTGTGTAGCATTAACGTAGGCTTTGCATTGGGGGGGGGGGGGGTGTGCTTGGGGCCCCCAAATTCCTTCAAACGGCCCTGGCTGCCATCATCTTTTCTGCCATTGCTTCCCGGTCTTTCACCTCTCCTGTTTGGCCATTGGGCAACTACTGATGATCTGTCTCTGGCATACACGCACATCATCACCAGTAGGTCTGGTATACTGCAGATGCCGAGACTGAGTATACCTAGCTAGAACAAAAAATGCTAAGAGTCAGGGGAAAAAACGTTGCATGTTTCTTTTGCTAAAACATTTTTTTAAATGTATTAAAGATTTATTATCTCACAGTACACCCCCTTCTGACAATGCCATTATTGGCCTTTCTCTCCAGAAGGATGGGTGCCATCTTCATACTGGCTACATCCACGTCTGTTTTTTTTTTTTTTTTTTTTTCTTCTTCTGCGCTGAGATGCCTCACAGATGACGCATGTCAATCCCGGTGTCTGTACAGTTCATGGCATTTCCTGCTGCAGCCTCTTGCCTTGTGACTTGTTATAAAGTTACAATGCTGTAGTCGGAGGAAATGCTTCTTGATGCTTGCAGCAGGCTGATGATGAGATCTTCTCCTTCTAGGTAGTCACTGGACTGGCTCTGAAGGATGCTTTTGTAATGATAAATTGTACAATCTTTTGAAAAATTGTACAGTCCCTGCCTTATTGCTTTATTCATGCAGACTTGTAAAGCTTAAACTGCAGCCCGGAGGCCAGATGTGGCCCTTTGCTTGCTTTTATCTGGCCCTTGAGGCACTATTCCATTCACTGACACCAGTGATACGGCACCATTTCTCCCACTGACTGCAATGATGGGGCACTATTCCTCCCAATGATAACAATGATGGGGCACTAATTCTCCCACAGATACCACCAATTGAGCACTATTCCTCCCACTAAAACCAATGATGCGTACTGTTTTACGTCCACCGTTGCCTAGGCGTTTTCTGGCCAGTGACCGCTGCCACAGGCCACAGTCTGGGCCTTCTAAAGTCTGAAGGACAGGAAACTGACTGGCCCCTTGTTTAGAAAGTTTGGAGACCCCTGCTATTGGAAATACTATACATTGAATCAGTTTATTGTACAAGTCTTGCATACATACTGGTATTCTTTAACCACTTAAGCCCCGGACCATTTTGCGTTTCGACACTGCGTCGCTTTAACTGACAATTGTGCGACGTTGCTCCCACACAATATAGACGTCCTTTTTTTGCCCACAAATAGAGCTTTCTTTTGGTGGTATGTGATCACCTCTGCGGTTTTTATTTTTTGCGCTATAAACAAAAATAGAGTAACAATTTTGAAAAAAATTCAAACTTTTTGCTATAATGAATATCCCCAAAAAATATATAAAAAATTATTTTTTTCCTCAGTTTAGGCCGATACGTATTCTTCTAAAATCGCAATAAGCGTTTATTGATCGGTTTGCGCAAAAGTTATAGCGTCTACAAAATAGGGGATAGTTTTATGGCATTTTTATTAATATATTTATTTTTTACTAGTAATGGCAGCGATCAGCGATTTTTATCGTGAGTGCGACATTATGGCGGACACTTTTGACACATTTTTGGGACCATTGTCATTTTTACAGTAATCGGTGCTATAAAAATGCACTGATTACTGTGAAAATTACACTGGCAGTGAAGGGGTTAACCACTAGGTGCGCTGAAGGGGTTAAGTCAGTACTAGGGAGTGATTCTTATTAGGGTTGTGGCTGCACGTGACACGTCACTGATGACCGTTCCTGATCACGGGGAAACAGCCATTAGTGACCTGTCACTATGCAGAATAGGGGAATGCCTTGTTTACAAAGGCACCCCCCTGTTCTGCTTTTGCCGACCGCGATCGCGTGCCGCCCGGGAAAATCGAGTTTCTGGGACCCGCGAACACGCTCACAAGGCACACAAGCGGGCGTGTGCTTGCCCGTTGGGCGGCAAATTTAAAGGGACGTACAGGTACGCCCATTTGCCTGCCCATGCCATTCTGTCGACGTACATCTCAGTGCGGCGGTCGGCAAGTGGTTAAAGGGTCACTAAAGGTTTGATTAAAAAAAAAAAATAACAAACATGTCATACTTACCTCTGCTGTGCAGCTCCTTTTGCACAGAGTGGCCCCGATTTTCAACTTCTGGGGTCACTTGGCAGCTGTCTCTACTCCTCTCCGCATCAGCTAACCCCTCTGGGAAGCGCTTTCCCAAGGGGGTTACCTTGCGGGTGCGCTCCTGAGTCCTGTATGCGGCGTCCATAGCCGCCAACTACAGGACTCTGCATAGGATGCATTAAGGTGAAAAAACACGAAGCTTTACAATCTCTTGCTCAAGACTTTTGCTATATAAAGCCAGTGAGAAGTTCTGGTGATTTTTTATTTATTTTTTCTGCGACTGCTCACTTATTTCAGTTCCTGCCAGGTTCTCACCAGCTGCAGAGGGAAAGAGCCTTTAATGGCGTGCACGTTTGTTTCTCACCAAGAATACGGTAATGAGCCTCTGGAGCTCACAGCTTTGTCACTTGAGAAGAGCCTGTGACAAGTATTCCCTGGGTGATCGGGAGAACACGGGCTCAGAGCTTTAAATTTAGGTCAACCTAGCCCTCTGCGTAAAGGCAGGCAGAGAAATTATAAATGGTAAAAGTACATACATTTATGAAAACCAGAAATTCATGTCAGTTATGTTTCCGGAGATAGATATTCCACAGAGACTCTGCTACTAATAGAGCAATATGTAAATAATGAAGTTCATGGTGGTTATCGGAGTGAAGAAAAAAAAAAATATATATATATATATATATATATATATATATATATATATATATATATATATATATATATATAAAATAACATTTGTACCTATTTAGTTTCACTTTTAGTAACTCCCATAGCTCCCATAGTAATGCCATAGCTCCCAACTGTCCCTGATTTCAAACAAAGTCCCTCTTTTCTCCTGATTTGTCCCTCATTTTGGTCTGATCTATATGTACTTTTTCTTCTTCTGGTGAAGCCATTCTTTTGGTAATTTGGATGTATGCTTTGGGTCATTGTCAATGCTGAAAGATTAAAATCCTCTTCATGATGCTGCCACCACCATGCTTCACGGTGGGTATGATGTTCTTTTGGTGATGTGCAGTGTTGTTTTTGCACCAAACATATCTTTTGGAATTATGACCAAAAAGTTCAACCTTGGTTTCATCAGACCATAACTTCAGATGTGTTCTTGAAAGTTTTTTCCGGGCTTGGATATTTTTCTTCATAAGAAAATCCCGTCTTGCCACTCTACCCCATAGCCCAGACATATGAAGAATACAGGAGATTGTTGTCACATGGACCACACAGCCAGTACTTGCCAGATATCCCCACAGCTCCTTTAATGTTGCTGTAGGCTTCCTGTCTTTTCTCAATTTTGGAGGGACGTCCAGATCTTGGTAATGTCACTGTTGTGCCAGATTTTCTCCACTTGATCATGACTGTCCCCTCACTGTGTTCCATGGTATATCTAATGGCTTGTAAATAATTTTGTACCCTTCTCCTGACTGATTCCTTTTAACAATGAGATCCCTCTGATGCTTTGAAAGCTCTCTGCGGATCATGACATTTTCTGTAGGATACAACTAAGAAAATGTCAGGAAAGACCTACTAGAACAGCTGAACTTTATTTGGGGTTAATCAGAGGTATGGTTAATAATGGCAGGTGTGTACTGACTCCTATTCAAAGCGGGATTCCACCCGCGATTTTTTATTTTATTTTTAAAGTCAGCAGCTACACTGCCCGTTTCCGTCAGCGGCTTCACTGCCCGTTTCCTACTGCGCATGCGCGAGTCTCGCAGCATTTTCTGAATGGACGGCTGCTCTCTGGGATACACCCAGTTCTCAGAAGGCAACGCGCCCCATTACCCAGAATACACCGCGAGTAGGACAAGGAACAAGACCTGACCAGGAAGAGGCAGAGTAGGAACTTCCGCATAGCAACCGCCTTTTCTGGCGAGTAAAAAAACATTTTTTCAATAATTTTTTTCTTTTTTTTTCAGGATTTTGGTGTATTTTTTTTTTTAGGGTGGAACTCCACTTTAACATGAGTTTTAATGTGATTGCGTAATTCCGAACACCGCTACATCCCCTGTTATAAGAGGGTGTGCACACTTATGCAACCTTTCTCCCCCTAAAAGATTTGTTTTTTAATTGATTTGCACAGTTTATAGGTCACCATTAAAGGTGGAAACATTTCTGAAATGATTTATCTTTGTCTCATTGTTTTACATCACAGAAACCTGACATTTTAATAGGGGTGTGTAGATTGTTTACATCCACTGTATATCTAAAAAGCACAAAGAAATAAACGCTGTTTCGCCTTCAACGTGGCAGAGATATCATAAACTTCATAAACAAAACCAACTTCATGCCAGAAATGATATTTGTCTTCTGCAATGGTGCAGTAGTACAGATTTGTGGGCATGCGATAATACTGCCACGTACTGAAACGCACAGAACTGGCACCCAGGAGCTATATGGTGCCACTGGCTTCTGTACAAAGCGAACGAAGCAGGGACGACGCAGCCAATACATCTGCTGGTAGTTGGAAGCCTCTACAGCACGCACAGCATACGTATGTTTCCTGTAGAGGATGCTGATAGAATCGCTCTCTGTCTCTTCTGCCTTTGGCCAGGCTTTACGTGACTACATTTTACTGCCACAGCGGCATATGGCATCCAAGAAATGTCATTAGTGCTGAATAAGCATCAGTATTTTTCATTGTGTTATCAGACTGCGTGTGGCATGCAAAGGGTTGCTGAAATTTAGATATGATCTCTAAGGGCTTTTTTACATTTGCAATAGCCCTCTGAATAGCAATCCATGGTGGAATGCTTTTCAGAGGGTGATTGACAGGCAGTGAGAAGTTGTTGCCACTTTGGAGCCTCTTGTAGCCCCTTAAAAGCCTGCACCATCCCATGGCCCCATGACAAAATGTGGTGTTGGGGTGGGGGGGGGGGGGTTATTCTTGCCACTGTGACACAAAGGGGTCTTTGATTAACAAATACTGGTGCAGCTCTGCATAGTACCCAATCGGCTTCCCCCTTTTTTTTTTTTAGTCAAGGATTAATTAAACAAGCTGACGTTTGAAGCTGATTGGCTACTACAGCTGCCCCGGATTTTGCATTCTCCAGTTTTAGTAAAGTGTTGTGACTGCGGTGCATATATACCCCCCTGCATTGCTGCCTTTGCAGATTGTGGGGGGAGTGTGTAGCGCAACGTCTGTTTTTGCTGCCTCCTCTCCAAACACAACCATAAACAAGGCCTTAAAGCGGAAGTTCACCCAAAAGTTCCCCTTTTGGGAACCCTCCCCGCCCTCCGGTGTCACAATTGACACCTTTCAGGGGGGGGGTGCAGATACCTGTATAAAACTAGGGCCAACTAGGGTGGTCTGCATGCAGATGCAGTCTACTATAGAATGACCATACCTCCATCACATACACCCAGCACAGCCAGCTCATCAACCTGACTTCTCTTTTGAAGTTAAAAAAAACAGATGGGTCACCTTCCCGCCCCAGCTTGTGATTGAACAGTAGGGGGGGCAGACTGTGGAGGTCAACAATTTACTCTCTCCTCCTTCCTGCCTGTTTCTTTTACATTTGAATGCGGAATACTCGATTGGCTCCATTGATCTCTATGACTAAGCGCCGAAGGGTGGGGTGAAACGCGTCGGTTGGCATGGCTTGCAGAGCTGCAACTAGACGGTGTTTGTTTTTATCTGCCCAGAGGTCCTTTTTTTGCACAGGTAACCTGTTCTGTCTCAGCGAGGGATCCTGAACTCCTGATTCCCTGCTGGATCGGATCAGAACAAAAAACTGAAGTCATGTATGTAACATAGAGAAGATGGAGGGATCCATGTAATACATTTCTTAGGGGCAGCCAAATAAACTGACGTGAGTCTATCTCTGCCCACATCCGGTCAGGTCACTAAAAGGGGACTTAGATGCAAACTTTCTTCCGTTTGGTCCAATAAACCGAAACAGGCCCAGATATGAGCAGATATAGGTAGTCGTATATATCTGCTTCCATCCAACCAACCATAGAGGTAGGTTTACTAAAACTCCTCCCCAGCAAACAAATTTAAGTCAGCAGCTACACATACTGTAGCTGCAGACTTTTAATATAAGGACACTTGCTTGTCCTGGAATTCAGCAATGTCTGCACCCCAGCCAATGGTCCATCAGCTCTCAGGTGTTGCCCCCGCCATTTGCAGTAAAGGAAACCGTCAGTAAAGCCTTTGGGCTTCATAGTCGGCTCCCTACTGCACATGCGCGTAGTGCTTTCTGAATGGCCCGGCGGTGGGGGAAGGAGGAGGGGGCGAACTTCCGAGTGATCTTGCCGCGGCAAGATCTTTCAGAAGTGAAGACAGGTTCCTGTCAAAAACACGTACCCGGTCCCCCCCCCCCCCTCTGAAAGGTGCCAAATGTGGGACGGGAGGAAGCAGATAAGCCGATCTTCCACTTTTAGGTGGAACTCCACTTTAAACTTTGATATTAAAACCTGAAAGCTGATTGGTTACTGTGCACAGCTGCAACAAACTGTGGGCATCAGTTTTGGTAATGTAATCATGGGTCAAAAATGGACCCATGATTACCTAGGGGCCTTCTGGCTAACGCACCAAAATAAATGACTTTATTGAAGATAAAATCCTTCAAAACGACTTCATAATGACTTCCTAAACTTCAATGCAGACTTGGCAGAGATTAAGGTGTTTCATGAATTCAAAATTTGCTTAAAGGGTCACTAAAGGATTTTTTTTTTTTAGCTAAATAGCTTCCTTTACCTTACTGCAGTCCTGTTTTCATGTCCTCATTGTTCGTTTTTGCTCTGATGTTGCTGTAATTCTGCTCTGTTCTGAACAGTCTGTTTCCTGATGAAAAAAGTCATGGGATCTTTCTCTCTGTGGTCACTAATCAAGGAGGTGTGATTACTGTGTGTCTTAAACCCCTCAGAACCAATCAGTTTCATTTTACAAACCATCACTGCCCTCTATTGGCTCTGTGTCTCTGTACTTTACAGAAGCATGAAACTAGATGCATAAACGAAACTGAAACTACAGGTACATTATATGATTGATTTTTATCTATTTTTAATAATTTTTAAAGGGAATCAGTTAACTATTATGTCTCTATACCCTGTAAACAGTCATTTCAGCAAAAAAATATTTCCTTTACAACTCCTTTAATCATAATTTCCATTGCTGCACACCTCCGAGTGCAGTCAACCTTTTCTTGTTCCATTGGCTTCCCTTCCGGATCGAGAGTTGGACTTGCACCGGAAGGTTGGAGAGAGAGATTGTTCTCCCCTGGAGCTGCTTAGCTTTGTTCCCTTAGTTGATATTGACCTCCACGTTGCTTGAGTGTGTTTTGTTCCCTCATTCACAGACAAAAAAAAACATCCACATGTAGACTTATGCCTAGTACACATGGATCGAATGTCAGGAATAAGAGCCCGGTTCAATAAAAACCGGCCAACATTTGTCCCTTGTGTATATCAGCTGGTCTCACAAAAGCCGGCCATTTTGCTGGCTTCTGTCGGACGAACATGCTGGAAAACCAGTAACCGACTGGCTCCGGATCAGCGCTCTCAGCCATAGGCTGACCGGAGTGTACTGGCAGGGGTCCCCTCCCTCTGTCGCAACTCAACAGCTCAGCGGAGGGGATTGCTCGCGGTACTAACAATAGACTGTTAGTACATCTGCTCTGACCGGAGCTGTCGCCTTTTTTCGTTCAACCCACTGGTTGAATTGGACCCCTTTTACACCAAGGCACTTTGCAGGCGCTATAACGCTAAAAATAGTGCCTGCAAAGAGTGGCTCAATTCACTCCAGTGTGAAAGCCCTCTGGCTTTCACACTGGGGCGGTGCGCTGGCAAGACGTTCAAAAATTTCCTGCAAGCAGCATCTTTAGAGCGGTGAAGGAGCAGTGTATACCGCTCCTCCACCGCTCTTGCCCATTGAAAGCGCCGCTGCAGTTGGTTTTAACCCTTGTTTGGCCGCTAGCGGGGGTTAAATGAGCCCTGCTAGCGGCCAAATACCTCCGCAATAATGACGGTAAATTTGCCACTAAAAATAGTGGTGCTTTACCGCCGACAACCCAGTGTGAAAGGGGCCTTAGGGCCCTTTCAGACGTGCGGACCATATGTTCGCATTTTCATCCGTCCGTTGCGGATGAAAACGGCACATACATTGGTCCCTATGTGATTACGGGTGTCAGCGGATGAACATCCGCTGACACCCATAATCACCCGCCTCCACAAAGATCCGCATTTGCGGACGGAAGAAAATCCTATTTTTCTTCCGTCGATCGGATCGGATGAACACAGACACGCGGTCCGTGTTCATCTGATCACCCCATAGGGGAGAGTGGAGGAAAGACCGGGCGGTCCCTGCACAGTGTGCGGGGACCGCCCTGTCAGCTGCCAGCTCGGCGGGGATTTTTACGGAGGATCCCCGCTGAGCAAATGCGGACACACCGAGCGGATCATTACTGATCCGCCCGTGTGAAAGGGCCCTTAGGGTTTTTTTTTTATATATACACTATAGGATTGTAACAGACCTGGGACAACTTTGGGCACTCCAGAGAGAATAGTAATGCAGCGTGCATAGTGCCCCCTCATCCTCCTGTCAGGCCCTGTTCCGAGTCGCATTCCTGTCTGAATGATGTGTCCGGGTTTCACGTGGACTAAAACCCGGACACATGATTCAAAACCCGGACTGTCTGGGTTAATCCTGAACAGGTGGCAACCCGCTGGTTGAACACAAAACTATTATTGTGTACCAGGCTTTAGCTTCAGTTTCCAACTCATCTGTAAACACAATTTGCGGTATCGTACCTTTAAGATCTATTAGAAATGTTAGAGGAATTGTGTGTAATAATCCCCTTTCTCTCGCACATCGCACGGTAGGCGAGGTGCGTTGCCAGAACTCATTAATGGCAAACATGTGCATTGGATCCACCGCCCCCGGAGATAATCCTGAAAGGGAGTTCTGCTTGAGCCTAGAATTAGTTCATTATAGGATCCAGTGCTGTTAGAAGCAAAGTGCCGGCAATGGATCAGCGATCACCCAGCGGATCCGTGTCCCTGTGCTCCGCTCCAGGCTTTAGTTCAGAGTCATTGTAGCTCTTTATTGTGGGCTTGTGCAATATTTAGGAATGAAAAAGGCAAGCAGTTTCCCTTCACTTTAATATTAGCTGCCAGTATCTGTTGTCTACCTGATCCTTGCAGTATCAGTTCAGAATCCCAAAATGTGCGGCTTGGATAACTTACAAAAAAAGATATTGTATTCATGCAACAAATACTTTTCCTCATTGGGTCTTACTGCCCTCTAGTGGATCTGAAGCGTCATTTCTTGGTAGACACAATCTATGCAGTCACGGAAAAGTATGTGTTGGACTGTGATTGCATTAAAGAGAAAATTCCCATGTTAAATATTTTTCCGTCTCTTCTTACCTTTCTCTCTCTCTCTGTTGTCCCCAATTAACATATTCGCATGCCCAGTGAATCAAGCCTTGTTCTGCTGCCACACGCCCCTGGGTTCATACTGGCCTCTTCCTAAAGTGTTATTAAATCCACAACCGTAAGATCAGACTGTATATGCAGTAAAGCATGCTTGTTATACTCGCTGTGAAACCTAAGGGGTTAATCCTCTGCATTGTGTAAAAAGGCTGTTTGATCCTGTCTTCTCTGATCCTCCCCTTCTTCCACAGTTTCCAATCCATCTGCTGATAGAACAGAGCCTTAGAGGGCACTCTGCACGTGCTCAGTTTGTGTATTGTGAGCAGAGCTTTTTTTTTTTTTTCTCAGAAAATAGGTGCAGGAACTCCACCACGACCCCGTTCAGATTTCACAAACAGTAGGAGGGTCATAGAGGGGCATAAAATACCAGGAATGCATTACACACAGAGTGCAGAGTTCAGGGGAGGTTACACGCAGAGTTCAGGGGAGGTTACACGCAGAGTTCAGGGGAGGTTACACGCAGAGTTCAGGGGAGGTTACACGCAGAGTTCAGGGGAGGTTACACGCAGAGTTCAGGGGAGGTTACACGCAGAGTTCAGGGGGGGTTACACACAGAGTTCAGGGGGGGTTACACACAGAGTTCAGGGGGGGTTACACACAGAGTTCAGGGGGGGTTACACACAGAGTTCAGGGGGGGTTACACACAGAGTTCAGGGGGGGTTACACACAGAGTTCAGGGGGGGTTACACACAGAGTTCAGGGGGGGTTACACACAGAGTTCAGGGGGGGTTACACGCAGAGTGCAAAGTTCAGGGGGGGTTACACGCAGAGTTCAGGGGGGGTTACACGCAGAGTGCAGAGTTCAGGGGGGGGTTACACGCAGAGTTCAGGGGGGGGTTACACGCAGAGTGCAGAGTTCAGGGGGGGGTTACACGCAGAGTGCAGAGTTCAGGGGGGGGGGGTTACACACAGAGTGCAGAGTTCAGGGGGGGGGGGGTTACACACAGAGTGCAGAGTTCAGGGGGGGGGGGTTACACACAGAGTGCAGAGTTCAGGGGGGGGTTACACACAGAGTGCAGAGTTCAGGGGGGGGTTACACACAGAGTGCAGAGTTCAGGGGGGGGGGTTACACACAGAGTTCAGGGGGGGGGTTACACACAGTGTGCAGAGTTCAGGGGGGGGTTACACACAGTGTGCAGAGTTCAGGGGGGGGTTACACACAGTGTGCAGAGTTCAGGGGGGGGTTACACACAGTGTGCAGAGTTCAGGGGGGGGTTACACACAGTGTGCAGAGTTCAGGGGGGGTTACACACAGTGTGCAGAGTTCAGGGGGGGTTACACACAGTGTGCAGAGTTCAGGGGGGGTTACACACAGTGTGCAGAGTTCAGGGGGGGGTTACACACAGTGTGCAGAGTTCAGGGGGGGGGTTACACACAGTGTGCAGAGTTCAGGGGGGGTTACACACAGTGTGCAGAGTTCAGGGGGGGTTACACACAGTGTGCAGAGTTCAGGGGGGGGTTACACACAGTGTGCAGAGTTCAGGGGGGGGGTTACACACAGTGTGCAGAGTTCAGGGGGGGGGGTTACACACAGTGTGCAGAGTTCAGGGGGGGTTACACACAGTGTGCAGAGTTCAGGGGGGGTTACACACAGTGTGCAGAGTTCAGGGGGGGGTTACACACAGAGTGCAGAGTTCAGGGGGGGTTACACACAGAGTGCAGAGCTGTCACTTGTAAACACATAAACCAGACTTCTGTGTTTACAAGTGATTGTGGTGAGCAGGCACCAAAGGGTCTGAGCCAGAGGTGGTGAAACTGAGTTCCCCCAAGTTCCCCCTGAAAAAAAGCCCTGATTGTGAGAGAGTTTTTTTTTTTGGAGGGTGCATGTAATCAGCACAGGGCCAATCGGCACTGTCCAGACAGAGTCAGGGGTCCAGCAGCATCATAGGACAATCAGAGGAGAATGAAAACTCCTCCCACAAGCTTTAACCAGACATTGATTGAAGTCACAAGACTGCTATATACTACTGATGAGAAAAAGTATTTACAGTGTAGCCATTTATATTTACTAAAATAATTGTATGTCCATGTTCTGTGTACTCTGGGACACCAGATATAATGAATGCAGGGTCCTGGGTTTAGTAACACCTTAAAGTGATACTAAAGTCTTGTTTATTTTTTAATTAAAAAATAAAAAACATATTAAACTTACTTACTCTGTGCAGTGGTTTTGCACATAGCACCCCAGATCCTCCTTTTCTATGGTCCCTCTTCAGTGTTCCTGACCCCTTCCTCCTGTCGAGTGCCCCCACAGCAAGCAGCTTGCTACCGGGGGAACCCAAGCAGAGCCGCAGCTCTCTGTGTCCTGTTAGACATGGACCCAATGACTTTACAAGCACTTTAAGTCATTGGGAGCCGGCTGTCTTTTCCTGGTTCTTGCAACTGGCTCCCTGACAACACAGCACTACATCCTTCATTTGGCGCTGTGTAGAAACTGATGCCTCCTGGAATATATGATGTGGGTATCCCAGGAGACTACTGGATCAGCTTTAAATTCAAACAATACAACAAACGTAAAAGTGGTTCTAAGATCATATATATGTATATGTATGTGTGTGTGTGTATATATATATATATATATATATATATATATATATATATATATATATTTTTTTACCTAAATGTCCAGTATCGGCTCTTTCAAAATATTTACCTGGCTCCTCTTTCAATCCATTGCTGTGCCCAAGAGCGTGTCCCTGCTCTCTCTCTCCTCACAGGCACAGAGGCAGCAGTGGGAGCCACTGGCTCCTGCTGCTGTCAATCAAATCCTATAAGAAGGGGGTGGGGCTGAGCTGTTCTGCCTGTGTCCTGTCTCCGTGAGCCCGACTGCGGGTCCTGTGGACTTGATCGCCGTGGGGATCCCCGCGATCATCTCACGGAGGTATAGAGCGGGGAGATGCTTGTGTAAACAAGCATCTCCCCGCTTTGCTTAGTGACAATAACACTGATCTCCGCTCCG
The DNA here is from genome assembly GCF_905171775.1 of Rana temporaria. NCBI lineage: Eukaryota > Metazoa > Chordata > Amphibia > Anura > Ranidae > Rana > Rana temporaria. The sequence goes on along the minus strand of NC_053495.1, from coordinate 34,499,485 downwards.
TGTAGTTGGAGCAGAGATCAGTGTCATGTGACACACAGCATCCCCCCTACAGTAAGAAGCACTCCTTAGGAAACACTTAACCCCTGCAGTGCCACCTACTGGTTAACCGCTTCACTGCCAGTGTCATTTTCACAGTAATCGGTGCATTTTTATAGCACTGATCACTGTAAAAATGACAATTGTCCCAAAAATGTGTCAGAAGTGTCCGCCATAATGTCGCAGTCATGATAAAAATCGCTGCCATTACTAGTAAAAATCAATATTAATAAAAATGCCATAAAACTATCCCCTATTTTGTAGACACTATTGGGTACATTCAGGTAGGGGCGCGTAAAATTAGGTTGGCGTAGCCTAGCGTGTTTACACTACTTTGCCTTAAAGCGGATGTGCCATGGGAAAATAATATTAAAAGCCAGCAGCTACAAATACTGCAGCTGCTGACTTTTAATATTAGGACACTTACCTGTCCTGGAATCCAGCGCCGATCGCAGCAGAGGACGAGCGATCGCTCGTCACCCTGCTGCTCCCCCCGCCATCCACGCTGAGGGAACCAGGAAGTGAAGCGCTGCGGCTTCACTGCCCGGTTCCCTACGGCGCATGCGCGAGTCGCGCCGCGCCCGCCGATTGGCTCCCGCTTTGTGCTGGGAGCCGAGTGTTCCCAGCACACAACGGGGGGCGACGGGATGTGACGTAATGCCCGTCTTTTGCCCGTGAATGCCGGGCCGGAAGTGGGTGCAAATACCTGTCTTTAGACAGGTATCTGCACCCCCCTCCCCCCTGAAAGGTGTCAAATGTGACACCGGAGGGGGGGAGGGTTCTGATCAGCGGGACTCCACTTTAGGGTGGAGAACCGCTTTAAGTAAGAGAGGAAAGTACATGATTCTGAAAGCACTTACCTCCTTACTTAGGGCGGCGTAGTGTAAACACGGCGGGCGTAAGGGCGCCTAATTCAAATTGGTTGGAGGGGGGCGTGTTGTATGGAAATGAGGCTTGACCTCATGTTTTTTGACGTTTTTCGCTACTGCGCATGCGCCGGGCGCCTACATCTCCCAGTGCGCATTACGGCGAAGTACGCCGTACGGGCCTATTGATTTGGATGTGGACGTAAACGACGTAACTCCCGATTCGCGGACGACTTACGCAAACGACGTAAAAAATTCAAACCTCGCGGCGGGAACGGCGGCCATACTTTAACATTGTTATTCCACCTCATAGGTGGAATAACTTTAGGCCGCCTAAGGCCTTACGGAAACAACGTAATTCGACTGCGGCGGCCTGGCGTACGTTCGTGAATCGGCGTACAAGCTCATTTACATAATCTACGCTGGCCGCAATGGAAGCGCCACCTACCGGCCATCCAAAAAAATTGCAATCTTAGATATGTTTAAGCGTATCTCTGTTTGAGCATACGCTTAAACATACGCGGCGTAGATTCGGAGTTAGGTCGGCTTATCTACTGATAACTCTTTCTGAATCTACCTATATAGTAAAACGCTTATTGCGATTTTTATTTTTTTACCAAAAATATGTAGAATACGTATTGGCCTAAACGGAGGGGAAAAAAATTATATATTTTTTTGGGGGGATATTTATTATAGCAAAAAGTAAAAAAATATATATATTTTTTAAAATTGTCGCTATATTTTTGTTTATAGCGCAAAAAATAAAAAACGCAGAGTTGATCAAATACCACCAAAAGAAATCTCTATTTGTGGGGAAAAAAAGACGTCAATTTTGTTTGGGAGCCACGTCGCACGACCGCGCAATTGTCGGTTAAAGCCAAGCAGTGCCGAATCGCTAAAAGGGGCCTGGTCCTTTTAACAACAAAATGGTCCGGGGCTGAAGTGGTTAAATACCAGTGGATTTCCTTGCTCTAGGAATGTATAGCTAGGTTAGATTACACAGGAGTTGGAAAATACCAGAGCAGAAAGTGAGGACAGTTCCATGACTTGGGGAAAGAAGAGGACACTTGGCCATGTGGGCAGGAAAGTGGGGGCACATCTGCTGTGCCAAAAAATAAAAGCAAGAACTATCAGCCAGTGGCACGCCAACGTTTCAGATTGGGGGCACATCTGCTGTGCCAAAAAATAAAAGCAAGAACTTTCAGCCATTGGCACGCCAACGTTTCGGATTTGGGTTAAATATTCTTCCATTGGACTGGTAGGAGAATTATTACTTTGATACTTATGCAGGGTATAGACAGATTGGTTGGACAGTCTGGCCCGGATTCACAAAGCACTTACGCCGACGTATCTACAGATACGCCGCGTAAGTGTAAATATGCGCCGTCGTATCTGTGCGCCAGGCCTACAGAACTAGATACGCCTAAAAATAGGCTTCATCCGGCCGACGTAACTTTCCTACGCCGGCGTATCTTGGGCGCAAATTTACGCTGGCCGCAAGTGGCGCTTCCATTGATTTCCTATTCACATATGCTAATGAGGAAGATACGTCGATTCACGAACGTACATGCGCCCGGCGCATAATATACGCAGTTTACGTCATACGCCCGGCGTGAAGTTATTCACCATATATGAGGCGCAACTCATGCAAACGTATGGACCAGGGAACACAGCCGTCGTATTTTACGTTGTTTACGTAGTACGTGAATAGGGCTGGGCGTAGGTTACGTTCACGTCGTAGGCAGTGGTCCGTCGTATCTTAGGGAGTAGTTTTGACGTGATTCTGAGCATGCGCACTGGGTTGCGTCCACGGGACGGCGCATGCGCCGTTCATTTTAAGTACTTCTATGACGCTTGGCCCATCATTTGCATGGGGTCACGCCTCATTAGCATGGCTCACGCCCACTTCCACCTACGCCGGCTTGCGTTGAGGAAACCCAGCATAGATTTAACAGCGAGTTGGAGCGAGTGCTTTGTGAATCCAGTGCTTGCCTCTCTGTGCTACGTTGGCGTAGCGCATATTAGATACATTGGCGCATATTTATGCTGGCGTAGCGTATGTGAATCCGGGCCAATGTGTATATTGATCACTTTCTTCTGTACACATTTGTTACCGTGTTTCCTATTTTATGTACAGTAAAATATTTAAATTGGTAAAAATGTCTTCATTTGTGCAAATGTTGGCTTTCTCGAAGACCCTGTGCTGTCTAAACATTTCCTAGCGCTACACCCCATCAATGCGATGGGAGAAGCAATACAAATGAACGCGGCTGCAGTATCATTCACTTGAACCTGATGGAGTTTAGCACATTGCAGACGCAGCATGTCATGCACCGTTCACCACGAATCAGGAATGTGTGATCGCTCTTCCTTTTAGCTCTCATATATGAAGCCTTATATTGTAATAATAAATCGGCCGGCTCCATCAGTGTTTGCTAGCATAAAAGCCCATGAACCAAAGCATGCTAACAGTGCCAATATTTTAGATGTGATGTCAAATAATAGGCAGATGCATCAAAACAAAGATGCGCAAAGCCTTTCAGTTCTGTTTCTTTAGCCAATGCCGGAGTAGAAACACTTGTTCCTTTTAAAACCTGCTATACAAAATACTACATTGCTCAATGCATGGAAGCAGTGATCTCTCTGCAGGGGACTGATGTATCCCTTGCTGCTCCAGAGATAGATCCCCTCAACCAGCGGGGAGCGTAAACTTTAAAGGGGTTGTAAATGTTTTTTTTTTCCCCTAAATAGCTTCCTTTACCTTAGTGCAGTCCTCCTTCACTTACCTCATCCTTCCATTTTGCTTTTAAATGTCCTTATTTCTTCTGAGAAATCCTCACTTCATGTTCTTCTGTCTGTAACTACACACAGTAATGGGACACTTTCTCCCTGGTGTGGAGAAAGCCTCTTGAGGGGGGAGGGGGTGAGCAGGAAAGTCAGGACACTCTCTACTTTGCAGATAGAGAAAGGAGCCGTGTGTTAGTGGGTGTCCTGAAACTCCTGCTCGCCCCTCAGGCTTTCTCCACACCAGGGAGAAAGCCTTGCATTACTGTGTGGAGTTACAGACAGAAGAACAGGAAGTGAGGATTTCTCAGAAGAAATAAGGACATTTAAAAGCAAAATGGAAGGATGAGGTAAGTGAAGGAGGACTGCACTAAGGTAAAGGAAGCTATTTAAGGATTTTTTTTTTTTACCTTTACAACCCCTTTAAATGTAGAGCAAATATGGTGTGATTGCAGGTGGGCATGTCGGACCTCTGCAGGAGACTGCTGCTTTCAGATGAAGAACAAGATTTCTTCTGTGTAGCATACTGGCGAAGGAACAGGCTTTTCTGCTTAGGTTGTTGTTGCTTTATAAAAAAAAAAAACTAAGAGCCCATTCACACTCCAGATGTAACGTTAAAAGCGTTGCTAGTTTTAGTGGCGCTGTACCGCTGTTATAGAGTTGCTTTGGTGCCGCTACTCCGGCAGGAGCAGATAACCCCCTAGAAGGGGTTTAAAAGTGCCCGTGTAGCGCGGCTGTTGAAGCACTTTGCAGTCACTTCGGCAGTGCTGCCCATTCTTTTCAATGGGAAGGGGCAGTGGAGGAGCGGTGTATACACCCCTCCTAAACCACTCCAAAGATGCTGCAGGGGAGGCGTTTTTCAGGTGCTATTTTTAGCCCTTTAGCGCCCGAAAAACGCTTTAGTGAGAAAGGGGTCTAAGATTTTGCATGCTTTTGTCTTGATGCACCTGGAATGTATTTAGTTGGTTTAAGCCAGGGGTGCTCAACCGGTGGCCTGCGGAGCCCTTTGATGTGGCCCGCGACCCCATGCTCTGGGATGGCAGGGTGGCAAGCCCAGATTACGAGTTGCCTACCCGTCATTCCAGAGCATCAGAGTGGATGGAGCAAGCGGCTTTTTGAGGGAGCAGGTGCCAATGCTTCCTCTGTAGCGCCAAGCGGCTGTTGAGGGAGCAGGTGCCAATGCTTCCTCTGTAGCGCACCAGCTCTTGTCCCAGGAGAAGTGCATTTGGTATCACTCCGCCTGGGACAGGAACCTTTTTAGCAGGCTGGCAATGCCAGCAGAAGCTGAAAGACAAAGAGGTCAGTGCTTAGTTGGACCTACAGAGAATTAGAGTCACATCTTCTTTTTTTTCTGTGAGCTGGCGCCATCTGGTGGTGAGCCGTTGGTATTACAAGTTATTACCACCAGATGTGAGCTGGCGCCACCTGGTGGTGACCGTTGGTATTACAAGTTAAGCATTACAAGTTAAACAACAATTCTAATGTCATTTTTCACTATTTTCACTGCCATCTTCTTCCCTCTAATTGGAACCCCCAAACATTATATATATTTTTTATCCTAACACCCTAGAGAATAAAATGGTGATCGTTGCAATACTTTCTGTCACACCGTATTTGCGCAGCAGTCTTACAAGCGCACTTTTTTGGGAAAAAATTACACTTTTTTTTAATTAAAAAATAAGACAACAGTAAAGTTATCCCCAATATTATGAAAGATAATGTTACGCCGAGTAAATTCATACCCAACATGTCACGCTTCAAAATTGCGTCCGCTCGTGGATTGCCGACAAACTTTTACCCTTTAAAATTTTCATAGGCGCTGTTTAAAAAAATCTACAGGTTGCATGTTTTGAGTTACAGAGGAGGACTAGGGCTAGAATTATTGCTCTCGCTCTACCAATCGCGGCGATACCTCACATGTGTGGTTTGAACACCGTTTACATATGCAGGCGCTGCTCGCGTATGTGTTCGCTTCTGCGCGCAAACTCGTCGGGACGGGGTGCGTTTTCTGGCTCCTAACTTTTTTAGCTGGCTCCTAGATCCAAGCAAATTTGTCAAACCCTGCTGCAGAGTACATGAGCATCATGGAAAATGAAGTTCCAAAACATCTGGGGTGCCAAGGTTCACCATCACTGCTATACTACATGTTGAAGATGCTGGAATTGCACTGCACAGAAAAATTAAAGTCAGTCGTTGGCTATTTATATTTATTTTTAACGTTGTGTTTTTTTTTTTTTTTTTTTTTAAATCAATTTTTTGGCTAGTGTTGCTATAAGCACTTTTAACTCAAAGGAACCTGTTTTGGAACTACACGCCCCAGCACGACTTTATAGTGTTCAGAGCTCCATGCAGACAGTACATAGAGACCTCTGCTGGCCAGCCTATAAAAGAAACCCGTCGAGTTTAGACAATGGATAGCAGCAAGATCTGGATATGAATAGCTGTAAAATACAGGTGACAGCTAGACATTTCTTTGGCAGTTTTTTTCCCCTCCTTTTAATCAGAAAATCTGATGCTGACAGTAGAGAAATACATTTAATCCTGCCGCATGATCTCTGGGGCTGTCACAAGGCGGTAAGGCTCTTATCTGTCTGGCCTGGACAGTATTTAAAGCATTAGGACAATCCAGTAAAGATGTAGGCGTAAGCACTACTATAATGAATGGGATTAGAATAATGTATTATCGCGGCTATGAGACTCGTCGGAGAGCAGAGTGTGGCACCCTTTTTATGTGCTTGGCGAGTCCTATTCATTGCCAGTATACTCCTGCCTGCCAGAATTAAAGGTGCTCAACCTTTTTGCTACAGGAACCCTTAAAGGGGTTGTAAACCCTCAAGGTTTTTACCTTAATGCAATCTATGCATTAAGGTGAAACACCTCCTTTAGTGTAGCAGCCCCCCGTTTTACCTTGCCTGAAACCTTTTTTTTCCCGTGCCAGAAATGAGCACACCAGCTCCAGACGGTGTCTCGTGTCCTGATTGGATAGATTGATAGCACAGCCATTGGCTCCCTCTGCTGCCAATCAAATCCAATGACGTGGGGGACGTGCCGAGTCCGGCTATCTCTGTCAATAGACGCTGCAGAAGGACACGGGAGAGTGCCCGCACAGGTGCCCCGAGGGAGAGCGCTTCACCGATGGGGCACTCTAGAAGAGGAGAAGCCAGGAGTGCCACTGAGGGACCCCAGAACAAGAGGACCGGGGCCCTCTGTGCAAAACCAACTGCACAGAGGAGGTAATTATAACATAACATGTTAGTTTTTAAAAATAAATACTAAATTTACCTTTTAGATATCCTTTATTTTACATTGTCCGGTATCAGAGAATCCCAGCAATAAGGCCCCTTTCACACTGGGGCAGTTTGCAGGCGCTATTGTGCTAAACAGCGGCTGCTGGTTTCTCCAGTGTGAAAGCCCCGAGGGCTTTCACACTGAAGTGGTCCTCTAGCAGGACCGCTTCAAAAGTCCTGCTAGCAGCATCTTTGGAGCAGTGTGTTTACTGCTCCTCCACCGCTCCTTCCCATTGAAAGCAATGGCAAACCATTACCGAAGGTATATCGGCGCTATACCACCACTGCACCTCCCGTCCCAGTGTGAAAGGGGCCTAGAACAATTCTTTGGGGGTCAGTGGGAAAAATGCCACTTTCTTTGATGGTCAGTGGAAGCAATGCCCCCTTGCAGACAACTAAAATGATAACTGGTGTTAAAACTATCTCTGCCAAGTAGCATTGGGCCTAAAACTAATGAAGGCACCATCAGATTAAAGTTCAATCGGCCAAAACTCAAGGAACCCCTAGCAAACCACTGGAGAAACCCTTGGGTTCTACAAATCTCTGGTTGAGAATGGCTGCGATGGAGAGTCATTTTTAACTCTCAGATCATTCTTTCATTTATTCACCTAAAAAATAAGGTTGCCAATTTGAGCCATCGGAAAGAAAATATTTGGTTGCCATTGGCTTTTAAAATTATTTCTAGGGCCCGTGCCTTGTGGCCACTGGGGCAGCAAAGAAAACATGGTCGGTGATTGTGACCCTTATTCCCATTGGAAAGAACTTCCATCAATCCCTGTACTAAAGGGAAGCCAGGAGAGATCTCCCTATTAAAGCGATTATAAACCTCCCGAAGAAAAAAAAACTGTAATATAACGGCATTATGTGCTGGTATTCATTGCATACTAGCACATTATGAAATACTTACTTTAGAACGAAGCCCTTCCAGCGTTTTACCACTGAGACGGCTGACATCTCCCCCCAGTGTTTGTTTTGGGTTGGCGGGCTTCAGTGCTGTAAGTGACCAGGGCCACGATGACGTCACTCCCTGTTTCCAGCATGGTTCTGAAGGTCTGGCACTGTAAGCCGGACCTTCAGAGCGCATGTGCTGGTGATGTCATCAGCTGCATACACTCTGAATATCTCCTAATCTGCAATATTCACAATGCCTACAGGTAAGCCTTATTCTATATTTTACATATAGGCATAGGCGTGCGCAAGGGGTGTGCCAGGTGTGCCTAGGCACACCCTAATCCTGGGGTTGGCAACCTGTCAATGGTGGGCAGGGGTGATGGGTAAACCGCAATCCTTCCTTGCCAACCTTCAGAACCTGGACAGGAGAGGTGGTGGGGGTGGAATCTACTGTAGTTTCCTCCTGCAGCAGCTGAAAGTAGGCTTCTCCTCCTCTCCCTTTTGTCAACATTCAATTGCCACAGGAGAAAAATATAGGGGATCAATACTAATATATGCCACCCCTCTTTTCCCTGTTCCTCTTCCTTCTGTTGCCTGTGTCCCCCATGTGCTCCCTTGCTCCCCCTTCCTCCCATTGTTTCAGGATGGAGAACGGGTAAGAGGCTGATAAATATGTCAAACCTATATGTGTGGGAGCTTTGGGGTGCACACGCTAATACAATACGCTGCGCACACCTATGCATATAGGTACGAGTGCTATAACCGAGTTTACAACCGCTTTTTGACAGTCCTGCTCCTGGCTTGCCTTGCTCCCACGCAGACCCATAAACTAGGCTCTGGCCACTCCGCTGGGTTCCCTTGCACCATGGCATCACATCGCACAACATGCACCGCCTCCACCAGATCTACCCCCTGCCGCCGGTGCTGACTGAACACACTGTAACAGGCACTTTGATGGTCTCGGCTGGCTTTGCACTGGAAATTCACATACGTAGTTCCGAGCCAAGTGTCACAGCCATATGTTCTAATGGCAACCCCTTTCCTGTCACTGGCAGGAGAAAAGGGACCATTTTTTTACTGACGGCAACACTGAGCTGCTGTTTGACAATTGGCACCACGGTGTGAACTCTTCAGTTGGGTGTTGTCAAACTGATAGACCTGATTTTGTGTTTATGCGTACAGTACTATTAATCATTCTGCGCTGTACTTTTTGAGAAAGCTGCTTGTAAGAAATCTTTATAGATGGGGACAGAAATGTTAACTTGTCCTCAAAGTAGCTGCAGTTAGAAACCTGTGATGATGGGAATGAGGGAGCTGTCATTGTTGACTTGTTTTTGAAAGATGCAGCTTCCTGAGATGCTTTACTTATCCTAGAGCAGTGATGGCGAACCTTGGCACCCCAGATGTTTTGGAACTATGTTTCCCATGATGCTCAGCTACACTGCAGAGTGCATGAGCATCATGGGAAATGTAGTTCCAAAACATCTGGGGTGCCGAGGGTCACCATCATTGTCCTAAAATCATTACTAAATGAGTCACTGACTAGAACAAACCTATAGAGTGGTGGTTCAAACTTCACCAGCTCTATACCGGTTCCAGGTCAATGGTTCCCTAGGTAGTGAAGGCAAGGATCAGGATGACACCATCGTAGTCTAGATCCTAGAGCTGCACGATTAATCGCGGAAAGAATCGCGATCTCGATTCTGCCCACCCGCGATCTCCCCCCGCGGGATGACCCGCGATTCTTCTGTTTTACGGCCGGTTCCACGTAACCAGTGTGGAACGCAAATGGCGCCGATATCGGAACCGACGTCAGCAGCCTGCGCCGCTGGATGGATGCCTGGGCTTCTCTTGCAGATCTGTACAACTGTAGTGTGTATCCATGCGCCACCCAGTGGTCCCCGACGGTACTGCTTCTGATGTATTAATCTTTCTCGCAGTTCTGTACAACTGTGTGTATCCATGCGCCACCCAATGGTTGCTGGCGGTACTGCTTCTGATGTATAAAAAAGAGACCAGTGATATGTCTATAATGTTAAAGCGGTAGTTCACCCCCCCCCCCCCCCCGACACATTTTACCATCGAGACAGGCATTGTAGCGCGAGCTACAGTATGCCTGTCCCGATTTTTTTAACCCCGGACTCACCTTGTAATCTGACGTCGTAGATTTCGGCTCACGCGGGGAATGGGCGTGCCTATGGAGAGGGAGGATGATTGACGGCCGGCCCTGGCACGTCACTCTCCCCGAAGACAGCCGGAGTAGGTCTCGGCTCTTCACGGCGCCTGCGCACAGGCTATGCGCACGCGTCGTGAAGACCAAGCCTATTTCGGCTATTTCCGGAGAAGCGTGACGCGCCAGAGCCGGCCGTCAATCATCCTCCGTCTCCATAGGCACGCCCATTCCCCGGTATCTTCAATCTACGAGAACAAGGTGAGTACGGGGGTAAAAAATTCGGGACAGGCATACTGTAGCTCGTGCTACAATGCCTGATTTTATGGTAAAATAAAAAAAAAAAAAAAATTTTCCGTCGATAGGGTGAACCCCCGCTTTAAAGACCATATGACTCCTATGAAAAAAGCAGAATCAAAGTTTGATTCTGCTTTTTTCATAGGAGTTATATGGTCTTTAACATTATAGACCTATCACTGGTCTGTTTTTTATATATTCATGTTTTCAGATAAATCACAGGTTTATTTATTTATTTGGGGGGGGTTTCTGGCATTCAGTTTTTGAGAATCGTGATCTTTAGTCTAAGCAAAAGAATCGTGGTTCTCATTTTGACCAGAATCGTGCAGCTCTACTAGATCCTAAAGCTGGCCATTGATGGTTTGAATCTTGGCTGGCTCAGCAGGAACCAGGCGAGGTTGGAACCATGTATGGGCAGGCTGAAAATACCCAAGTTGATTGATCAACTTGGGTACAGCCAGCCAGTCAGATTTTACATGTGATTATTGCTAGCGGCTGTTGTAGCAGTTAGCAATAAGCACCTGGCGGACCAACACAATGGCTCAGCGGGAGGGAGTCACCTGTCAACACTGTATGTGGCTGCAGGAAAGAAATTAGTAAGTCTATGGCTGGCCTTAGTCAACCTCTATGTCCTCACAGGTTTCCTTCAACAGCAATCCTCAGGGAACAAAGTTTTTCTTTTTATCCTATAAAAGCAGCTATCAATACTCACAGCTGATAACAACTGAAACCACCTACTATTGAAAAGCTCTATGGCAGAACGTAGACGATAAGAATGAGAAATTCCCAGAGGCCATTCATCGCACAATAGACTTATTTACTTATTTTGTGTGAACTCTGTTCTCTTCCAGAAAAACTAATAATGATGCATTGATTTTATGCATGGCGGGCGATGTGTATGGAATTGTGCAGCGAAATGTAACCCTGACAGATTCCGTCTTCAGCTTTGCCCTGCAATATTCACAGGTTTGGAATGTGAGAAGCAGGAAAGACCGAGCCTAACTTTTTAACTGTTTAGAACCTGGAGTCGAGCTCTGTTGGCATCCATGGGCAATTATAATTGATACTTAGTAAAGGATAGTTGTGCTTTTACAACTCTTTTACTCCGAGGCGCTCTAGGCTTTGTGAGGCCTTAGGTAAAACTTGACATGGGGCCCCACTCACGCCCATGATGGGAAAAATAATTCAAGAGCCTCTTCCCGACAACCCTGACCAGTGGTTATGGGGGTCTTCGGACATGGAGCTTATCGGAATCTGGAAGCCTCCGTTAACAAGGCGGTCCCCAGATCCTGCTCTTTAATAACTAAGGGGCGGGGGCCACCCGGTGATGTCGTCCTGGTGAACCCGCCCCCTTTTGACGTCATTGACTGAGGGCATGCTGGGTCATTGACGTCACAAGGGGTGGTGTCACCGATATTCACTGGTTGTTAGGGACGCTGGCGGCCCTGCTCCTGAGTCAGGGTTCTTAACGCTGCCTGAGCACAGCAGTGTTAAGGTCCCCTGTTCCTCAAAACTGGGGTAATGCATTGGGTAAGTTAGATGGCCGCAAGGCCCCTGTGAGTTCGAGGCCTTAGGCGACCGCCTAATTAAAGAGCCGCCTCTGCTTTTACTCTTTTAATGTATCCAGGAACACCAATCACCTATGTCTTCTTTTCCTGTGCTCTTTGAGCTGTGGTTCTAAGGGCTCAAGTTTTTTTTTTTTTTTTCCTTTCCTTCATGCAATCTATGTACGAGGGTAAAAAACCTGTGTGCAGCACTCTCAAGCGTGGAGGCTCTGGAATATGTATATCTTCTCGGATGAAGGGTCGGCAATGCTTGCTTCCTAATCTGATCAGGAGACATGGTCCCGTTGTATATTGCGGCAGTGGGCCTACTCCCAACCCTGGGTCGCCCCTTCTTTTCCCCCTCCCTTTCTCCCCCCCCCCCTTTTTTTTCTTCTTTTTTTTTTTTCCCCTACCCCCTTCTCCCTGTCCCTCTGCTCACTCTCTCCCCTCCGCACCCTTGCTGTCTCTCTATCTCTAGCAAATGACAGGCGAGATCTGGACAGGGCAATTGAATTTCAGATAGTTACGAGATAGTAGCGCGAACTGCTCAATGTTTTTGGAGCACAGGCCAGCCTAGGGGGAGGAGGCTATGCGGGTAGCCTTGTGATATAGGGCCGATACTTTCTCATGTTTTGCTTTGTACATCTGCGAATACCCGGCCCTGTCCGGGATAAGAATGCACGTGTTTCTTCCATTACCCCTTTTTGTGGACAGTATTGTAGTTATTGTATGTATGTATGTATGTATGTATGTATGTTTTCATGATTTGTAAGAAAATAAAATAAAAATCTATATTTGAAAACAAAAAACTGTGTGCAGCAGCTTTCCCAGTACTTACCTAAGCCCCATCTTGATCCAGCGATGTGCAGGAGATGATCCAGCGATGTGCAGGAGAGCATTGGCTCTCAGAAAACTCTTCCTCCCCATTGGCTCCTGCTGCTGTCAATCACAGCCAGTGAGCCAATGAGATAAGAGAGGGGTCAGGGCTCTCTGAATGGACACAGAGCAGTGGCCAGGGAGCGAGCCTACTTAAGTGCCCACAAAGAAAGCTGTATGCTCTGGGGGCACTTGTCAGGAGGGTGGAGCCAGGAGCGTCGGCGGGGGGACCCGAGAAGAGGAGGATCATGGCTGCTCTGTGCAAAACCACTGCACAAAGGTAAGTATTACAGGTTTGTTCTTTTTTTTTTAATTGCCTTTAATATCACTTTCAGCTTGTATAGGAGCAGTGTGAACAGCAAGCTTTGACAAAGCATTTGCAGAGCTTTTAGCAAGCAATGTTGAAGCTTTTAAAGTACCATTCAGCTCCATGTTGAACACAGATCCTAATGGGAGTGTTGATTGCCACTTTAAAGGAGTTGTAAAGGAAAAAAAAAATAATGTCTGCAAGGTAGACAGACAGAATAGTGTAATGATTCTGTTAAAAAAACGAGTAAATACCTATTAAATTCCTTCATCTATATCACCTCCGGCATTCTAGTTTTTGTTCTCTCATTCACTTCCTGGTTTGCGGCGCTCGTTCATGTAAGAACTACATTTCCCAGTATGCATTGCGGCACGCCCAGTAATTCACACCTCCTCGAAGTCTCTAACACGTAGAGAGCGTCATGCCGCACAGATGTAGTTCCCAGGACGGGGTGAGCACGTTACTGACCACCGCAGTAAAGCCTCCCTTCACGGTGGTCAGTAACAATCAGACAAGCAGGAAGTGAACAGAACAGAGAAGAAATAGAGCAACTTCTGAGCAAAAACGAACAATGAGGAAGTGAAAAGAGGAATGTCTGCAGGTAAAGGATGCTTATTATGAAAAAAAATGTTTCCTTTACTCCCCCTTTAAGTAAGCTGCTAGTAGGCTTCAGTACTTCAGGAGGCTTGTTTAAAGCCTGCTATCAGCTTGCTTAAAGTGGCAATCGACACTCCCATTTGGATATGTGCTCAACATTTACGAACAGGAGCTGAACGATACTTTAAGGCTTCATTTCCACTGACATTTTTACAGCCACTTTTCTGAGCGTTTTTACAGCTTAAAAACGCCTGTCCATGTTATTCTATGGCATCATGCCCACATAGGCGTTTTTGAGCTGCAAATGGCATAGGCGTTTTTGAGCTGTAAAAAAAACGCAGGACCAGGGCGTTCTGAAGCTCCAGAGTAGAGCTGTAAAAACGCCAGACGTGCAAAAACGCTCAAAAACGCTACCGCGGCATTTTTTTTTACAAAATAAACATGGACAGGCGTTTATAAGCTGTAAAAAAGGCCAACAGTGGCTGTAAAAACGCCAGTGGAAATGAAGCCTAAGAGTCCTTTCACACCAAAAAAGCCTATAGCGGAGCGTTAAAATAGCGGTAGAACACTGAGATTTTACAGCGTTTTCAATTCATTTCAATGGAGAGGGGCGTTTTTGGAGCGTTTTAATAGCGCTATTTTTACTGCGAAAACACGGCAAAAACGCACCAGTGTGAAAGGGCTCTAAAAGTTTCAATAAAGTTTGTTGAAAGCTCTGCAAATGCTCTGTCAAAGTTATCTATTCACACTGCTCCTATACAAGCTGAGACCCATGTGAAACGGGCCTAACTGAAGACAAGGATTGAGAGAATACCTTTGCATATTTGTATGATTTAGACTCTGCACTTTGCAAGTGCAGTTGTTTCAGAGCTTAATAAATGAGGGGAAGCTCTGCTGACTTACATCATCCAACCACATGCTTAAAGGGGTTGTAATGGTTAAAAAAAAAAATCCCTAAATTCCCTTCCTTTACCTTAGTGCAGTCCTCCTTCACTTACCTCATCCTTCCATTTTGCTTTTAAATGTCCTTATTTCTTCTGAGAAATCCTCACTTCCTGTTCTTCTGTCTGTAACTTCACACAGTAATGCAAGGCTTTCTCCCTGGTGTGGAGTGTTGTGATCGCCCCTTCCCTTGGACTACCGGAGAGTCAGGACGCCCACTAACACACAGCTCCTTTCTCTATCTGCAACGTGGAGAGCGTCCTGACTCTCCTGTAGCCCAAGGGAGGGGGCGAGCACGACACTCCACACCAGGGAGAAAGCCTCACATTACTGTGTGGAGTTACAGACAGAAGAACAGGAAGTGAGGATTTCTCAGAAGAAATAAGGACATTTAAAAGCAAAATGGAAGGATGAGGTAAGTGAAGGAGGACTGCACTAAGGTAAAGTAAGATATTTAGGGGGGAAAAAATTGTACCTTTACAATCGCTTTAACAATCTTTAAATGTAGGCATCATAAATGGTGTTTGCTTGGAGCTCCCCTTGAATTCTGCATGATTGTAAAACACATACCTGCAGCCACGATTACTCTGCACAATGACGCTGGCGTTTTTTTGCATTCTTCTGTGCGGCGATGTCAAAAAGATCAAAGACATTTAACCTTTGAGTGTGGGCAGGATGTAGAGGATGCCCAGCAGACTAGCATGCTGGAGGTGCAGACACTTAGACGTCCTTTTTATAGATTTATAAATGTGCTGCTAGCAGAGAACACATTACAAATGTGCCCTGTATTAATTCTCCAGCTAATGATGACAGAATGCTATAATCCATCTCAAAATTTCAAGCTTCTTATAGGGAACTATTGTTGTATAATAAATGTGTAATAAATGCGTGCAGCGTCAGCAGTGCTGGTGCCACTTAATGCGGGACTGAGCTGTCACCCTCGCTGGTGCAGTAATATGCAGTGTACCAATACTTAGGGCCAGATTCTCAAGAGATACGACGGCGTATTTCCAGATACGCCGTCGTATCTCTGAGTCTGAGCCGTCATATCTTTGCGCCTGATTCTTAGAATCAGTTACGCATAGATTTCTATTAGATCCGACCGGCGTAAGTCTGTTACGTCGTCGGATCTTAACTGCCTATTTTACGCTGGCCGCTAGGGGCGTGTACGCTGATTTACGCCTAGAAATATGTAAATCGGCTAGATACACAAATTCACGAACGTACGCCCGGCCGACGCAGTACAGATACGCCGTTTACGTTGGGCTTTTCCCCGCGTAAAGTTACCCCTGCTATATGGTGGCGTACATGCGGCGTACCAATGGTATGGACGTCGTTCCCGCGTTGAATTTTGAATATTTTACGTTGTTTGTGTAAGTCGTCCGTGAATGGGGCTGGACGTCATTTACGTTCACATCGAAACCAATACGTCCTTGCGGCGTACTTTGGAGCAATGCACACTGGGATATTCCACGGACGGCGTATGCGCCGTTCGTGAAAAACATCAATCACATCGGGTCACACGTTATTTACATAAAACACGCCCCCCTGTTCCAAATTTTAATTAGGCGGGCTTAAGCCGGCCTATTTACGCTACGCCGCCGCAACTTACGGAGCAAGTGCTTTGAGAATACAGCACTTGCCCGTCTTAAGTTGCGTAACGTAAATCGGATACGTTGCGCCTGCGCAAAGATGCGCCGATCTACGAGAATCTGGCCCTTAGTGTGTGTGTGTGTGTGTGTGTGTGTGTCTGTAGCCAGGCTATGGACAGTCAAATATTTTTATATTTATTTAACCATTAGTAATCAAGCTTTAAAATGAGTCCTCACTATGTGTTATAGCTGCTGGCATTGTGGGTCTGTAAAACAAAATGTTATTAAACCCACAACCGTAAAATCAGTCTGTATATACAGTAAAGCATGCTTGTTATACTCACTGTGGAACCTAAGGGGTTAATCCTCTGCATTGTGTAAAAAGGCTGTTTGATCCTGTATGCACAGATCCTCCCCTCCCTGCAATGTTCCCCTGGACAAGTCCAGGAAAGACAGAGCCTTTGGAGTCAGGCTGCACATGCTCAGTTTGGTGTGTATTGCTAGAGAGATTTTTTTTTCTTGGGAGAGTGATCAGCACAGGACCAATCGTCACTGTTTCGACAAGTCTAGACAGAGGGTCAGGAGCAGTGGCGGCTGGTGCTCCATTTTGGGGTGGGTGGCAAACAAAAATCAGCTACAACCTAAGAAGCCTGTCCCCTTCCAGAGAAGGACCCTTGCTTTCTGTGTGGAAGCAGTAGTCTCTCTGCAACGGTCTGCAAGCCCCCTAACAAATCGGGGCTAAAGCTCTCTATTGTGCAGGGAGCATGAGATTTGTCAATTGCCAAATGTTTGAGAAGACACACAGGGATGTACTAAGATGTGTCCCCCTACATCATCACCTAGCAGGTGCCTTTCTGTTATGTAGCACTGGCATATAAAGGCAGTTTTACTGCCTGTTCAGGTCACATTCTCTCCTATGTCAGGCAGCTTTGGCTGCAGGGGAGAGGACAGATCGTTCCGACAGCGGCTGGCAATGCCTGGACGTGGTGACGTCGTCCATTGACTTCTATGGCCCATCTCATGTTGGCACTTCGTCCTCTCCCCTGCAGCCGCCGCTGGCTGACACAAGAGAGAGCGATCACATATATAGTTACACAGATAGTCTGGTTGAAAAAAGACATCCAGTTTAGCCCACATGACGGGGACCAGAGAAGCCTGAAAATAGATAAGTATGTAAATCTTAAAAGGCAAACCAGCACAGGTGTTAGGAGGAGGAGGAGGGGTGGGAACATAGGCGTGCGCACAGCCTGGGCACACCCTCCTCACTCCGTGTGGCGCAGATTCTCCCTGTTTAGACTCCTGATTTCTCACCAGATCCTAAATATTATTTTTTTTACTTTAAAAAACAAAAACTACCGACACCGTCCACTGCCCTACTAACGCCAATTTCTGCCCTACCGAGACCGCCCGCTGCTGTACTGACACCATCAGTATATATACACAGGCACATACTTGAAAATGTGTTTTTGAGCTTTGGGGTGCACACCCTAATGCAGGGGTCTCCAAACATTATAAACAAGGGGCCGGTTTATTGTCCTTCAGACTCTTGGAGGGTCGAACTTTGGCAAGCGGGGGGTGGAAATTTTCCTGGCATCAGTGGGACTTAACATCTGGTATTAAGGGGATAAATCGTGCCCCATTGTTTGTATTATAGGGAGGAATAGTGCCCCATTGTTTGTATTATAGGGAGGAATAGTGCCCCATTGTTTGTATCATAGAGAGGAATAGTGCCCCATTGTTTGTATCCTAGGGAGGAATAGTGCCCCATTGTTTGTATCATAGGGAGGAATAGTGCCCCATTGTTTGTATTATAGGGAGGAATAGTGCCCCATTGTTTGTATTATAGGGAGGAATAGTGCCCCATTGTTTGTATCCTAGGGAGGAATAGTGCCCCATTGTTTGTATCATAGGGAGGAATAGTGCCCCATTAGTGGTGTCAGTGGGAGAAATGGTGCTCCAATGTCGGTGTTAGATGTCAGAATAGTGTCTCGTATAAGTGGGAGGGATACTGCCCCAAGGGCCAGATAAAGGCAAGCAAAGGGCCCCAGTTTGGAGACCACTGTCCTAATGCAATAGGCCAGGGTTTGACACATTTGCTTGGAATCTAGGAGCCAGCTAAAAAAGTTAGGAGCCAAAAAACGTACCCTGTCCCGCCAAGCTTGCGCGCAGAAGCGAAGGTATACGTGAGTAGCGCCCGCATATGTAAACGGTATTCAAACCATACATGTGAGGTATCGCCGCGATTGGTAGAGCGAGAGCAATAATTCAGTCTCTAGCCCTCCTCTGTAACTCAAAACATGCAACCTGTAGAATTTTTTAAACGTCGCCTATGGAGATTTTAAAGGGTAAAAGTTTGACGCCATTCCACGAGTGGACGCAATTTTGAAGCGTGACATGTTGGGTATCAATTTACTCGGCTTAACATTATCTTTCACAATATAAAAAAAAAATGGGCTAACTTTTCTGTTGTCTTATTTTTTAATTAAAGAAAGTGTATTTTTTCCTAAAAAAGTGTGCTTGTAAAACCGCTGCACAAAAACGGTGTGACAGAAAGTATTGCAACGATCGCCATTTTATTCTCTAGGGTATTAGAATAAAACATATATATAAAATTTGGGGGTTCTAATTAGAGGGTAGGAGATGAAAAAAACTTTAGAACTGCTGTTTTGATACTTGGAATGCCAACGGCCACCACAAGATGGCGCCAGTTCACAGAAGGCCGCAAAGCCACGGCCTCAATTCCCGGCTGGCCCGGAATTGAGGCTGCGGCCTTCTGCAGGCCTAAGCTTCCTTCTGTGAAAGCCGCAAAGCTGCAGCCTCAATTACCAGCTACCGGATTTGCGGCCTTCTGCAGGCCTAAGCTTCCCCCGGCAACAGGTCACAATTTCTTGTCGCAATTGCGACTGGGCGCCTGGATTTTGTCGAGCCCTGCAATAGGCTGTGCCCACCAATGGGTGGGAGCATATAAAAGACTAGTTGGGATCATCCCAGAATTCTCCTTTAATAAAATTAGCAATAGCCTATTTTAAATCCGAAAGTAAAAATGTAGCATAGATGTGGTGGCTGCATTCGTTTTCTCTTTTTTTTTTTTTTTTAAGGCTTTTTCCCCCCTTCGTGTTCACTTGGTAATCCTGCACATAGCACACTTCTGTCCCAATGTGCCTACACTCACTCTTCCACTGTATCTGTGGAGGGAGACATAGTAGTAACCCAGGCTGGACTTCAAACGTATTCCTTTTTTATTTTTTTGTATCTCCACTACATGGGGGGGGGGGGGTGAAAGGATTTGTGGATTACAGAAGGAATATAAAGTTGTGCCTTCTGTTCAGCACAAAGGAAGTGACAAGGATGCTGCATTTCTTGCCTGTACTTGCTGAAAATGTTCTTGGGGGGACAAAAATGCAGCCACCATATCTAAGAACTAGTATTCTGTACAATAGTACATTTTTGTTATTGAGTTTAGATATCCCAAGGCCGGCCGTATACGGCTTGAATCTCGGACGTCAAGTCACAGCTTCCAGTACGTCTGCTTGTGTTCAATTTCCATCTAAACTGTAACCTTTCTACTGTGAAGACAGTTAATTACCCCAAAGAACCCGATTCCGCCAACTTGTTTACTGCAAATATAAAGCACTCATCTCTTCAATTGACCCTGACTAACAACGCACACGGAAATGCAGATCCATAAACTCGAATGGCCCACAGTTTACATAAAGACGGCGTGTTTTATGCGTCTATTTCCTGAGTTCGAGTTTGTGGTTTTTAGTATTTTGGGATTAACTTTTAAATAACAAAAAAATAACACTAAAGAACTTTTATGCTGTCACAAAAATGCTTCTGTATGTGAAATTTGTTTTACATTTTTTTTTTTTCCTTTTTTCAAAATTTTCCCTTCACCTAAATTACTAAATAAACTAGGACAAAAATTAATAGAGGCCACATGTTTTATGCTTCCATTTCCTGAATTAGAATTTTGTATTTTTTAGTATTTTGGCATCTTTAAATAAAATAAAAAAACAACTTTTATGCTGTTACAAAAATGCTTCTGTCCGTGAATTTTTTTTTTTTTTCTTAATTTACCCTTCATCTAAATTACTAAATAAACCATGACTTGATTGGGGGGTAAAAAAAGGCAACAAGTTTTATGCTTCTATCTCCTGAATTTGAGTTTTGTTGTTTTTAGTATTTTGGCATTAACTTTTAAATAACAAATAGTACCCTCCCAATTCCCTTCTTTCTCTTTTTTCCCCCTTCTCCGCATTTACTTTACCCGACTTAACTCACTAATATTAATTATTTATAGATGCGTCGCTTCAAATTATGATGATCATGTTATCTATTTGTGTTACGTTGACACTTGTTTATCGCTTTATCCTCTCCCCTTTTTTGCCTTTTTGCACCCCCTTATTGTTTTACTTGTTGTAAAAAGATAAAAAAAGAACTGAATAAAAATATATTCAATCTCAATAACAAAAATTGTTATATTTATTATATCAACAAGTTAAAAATATTGGGGTAGATTCACAGACAAGATACGACGGCGTATCTCGTATCTATGCGCCTGATTCATAGAATCAGTTACGCATAGATTTCTATTAGATCCTACCGGCGTAAGTCTGTTACGCCGTCGGATCTTAACTGCATATTTACGCTGGCCGCTAGGGGCGTGTACGTTGATTTACGCGTCGAAATATGTAAATCGGCAAGATACGCGAATTCACGAACGTACGCCCGGCCGATGCAGTACATTTACGCCGTTTACGTTAGGCTTTTCCCGGCGTATAGTTACCCCTGCTATATGGTGGCGTAAGTGCGGCGTACCAATGTTAAGTATGGCCGTCGTTCCCGCGTCAAATTTTGAATTTTTTTTTATGTCGTTTGCGTAATTCGTCCGTGAATGGGGCTGGACGTCCATTTACGTTCACGTCGAAACCAATGACGTCCTTGCGGCGTACTTTGGAGCAATGCACACTGGGAAATTCCACAGACGTCGGGTCAAGCCTTATTTACATAACACACACCCACCTCTTCACTATTTGAATTAGGCGCCGGCCTATTTACGCTACGCCGCCGCAACTTTCTTTTAAGAATACGGCACTTGCCTGTAAAAGTTGCGGAGGCGTAACGTAAATAGGATACGTCACGCCCGCACAAAGAAACGCCGATCTACGTGAATCTACCCCATTGTGTTTTTTTGTCTTCAAAATTGTCAGTCTTTTTTTTTGTTTATAGCACAAAAAATAAAAACCGCATAGATGATCAAATACCACCAAAAGAAGGATCTGTTTTGTGGGAAAAAAAGGACGTCAATTTTGTTTGGGAGCCACATCGCACGACCGCGCATGTCAGTCAAAGTGTGACAGTGCTGAAAGCTGAAAATTGGCCTGAGCAGGAAGGGGGAAAAAATGCCCGGTATTGAAATGGTTAAAGCATAACTAAAGGCAAACCTTTTTTTTTTTTTTTACGTTTTGTAGAGGGATTTAAACACTTTTATCGCTGTGCCCCCATTAGGGAAATTTACCCTCCTTCTTTTTTTTTTTTTTTTTTTTTTTTACCTGTTTACTATTTTTGAAAGTAAAGGAAAATCACAAGTTGTGGGTTGTGCCCAGAGAATTAACAGAGGGGAAATCTTCCAATGGGGACACTAGTTCTGGTGACCTGGGGGTCACCAAGGATTTTCCTAAATTTTCTGGGATTTCCTCTCACTTAATTTTTGGCTATGGGATAGGAAGTGAAGGTAAATTTTCTCCACAATGGGACACAAATGGGGGGGGGGGGGGGGAGTTTTTTTTTTTTTTTTTTTAACAATTTCCGGTTTTCCATTCCAAATCGGGGAATTTTTTCTTTTTTTTCTTTCTTTTATAGTTCTACTTTAACCTTCATCTAAATTACTAATTAAACCATCATTTATAATGGCAAAAAATAAAGATGACATGGTTTATGCATCTTTTTCCTGAGTTTGCATTTTTTGTATTTTAGCATTAATTCTTAAATTAAAAAAAAAATTACACCAAACTATTTTATATGCTATTCCAAAAATCCATTCCTCCGCAAACTATTATGTTTTTCATTTTTTTTAATTTGAATTTAACCTTCACCTACATTACTAAAATGTGAATTTAACCTTCACCTACTTCACCTACATTCATAAACCATCATTTATGAATGGCAAAAAATAAACTCAAATCTGTGTCACTTGGACTTGATTTATAAAGACCGAGCGAGGTGAGTAAGGAAAGTATTAAAAAAAAAAAAAAAAAATCGAAACCAAATCTAAACACCGTTAACATACATTTTTTACCAGGTATAAACGAATCACGTCACAGGCTGAAGCAATCAGCGCTTCGTGCGTTATAAAATTACAATGAAACCTCGGATTGAAACCCGCACCTGAGTCACTGTTATTGATTAAATCCTGTTAGACTCCTCTCTAATTAAAGTCAGTATTTTTTTTTCCTTTATTAAAGCCAAGCATAAAGTCATCAATTATACAAGCTGCATCTAATTTCATTTGGTGTGCTCTATGCTGGTGGCTGCTATTAGATTAAAATACATAATTAAATTGACACTGCCACTTTTTTTTGTTTTAGTCTTTGTTATTTAGTAAAAATATTGTTAATATTTACAAAAGAACTGTAAGATATAAAAGGTCACTGAAAAGCTAACTTTTTTTGTGCGTTTTTATTATTATTATTATACAGGATTTATATAGCGCCAACAGTTTGCACAGCGCTTAACAAAATTAAGGCAGACATTACAATTTGGTACAAGAGGAACCAGAGGGCCTTGCTCATTAGTTTTTTTATTTTATTATTTATTTATTTATTTTTAAGGAAAATTTGGGATTTTCTTTCAGTTTAAATTAACAAATAGAGTGAATCTCTAACGAGAACACACACAGCAGTGAATAGAAACTGGTGTTCAAATCCCTTTCCACTCTATATAAGACCAAAAAAACGTTTTTCTGTACTTAATTATACTTTAACCACTTCAGCCCCGGACCATTAGGCTGGCCAAAGACCAGGTCACTTTTTAAAATTCGGCACTGCGTCGCTTTAACCACTTAAGGACCGGACCAATATGCTGCTAAATGACCCAAGGGGTTTTTACAATTCGGCACTGCGTCGCTTTAACAGACAATTGTGCGGTCGTGCGACGTGGCTCCCAAACAAAATTGGCGTCCTTTTTTCCCTACAAATAGAGCTTTCTTTTGGTGGTATTTGATCACCTCTGCGGTTTTTATTTTTTGCGCGATAAACAAAAATAGAGCAACAATTTTGAAAAAAATGCTATATTTTTTACTTTTTGCTATAATAAATATCCCCCAAAAACATATATAACAATTTTTTTTCCTCAGTTTAGGCCGATACGTATTCTTCTACCTATTTTTGGTAAAAAAAAATCGCAATAAGCGTTTATCAATTGGTTTGCGCAAAATGTATAGCGTTTACAAAATAGGGGATAGTTTTATTCTTTTTTTTTTTTTTTTTTTTTTTACTACTAATGGCGGCGATCAGTGATTTTTTTTTGTGACTGCGACATTATGGCGGACAATTTTGACACATTTTTGGGACCATTGTAATTTTCACAGCAAAAAATGCATTTAAATTGCATTGTTTATTGTGAAAATGACAGTTGCAGTTTGGGAGTTAACCACAGGGGGCGCTGTAGGAGTTATGTTTCACCTAGTGTGTGTTTACAACTGTAGGGGGGTGTGGCTGTAGGTCTGACGTCATCGATCGAGTCTCCCTATAAAAGGGATGACGCATTCGATGCAGCCGCCACAGTGAAGCACGGGGAAGCCGTGTTTACATACGGCTCTCCCCGTTCTTCAGCTCCAGGGAGCGATCGCGATGGGGCGGCTATAAACGAATAGCCGCGCCGTCGTCCCGGATCGCTCCCCACGGAATCCGACCGCCGCATGTAGTGGGGGGGGGGTCCCGATCGGACCCCCGACCCAAGTCTAGGCAGGGACATACAGGTACGCCAATGTGCCTGTACGTGCCATTATGCCGACGTACATATACATGCGGCGGTCTGGAAGTGGTTAACTGACAATTGCGTCATGAGACGTGGCTTCTGAAGAAAATGTACGTCATTTTTTTCCCCCACAAATAGCTTTCTTTTGGTGGTATTTGATCACCTCTACTTTTTTTGCGCTATGAACAAAAATAGAGCGACAATTTTGAAAAAAAAAATTCAATATTTTTTACTTTTTGCTATAATAAATATCCCCTAAAAATATATAAAATAATTTTTTTTCCTCAGTTTAGGCCGATACGTATTCTTCTACATATTTTTGGTAAAAAAAGCAATAAACGTTTATTGATTGGTTTGCGCAAAAGTTATAGCGTCTACAAAATGGCATAGTTTTATGGCATTTTTATTAAAATATATATATTTTTTACTATTAATGACGACGATCAGCGATTTTTATCGTGACTGCGACATTGTGGCGGACACATCGGACACTTTTGACACCATTTTGGGACCATTGTCCTTTTTGCAGCGATCAGTGCTATAAAAATGCACTGATTACTGTAAAAATGACACTGGCAGTGAAGGGGTTGACCTGTAGGGGGTGCTGAAGGGATTAAGTGTGACCTTAGGATTGTTTCTAACTGTTAGGGGACGTAGCTTGCCATGACACGTCACTGATCGCTGTTCTCAATGACAGGGAACAGACGATCAGTGACATGTCACTAGGAAGAATGGGGAGATGTGTTTACATCTTCCCGTTCTTCAGCTCTGTGACCCGATTGCGGGACGCCGGCGGACATAGTCTGTGGGCACGGAGCTCGCGACAGGGTCGCGTGCATGCCATCGGCGTGACCACACGGCCGGCAAATTAAAGGGGACGTATATACGCCCATTTGCCTGGCCGTGCCATTCTGTCGACGTAAATAGGCATGCGGCGGTCCTTAAGCGGTTAAAGCAGGACTCCAGCCCAAATTAACCAGATACAATGAATAGCCCATTAAAGTAATGATATAGTATATATCAGAGCTGCACAATTAATCGTTAAAAAATCGTGATCTCGATTCAACCCCCCTGAAAATCTCTAATGCAGAGTTTTCAGATTCTTTCATATAACAAGTGGAGAGACTTTATCTGCTCACTCAGCTGTCAAAAGAAAATATCCCGGTAGTTTTTAACAGGAAACATTGTAACTAATGCTTCCTCCTTAGATCAAAGGGATAAACTTCTGTGTGTGTAAAGAAAAAAATCTGGGCAGTCTGCCAAGTTTGTAACAACATAAAACATTGTAACGAACTTCCTTCTTGGATCAAACTTCTGTGTGTAAATGCAGGAAGTTTAACCATTTTAAAGTCCAAATCTTTTTCTGACACTTGATTCTTAACCACTTCCATACCAGGCACTTACGCAGCTTCCCGCCCAAGCCAATTTTCAGCTTTCAGCACTGTCGCACTTTGAATGGCAATTGCGCGGTCATGCTACACTGTACCCAAACAAAATTGGCGTCCTTTTTGTCCCCACAAATAGAGCTTTCTTTTGCTGGTATTTGATCACCTCTGCGATTTTTTTTTTGTTGCGCAACAACTAAAAAAAGACTGAAAATTTGGAAAAAAAAATACGTTTTTATTTTTTTCTGTTAATTTTTTTGTAAATACGTTTTCTCTTTCAATTACGGGCACTGATATGGCGGCACTAATGGGCACCGATGAGATGGCACTGATGGACATCGATGAGGTAGTACTGACGGGCACAGATGAGGTGGCACTGATTGGCGGCGCTGGTATGCGACACTGATGGGCACACATAGGCGGCACTGATGGGCACACAGGCGGCACTGATGGACACACAGGCGGCACTGATGGGCACACAGGCGGCACTGATGGGCACACATGCGGCACTGATGGGCACACAGGCGGCACTGATGGGCACACAGGCGGCACTGATGGGCACACAGGCGGCACTGGGCACTCATGGGCGGCACTGGGCACTCATAGGCGGCACAGATGGGCACTCATGGGCGGCACTGATGGATACTTATGGGTGGCACAGATGGGCACTGATAGATGGGCACTGGGCATGGATGGGCACTGTGGGGTGGCACTGATGGACACTGTGGGGTGGCACTGATGGACACTGTGGAGCAGCACTGATTTTGCCAGGTTGCCAGTCAGTGCCCATTTGTGGGCACTGATTGGCATCTTTTTTTGCAGGTTTTTTTTTTTGCAAGTTTTTTTTTTTGCAGGTTTTTTTTTTTTTTTGCCCACCCTGGTGGTCCAGGGTGGGCATCCCTGGTGGTCTAGTGTGGCGATCCGAGGGGGGGCTGCGCTGATAAACAATCAGCGCGAACCCCCCCTGTCAGGAGAGCCGCCAATCGGCTCTCCTCTACTCGCGCCTGTCAGACGCGAGTGAGGAAGAGCCATCGACGGCTCTTCCTGTTTACATCGTGATCAGCCGTGATTGGACACGGCTGATTACGTGGTAAAGAGTCTCCGCCGGAGGCTCTTTACCGAGATCGGAGATGCAGGGTGTCAGACTGACACCCCGCATCACCGATCGCCGCGATGCGCGCCCCCACAGGCGCGCGCGGCATTAAATCCTGCAGGACGTTCTGGAACGTTCTGTCAGGATTTCATAACCACTTCCCGGACGTAAATCGGCTATAGGCCGGGCGGGAAGTGGTTAAGTTAAAATCAATATTTTTTGCTAGAAATTAGCTTGGAACCCCCAAACATTATATATATTTTAGCAGAGACCCTAGGGCAGGGGTGCCCAACCAGTGGCCCGCGGAGCCCTCTGATGTGGCCCACGACATCCTGCTCTGGGATGGAATACAATAGAATAGAATACTTTTATTATAGGTACCTTTATTACTAAAATTACAGTGTATATATGGGCATATCTGTTCTGCAGTGGTTACTGGGCTGATTTTAAACTGATTACCTGCACTGAGCCATAGACTTTTATTACCTGCGCCACACCTACAGGCCCACCCTAGCCCTGCTGTACAGGAGGCTGATACCAGGTCTAATTCTGATATTTACACTACATATAATAAGGTATTGATTGCAGAGTGCATTCATTTGTGTATATAGCTGCCTGGGGTTCGGCTTTAACATATTTATGGGGTGACCAACTTTGTCTCATTTATTGTGGAAACTGGAAAAATTGCTACAGATGGGTTTTTCTGTTGACTTTGGTTCTGTCGCGAACAGTCCTTTCCTAAAAAGTCACACTTTAATCAAGCGCATCTCTAGGCATTTCATGACTGAAAAGCAAAAAAAAAAAGCCTTCATTCTGTCAAAACTCCTTTGAAGTGCGGAGACAGAAGATATGTGAGCAGGTAATGACTTTCATGTGAGTTGAGGTAGCAGACAGCTTGACTCAAATGCTGATTAAATGCGTTTTCTTCCACAGTAATGTTTCCTTTGCATCACATGTAAACACAAAGAAACCATTTTAGTTGCCGTTTGATCATTTTCACATCTTCAACTTCACGTCCTGGAGACAAATTCCGCTATTTGATTCCTATGCATATGACGATATGTATTATCTTGCTCTTGGGTACGATAGGCTCACTTCACACAGCTAGATCACCAGGATAAGGAGCCATATTTATAAAAAAAAGTGACAGTTCTTTTTAGCTTAAGCTAATGTAATTTGAAAATTAAAGTCGCACGGATAGCCTGTTTTCTTTTGGCCTTTTAAACTAAACAGCAGTGGCGGCTGGTGCTCAAAATTTTTGGGGGGGCGCAAAGGAAAAAAAATTGCAGTCTCACTGTGCCCAAACGCAGCCACTGCTACATGCCATCAAATGCAGCCACTGTGCCATCAATTCGCACCACTGTGCCATGCCATTAAACGCAGTCACTGTGCCATCAATTCGCACCACTGTGCCATCAATTCGCACCACTGTGCCATGCCATTAAACGCAGTCACTGTGCCATACATTGTCACCACTGTGCCATGCCATTAAACGCAACCACTGTGCCATCCATTGTCACCACTGTGCCATACATTGTCACCACTGTGCCATGCCATTAAACGCAGCCACTGTGCCATACATTGTCACCACTGTGCCATGCCATTAAACGCAGTCACTGTGCCATCCATTGTCACCACTGTGCCATGCCATTAAACGCAGCCACTGTGCCATCCATTGTCACCACTGTGCCATGCCATTAAACGCAGCCACTGTGCCATACATTGTCACCACTGTGCCATGCCATTAAACGCAGCCCCTGTGCCATACATTGTCACCACTGTGCCATGCCATTAAACGCAGCCACTGTGCCATCCATTGTCACCACTGCGCCATCCATTGTCACCACTGTGCCATGCCATTAAACGCAGCCACTGTGCCATCCATTGTCACCACTGTGCCATGCCATTAAACGCAGCCACTGTGCCCTTTAATGGTCGCCGCTGTGCCAATTGTCCCCACTGTGCCCTGTAAATTGCGTTCCCCCCCCCCCCCCCCCCCCCCCCCCCCCCCCCCCCCCCCCCCCCCCTGCCCGGCACTTACCTTTACTGGAGTCAGGCATCCACGTCCCACGATGTCTTCTCCCGCCCTCGATGACTGACAGGCGTCTCAGCCAATCAGGTTACAGGTAGCCAGAACCGGCCAATGTGATTGGCTGAGACGCCTGTCATCTTATTCAAGGGGCGTACAGTCTGTGCGCTCCGAGAATAAGCTTCCGGCTGTATTGGGAAAGCCTATCAGAGCCGTTGGCTTTGATAGACATTTCCCTACAGCCAACCAGCTGGCGTTATTCAGATGGCCGGACATTGAGCGCCGACCATCTGAATAACAGCGGCAGCGGCGAAAATAACATAGATTCGTGCAATGCATGAATCTATGTTATTTCACTCAGTGGCGGTGAGAGCCAGAGGGGGCGGCGCTCCAGCGCCCTCTATGGACGAACTGCCACTGCTAAACAGATAAATGCAGATAGATACACTGTATTACCAAAAGTATTGGGATGCCTGCCTTTACACACATGAAATTTAAAGGAACACTAAAGTCAATTATTTTTTTGGGTAAAATAACAAACATTTTATACTTACCTCCACTGTGCAGCTCATTTTGCACAGGGTGTCCCCGAACCTGGTCTTCTGGGGTCTCTCGGCTGCTCCTCGCAAGAGCTTTCTATCTTCATGCGAGCTCCCTCGCATGGTGGAAAGCTCTTGCGAGCACGCTCCCGTGATACGGCGGTGGCCATAGCCACCAACAGTATCACTCGGCCCCGCCCTTGGCGTGCCACGTCATTGGATGTGATTGACAGCAGCGACCAGCCAATGGCTGCGCTGCTATCAATCCATCCAACCTAGCCAATCAAAGGCCAGGCTGGGAACAGGATGACGGGGGCGCACGTGGGACTTTCGAGGGGTGAGGTAAGTAAAACGGGGGCTGGGGGGGGGGGGGCGCGGTGCTGTCGGATGTTTTTTCACCTTGATGCATAGGATGCATTAAGGTAAAAAAAACAGTCTGTATTGTTTAATATTAAGTTGGCCGACCCTTTGCAGCTATAACCGCTTCAACTCTTGTGGGAAGGCTGTCCATGAGGTTTAGGAGCGTCTATGGGAATGTTTGACCGTTCTTTAGAATTACATTTCTGAGGTCAGGACAAGAATGCAGGCCAGTCAGGTTCCTCCACCCCAAACTCGCTCATCCATGTCTTTATGGACCTTGCTTTGTGCACTGGTCGAAATCATCTGGAGGGGGGATTATGGTGTGGGGTTGTTTTTCAGACGTTGGGCTTGGCCCCTTGGTTCTAGTGAAGGGAACCCTTAAAGTGGATGTAAACCCACTTTTTTTTTTTTTTGTCACAATGTAGAGTATACGATTTCCTATGATCTGTGCCCAGTCTTGCCACACAGAGTTAATCCAGCTCTGAGCAGTCCTCTTTTATTGTTCAGTGAAAATTAACAGACTTCCAGATAAAACCCTGTCTAAATAAAAAGTCCTTTCCTCTCTCCTTGCTTTGAGTGACAGGTTAGTTACATATCTAGCTCAGACATGTTTATCATATGTTATGTTATGTTTATCATAATATGAGGTGATCCACAGTTCATTGTATATTACCGAGATGTGTTATGTGGGGGAGGGGTGGGTTTCTCACTTGTTATACTGTGGATCACCTCATATTATGATAAACATAACAACATATGATAAACATGTCCAGGCTAGATATGTAACTAACCTGTCACTCAAAGCAAGGAGAGAGGAAAGGACTTTTTATTTAGACAGGGTTTTATCTGGAAGTCTGGTCATTTTTACTGAACAATAAAAGAGGATTGCTCAGAGCTGGATTAACTCTGTGTGGCAAGACTGGGCACAGATGATAGGAAATCTTATACTCTACATTGTGACATCAAAATAAAATAAAAAACATTGGGGTTTTAGATCCACTTTAAGGCATCAGCATACCAAGACATTTTTAATAATTTCATGCTCCCAACTGTTCCAACATGACTGCGCACCAGTGGACAAACCAAGGGCCATAAAGACATAGATGAGCGAGTTTTGGGTGGAGGAACTTGACTCAACCCGATAGAACACCTTTGGGATGAATTTGGGCGGAGACTGCAAGCCACAACTTCTCATCCAACATCACAAATGCACTTCTGGAAGAATGGTCAAACATTCCCATACACACACTCCTAAACCTTGTGGACAGCCTTCCAAGAAAAGTTGAAGCTGCTATAGCTGCAAAGGGTGGGCCAACTCAATATTGAACCCTCCGGACTAAGACTGGGATGCCATTAAAGTTTGTATGTAAAGGTAGGCGTCCCAATACATTTGACAATATAGTGTACTTATAAAGGTATTTTTCAGGGTACTGCTTAGATACAATTGGATTTATAGATGGTCCCTTTACTATAGCCAATCTTAACTTTTTTTAGTTCATTTTAAAAGAGATGTAGAACCTTTTTCTCAGCAGCGCAATAGATAGTCAATGTCTGAGTTTCTTCAGCTTTTTATTTGCTCCTCCTGAGCTTCAAGATCCTTTGTCTGTTATAGAGGTTCATTTACTAAAACTGGTGTAAAATCTGGTGCAGCTCTGCATAGAAACCATTTTGTTTCCACATTTTTTTTGTTAATGCTTAATTGAACAAGCTGAAGTTAGAAGCTGATTGGCTATCATACAGAGCTGCACCACATAGTGATGCAGTCGTTGGGGGTAGGTACAGAGACGGTTAAAGGGGTTGTTAACCCTCCTGTTTTTTCACCGTAATGTATCCTATGCATTAAGGGGAAAAAACACCTGGCAAATAGTTTTGCTTACCTGAGCCCTGGAATTTCCCACGGTGGGGACACGCTGTCCCTCTGCCTGGGGCTCTTGGCTCTTAATTGGATAGATTGATGATAGTGCAGCCATTGGCTCCCGCTGCTGTCAATCAAAACCAATGACCGTGGGGGCGGGGCCGAATCCGGCATTCGGTGGCTATGGACGTCAAATAATGGACTTGGGAGGGTGCTTGCAAGGTAACCCTCAGGCGAGCGCTTCTCCTAGGGGGGTTAACTGATGCAGGGAGGAGCCGCCGTGGGACCCCAGAAGACCAGGTTCGGGGCCATTCTGTGTAAAACGAATTGCACAGTGGCGGTAAGTATGACATGTTTGTTTAAAAAAAAATCGAAGCTTTACAATCACTTTACGTTCCTATTGCTTTGCAGTGATAATAAAATTGGGCGTGCTCAGACAACAAATTATTCTCAATGTCTAGTTAAGGAGTCGTTCACACTAGCGGTTGGAACGCGGTAAAACCCCACAGTTGGGCTGTGCTTTTACCCGTTCCCAACCGCTACTTTAGCTGCAGGGGTTCTGTGTGCAATGCATGTGGTTGCGGTGTGCTAGTGCAGCAATCAAGGGGTTAAAGCAGGCAGTAAGGAGAGGATACAAGGCCTCCTCATTGCCTGTCTGAAGAGCAATCTGAACAAGGATCCCTCTTCAGATCCCAAAGATAAAGTGTAAATAAGCCCTTAGATAAGCTGATTAAATATTAGCAGTCATTCCAGCTTCAGAAACCGTGTATTGGTTATATTTGGAACTCCACCAT
Source organism: Rana temporaria (assembly GCF_905171775.1). Taxonomy (NCBI): domain Eukaryota; kingdom Metazoa; phylum Chordata; class Amphibia; order Anura; family Ranidae; genus Rana; species Rana temporaria. The sequence continues at coordinate 34,467,261 of NC_053495.1, read as the reverse complement.
TAGAAGGCAAAGAAAAGCTTTTGTTTAGATTGGACTTCTTTGAGCTAGATGGACCTCTTGCCATCATTTTTGTTGTACGCTATTCATTAGTTTTAACCCTGACACTCGTTTACTGCTATGTTTTTTAATTATCTCTTTTTTTAGTAGAACGTGTAAAATATTGACATGAAAGTGTTTTCTTTTGTCTTTTCAGGTTGAAGCCATTCTCATTAACATTTTTGGAGGAATAGTAAACTGCGCCATCATTGCCAACGGGATAACAAAGGCTTGCCGCGAGCTTGAACTTAAGGTGCCGCTCATTGTCAGACTTGAAGGTAAATAATAGGGAAGTTATTTTTTACAAGTTAACTCTCAAAAAAATGCCAATATATTTGGCGTAGAAAAGCTTTTTATTTAGGTCGGGATGTTTTAAAAAAAAAAAAAAAAAAACAGGTTGGCAAGTACGAGCCACACATGGAAGTTCAACGTGACAGGGACCCGCCTGGATGCCGCTGATTGCTAGCAGTTTCACAGCTGATTGGAAGTGAGTTTTGGAGCTCATATAAATTTCACATCTAAGGCGATACGCGCTTTCTTGTGATTTGGACCAAAAAAAACGTCTGATTTTCAAATTTAACATTAAGTTGAAGAGGAGGATTTGAATAGTCTACTCTTTTGTGAAATGGGTCCACTTCTCTAGTAGTTAGAAATCCCGCGGTAGAGGCACGCAGAGGGTTGGGGAACTTTGGATTTACCCCCAGTCCAAAAGTCCAAAAAAAGCGTTAAAGCAGACTTTACAATAAATTGCAGGTTCTGCTTATTTAGTAACGCCCCAACCCTTCCCCATGTGAAACCACACATTCCATCTGTGGTGGGAAGCCAAAATACAGTACTTCCCTTACACAAGTTAATATAAGAACATAACCAAAGCCATGCTCCACTCAAGACAAGCTGAGGCTGTCAATAAGTTGGAGCTCCCTTCCGTCACCTTTATTCTCTTGGTGTCAGAAAAACTTGTCAGAAGTGATTCATGCTTATAGCAGGGGAACTAAGCAGTAGAGAGAAATTACACTTGGGGCTCGTTTACATTTGCTTCAAAATATGGCATTAGACGCGCTTTTTTTAAAGCACTCGCCAATCAAAGCTCCAGTCACTAAATAAAATGGTTGGCTTACAGCCCTGTTTACACCAAGGCCCAAGCCTTACCTGTAGAAAAAAGTGTGTTGTAAGGGTTTACAACCACTATGTTTACAATACCTATAGGTAAGCCTTATTATAGGCTTACCTATACTGTAGGTAAAATTGCATGCATGGGAGTTTACTCCTCCTGCCTGCATGACTGAGCGAAGGGCTGATGGATTCCAGGAAGTAAATGCTACATAAATCATCTGCCATTACCAAGAAAAGCTAGGGGGGAGGGGGGGTTTCAACGTGATTTCTCAGCAAAATAAAGCATGGAGATATGGTTGGATTGCTGAGTTTGTGTTAAATAATATAAATAAATTAAAGTGGAGCTCCACTCTAAAGTGAAACTCCAGCTGATCGGAACCCTCCCCCCCTCTGGTGTCACATTTGACACCTTTCAGGGGGAGGGGGGTGCAGATACCTGTCTAAAGACAGGTATTTGCACCCACTTCCGGCCACACAGTCTCGGGCAGACTGCAGGCATGACGTCACCACCACCACACCCCCCTATTGTGTTCTGGGAAGACTTGGCTCCCAGTACACAGCGGCAGCCAATCGGCAGGCGTAGCGCGACTCGCGCATGTGCCGTAGGGAACCGGGCAGTGAAGCCGGAGCCCTTAACTTCCTGGTTCCCTCACCGAGGATGGCGGTGGGGCAGCAGAGTGACGAGCAATCGCTTGCCCTCTGCTGCGTACGGTGCTGGACTCCAGGACAGGTAAGTGTCCTAATATTAAAAGTCAGCAGCTGCAGTATTTGTAGCTGCTGGCTTTTAATATTTTTTTTTTTCAGCGCACATCCGCTTTAAACAGCATTTTTGGTTTTTGGCGCTCAGTGTCATTGTAGTTCTATTTTAACTACAGCAGTGAAAAATAAGGTCAGCAGATGATGCTGTCTGGCTAGGGCTATGGCATACGACACGTAGATGAGTAGAATTACAAATCATTGGCATTTAAAACGCCTCGAATATTTCATCTGTAAATTCAGCTGCTTGCCTGAAGTTCAACTTTCAACTGATTTCCGAACATTTTTCACTTCCTGCATTTTTTTCTGGCTATTCTCTTTTTTTCTTTCTTTTTTTTTTTTTAAGAATTATGCCCTAACCAGATGCCTTTTAATGTCGGGCATTTTCAACATTTCAAAGTGGTTTTTTTTTCCCCCCCTTACAAAATCCCTTTTTTAAGAAGTCCTAAAATTTGGTAATATATTCTCTTTTTAAATATTTTTTTATTATTTTTTTTATCCACCTGTCATTTTGCCCTGAAAACCCAGCGCAAAAAAAAAATCATCGCTCTGTAATGTCGGTTCATTTTGTCTTCTTCGTCATACAGTAGCAGAAGCAGAACACGTCCTTTTTTTTTCTTTACTACATCCCAGAGGCAAATGTGTGTCTAGATTTCATAAGCTTTCTGCCTTTTGTAGTGTAATTTAAAAGAAGGAAAAAGAGAGAGAGAGAGAAATGAGCTGTGAAACCTTTCAAGGTTCCTCTAAACATTAGTACTTTTAGCGTGTAATCACCCTGTTTAAAAAGAACATTAATTTGCTGTCACAAAGCTATCAAAATATGTCAGCAAAACAGAGCACAAAATTATTCCTCAAAGCATCCTCGTAAAATTCTCTAAGTGTATGTTCCTGCCAGATTAAAGAGAATAGCTTAGTGTGTCTTCACATTAATCACCACATGAGCTTCCAGTAAATATACGTTCCCAGCTATCTATCCATCTGCCCAATTTTTGGGTGATTTATAGCTATTATTTTCAAATATATATTTGTTTTTAAGTGGCCTTCTGAGAGTTCTACCCATCATTGGGTGTATTAAATGGTGTTGGAAATGTGATCCTCCTTCATAGTTCTGCGGTCCATGGACTCCTTCAAGGAATCCTGGAATGCCTGTATTTTGGATTCAAAGGTAGATAAAGGTCATGGACCTCCAACGTTAATCTTTTGGGGCTCATTAACATCATATCAGTTGAGCTGAATTTAAAGGTTCAAAAAACAGTTACATTTCCAGCACTTTCCAGCCAGAAATTTAACACTCCCTGTAATGGTCACCACCGTTTATGATACTCCCATTCCATCGCCCACGTCAGCTTATCCGACAGTCCGACAAGCCAGCAGACACGATCCATCCCATTTCCCAGAATAACCGAGACACAAGCTCTAGCTCTCTGGTTTCAAAATGTATGAACGATTTTAATGGTATCTTAGCTTTCTTATATACAGTACAAGCATGTTAAAGTTAATCACAGGGACAAAGAAACACTCCACCCCCAATATCACACAATGGGGCTTCAGTGCACATTCAGATGGGCTAATTACTAATCATCCCCCAGACGTCCCGTCTCCGCATTAGAGGGGTTAATTACTACAGCTTGACAAGTTCCCCACATCTGTTACACAAAACACATTCCTTTACTAAACATAATTGACATGCTAATTCCCTACCCCTGAAAGGAGACATCTGACCCTTCAGACTTAGTTAGCATCACACAATGGACAATGGAATGTCTTTCAGGAGTCTATTGACTTGGTGTGGGTCAGCATTAACCAAACTGTAATATTCCAAGATATCCTGCAAAACATGAATTATCGTTTCTCAGTCACCCTATGCCCAAAAGGGGCACAGGGTGACCCAAGAGTCATTAGTGACGCTGGCACAGGCGTACCCATCATCCTTCAAAAGTCTCTGGGTGTCATGGGTCATTCTGTTACACTCCCGTTGGTTGTGCTCTCAACCAAACTGTTAAACTATCCAATGGCTGGTGTCATCACTGATCACATGTGTAGCATCATTATTATTATTTTTATACAGGATTTATATAGCACCAACAGTTTGCGCAGCACTTTCCAACATTGGAGACAGTACAATACAATTCAATACAGAAGGAATCAGAGGGCCCTGCTCGTTAGAGCTTACAATCTAGAAGGGAGGGTCAAGTGAAACAATGGGTAGTAGCTGTGGGGAATGATCAGATGGACAAGATGAAAATACAGTTGTTAGGTGTGGGTAGGATAGGCTTCTCTGAAGAGAAGGGTTTTCAGGGATCGTCTAAAAGCCAGTAGAGTAGGAGATAAACTGACAGATTGGGGTAAGGAGTTCTATAGGCTTGGAGAGGCTCTGGAAAAGTCCTGTAGGCAAGCGAGGGTCTTGCGAAGAACTAAGACAACGATTAGGTTGGTCTTTTGGGACTAGGTCAGTGATGGAGCTGGGGGCAGAGTTGTGGATGGCTTTGTAGGGAAGTCGTTAGTATTTTGAATATAATTCGTTAGGTGGAAACCAGTGGAGGGATTGAGGCATTTGAAGATTGAACAGAGGCCAAGATGGCAGCTTCCTTGGCTGAAAACGATAGGAGTGTTTACTTCCACTTTAAGGTTGAAAATGTATTTATTGTCAATGTCACAAGTATCATAAAGAACAACAATAAAATTCCGGCGTATATCGCGCACCCACGATTTTGCCCTGATTTTCAGGGAAAAAAAGTGCACGTATACGCCGATAAATACGGTACTTAATCTGGTGGCATGTAATTTTTTTTGGGGGGGGGAGTGGGGGCTTCAGGAGGAGTGGGACTTCCTGTCCCACTTCCTCCTTCCGCCGAGAGGCTGGTTAGACGATTAAGCTTAATCGCCTACAGCAGCCCCTCCCTGTAGGCGATCGCCTAGGACACGTCACAGGTCCTAGGCGATTTCCTGTCCAATCAGACGGCGCCGGACCGCGCGCGCAGTGCGGCTCGCACATGCGCAGTGGGTGCCCGGCCGTGAAGCCGAAAGCTGTCACGGCCGGGTGCCCACAGATGAAATGAAGACGCCGGCCGGGGAGGGGGGGAGAGGAGCGGAGCCCCGCCCGGCGTGTTGCTGGAACGCTGGAGCAGGTAAGTGTATGTTTATTAAAAGCCAGCAGCTACACTTTTTGTGGCTGCTGACTTTTAATAAACTTAAAAATTGGCTGGAACACCCCTTTAATTAATTGACATTCCTAGCTACCAGATTTCTGCTCTGACAGGTCCCCTTTATAGTAAATGGTTGTTTTTCTTGCCTCTACATTGCTAGTTTGCTCATCATATCTGTCCTTTTCCCCAAAACAAGTACGAAGTATCCTTACGGCAGAAAAAAAAATAACGGCATTAAAAGAAACAAAAATGAAGTAATTATTCCTGCGCGGCGTATCGGGTAGCTCGGTGATGCATCAGAAAATGGTAATTCACGGTGACAGGTGCAACGTAAGCAAAGCACATCGCAGACAAAAGTTTTGTACAGAATGTTCCAAAAGTAAACACTGTTCACATTCTGCCAACAATGCGAAAAGTCTTCTAATGGTAAAGAAACGTTCACTATTAATATTTCAGCACAATGGGAAATGCCTGGTGTCTAGATCACATTATTATGTACTAATAGGGTTATGTTACACGGCAGAGAAGAATGCGCAGAGCGTGATATCCCACGCCAGCCAATCGCAAACCTCTTTCTTTGTTCTGCTAATTTGATGAAGGGCAGCATGTGGCTGCTATAAGTTACAGCTTTTTTCCCAGTCTTATCAAATAAACCAGACTGTGTCTAAATATGGAACAAAGTCAACGGTTGCATGTTTTATTCCTCGAGTTTTGCTTCTTTATATTTTCGGAATATGCTTAAAGCGGAACTAAACCCGCCATCTTGACCTCTGTCTGAACTTCAACTGCCATAATGCTGCACATGTGATCAGTTAGGACACCAGCAGGGCCGGACTGGCAACTCATGGGGCCCCCGGGCAATAGGAGATTATGGGGCCCCCATGAAATAGATTTTTACATATTGTCCCTAGTTTTACTGAGGCTGGCAACTCTAATGGGGCCCCCTAGTGGTATGGGGTTTCTCAGGCAGTGCCCGAGAGCCCGAATGGTCAGTCCGCCCCTGGACACCAGTTATTTTGACAGTTTGGGTGAGAGTGCAACCAGTCAGGGCTAGTTTAAACTTGCTTCGAACACGCTTTTTTAAAGCTCTCTGAACGCCAGTCAAAGCCCCTGTCACTAAATAAAATGGTTAGCTTACAGTCCTGTTTACAACTTACCTTTGCTGGATGCTTCGATAAGGCTTTGGTGGAGCTTCGATGGGGCTTTGGTTGAGGCTTCATGGGGCTTCGATGAAGCTTTGGTGGAGCTTCGATGAGGCTTCGGTGAGGCTTCGATGAGGCTTCGATGAGGCTTTGTGGGGCTTCAAGCGAGCTTTGCCATAGACTTCTATGAAGGCTTTGAAGCACCACTAAAGCGACATGGGGTATCATTTTTGAAGCAAAGCAAAAGCAAGGTTTAAATAGGACTGTAAGCTAACCATTTTATTTAGTGACAGAGAGCTTTAACAAAGCCTTTCCGAAGCTTTGTTTTGAAGCAAGCGTAAACTAGCCGTTAATGTGTGTTGAAGCTGAAGCAAGTGAAAATGAGCCCTTACATTCCCAACACGTGATGGGAATGTAACTTTTTTTTCTTAACTTAACCTCCTTACAACTGCACGCCGCCAGATGACGGCGGGCGGAATACCCTATTGTTCTGACAGGACGTCATATGACGTCCTGTCATTTAAAGCCGCTAGGGGGCGCGCGCACCCGTCGCGTTACTGGGAACACAGTGCGCGTGCGCGACGGCCGCCGGGCACCCGCGATTGCCCAGTAACTGAGCAGGACCGTGGATCTCTGTGTGTAAACACAGATCCACGTCCTGTCAGGGAGAGGAGACCGATGCTGTGTCTCTTGTACATAGGGACACAGATCGGTCACCCCCCTCCCCCTACAGTTAGAACACTCACTAGGCTACACATTTAACCCCTTCCCCGCCCCCTAGTGGTTAACCCCTTCCCTGCCAGTCACATTTATACAGTAATCAATGCATATTTATAGCACTGTTCACTGTATAAATGTGAATGGTCCCAAAAATGTGTCAAAAGTGTCCGATGTGTCTGCTATACCGTCGCAGTCCCAAAAAAAATCGCAGATCGCCGCCATTCCTAGTAAAAAAATAAATAATAAAAAAAATCATTATGTCCCCTATTTTGTAGGCAATATAACTTTTGCGCAAACCAGTCACTATACAGTTATTGCGATTTTTATTTTATTTTATTTTTTTACCAAAAATATGTAGAAAAATATGTATCGGCCTAAACTGAGATAAAATAAATATATATATATATATATATATATATATATATATATATATATATATATATATATATATATATATATATATATATATATATTTTTTTTAAATGGGATATTTATTATAGCAAAAAGTAAAAAATTGTGTGTTTTTTTTTTTTTCAAAATTTACGCTCTTTTTTTGTTTATAGCGCAAAAAATAAAAACCGCACAGGCGATCAAATACCACCAAAATAAAGCTCTATTTGTGGGAAAAAAGGACGTCAATTTTGTTTGGGAGCCACGTCGCATGACCGCGCAATTGTCAGTTAAAGCGACGCAGTGGCGAAAGCTAAAATTTCGTCTGGGCAGGAAGGGGGTGTATGTGCATAGTAGGCAAGTGGTTGTAAAGGAAAATATTTTATAAAAAAAAAAAAAAAAAACCACCTTATAGTTTCCTGCTCTATGGTTTTGCACAGAGCATCCCCGATCCTCCTCTTCTTGGGTCCTCCCCATTGGTGCTCTGTGCACCTCCCCCTTGACGAGTGCCCCCCATAGGAAGCAACTTGCTTTGGGGACGCTTGTTCATGCTCGCTACCAAGCCAGGTCTCTGCGTCCATAAGACACAGAGAGCGCGGCTCAGCCCTGCCCCCACTCCTGCCTCACTGGCTGTGATTCACAGCCTGCCTTGGGTCTACAGTGAGGGAAACAAATATTTGATCCCCTGCTAATTTTGTACGTTCACCCACTGACAGATGACCAGTCTATACTTTTAATGGTAGGTTTATGTTACCAGTGAGAGACACAATAACCAGAAAAAACATTTAAAAAGGTTATTTAATTGATTTACATTTTGAGTGAAATAAGTATTTGACCCCTTTGCAAAACATGACTCGGTACTTGGTGGCAAAACCCTTGTTGGCAATCAGAGGTCAGACATTTCTCAGAGGTTTGCACACATCTCAGGAGAGATTTTGTCCCACTACTCCGGGGATATGCAATTAGCGGACCTCCAGATGTTGCAGAACTACAAATCCCATGAGGCATAGCAAGACTCTGACAGCCACAAGCATAACACTGAGGCAGAGGCATGATGGGACTTGTAGTTTTGCAACAGCTGGAGGTCCGCTAATTGCATATCCCTGCACTACTCTATGCAGATCCTCTCCAAGTAATTGTCTTATATCATATCCGTAACCTTTTACTCCTCGTATGTGTTTGCTGTCTCTGAGATTGAATATTTACTTAATTTTATTTGCACTCGTTTGAGAATGTTTGGGTTGCACTTAAAGCCACCCATATCAAGAAACCACTACTGATTTCCACTTATCTCTGTTAGGGAAATTACCCCTCGCTTCATGGCCTATTGATATTTCTTGGATGTGTTTTGGGAAGCGCCTCGTACAAATCGCCTAAAACGTCTTTTGACAAAGTTTTTGGTTAAGAGCATCAGATACAGCCAACATGTTTCAGGGAAAGAGCTGCTCCCTTCTTCAGGGATTGAGCAACAATTATTAATTGAATTACAATGAAATGTACTAGAGGAAGTAAATTTAGGGGTTTCATAGACCCAGAAGGTAATTTCTAGCGTCATTTTGTAGTTTTTTTGCAGAGCAGGCATGGACACTATGGGGCTGTCCGACGGACTGCATGTCCGTTTCCTTCCGATTGTCATCCAATCCGAATCGCCCAACTTATCCCCATACGCCTGTTTTTATCGGATGCAGGCGGGTGAAAGCAGACATATCTGCTGACATCCGCTGCCCCATAAAAAACAATTGGTTGTTCGACCGAGTCCTCCTAAAAAAAACCAGGCAGACCCGATTGGTCCGCCAGTGTGAAATGAGCCTAAAGGAGGAACTTAAGCTTGATTTACAAATACTGTAGCTGATCACTTACTGGTACCTGGGGTCAAGCACTGCATTCCTGAAGCTGGTTCCTCTTACTGATGCGAGTTGCCAGCGTCACTATCTTGTATATGGGAGCTGGCTTCCTAAGGAACCACAGCCAGCTTCACACTGTGCATACGTGAGCACTTTGTGAGCGGTCCTGCAGCCTCCTGGGATGTGTGATGTGTCCCAGGAGGCTGCGGGAGTGGAGGGGTGGGGCAAGGGTTATCCTACTTGCCTAGGCACGCATCTGTATTCGCTCTCGCCCAAGAAACCTGTAACCCTGTCACACGCTGCGGGAGGGAACCTGTGGGATTTCACTTTTTGACTGAAGTTTGACTGCAAATAGTTGCTTGAAAGGGTCTTGCATGTGCCACAAAAATGAATCTCCATGAATGTACCCCATTCAAGTGAATAGGGCTGCACTGCAATCATGTGTAAAGCCCGTGGGTGCAGGATTTTTAGGGTTAAAGTAGTCGTATAGTAATTTTTTCCACTTTTAACTACAGGTAAGCCTATAATAAGGCTTAACTGTAGGTAAAAAAAATATCTCCTAAACCTTTACAGTTTAGGAGATATTCCCCTTGCAATGAGCCGCTGACTGCAGCAGTGCATCCGCAGAGGTGGTTCTCGGCTTAAGGCCCGGCAGATGCCGGACCTTGCCAGAAAGAAGTCTCCCGCGTGCATGCGCGGGAGTAACGACATTGCGGCTCCAGCCACTCACAGTGCTGGAGCCGCGATACCCGGAAGACACGCCGAGATAACATGTCAGCTACCTCGGCGTGGACCAGGTAAGTTACCGACGCCTCGTTCTAAATTTCATAATGAGCTAGAATGCGGTGCATACTAGATCATTATGCCTTTTGCCTTACAGGTGACCAAAAAAAAAAAAAAAATGTATGGGACTATACATCCGCTTTAAACCAGGCTGTGAGAGGGTGACATATCCCCTCCTAAATGCCTGTCAACCACCATTTCCAAAGCAACCCACCACGGATTGCTATTCAGAAGAACGACAAGGGCTGTCACAAATGTGGGTGAACCCTAAAAGCTATTTCTTTTATGGACCCGCTCACCCTAAAAAAAAATGAATGTAGACCGGTCTATGTAGCCCATAGTAACCAGGGTGCAACTGCACTTTTCTGGCACAGACTGTCATATAAAAGGTGAAATCTGATTATGGGGAATGCTCGTTCCCCTTGTTCCAATTTTTATGAATGGGCCCCAGCCCCGTAATGACTTCATCTCCTGATCTTCCAGCCCACGCTGGAATGCGCCACACAATTGAATCTCTGGCAGGGAGATACAGACAAGCTAACTGACACAAAGGCGTTTAAAGTCTCTTGCAACTGCATTCTAGCCCAGAGCTGCCTTCTTCAAACGGCCAGATATAAAGACACAACAAAGGCGAAGATGGCAGCTGCAGCATTGTTATCTAAGCTGTATATAGCGGATATAAAACGGCTATGTTTTCCTTGGGAGGATTTTAGGTTGCCAGCTGCAGTATATTGTGTGACACGTATTCTCACAAGGTTGATTTTTTTTTTTCCCACTTGCTTGCAGATATAAAAGCAAGTATTGGTACAGCCAGGAAAGCTGACAATCATACATGGGTGGATTAGGATTTATGAAATACCTATTGCCCTTAAAGCGGAGGTTCACCCTAATTTACAAATCATCGTTCATCCCACCGGCTCAGTTTCAAAGTTAAATAGCTAGATTCAGAGAGACTTAGGCTGGCGTATCAGTAGATACGCCAGCCTAAGTCAGAATTTGCGTTGGCGCTAATTTAGGTGTATTCTGGTAACCAGATATGCTTAAATTAGGCTCAGATACGAGCAGCGTAAGTGTCTTACACCCTCGTATCCTAAAGTGTCATTTTTAGGCTGACCGCTAGGTGGAGCTTCCATTGCGGTCAGCGTAGAATATGTAAATCCGTAGATACGCCTATTCACGAACGTACGCCCGGCCGACGCAGTACAGATATGCAGTTTACGTAACGCATTAGCAGGCCTAAAGTTATTCCATCAAATAGATGGAATAGTAATGTTAAGTATGGCCACCGTTCCCGTGTCGAAATTCGAAAATTTTACGTCGTTTGCGTAAGTCGTCCGTGAATAGGGATTTACGTCCACGTCAAAATCAATAGGCCCGTGCGGCGTACGTTGCCGCAATGCACACTGGGAAATGTAGGCGGACGGCGCATGCGCCGTTCAAAAAAAACGTCAATCACGTCAGGTCAAAGCATATTAACATAAAACACGTCCCCTCAGCCTGTTTTGAATTAGGCGCGCTTGCGCCCGCCGCATTTACGCTACGCCTTCGTAAGTTAGGAGGCAAGTACTTTGAGAATACAGTACTTGCCTCTCTGACTTAAGGCGGCGTAGCGTAAATACGATACGCTACGCCGCCTTAAAGTTGCGGCGATCTCTGAGAATCTAGCTAAAAGTTAGCTATCAATTTTTTTTTTTAAATAAATCCCATAACTTGTTTATGATGTCTAAACCAGGCACTTCCTGGTTTAGCTCCCGCGGGAGTGGGCGTGTCCGTCTAGGGATTACTTTGCAATGTCTCCTGGGAGCACAGCGTGACGCTGCCCAGGAGACGATTCTCTAGCCAACAAGACGAACTATCGCGTGACTTCACACGTCACGTGACTCTTGCAGCCAGTCACGTGACGAGGGTGGATACAATTCCGCCATTTTAATTCAGGGCAAACGGGAAATCGCCAATACTCGCCGTCAACACTGCACATGCGCGGGATAGAGCGGTGAACATCAGCATTCACCACATCCCGGAAGAATTTGCTTGTGGGCTTCAGAGTGCCCACAAGCAAGATGGAAGCGTCCTGCACATATTTTTATAAAATATCTTTTGCGGAAGAATGACAGTGTGGGGGGCTGTGAAATTTGGACGCGTAAGTACCGTTTTAACTATATTAAGATCGGCAGGTGGATATAAAAAAATTCCTGTAGTCCAACAGTCCAGGTTGACTTCTGTTAAACTCACTTGGTCAGCGGCTGCGCGGTGGGGAGGTCTCCCCCCATCCACCTCAAATGTATGGATGGAGGAATTGGTACAGTTTTTTTCCATTCAGCTCGCCAACTGAATAAAAGAAAAACTGAACCGTGCTTGGCCAGCTTTACATTGATCAGCCTCTGATGCAGCCTCACATCTTGTGACTTGCTACAAGTTTACAAAGTTTGCAGTCTGGTCACTGGGGGAGGGCTCCTGCAGACAGTTGTGATGAGGACACGGAGCAGCTCTGAGGTGTGATGAGGACACGGAGCGGCTCTGAGGTGTGGCGAGGACACGGGGCGGCTCTGAGGTGTGGCGAGGACACTGGGCAGCTCTGAGGTGTGGCGAGGACACGGGGCAGCTCTGAGGTGTGGCGAGGACACGGGGCAGCTCTGAGGTGTGGCGAGGACACGGGGCAGCTCTGAGGTGTGGCGAGGACACGGGGCAGCTCTGAGGTGTGGCGAGGACACGGGGCAGCTCTGAGGTGTGGCGAGGACACGGGGGACCTCTGAGGTGTGGCGAGGACACGGGGGACCTCTGAGGTGTGGTGAGGAATGGGTTGGAATGATCTTGAGTTCAGTCCAAACATAGATGGCAGCTCTCAGTGCCAGTCAAGTGTGCTGTGGAAACAGGGTGAGACACAAATGAAGGAGGGTTTGGCAGCATCTTGGAAGGTAAAATATGTATTTTTTTAATAGAATTTTAAGCTTGTGTACCACATGGAAACTGGATTTGGTATTTGTTTAGACTCATACATGAGCTCTTGGTATGTATGTCAAGTAATGTGTAAGTATTACACTTCAGGGTGTTTATCACCGAATACTGAGATCACAGTGCTCCTCCTGACCATGGCTTCATCAGCTTTTCTCTCCAGAAGGACCATGCCATCTTTGTTCAGTCATTATTCAGGTCAGTATCTACTTTCTGGTCTGGGATGCCAGCTCGGAAATGACACGGTTGTCTGCCCTTAGCTCAGGCATGCAGACAGGAGGGAGTGTTTAGCTGAGAAAACAAGTAAATATAATTGACCTGCCTGTTTACTAATGCTAGCAGCATAAGCAATCAAAAGTGCTGTTTTGAGAGCGATTAATGTCCCTTTAAGAGCGAGTATGAGAGTTTCATGTTAATCACAATCTCGCCTATCTCAGGACATTGATTCTGAAGCAGATTAAGCATTTTTTTATGTCCTCTTTCAGTGAATTACAAAATGTCCTGATGAACAAAGTTGTAATCAGTCAAATCTGCCTTGATTTAGTGGGATTTTATGAGCAAATCTTTGTTACTGACTGTATGATAATTACAGGCTGTTTGATCCGGGGATGAGGGACGGATTACCAGCCCCTTTGAACATAGTAACTTCCTAATTGCATATATTTACTCGTCTAATGAAGAAGATGACCACCAGCTGAGGCTGGGAATTAGGAGGTTTTGTTATGGAACGCTCAGAATTAAAATTAGCGATAAGGCTTTTATTTCTCATATAATACTTTTGTGCTCGGCTTGCTTTGTGAATGCATATCACTTTTTTTTTTTATTCTGAATGAAAAGGGCACCACTATTGGTCTCCATACCCACAACATCAAAAAAAATAATGAATGCCTTTCCCTTGGCAGCCAATTAGAATCGTGCTTTCACTGTAGCTTAGAAAATTAAAGGGTCATACCAAAATGACTCTTTAATAAAAATAAAAATAAAAATACCTGCCAATTTCTTCTATCTCCCAGGTACACGGTTTGTGAGAATTCTGGCCTTAGACCAGGGGTCATCAACCCCTGGTCCCCGGCCCACTACCGGGCAGTGGCGCTTCTGCAGCCGGGCCGCGGGTGCGGGCCTGCCGGCAAGGGAGATCCTGGGCCGCCGGTGTCCTGCAGAGAACTGTCCGAAGAACACCGGCATGAGAGCGCTGTGTGGATGGGAAAAAGCGGGCGGGCAAGCAGAGATGATATCTCTCTCCGTTACTCCCCCCCCCCCCCCCCCCCGCATCACCGCTCTTCCACCCTCAGTGCCAGTGCTCTGTCTGTCGGAGATGCGGCGGGGAGCAGAGAGATGACATCATCTCATACTGCCCGCATCACCGCTCTCCTGCAGCTCCTCGCTGTGTAAAAATTTGGATTCCTTGTTCAGCCGGCGCAGATTGCCTCTGAACAAGGGAAGGGATGCTTTAGTGATCTGGTGACAGGCAACATGGCTAGTGACAATCCATATCTGGTGACAGGCAATGTGGCAGGTGGCAATCCACATCTGGTGACAGGCAACGTGGCAGGTGGCAATCCACATTTGGTGACGGGCAATGTGGCAGGTGGCAATCCATATCTGGTGACAGGCAAGGTGGCAATCCACATCTGGTGACAGGCAATGTGGCAGGTGGCAATCCACATCTGGTGACAGGCAACGTGGCAGGTGGCAATCCACATCTGGTGACAGGCAATGTGGCAGGTGGCAATCCACATCTGGTGACAGGCAACGTGGCAGGTGGCAATCCACATCTGGTGACAGGCAACGTGGCAAGTGACAATCCACATCTTGTAGCAGTAAGCGTGGCAGGTCATGTGGCAAGTGACATTCCGCATCTGGTGACAGGCAACGTGGCAAGTGACAATCCACATCTTGTGGCAGTAAGCGTGGCAGGTCATGTGGCAAGTGACATTCCGCATCTGGTGACAGGCAACGTGGCAAGTGACTAGCCACATCTGGTAGCAGGCGACAGTGGCAAGTGACACGTCAGGGCTCCGACTTATTCTACATTATGGTGAGTTGAACTATTTCATTTATTACTGCAATGTAATAATAGAAAAAATGCATTTCAATCACCCTGACACCATAACAAACATGGTGCCGTGATGATTGAAGTGCTAACACAAGCCATTGGCCGCAAAAAATCGTGATTCTCCCATGCACACATATGAGGTGGATGGAGGAATCTTCCCCTCTGTACCATTGTATTCTAAAAGTGAGTCGCCTCCGTTGTCAGACTACATTGATCAGAGACTGCAGCCAATTGGCTATAGCCCCTGATTGACAAACGTTTTCCAACAGTTCCGATTACTAAAGTTGATCGTTAGATCGACTTCTGTCAAATGGGAACGGCCGTAGATGGATACAAACTCTGTTGGTCCCAGCTGAACTGGAAGTTCATCTATGGGCAGCTTTACACTTAGGACCCCTTTCACACTGAGCCGCCCATAGCGTCTGTGGTAAAACTCTGCTTTTTTTTTACCGCCGACGCTATGGGCGGATTTGCAGCGCATTTCGGATTTACCCCCCACTAGCGGCTGAGAAAGGGTTAAAACCGCCTGCAATGCTCTGCTGAAGCAGCGCATTGCGGGCGGTATAGCTGCTCCTTCACTGCTCCAAAGATGCGGCTAGCAGGACTTTTTTTTTACCGTACTGCTAGCGCAATGCTCCAGTGTGAAAGCCCTCAGCTTTCACACTGGAGACAATGGAGCAGTCGTTTGAGGGTGGATTGCAGGTGCTATTTTTAACGCACCTGCAATACGCCCTCAGTGTAAAGAGGACCTGTAAAAAAAAAAAAAGGTAAGCAGAGGGGTAAAGGACTTGTCACCGGCATTGCATATTGTCTCCCTTCAGCTGATCTTTACCCTATTGCTGACTGGTTCTGGTATCCATGTGTGCAGCTGACTGTCCTGGTAGCGACAGAGCTTTGCTGCCTGAAGTCAGAGCTGCCCTTCTGATGACAAATAGGATGCTGATCATGAAGCAGCAGTACAGGTACAGATGAAGAGAATTATTAATGTAGAAGCAGGGGGATTCTTGCACTACAGGTCTTCAGATACACTTTCTTTTCCAGCAAGGAGAACCATGAGCAGCACAATGGTGACATCATTCAAATTCATTTTAAATCTCCAGAGATCTGAAATTAGCAGTGCCTTAGGTGATCTCACACTGCCATGAGGCTGAAGGCACCAGAAATGCATTGCTATTTTACAAGGAATTCACAAATAATGCAAAGCGAATTGACTTCAAATATCCATGCCACCCCTCCAGACGCGGCACATAGTGGCCGTGGTTCTCTATGCTGCCAAAACGAAGCTCCATTTACTGCAATATACATCTCCAGAATGAGTATCCATCATAATGCTCACAATAACAAGCACTCATTCATCAGTGCAGTCACATGGCCGTGCTGACCAATGAGAAGCACATCTGAGGCTGCTTCTTCTATTAATGCGTCCCAGTAGAAAACGATACTCATGGGCCAATGGAGTCACATGATCATGCTGACCAATGAGTGCTTGCTATTGCGAGCATTATGATGGATACTCAGTCCAGGGCTATGTATTGCATTGTACGGCTGCTATACTGGCTGCATGGCGGCTTTGTGTGGAGGGGTGGCTAGCATATTTGGAAGTAGTTAATTTTTTCATTCTTTATCTTTAATCCAATATCTAGGTGTTTCGTATAAGATAGCAAATCTTTACTTTGATTCAAGGTCCACTTTTAAGTTGCATCTAATAGGGCAGCCATTTCCAAGGTTCCATGGAACTCTTGGGTTCCTTCAGAGGTTGCTATGGGTGCCTCAAGCTGTGGCTGATGGCCTCTCATTTAATGGTGCCTGCATAGTTCCAGGACCAGTGCCCTTTGGCAAAGCCAGTAGCATGACACCGATGATCTTTTTAGCTGTCTGTAAGGGTGGCATTCTGACCACCACTGCAATGCCGCGTACACAGGATCGTTTTTCGTGTCATGGAAAAAAACAAAGTTTTTCTCAACACGATTCCTCCCAAGCCTGCCTTGCATACACACGATCCTGATAAAAAAATGCTCTAGCAAAGCGCGGTGACGTACAACACGTACAACGGCACTATAAAGGGGAAGTTCCATTCGAATGGCGCCACCCTTTGGGCTTGATTATGCAAATTTCCCTTCTCATAACTTGCTCCTGAGCAAGGCAAGTTTTTTTTTTTTACCCCCATCGTTAAAGCCTACACACAACCATTTTTCACGACGTAAAAAACATAGAGAAAAAATAGAGCAGGTTTTAAATTCTTAATGGTCATTTTTCTCGTCGAGCCTACACACGATCGTTTTTAACCACTTCCATACCGGGCACTTGCACACCTTCCTGCCCAAGCCAATTTTCAGCTTTCAGCGCTGTCGCACTTTGAATGACAATTGCGTGGTCATGCTACACTGTACCCAAACATTTTTTTTATCATTTTGTTCCCACAAATAGAGCTTTCTTTTGGTGGTATTTTTGCAAAAGTTTTGAAAAAAATAAAGTTTTTATTTTTTTCTGTTATTTTTTTGTGAATAAGTAAGTTTTCTTCTTTGATTACGGGCACTGATGGACACTGATAGGTGGCACTGGAATGCGGCACTGATGGGCACTCATAGGCGGCACTGATGGGTACTTATGGGTGGCACAGATGGGCACTGATATGTGGGCACTGGGCATGGATGGGCACTGAGAGGTGGCACTGATGGACACTGAGGGGTGGCACTGAGGGCATTCATGGGCATCACTTGTTTATCCCAGTGCCCATGTTGACAGTCAGTGCCCATTTGTGGGTACTGATTGGCATCTTTCTCATTTTTTTTTTTACTGCCCCCTTTCCTGGTGGTCCAGTGTGGGCATTCGAGGGGGGGGCTGCGCTGATAAACAATCAGCGCGAACCCCCCCTGTCAGGAGAGCCGCCGATCGGCTCTCCTCTACTTGCGTCTGTCAGGGTCAAGTGAGGCAGAGCCATCAACGGCTCTTCCTGTTTACATCGTGATCAGCCTTGATTGGACACGGCTGATCACGTGGTAAACGGCCTCCGCCGGAGGCTCTTTACCGAGATCGGAGATGCAGGGTGTCAGACTGACACCCCGCATCACCGATCGCCTCACTGCGCGCCCCCAATAGACGTCCAAGTCAGGATTTCACAACCACTTCCCGGACGTCAATTGTCGATTGCCCGGGCGGGAAGTGGTTAATGACCAATTTAAAAAATTGCATTTTTCTCGTCATGAAAAACGGTCGTGTGTACGCGGCATAAGAGTTGTATTATTTCTAGTGGCTTTTTTTTACCAAGACCTGAAAGTTATTTTAGGGGTTTCTCTGGGGTAAAATGGTTGAGAAAGGCTGTAGTAGAATGTTGCAGAATTTAAAAAGATATAGTGACTGCTGACTGTAGAACTGGACAGTTGATTCTTTTGGGGACATTGCATGTAGACTATGTACTTGGTTTGGGGAATTTTTAGCATAGTTTGGGTGCAGCTATGTTATCAGTACCGCCTAACCGTATTGCTTCCGCCCACAGCATCCAGCAGCGGTGCCCTGTTGAGTTTAGTGCTTTCCATTTACTGGAGTCTACAAACCATTCTACCCTTCAGATCTTATTTGTGAAGCCTCTAGTAAATTTTCAGCAGAGTAGGACTTTAAAATGGCTTTTTAATAATACTGCTAACAGAGCAGAGCCCCGTATCGGCAGAATGATTTCCTACAAGTGTCGCTATAATAAAAACAACATGTAAGCTGGGATCTTGTTTATTGGTTCGACGATATGGACTGGGAGAGCTAGGTGTCCAGATATTTGATATCGGAGAGTAATATAGTTCCTTAATCCCAGCAAATGAATGTGTCACTCTCCCTGCACAGAGATGGGAGATATAGAGTGAGAATGTGCCGCGGCTCATAGACCGTGTAACATGGATTCACGGATAAACATCTGCTGTGTTTTCAATGCAATTTCAGTACGTTATGTGCCAAAATAACGCTGTGTACTGTAAGTCCGCTTATCAGGACATTTGCTGTCATCTGTACATATTGAGAAGCGACGTCCCATCCCTGTATGTTGGAAACTTGCGTATGTCAATGACCTTGCTTGCGTATTTACGAATTCTATCTTTTATTCAGTGACACCCCGGAAATTAACACCGGCGTTTACCAGGACGTTCAAATAGGTCTGTCACTATGATGGCTTGCAAGCGTGCATGGTGCAATAACGGACCAGTTACAACAAATACTGAAAATCCATTGGATCACTTTATATTTTACACTATATGACTGGAGTACACCCCTCCAAATTAGGTGGTGCCAGTAAATATTCGATTTTGGACAGTTGTGTTCTTCTATTTTTGTGGCAACAGTTTGGAACCTGTAGAAGATGCATACTTCAGCAAATATTGAGGAATGCCAGGGTGGAAATTAAAACCTGCCAGTAGATTTGAATTGCCCTCTGGGTTCTTTTTAAGCTGAACTTTAGGCGTACAATGAGACAAATAAAAGCTGTTTTACCTGCCAAAGGATTAATGTTTCTGTCCAGTGGCAGCCCGTCCATTAGGGGCAGGCGGGCGCTGCTCCCCCCATCCATGCGTCTGGCCCCCTAATCTACATGCAGGGCACCGGATGCATGGATTCCAGTAAGGGAGGTTTAAAGCACGTGATTAGAGCCCACCCTTCAAAAAAAGGGTGGGCTCGGGGGGCATAACACTATGCTCCAAGCCCACCCAGTTGTGTGACAATAGTGAATTAATATTCGCTATTGCCACACTGATCCTCCTCCCAGCCAATCAGGTAGCGGGTCCTGAGACCTGTCACCCTATTGGATGAAAATACAGGTGATCCTATTGGACTCCTAGGAGGAAAAGGGAGGAGACCCGATAGAAGCAGTTTCCCATTGCCCGTAGTAGCGCTACCTACCCGCATCCTACACGGGGTAAGTACGGGGCAGGATGACCGACCGACTGCAAAACCCCTTAGAGTGGGGGGTGTAGGTGACCCGACCGACAGCAGGGGTGGGTTATGGGGTATGTGATGTTTGTGCAGGATTACTGTGACCCTTGACCCAATGCTGTGAGGAAAACTAGGGGCATAACAGGGTGTTGCTGCCAACCGACCCAAGGGGTGGTAATTTGATGCCTCCCCCAAAAAGAAAAACACCAGCCGCCACTGTTTTTGCCCATCCATTCCTGCAATTTGCAAAGCTCTGTCACACAGCCCAGCCGTGTTTGGCAGGTAAGGACTGCAACACACCTTTGCAATGTGCTGTAAAGCCTGCCACCTGCATCAGTGTTATGTGGTACTGTTCATTTTGAGTGGCACTCCCTTACTGCAATGCACACGAATGGACAGGCCTGACTATACTGTTATAGTTTTTTTGTCCCTCCGACCAGCCTGTGACTGCACAGTGAAAGGAGAAGCAGCAAAATTATGAGTTCATCTCTGTCACTCTGCTCTCTCCTTCTATTAGCATGTTTTTTTGCTTGCAAATGAGCACCACAGCTTGGATGTTTGTTGTGCTGCTTCTTTTACTCCCAGTCTGGGCTCTGCTGTAGAAAAGATTGCAAGAGACCGATACCAAGTCAAATCCTGGTACTTGCACTGCTTGCTTTAAAAAAAAAAATATGTATTATGTGCTAATGAATACAGATCTGCATTAGTCTATTATTTCTGCCTGGAGTTCAGATTTAAAGTGTAAGTTCACCTTTTCAGAAAAAAATGAAAAGGTGATCCAGCACCGTACACACCCCGCGCCGGTCCCTGCTCTACTTAACCCCAGTGGGTGATCAGCTCTCAGTGCCCATTCAGCCCAAGCAGCAGTCCAAGGATTTGAAATCCCCCACTCTTCCAGTATGGATCAGAGTGATTCTGATTGGTTAGCACAGAGCATTGTTCTTATCCATCCACAGAAGCACTGCAGGAAGGAGGAGGAGAAGAGCGGGGATTTCAGATCCCTGGACCGCTGCATGGGCACTGACAGCTTATCACCCACAGAGGTCCCTGGGCCGCTGCATGGGCACTGACAGCTTATCACCCACAGAGGTCCCTGGGCCACTGCATGGGCACTGACAGCTTATCACCCACAGAGATCCCTGGACCGCTGCATGGGCACTGACAACTTATCACCCACAGAGATCCCTGGGACGCTGCATGGGCACTGACAGCTTATCACCCACAGAGATCCCTGGAACGCTGCATGGGCACTGACAACTTATCACCCACAGAGATCCCTGGGCCGCTGCATGGGCACTGACAGCTTATCACCCACAGAGATCCCTGGAACGCTGCATGGGCACTGACAACTTATCACCCACAGAGATCCCTGGGCCGCTGCATGGGCACTGACAGCTTATCACCCACAGAGATCCCTGGGACGCTGCATGGGCACTGACAGCTTATCACCCACAGAGATCCCTGGACCGCTGCATGGGCACTGACAACTTATCACCCACAGAGATCCCTGGGACGCTGCATGGGCACTGACAGCTTATCACCCACAGAGATCCCTGGAACGCTGCATGGGCACTGACAACTTATCACCCACAGAGATCCCTGGGCCGCTGCATGGGCACTGACAACTTATCACCCACAGAGATCCCTGGGACGCTGCATGGGCACTGACAGCTTATCACCCACAGAGATCCCTGGACCGCTGCATGGGCACTGACAACTTATCACCCACAGAGATCCCTGGGACGCTGCATGGGCACTGACAGCTTATCACCCACAGAGATCCCTGGAACGCTGCATGGGCACTGACAACTTATCACCCACAGAGATCCCTGGGCCGCTGCATGGGCACTGACAACTTATCACCCACAGAGATCCCTGGGACGCTGCATGGGCACTGACAGCTTATCACCCACAGAGATCCCTGGAACGCTGCATGGGCACTGACAGCTTATCACCCACAGAGGTAAGTACAGCAGGGGCCGGAGGCGAGTTGAGTGTATAGGTTGTTGGTTCATCCTTTCAGAAAAGGTGAACTAACCCTTTAAATATGTAATCATTTTTTTTTTTTCCTCCGCTGCAAGGTGAAATAGAAAAATACATATGGGTTGCCAGGCTCTATACGATCTGTTAATCTTACTCAATTTGACAAATACATAACAATTTTTCCTATTGAAATTCTCCCCATTTTCTCAGCCTATTTGCAGCTGTAATTCTCCCTGATATTCAGGTGACAGGGAGATACCTGACAGTTTATTGTTTTCTTTCATTTCTTACCGATGGCCATATCTCCTGCCGCCACCTGCTAAACTATGAGTGACGGTGATTGTTGTGTCCCCAGACTTGTTTCCAGCAGAAAATGATGTGCCTGGGATTGGTGAGAAGTACAAGGAGTTAACCCCTTTGGCTCCTAATTCTGACTATTTTTGCGAATGAAGACTAAACTTAATAGAAATTGTGTTTGGTATAAAAGTCTGACGTGGGGGGGGGGGGGGGGGGGGGGGGTAGTACCGAACCTATAGAAGTGGAAATTGTTTTTTTTCGATGGATATACAGCGGAGTGCAGTTTCCTTCCAGGAAGCAGATCCACAGTGAAGGTGTGGTGTATGTGGACCATGTGCTGGTCTTAGAATGCTTCCTCTGATCATGGCCCTCAGCTGTGGGGTGTGTACTGTGGGGCAACTTGCCTGATGAAGAGGTCCTGCGTGGCCTCGAAACGTTGCACTTCTTGTGATGCTTTCTTTGCATTAAATTTTTCGACGTCGTATACGATCCATGGTGTGCTGGCGAATATGTTCATGTGGTTGATTGCTCCAGTACCCAGCTGGTGATCGCTTCAGCACCCATCTTTTACTTATGAGCCGTCTATCCAGGAATGTGTGCAATTGGAATATTGACTATACTGTGGGGCAGTGTCTGGTACAAATGTTTGTATCACCTAAAAAGTCCTTTTGAAACCTTTATTGGTGAAAGAATCAAATTCAATTGACATGTTTCGGGGGAACCAGAAAAAGAAGCATCACACCAAAAGATAAGAATTTATTTATACAAAAAAAAGAGAAGTTTTTTTTAAAATTATACTTCCCTAGGTGGATCTGCCCCTGCCGTCTTTAAGGGTGAGAAATGAGCGATCAAACACAGATGATTGCTCAGTTCTCCCCACGGCTCTGAGCAGAGAGCTCAGACTGTCAGTAACCGGCTCTCTGATCTATACCCCCCCCCCCTCCATCATATGGGCTGTGTTGGGGGCGGAAGCCGCTGGCTCCGTCTCACTGAGAGGCTGAGTTGGGTGCCGGTCCAGGCATTTGGGTGGATCCCAAACATATGGTTGCGATCTTTTCCCCCAGCCTGGACCGGCTCTGTGACAGCCAACAGCAGCATTCATCCTACTGTCTGCTGAAAATGGGTCAAAAGAAACGCACTCCTGTGAACCATAGCAGGATTACAGCCAAGAAAAGAAAAAACGAAGGCGCACCAGCCTAGTGTATTACCGTTAAAAGATTTTAATAAAATATATATACAAGACCTAATATATATATACAAGACCCTTGGCTGGGCTCTGATGAAGAGGCTTTGAGCTTCGAAACGCGTCAGCCGGCGGTGACCCTTTTCACTTCCTCCATGACCAGTCGGAGTGTGGTTCGAGGTCTTTTTACTGCAGCTTATGTTGATTAAGCTTTACTGCGATTCTTTCTACTACATTTGTGAGTACCGTATTTATCGGCGTATACCGCGCACTATTTTGCCCTGAAAAACGTGTGTGCGCGGTATACGCCGATACCCGCTTTCCCGCCACGAGTTTGAATACTGCGCCGGCATATACCGAGCGCAGTACACTCGTATCTTCGGGCAGTCTTGGCGCCTCTCGCGCTGACGTCCTGAGCGTACAGGACGTCAGCGCGAGAGTTGCCGAGCCTGCCCGACGATACACGAGTGTACTGCGGTATATGTCGGCGCAGTATTCAAACTCGGTGCGGGAAACGAGCGGGGAGGACGCCGCAGAAGGACGCCGGACCCGACGAAGAGGACACCCGAAGCCGCAGAAGGACGCCGGACCCGACGAAGAGGACACCCGAAGCCGCAGACGGACGCCGGACCCGAAGAGGCCGCCGATGGACGCCGCGCAAGACACCAAAACTGTAAGTAAAAAAAAACTTTTTCCACAGGATTCGGGGCAACTTTAGGGGTGCGCGGTATACGCGGGAGCGCGTTATACCGCGATAAATACGGTAGGTCTTGTATATATATTTTATTTTATTAAAATCTTTTAACGGTAATACACTAGGCTGGTGCGCCTTTGTTTTTTCTTTTCTTGTTTGCCACTAGGATATCCCCATCCATGAAGGGCAGCAAGGCCGGTGGCGCTGTTGGTATTATCCTTATGGACAATTGATTTTTGGATTACCCTCTCGTGCGCAGGAGAGTTTGTTTTCTGAGAATTACAGCCAAACAAGCTTTGGCTGAACTTCTCCTTTAATATAAACTAATAAATTAATTTAAACTCTTTTTTCTCCTTTTGGTCTGGTGCTCCTTCTATTAGTTCATGTTTTTTTTTTTTCTGGGAACCTGCTGGGCTTCCCATTGGAGGGACAGTGAGCTCTTCGAATGTTTTTGCCCTCTCACTATTTAGTACAAACAAACATCAAAGTCCCAGCGCCTCTTGGCCGCTATTAGTTTACTAGTTCCCTGGCTGTTTTTCTTGTTGGTGTCCAACTCCTGATCAGGACGCCTGTTTCGGTCAGAGACTTAAAAAGCATTGAAGTCAATACATGAGAATGGCAGCCAGGCAATTAACATTTTCAGAAAAAGCCATTAATGACTTCCCCTGCATTTCTCTTAAAACAGGTCCACTTTAAAGTCTTCAAACCAACACTGTGTAGTAATGTATTGCAGATCAGCACAGTGGCTGAATGCATTGCAGCGCTGGGGTCA
This sequence comes from Rana temporaria, assembly GCF_905171775.1. NCBI lineage: Eukaryota > Metazoa > Chordata > Amphibia > Anura > Ranidae > Rana > Rana temporaria. The sequence continues at coordinate 34,442,483 of NC_053495.1, read as the reverse complement.
TCGGTTCGAATCCCAATCACGACACTACCTGTATGATCTGCAGGCTTGGTTTCCTCCAGACTTTCTACTACACTCAAGACATGTTTGCTCCTGCCTATTGCCTCAAGTATGTGTATGTAGTGTGTATGGGTAAGATCCTTATGCATACAATGTCAGTGCAATATAAACACCTTGGGCCAGATTCTCGTAGTTCGGCGTATTTTTGTGCGGGCGTAACGTATCCTATTTACGTTACGCCTCCGCATCTTATATGGGCAAGTGCTGAATTCTCAAAGCACTTGCTCCGTAAGTTGCGGCGGCGTAGCGTAAATAGGCCGCTGTAAGCCCGCCTAATTCAAATTTGGAACAGGGGGGCGTGTTTTATGTAAATAACTTGTGACCCGACGTGATTGACGTTTCTGTCCGTGGAATTTCCCAGTGTGCATTGCTCCATAGTACGCCGCAAGGACGTATTGGTTTCGACGTGAACGTAAATGACGTCCAGCCCCATTCACGGACAACTTACGCAAACGACGTAAAATATTCAAAATTCGACGCGGGAATGACATCCATAATTAACATTGGTACGCTGCATGTACGCCACCATATAGCAGGGGCAACTTTACGCCGGGGAAAGCCTAACGTAAACGGCGTATCTGTACTGCGTCGGCCGGGCGTACATTCGTGAATTTGCATATCTAGCTGATTTACTTATTTCTAGGCGTAAATCAGCGTACACGCCCCTAGCGGCCAGCGTAAATATGCAGTTAAGATCCGACGGAGTAAGAGACTTACGCCGGTCGGATCTAATAGAAATCTATGCGTAACTGATTCTAAAAATCAGGCGCATAGATACAACGGATCAGACTCAGAGATACGCCGTTGTATCTCCTTTGTGAATCTGGGCCCATGAATTAGCTGTTATAACTTGTTGCCTAGATCAGCACCATGGAGAGCGGCAACTTTCCCATTGATTCTACAACAGCACAGGCGTTATTTCATAACACGCCACACAACGTACTGAAGTACCCAATCAGGCCGATAACTCTTGTTGATTTTGTTGCGATGGGTTGCAGCGTTTATTGTTCTGTGCGTCGTTTGATTAAATTCAACACTGGGTATCTGTGTGCTTAGCTCCTTATTTTCCTAAGAAAAATGGTGTAGATGATTTAATTAGAAGCCCAGGGAGGGTGTAGGCAGCCCCGTCGGAGCACAGCTTCATCATCCCTGAAATGGTTAAAGCCATTATTTATGTTTGGCTTTCATCTGGAGCGAGTTCTTTTATGTTTTGTTTTTTTAGGATTTAACCCAAGCCCTGAACTTTGTACAGCTCTCTGACACCACCCAGTGGCCAAAGCTCGTCATTTGTTTCCTTGTTTATTTCCTGCAAGCCCTATCGGCATGTGGGCAGGCATTGTACAGCTTTTCTCATGCCTGCTTGTAAATAAGTCTTTCTAAAAGAGGAAAGGTTTTCTGAGTGAAAGCCATTTTCCTTTCTGTGAGATTTGTGTGCATACTTTGTATGTGTGTGTACTTTTGTGTGTATGTGGGTGCGTGTATCTATAGAGATAGATAGATGGATAGATAGATAGATATATTTAATATATATTTTATATATATATATATATATATATTAGTGCTGTCAAGCGATTAAAATTTCTAATCGCGATTAATCGCATTAATGTCATAGTTAACTCACGATTAATCGCGCGATTAAGGAGGTTCACCCTTTAAAAAAAAATTTTTTTTGTTTTCTTATTTATTTTTTTATAATATTAAATTGTGTTTTTTTTAATTTTTTTACATTTTGATCACTTTTATTGCTGTCACAAGGAATGTAAACATCCCTTGTGACAGCAATAGGCGGTGACAGGTACTCTTTATGGAGGGATGGGGGGTCTAAAAGACCTCCGAGCCCTCCTTTGCACTTCAAAGTATTCAGATCGCCGAAAACGGCGATTCTGAATACTGTGTACTTTTTTAAATCCGGCGCCATTGGCAGCCGAGAAACCCGGAAGTGACGTCATGACGCCGCTTCCGTGGTTTCAATGCGGAGACTGAATCAAAGCCGTTTACGGCTTAGTGTCAGTCTCCGCCTGAACACAGAACGCGGCGGATGGAGGATCGGGTCTCCCGGTGGGACGGGAGGCCCGGTCAGAGCGGCGAAAGGCGGCGGGAGGGGGGGCATAACAACCGAGCGGCTTTTAGCCGCATCGGTTGTTATGTTTGGATAGCTGATCGCCCGCTCTAAACAACGGTACCGGGATGATGCCTGCGGCTGCAGGCATCATCCCGGTATAACCCCCGAACGCCGAGGACGCATATATGCGTCCCGTCGGCGTGAAAGGGTTAAGAGGTACGTGCTGACAAAAAAAAAAATGTTTTAAAGGGTGAACCTCGTTAATCGCGCGATAAAAAAAATTGACGGCTTTAAAATGGGTTTGTGTTAATGCCGTTAATAACGCGTTTAACTGACAGCACTAATATATATATATATATATATACACACACACTTCTGAAAAGTCTGGACCTATAGGCAACAAATTATTCTACTACAGGATTTATATAGCGCAAATAGTTTGTGCAGTGCTTTACAATTTAAAGTGAGACAGTACAATTACAATATAGTTCAATCAAGAATAATTAGGAGGGCCCTTCTCATGGAGCTTACAATCTAAAAGGGAGTGGGAGGTAATACAAAAGATAGTATCTGTTGGGAATTAACCACTTCCATAACGCGCCATAGGGAAATGACGGCGGCAGGAACCCCTCGCCGATCCGGGTGGACGTCATATGATGTCCTGTGTTCCCGGCGATCTAGGGCCCGCGCTCGTGACCCGGCGCGGGTGCCCGGCGGCCGCGATTGCCGGTAATCACGGCAGGAGTGTGGATCTGTGTGTGTAAGCACACAGATCCACCTCCTGTCAGCGGTGAGGAGACCGATGTGTGTTCCCAGTACAGAGGAACACACATCGGTGGTCTCCCCTTGAGAGTCCCCTCCCCCCTACAGTTAGAACACACCTTAGGGAACATATTAACCCCTTCAACGCCCCCTAGTGGTTAACCCCTTCCCTGCCAGTCACATTTACACAGTAATCAATGCATATTTATAGCATTAATCGCTGTATAAATGTGAATGGTCCCAAAAACGTGTCAAAAGTGTCCGATGTGTTCGCCGCAATGTCACGGTCACAGTAAAAATTTACAAATCGCCGCCAATACTAGTAAAAAAATGTATAAAATAAAAATGCCATAAATCTATCACCTATTTTGTAGACGCTATAACTTTTGCGCAAACCAATCAATATACGATTATTGCGATTTTTTTTTTAACCAAAAATATGTAGAAGAATACGTATCGGCCTAAACTTGTGATATTTATTACATAAAAAAGTAAAAAATATTGTGTTTTTTTTTTTAAATTGTCGCTCTTCTTTTGTTTATAGCGCAAAAAATAAAAACCGCAGAAATGATCAAATGCCACCAAACGAAAGCTCTATTTGTGGGGGGGGGGGGGGGGGAACAAAGATTTGGTTTGGGTACAGTGTTGCATGACCACGCAATTGTCATTCAAAGTGCAACAGCGCTGAAAACTAAAAATTGGTCTGGGCAGGAAGGGGGTGAAAATGCCCTGTATGGAAGGGGTTAATAGGCCCCTTTCACATGGACGGCCCGTACCGATTGGGTCCGCCTGTCAGCTTTTCAGGTAGCCCTGATCGGATCATCCATTGTTCTCTATGGAGTGGTGGATGTCAACGGACATGTGTCGATTGACACCTGTCGACATCCGATTTAATCCAGTGGTGTCTGTCTGGCGGATCAGATGACAGCCAGATGGAAACAGACAAGCAGTCCATTTTCATCTGCAAGCTCATAGAGGACAGCGGGCTGTGTCTGCTCTGCATCAGCGGGGCAGACACGAACCTGTCATTCACCTGATCAGTGGGGATCTGCAGAGAGGAGTGAGACAAAATCCCTCCTGAGATGTGGGCAAACCTGGTGGCCAACTACAAGAAACGTCTGACCTCTGTGACTCCCAACAAGGGTTTTGTCACCAAGTATTAAGTATTGTTTTGCGAAGGGTTTAAATACTTATTTCACTCATTAAAATGCAAATCAATTTATAACTTTTTTGGGATATTTTCTTTGTTCTGTCTCTCACAAGATAAAGCTACCATTAAAATTATAGACTGATCTATTTTTTTGTCAGTGGGCAAACATACAAAATCAGCAGGGGATCAAATACTTTTTTTTCCCTTAATGTAAAATGTGGTTCAGCAATACAGTGTGAGAATTTTGTTTAAATTAAACTTTTTTTAAACGAGTTAATCGGAAAGTGAGGTCTCGTCAAGTGACCTCCTCCTCAGATCTAACATCACTTGACTTTTTTTCTTTGGGAACATCTGAAGTCAGTGGTCAGAACCTGGTCAGATCATTCTTTGCTCTAAAGTAGGAACTCATCTCTGCATGTAATATCATCAGTTCTGCTACATTAAGAAATGTTCACCATTCTTGTATTCAGAGTATACATACAGTAGGTGTCATGAAGTTCAAGGCTGTTCATTTGAGCGTTTACTCCTAATTAAACTTTTAAACACATTTTTGTTTATGGATCCAGACTCTTTAGTCATCCTCGGTGTGTGTGCAAATAAGTACTGTATATTTATGTGTGTATATGTATGTATGTATGTATGTATGTATATATATATGTGTGTGTGTGTGTGTGTGTGTATATGTATATGTATATATATATATATATATATATATATATATATATATATAAATACCATATAATTCGATCCATAAGAAGCACCTTTTCCCCCCCAAGAAATGGGGGGAAATGTCCCTGCGTCTTATGGAGCGAATTCTAACCAGTCCTCCCCCCCGTCGCCGCTAGCCACTGCCGATATGCCTGGATAGCGGGCGGCAATCTCCTGGCTAAGCCTGTCACTCACAGAAGACAGCAGCCCCAGTGGCTGAATGGAGTACTGCCGCACCTGCTGCTCTGTCTTCTATCTGAGTGACAGGCGGATATGATGACGTCCTTGCCAGTGGCCGGGCACAGGTCAGAATGCATTGTTAATGGGCACAGGTCAGGATGCATGGTTAATGGGCACAGGTCAGGATGCATTCTTAATTGGCACAGGTTGTGTAAGACTGTGCTGTATGCCCATGTTTTGACAAGGAATATGCAGACAGGAGGCGTGAGCAGAGGGGAGATTTCATCTGAGTGGGGCTGCTCCTTCATTGTCCAATCAGCCAGCTGTAGCTGAGATGGTGACACCACTGTGTTCCTTAACTATAGCAGGGGAGGTGGTGTCACCTCCTAGTATGTGCAGTGGTGTTTGCATTTCAAAAGTGGCTGGACAGAATTGCCAATCCTTTTTTTTTTCACTTATATACACTGTCAAAAGTATTGGGACATCTGCCTTTACTGACATCCCAGTCTTAGTCTGTAGGGTTCAATATTGAGTTGGCCCACACTTTGCAGCTATAACAGCTTCAACTCTTCTGGGAAGGCTGCCCACAAGGTTTAGGAGGGTGTCTATGGGAATATTTGACCATTCTTCCAGAAGTGCATTTGTGAGGTCAGGCACTGATGTGGGGGAGAAGACCTGGCTCGTAGTCTCCGCTCTAATTTATCCCAAAGGTGTTCTATCGGGTTGAGGTTAGGACCCTGTGCATGCCAGTCAATTTCCTCAACCCCAAACTCTTATCCATATTTCCATATTTTTATGGACATTGCTTTGTGCATTGGTCCAAATAATTTGATGGAGGGGGGATTATGATGTGGGGTTGTTTTTCAGGGGTTGGGATTGGCCCCTTAGTTCCGGTGAAGGGGACATTTTGGACAATTTCATGCTCTGAACTTTGTAGGAACAGTTTGGGGATGGCCCCTTCCTGTTCCAACATGACTGAGCACCGGTGGACAAAGCAAGGTCCATAAAGACATGGATGAGCAAGTTTGGAGTGGGGGAACTTGACTGGCCTTAAACCGATAGAACACCTTTGGGATAAATTAGAGCACAGACTGCAAGCCAGGCCTTCTCGTCCAAATCAGTGTCTGACCTCACAAATGCTCTTCTAGAAGAATGGTAAAACATTCCCATAGACACACTCCTAAACCTTGTGGACAGCCTTCCCAGAAGAGTTGAAGCTGTTATAGCTGCAAAGGGTGGGCCAACTCAATATTGAACCCTCCCGACTAAGACTGGGGTGCCATTAAAATTCATGTGCGTGTAAAGGCAGGCGTCCAATACTTTTGGTAAAATTATGTATGTATGTATTTATTTGCCTGCAGTTTAGCTTTATTGGTGTTTTAGGATAGCGGCTTAGTATAGAACTCCTAAGAATGCTCAATTCAGATTGGTCCACATATGTCAGATCGACATGGGATTCTCTTTGTAAATAGAAAGCGGCTGTACTTTTTTTTTATATGGTGTTACATAATGCTGACATTATAGCAAAAGTAGTGCTTGGAGAGTCCTTTAATTTTCTAGTTCAATACAAAAATGTTTTTTATAGATATTAATCTGTTCATTGAGTGCCGCGCTCCTTCTTTACAATGGGATGTTGTTTGTCGTCTGAGCTGATCAATAGATACATTTTAGCGGATTGCACCCTCTGCTCAGCTGCTTCCCGATTACCGGCTCCCCAGAATGACATTTCGCCTTTTTTTTTTTTTTTTACACCACATTAAAATAAAACATCCTTCAGCTGCATCCCGAGGAGCAGTTCTCAGAATCAAAGTTATAAAATATTAAATCGGCATTAATTGCAGACTCCACACAGGCTAACGGCAGACGAGGGAGAGAGCGAGAAAGAGCAGAGCGCACATCCTTCTTCCTCCCAGACTTCTGGCTTTTAACCAATGCTGTGGAGAGTAATAGGAAAGCAGACAGGTATGATTGAAGTGCGGTTTTCAGCTCTCCGTTGTTTATGGAAAGACGATGAGTACGCTTTAATGGGTGCAAATCAACCACAATGACTTATGGGGAAAGGTGTTAAATCTTCTCGAATTCTGGCTTCTGATTCTGAGTGAGAAAAAAAATGTATTCGCATGACGAGCATCTAGTCTGAGTTTGGGGGATGGTATGAAAAAGTTAATTTAAACAAATCTAAGCCCAAAAACACAAATGTCATCAATTGCAGTTTAGATGCATTTTTTCTTTATTTGCACCTGGTGATCCTGCCAGTAACACACTTTTAGGCCTAGGCACAGGGATTTTCAAAGTATGGCCTTCCACCTGTTTCAGAACTACACATGCCATGAGGTTGCCGACATGTCATCCCGGACTTACTTCCGGGTATCGCGGCTCCGGCAACTAAGAACAAAGATAATTACGACAGCCGCACTCCAATCCAATGTAGCTTTATTGTAAAAAACTGGAAACAGGCACTACAAGTCACAGTGACGGAACCTAGGCCAGCTGACGCGTTTCACAGAAACTCTAGTGTTTACTTATGCCAGCACCCTCGGTTCCTGAGAGGAAGATTACAACCAAACAAGACCTGCCTGGATAAGTCTCAATAAGTCTTGGATTTTGCATTTTGAGGCTTCGGCGCTGTGATTGGCCAGAGCCGCAATGACGTCCCTCCAGCGCATGTGCGCAAGAGCCGCTGTTAACGGCATAAGGACTGGAGCAACAGCACATAGGTGCCATTGCTTCAGTTTGCCCCAGTGCACATGTGCCGATGACTTCGGCTAATGCAGACACAGGGGGATATCTCCTAAACCGTGCAGGTTTAGGCGATATCCTGGGTAGCTACAGGTAGGCCTTAATATAGGCTTACCTGTAGCATAAAGTTAGAAAAAGGGGTTTACAACCCCTTTAAAGGGGCTGTAAACCCTCGTGTTTTTTTCACCTTAATGCATTCTATGCATTTAGATGAAAAAACACCTTGCTGTGTCTGCCCCCAGCCCCTGTTTTACTTACCAGAGCCCCAAATTTCCATGGGCACGATTCCACGTCGCTTTCCCCACGGCCTGTCAGCTTTTCATTGGATAGATTTATGACAGCGCAGCCATTGGCTCCCGCTGCTGTCAATCAAATCCAATGATGCGGCCACCAGGGTGGCAGGGGCGATTCATGCACTTGGCGGCTATGGCCGCCGGGTGTATCACGCGGGAGTGCGCCCGCAAGGTAACCACCTCGGGAGAGAGCTTCCCAGAGGGGGTTATCTATTGCCGGGAGGAGCCGCCACAAGAGCTGCCGGGGGTACCCCAGAAGAGGACTATTGGGGCCACTCTGTGCAAAACAAACTGCACAGTGGAGGTAAGTATGATATGTTATTTAAAAAAAAAAACCTTTAGTACCACTTTAAGGCACTACCGTATCCGACTGCGGAGCGATGTCTGGATTATCACCCCATGCACTGCCATACTGGATAAACCACAATACACTAATGTCCTCGCTGTACCAATTTGTCTCCGTTCAGAGCCATCACATCACTAAGATCCTCTATAGCCCGTTACCTCACACAATGCTCAAATTACAGCAGCTAATCCCTCGGAGAATGTGCGCACACAGTTTACACTGTAATTATGACGTTTGCTATAAATCATCATTATTTCTACAGATATGACACCATGTAATAGCGAGAGCAGATAGATTTTTATAACCGCTCCAAGCTTTGTGTTTTTTTTTTCTCTTATTGGAGCATTTGGATAATTTAGGGATTAGAAGTGTAAAAATTGCACCTTGCTCTTTGGTAAAAACGACCCCAAAATCTGATCTAGAGATTGAAGCACCACACACAATAAGGTTATTATCCAGCAAGAAATGTATTGGGTACAGTAACCAGCGGTTTCCGGGGTCCCAAACTCGCCCCTTTCATCAGGGCTGAAAAGAACCAGCAGCTGGACAGTGCCGTGTTGCAGTGTGTACACACACCAGCTAAATCGCCACTTGCCTCTGGATTTCTAGATTGTCAATCCTACATTTTTAAGACCTGATCCGGGTGAACAAAATGCGTTGGCTACTACACACAATCAATAAACTTCCTTCTGGATCATAACCTTATGGAGTGGCATGCCAATCTTCAGATTAGAGTTTTGCCTACACAACCCAGGGTTATGGCGATGACCCCTTCGGCTTGCAAAAATTACCTACATACCAGTTGGATGCTCCACTAGGTTTATTAACATAATGGTGGCGTAATGCTCAGTTCACATTACTACGGTGTGACTTTGATGTGATTAATCTCACACCCACCTAACAACTGTCCCCGAGCCACCCCCATCAAATCATTCTCTGCAGCTATTACCTTTTGTACAACCACCCCCTCCCTTTAGAATGTAAGCTTTAGGAGCAGGGCCCTCCTGTACCTTCTGTATTGAACTGTATAGTAAATGTGCTGTCCCCCCTATACACTGTAAAGTGCTGCGTAAACTGTTGGCGCTATATAAATCGTGTATAATAAGAATAATAATTATTAACAGTGCGATTATGTGGTGTGACTTTGATGCAACTTTGCACACTGTAAATCGCACCAAAGTAGTGCAGGAACTTTTTCCAAAATGCCACCGTTTTGAGACACATTGAATAGAACAGACACCATTGAAAACGATTTCCCTTGTCATACAATGCTGTGCGTCTCAAGTCGCATCAGAAGTTGCACTAGTGTGAACCAGTCCTAAATCTAAACACAAGACTATCACACACGCTTAGCAGTAGGTTCCAGCACTATCTACCTTATGCCTCAGAGCTTGTTCTGCACTGCCTCTGTGTGTGTGTGGGTGCAGCTCCCATGGTAGAGGAGCAGGACATTGCTTCTACATGTCAGAGCTGCCTTCTGATGACTGGTGGAGGAAGATTCAAGAAGCAGCCGGAGAGGAGGAGGAAGCACTGATCCACACATTGAAGCAGAAGCAGGGAGATTTTTGCACTACAGGTGCTTAGGCACAGCTTCCTCTCCAGCAAGTAGAACAGTGAGCGGCACAGTAGAGACATCACCAAATGTCACTCCGAAATCTCCTGATGCCAGCAGACAGAGGAACCAGTGTCTAAGATCTCAGCCTTGCAGATATACGGCTATGAGGCTGAAAGCACGGGAAATACACTGCTATTCATTTGGGGGAGTTCAAAGTAAAAGGTGCGATTGTCGATGTACTGCTTAAAGCAGGGGTTCATCCAAAAAAAACATTAGATTGAGGCTAATTGTGGGAAGCACAATCGGGTGTTTTTTTTTGTAATCAATGCAGTACATTTTTAGAAATGGATGTTCTCCGTGGCTTCCGGGTATGGACTGCGGGACTGGGCGTTCCTATTTGATTGACAGGCTTCCGACCGGCTTTCCGACCGTCGCATACAGCGCGTCACGAGTTGCCGAAAGTAGCCGAACGTCGGTGCGCAGGCGCCGTATAGAGCCGCACCGATGTTCGGCTTCTTTCGGCAACGCCTGACACGCTGTATGCGACGGTCGGAAGGCTGTCAATCAAATAGGAACGCCCAGTCCCGAAGATCATACCCGGAAGCCGCGGAGAACATCTATCTCTAAAACAGTATGCACTGCATTGATTTAAAAAAAAACACCCGATTGTGCTTCCCACAATTAGCCTCAATCTAATGGTAAAAAAAAAATTTCGGGTGAACCCCTGCTTTAAGCACACTTAATAATTCTAGATGTTTCCTATCATTTCAAAAATCTTCACTTTTTGAGTTCAGATCCACTTTAAAGAAGGCCAGACGTCCACAAGATCTTGATGTAGTTTAGTAAGATGCTAAAATACAGTTCTAAAATGATTTTAAAGCTCTGGTTTTCCCAGCACATCTAGTAAGGTAATTGGCGTTCTTTATGTATGTGGATAGCGTGTTGTGTTGCCCTCTGTAGCCATATGTGTGAGCGCTACCACTGATTAAATTAGCAGCTTAACTAGAATCTTAGCTGTTAATTGCCATGTACTTCTTAATGTGCTGCACAAATTGGGTAACCATTCCATTTTCATTTTATAACTTATTTATGAAGACATTATGCAGACACATGAAGAATAGTAATGGATCATGTTTAAGGGAGTCTATATTCAAATGTTAGCAGAGAGTGTTGTCTGGGGTGAGTCTATAAAGACTAATGGAAGGACTGAAATGCTTCCTTGAGAAAAGGCTTCTCCAGGTTCCCTTCAATGCTAGCAATGCGTCTAAGGTCCTAAGCATTACTATGTGATCAATAAGGGTCAATGTTTAGAATGGCTGCCCTTTTGGAAAAGATTGCATAATCAAAGGGTATGGTCCTTACGTGTGTGTGAATCTAAACATCTTCTTCAGGAAAAGTTACAGTACCTGTCTCCGAGAATGTGTTGCCAGCAAGACGGCATCGCGCTGATTCTCAGCGACATGGTGCCGACATCTCGCACTCGCTGGAATAGGAAAAGCACATTCCAGCGAGCGCGTCCTAGAAGCGACGGGGATCCGATTTGGATACTTTCTAATGAAAATTTAGAAAACTTGCATTGGGGAAAATAATTATTTGATCCCCTGCAGATTTTGTAAGTTTGCCCACCGACAAAAAAATTATCAGTTTATAATTTTAAGTTTATTTTGAGAGACAGAATAACAAAACTATCCAGAAAAACGCATTTCAAAAAAGTTATACCGTATATACTCGAGTATAAGCCGAGGCACTTAATTTTTCCACAAAAAAATAGGAAAACTTATTGATGCGAGTATAAGCCTAGGGTGTCCATCTGTGTGCCTCACTGTGTCCATGTGGATGCCTTACTGTGCCCATGCCTCACTGTGCCCATGCCTCACTGTGCCCATGCCTCACTGTGCCCATGCCTAGACTGATGTTTAACATGGCAGTCTATGGAAGGGGTGCCCGGCTTTGACAAATCGGTGCTCCCCAGCCGTAGGTCCCCCAGACAACAAACTTTGCACACTTGTAGAGGAAGAGTGTGGCTCCATGTGTGCCAAATTCAGGGGACCTATGGCCGGCCGGTATCGAGTCCCCAAAGTCCAGGAGATCAGGCGCAAAAAGGTGACTCGAGTATAAGCCGCGGGGGGCATTTTTAGCACAAAAAAATGTGTTGAAAAACTCGGCTTATACTCGAGTATATACGGTAAATTGATTTGCATTTTAAAGAGTGAAATAAGTATTTGACCCCTTCGCAAAACATGACTTGGTACTTTGTGGCAAAATTCTTGTTGGCAATCAGAGGCAAGACGTTTCTTGTAGTTGGCCAAGAGGGTTGCACACATCTCGGGAGGGATTTTGTCTCACTTCTCTTTGCAGATCAGATCTTTACAACAGAAATGATGTACTGACAGATTTAAAGCAAACTTCCAACAGGATGCAAATCGGTTCTTGAGAGAGAGCCATGTACAAGAAATGTTATCAATGTAACCATCTGCACAAAGTGGGAGGCAAAGTCTCTGTGCCATCTTTGTATAATCTACGACATGTCTAGTAAAACCTTGGTGTGAGAGTAACTTGGTTTGAGAGCGTTTTGCAAGACGAGCATAATATTTTAATACATTTTGACTTGATATACAAGCGATGTCTTGATATACAAGTAGCGTCATGTCACAACTGAGTATAAATATAAAAAGAAAACTAATCAGCGCAAAATTATACAATTACAATATAGACAACTGAGTATAAAACCGAACAGAAGGACCGCTAAGTGTAGGAATATGGTTACATTTGATGGAGGTACAACATTTAGCAACATATTGCTACACTTAGCGGTGCCTCTCTTCTCTTTTATACTCTGTAGCTCCTGCTGGATTTTGCTTCTAATCCCCTTGTGGAGACTTCCATTTGTGGATGGACATTTTATGGTTACACAACTTATTGCACTGCTATAATATTTTTATATGGACTATAAACTGAAGGACCTATGAATAAATGGTTGTGGAACGAATCATTTGCGTTTTCATTATTTCTTATGGGAAAATTTGCTTTGATATACAAGTGCCTCGTTTCTGGAGCAAATTATGCTCGCAATCCAAGGTTTTACTGTATGTCCAATCTACTACATCTCTAGTGCATAACAGTGGAACAGCAAATGAAAATTCATCTGAATTTTTAATGGCAATCCATTACCTTTTTGACTGCCATTTCTTTTTACCCCATTGTCTACTTCTTGGTTAATTTGTCAGATCATGCACAAATTTGTAAGTCCTTTTAATTGTTAACAAGGAATCTTTTTCATTTCTCCCCAGGAACAAACGTCCACGAGGCCAAGCGAATTCTGGACGAGAGCGGCTTGCCAATCACCTCTGCCGAAAACCTGGACGATGCCGCCAAGAAGGCCGTTGCAAGCATAAGCAAAAAGTAAAAATGTCATCAAAGAAGAAACACAAAATGGACACACGGAAGCCTCTAACACAGAATGTATCATTTTCACAGAGCAAAATAGGGGACTGTTCAGTGGAGGTGCCAGGGAACCTATGACATGATGTTATTTGGGGAAATGGGAGATCGTGATCATTTTCTAAGAGCTGCTCAAATCATAATCCGTCACTGATTTTTTTATATCATCAGATTTTTCCAATTTATAGTGTTTTACTGTGAAATGTCAGATCAGTGTTTGCATACAAACTATTTTATATACCTCAAAGAAAAGATGAGTCTCATCCTGAGCCTGTAGGCCTCATTTCTAAAGCTGTGTGTCCCCCGTGGACAATTTTGTTGAGTGTCCCCCTCTGACCTGCACTGGATCATGTTATCCATGAATCAGTTTGATTGAAGTTATAAACGGTTTAAACAAACTTTTGCCAAAACTGCTCATTTCGGAGCTTCCTCTTTTCACTGAGTTGATTTTTTGCTCTTGTGTAGCCCCGTCCAGTTTTCTAAATCATCCTTTCTTCTCGCCACCTTCCTCCTTATCAAAAGCACAGACCTTACAGGGAAAATCTGCATTTGTTGGGGGAAAGAAAATCCAACTCCAGCTCATTTTTTTAAATACATTTTGGATGTGGCTGAGAAGGGTTAAAAATCTTTTTGTCCCATTTGAGGAGATATCCCCATCTTCCCTATATTGCCATTTGGTTACTTTTAGAGCACAGACATTTTCTTTCAGGTCCTCTCTTTATATGAGGCCCGTATTCTTTTCACCATTGGGACTCGGGCACATGGGCTTTTGTTTGCTTCTTAACTTGATATGCTAAAACAATTTGGAGCAGTTCAATGCGGCTGAAATGCCAAACCAAGCAACTCCAACCGAAGTCAAAGCAACTTCTGACTTTTGACTCAATTCTGAGTGTAATGCCCATCTATCTATACAAGCCTCAGTGTGTATCATCTGCCTGTCTGTGGTGCTGCCGTCCATACCGTGTGCCGATATCATTGAGAATGTGTCCCATCTGTGTACTTAAATCTTCAGCCCTTTGGCCATTTTGTTTTGCTGGTGACATAATGTGGAAGCAAAAGGCGATATTGCCTCAGTTTGTAATACTGAACTAACTAGCTGTGTTTTGAATACTTGCCTACTTTGGCTATATCATGTAGGCTTACAAATTTTTATTTTGTATCTGTCCTGCCTTTCCAATTGTTAACAAGATAATTGTGAAAAAATGTAATTGTCCAATATGTGCCCTATATGACATAACTGATTGAGGGAGTTTTGTGGGTTTTGTATAAACAATGGATTGTCCTTTCCTGACTGTCTCTATTTTTTGCCAATTTAACAAATACTTGAAATAATAAATGATTTGATTCTGTTATTCTGGATCTGTCTCTCTGTAGATTGAACTGGATGGACGTGTGTCTCTTTTTTCAACCAGATTAACTATGTGCCTAAATACACTATATTTCCAAAAGTATTGGGACACCTACATTTACATGGACTTTAATGGCATTCCAGCCTTATTTCGTAGGGTTCAATATTGAGTTGGACCTCCCTTTGCAGTTATAACAGGTTCAATTGTTCTGAGAAGTCTATCCACAAGGTTTAGGAGTGTGTCTATGGGAATGTTTGACCATTCTTCCAGAAGAGCATTTGTGGGGTCAGGCACTGATGTTGGATGAGAAGGCCTGGCTCACAGTCTCCACTCTAATTCATCCCAAAGGTGTTCTATCGGGTTGAGATCAGGACTCTGTACAGGCCAGTCAAGTTCCTCATCCCCAAACTTGCTCATCTGTGTCTTTATTGTGTGTGTAATTATGGGGGAGATTTACTTAAACTAGAGCACCTAGAATCTGGTGTAGCATTGCATGGTAACCAATCAACGTCTAACTTCAGCTTGTTCAGTTTTGCTTTGACAGTAAAATTTGGAAGCTAATTGGTTTCTATGCACCAGATTTTGCACACTCCAGTTTAAGTAAATCTCCCCTTATGTGTCAGTATCTGGGGGCCTAATTAATAATTATGATTCTGAATCTTTAGCAGACAGAAAGAAGGAAAGGATTTACATATGCATGTTATAAAGTGTTTACATTTTTTTTTTTTTATTGTTTTAAGTAGGGTTGGAACGCTCAGCATTTACTTTATGCTTCAGGATAGAAATGAAAAGTTAAAGCCAACCCTGGACTCCACCTTCCTCACTTCCAGTCATTGTGACTGACCTTGAGCTGGGATAGAAATGGCAACAAAAAAACTGACAGGGGCTCTAACCCCCTCACATGGGTTCTGATGGTATTGTGAGGCTCATTCACATGGCATCCTTACATCTTAAAATGTGCCTCTAGTTCTCCTCCCAGGAATTACATGGGTTGCGTACAGTACAGTCTCCCATACGAAAAAACTCTCAGGATGCGGCTGGATGCCAATCCAAGCATATACATGCATACAGGCTAGGAATGTAGGCATCTGGACTCAGACTGCATCCAGGGATGTGTATAGCCACACCTGCACCTGTGCAAATGAGCTCTTAAAGTATAACTATAGACAAAAAAAACATCTGTGTCCCATCGCAGAGATTTCCCTTCATGTCGTGTCCCATAGACAAACGGGAAGTAAGAGGCAAGTCCTGCAAATAAGACAATTTATTGGGGCCCCCCAGGTCACCAGAACTAGTGTTTTTATTGGAAGATTTCCCCTCTATTACTTTTCTGGGGACAACCCAAAATGTGTGATTTTCTTTTACTTTCAATGATAATGGTAAACAGGACCAATGTAGAGGGTGAATCTCCCTAATGGGGGTATCGATGGCAATAAAAACGGACAAACGTTCGAATACCTTTGCACTCTATCCAAAACTAATTTTAAAAAGTGTTTCCTTTAGTTGTACTTTAATCTACAAATCTTCATATTAATTATATTAAAAACGTAGAACATGTCGATTCAAAGTGAACCTGTACACAGATTTTTCACACTAAAGTATTAACATTTTCAAAACAAGCAACAAAAACACTTTAAAGCAGGGCCTCATTCATCTCTGTAGCTATAGACACTAAGGAGAAATGAATGTTCATATTCCACGAGACACTGAAAATGAAGCTCCTTTCCACTTTTTCTTTGGTAGCCTGCCGGTCCTCTATTGTAAACAAACATCAGTCTTTAATGTGATCTGTGGGGATTAATTCATTTATAGTACATGCAGCTACAGAGATCAGTGAAGGCTTGTTTTTTAATCCACTTCAGCGCCAGAAGGTTTACCCCCTTCATGATCAGGCCATTTTTTTGCGATACGGCACTGCGTTACAGTAGGTGCCTCCGATTTTGTATATCCAGCGCAATGGGATCACGCTGGATATCGCCGCTGGAGGCTGTGCTTCTCGCACTCGCTGCCCCCATGAGATGCCGCGCATCCATAGGAATCCATGGCGAGCGGGAGGAGCGACATAGCTCGGCGCTGGCTCCCGCGATGGGCGAGAGGCATAGGCAAGATTGACACAAAATCGGCGGCACCTACTGTACTTTAACTGACAATTGCGTAGTCCTGCGACGCTGTACACAAATATAATTTATGTCCTTTCTTTCCCACAAATAGAGCTTTCTTTTGGTGGTATTTGATCACCTCAGCAGTTTTTATTTTTTTCTCTACAACAAAAAAGACAGAGAAAAAAAAAAAAAATTTACATTCTGCTATAGAACACATATAATAAAAAAAAATAAAAAAAATTAATTTTATTCATCAGTTTAGGCCAATATGTATTCTGCTACATATTTTTGGTAAAAAAATCCCAATAAGCGTATATTGATTGGTTTGCGCAAAAGTTATGGCGTCAACAAACTGAGATATTTTTATGGAATTTTTTTGTTACTATTAATGGCGGCGATCAGCAGCTTATAGCGGGACTGTAACATTGTGGCAGACAAATCGGACACTAATACTTCTAATCAAGAAGAAACAGCAAGAGGACATGAGAAAGAGGACCTGAGAAAATTATTAAACTGTTAGACAGGAATAATTTAATATATTGAAAGTGATATATATATTACACACTAATGGGCATGGGAATAGAAAAGTCCGCGCTCTTGTTCCTCTTTAACCGCTTGCTGACCAGCCGCCGCAGTTTTTCGGCGGCAGGTCGGCTTGGCTGCCAATAGAATCAGCCAATAGCCAACCCCGCTCGCTCCCGGTCCCGACGCGTCTGCCCGGCGGGCGCGATCACCACCGGGCACCCGCGATCGCTCGTTACAGGGCGAGAACCGGGAGCTGTGTGTGTAAACACACAGCTCCCGGTCCTGTCAGGGGGAGAAATGCCTGACCATCTGTTCATACAATGTATGAACAGCGATCAGTCATTTCCCCTAGCCAGTCCCACCCCCCCTTCAGTTAGAACACACCCAGGGAACATTCTTAACCCCTTCCTTGCCCCCTAGCGTTAACCCCTTCCCTGCCAGTGGCATTTTTATAGTAATCAATGCATTTTTATAGCACTGATCGCTATAAAAATGCCAATGGTCCCAAAAATGGGTCAAAAGTGTCTGCCATTAGGTCACAGTACCGATAAAAATCGCTGATCGCCGCCATTACTATTAAAAAAATATTAATAAAAATGCTATAAAACTATGCCCTATTTTGTAGACGCTATAACTTTTGCGCAAACCAATCAAAAAATCGTGGGGGGTTTGTGGAGCTGTCAATTGTTGCTTTTCATAAGGAAATGTTGTGAGCGTCTGAATGC
Source organism: Rana temporaria (assembly GCF_905171775.1). Lineage (NCBI taxonomy): Eukaryota > Metazoa > Chordata > Amphibia > Anura > Ranidae > Rana > Rana temporaria. The sequence goes on along the minus strand of NC_053495.1, from coordinate 34,424,489 downwards.
AGATCCAGGCTGGCTGGGAAATGAAATAAAGCTTGCTTTTCTGGGAAGAGAGACGCAAGGTTATTTATGCCGTAGAACTGTATAAGCCAGAAAACTGCTTTTGTTTTTTCTGTGTGGGCAAAAATAGATGGTTAGCAGGGAGATGACAGGATGATTAATTACCTGTACGTTACACTGGGAAAATGGGTTTAGGAAGATCAAGTGCCCAAGTTTTATATCATGTGGGTTACAACGAAAGATAATGCAACAAGATCCGTGCTGTCAGTGCTGAAATCAAATGCTAGGTGACATCTTGAAGCCGAAATTCAGACAAACAGTTAAAAAAAAATGTAAATACACCGTGTTAAAAGAAAAAAAAAACTCTCAAACATATGCAATTTTCTTAAAGCGGGAGTTCACCTGAAATTGTTTTTTTAAGATTAGATTGATGCTCATTTTGTCAAGGGGAATCGGGTAGTTTTTTTAAAATCCGAAGCTGTACTTACCGTTTTAGAGAGCGATCTTCTCCGCCGCTTCCGGGTATGGTCTTCGGGACTGGGCGTTCCTACTTGATTGACAGGCTTCCGACGGTCGCATACATCGTGTCACGAGTAGCCGAAAGAAGCCGAATGTCAGTGCGGCTCTATACAGCGCCTGCGCACCGACGTTCGGCTACTTTTGGAAAATCGTGACGAGATAGATGCGACCGTCGGAAGCCTGTCGGAAGACTGTCAATCAAATAGGAACGCCCAGTCCTGCAGCCCATACCCGGAAGCGGCGGAGAAGATCGCTCTCTAAAACGGTAAGTACTGCTTCGTTTTTAAAAAAACTACCCGATTCCCCTTGACAAAATGAGCATGGATCTAATGTTAAAAATTAACATTTCCGGGTGAACCTCCACTTTAAGCAGGTCTTGCGACAGCATAGCTGACTTGGTGACCTCACTTTTCTTCACTGCCATAAATCAGAACAGCTTGGTCAATGACCTGCCCCCCCAGTCTGTGATTGCACAATAAAGGAGCGTCAAGCCTTGTACACATGACCGGTTTTCCTGGCAGGAAAACTGTCAGTAGAGCTTTTGGCCGGGAATCCCGGCCGTGTGTATGCTCCTTAGCAGTTTTCCCATCAGGAAAACAGACGGGAATCCCAAAGGGAAAATAGAGAACCCTGCTCTCTATTTTCTCGTTGGGTTTCCCGGCAGAAGCCCTGTACACACGGCCGGAAATCCCGTCCGGAAAAAAAACTGTGGTTTTCCTGACGGGATTCCTGGCAAGCTTGCCTTGCAAAGCCATGTATACAGACGGCCACTCAAAAGAACCGCCGTTATTTTGAATGGCATAAACGCGGTGACGGTATCGACTATGACGAGCTGGGGTCTCGTCACATTCAATGCCGTCGCCGCCATCTTGCTGCACCCCACACCTTGTATGCTACCTCGCATGCGTCGAAGTGTTATTGAGCATGCACAGCTTTTCACCGCATACAGACGACACGGCAGGAAACACGACGAGAAAATAGAGAGCAGGGTTCTCTATTTTCCCGTCTGGATTTCCGGCTGTTTTCCTGACGGGAAAACTGCTAGGGAGCATACACACGGCCGGGATTCCCGGCCAAATGCTCTCCTGGCAGTTTTCCTGCCGGGAAAAAACGCTTGTGTGTACAAGGCTAGAGTGTTTCCTCCTGAGAAAACCGGTCGTCTGTATGCGGTGAAAAAACACGCATGCTCGATAACACTTCGATGCATGCGCGGTAGCATACAAGGTTAGTGTGGGGTGTAGCAAGATGGCGGAGACGGCATCCAATGTGACAAGACACCAGCTTGTCGTAGTCGATGACGTCACCGAGTTCTTGGCGGTTCTTTTGAGTGGCCGTCTGTATACACGGCTTTGCAAGGCAAGCTTGCCAGGAATCCCGTCAGGAAAAACAACGTTTTTTTTCCTGACGGGATTCCCAGCCATGTGTACACAGGGCTTTACTAGTTTTTTTTCCGCCAAGTTTTCAGTGTTTAGCCTCGTACACACGATCGGATTTCCAACGGACAAATCCGTGGAATTTTGTGCGAAGGAGCGTTGGTGGTGAACTTGGCAGAGCTTTCTTGCCGAGTATACCGTGCGTGTGTACGAGGCTTTCAGGTGTCTCGTCAAGAAAACTGCCTAAAATCTCGACGAGCGCATTCTTTTGAATGGAGTGTCTATGCAAGAGATTCTTGCCAAGAATCTCGTCAGGAAATACAGGGCTTGATAAAGGAGACACAAATTATTTCCTTACTATGTGTTTCTGAAAATAAATCCTCAGCGGTACACGTTTTATGAAGTTCATATAAACAGGCCATTATCAGACTTGTGCCTTTCATAAGGAACGTAAATGAGAATCATAAAACATTCTGTTGCATGTGAACATTCTACATGTAGACTCTTTCCTCTTGTTGTTTGGGGTAACTCTTCAACACAGCGAGTAAATATTTTAGAGCAGAAACTCATGAAAAATGGATCACATCTCACTATTTTTCTGTCTTGGTGATGTTTGCTGCTCTTGACTTGGGTTCTTGAAATTGAATATTTGCAATAAAAAAAAAAAAAAAATGGTACCCATTGCTTCATAGAGAGGAATCTCGCAGGATGCTCAAGATACGGCGATCTGCAGATCGTTATAATAGTCACAAGGTTGAAGTCATTCAGATGGATCGCAGATGTCAGTTGGCACTTTGTATAACGCCACACAAATCTTGAACCAAAGCCTCGTACACACGATCGGTCCATCCGATGAGAACGGTCTGAAGGACCGTTGTCATCGGTTAACCGATGAAGCTGACTGATGGTCCGTCGCACCTACACACCATCGGTTAAATAACCAATTGTGTCAGAATGCGGTGACGTAAACACAACGACGTGCTGAAAAAAATTAAGTTCAATGCTTCCACGCATGCATCGACTTGATTCTGAGCATGCGTGGATTTTTAACCGATGGTCGTGCCTACTAACGATCGGTTTTGACCTATCGGTTAGGAATCCATCGGTTAAATTTAAAGCAAGTTGGCTTTTTTTAAACCGATGGTTAAATAACCTATGGGGCCCACACACGATCGGTTTTGATCGATGAAAACGGTCCATCAGACCGTTGTCCTCTGGTTAACCGATCGTGTGTACGAGGCCTTATAGAGCAGGGGTAGGCAACCTGTGGCACTCCAGCTGTTGCAGTCAGAACTACAATTGTAACGGCCAAACTGCCAACACCACCATGCCTCTGGGAGATATTGTAACTGCTAACCTTGCAATGCCTCATGGGAAATGTAGTTCCACATTATCTGGAGTGCCACAGGTTGCCTACCCATGTTATAGAGCGTGGGTGCTCAACCCCTCCAGCTGTTGCATAACTACAATTCCCATCATGCCTACAATTCCCATCATGCCTATGGTAGTCATGCTTGTCACTGTAATACCGCGTACACACGATCGGTATTTCCGATGAAAAAAGTCTGATGGACTTTTTTCATCAGAAATCCTGATCGTGTGTGGTTGCCATCGGTGTTTAGAAATAGAACATGTTTTATTTTTTTCCGATGGAAAAAAAAAACGATCGGAAATTCCAATCGTCTGTGTGCAACTCCGATGGAGAAAAAACCCACGCATGCTCAGAATCAAGTCAACGCATGCTCGGAAGCATTGAACTTCATTTTTTCTCGGCTCGTCGTAGTGTTTTACGTCACCGCGTTTTGGACGGTCGTAATTTGGTCTGACAGTGTGTATGCAAGACTGATGGAAGTCAGCTTCATCGGAAAATTCCATCGGATTTTATTCCACAGGAAATTACGATTGTGTTTACCCGGCATAAGCCTCGCAATGCCTATTGGTTCTGAAACAACTGAAGGGCCCACGGATTGAGCACACATGGTATAGGGCAGGGGTCTCCATACTTTTCAAGCAAAGGGCCAGTTTTTTGTCTTTCAGACTTCAGGGGGGCCGTATTTTGACCAGTGGGGGTAGAAAATGCCCCAAGGGCCGAGCATCAGTGAGAATAAACACAGCCCCAGTGTTAGTGGGCAGTAGGAGGAGGAATAGTGCTCCATCATTGCTATTAGTGGAAGAAATAGTGCCGCATTGTTGGTGTCATTATGAGGAATAGTGCCTCATATCGTTGGGAGCATTACTGCCCCAAGGGCCGGATGAAGGCTAGCAAAGGGCCACATCCGGCCCTCAGGCCGCAGTTTGGAGACCCCTGGTATAGGGTATGGGTTGTATACCTAAAATCAAAATTGTAACATATTGCAGCATTGGTTTCCTTATTTAGTCTTTTTGGTCCTGCCTAGCTTTCTTTTACCAACTACTAAACCCTTCCCACTCTCAGATCTCTACAACATAAAGGCTAATTATTCTGTAGTCCAAAATAAGAACAAGGAGGTCTCTTTGAGATGACACAGGAGATGTGCAGAAGACACAGAACGGCCCTGAACGTCTGAAAAAATCTAACGTTTTCTTGCACTTATTAAACATATGTAACTAAATGCTTTCAATTGTATTTTTAACAGAAAGAGAGCAAATACAAGAAGTTCATTATTAGGGTTCATATCTTTTTAAATTATGATCATATTAACCACTTCAGCCCCGGAGGATTTGGCTGCCAAATGACCAGGCCACTTTTTGCGATTCAGTACTGCGTCGCTTTAACTGACAATTGCGCAGTCATGCGATGTGGCTCCCAAACATATCTACATATCTAAGGAAAAACAAAAAAACTGCGCTAATAATAACACTAAAACACACACTATAGGCAGCAGCTGGCGTGCGATACACAAATGACATAAACAAAAAGCCGTGCCATATCTACGTGCTATAGAAAAAAATTCAGCGTCAATTTTGGAAAAAAAAATCAATATTTTTTACTCTTTGCTATAATAAATATCCCCACAAAATATATAAAAAAAATATTTTTTTCCTCAGTTTAGGCCGATACGTATTCTTCTACATATTTTTGGTAAAAAAATTGCAATAAGTGTTTATTGATTGGTTTGCGCAAAAGTTATAGCGTCTACAAAATAGGAGATAGTTTTATGGCATTTTTATTAACCATTTTTTTTTTTAACTAGTAATGGCGGCGATCAGTGATTTTTATCGTGACTGTGACATTATTGTGGACACATCGGACACTTTTGACGCTATTTTGGGACCATTCACATTTATACAGCGATCAGTGCTATGAAAATGCACGGATTACTGTATAAATGTGACTGGCAGGGAAGGGGTTAACCACTAGGGGGCTAGGAAGGCGTTAAGTGTGTCCTAGGGAGTGATTCTAACTGTGTGGGGGCTGAGCTTACTGTGACACGACAGTGATCGCTGCTCCCAATGAGAGGGAACAGACTATCAGTGTCCTGAAAATGCACTGATTACTGTATAAATGTGACTGGCAGGGAAGGGGTTAACCACTAGGGGGGCTAGGAAGGGGTTAAGCGTGTCCTAGGGAGTGATTCCAACTGTGTGGGGGCTGGGCTTACTGCGACACGACAGTGATCGCTGCTCCCAATGAGAGGGAGCAGACGATCAGTGTCCTGTCACTAGGCAGAACAGGGAGATGCCTTGTTTACACAGGCACCCCCCCCCTTCTGATGCTCTGTGACACCGGTGGCACAGTCACGGATCTCGCTGCAGGGGCGCATGCGCACCCACAACACAGCAAATTTACAGGGACGTACCTGTACGCCCATTTTCCTGTCCCTGCCATTCTGCCGATGTAAAAGTGCATGCGTGGTTAAAGGTCAAATGGCTGGATTGCCCAAACTGCTCGTCCCTCACATAACAAAATGGCTGCCTTTGAGACATTTCAGGAAGCCTATTCCTCCTGCCTTTCCTCTTTCTCTGTCTTTCAGTGATGTGGAAGGTGTGCAGTAACAAAGCCGTAAAATCTAAATTGTTTACAATGCTTTTAAATAAGCAGCTCCTGCTCTTCCCTATATGACTTTAGTTGTGAGATATTAAATATGGATGAGGCCTGACTATCAATAATACATGTCAGTTAATAAATGTAGCAGAAAGTCTTCAGAAATTCCACTTTATATTAGATTTGTTTTATTGTGGACACCTTTGGGGCTTCGACAGTGCAGTAGATTGTTGCAGAGGTCTATTTAAAGGCATTGTGATGTTGTGTAATCTTAAAGGATGTCTACACTTCTAAATGATTGTTTGCTGAGGCCACCATAATCCTTAAAGAAAACTTATGTACTGACTATGGAAACAACAATCATTGCGCTGATGCAAACCATTGGACTTGTTTAAGATAAGAGTGTACAGCCATGGCCAAAAGTTTTGAGAATGACACAAATACTAATTTTCACAAAGTCTGCTGCCTCAGTTTTTGAGATGGGAAATTGCATATACCGTATTTATCGCGGTATAACGCGCTCCCGCGTATACCGCGCACCCCTAAAGTGGCCCCCAATCCTGTGGAAAAAAAGTTTTTTAGTTTTTTTGTACTTACGGTTTTGGTGTCTTGTGCGGCGTCCATCGGCGGCCTCGTCGGGTCCGGCGTCCTTCTGCGGCTTCGGGTGTCCTCTTCGGTGGGTCCGGCGTCCTTCTGCGGCGGGTCCGGCATCCTTCTGCGGTGGGTCCGGTGTGCTCTTCGGCAGGTCCGGCGTCCTTCTGCGGCGTCCTCGCGTCCTTCCCGCCACGAGTTTGAATACTGCGCCGGCATATACCGAGCGCAGTACACTCGTGAATCTTCGGGCAGGCTCGGCAACTGTCGCGCTGACGTCCTGTACGTACAGGACGTCAGTGCGAGAGGCGCCGAGACTGCCCGAAGATTCACGAGTGTACTGCGCTCGGTATATGCCGGCGCAGTATTCAAACTCGTGGCAGGAAAGCGGGTATCGGCGTATATCGCGCACCCACGATTTTGTGGGTAAATCAGGGCAAAATAGTGCGCGGTATACGCCGATAAATACAGTACTCCAGAATGTTATGAAGAGTGATCAGACGAATTGCAATTAATTGCAAAGTTCCTCTTTGCCATGAGAATTAACTTAATCCCATAAAAAAAAATTCCACTGCATTTGAGAAGAATGCTTCAGTGTGCCCAAGAAAGTCCAACATGTGCCAGGACCGTCTCCTAAAGAGGATTCAGCTGCGGGATCGGAGTGCCACCAGTGCAGAGCTTGCTCAGGAATGGCAGCAGGCAGGTGTGAGCGCATCTGCACGCACAGCGAGGAGAAGACTTTTGGAAGATGGCCTGGTGTCAAGAAGGGCAGCAAAGAAGCCACTTCTCTCCAAAAAAAACATCAGGGACAGATTGATCTTCTGCAGAAAATATGGTGAATGGATTGCTGAGGACTGGGGCAAAGTCATATTCTCCGATGAAGCCTCTTTCCGATTGTTTGGGGCATCAGGAAAAAGGCTTGTCCGGAGAAGAAAAGGTGAGCGCTACCATCAGTCCTGTGTCATGCCAACAGTAAAGCATCCTGAGACCATTCATGTGTGGGGTTGCTTCTCATCCAAGGGAGTGGGGGGCTCACTCACAATTTTTCCCAAAAACACAGCCATGAATAAAGAATGGTACCAAAACACCCTCCAACAGCAACTTCTTCCAACAATCCAACAACAGTTTGGTGAAGAACAATGCATTTTCCAGCACGATGGAGCACCGTGCCATAAGGCAAAAGTGATAACTAAGTGGCTCGGGGACCAAAACGTTGACATTTTGGGTTCATGGCCTGGAAACTCCCCAGATCTTAATCCCATTGAGAACTTGTGGTCAATCCTCAAGAGGCGGGTGGACAAACAAAAACCCACTAATTCTGACAAACTCCAAGAAGTGATTATGAAAGAATGGGTTGCTATCAGTCAGGAATTGGCCCAGAAGTTGATTGAGAGCATGCCCAGTCGAATTGCAGAGGTCCTGAAAAAGAAGGGCCAATACTGCAAAAATGTCATGTAAGCCTTTGAAACGTCTGAAGTGCGTGTACTTATATTTCACTACATGGCAGTTTAGCAGCAAACTTTGTGAAAACTAATATTTGTGTCATTCTCAAAAATTTTGGCCACAACTGTACTACTCAAATCTTTTCCTCCTGGGGGTTGTTCCAGGGCCTTGCACACTGCCATCCTGGGAACATGCAGAAAATCCGAGGTGCGTGTAGAGTTGCCCTCTTTTGGTTTACAGAAAGCACACCTTAGCAATAGCTGGGTGTGGTCCAATACAGAGGCGTATCTAGTAAAAATAGCGCCTATGGCAAGCACTGAAACTTGTGCCCCTGGCGAAACATTTGAAACCCATCTTTCAGATAACCTTAACAAAAAAAACAGCTAACAAAACTAGTGATATTTATCATCCCCTTGTGATACCTTGGGTAGTGACATATCCTCTTTATGGAGACATCTAGGGTTTATTAGACCCCTGATCCCTCCTTTGCCCCCCTCCAAGGTCAGGTAAATGCAGAACCAATACTGGAAGTGATGAAATCTCCATCACTTAAGGCCTCAGTTTTCACAGAGGAGAGGGAGAAACTGATGTTCCTCCTTCTTCTTTGTGCGCTGCCAATCCGACCAGATGGAATGGGAGAGCCTGGGAGAACAGAGGAGGGCTGAGGCTGAACGCAGCAGAGATAGCGCTGCCATTGTCCATTAGCAAAGGTGCTGAAAAGGAGACCCTGCTATGCTCAGGAGAAGAAACCCTCAGACCCTGGTAAGTGCCTCAACAGCTCCCCCTTCATATGGTGCCAATGGCACTTGCCATGGCTGCCATACCCTAGATATGCCACTGACTATGGCACAGTTGCTTCACATTCATAGATGCTGATGACTTCCTCGCAACTAGGGTTGAACTAAATTGAGTCTCTTGATTCAATACATTTGCAGAAAATTAAAAGATTTTGATAACATTTTGACATTAATACAAAATGTATTGGAGTCAATAAGGAAAGGCGAAGGGAAGGTGATATTGAATAGTGCAAAGGGCTTTAAATTAATTTTCAGGATTACAGAAACTACTTTAAACCATTCTGGACCTATTTTCATACCGAAAAACAGGCTCTAATTAGCCTCATTATTATTATTTGTTTTATTCCACACCAAAGGGACAGTGAAAAGGGTTAAAAGTGACAGCGCACAAATAACAATCAAAACACAAATAAGGACAAAAAAAAATCCAAAGGTCTATAAATAAAATAAACCTGATGACCTTAAATATAATCTCCAAAAATGCACCTTCTAAAAATAAAAAAATCAGAAAGTAATTTTGTGGCAAAATATATCTCTCTTCACATCACATTTTTTTTCTTACGTGTTAATGACGCATTTTCCCATCTTTGTTGGTGCTAAATACGCCCCAATCTATTGTTATCTGAGCTTTGTTTTGAAGATTGTTTATTGTTTTGCTATTTTACTGAGAAAGGTCACCGACAACCAAAAAAAACTACTGAGATGACAAGTACAGATCCTGCTTCTGTACACAACACAACGTGAAAACCTGACGCAGCAGATGGAGCCGCCATATCGCGGACATGCAGAGGGTGCTGTGGGAGGAGTGTGAATGAGCACAGCTGCTGACTCTGTAAGTAATAACTTAATACAATTCCATTAATTGGGATTCTGCTCTGTGACGAAATCCAACTGGAAGCACCCTTAAAGGCCCCCTCTCACGTTTACAGTATCTCACAAAAGTGAGTACACCCCTCACATTTGTGTAACTATTTTATTATATCTTTTCACGTGACAACACTGAAGAAATTACACGTTGCTACAATGTAAAGTAGTGAGTGTACAGCTTGTATAACAGTGTCAATTCGCTGTCCCCCAAAATAACTCAACACACAGCCATTCATGTCTAAACTGCTGGCAACAGAAGTGAGCACACCCCTAAGTGAAAATGTCCAAACTGGGCCCAATTAGCCATTTTCCCTCCCCGGTGTCATGTGACTCGTTAGTGTTACAAGGTCTCAGGTGTGAATGGCGAGCAGGTGTGTTAAATTTGGTGTTATCGCTCTCACTCTCTCATACTGGTCACTGGAAGTTCAACATGGCACCTTCTGGCAAAGAACTCTCTGAGGATCTGAAAAAATAATTGTTCTCTACATAAAGATGGCCTAGGCTATAAGAAGATTGCCAAGACCCTGAAACTGAGCTGCAGCACGGTGGCCAAGACCATGCAGCGGTCTAACAGGACAGGTTCCAGAACAGGCCTCGCCATGGTCCACCAAAGACGTTAAGTGTACGTGCTCAGCGTCATATACAGAGGCTGTCTTTTTGGAAATAGACGTATGATTGCTGCCAGCATTGCTACAGAGGTTGAAGGGGTGGGGGGTCAGCCTGTCAGTGCTCAGACCATACGTCGCACGCTGCATCAAATTGGTCTGCATGGCTGCCGTCCCAGGAGGAAACCTCTTCTAAAGATCATGCCCAAGAAATCCCGCAAACAGTTTGCCGAAGACAAGCAGACTAAGGACATGGATTACTGGAATCATGTCCTGTGGTCTGATGAGACCAAGATAAACTTATTTGGTTCAGATGGTGTCAAGCGTGTGTGGCGGCAACCAAGTGAGGAGGACAAAGACGAGGTTGTCTTGGCTACAGTCAAACATGGTGGTGGGAGTGTCATGGTCTGGGCCTGCATGAGTGCTGTCGCCACTGGAGATCTACAGTTCATTGAGGGAACCATGGAAAAACCATGAAACCAAAGGAATAATAAAATATTTACAAAAATGTGAGGGGTGTACTCACTTTTGTGAGCTACTGTATATGTTGCCATAAAATTTGTGTTTTATTGCTAGCTACTAGAACACACAATAAAGCATGGTACTGTACCTCAATGCAGTAGCTGCCAACACACCTGTGCTACAGCCCACCACAACACTTTTTGCATTGCCTGCATTGTATTACAATTGCAGTTTTGCATGTGTTACGCTGCACTGCAACTTAGTCCAAAATAAATGGGCTTGTTTAAAGAGTAACTCCACTTTTGTTGAGAAAGCAATATTCCCCTCTGGGTGATCTATGTACATTACAAGGATTTAAAAAAAACTTTGTTGCAGATTCCTACCTTTTATTATTCAGAAGAAATCCCTGTGTGTCTGTCTGTGTCCATGTGGGAAAGTGAGTCTAATGGGAGTGATTTCAAAATGATCAACTGGCTGCTGCACCTACAGGGCACTCATGAGGAAAGCTGCTGTGCCTGCATCCCTTTAGACGTGATTTTCTATTGAAAGTATCTCACCAAAAATGAAATATTTGTTCCAGAGGATGCCAAAAATCTGATTTGTATCTTAGTGCAGACTTCTGGGAAAATTGGTGAGCCAATCACACAAGCAGGAAATTAAGGGCCAAATCCTCAGCCAGGCGGCGTAACTTAACTTTTTCCATTTAAGTTACACCGCCGCAAATTTCCCAAGTTAGTGCCCGATCCACAAAGCACTTACCTTGGAATTTGCAGCGGTGTAACTTAAATTCCGCGGGCGCAAGGCGTTCCTCTTCAAATGGGGGCGATTCCCATTTAAATGAGGTACTGCGCATGCTCGTGACGTCATTTTCCCGACGTGCATAGCGCGAAATTACGTTACGCCGAGCTTTGTGGATCGCGACGGGTCAATAAAGTTGTGTCAGGGAAAAAAAAAGATACGGCGGGAAAAAAAAATTAAAAAAAAAAAAAAAAAAATTGCGTCGCTGGACAGAAGGGTCTGCTTTTACATGGTGTACTAACTTTACACTTTGTAAAAGCAGCCCTAATTTTGCGTTTGCAAACTAAAACTTACGGAGAAAAAACAAAGCTGAAAAGCTTTGTGGTAAGTGCTAATTTGCATACCCGAGGCGGCATTTCGACATTGGAAACTGATTCTGTGGATCAGTTCCATAGTTAGAAACAGGGATACGACGGTGTAACAGTAGATACGCCGTCGTATCTCTTTTGAGGATTTGGCCCAATGTTTCTGAGGGGAGTTCTCTATACATTCTGTGTACGGAACACCTCCAGGTAGTCATAGTGCATTTCATTTTCGAAAAATTACAGAGCTGCAGATTGAAAAGTAAAGGTAGTTTTTAAAAACATTCAATTACAATATGGCTTGTGTCACAATTGTATATGGTATATTATTTTTTCTTTATTTGCATTTTTTTCCCCACGAAGGTGGAATTACTCTTTAAAGCATATATAAGTGGAGTTGGTCTTTAACTGGTTGCCGACCAGCCACCACAGTTCTACGGCAGCAGGTCGGCTCTGCTGGGCGAGATCACGTAGCTATATGTCATCTCGTCGAGCAGCCAATAGGGGCGCGCACCCCCGCTCACCCCTGACGCCGACGCGCGTCCCCGGCGGGCGCGATCACCGCTGGGCACCCGCGTTTGCTCGTTACAGAGCGGGGACCGGGAGCTGTGTGTGTAAACACACAGCTCCTGGTCTTGTCAGGGAGAGAAATGCCTGATTGTCTGTTCATACAATGTATGAACAGCGATCAGTCATTTCCCCAAGTCAGTCCCACCCCCCTTCAGTTAGAACACACCCAGGGAACATACTTAACCCCTTCCCCACCCCCTAGTGTTAACCCCTTCCCTGCCAGTGTCATTTTTATAGTAATCAATGCATTTTTATAGCACTGATCGCTATAAAAATGCCAATGGTCCCAAAAATTTGTCAAAAGTGTCCGCCATAATGTCGCAGTACCGATAAAAATCGCTGATCGCCGCCATTACTAGTAAAAAAAAAAATATTAATAAAAATGCCATAAAAATACCCCCTACTTTGTAAACGCTATAACTTTTGCGCAAACCAATCAATAAACGCTTATTGCGATTTTTTTTTTACGAAAAATATGTAGAAGAATACGTATCGGCCTAAACTGAGGAAAAAACATTTTTTATATATATATTTGGGAGATATTTATTATAGCAAAAAGTTACAAATATGATTTTTTTTCAAAATTGTCGCTCTATTTTTGTTTATAGCGCAAAAACTAAAAATCGCAGAGGTGATCAAATACCTCCAAAAGAAAGCTCTATTTGTGGGGAAAAAGGACGCCAATTTTGTTTGGGTATCACGTCGCACGACCGCGCAATTGTCAGTTAAAGCGACGCAGTGCCAAATCGCAAAAAGTGGCCTGGTCTTTGACCAGCAATATGGTCCGGGGCTGAAGTGGTTAAAGCAGATGCAGATGCTTCCGCATTACTGGCTGTGATTAACAGCAGCGGGAGCCAATGGCTCCTGAATCTTAGCCAATCAGGAGAGAGATCCCCGGGAGATCCTCAGGTCTTGTGCACATCGCTGGATCGAGATCGGGCTTAAGTAAGTATAATGCCCTGTTCACACGATCGGTTCGTCTGATGAAAACTAACCAATGGATTTTTTCATCAGATATCCGATGAAGTTGACTTTCATCAGTCTTGCCTACACACCATCGGTTAGAAATCCAATCGTGTCCAACACGGTGACGTAAAACACGACGACGTGCAGAGAAAAATTAAGTTCAATGCTTCCGAGCATGCGTCGACTTGATTCTGAGCATGCGTTGATTTTTAACCGATGGATTTCCCCACAGACGATTGTTTTTTTTCTATTGGTTTTCTAACCATACGAAAAATTTAAAACAGGTTCTATTTTTTTTCACCGATGGGAAAAAAACTGATGGGGCCCTGTACACACGATCGGTTCGTCTGATGAAAACGGTCCATCGCTCCGTTTTCATCAGACAAACCGATCGTGTGTACAGGGCATTAGGGAAGGGTTGGGGGGGGGGAGCACTTTAACTCTCTGATCTCTATAATTTCATTCTGTAGTCCAAGGTAAGAACTAGGAAGGCTCTTTGAGAGACCATGGGAAGTGTACAGAGGACACGGGACAGCTCTGAATTTCCGACAAGGTCAACAGATATTTTTTGCTGCAGCATCTGCTCACTAACACAGAGAGCTGGAGCTGCAGGATCATATGACCAGAAAAAGAGCAGATTAAAAAAAATAGGTAAGTACACACATCTTTTTACACAGGGCATCCAGAATAGGTAGGAGGAGGGAACCTTTTAATAGTTATGTACACTTTAAGGTGTAAATCCAGCCATAACTTTTTCTTTTTATAGTTTTGTGGGAAAGGTTAGAATGTCTGTCAGGTTCTTACTGCTATCTTGGAAAAAGGTAGAAAGATTTCCCCTCACTTCCTGTCTGGTGAAACTGTTGTCAGCAGAAGAGGAAGTGAAGGAAAATCTCCCTAATGGAGCCCTGGATAACAGTCAAACCTAGAGCTTAATTCCTTCTCCATTCTATCCAAAGAATAAAAGAACTAGTTTGGGCTGGATATACACTGTAGGGCAGTGTCATGGACCTTGGAATGCAGAAGTGTTCCTCCTTGAAATCTGTTACACAGTGGGGGGTCTTCTTCCCTGTCTTAAAGCTCCAGACGGCTCCATTGTTCTGTGTCTGGCTATTGTGTACATTGATTGCCCCCTGGGGCTTCTGTCTCATTACACATAACAGTCCTTCTAATCAAGCTATCGGACCAATCCCTGCTGACTCATTTTTAAGTCCTCATTTGCATGGCTAAGGAGGACCTGAAGGAGAACTCCATGTACTTTACAATTGACCAATAGGAAAGCGGTTGGTTGGGGGCGGGATGTTCCAAATTCTGTATAAAAGTGTGTTGGTTACTTCCAATAAAGGTCTTCCTGTTTGAACTTACATACAGCCTGCCTGGTGTTTGTTCTAATGGATTCCGAACGGCACATAGCTGTAGTTCGGATCCCGGAGCCTTAGATGACCAAACCATCAGACGTTGCGATCTGCAAGCTGACTCAATAGTAGCAGAGGAGTGTCGAGAGAGCGGAAGCGAGGGAGCAAGGGTTTTGTTACATTGGTTGGCAGCGGTGGGATTTGCTCTCCAGTTACTGGGGCACTCCAAACCACCACAATGAATGACCAGCTATGCAGCATGCAGGAGAGCCACGCTGAAAGACTTTCTTAAGAGCCGTGAAGAGACCGGTGGGACAAAGAACAAGGCCACCCTGGTCAGTGAGCTAGCCGAGATGGATCAGAGGGATATACACTGTAGGGCAGCATCCCTCAATGTGCAAAACCACTGGTGTTAAGCAGACCTTCAACCAATGTGTCCAAAACAGTACCAGTTATCAAAGATGAATAATGATGTTTTCCATATACAGTATGTACCACAAAGTTAAAAAAGCTCCAAGTATGTCCCCCCCCCCCACCAGTACAATTGGATCCTTAAAGCGGTCCTCCACCCTAAAGTGGAGTCCCGCTGATCGGAACCCTCCCCCCCTCCGGTGTCACATTTGACACCTTTCAGGGGGGAGGGGGGTGCAGACACCTGTCTAAAGACAGGTATTTGCACCCACTTCCGGCCACACGCTACGGGCGAAAGACGGGCATTCCGTCACATCCCGTCTGTCGCCCGTTGTGTGCTGGGAACACTCGGCTCCCAGCACACAGCGTGTGAGCCAATCGGCGGGCGCAGCGCGACTCGCGCATGCGCCGTAGGGAACCGGGCAGTGAAGCCGCAGCGCTTCACTTCCTGGTTCCCTCACCGTGGATGGAGGGGGGAGCAGCAGGGTGACGAGCGATCGGCTCATCCTCTGCTGCGATCACCGCTGGACTCCAGGACAGGTAAGTGTCCTTATATTAAAAGTCAGCAGCTGCAGTATTTGTAGCTGCTAGCTTTTAATATATTGTTTTAGTGGCACATCCGCTTTAAATGTCCTCTCATTTATATTCAGAATAATCTCATTAATGAGTGAAATGCTGGTTTATACAAGGGAATTCCATGTTAGATCTTCACTTACCATCCGACACCTCGGCAGAGATGTGAAATGGATTTCACGTGAGTTAGGTGCTAATCTCTTTAAATAAACCACCATCTCAGCTTACCTTTTACACATGGGGGAGATGTCACTTCTTTCCGTTAATGGAAATAATATCACACCACCATATCCTAAAGGAACATGATTCATTTCTGTGGGCTGGTGATACTGTACCGTAATCCACACGGGTGATTGGGATATTACATAAAAACTGCAGATAGATAGATAGATGGCCTTTGTTTGGGTGGGGGGGGGGGGGGTTCGAACAAATAACCTTTCACAGACAGGATATTGCACTAAACCTGTAGGCAAATAGGAGAGCCAGAACCTTTGCTAAGTGGAAGAGTGGGATTGATAATAAAAGTTGGCAGTGCCACCACCCAGGACTCAGGAGTGAGTGAGAAACTTATATAGCGCAAAACATGTGCGAACTGAATCGTCTCTGGACCTCTGTGACCAGAGGGGATTACCTTCCTGGGAAAATAACCAGTAATCTAATACCAGTACTTCAGAGCTGAGGAACTACTGCAACCAGCATATAACATTAACCAAACGTATATAGATGCAGGCCAGTACGGAAATAATAAGAACTTTATATAAGAAGAGAATAATAACAGTACATACATTCAAACAGGGCCGTCTTAATAGCATCATGGGCCCCTAGGCAAATTAATGCTCTGGGGCCCCTACAATGGAGACAGTGCAGGTAAACAGACATCAAGTAGGTAGAAGGCAGACAAGCGGAGCTTCCTGCTTTGGGTGGAGCTCCGCATTCACTACATGAACAATCATTCTGTACAGCAAATAAACAGTGGGGAAATACTACATACATAAAGTACCAAAGCTGTGCATATACTATAATATATCTGCTAGATTGATACCTCCCCAGCACTCTGACCCCTCTACACCCCAGATATCCCCCCAGCACTCTGACCCCTCTACACCCCAGATATCCCCCTAGCACTCTGACCCCTCTACATCCCAGATATCCCCCCAGCACGCTGACCCCTCTACATCCCAGATATCCCCCTAGCACTCTGACCCCTCTACACCCCAGATATCCCCCCAGCACTCTGACCCCTCTACACCCCAGATATCCCACCAGCACTCTGACCCCTCTACATCCCAGATATCCCCCCAGCACGCTGACCCCTCTACATCCCAGATATCCCCCTAGCACTCTGACCCCTCTACACCCCAGATATCCCCCCAGCACTCTGACCCCTCTACACCCCAGATATCCCCCTAGCACTCTGACCCCTCTACACCCCAGATATCCCCCCAGCACTCTGACCCCTCTACATCCCAGATATCCCCCTAGCACTCTGACCCCTCTACACCCCAGATATCTCCCCAGCACTCTGACCCCTCTACACCCCAGATATCCCCCTAGCACTCTGACCCCTCTACATCCCAGATATCCCCCAGCACGCTGACCCCTCTACATCCCAGATATCCCCCTAGCACTCTGACCCCTCTACTACCCAGATATCCCCCCAGCACTCTGACCCCTCTACACCCCAGATATCCCCCTAGCACTCTGACCCCTCTACATCTCAGATATCCCCCCAGGAATCTGACCCCTCTACACCCTAGATATTCCTCCCAGCACTGTAACCATATACCATAAGATACCCCTTGTATTGTGAACCCATTACTACACATACTGTAACAGCTATCTTGTATAGTGCATGTGAGACCGTCACCAGTTTTTAAATGAATACTAAGGTGTCTGTCGAATGTTCAAAGAAGATTCGACGGAGCAGCTAAACTGTACGACGCCGCAATCGTACATTTCTGGTCTTTGCCCATAGGCTATAGAAAAATTCTAATGTTGGTTGACTAGTAATAATAATTAATAAATATAATTATTACTAGTCATACAACATTAGAATTCTACTATAGCTTGTAGGCGGAACATTCGTCCGTAAATGTACGATTCGCTGTACAGTTTCGCTGCTCCGTCAAATCTTCTTTTAACATTTGACAGACACCATAAGTATTCAATGGCAGATTCAACCTTAATTCATTCTGATTTTCGGACGAATGCAATTTCTAATTGTAGCGCTTGTGTACTTTTCAGTACAGGTGCTATGTTAAATCTAGTAGGATGAGAGAGTTATTGTCTTTCATCGG
Source organism: Rana temporaria (assembly GCF_905171775.1). Taxonomy (NCBI): domain Eukaryota; kingdom Metazoa; phylum Chordata; class Amphibia; order Anura; family Ranidae; genus Rana; species Rana temporaria. Next base: position 34,406,602 of record NC_053495.1, on the reverse strand, counting down.
GGTTTGATCTGTTTAAATTTTGGCTGTCTCCAGCCCTGAACTGTCCTGTGAGTTATTCTGTGCTCCGGAGATGTAGTTCCATCTCTGGATGGCAGGTGGCGCCAGAGGGGTCCAGGCGGAGCCGCTCTTCCCCAGCAGCCAATTAGAGGAGCGTTTCCCTCGTGGGGCATGCTGGGGAGGGGTATTTCTTTGGCGGAGGCCATTGCTCAGGGTTCTTCGTGGGTTTCTGGTTCCAGGTGCGGCATCCACCTTTAGGGTGTGCGCACATCACGGGCCCCGGCGATATGGCCTACCAGGCCGGGGTGCACATGCTACGCGGAGTTCCTGACTCTGGGGCCTCATGGCTCAGAGCAACTGAAGCTACAATGGGGCCCCAGTGACTTACTGGTTCCCCACACTTTGAGAGAAAGATCCCAAGCTGGCTGTGCTGTTCGGTGGGGAGTCGGTCTGAGGTGAGCCCGGAGGCAGGTGATCCAATAGGGCTTGGACAAACCATCGGGGATCTGGGTGACCGAATACTGGCAGGTTGTATGATGCAAACCGTCAGTCGGTGGCCCCCAAATTATTGACTGGGAGGATTCGCTCTACTTTCATGTTCCTGAGTACTGGGCCTGTGGCAGAGACCCTTTACTAACCTAAAATCTAATAGAGCCAAGTCGGTGGCAGAGACTTGTTCCTTCTCAGTGGTTTCGAGTGATGCCCTGGCTGCCAGGTCTGTGAGAGGGACCTGTCCAGGGGCACTATACCCACTCCGGCTGGAATGGCGACGAAACATAGCATAATAATTGGAGTCAGGACTGCTTCTTCTATCCATAGTCTGAATCTGCAAAGTTCATTCTTTTTCACCAATCTACTCTATCTATCTCGAGTTGACTGTCGTGTTGGACCAGAAATAAAAGCATTGAAAACGTCAACCAACTGTCTGGACATTCCGTCACTGCTCTCATCATCACCATCAACCCTAGACACATCACAGAGGTAACATAATTATGCCGTCCCAAATCTAACCAGCAGCTCCTCCGGGGGTAGCGCTACATAATGAAAAACAAAATAAATAAAAACGAATTTCAGGAGTAACAAAATAAATTTATTTTTCAGACGAAAACGAAATTCCGAAACAAAATATTTCAGTGTGCACATGTCTAGTTGGTATGTCCTGGTGTGCTGTTTCTGAGTATGTTATGTTTGTATTTTTTTTTCTTTGGTAAAATTAATAAAGAAAAAAAAAGAAAAAGATAAAGAAATCCTCTGAAGGTTGAACATCCAGACTTGTCTCTAATGTCTTTAACAAAAAAAAAATTGTGGCCTAAATGATTGCCCATCTCACACTGCCCTTAGATGAGCCATTTAATTCAGAAATATGAGCGTAATTATAAAGTCAAAAGGCTTTCTCTACAAGCTACCTGTGCGGAATGCATAGGACCTTCTTAATTACCGCAGTCTACCGACATCACATCTATCCCGCTCACCCTTACCAGACAGGAATTATCTTTGTTTTGTAATCTAAACACAGACTGTCTGCAAAGGGTTGAAGGTGACCCTTCCACAATGAGCCACCATTACCCCGTAGAATTTACAAGTCCCTTTTCTGTAAATGATGTTCATAAGCTGCATTTTGTCACCACTTAGGAGCTGAGCACGTATTAAAACTGCATATGTCAACTGTTATCGACATCAAATTGCTTTCACCGTGCCTGCAGCCCCTTGGCTTTATTCGGCTTCTTCTCCCAAGAAAGTGTCCTGTCACTGGTGATTTTTCCGAGCCAGGAATCGTGGGCGATGACACAGTATGGCTGGAGATCAACAATCTCAGTTCATTGTCTCTCCTACGTGCAGCAGAGTGAAGTGTCTGTGTTCTTGTTATAATCTGGGTGACCGGTCACAAAGGAACTGCAGCTCCCAGAAAGTTCTACAAACAAGAATGTAGCAGCAACAACTTTTGATAAAACGTATGCCGCGTACACACGACCATTTTTAATGGTCTAGAAAAAAACATGTTTTTTTTCAACCCGATTATTGCTAAGCCTGCCTTGTCTACATACGATCGTTTAAAAAAAAAATGCTCTAGCAAAGCGTGGTGACGTACAACACGTACGACGGCACTATAAAGGGGAAGTTCCATTCGGATGGCGCCACCCTTGGGGCTGATTTTGCTGATTTCGTGTTAGTAAAAGTTTGGTGAGAGACGATTCGCGCATTTCAGTCTGTTACAGCGTGATGAATGCGCTATCTCCATTACAAACGCTATTTTTACCAGAACAAGCACTCCCATCTCATAACTTGCTTGTGAGCATGTGCGTTATTTTCACGTCGTTAAAGCCTACACACGACCATTTTTTACGAAGTTAAAAACGACAACGTGAAAAACAACGTGAAAATTTAGAGCATGTTCTAAATTTTTTATGCCCATTTTAACGTTGCAAAAAATGCTATGGAGCCCACACACGATCGTTTTTAATGACATTACATTTTTTTTTTCATTTTTCACATCGCGAAAAATGGTCGTGTGTACGCGGCATTATTGTAAGCCTTGAAAAGTCATCCTGTGCTTTCATATACTGTAACTACTCTTCATTTCCCCGCTGCTGCATTCACCCATGGGAGCAACAAGAAGAAACCCTTTGTAAGTTCTAAGTGGAATCTTGGCGCTTACTCAGTGTTGAGGAACCTCTTCTTGCCCTCATGTGACAGTACAGTTGGCAAAATTTTGTTTAACCACTTCATCTTCGGAAGATTTGCCAGGCAATTTTTGGCAATACAGCACTGCTTTACTTTAACTGACAATTGCGCGGTCGTGCAAAGCTGTACCCAAATAAAATGTAAGTCCTTTTTTCCCCCACAAATAGAGCTTTCTTTTGGTGGTACAGTAAAACCTTGGATTGCGAGCATAATTCGTTCCAGAAACATGCTTGTAATTCAAAGCACTTGTATATCAAAGCAAATTTCCCCATAAGAAATAATGGAAACTCAAATGATTCGTTCCACAACCATTTATTCATAAGTCCTTCAGTTTATAGTTCATATAAAAAGATTATAGCAATGTGATAAGTTGTGTAACCATAAAATGTCCATCCACAAATGGAAGCCTCCACAAGGGGATTAGAAGCAAAATCCAGCAGGAGCTACAGAGTATAAAAGAGAAGAGAGGCGCCCCTAAGGCCGCGTACACACGGTTGGTCAAAACCGATGGAAACGGACTGAAGGACCTTTTCATCAGTCCAAACCGACCGTGTGTGAGCCCCATCGGTCAGTTGTCCTTCGGTCCAAAAATGTTAGAACTTGCTTTAAAATTCAATCGATGGATGCCTAACCGATAGGTCAAAACCGATGGTTAGTACGCAAAAGCATTGGTTAAAAACCTGCGCATGCTCAGAATCAAGTCGAAGCATGCTTGGAAGCATTGAACTTAATTTTTCTCTGCATGTTGTTGTGTTTTACGTCACCGCGTTGGACTCGATCGTTTTTTTAACTGATGGTGTGTAGGCACATCAGACCGTCAGTCAGCTTCATCGGTTAACCGATGAGAACGGTCCTTCGGACCGTTCTCATCGGATGGACTGATCGTGTGTACAGGGCTTCAGTGTTGCAATATGATGCTAAATGTTGTACATCCATTAATTGTAACCATATTGCTACACTTGGAGGCGCCTCTCTTCTCTTTTTTACTCAGTTGTGACATGACGCTACTTGTATATCAAGACATTGCTTGTATATCAAGTCAAAATGTATTAAAAAAAATGTGTTTGTCTTTCAAAACGCTCTCAAACCAAAGTTTAACTGTATTTAATCACCTCTGCAGTTTAAATATTTTACGCTATACACATGTAGCACTACCCCCGAAGGAGCTGCTGATTTGATTGGGGTGGCACGTTACCTCTATCTTCCCGCCGTCTAGGGTACTGGAAGAGAGCTGCAATAAAGTCAATGGGGTGGATTCAGGTAGGGGCGCGCAAAACTGTGGCGGCGTAACGTATGACATTTACGTTACGCCGCCGCAAGTTCTATGGGCAAGTGCTTGATTCACACAGCACTTGCCTGTAAAGTTGCGGCGGCATAGAGTAAAAGGGGCCGGCGTAAGCACGCGTAATTCAAATGATCCCGTAGGGGGCGTGGATCATTTAAATTAGGCACGTTCCCGCGCCGAACGTACTGCGCATGCACTGTCCCTAAAATTTCCCGACGTGCATTGCGGTAAATGACGTCGCAAGGACGTCATTGGCTTCGACGTGAACGTAAATGACGTCCAGCGCCATTCACTGATGACTTACGCAAACGACGTAAAATTTGAAAATCGCGACGCTGGAACGACGGCCATACTTACCATTGGCTGCGCCTCCTAATAGCAGGAGCAGAAACCGACTTACGCAAACAACGTAAAAAACTACCGCCGGGCGCACGTACGTTTGTGAATCGGCGTAAGTATGCAATTTGCATACTCTACGCTGACAACTATGGAAGCGCCACCTAGCGGCCAGCCTTAGAATGCACCCTAAGATACGACGGCGTAAGAGACTTATGCCAGTCGTATCTTATGCTACAGTCGGCGTATCTAGCTTTCTGAATACAGAAAGTAGATACGCCGGCGCAACTTAGCAATTACGCGGCGTATCTATGGATACGCCGGCGTAATTGCTCTCTGAATCTACCCCACTGTCCACAGGTGTCTTTTCTGTGCCTTTATTACCCAACGGGGTAAAATAGTAAATAGTAGAAAGGGTGAAGGGATAGGAGGGGCTGCATGGCTAGGGGCAGATAGATTCCAGGAAGTATATTCTATAAATCATCTGCTCTTACGCAAGATGGTGGTGACTGAAAATGCTAAGGGAGGGGGTTTCAAAGTGATATCTCAACAAACATGGAGACATAGATGGATGGATGAGTTTGCTTTGAATATTGAAAATGTATTAAATAGCGTTTTCAGTTTTTGGTGCTCAGATACAGTTTAGTTCCACCTTAAAGCGGTAGTAAAACGCAGTAAAAGTATGCATCCAAGATTAGACAAAGGAGACATCTGAGTAAATGCCCCACAATATACTCGGGCTGTTTTGTTTTAGATTGTTTTGCCCCGTGTTTTTCTTTTTTTATTGTTTTTGTGTTTTGATAAAAAAAAAAGGTTTTACATATGATGTGATGCTTTGTACCTGGTCCTATATTTTATGTTTAATACAAATGTTGATGGTTGACAACTATGCTTTCCAAATCTATATTGTACAATCACTTTATTGTCTTCTTTGTCAATAAGAAAAAGTTTTGATTAAAAAAAAAAGTCTCAGGCAGTTTTTGCTTACCTGAAAACGAAGCCCTCCAGCGTCGCGCTGTCACTGTCAGTGCTGGGAGGGCATCCATCTTCACCCAAACTTCCTTCCGGGTTTGCGACCTCTGGCTACATGAATGGGCAGGGGCGCGTTCACGTCACTTCCATGCATGCGCTCAGGAGCCGCCGATTATGGCACAGGCTCTGACGGTCCGGCACAGTATGCCAGGTTTAGGAGATATCGCAGTACCTACAGGTACTGTAAGCCTTTTTACAAGCTTTCCTGTAGGTAAAAGATGAAAAAGTGGGTTTACTACCACTTTAAGAGAGGTAAACCCCCATTTAAGCCCTGACTCCCGAGTGTAAGTGTGCAAGGTCAATGCTACTTACAGGGGTGGACTGACAACTCATGGGGCCCCCGGGCAATAGGAGATTATGGGGCCCCCAGGCAATAGATTATGGGGCCACACAGTATACACACACACACAGTATACATACACACAGAATACACACACTGAAAAGGTAATGGAGAGGTATAATCTTGGGATTTAAAAAAAAAACACTGTCCCTGGTTTTACCGAGTCTGGCAACCCTGATGGGGCCCCCTAGTGGCATGGGGCCCTCGACAATGCCCGAGAGCGCAAATGGTCAGTCTGCCCCTGGCTACCTACCACTATCAGACTGCATTATCAAAGGATTGTTATGTGTGAGACCTTTGTACGACCTATACAATATGCTGATAACATGATTGTCTTCCAGTCAGTAACCAGCACAATCACTCATGTACTGATTCTTTGCTGACTGAGTCTAGTTATTTTATTATTTTTCTGCAAATTGATTGCCAACAACTTGGCTGTGTAATGACACCTCATCCTGTGCAGTGAAGCCGGTCATAACAATTCTCCAGTTGTCTGTGCATTTAAGCCCCAGTGAAGTGGCTGGCAATCAAACTAGTAGCAGTGGTAGAAGCTATGGTCTACTGTATGCATGGCACAGATACCCCCCTTCTGTACAAAACAGCCATTTGGCACTTAAATTCAGACTTGAACAGCTGAATAAATAATTAAAAATCTAGAAAGATCTCTGACCTCCAGTTCACTTAAGCAGCACATCTTGGTCAAAGACACGCCCCCAGCCTGCTAATTGGACAATTAAGGAGCGGCGGCACATTGAAGTCATCCTTGTATACTCTGTTCTTTTTGCTCTGATTTTCCCTGCTGTGTGCTTGTTTCTTTATCACTTAATCAAAGTACTGATCCCAGAGACAGTCAGGTAAGTAATGTTTTCAGAAGCAGGTCAGCAATAGCAGCCCACTTGTTTTTCTCTCTCTACAGGTGTACTTTAATAATTGCCTGACTGTCAGCCGTTGAAGGCCACAAATTGAAAATTGAGGTCTGCCAGGGCTGCTGGAGCAGTGGATACAACAGTAGTGAATAGAAGAAGAGTTAAATAATGGGAATAAGAGGTGACCTTTGTAAGCTCCCCGGTTTGGGGGGGGGCAGTAAAAACATGAGGCTGAGCTGCTTTTTTGATATCCTGCCCCCACTGTTCTCTCTTAAGCTGCAATGGTTATGGACAGGGATGCACACATGCTGCTGCATGAACCTTTAATTCATGGCTGCAGAAAGAGTTAATCCCCTGCCCCCTACGAGTTTGGCGGCAGCAGCATCTGCAGTTCGTCACCTGTGCAAGTGAATGGGACTGCGCCACAACTGCATGCAATGCACATGGTTGTGGTGCCATGGTGCAGGCTTTTAGGGGTTAAAACAGGTGGTGGGGTGCATAGGCTTCCCAAACGAATCCTCCTCAACCCCCTGCCCTTTTTCGTCTCCTTTGCTCTGCTCCTCCATCCCTCATCACTCCCCTTTTCCTCTCCGGACTCCCTGTCCACCACTCTGTTCTTCTTTCCCTTTTTTTGCCTCCTGCTTTAATTGCAATCCCCACCTCTTTTTTTATTTGTATTTGTTTTATTAATTAATTTATTTATTTTACTTTTTTCTTTTTCTTTTGGTTATTCCATTTTTGACGGACACGCCCGCTCCCTTTCCTTACCTTAGCCCCTGAGCATAGGTGTGCGCAGCCTATAGCATTAGGGTGTGCACACCAAAGCTCAAACACACACGCGTGTGTAATATACCATATATGGCAGTGGGCAAGTCAGTAGGGCTTTGCCAGCAGGGCAGAGATCGGTGTCAGTAGTTTTTCTTTATTTGTATTATTATTATTATTATTTTTTTACAATTTTATTTTTATTTATTTTTTTTATATTATTATTATTATTTTTTTAGGAGCCCTGTTTGGGGGCTTTGGTGAAATATCAGTGGCCTAAACAGACCCCTGATGTCTAACTTTTGAGACAGAGAAAGGGACTGAGGACAGAGATTCCTCAGTCCCTTTCTCTGCAGCCAGGCAGCAGGGGGAATCTGCATAGTACAGGGTGATTAGGGTGTGCCCAGGCACACCTTACACCCTATGTGCGCACGCCTATGCCCCTGAGTCTTGTGGCTCAGGCATTATGCATTGGCTAATGCTAGTGTACACAAGCCCTTTTGGATTGTCCCAGTCCCAATGTCACTGCCACATTTTTTGGACAGCTTGGTAACTGTGGTATAAAATATCAATAAATACATTTTCAATAAAAAAGTAAATACAGTAAAACCTTGGTTTGAGAGTAACTTGGTTTGAGAGCGTTTTGCAAGACAAGTAACATTTTTTAATAAATTTTGACTTGATATACAAGTAGCGTCTTGTCACAACTGAGTATAAAATAGAAGAGAGGTGCAGAAGTGTAGCAATATGGTTACATTGAAAGTAGGTACAACATTTAGCAACATATTGCTACACATATTGCGCCTCTCTTCTCTTTTATACTCTGTAGCTCCTGCTGGTTTTACCTTCTCATTACTTTGTGGAGGCTGCCATTTGTGGATGGGCATTTTATGGTTACACAACCCATCACATTGCTATAATCTTTTTATATGGACTATAAACTGAAGTACTTATGAATAAATGGTTGTGGAACAAATCATTTGAGTTTCCATTATTTGTTATGGGGAGATTCGCTTTGATATACAAGTGCTCCTAGCACTGCTTGCCCAAAAAAAATCTAAACAATGCTTCCTGAAGTAGAAGATTCTAAATACTTACCTCTCAAGCATTCTGAGAGTAGTCCCTTCCCATGCACTGTCACTACAATACTCCATAGAATCGATCATAGGAGCCATTGGGAGGAACCATGGAGTGCAGTAGGTGACGCAGTCATTCAACTTAGTGTGGATTGCCGTAGACTTTGCCGGAGTCTTTAGCCTTTGAATTCTGTGAAGTTTGGATACGTAACCCACTGGGAAGGTAAGTATTTATAATCTTCTTTTGCATGGAACAATTCTTAACATTTTTGGGAAAAGCAACAGAATCATTTTAACTGCATGCAGGTATCAGAATACAATATTTTTGGCTTTGGTGGTAATGTAATATGCCCCAGTGTGCAGAAATCTAAAACAACTATTATAAAATAATAATGATGGGCCAGATTCACGTAGAATCGCGGCGGCGTAACGTATCCTAGATACGTTACACCGTCGCAATTTTTCATCGCAAGTGCCTGATTCACCAAGCACTTGCGATGAAAACTACGCCGGCGGCCTCCGGCGCAAGGCGGGTCAATTTAAATGGGCGTGTGCCATTTAAATTAGGCACGCTCCCGCGTCGGACCTACTGCGCATGCTCCGTTTCTTAACTCCCGCCGTGCTTTGCGCACCGTGACGTAATTTTTTTGAACGGCGCCGCGCGTAGCGTACTTCCGTATTCCTGGACGGCTTACACAAACGACGTTAAATTTTGAATTTCGACGCGGGAACGACGGCCATACTTTAGACAGCAATACGCTTGCTGACTAAAGTTAGGGCAGCAAAAAAAACGACTAACTTTGAGACGGGAAACTAGACTAGCGGCGACGTAGCGAACGCGAAAAACCGTCGTGGATCCGCCGTAACTCCTAATTCGCATACGCGATGCTGGTTTACGACGCAAACTCCCCCCAGCGGCGGCCGCGGTACTGCATCCTAAGATCCGACAGTGTAAAACAATTACACCTGTTGGATCTTAGGAATATCTATGCGTAACTGATTCTATGAATCAGGCACATAGATAGAAACAGAGATACGACGGCGTATCAGGAGAAACGCCGTCGTATCTTATTTGTGAATCTGGCCCGATGTAACTATAATAAAATTTAAAATAAATATTTTCTATTAAAACATCAATTGTGCAATTACTGTCAGAATCTCTTTCCTAACTAAAAAATATATAGGTCTAAATATTTCAATGTTCTTAATACCGAGTATTGCATTGCCTGCAGCGGGTAAGAGGTGATCTCCTGCCAGCAATCGCAGTGCCAGGGAAGGACTGCCAGTGTATCAGATTAAAACGGATTAAAACAGGCTGCAGTAATGTCTTTAGGAAAAGTCACATCTGCCAGTTTTATTGTCCAATATTTAACTTTTCCCAAACAATTGGCACAGAGAGGTGCAGTCATTTCAGTGTAAAACTGACTAAATTCTACAATGTAGAAATTTCAAGAAAGAAACTCAAGCCAGCAAATCCATCCAATGACCTCACTAAGCCTAATGGAATAACTGAACTTTTTCCACAGTTGCTCCTCGCAGTTTGCTCCTCGCAGTTTATGCTCCTCGCAGTTTTGTATGCTCCTCGCAGTTTTTCCAACGGGAAAACTACCCAAAAACCGCCGGACAAAAAAAGAGAACCTGCTCTCTTTTTTCCCGCCGGGAACCCCGGTGGACTTTTTCCCGACAGTTTTCTTACGGGAAAAACTGCGATGGAGCATACACATGGTCGGGATTCCCGACCAAAGCTCTCATCGGGGTTTCCCCAACGGGAAAACCTCTCTTGTGTACGGGGGAAAAGTTACCGAGTAGGTTCTTGGTTCCCCCCTGGGATTTCCGACGGGTCTTTTCCTGACGGGAATCCCGCTCGTGTGTACGAGGCATTATACTTGCCTGTCCACAATACCACCAGATCTGGTTACCAGTGGCAGTGGTCTTCACAATGTATATCTGGTAGGAACAGGTAGAATACCTAAAGTTAAAATGTATGTAGAGCCAATTACTAAAATATCTTAGAAGCATGTCATTTTTTTAATATATTTAAATCTAATGCCACGTACACACGGTCGTTTTTTCTGCATTAAAAAAAACTTAATTTTTCAGCATGTCCAAAAAACTAAGGGCCATATTCTTAGATATCTCCGGCGGCGTAACGTATGTCCTTTACGTTACTCTGCCGCAAGTTTAACTGGCAAGTGCCTGATTCCCAAACCACTTACCTGTAAACTTGCGGCGGCGTAGTGTAAAGTCCACCCGCGCAAGCACTCCTAATTCAAATGATCCTGGTAGGGGGAGTGGATCATTTAAATTAGGCGCGCTCCCGCGCCGATCGTAATGCGCATGCTCTGTCGGGTAAATTACCCGACGTGCTTTGCGCTAAATGACGTCTCACGGACGTCATTTGTTTTGACGGTAACGTAAATGGCGTCCATCGCCATTCACGGACGACTTACGCAAACTACGTTAAATTTTCAAATTTTGACGCGGGAACGACTGCCATACTTAACATTGAGTACGCCACCTAGGGGGCATCTTTATGTTTACGCCGCGTATCGCTTTCGGAAACGACGTAAAATCACTACGACGGGCAAGCGTACGTTAGAGAATCGGCGTGACTAGTCATTTGCATATTCTACGCTGACCGCAAGGAAACGCCACCTAGCGGTCAGCGTAGATATTGCAGCCTAAGATACAACCGCGCAGGCCATCGTATTTTAGGCATGTTTAAGTGTATCTCAGTTTGAAAATACACTTAAACATAGGACGGCCTTAGAATCTGACTTACGTCGGCGTATCTGCTGATACGCCGGCGTAAATTCTTTAAGAATATGGCCCTAAGTTTTTCCAACTTCATCATTAAAAACGATGTTGCTCACACACCATCATTTTAGAAAAATGAAGAACAAAGCGCGATGATGTACACCACGTACGACGGCACGCTAAAAGGGAAGTTCTATTCACCTTTGGGCTGCTTTTAGCTGACTCCCACACACGATCATTTTTTACAACTCGAAAAGCGTCATTTTAAAAAACGACATAATGCAAAATGCAGCATGTTCGAATTTTTTTTTTGTTGTTTTTCAGAAGCCAAAAAACTATGTGAAGCCCACACACGATGATTTTAAATGACGTTTTTAAAAATGTCATTTTTTTTTCATGCCGATAAACGACCGTGTGTACGCGGCATAAGGCTTTTTGTTAAAATCCCGACTTGTAATTCTGCCTCTTATAGGGTGACAACACTCTGCCCATGTCTCCCGGTTGTGCTCTTACATTGTCACCCTGTCAGGTGGGCTTCTGATGAAGCCGTTCTAATGCACATTATGGAAGCATGGTCCACTAATGTCATCCACCCTCATAAAAACCATGAGAAGTATCTGAAAACCACATGCAGTAGACAAACTTTAATGGAAAGTCAGCACTTCGGTAGGTATCAGCAAGCCGTTTTTCTTTATTAGGCATAGTGTATACAGACATAAAAAATCAATACTGTAACGTAAGAATGCTTTCAAATACAGTAAAACCTTGGTTTGAGAGTAACTTGTTTTGAGAGCGTTTTGCAAGACAAGCAAAATGTTTTAATAAATTTTGACTTGATATACAAGCGTTGCTTTGATATACAAGTAGCGTCATGTCACAACTGAGTATAAAACAGAACAGAGGTGCCTTTAAGTGTAGTAATATGGTTACATTTAATGAAAGTACAATGTTTTTAACTCACATGGTTGATGATTAAAACAGACACATCTAAGTATGAAGGCATCCGGGGTAAAGCTGCCCACATAGACCGTCCTCCGCACCACCATCGACGTCATCCCTTCCACGCTGCGCTCCTCGAGCGGTTCTAATCTCGCTCCATTATTTCTTATGGGGAAATTTGCTTTGATATACAAGTGCTTTGGATTACAAGCATGTTTCCTGGAACTAATTATGCTCGCACTCCAAGATTTTACTGTATATACAGTATTTCACAAAAGTGAGTACAACCCCTCGCGTTTTTGTAAATATTTTATTATATCTTTTCATGTGACAACACTGGAGAAATTTCACTTTGCTACAAAGAAGCTGAGAGTAAAAGTAATGGACCGGCCAAGTATGTCTCCAGACTTAAACCCTATTGATCATCTGTGGGGCATCCTCAAACAGAAGGTGGAGGAGCGCAAAGTCTCTAACATCCACAAGCTCTGTGATGTCATCATGGAGGAGTGGAAGAGGACTCCAGGGGCAACCTGTGAAGCTCTGGTGAACTCCATGCCCAAGAGGGTTAAGTGCTGGAATATAATGGTGGCCACACAAAATATTGACACTTTGGTCCCAATTTGGACATTTTCACTTAGGGGTGTACTCACTTTTGTTGCCAGCAGTTTAGACATTAATGGCTGTGTGTTGAGTTATTTTGAGGGGACAGCAAATTTACACTGTTATACAAGCTGTACACTCACTACCTTACATTGTAGCAAAGTGTAATTTCTTCAGTGTTGTCACATGAAAAGATATAATAAAATATTTACAAAAATGTGAGGGGTGTACTCACTTTTGTGAGATTCTCTCTCTCTCTCTTTTTTTTTTTAATTTTTGTTTATTTTTATCAATTTACAAAATGCAATGTGAGCAAAGAGAAGAAAAATCTAAATCCAATCAATATTTGGTGTTACTACCCTTTGGCTTTAAACAGCATCAGTTCTTCTACACTTGCACACAGTTTGTGAAGGAACTTGGTAGGTAGGTTGTTACAAACATCTTGGAAAACTAACCACAGTTCTTATGTGGATGAAAGCTGCCTCAAATCCTTCTGTCTCTTCATGTAATCCCAAAACAGACTTGATGATGTTGAGATCAGGGCTATGTGGGGGCCAAACCATTACTTCCAGAACTCCTTGTTCTTCTTTACGCTAAGGATAGTTCCTAATAACATTGGCTGTATGCTTGGGGTCATTGTTCTGCTGCAGAATACATTTGAACCAATCACACACCTCCCTGATGGTATGGCAACATGGATAAATATCTGTCTGTATTTCTCAACTTCGAGGACACCATTGATCCAGACCAAATCTCCATTTGGAGAAATGCAGCCCCAAACTTGCAAGGAACCTCCACCATTCTTCAATGTTGACTGCAGACACTCATTATTGTCTCCTAAGAGTCGGTTCACACCGCTGCACGACTTCAGGGGCGACTCTGCAAGTCGTCCTGAGGACGACTTCAGAGGCGATTAGCAAAACGACTTCTGTATAGAAGTCAATGCAAGTCGCCCCGAGTCGCCCCCGAAGTCGTGCAAGAACCTTTTTCTAAGTCGGAGCGACTTGCGTCGCTCCTATTAGAACGGTTCCATTGCATTGAGCGGGACGCGACTCGTCAGTCGCCCCAGTGTGAACCGACTCTAATTCCTTTTAGTAAAGCTCCTCCTATCATTCCTGATTAAAACTTTCCTGCTTGTGGCCAGTTTTACACTGCTGTATGATCTGTAATATCTTATAGTAAAGTCCCAACTTGTGCTCTTTGATTTTTATTAAATTAAGGCATAGCCTTGTTATACTAAATTGTCCATCTGCTGGCCAACTTTACCCACTGCTAGGTCATCTGTGGTCTCCGAATTTATTTATTTTAGGTACTTATATACCGCCATCTATTTACGTATTGCTTTACACATATATATTGTACATTCACATTATGTCCCTCATTAAAAAAATGCCCTGCTGCTGCCCAATTTGATCCTGCTGTATCATTTGCAGCCTCTTAATTCTTAATGAGAACTTGATAGAAATTGGTCAGCAGCAGGACCGTTTTGCATCAGTGAGAACAAGAACACGTGCACACAAGTGTTGAGCTCTCTGGGTTGATAGTTGTTTGTTTTTCTTTTTCTTTTTCTCTGTTTGCCAGTTTTCTTTTAGAGTACAGGAGTCACATTTGACCATATGATGCACAGGTTTGGTGACATATGTTCTGCACTGTAAATTGTACTATTTCTGCATAGTCTATATTTATACTGCATGTAACCCAAATATCTGTGTATTTATTTTCTTCTGACAACAATAAATAAGATATTTTTTATGATTAAGAGAACAAGATCAGACATAGCAAACTATTGGCCAATTCCTATCCTCCGCTCAAAGCAGGTCGATTACCTTTTTTTAAAAACTGAAATCAGATTGGGGTGCTACTGCTGTATGTAAGTCACTGTATAATGAATGTCCATGGAAATCACAATGTTCTGTAACACCACATACAGCTTGAACACATTCCCAAACATGTTATTTAAAAAGGATCGGTGTAATTTCAATGGTTCTATTCAGGCCCGGATTTACTCCCTTTGCCGTCCCATGTTCCCCAACCCGTGCCCATCATTTCCGCTTCACCGTGCCCATCATTTCCGCCTCACCACCATTGCAGCCTTACCGTGTCGTCATTGCAGCCTCCCTCACCATCATTGCTGCCTTACTGTGGCCTCATTACAGCCCCCCTTACCTTCATTGCAGCCTTACCGTGCCGTCATTGCAGCCTCCCTCACCATCATTGCTGCCTTACTGTGGCCTCATTACAGCCCCCATTACCATCATTGCACCCTTACTGTGCCAAACAATGTAGCCTCACCAGTCAGTGTGTGCATTACGCACATCGGGCATCTCCTGCTCCCGCTGTGTCACGGAGCTCACTGTGAAAAGTTTGGGCGCGCTGTGATAAAAGTCCTGCCCTCCTCCTAGACCAGCTTGTGTGATAGACAGAACACTGCCTATATCACGCGAGCTGGTCTAGGAGGAGGGCGGGACTTTTATCACAGCGCGCCCAAACTTTTCACAGTGAGCTCCGTGACACAGCAGTCTCCCACTGTGTGTTACAACCGGCGCTGCCCCTGCACCCACTGCCGCCCTGAGGCCTGGCCTCGTGGCCTTGTCAGGAATCCGGCCCTGTTTTTTTTGTTATTATTATTTTTATTATACAAGATTTATATAGCACATCGCCTTACAATATAAAGGGAGACAATACAGCAACAATACAATCAAATCCAAGAGGGCCCTGCTCCTGCAGCTTGCAATCTAAAAGGAAGAGGCTGTTGGAACAAAAGGCAATAACTGTGAAGGATGAGCTGATGGGAGAAATAAAATATTTAGTTATTAGCTGAAGGCAGGAAAGGCTTCCCTGAAGAGATGTGTCTTCATGGATCACATAAAAGTGGACAGAGTAGAAGATAGCCAGACATATTGGGGTAGTGAGTTCCACAGGATGGGAGAGGCTCAGGAGAAGTCTTGGAGATGAGCATGGGAGGAGGAGATAATAGAGCTAGAGAGCAGGGGGTCTTGGGAGGAGCAGAGAGGACAGCTTGGGTTATATTTGGAGACAATATTGATGATGTAGCTCGGGGGCACAGTTGTAAATGGCTTTGAATGTTTGGCCGCGTACCCACGTTCGTTCCAAACCGATGAGAATGGACCGAGGTTCAGTTTCATCGGTCCAAACCGACGGTGTGTATAGCCCATCGGTCTGTTGTCCTTCGGTCCAAAATGTTAAAACATGCTTCAAAATCGAACCGATGGCCCGCTGCCCGATCAGTCCAAACCGATGGTTAGTACAGAAAGCATCGGTTCAAAACCCGCGCATGCTCAGAATCAAGTCGACGCATGCTTGGAAGCATTGAACTTCGTTCTATTCAGCACGTCGTGTGTTTGACGTCACCACGTTCTGACCCGATCGGTTTTTGGAACGATGGTGTGTACGCACATCAGACCATCAGGCCACTTCAGCAGTGAACCGATGGAAATGGCCCGTTGGATCATTCTCATCGGTTTGGAACGACCGTGTATACGCGGCCTTTGTGTTAGTGTTTTGAATTTTATTAGTTGGGCAATGGGAAGCCAGTGGAGAGATTGGCAGAGAAGGGTGGTGGACACTGATTCATTGGTAAGGTGAATGAGTCTGGTAGCAGAATTCATGATAGACTGAAGAGGGGAGAGGTAGGTCAATAAGGAGTGAGTCACAATAGTCAAGATGAGAGATAACAAGATAGTGAATAAGTTGCTTAGTCGTTTCAATGATTAAGGAGATGTTACAGAGGTGAAGTGTGCCAGATTTGGACAGCGATTGGATTTGGGGCTGAAAGCACAGGTCAGAGTCCAGGGTAACACCTAGGACCCTGGCATGATGGGAGGGACTGGTGGTTGTATTATTGATCTTGATGTGGAAGTCAGGGGAGGGGGCACAGGCAGGAAGAAATATTATGATCTCAGTTTTAGAAAGATTGAGTTTGAGGAAGTGGAGTGATGTCCATGCTGATTTTATTGGTTGAACTAGATGGACTTGTGTCCTTTTTCAACCTGACTAACTATGTAACTATGATATGTTTTGCTTTTAAATGTCCTTATTTCTTCTGAGAAATCCTCACTTCCTGTTCTTCTCTCTGTAACTACACACCATAATGCAAGGCTTTCTTCCTGGTGTGGAAAAAGCCTCTTGAGGGGGGAGGGGGCGAGCAGGAGTGTCAGGACGCCCACTAACACACAGCTCCTTTCTCTATCTGCAAAGTATAGAGTGTCCTGACCCTCCTGCTCGCCCCCTCCCCCCTCAAGAGGCTTTTCTCTACACCAGGGAGAAAGTGTGGCATTACTGTGTGGAGTTACAGACAGAAGAACAGGAAGTGAGGATTTCTCAGAAGAAATAAGGACATTTAAAAGCAAAATGGAAGGATAAGGTAAGTGAAGGAGGACTGCACTAAGGTAAAGGAAGCTATTTAGGGAAAATGTACCTTTACAACCCCTTTAAAGGGAAAACAGAAAAATGTAAAATGCAAATAAATAAATAAAACTTTGTCTGTAGTTTTTGCACTGTGGGGCAGATCCACAAAGGAAGTACGCCGGCGTATCTACTGATACGCTGGCGTACTTTCAAATTTCCCGCTTCGTATCTTTGTTTTGAATCCTCAAAACAAGACACGACGGCATCTGGGTTAGATCCGACAGGCGTACGTCTTCGTACGCCTGCGGATCTTAGATGCAATACTTCGGCGTCCGCTGGGTGGCGTTCCCGTCGTAATCCGCGTCAAGTATGCAAATTAGCTATTTCCGACGATCCACGAACGTACGAGCGGCCATCGCATTCTTTTACGTCGTCTCTAGTCGGCTTTTTTCGGCGCATAGTTAAAGCTGCTATTTGGTGGCGTACGCAATGTTAAGTATGGCCGTCGTTCCCGCGTATAATTAAAAAAAAAAAATTGTTTGCGTAAGTCGTCTGTGAATCGGGATGGACGTAATTTATGTCCACATCAAAACAATGACGTCCTTGCGACTTCATTTAGCGCAATGCATGGCGGGAAATTTAGGGACGGCACATGCGCAGTTCGTTCGGCGCGGGGATGCGCTTCATTTAAATGAAACACGCCCCCTACTCGCCGCATTTGAATTGCGCGACATTATGACACGAGAGATAGACTACGCCGCCGTAACTTACGGCGCAAATTCTTTCTGGATTCGAAGCAAACAAAAGTAAGTTACGGCGGCGTAGCGTATCTCGGATACGCTGCGCCGGGGCAGATCTTTGTGGATCTGCCCCTGTATTTTTAATAATATATATTAAATCAATTTATGTCAAGGCAACATTATATAAACATTGCAGAAAAAAAATGATCCCTCAGTCATCCTTCAATATAAACCTGCAGAATTCCTCAATGGTGCCAGAAATTATATATTAGATCAAAAACAGGTTCACAGCGCTGTATTTATTGGGCTGTCTATTTGATTTGCTGGAAAGGCCCAAAATGAAAAGACAGGGTGAAAAAAAAAAATTTAAGAAAGTGTGAAATCATCCGAAGACAAGAAGTGATTTGGACAGGAAATTTAGGAAAGAACGTCTTTAGAGAGGTGAGGCAGAGAGATTGGCTACAGGCGAGACATTCTGAGGAAACAGATGGAGGTTGAGCTCCTGAGGCAGAGAGCATTGGATGAAGAAAAAAAATAAAATCAGGTACAAGAAACATTAAAAGAACAAGAAAATGTTCACTTTTAGTGATTGATTCAGGAGTGCCAAGATAAATGCCAGGAAAAAAGAACATTCAGTACTGGTGCTTCATACTTCAAAAACATATTTACATTAATAAATCGGAAAATATCAAGACCAGGCAATTTCAAACAGCCTTTTTTTGTGTGCCTTGGGGGAATTCAGCATTTTCTTCTTATATATAGAAACTAGTATCATAGAAATAGTTGATTGTCCAGGCAGCCTTCTTGTGTGTTCAACCTACACAGTAAAGACAAATAAAGTCCAAGGACATCTGACCATCATACCTGTATGAGCTTGTTTGATATTCAATCCAAACCCATGAGCATTACCATGGAGTTGACACCCCTACTGCCCCTTTGTGGCTATAACAACTTATACTTTTCTAGGAAGGCTTTTCACAAGTATTTGGAGTGTTTCTATGGGAATTTGAACCCAATTAACCACTTAAGCCACGGACCATTTGGCTGGCCAAAGACCAGGCCACTTTTTGCGATCCGGCACTGCGTCGCTTTGACTGACAATTGCGCGGTCGTGCGACGTGGCTCCCAAACAAAATGGACGTCCCCACCTGTTGGCCACTGAGCCTACCATCAGTCTGAACTGCAAAGGTCAGCAAATGTGGGAAGGGGAATGTCCAGAGGTAACAGAGAAAGCATTACAGTTTGGAGTGTTAGCTCTCTATTTTCAGTGTACATAAAATCATAAGTAATGGCATTTTTTAAATAATGATTGTGCTGGGGTTTGTATATGTCCCTGAGATTTTGTTTTGTTTAACCACTTCCATACCGGGCCTATTTTGGCACTTCTCTCCTACATGCACAAATTATAATTTTTTTGTTAGAAAATTACTCAGAACCCCCAAACACTATATATGTTTTTTTAGCAGACACCCTAGGGAATAAAATGCAAGTTACAAATTTAGAGTTACAGAGGAGGTCTAGTGCTAGAATTGTTGCTGGCACTCTAACGCACGCGGCGATACCTCACATGTGTGGTTTGAACGGCGTTTACATATGTGGGCGGGACTTACGTGTGTGTTCGCTTCTGAGCGCGAGCTACCGGCGATAGGGGCGTTTAAATATTTTTTTTATAATTTTTTTTTTTTTCCTCAATTTCTTTTATTTTTACACTTTTTTTTATCACTTTTATTCCTATTACAAGTAATGTAAACATCCCTTGTAATAGGAATGGTTTGTGACAGGTACTCTTTATGGAGAGATGCAGGGTAAATAAGACCCCACATCTCTCCTCCAGGCTGTAAAGCATTAGATTGTGAAAAACATTCACCGATCTAATGCTTTCAGCCGCGATTGCGGCTGTGTTTACATTCCAGGACCCGGGCGTGACGTCATAACATCGCGCCCGGGCCTCTGACGATCATAGAGATGACTGGTGACCATCTGGTCACCAGTCTACTCTATGGTTTCCATCGGACGCCGGCGGATCGTCCCCTCCCGCCACCTATAAGAATGATCAAGCGGCAGAACTGCCGCTATGATCGTTCTTATGGTGCAGGTATTCGCCGGCTGAAGAGATGGATATCTGAATGATGCCTGTAGCTGCAGGTATCTTTGACCACTTCCATACAGGGCAGTTATACACCCATCCATACCAGGCCTATTCTGGCACTTCTCTCCTACATGTACAAATCATATTTTTTTGCTAGAAAATTACACAGAACCTCCAAACATT
Source organism: Rana temporaria (assembly GCF_905171775.1). NCBI lineage: Eukaryota > Metazoa > Chordata > Amphibia > Anura > Ranidae > Rana > Rana temporaria. Next base: position 34,386,547 of record NC_053495.1, on the reverse strand, counting down.
ATATATGTTTTTTTAGCAGACACCCTAGGGAATAAAACGACGGTCATTGAAACGTTTTATCTTGCACGCCATTTGCGCAATAATTTTTCAAACACCTTTTTTTTGGAAAAAAATTGTTTCATGAATTAAAAAAAATAACAAAACAGTAAAGTTAGCCCAATTTTTTTGTAAAATATGAAAGATGATGTTACACCGAGTAAATAGATACCTAACATGTCACGCTTTAAAATTGCGCACACTCATGGAATGGCGCCAAACTTCGGTACTTAAAAATCTCCATAGGCAACGCTTTGAATTTTTTTACAGGTTACCAGTTTAGATTTACAGAGGAGATCTAGTGCTAGAATTGTTGCTCGCACTCTAACGCACGCGGCGATACCTCACATATGTGGTTTTAACGGTGTTTACATATGTCGGCGGGACTTGCGTGTGCGTTCGCTTCTGCGCGCGAGCTACTGGGGACAGGGGCGTTAAAAAAAAAAATGTATTTCTTTTTTTTTTTTTTTACATATTTATTTATTTTTTTACACTTTTTTTTTTTATTTTATTTTTTTTATTATCACTTTTATTCCTATTACAAGGAATGTAAACATCCCTTGTAATAGGAATGTGTGTGACAGGTACTCTTTATGGAGAGATGCAGGGTCAATAAGACCCCACATCTCTCCTCCAGGCTGGAAAGCATGAAATCGGTGAAAAAAAATTCACCGATCTCATGCTTGTGGTTGCTTAGCAGCCGCAATTGCGGCTTTGTTTACTTACGGGGACCCGGGCGTGACGTCATCACATCGCGCCCGGGTCCTCCGACGGTCATAGAGATGACTGGTGACCATCTGGTCACCAGTCATCTCTATGCTTCCTGCCAGCGCCGGACGATTCGTTCTCCGGGCCCCCGATGGCACGTGAGAGCCCGGAGAAGCACCGGATGGTGGCGGGAGGGGGGGGATGTCCCCTCCCGCCGCCTGTAAGAACGATCTAGCGGCGGAATCGCCGCTACGATCGTTCTTACGTTGTGCAGAATCGCCGGCAGGAGAGAAGGATATCTGAATGATGCCTCTCGCTGCAGGCATCATTCAGATATCCACCCGGAAAGCCCAGGACGTCATATGACGTCCTCCTGGATCGAGGAGGGGTTCCTGCCGCCGTCATTTCACAATGACGCGGTAAGGAAGTGGTTAAGATATCCCCACTGAAAGTCCAGGACGTCATATGACGTCCTTGGGCTGGAAGTGGTTAACTATGCCCCTTTAAGCCCATCCCATTCTTACCCCATTGTGGTCCCATCCACAGTTTGTCTGGCACACTACAAGAGCCACATTACTACTCTACTTACTGTAGATAGATCCAGATAGATGGGGAGTGTCATCCAGCATGGTGGGATGCGGGTAGCAGCTACAGGCTAGCGGGTGCGGGGTCCGGACAGCAGCTCCAGACTAGCAGGGTCACGGGCAGCGGCTCCAGGCTAGCTGGTACGGGCAGCAGCTCCAGGGTGGCGGGCTTCCACTGTGGCTTCAGCAGCTTCCTTCCTGGCTCCACAACCGGCATCCAATAGGATCGCTTGGCCAATCGGGAAACAGGCCTCAAACCTGCTTCCTGATTGGCGGGGAGAAGATTTAGTGTGAAAATAGCGAAAATGTATTCACTATCATCACTCAACTGGGTGGGATCGGGACGCAGTGCTCTACACCCCAAGCCCACCCTTTTTTTGAAGCCTATTAGAGCATCTGGCTCTAATCATGTGCTTCAAACCCCCCCATCCCCGCCATAGGAATTGATGTGCCCGGCATCTTAAAAGGGACCAGGTGCTTGGATAGGGAGGGCGACGGTGGTGTTAGGGGGAGCAGCGCCGTGTACCAACAATGCACAGGGCGCCTCTGAACACATTTTTTTTTTTGTGAGATACTTCCAAAAGAAAATCACATCTAAAGGGATGCAGGCCCAGCAGCTTTCCTTAATAGTGTGCTGCAGGTGCTGATAATTATGAAACCACTCCCATTAAATTCACTTTCGCACATGGATATAGATAAACGCACCAGGATTTCTTCAGAATAACAAAAGGATCGGAATCTGCAACAAAGTTTGGTAAAATCCTTGTAATGTACATACAGTGGATATAAAAAGTCTACACACCCCGGTTAAAATGTCCGGTTTCTTCTTTTTTTTTTCAAATAATATTTTATTACGTTTCAGAAAGGGGGGCAAAGCCCAAAAAGTACAGCAATAATCATCATGTAAATGAGGTCACAGCCTCACAACTGTGTATCACATTGACTGGGAATGTACAGTATAACAAACATTTTGAATGCCAGGAGTCCTCCAAACTTTACATTCAGTAATCTTGTGATTACATATCTCTAGTGCTATATAGTACGTGGGTAAGATCACCATTTTCCATTGTCTTATACATCATAACAGTTACTTACTTAGAGAAAGAAAGAAAGAGATAAAGTGGAAGTGGGGGGGTGGGGGTTGAGAACTAGGGCCCAGATTCACAAAAGAGATACGACGGCCTATCTCCCGATACGCCGTCATATCTCTGTTTTAGGGTCTTCCTAACTATGCGGCTGATTCATAGAATCAGTTACGCATAGTTAGCCCTAAGATCCGACAGGTGTAATTGATCCACGACGGTTTTTCGCGTTCGCTACGTCGCTGCTAGTCTAGTTTCCCGTCGCAAAGTTAGTCGTCGTTTTAGGTGCCCTTACTTTACACAGCACACATATGTGCTGTATAAAGTATGGCCATCGTTCCCACGTCGAAATGTAAACATTTTTTGTTCTTGCGTAAGACGTCCGGGAATACGAAAGTACGCTACGCACGTCGCCGTTCGAAAAATGACGTCACTTCGCGCAAAGCACGGCGGGAAATTCAAAACGGAGCATGCGCAGTAGGTCCGGCGCAGGAGCGCGCCTAATTTAAATGGCACACGCCCCTTTGAACTACGCAGGCTTACGCCGGAGGCTGCCGGCGTAAGTTTTCTCGCAAGTGCTTTGTGAATCAGGCACTTGCGATGAAAACTTGCGCCGCCGCGTATCTACGTGAATCTGGCCCCAGGTTCCAGACAGCAGGCCTATTTGGGTGTTTGTGAAAGGCAAATGCTGGCCATACACTAAACAAAAAATCATCTGAACCCATTTTCGAAAAATGGACGTTCGGCCGTGAGTGCAAATGAAAGTAATGACCGATAAATCGTTCAGTGGACATAACGGCAGAAAATTTCCATACTTGTCCTCGGCTTGTCCTCGGCTCAAAAACGTCCCAACGATTATTGATTTTGTGCCCATTAACTGTTCGAAAAACGAACAAACTGTCTAAACTACCGAATTTCGGACAATTTTTCGTATAGTGTATGGCCAGCATAAGACTCATGACTCATGTCCCTTCGTCAGAGAATATATTCCAGAGACTCCAGGTTTTATTGTAGGTCTTGTGTCTGTCTTGTGCAGTCATAATCAAAATATCAGTTTCTATGCTGTAAAAAATTAAACAAAGATAAATAATTTCAGAACTTTTTCCACCTTTGATGTACCCTATAAACTGTACAACTGAATTGAAAAACAAACTGAAATCTTTTAGGATGGGGAAGTAAAAATAATAAAAAAAAATTTTTGGTTGCAACAGTAGCTGTGTTCAGAATTAAGCAATCACATTCAGACTCATGTTAAATAGGAGTCAGTACACACCTGCCATAATTTAAAGTGCCTGTTATTAACCCCAAATAAAGTTTAGCTGTTCTAGTAGGTCTTTCCTACAGCAAAAGCCATGGTCCGCATAGAGCTTTCAAAGCATCAGAGGGATCTCATTGTTAAAAGGTATCAGTCAGGAGAAGGGTGCAAAATAATTTACAAGGCATTAGATATACCATGGAACGCAGAAAAGACAGTTATCATCAAGTGGAGATAATATGGCATAACAGTGACTGGACAAGAACTGGACGTCCCTCCAAAATGTATGAGAAGAAAATTGGTCAGGGAGGCTGCCAAGACATTAAAGGAGCTGCAGGAATATCTGGCAAGTACTGACTGTGTGGTACATGTGATAACAATCTCCTGTATTCTTCATATGTCTGGGCTATGGGGTAGAGTGAGTGAGTGAGTGAGTGAGTGAAAAACTTGTAAAGCGCAACACATGCGAACTGAATCGCCTCTGGGCGCTGTTTCCATTCCATGGGTAAGGAAAACTCCTTGACCTCAGAAGAGATGGGTTTTAATATTTCTCCTGAAGGCCAGGTGGTCTGACTCCAGTCGGATGGTGGTAGGTAGAGCGTTCCACAGGCGAGGTCCCTGGACTGCAAATCTTCGATCTCCTTTGGCCTTGTATTTGGCTTTGGGTATTTGGAGTAGGTTTTGATTTGTGGATCACAGAATGCAATTTGGGTTGTGGGCTTTTATTTTTTCACATAGATATTGGGGGGCATTTCCGTGAATACACTTATGCGTTAAGCAGAGCGCCTTGAAAGCGATTCTGTCTTTTACTGGCAACCAATGAAGGGCTCTCAGCGAAGGTGAGATTGATTCCCATGTTTTTTTGCCAGTCACTAATCGAGCGGCCGTATTTTGAACGACTTACAAACAAGTGATTTGGTATTTGGAGAGTCCTAGATAGAGGGCATTTGCGTAGTCCAGTCTGGAATTGATGATTGTTCCCACTACGACTGCAATGTCCTCTTTCGGGATAAAGGGGACGAGTCGGCAAAGTAGGCGCAGCAGATGATGGGATCCGCTGACTACAGACCCTATTTGTGCATCCATTGTCATGTAGGAGTCAAAAATGACTCAGAGACTTTTGACTTTGGTGCTAGGGGTGATAGTTTTACCCAGAATGGGCGGGGGGGGGGGGGGGTCCAGGTTAACGCAGGGTGACTTTTCCGGTTTGGGTGAAACAGGAGAAGTTCTGTTTTTGAACCATTGAGCTTAAAGCGGTGGTTCCCCCTTAAAAACAACTTTTTTTTATTCCACTGCCCCCCCACATTACAATCGAATTAAGGCTCTTATTATTTTTTTGCTGCTGTACATACCTTTATACAGCATCTTCACCCGTGCATCCGGGTTGCGAGTCCCGCGGGAGTGGGCGTTCCTCACATGCTGTTGATTGACGTTTTGCCCAAAAACAAGCTCTCCCCTGTCGCGTAAGCCGCGTCATGGTTGGCGAAAGGAGCCGAACGGCGAGTCGGCGCTATACTGCGCATGCGCATCGCCGTTCGGCTCCTTTCGCCAATCGTGACGCGGCTTACGCGACGGGGGGAGAGCTCGTTTTTGGGCAAAACGTCAATCAACAGCATGTGAGGAACGCCCACTCCCGCGGGACTCGCAACCCAGATGCACGGGTGAATATGCTGTATCAAGGTATGTACAGCAGCAAAAAAAAAATAAGAGCCTTAATTCGATTGTAATGTGGGGGGGCAGTGGAATAAAAAAAAGTTGTTTTTAAGGGGGAACCACCGCTTTAAGATAACTGGATGTCATCCAGCTATCTTTTAGAGAGAGGCATTTCTCTAGTCCAAGAGAATGGTCTTTTTTGTTGCAGATGCGGAAATACAGTTGAGTGCCGTCTGCATAGGAGTGGTAAAGGAGTGGCAAGTCTCCCAAAATGTGGGAAAATGTGTTATGTTCTGATGAAACCAAGGTTGAACTTTTTGCCCATAATTCCAAAAGATATGTTTGGCACAAAAACAACACTGCACATTGTAAGGGTTTAAAAAAGCTAGTGTCCTTCCTTAACTGTTACATATGATTGTAAGGGGTTAAGAGTTTCAGAGCCAGTGTTATTTCACTCATTATTAGTAGAATTCTAAAAGGCCTTACATACATAATTTCTTGTAGTTTTTATCTCTGAACACAAGATTATACGGAATTATACGGGAAAAAAGCTAGTGTCCTTTCTTTACTGTTACATATGATTGTAAGGGGTTAAGAGTTTCAGAGCCAGTGTTATTTCACTCATTATTAGTAGAATTCTAAAGGGCCTTACATACATAATTTCTTGTAGTTTTTATCTCTGAACACAAAATTATACATGCAAAACATTCCTTACTAATTGCTAAAAATGTATCTTTCCTTTAGTTATAGTTAAATCTAAAGGAAATGTAACAAACAAATTGTATAATGTGTAGCCAGCTTAACTGGGTCATGCAACACTGTACAGTACACAAGTGTATATTATTACGGCTGTGTGAATGTTATACAAACTATGGGTATCGATACATTTTAAATGTGGAGCAATAAATTGATATGAAGCAATCATCTACAGTGCATCTGCTCCACCCGTATACTACCAAATCTATTGCAAACGTTTTAGATCAACATGCAAAGCATTATCTTACCACTGTAAAAAAGTCAATAAAATTTATGAAATAACACTGTCTGAACACAAATTTATCATGCGGTAAACTGAGCTTGCAATAATAATTGACTTTCTTTAGGCCCCGTACACACGACCGAACATGTCTGCTGAAACTGGTCCGCAGACCAGTTTCAGCAGACATGTTCGGTCGTGTGTAGGCCCGAGCGGACCATTTTCGGGCGGATCGGACAGGTTTCCAGCGGACAACTGTTTCCTGGACTTTCTTTAAAACAGTCCGCTGGAAACCTGTCCCCCCGGACATGTACGGTCGTCTGTACAGACCTACCGTACATGTCCAGCCGCCCGCCATCCCTCGCATGCGTCGAATGACTTTGACGCATGCGTGGAAGCATTTAAAAGGCAGGCCCGCCCACGTCGCCGCATCATCGCCGCGTCATCGACGTGGCGACAGCGCATACACGCCCCGCGTATTGTTTACGCGCGGACTTCTGTTCGATGGTGTGTACAGCCATCGAACAGAAGTCCCCAGGCAGACATGTCCGATGAAAACGGTCCGCGGACCGGTTTCATCGGACATGTCTGCTCGTGAGTACAAGGCCTTAGAGGTAAATGCCACCCAAGTACATTTCTCCCCTGCTCCTAGGTCACATCAATTGTGCTTTACCCCTATTATATTGTATTGTATTTTATTTTATTTTATACCCCAATTATTGCTGATGATTGCATAATTCTATGCACCACAATTTTTGTACATAACGGTGCAGAAAATTATTGTTTTCTTAATGTTTTTTTCTCCCTGAAGGCTTGCAGAGGAACAATAGTGAAAAAGTACAACAATGAAGACTCAGATACCCTCTAAAATATTGCTGTGCTAGGCCATTTTCTCTCTCGTGTTTCTACAATACTGGTACTGTAATGTCAACAATAAAAAATTCTTTGGCCAAACTGCTTGATAACCATGGCCAGGTCACCTAATTTTCACTCATTATGCTGACAGTTCTAATCAGACAGGAAGCAATGACACCAGTAGCATCCTGTGCATTCCGTTTAGAGTCATCCTCACCCACTTGGCAGTTGTGAATGTTTTGTTGCTACGATGGGTAATAGAAAGATTGAATATAGGCAGTAATATGACATTCTCATCCTGGCTGTCTCCCCCTTCCATCAAATTAGCGTGATGCACTTTCCCGTGGGTCCCCTAGAGACCCATCCTATTGGTATCCACGGGGCCATTGCTGCTAATCGAACTCCCATTTCAAGCTGGGATGCTAAAAAATTAATCATGATGTTCTGAAGTGCTGCAGTTCATTATTACAGCAGTTTTATAATTATGAATCATTAATTCCAAAAGCTACTGGAAGAAAAAAAAAGAACATTTTAATTTATGTATTTTTTAAAGCTAAATGTCAAGAATTTAATGTGCGTATATATTTAAAGATTTATTTAATTGTTATTGTACACACGATCAGTCCAAACTGATGAAAACGGACGGAAGTTCAGTTTCATCGGGTTCACCGATGAAGCAGACTGATGGTCTGATGTGCGTACACACCATCAGTTCAAAAACCGATCGAGTCCAACGCGGTGATGTAAAACACGACGACGTGCTGAAAAAAATGAAGTTCAATGCTTCCAAGCATGCGTCGACTTGATTCTGAGCATGCCCGGGTTTGGAACCGATGCTTTTGCGTACTAACCATCGGTTTGGACCTATCGGTCAGGCGTCCATCGGTCCAATTTTAAAGCAAGTTCTCTGTTTCTGGACTGAAGGACTACAGACCGATGGGGCGTACACACGGTCGGTTTGGACCGATGAAACTGAACTTCAGTCCGTTTTCATCGGTTTGGACTGATCGTGTGTACGAGGCCTAAGTGACAAGAAATGTTAGGGTTTGCAGTTTGCTGTTCTTTTGTTTTGCAGGTATAGGGCTTTGGTGCAGAGACCCATGTATTTCACGGGTCTAAGATTTAAGGTCTAAGATCTAGACCATAAATGCATGCTGTTAAAAATGTTGGTAGGAGGGGTTTTGACAACCCAAAAACAAAGATATTTTAAACAGACTATGTCTCTGGAAGGAATGGAAGGGGCAATAACATGCACTAAAAGATGCATAAACACACACCAGCCTACCAAACCGTCCCACAACCACATTCGCAGGCTGTGCTTGTCACTAAATGCAGCCCTCACGCTTTCCAATTGGACCATCACTATAATGATCACCCTATTGGCCAATGGAAATGCACTGGTGACATGAAGTGGTGGGCCTATCAGAAAAAAATGAAAAAGTGTTGCAAGCAGGAAGATTTGGCAGGCTGCTTCACCCCAATGATAGGCTCTTTTAAAGCAATGCAAACATTTATGTTATGGTAAACGAATGCCCCGTACACACGCTCTGGATTCAGGAATCCCGACAGGAAAAAAAGAGAGCTGGTTCTCTTTTTTTTGCTGACGGATTTGGCAGTTCCAATTGGAAAAACTGCGAGGGAGCATACACACGGCCGGGATTCCCAGCCAAAAGCTCTCATCGCAGTTTTTTCCCGTCGGAAAACCCGGTCATGTGTACGAGGCATAAGTCTAAAATTTTATCCTAAAAGTATATAAAATGGGTACATTTTCGGTAGATGCCACCATTTAACCTCCTGAACGGTATTTCCGAGTCTGGCTCGGGGTGAAATTTCAGTACTATTAGCGGTAACCCCGAACCAGCCCCGGGATCGCATCGCAGTATCCAGGCAAAGTAACTTACCTTGTCCCCTGGATCCTGCGATGTCTCCCCGCTGTGTGTGCAAGCTGTCTCCTCGCTCGATACACACAGTGCCCGAGTGCCACCGAACTCCATTCTCTGCGACATTGCGACGCACGGGGTGGAGATCGGTGCCAAATTCAAAAAAAGTTAAAACACATTACATACAGTATACTGTAATCCTACAGATTACAGTACTGTATAAAATAATTACACACCCCCTTTGTCCCTAGTGGTCTGTCCAGTGTCCTGCATGCAGTTTTATATTATAAAAACTGTTCTTTCTGCCTGGAAACTGGAGATTGTCCATAGCAACCAAAAAGTGTCCCTTTATGTCAGAAGTGGTTTTAGACCAGCTAGAAAACAGCGATAATAAATTAAAATTACATGCAGAATTGAGCGATAGCGGTTTGTGGGGAAATTCGTCATCAAACACTAAAAGTTATGACGCGACAATTCTGTTTTTGATTTGATTACATTATTGAATAATTTTTATTATTATTATATTATTATTTGTTATAATTATTTATAGTTATTTATTATATTATAATTTATGATTTTGTGTTTCAAACTTTATCATACCCGGGATGTCTACTAGACTTAAAGGATCACTAACGGAATTTTTTTTTTTTTAGCTAAAAAGCTTCCTTTACCTTACTGCAGTCCTAGTTTCATGTCCTCATTGTTCGTTTTTGCTCTGATGTTGCTGTAATTCTTCTCTGTTCTGAACACTTCCTGGTTGTCTGTTTCCTGATGAAAAAAGTCATGGGAGCTTTCCCTCTGTGGTCACTAATCAAGGAGGTGTGATTACTGTGTGTCTAAAACCCCTCAGCACCAATCAGTTTTGTTTTACAAACCATCACTGCCCTGTATTGGCTCTGAGTCTCTGTACATCACAGAACCAGGAAACAGCATGCAAAAACTAAACTGAAACTGTAGGTACATATGATTGATTTTTATCTATTTTTAATCATTTTTTAAAAGGAATCAGTTAACTATTATGTCTCTATACCCTGCAAAAAAAAAAAAATCCTTTACAACTCCTTTAAGACAAATTTAAGTGAGTTAATCCTAAGAATTGCAGGCCTACAATATAAAACGCCAAATTTCCATGCAAAATAATGGTACCGCTTTGAGCATCAAAAATCTGAAAGAATCATACCGCTAGGGAGGTTAAAACTTATATCATACATACAGAAGGAATAGTGATATTGGCACCACAGCGAGTTTTCCCTTTAGAAAATAAACATGATTAATATAAAAAAATTTAATCTAGAAAAGCATAAATGTAATAGGACATCATATATACAAAAGAAATAGTGAAATTGGCACCTCCGTGAGTTTTCCCTAAGAAAATACCCTTGATTATCCACAATGTAGCAATAAATTGTTCCCGATCTAGTCCACCATCCACATCACTAACTTCCAATAGTGCTATCGGAAATCAAATTTATTTTGGGTGTTAATCTTTCATTCTTCATAACTACGGAGGACTGGAATATTAATGAAAAGTAAAATGTGATGGATTCCTGGCAGGTAGGTACCAAATTCTAATTTCTGCATAAATCTTCCCAGGTCCTAGCAGAAAAATAGTTCAGGGTCAAAATCTCATCTCTTCCCCAAATTAAAAAGTCATTTCTAATATGTATATTCTATGCTGGAACCTCTTCATGCAAATAAATATCCAGGAACCATTTTCTCCATTATTAGCTGTGCATATCATGAATGTGAAGAGAACATTCTGTTCTCTTTACCAATTACATGGGTGTAAGGATCAGTCTATTCCTGGCCAGCATATCATTAGAAGGCTGTACTTCCATCAAGCAGTCCGTCATGGTAGCTCATGTGAATTTTGACAATTTAATCTCTTTTGTTTCGTGCAAGATTAGGGACTGATGTCCAAGATAATGGTTAATCCATCTAGTAGGTAAAAACGTGTCCAAATACCATCCTGACCCTGAAAATTGTCTGACAGCTATGAGGAAGTTATCAGGTGCGTGGCTCATAATGAAGATCCAGCCTGACCTAAACTGTAACCCCAAAGGTAGATTTTAGTATAGGACAACGTTACGGTTAAGGTACCTATGTATCTTTCAGTTTTTTTTATGTCTACATGTACCTCCGCTATGTTTAATATCCCTAAAACATTAATAAATAAATAAAAAAAAAATATATATATATATATATATATATTGTATTAATGATTACTACTTCTTAAAGGCCTCGTACACACAATAGGTTAACCAGAGGACAAGCAATCGTGTGTGGGCCCCATAGGTTATTTAACCATCGGTTAGAAAAAAGCCAACTTGCTTTAAATTTAACCGATGGATTCCTAACCGATATGACAAAACCGATCGTTAGTAGGCACGACCATCGGTTAAAAATCCATGCAATGCTTTAGAATCAAGTCGATGCATGCTTGGAAGCATTGAACTTCGTTTTTTTCAGCACATTGTTGTGTTTTACATCACCGCGTTCTGACACGATCGTTTTTTTAACCGATGGTGTGTAGGCGCGACGGACCATCAGTCAGCTTCATCGGTTAACCGATGAAAACGGTCCATCGGTCCGGTCTCATCGGATGGACCGATTGTGTGTACGCGGCTTTAGATGTGGTGGCTGCGTTTTTATTTATTTTTTTATTTTTTAGAAGTTTTGTTCCTTTCTTTTCACCAGAAGATCCACCCAGTCCCTTATTTTTCAACTTTCTTCACCAGACCAAGCTGTCCAGCAAAACCAGAGCAGGGGTGCTTACAATGGTTAAAATTGCTCTAATTGCTTTAAATCTATTAGCTAGAGTTTGGCTTTAATTTATTAGTTAAGTTTATCCAAATCTGCTATCTGTATTTAACAATAATCTCTCACCCAAAGACAGGAAAGTCAGGAAGTTTGTTATTGGCCAGATCAACAAAATAACAGAACAAAAGCCTGATGCTGCGTACACACGATAATTTTCCGGCTTGTAAAAAACAACGTTTTTTAAAAATGTCATTTAAAATTATCATGTGTGGGCTTCACAGCATTTTTCGGGTTCTGAAAAATGACAAAAAAAAAATTCGAACATGCTCTATTTTTTAACAACGTTTTAAACAATGTCGTTTTTCGGGTTGTAAAAAATGGTCGTGTGTGGGCTTTAACGACGTGAAAAACCTGCGCATGCTCAGAAGCAAGTTATGAGACGGGAGCGCTCGTTCTGGTAAACCTACCGTTCGTAATGGAGTAAGCACATTCATCACGCTGTAACAGACAGAAAAGCGCGAATCGTCTTTTACTAACACGGAATCAGCAAAAGCAGCCCCAAGGATGGCGTTATCCGAATGGAACTTCCCCTTTATAGTGCCGTTGTACGTCACCGCGCTTTGCTAGAGCAATTTTCTTTTCACTATCGTGTGTAGGCAACATCGTTTTAATGATGAAGTTGAAAAAAACTTTTTTTCTAGAGGATGAAAAATGTTTTTTACAAGCCGAAAAATGATCGTGTGTACGCGGCATAAAAGAAAAAACAATTAAAGTTTTTTTTTCATGCAGTCACCCCTCATAAAAGCAATTGGTAAACTGCAATATATTACATTTTTGTTTTTGGGTTTAATACAGCCTTAACCACTTAAGACCCGGACCAATATGCAGGTAAAGGACCTGGCCAGTTTTTGCTATTTTAACTTCATCGCTTTAACTGACAATTGCACTGTTGTGCAACGTGGCGCCTATACAAAATTAACGTCCTTTTTTACCCCACAGACAGAGCTTTCTTTTTGTGGTATTTAATCACCACACTCACAGGGGCCTGGCGGCCGCCTAGTTTGCATGTGATCAATACTAATGTCGGCGTCATCGGATCTCTCTATTACTCCTCTCTCTTTCTCACCTCCCTCTCTCTCCTCCCTCTTGCATTGGCTAAATCTGTCTGATGGGTAAGGAGGGTGCCCTGGAAGTGGTGCTGATCACCTGTGTGCTAGATCCGTGCATTTTCTGCCGCCATTTTTCTTGCTTGAATTATTTTTCCCATTATGGGCGTGAGTGGAGCCTCATGTCTTATGCTGCGTACACACGATTGGTCAATCCGATGAGAACGGTCTGATGGACCGTTTTCATCAAACCAAACCGATCGTGTGTAGGCCCCATCGGTTATTTATCCATCGGTTAAAAAATTTGAAACTTGTTTTAAAATTAACCACGCATGCTCAGACTAAATTAGAGGACGGGAGCACTCGTTCTGGTAAAACTAGCGTTCGTTATGGAGATAGCACATTCATCACGCTGTAACAGACAGAAAAGCGCGAATTGGCTCTAACCAAACTTTTACTAACACACAGTAACACGGAATCAGCAAAAGCAGCCCCAAGGGTGGCGCCATTGGATTTGAACTTCCCCTTTATAGTGCCATTGTACGTGGTTTACTGTATGTGACCGCGTTCTGACACAATCGTTTTTTTTAACCGATGGTGTGTAGGCATGACTGACCATCAGTCAGCTTCATCGGTTAACTGATGGAAAAATCCATCAGACCGTTCTCATCGGATTGACCCATCGTGTGTACAGGGCATAAGTTTTGCCTAAGGCCTCACAAGGCCTAGAGCCGCCTCTGCTCACGGCAGGGGCACGCGCGTGCCCGCATGGCGGCAAAACCACTTTTCCTATTTGAAATTTGTTCATTCAAAATCAATTTTCCATCAGGCTTCTTCGAATTTTCTTGTCAATGTAGTTGAAAAAGAATGTCAATTTCACCCCACTAATGATTTGAAAAATGAATGAACTTTCTTGGAACTTTTTTTCCCGAAGAATTTTCATTTAGAAATTCTACCCATCTATGGACAGCTTTAATGTAATTTCAAAACTTATTTCCAAAAAAATATCTGGTGTTCTCAACATGAAGGTCCATCTTTCAGACACTTCCTGTTAAGGGGTTACAGCTGTTTCCCAACTGTTCTCCTGTGTTGTCACCTTGTCACAAACACCCCTGGAGGGGACAACTAATGGCTGAGCCAACACACATTGTACAGGCATGGTTCACCATTGTTAGAGAAGTGTAGGTAGATTCAGAAAGAGTTAGGCGGCTTATCAGTAGATAAGCCGACCTAACTCAGAATCTACGCCGACTTATGTTTAAGCGTATGCTCAAACAGAGATACGCTTAAACATATCTAAGATACGACGGCTTGCGCCGTCCTATCTTAGCTTGCAATATTTCGGATGGCCACTAGGTGGCGCTTCCATTGCGGTCGGCGTAGATTATGCAAATGAGTAGATACGCCGATTCACAAACGTACGCCTGGCCGACGCAGTACTTTTACGCTGTTTACGTAAGAGATAGGCCGCGTAAAGTTAGAGCTAGGCCCTAGTTGGAATAACAATGTCAAGTATGGCCGCCGTTCCCGCGTCAAAATTCGAATTATTTACGCCGTTTGCGTAAGTCGTCCGTGAATCGGGATTTACGTTGTTTGCGTCCACGTCGAAATCAATAGGCCCGTGCGCGTACTTAGCCGCAATGCACACTGGGAAATGTAGGCGCCCGGCGCATGCGCAGTAAAAAAACGTAAAAAACGTGAGGTCAAGCCTCATTACCATAAAACACGCCCCCCTCCAACACATTTGAATTAGGCGCCCTTACGCCCGCCGATTTAGGCTACGCCGTCGTAACTTAGCAGGCAAGTACATTGTGAATCATGTACTTGCCTCGCTAACTTACAGCGGCGTAGCTTAAATTCCTTAAGCTACGCCGCCGCAAAGTTAGGTCAATGTTACTGAATCTACCTAGTGGTCTTTTGCAATGATGTTAAAGCGGAGTTCCGCCAAAAAATAAATACATTAAAAGTCAGCAGCTACAAATACTGCAGCTGCTGAATTTTAATATATGGACATTTACCTGTCCTGGGCGTCCGCGATGTTGGTACCCGATCTGTCCCTCGGCTCTCGGGTGCTGCCGCCACCATCTTCGGTAAGGGAATCAGGGAGCGAGTCGCGCTGCGTGATCCCACTGGTCCCTGCTGTCTTCTGGGACCTGTGTGTCCCCCAGAAGACAGTGGGGGGACGGAGAAGGCACCGGAGGTGGTGTAGGTCGACGCGGTGACTATGCCCGGAAGTGGGAGCAAATATCTGGATTACACAGGTATCTGCTCCCTCCTCCCCCCCTGAAAGGTGCCAAATGGGATACCGGAGGAGAGGAGGATTCCAAAAAGCGGAAGTTCCATTTTAGGGTGGAACTCCGCTTTAAGCTGATGCTGGAGCATGTGCATATAGACAGGAAGTGACAGAAAGAAGCAGAAATACAAAATAGGATGGAAAACCAAATTATAATTTCTTTAAGAAAACAAAATGTTTAGCTAAACTTTAGATCTACTTTATATTGCAATTATTAAAAATAAATGTAATATATTATAATAAAATATTGCAATATTCTCTACTGTGTTTCTTAGCAATGGTGTTTTTTTCTTTCAAAGCTATTCATCTATAGCTGATTATATTCTACTTTATCTTGAAGTGTTCCCGGAGTAAAAAAAATGGATATATTGTAACACTATTGACGGTGACAATAAATCAATAAACACTTTTCCTTGCAATATTTCACAAGATAAAGGGATGTTTGAAAGCTGCTGCAGTTGCATCTGATATTGATATTTATTGGAGATTTTACTGTGGTGGAGGGTTCGCGGTGACAGCCTTTCTCTCGTCTCAAACTCTTCTCTGATTTTTCTGGGCGTGCTATAATGAAAAAAATCAGCTGAAGCCTATATTGAAAGCCCGTTGTGTATTCCAACATTGAAAATAATATTTTAGTCATCTAGCTTTTGTTTTGCTGAGTCTTTTAGACTGTGGCCCCAAAGGAACCAAAGGCAGAGGCATAACATCCAGAGCATGTGTTCATAACTTTCTTCCAGCAGGGGGGGCTACTCGAGAAATCAATATATGTCAATAGGATGGATGGCCCGAACACTGTATACATTGATGATAACAGGAAATTAAGTTTAACCACTTGCTTACTGGGCACATAAACCCCCTTCGTGCCCAGGCGAAATTTCAGCTTCCGGCACTGCGTCGCTTTAACTGACATTTGCGCGGCCGTGCGACGTTGCTCCCAAACAAAATTTACGTCCTTTTTTCCCCACAAATAGAGCTTTATTTTGGTGGTATTTGATCACCTCTGCGGTTTTTATTTTTTGCGCTATAAACAAAAAAAGAGCGACAATTTAAAAAAAATATATATTTTTTTTACTTGTTGCTATAATAAATATGCCATTTTTTTTTAACTATTTTTTTTCTCAGTTAAGGCCGATACGTATTTTTCTACGTATTTTTGTAAAAAAAAAAAAATCACAATAAGCGACTGGTTTGCGCAAAAGTTATAGCGCCTACAAAATAGGGGACAGAATTATGATTTTTTTATTCTTTTTTTTTTTTACTAGTAATGGCGGCGATCTGCGATTTTTATTGGGACTGCGATATTGCGGCGGACGTATCGGACACTTTTGACACAAATTTGGGACCATTCACATTTATACAGCGATCAGTGCTATAAAAATGCACTAATTACTGTATAAATGTGACTGGCAGGGAAGGGGTTAACACTAGGGGGTGAGGAAGGGGTTAAATGTATTCCCTGGGTGTGTTCTAACTGTGTGGGGGAGGGGGGTGGCTGGGGGAGGTAACCGATGCTGTGTCTCTATGTACAAGGGACACAGATCGGTCTCCTCTCCTCTGACAGCACGTGGAGCTCTGTGTTTACACACAGAGCTCCACGTCCCTGCTGTCACCTGCTGTGTCCCCGCCGATCGCGTGTACCCGGCGGACATCGCGGCCGCCAGGTACACGCATCGGATCTTCAGCGATGCGCCGGGACATTGTTTACCCGCTGCGCGCCCAGTGGCGCGTGCGGGTAATGCTTTTAAAAAAAAACGTCCAAAGACGTCCACCCGGCACTTGAGAGCCGCGCTGGTTAATAAATGTGTTATCCATCTAGAAGATTTGAAGATTAAAGTGCATGTATAATGACAATGTTATATATATATATATATATATATATATATATATATATATATATATATATATATATATATAGTAGGAAAGGATTAGAACCCCTATCAAAGTTATACTGCCGATTGAGACCCTGCTTGGTAAGTTTTCCTCTTATTTGTACATGAAACCACTGTTTCTGAAACAGAAAATGATGGAAAATCCAAAATGTAAGGCCCCGTACACACGATAGAATCCATCCGCAGATAAATCCCAGCAAATGGGTTTCTGCGGATAGATCCTATGGTGTGTACACGCCAGCGGATCTGTTTCTGCGGAGAAATCTCCTCTGGGATGGATTCCAGCAGATCGGATATTTGCTGTGATGCACAACAAATCCATCTGCTGGAATCCATTCCAACGGATGGATCCGCTCGTCTGTACAGACTTACCGGATCCATTCGTCCAAAGGGATTCCCCGCACGCGTCGTAATGATTTGACGCATGCGTGGAATTCCTTATATGACAGCGTCGCGCCCGTCGCCGCGTCATAATCGCGGCGACGGCGCGACACGTCATCGCCAGAGGATTTCCGCGCGGATTTCAATGCGATGGTGTGTACACTCCATCGCATCGAAATCTGCGGAAATCTTTGAGAGGATTTATCCGTGGAAACGGTCCGCTGGACCGTATCCGCGGATAAATTCTCTCGTGTGTATGGGGCCTCAGAGTTGCCACAGAACCAGAAGGTGGGAGGGGACATCTTTTCCAGTGACAACTGTCTAAGACTGGATTTCCTTTCACTTCCTCTTGCATTTCCTAGACAGGAAGTAAAGAGAGCTCCACCCTTTGAAATGTTTTTTTAAAAAAAAGAGAGAGCTCCACCCAATAGAATGAAGACAATGCTTTCCTATAGTATCCAAATCTAAAACAGACAAAAAAAGTTTTAGCTGTGCATACACTTTAAGAAGATTAGTGATTGCTCTGGAAATAACACCCACAATGCCATACATATATTTGTTTATGTATCTTGGGTTCCTTTTTAATAGTTCATTTAAAAAAACATTAGAGATTAGATTATACAAATAAGTACATTTTTCTGTAAAAAAATCCCAAGAACTTTATTCAGAAATTAAGACATAATAAACAGACAATGGCCCAGATTCACAAAGCACTTACACCGACGTATATCAAGTTACGCCGACGTAAGTGCAAATGTGCGCCGTCGTATCTGTGCGCCGGACCCACAAACTAAGATACGCCTAAAAACAGGCTTCATCCCGCCGACGTAACTTGCCTACGCCGGCGTAGGGTGGGCGCACATTTACGCTGGACGCATGGTGGCACTGCCATTGATTATCCATTCAAATATGCAAATGAGGAAAATACGGCAATTCACGAACCTGCGCGCGCCCGACGCAGGCTACGAGAGGTGCGCGTAAGTTGTACGTCCGGCGTAAAGTTAAGCCCCATAAAGGAGGTGTAACTCAGCAGAAGACATGTAAAGGTCTGTATCAGGGAACACAAGCCGGCCAAGCCGGCGTATTTTACGTTGGACGTGTGTCTGGATGGGCGTAGGTTACGTTCATGGCGTACGCAGTGATCCGGCGTATCTTAGGCAGTTGTTCCGACGTGGTTGTGAGCATGCGCACAAGGATGCGTCCACGTCACGACGCATGCGCAGTTCGTTAAACGTACTTTTCTGGCTCTCAAACCATCATTTGCTTGGGGTCACGCCTCATTTGCATGGGTTTGCATGGGGCAAGCCCACTTCCACCTACGCCGGCCTGCGCCTTCGAAACCTACGCCACGCCGACAAGGCTTTGGAAGCACTGGCTTCCTGAATTCCATGCTTGCCTCTCTGCGCTGCGTCGGCGTAATGTGCGCCCGCTGTGAATCCGGGCCAATGACTTTATAATGGAATCATCAAACATCTAGAAATCTCCCGGGAGTAAGGTAGTGTATACTGAATGTCACATATGAAAACAAAGGTCTCACTCAGTGTTGCCAACCTAGCAGACTGAAATTTACTGTCACATAAAGTTTTTACTGTTATTTCCAAAAGTTACAAAATTACAGTTGTAAGGGAAAATTCTGTATTTAGGCTACGAAAAGGTACAATATGCACTTAGAAATGTGATTTAAGGTAGATATTAAGGCAAAAAGAATATTTCTTATTTTATTTTCAATATAGTAAGTAAGTGGCTCAGGGGCAGGAAATTAGAATGGGCGACACACACACACATGAAATAGACTCTCAGTGACACTGACATTAGTGTGCAGCAGTACAGATCAATAACACATCCTATCCTGAGTCACAGTGACAGTTTTTCTCCATGCCATGCCTCTCAGTCCCCTGCAGTCCAAACGCATTGACAGTCCCACTCCTGGCTTGCCTTTCCCCCTGTCCCACAGACCCGCACACAAGGTTCTAGCCGCTCCGCTTGGCTCCCTTCCACCATGACATCACATGACACACTCAGGCACTGTCTCCGTCAGACCTGCCCCCGCCGGTACCACCCAAACACACTGTAGCAGGCACTTGAATGTCCTGGCTGGGTCCAGACAAGAGCTACGTATACGCACAGTTCCCGAGCCAAGCGTCACAGCCATATTTTTTACTGACGACCTTTTCCACTTACTGGCAGGACAAAAGTGCCCATTTTTTACTGGCTGCCAGTAAAAATAATGGCGATCGGCAACACTGGTCTCACTTTACAATAGAATCTGTCATTATACAGATAACGTATATTGTATAATAAAAAACAATAACCAAAGAAGAATCATATTAATACAACCCAGGAATGCCAAAAAACAAAAAAGCTTTGGTTTCAGCCATCATGGTAGGATGGAAAGAAAATAACTAAATTCATTCGCGAACGTCACCGTCGTAAGCACTGGCTTGTTCCGGTTAAATTTCGAGCATGCGCACTGGAATACCCCCAGGGACGGCGCATGCGCAGTTAAAAAAACGTTGTTTACGTTGGTTCACGACGTATTTACATAAAACACGCCCCCATTACATCCATTTGAATTCCGCGCCCTTACGCCGCAAGAGATACACTGCGCCGCCGTAACTTATGGCGCAAATTCTTTGTGGATTAGAAAGAAAAAAAAAGTTACGGCGGCATAGTGTATCTTAGATACGCTGCGCCCGGCGTACAGATGCGCTGCTGTACGAGGATCTGCCCCTAGGTCTGGGGTAGAGTAAGAGTAGGGTAGAGCTGGTATCTATAGAAAAGGAGGACGGGATATGCCCCACTGTTATTATGGTGTTACAAACAAACCAAAAAAAAAAAAGAGGGGGGGGCTGGTGGGAACAGGGGTAAAAGAAAGTGGGGGGATGAGAGAAAGGTGGGAATGAGAAATCCTGATGGAAAGCATGGGAATGCCATGAAAGAATTGAGGAAAGGCTGGGAAGAGAAGGACAGGGTTCCCATCCTCCTCCCCCTATGGATAATGTAGTTAAAGTACATCAGGTCACATCATTAAGACCCCATTTACACCTGAGCGTTTTGTAGCTTGAAGCCTGAAGCTACAAAACGCTGGAGGGGAAAAAATCAATTATTCTCTACGGAGATGGTTCACATCTCCACTCCAAAACGCCTGAAGCCAAAAGCTCCAAAACGCCTGAGGCTCAAACAAGTTCTGGGACCTTTTTTTAGACAGATTTGGGTGTTTTTCTGCTTTTTACATTGGTGACCTATTGACCTGTACAAAATCACGGCAAAAACGTGTCAAAATCAATTAAAAAAAGCGACAAAAACACCACAAAAATCACGGCAAAATCGCTGTAAATTTACGTGACTTTCTGCCTGAAAATGCTATGCTCAGGTGTGAATGGGGCCTAACTGAATATATTTATCTGTTGTTACAAAATGATGCCAACAGGCCCAATTTTTCCTGTGTTTTGAAGTAGGAAGATTCTGGTGCACAGAGGGTGTATGCCCAAAATTAAAATGAAGACAAGTCTTTTGAAAAATAGATTAATCTAAGAGGCCAGTAGAAGGAGCTGTGAGCTCCGAGCCCGTAGCCTGCAATTTCCAGTTCCAACCCCCTTCCGGTGATGTCATTTCTGCCCGTGTCTTCCACGCTGGTTAGCGTGAGACTTCCTGGACTCACATTCTGCGCCTCTTATCCACTCCTTTCAGTGAACAGTGACTACAACTGGCGGAGCTAACAGCGGGATAGCGGGACCTCTTAGGCCTCGTACACACGATAGGATAGCCAGAGGACATCGGTCTGAAGGACCGTTTTCATCGGTCAAAAACGATCGTGTGTGGGCCCAATAGGTTATTTAACCTTCGGTTAAACAAATAGGAACTTGCTTTAAAATGTAACCGATGGACGCCTAACCGATAGGTCAAAACCGATCGTTAGTATGAAAAAGCATGCTTGGAAGCATTGAACTTCGTTTTTTTCAGCACGTCGTTGTGTTTTACGTCACCGCGTTCTGACACGATCGGTTATTTAACCTATGGCATGTAGGCATGACGGACCATCAGTCAGCTTCATCGATTAACCTAAGACAACGGTCCTTCAGACAGTTGTCCTCTGGCTATCCTATTGTGTGTACGAGGCCTTAGGGCTGAGTACTTCATGATGAGTATATTTATTATCTTCTTCCTGTGAGTTTTTTTAATCCTAGGCTCAATAAAATCCTACATTAATACTGCACTCAGGTGGCGCCTTCTCCCCTTCTCCCCTCCCTTCTCTTTCTTCCTATACTTTGAGGGCGTCTCCTTTGCTTGATCCTTGTTCCTCCATTTCAGCAGTTTTGTATATGCATTGGAACCAATCTATCTGCTATAGATGGAGGGGTTGTTGCCGCCAACATGCTGGGATACATATGCTACAATCTTGATGTTAGTTCGGTACCAGGATCATGGTGGTTTGATATTGATAGGCCACGGAAAAACCTGTCTTGAACAATTCTGGTTTCCTGCTACAACATCGTTGAACATATTCTCTTCTTAACATTATACCAAAAAAATGTGGACTTTACATATTCCTCTCATTCTAAACGGTGCCTAGAGTTCTCTTTTATCTGCAATCCTTTTTTATTTTACGTTGTAATCTTATTTGTGTTCTGCACCCCGCTGACACTCTCCAAGTGCTGCATTAGCCGCATATACTATTGTGATGGGTGGAATGTTTTGACAACCAGAAATTCATACACTCAGCAGGTTTATTAATTCAACATTCTGCAGAAATGTGGCCCTTATGGCTGCCCTGCAGTTGACAGGTTTAGAGATACTTATTGAGTTTCAACAAGCAGCTTGTCACCTGTGCCATCACTTCTTGCAAGTATCAGATTATGAGGACCCAGCTTCCGCAATATTAACATTGCAGTCAACGTGATATTGTTCTTTTCTATGAAACCTGTGTTTTTTTTCTCAGCCTGTCAAAATCTTTTCACTCAACAAAAAATGTATGGTGAAGTTGCCGTGACATCTTTTTAAGCCTGGTTACTGAAAACTCAGATTTCTCAACTATGAGAAGCACGTTACCTTAAAGTAAACGTGTTCATTATAGAAGGCAAAAGTCAAAGTCTCAGAACACTAAAGCTGGCTACACACTATACAATGTTTATACAATTTTCTTGTACAGCTTTCCTTTAGGCCTCGTACACACGGACGGACTGTCCGCTGAAAACGGTCCGCCGGACCGTTTTCAGCGGACATATCCAATCGGAGATTTCTGTCTGATGCTTGTACACACCATCAAACAGAAATCCACGCGGACACGATGACGCGGCGACGTGCGTGGCCCTGGAAGTTCAATGCTTCCACGCATGCGTCGAATCACTTTGACGCATGCGAGGGCTTTCGGCCGATCGGACATGTCCGGTGAGTCTGTACAGACGACCGAACATGTCCGACGGACAGGCTTCCAGCGGACATGTTTCTTAGCATGCTAAGAAACATTTGTCCGCTGGAAACCTGTCCGATCCGCAGGAAAATTGTCCAGTCGGACGTACAGACGACCGAACATGTCCGCTGAAAATGTTCGGTCGTGTGTACGAGGCCTTAGATTTACCAAAACCATATAATATGAGGACAAACCTAAACACTTTTAAAATTGGATGCAATCAGGCAGACCCTTGCACTACATAGTTGCAGGAAATTGAAAAACAAAAGTTGTATAATGTGTATCCAGCTTTAAAATAAAGCCACATCCAAACTGTGGACATTTAAATATTTACATTGAATAAATATTACATTTCCCTAACAAACAGTTAATAAGCTTTGAGGCCTCGTACACACGACCGAACATGTCTGCTGAAACTGGTCCGCTGACCAGTTTCCGCGGACATGTTCGGTCGTGTGTAGGGCCGACCGGACAGGTTTCCAGCGGACAAATGTTTCTTAGCATGCTAAGAAACATGTCCGCTGGAAGCCTGTCCGTCGGACATGTCCGACGGTCCATACGACTCATCGGACATGTCTGCTGGCCCGAGAACCCGCGCATGCCGTCGAAGTGATTCGACGCATGCGTGGAGGCATTGAACTTCCGGGTTCGCCCATGTCGCTGCGTCATCGTCGCCGTCACGTGACCGCGCTGTCTGTCCGCAGGGATTTTGGTTTGATGGTGTGTAACACCATCAGACCAAACTATGCTAGCGGACATGTCCGATGAAAACGGTCCGCGGACCGCTTTCATCGGACATGTCCGCTCGTCTGTACGAGGCCTTATACTTACCGTTACTGACCTCAATAGATGCAGGCACAGTGGAGCAATTAATCCTTGCATATCACAAAACAAGCACTCAGATCTCTTAAGCATGGGCTCAGCACTTTTCTCAGATTGGAAGGCTGGAATACAACCATGTCACTGCTTGAGGATGACTTTCTCCACGGTGGCTGGAGCTACAGAGGTCATTGTGGGGCCTTTTTTTAAAAGCATATTTACTGCTTGTTAGGACTTTGTAAATATTTGAGTTTCCATAGTCTGGCCACAGTTATACTTCTTTATAAGTACATTTTTATTTGTATTTATAGAAGAATATACAAATGCAGGTGGGGCTTCTAGAAGGTACCCACTCAGGAAGAATCCAAATCACACAACAGCTCATGTTAACTAGATTTTTTTTTAGGCATAGTTGACAATGGAGTAGAAGTACATACAGTTCAAGGCACTTAATAAGACCATACAGTTTGTCACAGCTCTGTATCAGGTTTAAGACTGATATTACCAAAGGATGGCTTTTGCTGGAATGATGGTGGAACAGAACAATTCCTACTACACTCGCCACTGAAGAGATCTTGGAATCTTCTGCAACACCTGACTGAGGCCCCCACCCTGTCCCTTCTCATCAGAAACCTAAACACTAGCCCCATTCAGTGGGTTCCTCTCTAACCTTCCAATCACTTGACACCAGGGGAGGGCTGGGCCATGTGGCAGGGTGGCAATTGCCTCCCAGCCCACCCTAACTTATGTTCAAAATGCCTTCTACCATTTTTTTTATTCTGGTCTTGGAAGTCGGGCTGACCACTAGCTGTTGCATTCCAGGAGTTGTAGTCCACGCTCAAGCTCCCAGTGGGTGGGAAACAGAGCAGCGCAGAGGAAACTACAACTCCCTGGGACTGGATTCTTGGAAGCAGACAGAGGCAGGGCATGCCAGGTAGTAGGGATGCAGGACTGGGCGCTGGCTGCAACTTGACCCCAGGACCAGGAGCATTACCACCCCATGAGGCCATGGTGTGCAAGGACCTGCTGAGCTGGGATCACTGAGGTGAGAGACCCTGACACCCCTAGCTGACCCCCATCGCCCCCGCCCCATACACCCTATTTAACCTGTCCTAGTGATCAGGCTGCATGGTGAGCTGATTCAGTGATTCAATGGGCCACTTGACTTGCCCCCCAGGCCTAAGGCTGCCAGCCCTCCCCTGCTTGATACGCACCCAATTGACATGGGATTCCCTATTTAACGTCTCCCATGTTAAAATGGCTATCTCAACCTTCCTAGAGAGGACCAACAGAGTCTCTAAGGGACAAACTTCCCTTATAGACTCCTTACTCCTGTAACAATGGCACACTGCCACTTACAGTCCAAAAGAGCACCTACACCTGCCCACACATCTCATGGAACAGACAATGTTCAGCCGTAAACAGCATTATGCTTTGGAGACACTGGGGTTGATTTACTAAAGCTAAATAGGTTGTTCACTTTGCAAATGAAGTTGTACTTTGCAAGGGAATTTTCCCCATAGCTTAGTGAATATCGTTTAGCTCTGCTGACTTCCATCAACCAATCATGTGCAAGCAAACTTTTTTTTTACATTTTCCTTGCATTTAATTCCTTTTGCGAAATGAAATTTGCCACTTTCACTAAGGTCTGGGGAAGTATTGCTTGCAAAGTGCAACTTCTCTTGCAAAGTAAACATCCTATTTGCCTTTAGAAAATTATCCCCAATGTGTTACAAGCAAAATTGAACAGTATAATTTGTGATTTTCCTAGCTTGTGACGGAAAATATTGATTATATGAAGACAAGAGGCGAGTATCTTATGCATTATCTTTCTTTTATTAATGCTCACAGCAGAAAGTGTATCTAAAACATTCAGTGTAAAAAACTTAAAACAACCACCACCCCCCGCAGTCCATATAGTCACTAACCACGCCCCAACGGGGACTCCATAAAAGGGGGCTGCTTGTGGTGGATCCTCCTCTTTCTTGATGCAACGCTTACAGGATAGAACGGCATCGAAGGAGAGCGAAACAATGTAATCTTGAGGTCTAGACCGGCCGGTCGACGACGGACGTCTTCTGTGGGGAAGAGACGACTTTTCACCATGACCCAACAGAGGTCCGGAAACGAACGATCCCAACGGGGAAACTAAACCTGGATGTGTTTCATCCAACGGACGGGATTCCGTCTTCCTTCAAACTGGATAATCTGTCTGTCGAACGCAGATTGTCGGTCAGTAGCCTGAGAAGGAGAGAAAAAACAACCGTAATAGGGAGGGTAGGGAGGGAAGATACTCGCCTCCTGTCTTCATATAATCAATATTTTCCGTCACAAGCTAGGAAAATCACAAATTATATATCAGACAGGAGGCTCATATCTTATGCAAGTTCAAAGCTAATATAGCAATCACAACTGTAACACATAGAAAAACATAAGATATTCATTAAGGGAGAACTGATCTGGATATGTGATCTGTAGGTCTGAAGTAAAACTGGCGGAACGTGGTCTCCGAGGACCAGTCCGCTGCTCTCAGCAAATCGTAGAGAGAGCCTCCTGTGACGAGCACCTTCGTGGCCATGGCACCCCTGGTGGAGTGGGCCCCGAAAAGTGTGACGTCTATCCCCGCCATGTCCATGGCGGTCCTAACCCAACGTGCCAGAGAGGCGGGGGAGACTGGAAAATGGGGTTTTACATAGGACAGAAGAAGTTGGGAAGAGCCCGCGGGGCGCAGAGCAGAAGTCTGAGATTCGTACGTCTGAAGACAGCGGACGACACAAAGGAACGGATGATCCGGAAAAGAAGGGTAAAAGACCGAGGAGATGCCGGTCTTTGTCCTGCGTACAATGGAGAATTCAACTCCCTGTGGGGAAAACTGACGCCTGGAAATGTCCAGGGCTCTGACATCAGACACTCTCTTGACAGAGAGGAGACAGAGAAGGACCGTCAGCTTTATGGATAACAGTTTAAGTGAAAGGTTATTGTTGTCCCCCCAACTGGCGAACATATCCAGCACCTTGGAAACATCCCAGGTCGCTTGGTATCTAGGCCTGGGGGGACGTTGGAATTTTGCACCTCTCAAAAGACGGCATACTAAAGGGTGTCTGCCAATGGGTAGAGAATCAACAGGTTGGTGATATGCTGAAATGGCTGAACGGTAGATATTAATGGAGCTATACGAGCTACCGGAATCGAAGGAATCGGCCAAATAATTGACCACTAGGGGTACAGGGGCTTGCACGGGATCAACTTGCCATTGATCACACCAACGAACCCAACGCCCCCAGGCTGATCTATATGCCGATCTAGTCCCGGGGGCCCAGGCCAGGGCGAGGAGGTTTCGAGCTGACTCTGAAAGGATTCTATCAGGGGTAGGGATCCCGATACTAACAACGCGAGAAGCGTGAGATTGCCCTCCAGAACTAGGGGATGGGGTTCCCCGTTCGGGTTGGTGAGGAGGTGTGAGTATTGTGGGAGGTGTCTGGGAGAGTCCACCGACATTGCCAACAACAGAGGGAACCAAGGTTGGGTCGGCCACCATGGTGTGATCAGTACCACCGTTGCTCCCAGATTGGTTATCCGAAGGAGGAGTCTGGATAGTATCTGGAAGGGGGGAAAAGCGTAGTGAGTCCCCTTCGGCCAAGGTTGGCGAAGAGCGTCTACTGCATAGGCCTCTGGATCTGGTCTCCAGCTGAAGAAGCGGGGTAACTGGCGATTGAGCCGAGAGGCAAATAGATCGAAAGATAGCGGACCCCAGAGCTTCTGCAAAAGGAGAAAGATTGGTCGATCTAGTCTCCAGTCGCTGGAATCTCGAAGATATCGAGAGTTCCAGTCGGCCACGGAATTGAGGACTCCCGGGATGTACTCCGCTATAGGCGTGATGTTGTGGGACAGACAAAAGTGCCAGAAGTCCCTGGCGATATAAGCCAAGGTTTTGGATCTGGTGCCCCCCAGTCGGTTGACATACTGCACCGCTGCCACATTGTCCATGCGAAAGAGAATACAGCATGCTGGAGAATGAGGCATGAAGCTCTTGACAGCGAACAGGGCTGCCAATAGTTCCAGTGCATTGATGTGCAGGGAGGATTCTGATTGGGACCAAGTCCCCCCCTGTAGAGGCTACGCCGCACCGTGCGCCCCAGCCCAGTCGACTGGCGTCTGACTCTATAACCACGTCTGGACTGGGATTGAATATAGTCCTGCCGTTCCACTCGACGGCATGGTGTAGCCACCATTTCAGTTCTTCTGTGGTCTCCTGACATAGGGGAATCTCGTCTGAATATCCGAGGCCTTGCCTCAGATGCATAATCTTGAGTCTCTGAAGAGCCCTGTAATGCAGGGGAGCCGGGAATATGGCTTGGATAGAGGCAGCCAGTAAGCCTACCAGTCGGGCCAGAGTCCGTAGTGAGAGATATCTCTTGCGAAGTGCAGAGCGAATCTCTTTGCGAATAAGTGTAAGTTTGGATTTGGGGAGGCTGAGGGTAGATTGGACGGTGTCCACCGTGAAACCTAAGAATTCCATCTGATGGGATGGGGCTAAGATCGATTTTTCGCGATTGATTATGAATCCCAGATTCTGTATAAGGGACATGGCCCATGACATGTGTAACAGGGCTTGGGACTTTGAGTATGCCATGATGAGAATGTCGTCTAGATAAATAATCAGACGCACCCCTCTGCTCCTTAGAGCTGCCACTACGGGTTTCATGATCTTTGTGAAGCCCCATGGGGCGGATGATAGGCCGAAGGGGAGGCAAGTAAATTGCCACATCTTGCCTTTCCACGGGAAACGCAGCAGATGCTGAGAGTCCGGGTGTATGGGTACCGTCAGGTAGGCGTCCTTGAGATCTACCTTCACGAGCCAATCTCTGGGTTGGAGGAGGTCTCGTAGGAAGTGAATTCCTTCCATTTTGAAGTGGCGGTACTGGACGTGTTGGTTCAGGCCCCTGAGGTTGATAACTGGGCGGTAGCCCCCCACTTTCTTGCGAACCAGAAAAAGGTTGCTTACGAAACCCGGGGAAGAAGGGTCTACTTCCACTATGGCCTGCTTGGTAAATAGATCTCTCACCTCTCTGTCTATGAGAAGGCAACTTCTTTTTGCAAAGTGGATGGGGGGAGGGATTATATTGAGTAGAGGAGGGAAGAGGATGTCAATCGTGAACCCCTCTACGGAATCTAAGATCCACGCGTCTGCCGTAATCGCAGACCAGGCGTGGGTAAAATGTCTCAGACGACCCCCCACTGGGATGAGATCGAGTGTGGTGTAAAGCATACTCACCGGTATAGGGTCTGGATCGAGGGTAGCCGCGTCCCCCGCGTCCGCGCCAGGGTCTGCCTCTGGGGGGAAAGAACGGTGCTGGTTGAGCCACCGGGGCGGAGTAGTTTGGAGCCTGGTACTGATATTGGGTATTGTTCCTACCCTGTGGCCTGTAAAAATTTGCGCGGCCGGCAGAACGGCCTCTACTTCTGCCAGCCCTGTTGAAAACCTTATTGGTTCCGGTACGTCTCAGAGAATTCTGAGCTTTGTCAAGGCTGGAAAACAGACCAACGAATTTGTTTATGTCTTTAATGACTGAATCCCCAAATAGCATGCCCTCGGCTGATGGGCCGGGTTCAGTCTCAGCCAGGTGTGAGAGTTGGGGATCCAGGCGCATGAGAATGGATCTGCGCCGTTCTACGGAACATGCCGTGTTGGCAGTGCCCGCTAGGCATAGGGCTCTTTGTGCCCAACCTCTCAGTTGTGGTAAATCAACTGCTTGTCCCGAAGTTGCTGCCTGTTCGGACAAATTTAGAATTTTGGTCAGTGGACCGATAAGATCCAAAACTCGGTCCTGTATTGACCGGAAGGACCTCTCAATGCCCTTTTTCTGAAATTTACCTGTTTTAATTAGGTACTTAGTGAGGACCGGGTCTACCTCCGGGGTAGCCACCACTTTCTTGGGCAATGAGGGTCTAGGGCATTCGGCTCTCAGCTTGTTGCGGGCCGTTCTGTCCAGGGACTTCCTGACCCAAAGCTCTACGTATTGTGCCACATGTGGCAGGGGTGTCCACTCTCCGGAACGCGGGTGAGTAATCGCGTCCGGGTGGAAAAAAGGTTCCCCTAGAGCGTCCAATAGGACATCGTCCTGCGTGGCAGGATTGGCGACTGTGTCGGTCGTCATGGCCCCAGCATCCTGATTAACAGATTCAGCATCTGATACTTCTGAGCCCTCAGAAAAGTCAGCCGATTCCTCAGCAGAGGAATCTTCGTACGAATCTGGCTTGGCTCTTCTAGGAATTCTATACCCCTTATGGTGTGTCTCCCTGGGGTCCAGGGGTCGAGCAGATTCAGGTAATTGCTGGGGATGGTAGCCCGTGTTAGGGGCTGCCTGTTGCACGTTATTTTCTTCCCCTGCCGGGGAGTCAATTACCACCAGGGTGTGTTTTCTTTTATGCAGCACTTTACCCTTCTTTAAAGGTGGTTCGCCGCTCTGCGGCGGTGGTGGGTGTACCACGTTGGGCTGTAACGCCCAGGCGGGTGAGGCTGTAGAAGCCAGGGCTGCTTGAATGGACATTTGTATAATGTCCTGTAACTGTGTGGCACTCAGCATGTGTGAGGCAGCAGCAGGAGAGGAATCTCCATTGAGGGGATTTGTCTCAGACATATCTGATATGATCTCTAGGTATATTAATCCTCAATAGTAAAGGTAGGCACTAAAGCAGTGTAAGCAAAGTAGCTGTAAGCTGTGTCTAATCTCTGGACCTGTGGTGAATGTCACAGACCGGATAATTATAAAAGGTGCCAGCTAACTGAGGTATTAATCGATTGTATATAAATCGTTAGGTATATAAATCGTTAGTGAATAAAACTTATCAGTTCCAGGTTCCTACTCTCTTCCCCTCCGTCGGCGCCGAATGGCGACAGAGGGGAAGGGACCTGGACTCCCCCAGCGGCCCGGGAACGAAGTCTCGCGAGACTACGGCCGCTGGGCGCTGATTGGACACTCGGATGGCGAAGAAGCTCCGCCCCCTCCGAACGCGCGCTCTGTGCGGCAGTGAGTGAGGGAGACGAGCTTTCCCTCAGAATGGTGGTGACAAGCCGCGGTGTGCGCTGGGAGGACAGCAGAGGAGCTGAGGTGATGTGACAAGGAAGAGAGGGTCTCGAACGCCAGAGAAATTGTGCGATAGGCACGGGAAGACAAGGAAATTTCTTGTCAGAGACCGGGAAAGCGGAACAAGGAATGGAATTCAGTTAATCCATAAATAAAATTATATAAGAGTATATAAAAATTATATAAATGAATATAACTAGGTAACAATAATGAGAATAAGCCAGGGGAAGAAAACAGGAGTGGTAGAGAACTCTGTATATCCCTAGCCAACATCAATATATATAAATCTATATATTTGTCTGATAATAAAAATCTAGTGGAATACTTATCTGATCCTGTGAGCAGAAAGAAAGAGGAGGATCCACCACAAGCAGCCCCCTTTTATGGAGTCCCCGTTGGGGCGTGGTTAGTGACTATATGGACTGCGGGGGGTGGTGGTTGTTTTAAGTTTTTTACACTGAATGTTTTAGATACACTTTCTGCTGTGAGCATTATTAAAAGAAAGATAATGCATAAGATATGAGCCTCCTGTCTGATATATAATCGCAACTTATGAATTGACTTACTAGAGACACAGATTTTTGTTTAAGTAAAAGCAATAAAACATGTTTACATCCATTATTTCAGCAAATCACATAAGCAGAATATGTATATTATTTTCAGAAACCAAAACTACAGGTCATCAATATTTCTCAACACAAGAAGAGGGTTGAGGGTTGAGGATACCTTGCCACAACCCAAATGTACGACTGTAGTAAAGAGGACAGTTATATCTGTGAAAAAAAATAATACTCATTGGACATTAACCCATTTTGAAAAAAAAAAAACTGTGGTCATCACTTAAAGCGGGGGTTCACCCTAAAAAAATTTTTTTTTCTAGCATGCCATCAAGCATACTAGCGCGAGCTACAGTATGCCTCTATTTTATTTTTTGGCGCCGTACTCACAGTTTAATCCCGTAGTGAAGTTTCAGACTCCCCGCGGGGAATGGGCGTTCCTATGCAGAGGGAACATGATTGACGGCCGGCTATGGCGCGTCACACTTCCCGAAAATAACCAAAATAGGATTTGGCTCTTCACGGCGCCTGCGCAGTCAGCTCCTAGTCTGTGCGCAGGCGCCGTATAGCGCCATGAAGAGCCGAGACCTACTCCGGCTATTTTTGGGAAGCGTGACGCGCCATAGCCGGCCATCATCTCTGTCCATCATTCTAAAATACCGCCTCTTTTGTGAGTTAAATCGTTCGTGTAAATTCGCCCATCAACTTTGCAAAACACACCCTCCGTTTGTTTTAACACGCCCCAATAAGACATGTACTTTATTGCTAAAATCACCCCCGCCCCTTGCAGAGTAGCACTAGCATCAGGAGCGTGCGGCATGTATCATAGTCATTGCGCAGGCGCTGTGTAGAGCTTACTTTCAGCTCTACATATTTGGCTATTTTTGGCAGGCCCGTGCTGCGCCTGCGCAGTACAGGGGGTCCTTATCTGCCAGGGGACCTTTTTTGCCAGGACACCAGGATTTTTCACCCCCCTGTTTCCGCAGCGCCGCCCCTGCACCCACTGCCGCCCGAGGCTTAGCCCCGGTGGCCTTGTCAGGAATCTGGCCCCCGCCTCGTACTGCACTTTTCGCACCATTCTCCCCTGCTTGTCCCAGCAGCAATGATCCAATGTGTAATGGTCACATGACTGCAGGAAAAAAACGATTTTTAAAGGTATTCATAAAATTTGTATTGGAAAAAGGTGGAAATAAGGGCCGTCTAATTGAGCCACCCCCACTGCGCGTAACTGGAGAATATAAGTGAAAATATAGTGATATTGATAATATAAATAAATAAATTAATAAATAAATATATGTGAGCTGCTGCTTTAAAAGTTAAACAATCAAAATGTAATATGCAAATACAGTGCTACCTGATGTGAAAAAAGGTATCAAATGTGATATTAAGCAGCGCTCAAAAGAATCAAATAAAAAAACACACATATAATATTACTAGACTATTAAGTGAAAAATAATGAGTGATCCACCCTCTATGTGAAACAATATATCAGTGTCAAAAATAGGTGCCAATAATACACCCAAAATAACAGGTTGGCAAAATTTGTATTGCAAATATTGGGTTGTTTTTGCCTCATAGCATAAAGATACGATTTCCTGGGTCAATATAGTAGACTTCCTATACCGTACAATGTAATATTTATATTTCATTCACATACTGACACATTGACATGGGAGCTGTAATGACCAGCTGCTAAGTTGGCATTGTTCCTGTTCGGAAGAGTTTTAACATGGGGTATGTGCCAAGGAAAGACGGTTTTGCAGGGACAGCCAGCAGTAATCACTCTCTTTTCTGCCGCTCAATGCCGGGCTGTTTGTAACTAACTTCATGACACATTGTTGTGCTGAAACACAGCTCTATAGCTCTAGAAAGCCCCTTCCCTCAGGGTTAGGGTCGGGGCATCCACATCCCATTGCGCCCAGGTGCAGCCGTCCCTCCTGCCCACTCCCCCTCACTAATGATGCGAGGTTAACATCCTAGGAACATTCGCCTGTGAAAAAGTCAGCAATGAGGGTTCCTAAATTTTTATCCAACCTAGTTTGTTTTAAAGGGAGCATCCTGGCTGCTATTGCTGACCTTCTGAAAATTCTATCTGCCTTGCAACCTTGCTATCACTTTTGGTTCATTATTTTAAATCACTGACCTTAAAGAATGATGCAGATGAAGACTTGGGACTTTATTAACCTTTAAACTCTAGAAAATTGCTGGCTAAAGACACAGGCCCAGATTCACAACCGAGATACGACGGCGTATCTCTGCGTTGCGCCGTCGTATCTATGCGACTGATTCTTAGAATCAGTTACGCATAGATATCCATTAGATCCGACAGGCGTAAGTCTCTTACGCCGTCGGATCTAAGCTGCATTTTATTTATTTTTTTACCGTTAGGTGGCGCTTCCGTCGAATTCCACGTCGAGTATGCAAATTAGCTAGATACGCGAATTCCCGAACGTATGCGCGGCCGACGCAGTAAAGTTACGACGTTTACGTTAGGTATTCCCGGCGTAAAGTTGCCCCTGGGTCTATGAGGCGCAGCCAATGTTAAGTCTGGCCGACGTTCCCGCGTCAAAATTTTAAAAAGTTACGTTGTTTGCGTAAGTCGTCCGTGAATGGGGCTGGAAGTCATTTACGTTCACGTCAAAACCAATGACGTCCTTGTGACGTCATTTGGAGCAATGCACACTGGGATATTTTACGGACGGCGCATGCGCAGTTCGTTCGGCGCGGGGACGCGCTTGATTTAAATCATACACGCCCCCTACCCGCCGAATTTGAATTCTGCCGGGTGATTTACGCTACGCCGCCGCAACTTACGGAGCAAGTGCTTTGAGAATACAGCACTTGCCTGTGTAAGTTGTGGAGGCGTAACGTAAATCAGATACGTTACGCCCGCACAATTTTGCGCGGATCTATGTGAATCTGGGCCAAAATGACCATCTGTATGAACAATTATTACACTGCTCATTCTATCTATAGCAATACAAGGCCTAACAACAATAAGAGTCCTAAAACACACAGGCAGAGGCGGCTCTTTAATTAGGCAAATTAGGAGGTCGCCTAAGGCCTTTCACTCATAGGGGCCTCGCGGCCGCCTAATTTTTTTTACCCAATATAGGCATGGTGGGGCCTCCACGTCTCAGTTTTGCTTAAGGCCTCACAAAGCCTAGAGCCGCCTCTGCACACAGGGGTTGATTTACTAAAGGTAAATACATTGTTCACTTTGCAGGTGCAGTTTCTCCAGAGTTTATAAAATTAGGTGGAGCTTCATTTTACAAACACCCAATCCCATGCAAGGGGAAAGAAAAACAGCATTGTAATTGCATATGATTGGATAATGGAAGTCAGCAGAGCTTCCCCCCCCCCCCAATTGCTAAGCTCTGGAGCAGAGGGCAAATGCACTTGCAAAGTGCACAGTCCATTTAGTAAACCCCATGGGCCAGATTCACAAAGAGATACGACGGTGTATCTACAGATACACCATCGTATCTCTGACTTACACTGGTCCTATCTATGCGCCTGATTCATAGAATCAGATACGCATAGATAGGGCTAGATCCGACAGTGTTACACTGTGTTACACTGTCGGATCTTTTTTTCAATTTAAAAATGGCGCCGGGGCGTTCACGCTGATTTACGATAAATAATATGTAAATCAGCGAGATACGCAAATTCACGAACGTACGCGGACCCGACGCAGTCTTCTTACGACGTTTCCGTAGCGGCTTTCCCGGCGTATACTTACCCCTTCTTTTATCAGGCGCAGCCAATGTTAAGTATAGCCGACGTTCCCGCGTCGAATTTAAATTTTTTAACGTCATTTGCGTAAGTCGTTCTCGAATACGGACGGACGTCGTTTACGTAAGCGTCGCAACCACTGATGTCCTAGCGACGTCAGTGGGAGCAATGCACTCCGGGAAATTCCCCGGACGGCGCCTGCACATTTAAATCGGCGCGGGAACGCGCCTGATTTAAATAGTACACTCCCCTAGCCGCTGAATTTGAATTCCGCCGGGGGATTTGCGATCCGCCGTCGCAAGTTTGGAGGTAAGTTGTTTGTGAATTAGCCACTTGCCTCCTAAACTTGCGGGAGCGGATCTTAATTCACGTAGAACGAGCGGATCTATAGATCCGCTGCGCTACGTGAATCTGGCCCCATAATTTATGTTCTGCATACAATGGGAGACATCTTGCCATAGTGATTACATCCAGATAAGGACCTTGTGAAAATGGCAATAATAAGAATTAATGAAAATAATTATTACTGTAACCTGATTGTACAATTATGATTCTATATTCAGGTATGTATTTGTATGAGCAAATCGGAAGTTAGATAAATATATTAGTACCCAATCTGGGTATAATGGAGAGTTTTTGTATGCAGTTTATTCATGTGTTTAATTTTGTGCAGGAATGCATTATACAAGTCTTGCATTATGTACATGATATTTTAACCACTTCTCTACTTTGGGTGTTTTTCAGATTTGGTGTTTACAAGACTAAAACAGTTTTTTTTGCTAGAAAATTACTTAAAACCCACAAACATTATACATTTATTTTTTTCTAATACCCTAGAGAATAAAATGGCGATCATTGCAATACTTTTTGTCACACCATATTTGCGCAGCGGTCCTACAAGCGCACTTTTTTGGGAAAAAAACACTTTTTTGAATTAAAAAATAAGACAGCAATAAATTTGGCCCAATTTTTTTATATATTGTGAAAGATAATGTTACGTCGAGTAAAATGGTACCCAACATGTCACGCTTACAAATTGCGCCCGCTCGTGGCATGGCGTCAAACTTTTACCCTTAAAAATCTCGATAGGCGACGTTTAAAAAATTCTATAGGTTGCATTTTTTGAGTTACAGAGGAGGTCTAGTGCTATAATTATTGCTCTCGCTCTAACGATCGCGGCGATACCCCACTTGTGTGGTTTGAACATCGTTTTCATATGCGGGCGCTACTCACGTATGCGTTCGCTTCTGCGCACGAGCTCGTCGGGACGGGGCGCTTTTTAAAAAATGTTGTTTTTTTTTTCTTATTTATTTTTATTTATTTTATTATTTTTTACACTGGAAAAAAAAAAATGATCACTTTTATTCCTATTACAAGGAATGTAAACATCCCTTGTAATAGAAAAAAGCATGACAGGTCCTCTTAAATATGAGATCTGGGGTCAAAAAGACCTCAGATCTCATATTTAGGCTTAAATGCACAAAAAAAAAAAAAAAATTTGAAAATGTCATTTTTTCAAATGACAAAAAAAAAAAATTTTCTTTAAGAGGCTGGGCGGGACTGACGTTTTGACGTCACTTCCGCCCAGCAGAGCTATGGGGGCGGGTGAAGGAGATTTTTTCCTTCACTCGCAACCCCGCACAGCTGCCGAACGGTCGCGATCTCCTCCGCCGCTACCGACGGCTAAGGTAAGCGGCGGAGGGCGCGGGAGTGCGGCGGGAGGGGGGGCGGCCTCTCCCGCCGCCGATAACGGCGATCTCGCGGTGAATCCGCCACGGAGACCGCCGTTATCGTGTACCGGACCGCTGACACTAAAGATAGATACCTCGGTTGTGGCAGCAGCTGCTGCCGTTACCGAGATATCTATCTTTAAAGTTAGGCCGTATAAAGTCGTACAGCGGTCTGGAAGTGGTTAAGTGCCTCCAGTCGTACTATAGTAAACACATTGTTGGGCCAGATTCAGCATTGAATTACGCCGGCGTATCTATAGATACGCCGCGTAAATTCAAAGCTGCGCCGGCGTATCTTTTTTCTGTATTCAGAAAGCAAGATACGCCGACATTAGCCTAAGATCCGACTGGCGTAAGTCTCTTACACCGTCGTATCTTAGGGCGCATATTTACGTTTTTGGCGTAAAATATGCAAATGACCTAGATGTGCCGATTCACAAATTTACGTACGCCCGGCGCTATTTTTTTACGTCGTTTACGTTAGGCTTTTTCGACGTAAGGTTACTCCTACTATTAGGAGGCGCACGCAATGTTAAGTATGGCCGTCGTTCCTGCGTCGAAATTTGAAAAATTTACGTCGTTTCCGTAACTCGTCCGTGAATGGGGCTGGACGTAATTTATGTTCACGTCAAAACGAATGACGTCCTTGCGGCGTACTTTGGAGCAATGCACACTGGGAAATTCCATGGACGGCGCATGCGCCGTTCGGGAAAAACGTCTATCACGTCGGGTCACCAAGAATTAACATAAAACACGCCCCCTCATCCTCATTTGAATTACGCACGCTTACGCCGGCCCCATTTACGCTACGCCGCCGTAACTTAAGAGGCAAGTGCTTTGTGAATACAGCACTTGCCTCTCTAACTTACTGCGGCGTAGCGTAAATACGATACGTTTCGCTGCCGTAACAATGCGCTCCCCTACCTGAATCTAGCCCATTTTCTTCCTAGACTGACGTTTAGGTTTATGCTACAACAATCAGAGGTGTATGCACAGGGATCCCAATTGCGACCCGGCCCCCTAATCCAGAGGGCACGTGCAGCCCCCCCTGTAGGCCTGGATAGAAGGGGACAGTGGCATATAGAGGAACTTATTCCATCCATGCACCCGCTGAATGCCTCCTTCTCCTCCCACAGACATTCAGCGGCTTCAGGAGGGAAATAGAGGGCATTGGCTACTCCACATGCTGCTCCCGCCACCTTCCTATCCCTGTCCATCAGGTATTTGATCCAAGATTCTCATTTTTTTTTGCATATTATCTTGAAATAGTGCTGAACTGTGTTCATTTATTATAATCCAAGACTCCTTAGCCTTAGCCCAGAGGCTCCAGCTGCTGTCTCGGGTCCTTATTGGACAGATTGATAGCAGCAAGAGCCATTGGCTCCCACTGCTGTCAATCAACTCCAATGACACGGGGGCGGGGCTGAGTCCTGCTGTCTGTGTCAATAAATGCAGTAGCAGGACTCTGGAGCGAGCCCGCATGGGTGCCCCCATGGGAAGCGGCTTTCCGTGGGGGCACCCAATGAAGGAAGGAGCGCCGGTGTCTTGTCACATTCGGCTCCCCATCACAGATTGCTCCGGAAGTGACGTTCCGTTGCTGCCATCTTGCTACACCCCTTACCATTGCACAGTAATGATAGATTGTGAAGGGGGCAAGCGGACATCTTGTTACACCCACCAGAGTTTTACATTTCACAGTATTTTCAACACAAAACGGAGCTTATATGCTTAAATACAGTGGGCCAGATCCATGAAAGAACTACGCCGGCGTATCTCTTGATACGCCGCGTAATTTCTAATTTTGCGCGTCGTATCTTTGTTTTGTATCTACAAAACAAGATACGACGGCATCTCGGATCGAACCGACAGGCGTACGTCTTAGTACGCCGTCGGATCTTAGGTGCAATTTTTTGGCGGCCGCTAGGTGGCGTTTCCGTCGAATTCCGCGTCGAGTATGCAAATTAGATTGTTACGGCGATCCACGAACGTACGTCCGGCCGGCGCATTTTTTTACATCGTTTGCGTTCGGCTTTTTCCGGCGTATAGATACCCCTGCTATTATGAGGTGTACTCAATGTTAAGTATGGCCGTCGTTCCCGCCTCGCATTTTTTTTTTTTACGTCGTTTGCGTAAGTCGTTCGCGAATAGGGATTTGCGTAGAATGACGTCACCGTCTTAGAACATTGGCTTGTTCCGGTTTCATTTCCAGCATGCGCACTGGGATACCCCCAGGGACGGCGCATGTGCAGTTAAAAAAAAAACGTTGTTTACGTCGGGTCACAATGTATTAACATAAAACACGCCCCCATCACAGCCATTTGAATTCCGCGCCCTTACGCCGCGAGAGATACACTACGCCGCTGTAACTTACGGCGCGGATTCGTTGAGGATTCAAAATAAAAAAGATAAGTTACGGCGGCGTAGCGTATCTTAGATACGCTGCGCCCAGCGCAGATGTATGTGGATCTGCCCCAGTGTTTGGAAATCCGACAGACTGTTTACATGTTACATTTTCACTTCCGGGGGGCAATCTGTGATGGGGAGCGGAATGTAACAATACACCGGCGGGGGATCTCAGAAGAGAAGGATTTGGACTGCTCTGTGCAAAACCCTTGCACAGAGCAGGTAAGTATAACATGTTTGTTATTTTTATTAAAAAAGTGAACCTTTACAACCACAGTTTGAAGTAAGCAGGTGCTTTGTCAATGCAAGGCAGGGTGTGTGCATGACAGCCTGGGCTCAGAGGAAGTTGGTTGAATAACGCTCATTAAACTAGGAATATTGGCCCTGATTCACAAAGCACTTACGCCAACGTATCTCGAGATACGCCGCGTAAGTCTATCTATGCGCCGTCGTATCTGTGCGCCGTGCCCACAATCTGAGGTACGCCTGAAAATAGGCTTCCTACGACCGACGTAACTTGCCTACGCCGTCGTATTGTGGGCGCATATTTACGCTGTGCACATTTGCCGCTCCCATTGATTTTCTTTGCACATATGCAAATGAGGGAGATACGCCGATTCACGAACGTAGTTGCACCCGGCGCATATTATACGCGGTTTGCGCAAGTCGTACGTCCGGCGTAAAGTTATTCCCCATATAGGAGGCGCAACTCATGCAAAGGTATGGACCAGGGAACACAAGCCGTCTTATCTTTTGTCGTTTACATAGTCCGTGAATAGGGCTGGGCGTGGGATACGTTCACGTCGTAGGCAGTGATCCGTCGTATCTTAGGGAGTAGTTCCGACGTGATTCTGTGCATGCGCACTGGGATGCGTCCACGGGACGGCGCATGCGCCGTACGTTATTCGTATCTTTATGACGCTCAATCCATCATTTGCATGGGGTCACGCCTCATTAGCATGGCTCACGCCCACTTCCACCTACGCTGGCTTACGCCGAGAAAACCCAGCGTATCTTTAAGAGCGAGTGGGAGCGAGTGCTTTGTGGATCCAGTGCTTGCATCTGTGCGCTGCGTCGGCGTAGCGTATATTAGATGCGCTACGCCCGCATAAATATGCGCCGATGTATGTGAATCCGGGCCACAGAGGACGAGTAGTAAAAAAGAACAGCTAATAATTGAAGGCAAATATTGCAGAAAAAGCTGCTATATTTATTTTACTATTATTGGGTTGTTCATTTTATTTGTCCTTTTTTAGTTAGCGTTCCGTATTGTGCAGTGCGAGTGATTGTCATCTAAATGTCCGGAGGATAAATGGCTGCAAATTTCCATAGTATGCTGAGCTGTTTTTAGTGCGCCCTTTTTGTGTATGTATTTATTTGTTTTGCGCTTGACATAAACAGATGCCATTGGAGGTGGGCGACATGTAAAAATATCTGAAGTGTGAATGTATACTGCACTTGTCAAATGTGCGAAACAAGATTCCATTTTTTACATCAAATTAATGCAAATTCTTCCCTATGTTGTCATTTTATTGGAAAGTTCTGGCATCCCACAGAAGGAAAAAACATATGGAATCACAAATATATGTCTTTAGTAACTATAAACTAGTAACAAAGTGCAATGTGCAGTGCACTTATTAAAGTAATTTAATCAAAAGTAAATTTCATATGAATTTAACCACTTCAGCCCCGGAGGATTTGGCTGCCCAATGACCGGGCCATTTTCTGTGATTCGGCTCTGCGTCGCTTTAACTGACAATTGCGCGGTCGCGCGACGTGGCTCCCAAACAAAATTGAAGTCCTTTTTTTCCCCACAAATAGAGCTTTCTTTTGATGGTATTTTTGTTATGCTATAAACAAAAAAAGAGCAACAATTTAAAAAAAAAAAAAGCAATATTTTGTTACTTTTTGCCATAATAAATATCCCCCAAAAATATATATAAAAACATTTTTTTCCTCAGTTTAGGCCGATATGTATTCTTCTACAT
The DNA here is from genome assembly GCF_905171775.1 of Rana temporaria. NCBI lineage: Eukaryota > Metazoa > Chordata > Amphibia > Anura > Ranidae > Rana > Rana temporaria. The sequence continues at coordinate 34,345,359 of NC_053495.1, read as the reverse complement.
ATTTTTGGTAAAAAAAAATCACAATAAGCGTATATTGATTGGTTTGCACAAAAGTTATAGCATCTAAAAATAGGGGATAGTTTTATGGCATTTTTATTTATATATTTTTTATAAGAAATGGCGGCGGGCTGCGCTTTATATCGTCACTGCGACATTATTGCGGACACATCAGACACTTTTGACGCTATTTTGGGACCATTGTCATTTATACAGCGAACAGTGCTATAAAAATGCAGATTACTGTGTAAATGAAGGGGAGGGGTTTACCACTAGGGGGAAGGGAAGGGGTTAAGTGTGTCCTAGGGAGTGATTCTAACTGTGGGGGGGCTGGGCTACATGTGACACGACACTAATCACTGCTCCTGTTCACAGGGAGCAGTAGATCACTGTCCTGTCACAAGGCAGAACAGGGAAATGCCTTGTTTACACAGGCACCCCATGTTCTGCCTCTCCGTGACACGATCGCGGGATACCGGCAGACATCGAGTCTGTGGATCCCGTGGGCACGGTCACGAAGCTTGCGGCGGGTGCGCGTGCTCGCGACGGGCATGCGTGCACGCCTTCATGGCGCAAACTTTAAAGCAACGTACCTGTACGTTGCTTTCCGCACAGGTACCATTCTGCCAATGTATATCTACTGACAGTGGTCGGCAAGTGGTTAAAAGGATCCTTCCATAAGGGAAATATATAGGCTGCCACCATTAATCAACTTGGGTGCAACCAGCATGTTGGATTTTTAGGATACGATTATTGCCATGCTATATCTGCTAGCAATAATCGCTGTATTCTCTGGCAGGGACAACTCCCCGTGCCCCCAGCCTGGAGAACACAATAGCTCCGTGGGCGGGATTCCCCATTAACACTGACTGTGTTGATGGGGGAAATTAGGAAACCCGTGACATGCAGGTAATAGCATTTTTATGATGTTGGTCTTCAATAGGATTCTACCTATTTATGTAATTGTGTGTTTCCTTTGGGGTATGCCGGTGACTTGTCCTTAAGGTTCCCCTAACGAGAAAGTTCTTTCAAGGACTGCGCAGGCGCAAACTTGCCGACGGAAATCTCCGAACCTTGCCCGCCATCCAGGCTCATTCTTTAACATCCCGGTGGATTGGAGGATGTTAAAAAAAGAGCCAGGAGGCCGAGAGAGCGGTCCGAGCCGTCCGAGCGAAGCGAGGACATGAGGCCGACTGGCCACTTTCCTCGAAATCCACGTCGCCCTGGATGCCGGCCGAGGTTTGGAGATTTCCATCGGCAAGTTTGCGCCTGCGCAGTCCTTAAAGGAACTTTCTCGTTAGCCGGAACCATATCGGCAGATCAGATTGCGCCTGCGCAGGAACTTTCACGTTAGCCGGAACCATATCGGCAGATCACCGGCTTATACAGATGAGAAAATTGAGTGGTCTATAGCCGGCAAATCCCTGCAGGCAGCCCTATACCATACGTGCTTACCAACGGAAGCGCTAAGCCCAGCAGATGTACCTGCTAGATGCACCAGGTGTGAGAAGTTTTTTTGTGTGATTAACAAAAATAACTTGGATGGTATTGCATTACGGGAGTTTATTTCTTGGTATACATATCCAGAGGGATCGGTAGAGTAATGGTGGAAAGAAGGTGGAGTGAACAGGGGATACTACCTTGAATGTTGTAATGGAAAAATTAAAGCTTCTCCTATAAGCAAATAATTTCATGCGCTAATAAGCACAATCATAGCTCTCTTGTATAATGCCAGGAAAGCGCGCTTGTTTATCTCAAAGTAACACAGACAGACTATGAGGGAAAAACTGCGCTTGTCAGTGCATGAAAAAAATTATCAATAGATAAACACAATAAATGAGGGAAGCTACAATCTATGCATTAAGGTGAAAAAACATCTGATGTTGCCGCCCCCCCCCCGAGCGCCATTATACTTACCTGACCCCTCGAATGTCCCGCACGGGCCCGATATTCTCTTTGCTGCTCAGCCAGGCCGCTGATTCGCTTGTGTGGATGGATTGAGAGCAGCGCAGCCATTGGCTGGCGCTGCTATCAATCACATCCAGTGACGCGGCGCGCCGAGAGGGAGTGTCCCCGGAATTAGTGACCACCATGCGAGCTCTCGCATGACTGTGGTGACTAATTGCGGGGAGGACCGAGACAGCTGCCGAGGGACCCCAGAAGACATGGATCGGGGCCACTCTGTGCAAAACGAACTGCACAGTGGAGGTAAGTATAACATGGTTGTTATTTAAAAAAAAAAAAAAAAAATCAGTTACAAACCCTTAAACTATAAAGTGCTACGTGCCCTCTTTTCCCCCTATTTATTTTTCTTCTCTTTCTCTTTCCTTTTCCTTTCTTCCCCTTAACCACTAGCTGACCAGCCGCAGCAGTTTTACGGCGGAAGGTTGGCTCGGCTGCGCAAAATCACATAATATAACGTGATTTCGCATTTCAGCCACTAGGGGTGCGCTCTCCCGGTCCTGTCGGGGGGGGGGGGGAATGACTGATTGCATGTTCATACAATGTATGAACAGCGATCTGACATTTCCTCTAGTTAGTCCCACCCCCCCTTCAGTTAGAACACACTAGGGAACATAATTAACCCCTTACTCGCCCCTAGTGTTAACCCCTTCCCTGCAAGTGACATTTTTACAGTAATCAATGCATTTTTATAGCACTGATCGCTATAAAAATGCCAATGGTCCCAAAAAAATTCTAAAGTGTCCGAAGTGTCCGCCATAAGGTCGCAGTACCGATAAAATTCACAGATCGCCGCCATTACTATAAAAAAATATATATATTAATAAAAATGCCATAAAACTATCCCCTATTTTGTAGACGCTATAACTTTTGCGCAAACCAATTAATAAATGCTTATTGCGATTTTTTTTAAGAAAATTATTTAGAAGAATACGTATCGGCCTAAACTGAGGAAAAAAAAATTGTTTTTTTATATATTTTTTGTGGGATATTTATTACAACAAAAAGTAAAAAATATTCATTTTTTTTTCAAAATTGTCGCTCTATTTTTGTTAATAGCGCAAAAAATAAAAACCGCAGAGGTGATCAAATACCACCAAAAGAAAGCTCTATTTGTGGGAAAAAGAGGACGCCAATTTTGTTTGGGAGCCACGTCGCACGACCGCGCAATTATCAGTTAAAGCGACGCCGTGCCGAATCACAAAAAGAGGCCTGGTCATTGACCAGCAAAATGGTCCGGGGCTGAAGTGGTTAATTAACTTCAGTGACATCTGTGTTTTAATTGATTTCTGAGGGGGCGAGAGTAACACTCTCTACCTCCAGTAAACTCTAACAACCTTGTGTAAAAAAAAAGGGGGGGGGATCATGGGTGTCCGCTGAAATTTTTTCAGAGGGGGGCGCTTCGGCAGCGGCGATACACAGTCGCATTTTACCCTTTCTTCGAACCTCTAGCGCGGGTTAAAAGCGCCCCCCCCCCACGTTAAAATGTAAAAACACTCCACTGTGCCCCCTGCATCTTTCAATATCTCTTTGCCACTACTGTGTACCCCCTCTCCAAACCTGCACCTCTGGACCCCTTTACATTACACAGCACCCCACAGCTCTGGACCCCTTTACATTACACAGCACCCTGCATCACTGCCCCCCTTTACATTACACAGCACCCTGCATCACTGGACTTCTTTACATTACACAGCACCCCTTTCCCTTGATTGAAACACTACACTATATTGACAGTGGGCCAGATTCTCTAAGAATCTGCGTTGGCGTAGTGTAAGCCATTTACACTACGCCACCGCAACTTACAGGAGCAAGTGCCGTATTCCCCAAACACTTGCTCCGTAATTTGCGGCGGCATAGTGTAAATGGCCCAGCATATGGCCGCGTAATTCGAAGGGGGCGGCTTGCATTCAAATTAAGCGCGCCCCCGAGCCGATTGAACTGCGCATGCGCCGGGCTGAAAAATAGCCCAGTGCGCATGCTCCAGCTCACGACGGAAAACGTCAATGACGCCGACGTGTGCGTCATTGACGTAAAGTCGTATTCAAGAACGACTTAGGAAAACAACGTAACCAACGGAAAAAGACGACGTGGACCTGACGCCATACTTAACATGGCATACAGGCGGACTGGCGTAAGGTTACCCCTCATATAGCAGGGGTAACCTTACGCTTACGGAAACGACGTAAGCGACGAGTACGCAACGCAAATTCGTTCGGGAATCGGCGTATCAGGCTCATTTGCATAGTCAAATGAGACCTGAACGTAAACGCCACCTAGCGGCCGGCATTGCATTACATCTAAGATCCGACAGTGTAAGTGACTTACACCTGTCGGATCTTGGCCGTATCTATGCGAAAATGATTCTAGGAATCACTCGCATAGATACCCGGGCTCAGAAACAGAGATACGAGGGTGTTTCCTGAGATACACCCTCGTAACTCTTCTGAGAATCTGGCCCAGTATATTTATTTCAGGTCAAAAAGAGGAACCTTTTGGAATGAGGGACAAATGGATTTGATTCCAGAAGAGGGACAGGCACTCTAAATAAGGGACAACTAGAGGGGAGGGGAGCAATGCAGTCACCACTTAAATCGGCCCCAGGGCCAGTTAGGCCCTGCTCCTGGCTCTCCCTGGCGATTCCAGGGGGGGGCAAATGACCCCCCTTGCCCTATGGAGCGGATGCCCATGGGGGGGATGCTAGGGTAGCCGGACGAAATTCCCTAAATACTGCCCTCACTTCTCATATGACTCACATATATCGGTGAGTGTCTGAACTTCTCCCAACCCTTCCAGGTTCTGGTATATCCAAGTTTAGATTCCTTATGTAAGTATGTTACCTCTTCCATAAATCTTATTTTGTCTACCTCCCCTATCTTTGCTGAATTCAATAAAATTGTATTTCTTCCTTGGGATAGCCATTGCATGGAACAAACATTGCCATGGGTCCAAACCAATTTCAGTCCCACTGATCCTCTTAATTAGATCTAATATTTCCACCCAATATGGCTGGATCTTGGGGCACTGCCACCATATGTGGGCGTGAGTTCCCACCTCCCCGCACTTCCTCCAACATAAGGGTGACGCCTGGGGATTCATCTTATGTTCTGTATAACACTTTTTTAATTACATTCATACTAGATATACCTCTTGTGGTCCCCCACCTTCGGGAACTGGATTGGTATAAATAAAGAAGCATGTGTGAAGATTTGAATGGGATTGTGTCAGGGTACTAGCTCCACCTCTGACAGATTCCCGCACATTGCCGGTAGAATGACGTTTCGGCGCATGCCTGTGCGTGGTTTGCGCACACGCATGCGCGGTACGGCAGCGCGCCGTGTGCGTGGAAGCGCGCACGTGCACGTATGCGGCAACCCTGGGGCCAATCAGAGGCCGGACAGTCCTATTTAAACCAGCAGCCTTCCCTGAACAGGTTGCTGGTTTGTCATCAGCTTTAGTTTACCTGTTGCCATATCTCCTTGTTTTGACCCGGACTTCCTGACGACTCTCCTCTCACCCGGAACCTCTGACCTTTTGGCTAACGTACCTTGGATTGCTCCTGCCCTTTGACCTTGGCTTGTACCTACGGACTTTCTCTGCCTTCTCCAGCCCTTGACCCACGGCCTGTGACCCGGACTTGCCTTTATCTTCTGCTTGTTTCTTCTGGGCCTCCTGCCAGTAGCTGCCTGATCTCAAGTTGCTTCCAGTCTTCCATGCCTGCTCAGCCACCTTCAGACGCACCAAGTCTACCAACCTGCTTCCGGCACCGGTGCCTCCTTGTGCCTTCCCTCCTCTGTCTCAACTCCAGAGAGTGGACTGCGCAGGGTCGCAAGGGTGAACCGTCCTCAGCATCTCGGCCTCGTGAGTACAGGTTCCTGATAGATTGGCAGAAATGTTGTATTCATACTATACTGATACCTCACTTTATCTCCTGAGGACATGAACACACAGGGCCGGATTCAGAAAGATATACGACGGGGTATCTCCTGAGTTCGGCCGGTCGTATCTATGCGACTGATTCATAGAATCAGTTACGCATAGATATCCCTAAGATCCGCCAGGTGTAAGTGTCTTACATCGTCGGATCTTAGGCTGCAATTTCAGGCTGGCCGCTAGGTGGCGCTTCCGTATTTTTACACTAGGAATATGCAAATGAGTATTTACGCCGATTCAGAAACGAACGACCGCCCGGCCCTTTTTTTTACGTTGTTTGCGTACGGCTTTTTCCGGCGTATAGTTACCCCTGCTATTATCAGGGGTAGCTAATTTTAAGTATGGCCGTCGTTCCCGCGCAGAGTTTTGAATTGTTTACGTCGTTTGCGTAAGTCGTTCGCGAATACGGCTTGACGTAATTTACGGGCATTGTTTGTAATGTTTTTTTATTAAAGATTAGTTAAAGCGGAGTTCCTACTATATAAAAATCGAAAACATATTTTTTTTGCTAAATAAAGGTTTTTAAATACTGTTAGTTAGATGACTCACGTATTACGGATCGATCGACGCTCGATTGCCAATTTCCGATCATAGGATATATTAAATTCTTCTATCCCTGTCATGTTCCATATTTCTTGTGGGCATGTGAAGCCCACAAGCACTATCTTCCGGGTTTCGGTGCAGCTGAGCGACCAGCATGCACGGCCCGTTCTCGCGCATGCGCAGTACGTACAGTTAACATCGCCGTTACCTTCCGACGTTGCCATCACAACGAGCAGCGTTGGTAGATGTCTTCTCTAGGTTAGCAAGTAATGTCCATCATGTATTTGATCCAAGAGACTCATTTTTTTTTTCCTAACAAAGGCATCTTATCTTTAAATAGTGCCGAAAGGTGTTCATTGATCATAATCCAAGACATCTTAGCCTTTAGTAATTCAAACTGGATCGTTGGAGATTTCCACAATCTATCTACTGTATAGTGCATCTTGTTTGGATTTTGGGGCTCCCTCCATAGGGCAGCTGAGTAATGCCTGTTGTGGAGATTTAATAAGGTTGACACTGGTAAGAGACTAAAAATAAAATTATAGGTGTGAATGTAAAATCTTTTGACTTGCTCACCATATGTAAAAAGCTGTACCCACCTGACCTCAACCTCTGAAACAGTGTGGGAAGGCTTCCGAGGTCCACAAGGCCTCCCTAGCTGGGACTACATACTGCCACAATCACACTTTGTAATTAGCTTCTATCAGTGGCGGCTGGTGCTCAAAAATTTTGGGGGGGCGCAAAGAAAAAAAAAAATTGCAGTCTCACTGTGCCCAATTGCAGCCACTGTTACATGCCATCAAATGCAGCCACTGTGCCATCAATACCATGCCATTAAACGCAGTCACTGTGCCATCAATTCGCACCACTGTGCCATCAATTCGCACCACTGTGCCATGCCATTAAACGCAGCCCCTGTGCCATACATTGTCACCACTGTGCCATGCCATTAAACGCAGCCACTGTGCCATCCATTGTCACCACTGTGCCATGCCATTAAACGCAGCCACTGTGCCATACATTGTCACCACTGTGCCATGCCATTAAACGCAGCCACTGTGCCATCCATTGTCACCACTGTGCCATGCCATTAAACGCAGCCACTGTGCCATCCATTGTCACCACTGTGCCATGCCATTAAACGCAGTCACTGTGCCATCCATTGTCACCACTGTGCCATGCCATTAAACGCAGCCAATGTGCCATACATTGTCACCACTGTGCCATGCCATTAAACGCAGCACCTGTGCCATACATTGTCACCACTGTGCCATGCCATTAAACGCAGCCCCTGTGCCATACATTGTCACCACTGTGCCATGCCATTAAACGCAGCCACTGTGCCATACATTGTCACCACTGTGCCATACATTGTCACCACTGTGCCATGCCATTAAACGCAGCCACTGTGCCATACATTGTCACCACTGTGCCATGCCATTAAACGCAGTCACTGTGCCATCCATTGTCACCACTGTGCCATGCCATTAAACGCAGCCAATGTGCCATACATTGTCACCACTGTGCCATGCCATTAAACGCAGCCCCTGTGCCATACATTGTCACCACTGTGCCATGCCATTAAACGCAGCCCCTGTGCCATACATTGTCACCACTGTGCCATGCCATTAAACGCAGCCACTGTGCCATACATTGTCACCACTGTGCCATGCCATTAAACGCAGCCACTGTGCCAATTGTCCCCACTTTGCCCTGTAAATTGCGTCCCCCCCCGGCACTTACCTTTACTGGAGTCAGGCATCCACGTCCCACGATGTCTTCTCCCGCCCTCGATGACTGACAGGCGTCTCAGCCAATCAGGTTACAGGTAGCCAGAACCGGCCAACGTGATTGGCTGAGACGCCTGTCATCTTATTCAAGGGGCGTACAGTCTGTGCGCTCCGAGAATAAGCTTCCGGGCTGTATTGGGAAAGCCTATCAGAGCCGTTGGCTTTGATAGACATTTCCCTACAGCCAACCAGCTGGCGTTATTCAGATGGCCGGACATTGAGCGCCGACCATCTGAATAACATCGGCAGCGGCGAAAATAACATAGATTCGTGCAATGCATGAATCTATGTTATTTCACTCAGTGGCGGTGAGAGCCAGAGGGGGCGGCGCTCCAGCGCCCTCTATGGACGAACCGCCACTGGCTTCTATTAATAAAGTGTTAAATATTGTGTTAGAGGTATGGTGTGCCACCCTGTGCCATTCTGCTAATTCAATTGTTTCTCCCGATCTCTCAGTCCCATTTGTCCAAGTAGGGTAGCTTAGCATTCATAGAGGTGAGTATATCATGAATCTCAGATATGTGACCCAAGTGTTTGCAATGCCCTTGCATACATACTCCTTAGGTGTAGTAGAAGAGAGATCAGATATCCTTTTTTATGGTTATGAAATGTGTTTTTTGACTGTAATAATGGGAAATCATGTTTTTCTCAGAGAAGTTGCATTGACAGTACTCTTTGGTGATCACAGAAATCCACTATGCATAAGAAACCTTTATCATTCCGCCATAGAAAATTTTGGGGAGTGAGACCCAGACTTTTTCTAGAATTTTTGCTGATACCTGCTAACAACTGGGGCAAGGCTTGCTCATACCTCTACTTGTATTCTGAATTCCACCAAATGGAGCATGTGCTTTAAAAGCAAAGAGTATGGGCAGAAGAGTTACGACAATGTTTTGTCCATGAGTTATAAGCATGCCCATGGTTTTTTACTGACTAAACCAATAATTTTTCTGTGCTGGCTCACAATGTCAGATTTGTCAAAAAGGTACAAAAAGATTCCACAACCATTAAACTCTCCTCACCTGATCCTATATCCTTCTTCCATGCTGAATAACAGCTCACATTTTAGATACCTGATATAAGAGGCCAGAACAGCCGTGATCTGCGGTGTTACAGTACAAGAGGACAACTGTAGAATATCAAACTTGCATGGCAGAATGTTGAAATCTTTTGCATAACCTTGATGCTCGGCCCTTGGCATGTCCTGTCAAACTTCACCTCCTCCCAGGCCTAAATTTTGTTAGATCCTAGCATAATGAGCCCATTCTTTGTCACTCCAAGGCTTATCAATATGCAGCTGACACATACCATCATGGTTTTTTCTAAAGAGCTGGTGACACTCCATGAAATATTTATTGAAACAATATAAATGCCGTGTTTGCTAATTATGACAGCCGAGTATCATTTTCCCATAGACGTTAACCAATTTCCAAGCCATCTCTTTCAGTTTACCTAATGGTAATTATTTTCCCATTATCTGTCTTTATTCAGCAAACCAGAGCAGGTATGCCGAGTTCACATAAATGTGGGTAAGCTTTTTTTTTATTGGCTTCCTAAGACCTATTCAAGGTCTTCCTGACAAATCTTTTATCATTTATTAATTGATTTATTGCATGGAATATATCGTTTTTTTCCTAATATTTTTCTTTATTTAATATGTTTAGGCATAAAGAAACTGTTTTTTTGTTTTTGTTTTGTTTTTTGTTTTTTTAGCCGATATAAAATACTGTATTGGAATATTTTAGATTTATACCTTCCGGACTAGAGATGGTGCGCACATAGTAACACAACCACAAAACTCCCTGTATAGCAAGATGTCATGTTACAAATAGAGCTGAATGATTAATTGAAAGCACATTATCCCCTTATTGCATCATTCAATTGATCAGAGCCTCTGGAAAATACATGACAGTTCTGCGTATGCAGTAGTATGCAACCTCCTCCCATGATATAGTGTTCAAGTCTAAAGCCCTGTACACATGATCAGTCTAAACCGGATGAGAACGGACTGAAGAAGCGTTCTCATCGGTTAACAGATGAAGCTGACTGATGGTCTGATGTGCCTACACACCATCAGTTAAAAAAACGATCGAGTCCAACGCAGTGACGTAAAACACAACGACGTGCTGAAAAAAACGAAGGTCAATGCTTCCAAGCATGCGTCGACTTGATGCGTCGCATGCGCGGGTTTTGAACTGATGCTTTTACGTACTAACCATCGGTTTTGACCTATCGGTTATCAGTCCATCAGTTCAATTTTAAAGCAAGTTCTACATTTTTGGACCGAAGGATAACTGACTGATGGGGCCCACACACGATCGGTTTGGACTGATGAAACTGAACTTCAGTCCGTTCTCATCGGTTTAGACTGATCGTGTGTACAAGGCCTTAGGCCCTGTACACACGATCAGTCCAAACTGATGAAAACGGACTGAAGTTCAGTTTCATCGGTTCACCGATGAAGCAGACTGATGGTCTGATGTGCGTACACACCATCAGTTCAAAAAACGATCGGGTCAGAACGCGGTGACGTAAAACACACGACGTGCTGAAAAAAATGAAGTTCAATGCTTCCAAGCATGCGTCGACTTGATTCTGAGCATGCGCGGGTTTTGAACCGATGCTTTTGTGTACTAACCATCGGTTTTGACCGACGGTTAGGCGTCCATCAGTCCGATTTTAAAGCAAGTTCTAAAACTTTGGTCTGAAGGACAAAAGTCCGATGGGGCATACACACGGTAGGTTTGGACTGATGAAACTGGACTTCAGTCCGTTTTCATCAGTTTGGACTGATCGTGTGTACAAGGCCTAACAGGCAATCATCAGCCCAGACCACTGTAAGGAAAATTGAATAGTAAAATTGTATTATGTATGGCCAATACATAATACAATTTTACTATTCAATTTTCCCTTAGATTTACCAAAAACCATATACAGTATATACTCGAGTATAAGCCGAGTTTTTTCAGCACATTTTATTGTGCTGAATATGCCCCCCATGGCTTATACTCGAGTCACCTTTTTGCCCCTGATCTTCTGGATTTGGGGGACCCGGTACCGGCCGACCGTACATGGCACACATGTAGCCCCACTCTTCCTCTAAAAGTGTGCAAAGTTTGTTGTCTGGGGGACCTACAGCCGGGGAGCACCGATCTTTCAAAGCCGGGCACCCCCTCCATAGACTCCAATGTTAAACGGCCATTTCTCTGGTGACTTTGGGGACCCGCTACTGGCCGGTCGTAGGTCCTCTGGACCCGGAACTTGGCACACATGTAGTCCAATTTCTCCTCTACAAGTGTACAAAGTTTGTTGTCTGGGGAACCTATGGCTGGGGAGTACCCACATTCTATGGCTACATTATAGATATATAGATTTTAAACAAATATTAATAACACATTTTATGCAAATCAATGTAACTTGTAAAAACTAGTAAGATTTCAAAGAATAAAAATAATGCATTAAAGAACAATAATTTTAAATGATTTTAAATAAAATTGACCAAAAACCATTACAGCTTCCCTTTGAATATGGCTTTAATACTATTATCATTTCGCAATGAAAAGTCTCTCCACTTGCTCCTCCGTTTGATCCAGGTAAAGATTCAAGAAAACTTTTCCTAATGCCCTTTACACACGACCGGTTTTCCCATCGCAATAAACTCCGACAATTTTTCTGATGGATTTCTGCTCAAGCTGTCTTGCATACGGTCACACCAAATTTCAACCATCAAGAACGCGGTGACGTACACCACTATGACGAGCCGAGATAAATGAAGTTCAATGCTTCCGAGCATGCGTTGACTTGATTCTGAGCATGCATGGTTTTTAATCGGTCAGAATTGCATTCAGACGAACGGAAATTCCGATCCGAAAAATTGAGAACATGTGTCTGACTTTGGTATATTTAGGTCAAAGACTCAGAACAAGTATGCTGTTATTGAGATTCAGAAACGTGTCAGAACTACTTATCTAGATACTTTTTCTGGGGCAGTAAATATTGACAACAAAGCATCTGCGTGAGAACCAGGGAACTAGCAATATCAAAACAATGCCAGCTATGACAGCCTCCATTGTTCCCTCATGACCTTTAAGTCAAAAGTCCTATGCATAGATGTTCTAGGTAGGCCATTCAAGGTATTGAAGCCAGAGGTTCTACCTACAAGTGTAGCCTAGTACTGCAGCCTGCCTATACCTTAGAGCCGGTGCACTGGTCCTTTTCTCTCCAGCACCAGGATGTGGGTGGTCACTCTTACATTATCATTGTTGGTCACTGTTCCTGCATTGTACATGATGACATGAGGCAAGAGGATCAGTGATAGGACTTATTGGAGACTGGCAAAAAGAGAGGCTTCACTAGGTCAGCCATCCCAACAGGATTCAGTAGTAAAGAATATTGCAGAATGTACCGTAGATTAAAGTAAGTTATATCAATACAGTAGACATGTGCATTTGTTTTCTTCCGAATGCATTTTCGTCCGAATTTCAGGTATTTGTGTTATCGTTTTAACAAACGATAAGGAAAGCACAGAAAACGAAAACCAAAAGATCCAACATAAACAAATGCTTTATTTTCGTTTCGTTGCGGTCGAATGTGCCTAACCTTAACTCTATTAGTCCAATATTATTCTACATAGAGAGAAAAGATTTGACATAGAGAGAAAAGATTTGACATAGAGAGAAAAGATTCAACATTATAGAGACATGAAGAAGAGTCGAAATAGAGAGAAAAGATTTGACATAGAGAGAAAAGATTCGACATAGAGAGAAAAGATTCGACATTATAGAGACATGAAGAAGGGTCGACATAGAGAGAAAAGATTCGACATAGAGAGAAAAGATTCGACATAGAGAGACATGAAGAAGAGTCGACATAGAGAGAAAAGATTCGACATAGAGAGAAAAGATTCAACATTATAAAGACATGAAGAAGAGTCGACATAGAGAGAAAAGATTTGACATAGAGAGAAAAGATTCGACATAGAGAGAAAAGATTCGACATAGAGAGAAAAGATTCGACATAGAGAGAAAAGATTCGACATTATAGAGACATGAAGAAGAGTCGACATAGAGAGAAAAGATTCGACATAGAGAGACATGAAGAGTCGACATAGAGAGACATGAAGATTCGACATAGAGAGACAGGAAGAGTCAACATTTTTTTTTTTAAAAACATTCGACAGACACCATAAGCCTTCAATGACAGATTTTTTTAACGAAAAATAAAATAAATAAAATCTCCAGCACCAACAATAGATCCCCCAGCAACAATAGATGCCCCCGCTAAAACAATAGACCCACTTCAGCAACAATAAACCCCCTCCAGCAAAAATATATCTCCTAGCAGCCAACACCAATAGACCCTCATCAGCCAGAAACAATAGACCCCTCCATCAACAGTAGATCCATCACAGCAACAATAGACCCTTCTCTCAACAGTAGATCCCCCCAATCAGCAATAGACACCTCCCTCAACAATAGATCCCCCACCAGCAAAAAACAGACCCTCCCAACTATAGACCCCTTCCAGCAGCTAGCATCAATAGATCCTCCAGTATATCCCAGCGCCCCTTGCCATTGCATATATCCAGTGCTAGAGGTGCAGAAACTGCTTTCCCCCACGTTCCCGCTGAAAAAAAGCCCTGTATATATATATATATATATATATATATATATATATATATATATATATATATATATATATAAGAGAGAGAGAGATTATTCACTAGACAAAGCATGCATTATATTCTACATCTGCTGATCTGCTAGGGTTGGGAGGGGGACTTCTTCATTTTTGTAAATCAGCCCAGACGGCTAGCCTTTCTCAACCAGGGTTCTGTGGAACCCTTGAATTCCTCCATAAGTTGCTAGGGTTTCCTTGAGCTGTTGCTGATTGACTTCCCATTTTATGGTACCTGCATAGTTCCTGGGTCAAAAGCAGAGTCAGCTGCATGGCACCAGTGATCATTTAGGCTGTCTATAAGGGTGGCATTCTGATTACTCTTGTAAAAGGGGTGCTTTTCTCACTCTCCACCAATGTTGGGGGCATTTTTAACAAAGACTGCCAGTGAATTAGTCTCTGCTGGGGTTCCCCAAGACCTACAAAATATTTTAAGTGTTCCTTAAAATAAAAAGGATGAAAAAAAGGCTGTGTTATAGTATCAAAAGCATATTTCTATATTTTATACCAGGTTCCCTTTAAGGAGGAATTGTGATATTTGATGTTTTTTCCGAGAATGGAATATGTGCTTAATATATCTCCCATTTCACTGATTAGTATTTTACTATTGGTAAGTAAGTTATATTTTCTCTAATAGACTGCTTTTTGGCTTTTTACTTGTATGAGCTTTTTTTTTTTTTAGGAAATAAATGAGGTCCCAGAAGTCAGGATGGAAAATAAATGCTGTTTTATCTCTTTATGCATTCTTCTCAATACTTTATTATCCAATTATTCCTTCTTACCAGAGTCAAGTGCTATTTCAAACTTGGTTTTGCAGTACAGATGCTAAAAATGGGTTCCATTAATGGGATGTCCATTAACCGAGTTTTGTATAACGTTCACTTTCCAAGTTCTGTCAAAAAGTCTGCATAGGAGGTCAACAAGTTCTAAAAGTCTGTGGGCCAGATTCACAAAGAGTTACGCCGGCGTATCAGTAGATACGCCGACGTAACTCCGAATCTAAGCCCGTCGTATGTCTAAATGTATTCTCAAACTGAGATACAATTAAACATGCCTAAGATACGACGGCCTGCGCCGTCGAACATTCGTTTCTCCCTCTCCTCTGTGAAAACTGGGGCCTTAAGTGATGAAGATTTCATCACTTCCAGTATTGGTTCTGCATTTACCTGGCCTTGGAGGGCAGAGGAGGGATCAGGGGTCTAATAAACCCTAGATTTCTCCATAAAGAGGATATGTCACTACCCAAGGTATCACAAGGGATGATAAATATCACTAGTTTTGTTAGCTGTTTTTTTTTGTTAAGGTTATCTGAAAGATGGGTTTCAAATGTTTCGACAGGGGCGCAGTTTCAGTGCTTGCCATAGGTGCTATTTTCACTAGATACGCCTCTGCCCTCTTGAAACAGGCGCCGTATAATGTGGTTAAAAATACTTATTTTCTCCTTTTTACATGATTTCTTGTAGCTCAGTACCACTGACCTCCTGCAGGTTTTGTATTTATTTTGGTTAATAAGACTTCCTCTTTGAGACTGGGTTTACACTTATGCAAATCGGATGATTGTTTTTCAGCATCCAATTCACATGACAGAAGAGTGTGACTGGCTCTCAATGGAGCCGGTTCATACACCTCCGGGGCGGCCGCAGAGTGCATTGCACAGGGGTCCTGAGTCATCCATGAAATGGAGAACAGTGACGCACCAGGCCCCTGCTGTGAGCCGTATCTGTATTGGGTGTGAACCTTATCCTTTAAACCTGAACACCACTAAATCTAAGTATTCATTAAAAAATAACTATGCATTTTTAAGTGCACATAGCATAATAACTCAAATCTGCCTTGGTATCAGCTTTGTGTAATTTCTACAAAGCAGGACTCAGACTGGGAGAAGGAGGGATAATGCTGTTAGAAATGCGCTGCTTCTCTTTTGCTGGCCAGTCACAAGTGAAGGTGTGTCTCTTAATCTACAATATAGTGCAATAAATGTGCTGCACTTAATGACTTAGTGATATGTGATTAAATTACTGTTATGCCGCGTACACACGATCGGTTCGTCTAATGAAAACGGTCTGATGGACCGTTTTCATCAGATGAACCGATCGTGTGTGGGCCCCATCGTTTTTTTTCCCATCTGTGAAAAAACTTAGAACTTGTTTTAAAATGATCTGATGGTTAAAAAACGATAGAAAAAAACGATCGTCTGTGGGGAAATCCATCGGTTAAAAATCAACGCATGCTCAGAATCAAGTCGACGCATGCTCGGAAGCATTGAACTTAATTTTCTCAGCACGTCGTTGTGTTTTACGTCACTGCGTTCCGACACGATCATTTTTTTAACTGATGGTGTATAGGCAAGACTGATGAAAGTCAGCTTCATTGGATATCTGATGAAAAAATCCATCAGACTGTTTTCATCGGATGAACCGATCGTGTGTACAGGGCATTATTGAGTGATTTTTTTCCACAAAGTGTGAACAGCTAGAAAATAGTAACTGTTGCACTGATTTTTGTTTACATTCTCTGCAATGTAGACTGTGGGGACATCAAAGACCTGGCTGTTATGTTCGACAAGAGTGGCATCATCACCACCACCATCTGGACATAATGAAAAATCCTTTGGCAGATAAAATAATTCAAATATACTGTATATATATATATATATATATATATATATATATATATATATATATATATATATATATATATATAGGGACACCCTGTGCTCTCTCACTCCTCTGAGACCTACAAATTTCTTTCATTCCCCTGGACTCACTTAGTCACCTCACCTCACCCAGTCTTCCAGACTCACCAAGCTGTCCGGACTCTCTCAGTCCTGTTGGCAAGGAAGCTTTCCAACATGGTGTGCAGGTCTCCTGATGGGCGTATGCCTATATATACTGTGTATACTGTATATATATATATATATATATATATATATATATATATATATATATATATATATATAAAAGAAGGCCAGTATGGTGGCCTGAGTTTATGGGAGGAGCCCGGAGGGTATTTAAGCAGCCCACTCACACATGCTCTTTGTCGGTTCAGTGTGCGGTACTACACGTCACTGGGCCGACTCTTTCCAGCTCACCTCATGTCCGTGAGTCTGCGCATTCAATCGCATTCGACACCCTCCCGCCCTTCCCTTTTTCAGGGCACTTCTCAGCATATCCTTCTTCAATTAACTACCCATTACTTACCTTGGGTATGCCCCCTTTTCTTGGCATACTGACCAGACCACCAAGGCACACTTCAGGTCTATTTATGTTGCAAGTCTTGTCGCGTGTTTATGTGATCCACATCTCTCTCGGTCAGAGGGTAACGACCATAAATATATATATATATATATATATATATATATATATATAAATATATATATATATATATATATATATATATATATATATATATATATTTATTTATTTATATGCATGATATTACCAAAAGTATTGGGACACCTGCCTTTACATGTACATGAACTTTAATGCCACCCAGTCTTTGTAGGGTTCAATGTTGAGTTGGCCCACCCTTTGTGGCTATAACAGCTTCATCTCTTCTGGGAAGGCTGTCCACAAGGTTTAGGAGTGTGTCTATGGGAATATTTGACCATTCTTCCAGAAACGCATTTGTGAGGTCAGGCACTGATGTTGGATAAGAAGGTCTGGCTTGCAGTCTCCGCTCTAATTTATCCCAAAGGTGTTCTATGAGGTTGATGTCAGGACCTGTGCAGCCCAGTCGAGTTCCACCACCCCGAACTCGCTCATCCATGTCTTTATGGACCTTGCATTGTTCACTGTTCCAAATCATTTGGTGGAGGAAGTGTTATGGTGTGGATATTTTTCAGGGGTTGGGCTTGGCCCCTTAGTTCCAGTGAAGGAAACGCTTAAGGCTTCAGCATACCAAGACATTTCCCAACTTTGTGGGAACACCTTTGAGATGAATTAGAGCAGAGACTGTGAGCCAGGCCTTCTCGTCCATATTAGTGCCTGACCTCACAAACGCACTTCTGAAAGTCAAACATTCCCATAGACACACTCCTAAACTTTGTGGACAGCCTTCCCAGAGGAGTTGAAGCTGTTATAGCTTCAAAGAGTGCAAAGTTCATGCGTGTAAAGGCAGGCGTCCCAATACTGGCAATAGAGTGTACATATACACAAAGACAGAATGGTGGACTCTAAAAGGGTGCAGTTGTATGTGTGTATATATATATATATATATATATATATATATATATATATACACACATAGCTTTTTTTCTCAGAAAATAGGTGCAGGAACTAAACTATGACCCCCCCTAACCCCCTGCCCCACCCTACACACACCCTCCAAACCACATCAACTGGTGGGTGTGGTCGATTTTCACTAATAGTGGGAGGGTTGAATTACACACAGAGGTCAGAGTTTAGGGGTACACGACGTGCAGAATTTGGGGGTGCGCTATGTGCATAGTGCAGAGTTAAGGGGTGCACTGCATACAGAGTGCAGAGTTAAGCCTTCTTCCGCACCTGCCTACCTCTGCATCCCCCATCTACATCTCACTCATCTCACTTTCACCCCTCTTCAGTTCTAATCTCTGCATGCAACACCCCCTCTACTGCCCCCATCTTCTCACCCCCTCCTTAAAAGCTCCACCATTGTCTACATGTCTTACTTTTGTTGCTATATTAAGCACCCAGTATCTAGCCAACTCTAGTACCTCCCTGCACACTGTAGGTGGCTCCGGTTTCCCACACTTGCAGGGAGATCATCCAGTGGGGATGTTGGCATCTGCACTGCCCCCCAAGCGCCTACATCTCATTGTGTTGTATTTTTTACTGAAATTAATTTTCAGTAAATCTTCATTTTTGTTATCACACGTGTCCATATAAAAAAAAAAGAAGAAACAAAGAAATTACACAGCATTTAACATAAAAGCTACAGTAGAAACAAAAAAGAACTGAAGAAGCTTCTCCGCTCCACTGTTCACCTAATGCTTTAGGGATTTAATTATGCGTTTGAAAGTGGTGCCATGCTGAGGCAAATGTACTTTTAACATTTTACTGCAGCTAACAGACCATGGTAATAGGTCACAAAAATACACCAAATGTTTCCAAAAACAGCTACATACACAATAGTGATTGTGAGGGGAAAACATCAGACCAATACATGCTATCTGGTGTTGGCAGTTAAGTACAGTTTTTTGTTCAAGTGGAAATAAATTCATAGAATTTTACATTTTCATCAGACGGAATTTTATAGTTCTCTTAAGTCTCAGTTTTACCGCTACACTGAAGTGTGATCACTGCATCTTTTAACACGTCTAATTAGATAGAACCATACAAAGTGTCTATTATTTAGAAATACCAATAAGAAGTGGTCAATTGTCAACCTTATAATGCAACAGGCATTACTTGTGCACAAGAGCATGTTCTGATTGCTCAATATCATGTCCATTTAAATAGTTCCAACGTAAATCGTACAAAACGAAAGTTTCAAAGGAACCTAAATAATAAAAGGATAACTGAACTTAAATATAATGTACTGTTGTCCTTCTGTCACCATCCACTGATCTAAACTAACCAGCCCATCCTGTCCCAGGTGGTTACTACCTTGAATTGGAATTCCCCAACCCGCAGGAATCTTCAGAGCTTCTGTAAAAAAAAACGAACTCTTGATTGCAGTGGAAGAAACTACAGTACTCAAAGAGATGCAAAGAATCCAACACTCCTGGATGTGTGTTGGATAGGGTGACTATGTGTCCCGGATTGCCCGGGACAGTCCCACATTTTGCAGGTCTGTCCCGGGCACCTTCATTCCAGGACAATACAGTGTCCCGGAATGAAACTGACACAGCCACCCCCCTGGGCCAATCTGATGCCCCCAAAAAAGGATGCCACATCACTGCTTTACTCAATGACAGTACTTGTCCTGACTGGGAATGCCTGGAGGAGCACAATCCCGCCCCCTGTTTGTGATTGGAGAAATCTTAAATCCGGCCTCTTGTGTCCAATCACTGTGCTGTGATTCGTTACAGCACAAGCTGATTGGAAATGTGGTCACCCTAGTGTTGGATCAGCCTTTTTCAACCAGGGTGCCCAGGCACCCTGGGTGTCTTCAGGTTTCTTCAGGGGTGCCTTGGAAAAATGCCTAAAAATTGCCCCAAAATTGTATAAAAGCTGGCGGCTTGTAATGGTACACTGGTACACTGGGGGGCGCGCAGCGGGTAAACACTGTCTCGGCGCATCGCTGAAGAGCCGATGCGTGTACCTGGCGGCCGCGATGTCCGCCGGGTACACGCGATCGGCGGGAAAACAGCAGGGACGTGGAGCTCTGTGTATAAACACAGAGCTCCACGTGCTGTCAGAGGAGAGGAGACCGATCTGTGTCCTTTGTACATAGGGACACAGCATCGGTCACCTCCCCAAGTCCCCCCCCTTCCCCACACATAGTTAGAACACACCCAGGATACACATTTAACCCCTTCCTCAACCCCTAGTGTTAACCCCTTCCCTGCCAGTCACATTTATACAGTGCATTTTTATAGCACTGATTGCTGTATAAATGTGAATGGTCCTTAAATTTGTGTCAAAAGTGTCCGATATGTCCGCCGCAATTTCGCAGTCCCAAAGAAGTTCAAAGAATGTCAGGCAAAATGGTCGGCCCTCACGCATCTTCACTTCATCAAATCTGGTCCTCTTTGAAAAAAGTTTGGACACCCCTGGCCTAACCCAATTCTATTAGTCCAAGATTATTCCACAGAGAGAAATTATTTGACATTATAGAGACATGAAGATTCGACGAAGCAGCCAAAAACATACGATCGCCGAGAGTGGACATTTACGGTCAGATGCTCCGCCCATAGGCTATAGAAGAATTCTAATGTTGTTTGACTAGTAATAATAAATAATAAATATAAATAAATATAATTATTACTAGTCAAACTACATTAGAAGTCTACTATAGCTTGTGGGCGGAGCATTCTACCGGAAAGGTACGATTGCGGCATCGTACAGTTTTGCTGCTTCGTCGAATCTTCTTAGAACATCCGGCAGACACCATAAGCCTTCAAATGACAGATTCATCCTTAATTGGGATTTTCGGACAAATACATTTTTTAACTAAACAAAATAAATACAAAATAATTTCGGGAGTAACTAAATACATTTATTTTTCAGACAAAACCTAATTTTTCAGTGTGCACATGTCTACTCAAAAGTTTGCTTCAAAATAAAGTAAAAATAAGTGTAGCCCATGTTACTCTGTTTTTAAATCCGCACACTTGTTCGTTTTATGGTTGTCAGACAAATTTCCCAGATGACACAACACTGAATGGATCTGGATTGTCCTTGTGTCTGCCAAGCGCTTTATTTATTGCACCCATTATAACAAAGTAAATGGACAATTTTTTGGAAGTATCTGTTTGTTAAGACGCGACTCTCTCTGACCTTGTTATTGATTCAGTGGCCCCGCTAAACATAAAGCTTCACACTCCACTTAATTTTACTTGACTTTCACAAGCTAGAAGAAGGAGCCCGGTATCTGATTTGGAATCCAGAGGGAAGGCAGGTGAGCAAACAAGATTCGCTTTGTCCTGCACCTTATATAGACTTTTAATTAAATTAAATTTGTTTTTAATTGTTAACAGTTTCTAGAAAATCGAGATAGCAATGTGACAGGGTTATTGAATTGGCTAGCTGATGCGCTTATTTAAAGGGAACCTGTCACAAATACTTGTGTGAGAAGGATTATCGGTTATTTGACATCTTCAAGTGGCTAACACAAATACTGATCAGCTTACTGTGTCAGGCTGTGAACAAAATGTTCCAGCTGACCTTTGCGATCCTTGATGTCTTTTTAGAAGCTGGTTAATTTCTGTCTACCTCGTCCCTTCCTGTGCTCTGTGGTCACTTTAGTCAACTCCTACGTCACTACAAAACAAAATTGTGATGTAGAGTCTGGAAGATGGAACCACTGTGCATGGGGGACCAGCAATCTTTAGATGGCAGTTTCTCTTTATCAGGGCTTTTTTTCTCAGAAAATAGGTGCAGGAACTCAACCATGACCCCCTAAAACCCCCCTCCCCCACACACACTTTCCAAACCCCATCGAATAGTGGGTGTGGTCCAGGCCCGGATTGGCCATAGGGCAAACCGGGCATTTGACCGGTGGGCCGCTGTTCTGGCTTGCGGGGCCAAGGCAGGCTGCTCTTTAAGCCCCAGCCGGTCTTCCGACCTTTCCGAACTGGTTGGATTAGATTTAAAGCGGAGGTCCATCCAAAATTAGTTTTTAAAAGCCAGCAGCTACACATACTGCAGCTATTGGCTTTTAATAATCAGACACTTATCTGTCCTGGAGTCCAGTGATGTCGGCACCGCAGCTGCTGTCGGGTGCTGCCGCCTCCATTGCGGGTAAGGGTACCCGGTAGTGTAGCCTTTCGGAGGGAGGAGGAAGGAGCCCCAGCCATAACGTCAATACCCATGGCTGAGGCTCCCAGAAGTGGCAAAGGAAACCTGTCAAAGACAGGTATACTGTCTCCCCTCACCCCTGAAAGGTGCCAATTGTGCCCCCGGAGAGGGGGAGGAATCAGATGAGTGGAAGTTCCACTTTTGGGTTGAACTTCACTTTAAAACAAAGTCAGTGATAATAAGCTGTTTTCTTTGATATAGCCCTACTATTGGGTGCTAAGTCTTTCTTTTTTTTTTTTTTTTGTCAGTGATTTCATGTGATATTGTATGTTTATACACTCAACCTTGAGGGGCTGAAGTTCTTGAGAAGGTCGAGGCGAAGAACAGAGGAACCATCCTATCCAGCGGCTCTTATGGAGGTAGTGCTACATAATTTCTACTTGGTTAAAAAAAAAAAATACACAGATGAAAGCATAATGAGCGATAAGTATTTACCTCCTTAATCTATTAATACACTGTGGGAGGAGCTGGTGACAGCCATTTCCTAGCCACAAGTTTTCTTGACAAAAACAGGAGATGATTATTACATAGTTACATAGTTAGTCAGGTTGAAAAAAGACACCAGTCCATCCAGTTCAACCATAAAAAAATAAAATAATAATAATGTCATGCAATCCCATATACCCAATTCTATACCCACAGTTGATCCAGAGGAAGGCAAAAAAAAAACAGCAGAGCATGATCCAATTTGCTACAGCAGGGGAAAAAAAATCCTTCCTGATCCCCCGAGAGGCAATCGGATATTCCCCGGATCAACTTTACCTATAAATGTTAGTACAGGCATACCCCACTTTTAAGTACACAATGGGGTTTATTTACTATCACTGGAGAGTGCAAAATCAGGCTCACTTCCCCACTGTGTACTTAAAGGTGGGGTATGCCTGTACCCAGTTATATTACGTACATTTAGGAAAGAATCCAGGCCTTTCTTAAAGCAATCTACTGAGCTGGCCAGAACCACCTCTGCAGGGAGTCTATTGCACATTTTTACAGCTCTTACTGTGAAGTAACCTTTCTGTATTTGGAGGTGAAATCTCTTTTCCTCTAGACATAAAGAGTGCCCCCTTGTCCTTTGTGTTGACTGTAAAGTAAATAACTCAACACCAATTTCACTATATGAACCCCTTATATATTTGTACATGTTGATCATATCCCCCCTTAATCTTCTCTTCTTAAGAGTGAATAAATTAAGTTCCTCTAATCTTTCCTCATAGCTGAGCTCCTCCATGCCTCTTATCAGTTTGGTCGCTCTTCTCTGCACTTTCTCCAGTTCCCCAATATCCCTTTTGAGAACTGGGGCCCAAAACTGAACTGCATATTCCAGATGAGGTCTTACTAATGATTTGAATGGGGCCATACCTCTCTTAATACAAGAAAGGACTTTGCTCGCTTTGGAAACCGCAGCTTGGCATTGCATGCCATTATTGAGCTTATGATCTACCAAAACCCCCAGATCCTTCTCCACTACGGATCCCCCCAGTTGTACTCCCCCTAGTATGTATGTTGCATTCATATTCTTAGCCCCCAAGTGCATAACTTTACATTTATGAACATGAAACGTCATCTGCCACATAGTCGCCCAAATTAGACAGAGCATTGAGGTCGGCTTGTAAATTGAAGACATCCTGTAAGGACGTTATTCCACTGCATAGCTTGGTGTCATCCGCAAAGACAGAAATGTTACTTTTGATCTCAGACCCCATATCATTTTTAAATACATTTTTAAAAAGTAAGGGTCCCAAAACTGAATCTTCGGGTACACCATTTCTGTTCTGTGCCCATTGATGCCAATATTCTCTCCCAGTCTAAGTCCTGGAGAGCAGCCTTCATCCTTGAAAAATTAGCTCTCTTGAAATTAAGTGTTTTTATCTTTCCCGTGTGTTATATTTGTTTACAGATAACATCAAATTAAATCATGTTATGGTCACTGCTATCCAGGTGTTCCTTTATCTGAACATTAGTAATATGCTCTGCATGGTTTGAGATTACCAGGTCCAACAGAGCATCATTCCTAGTTGGGGCCTCAATAAACTCATGTACCCTGCAATTACTGAGCACCCCTAAAGAGAGCTTAGATCAGACATTCAGAACCAGGGTTCGTGGAACACTAGGGTTCTTCCAGAGGTTGCTAGGGGTTCACTGAACTGTGACTAATTGACCTCCCATCTGAAGGCGCCCATATAGTTCTGTTTCAATTGTTTTTATTAATTTTTCTTTTCAAGAAAAAATGGAAAACAAGGCATTACAACAAAGCAATTTCTTACATAGCACTGTACACGCAGTGAAGTAGGTACACAAGGAGACCATAATGTTGGGGCTGGAACGTTCAGTTGGTTCAATCTGGTTGCTAAACAAAAAGAAAACTAAATATGTAAGAATTGTTATAAACACGTAGATTCACAAAGAGTTAGGCCGGCTTATCTGCAGATAAGCCGACCTAACTCTGAATCTACGCCGGCGTTTGTTTAAGTGTATGCTCAAACAGAGATATGCTTAAACAAAGCTAAGATAGGCCGGCTTGCACCGTTCTATCTTAGCTTGCAATGTTCCTGATGGCCGCTAGATGGCGCGTCCATTGCGGCCGGCGTATATTATGTAAATGAGGGGATACGCCGATTCCCGACGATTTACGAGCGTACGCCGGGCCTACACCGTCGAGTTACGTTGTTTCCGTAAGGGACAGGCCGCCTAAATTTAGAGCTATGCTCTAGTGGACTAACTATTGTTAAGTATGGCCGCCGTTCCCGCCGCGAGTTTCGAATTTTTTGCGTCGTTTGCGTAAGTCGTCCGCGAATCAAGAGTTACGTCGTTTAAGTCCGCATCGAAATCAATAGGGCCGTACGGCGTACTTAGCCGCAATGCGCCCTGGGAAATGTAGTCGCCCGGCGCATGCGCAGTACGCAAAAACGTTGAAAAACGTGAGGTCAAGCCTCATTTCCATAGTACACGCCCCCAAACAAGTCATTTGAATTAGGCGCCCTTACGCCCGTTCGGTTTAGGCTACGCCGCGGTAGATTAGCAGGTAAGTGGTTGGAAAATCACTACTAGCCTAACTAATTTACGGTGGTGTAGCCTAAAAAGACTAGGCTAGGCCGTCCTAAAGTTAGGCGCCCCTACGTGAATCTACCTATATGTATCTGAGTCCAGTGCCCGCATAGTTCAAGAGTCAACACCACTTGGAAGAACCAGTGGCATGGTACCAATATTCTTTTTGATCAGTCATTTCCCACCAGGGTTCCATGGAACCCTATGATTTCTCCAGAGGTTACTAAGGGTTCCATGAGCTGTCGCTGATTGACCTCCTATTTAATGGTGCCTTCCTAGTTCTTGGGCCAACACCACTTCACAGAGCCAGCTACTTGACATCAATGATCTAAAAGGGTAACATTCTGATGAACACTGTAATGGCAGACATTCTTCCCACTAGCCACAAATTTAAGGAGCATTTTTCCCCGTGACCTCCAATGAATTGGTTTTAGCAAGGGTTCCCCTAGACCTGAAAATTATTTCAAGGGTTCCTCTAGGGTAAAAGGTTGAGAAATGCTGGCTTTGTTTTTTAACTGGCTTTTGTATAGGGCTTCCTTTTTGTATAGGGCTCCCCCTGTATCTCTCTGATGGACCCTTTGTCCCTTTGGGGCCAATTTCAATTGTGCAGACAGTCGGTTCATCCTTGTTTCTAACATGATACATTGTGTATCCATCCTGGGTACACAAAAGCTGAATTTAAAAATGATTATTTTGCACGCGTGTTTATTTTGTAAGCTCAAATGTCTCCTGCTTCAGTCAACCTGGTCTCTGCAGGTCACAGATGTCATAGTAGCGCTCACATCCAGGACATCCAGATGGTGGATGGGAAAATATTTTAGAGTTTTTGGAAAACATACTCGGGAGCCTGTGAGAAAATAGACAGAAATTAGGAAATAATGTAATAGAATATTTTATTTGCCAGTGCCACAATTGACATTATTCCTGGGAAAGGGGCCATATTAGACATGACTCGTTGGCTGACTTCCTTTATTTTCCCCATCACTAAATAAATTGACATTTTGAGAAAGTATCCATGCAAAATGTTAAATGTCTTCCCTTAAAAACGAGTCTGACCAATTTAACAGAATTTCATTTTAGATGTAGTGTGTTTATATCATATAACCATATCTGTATCTGAACCTTTGTTGGAAGGTTATCTAGGTCATGTTATAGCTGATGAAGAAGAATAAAGCCGTTTTTGAGTCCATAATGATGATCTTTTTAAATCACTAATAGGATGACATGGGATAAAAACAGCCAATGCACTTTAAGGGTTAAGACCAGTCCCCCTTCATCTGGGCTTTAAAAGCTAGGGGGCAGATCCACAGAGCGAGTACGCCGGCGTATCTACTGATACGCCGGCGTACTTTCAAATTACCCACGTCGTATCTTTGTTTTGAATCCACGAATGTACGAGCGGCCGTCTGTAGTCGGCTTTTTCCGGCGTATAGTTAAAGCTGCTATTTCGTCACGTATAGTTACACCTGCCATGTTAAGTATGGCCGTCGTTCCCGCGTTAAATTTTTTTTTTTTGCATAAGTCATCCGTGAATCGGGATGGACGTAATTCACATCTATGTTAAAAAAATGACGTCCTTGCGACGTCATTTAGCGCAATGCATGATGGGAAATTTAGGGACGGCGCATGCGCAGTTCATTCGGCACGGGGACGTGCTTCATTTAAATGAAACACGCCCCCTAATCGCCGATTTGAATTACGAGCCGTTACGCCGCCAGAGATAGACTATGCCGCCGTAACTTACGGCGCAAAATCTTTCTGGATTCGATTTAAAGCCAGGTAAGACAAAGTGTCTTAAACTAGGAGAAATTGGACTTTGTCTTTCTCTATAAATCCATATATTCAAGGATGTGGCACATATCTACTAGTGGGTGTTTGATTACCACCCTAGGGCAACTGTAATCAAAAACAACATTAAAGCCAGGTAAGGTACGGCGGCGTAGCGTATCTCTGATACGCTGCGCGGGTGCAGATCTCTGTGGATCTGCCCCTAGATGTGTATACAGGATTGGACTCTGTTAGCTCAATGAATACGTTTTCTGACATACAGATGATTCACTATACAGCAGGCCAAGAAATCTGGATACAAATAACATTTTACTGGCTCACTGTGCCATATTATGAAAAGTAAAAATTTGAAAGACACACTAGGTAATACTTTCAGATAAATTGTACTCATGAAAAATTACCCTTTAGACTAGTTTTAAACATTAATAGATAAAATGTGACCGTGATCAGCTTCTTGCAGTACTCAATGCCTGCACAGCAGAGAAATAAAGTAGCTAAGATGAAGCAAAAAAGTTGAAAATCACTAATACGGCATGACAGGTACACTTAAGAATTCATGACTGCACAGAACAAAGAAAATCCTCTTCTTCTCTTTTTCTCCTTGTCACAATTTCTGTTTCTCATTGAAGATTTCATCAACATACAGGACTGGTATAAAAATGAACGAAAAAAAAAAGGATTTTTTTCTTCTTTTTTAAATTGAATAAAGCATTTTGCATCTCAAGCTACAACTTCTTTCTCAACCTGTGCTATGCCATTTAAATCCACACTGTTATTTGCACCGTCGCACAAAGGAACCGACTTGTCAACTCATGAAAGCAGCTGCTATACCTTTGTGTTATTGTCAATAGCTCTGACAATGAACAGGTCCGGGCCGGTAATATCATATTGAAATGCAAAAGGCTCTGTGAACGCATTCCTTCCCTACTCTTTTTATAAACTATTGTGGTGTCTGAAAATTGATTTGCGTTTTACGCTGTTCGCGGGTTCCTCACACTGAAAGGGAGAGGCTCAGGGGGTGAAGTTTGGAAGTGCTATTATCAAATGGGGGCCGCATTGTATTGAAGTTGCAAAAGTGGTATTATGTGAATCTAGTACCTGTGGCTTATTTCTCTGAAGGACTAATGGCATGACTGGAGTTTGGAAATTACCCTGAGGGGCGGAATGGTGAAAAAAAAAATAATTGTAATAATTCTTTGTGGGGCTAAATTAATTCTTTGGTAGGATGCCTGCACTTTAAAATTAAAAATTATATTTTCCAGAACCTGGCATCTGCATCGGAAATGTTATTTTAACCCCTTCATGTTGCTATCTACTACCAGGCCTTCTGTGTTTTTGAGCCCCATGTTCCCTGCTCCTAATCAAGACTAACATGTGGGCCTGGCAGAGGATGGCTATACCATAAAAATTAATGCCAGTCACCCTTGCTCATGAAATGTTGAAAATGGGGGCTGCCATTATTTTGTCCAGGCTCTACTTTTGCATTTGCATTGTATTACAGTGGGAGGAAGGAGCACCAGAGTGAATGAACAGTGAACAAGCCATGGACAGCCCATGAAGTGATTTGCATTTCTTGAGATTCAGAGGGTCTAATTGACATTCTCTACTCACCTTTCTGTCTTAACTGTTTTGTCATCCTCACTTCATTGCTCCAAGGGAGCATGAGACCTTCCCCATGTGACAGTGCTCAGGCCCAAGCAGCCAATCATTAGTCTCAAAGACTGTCATACAGGGAGCAGTGATGTCATCAACTCGGGTAAACTCAGATATCATCCAACAGCAAAATGTACCTCCTGCCTCCTGAGGGCAAGGGAGCGCGGATCAATAAGTATACTGTCCCATCCCTAGTTAAGGTTGAGTTGACGATAGTGCTGCCCTTACACGTGTTGTCCTGTTTCCTCTGGGGATGATGGCAGGGTATAACAGGGCACAGAGTGACACGGGTGCCTGAAGGAGATCCAGATCTAAGAATCTTGGTAGCAGATGCAGGGCTGAAGAAAGCAAGCCAGCATCAGGCAGATACAGGATATCAAAGGCATGGTCAAATGGGCAGAGGACAGCAACAACTGGGCAACAGGAGTACAGAGTCATGAACCAGGAAGGGAGTCAGAGCCAGGCCAGGGTCAGTATCAAGTGAGCAAAGAAGGTACTGAAAGAGCAGGCAGAAAGCAAGGTCGGGTCACAAGCTAGAGTCAGTAACAGAGGTTCAGGTCGCAAGCAGTAAGAGCTGACGAGTCCTTTAGGGAAGTGGTTCTTAATTCTGTCCTCAAGTACCCCCAACAGGGCTTGTTTTGGGAATTTCTCTTAGATAAAATAGCTGTCCAAAATACCAAACAATCAACTCGGATTTAAAGCAAGATAAAGGAAGATAAATGAAAACCTGCAAACATGGCCTGTTGGGTGTAGTTGAGGGCAGGCTTAAGAACCACTGCTGTAGGGGTTTTAAATAGGCCAAAGAGCATCAAACAGGGACACTCGCACTCATACCTAACTGTTGTAGTGCATACTCCCAACTTTCAGAAATTCTGAAGGACATGACACTGCCACAGCCATAGTTACATGGGGGAATCAAGCGATTTTCTTTCCTGAATCCCATGGCTGCAGGAAAGAAAATCCCACCATCTATGGTGGGCTTAATGCAAGAAGAAAAAAAGACAGAGGCACAGGATCACACACCCCTGTTTTCCTTTTTTCCTCTATATAAGAAATACATCATATAGAATTTGGATAAAAAGTTTAGTGCTGCATAACACTTTTGGTAGTAAAATAGTATGTAGCAGCCTGCCCCTGTTGGGCTGGAGCTGCTTTAAATTTAGAAGGGACTCTGAGTGTTAGTTAACTCAGACATATATAATTTTGGCAACATTTGGCCTTTGTTTCAGCCGTGGCTGTGCTGAGAGTGACCACCATTGTTTGTCTGGGGTGTTGTTACCACCCCAGGCCAAGGGTTGCAGCAGCTAAGTCAGGGTGATATTGAGTGTCTCCCCTCGGCAGCCAATAAGTGGGGGTTGATTTTCCCGCTGTGCATGCTGGGGAGGGGTACTTAAGGAACAGACGCCACGGAGCCGAGGTCGTTGATCCTTGGTCTGTTGTCCCACCACCTCGTGGCCCTCCTGGCTGGGGGTGCGTGATTCTGCAATCCTGGCTCCGGGACCACGTTGGTCCGGGGTTGTGATCTGTTTAGTAGGCCCAGTAAGCAGACTGGGTTTACGATTTCAAGGTGATCCTGTGCTGTCCGTCCTGGAAGGAGGAAGACAATTGATGAAGGACCTATCTTGGAGAGGACCAAGCTGGAGGCTGGTATTTCGGTAGAGGCCTGGAAGCTTCATCGAAGGATGCACCATGTCCTGAGAGGCTTGAATTCTGCGAGAATTAACCTAAAGAGATCTGGGTGCTGAATCCTGAGCTAGGGGATTCTGGACCGAAAGTGTTTAAACTCAAAGGAAGGTCTGTGGCAGAGACTGTACTTTGTTCCGTGCGCCACTCCGGTTGCTAGGCTGGTGAGAGAGTCCTATCCGAGTGCGCAATACCCACTCTGGCTATAGTGGCGACGAAAGCTGTGTTGCTGAAAGCAAAAGTGTTACTGGATTGAAATCTTGCACCTACTACTTATTACCCTTACACCCTTTTCCATCTACTTCTTCTTTCCTCAGGTTGCTCGGCTGGGCGTTGGCTGCACGTGCAACAGAGAGAAAGTGCATGGAGCGACGTGCCAAGAAAAGAACTGGAAGTGGAAGGAGTTACCCGCCCCTGCATGAGATGTGAGTGTGTCTGGCGTGAAAAAAAGTATCGATTGCCAGATCAAGGAGAGAAGATTGTTTACAGTCATGTCGGCGTATCCATCGCCATCGGAAAGACTGAGGTCTACTGTGTTCCAGGCTTGAGCTGGTGCGAATGCCGCACCCACCGGAGCCCATTGATGGATACAGGGATCCGTATGAAGCCGTGGGGGCATTTCGTGCTGTATACGAGCGGCAATGTGGAGGCGCTTGGAGTGTCATGCCCACGATGTGAAGGATTGGCGGTTCAAATCCGACCCTTTGGCAGATGTCTCCAGTGTGGAGAATATTTATTCGTGGTGGATCAGCCTACCTGACCACCCCGTGCTTATCGGGTGGACTGGATTACAGGTGCCGTTACTTTGGAGGAAGCTACTCCTTGGCCCACTACCTCTTCTGCTATGTCTGCTGTGTCCACTGTGGTGAGTGACCCTGGCAAAGATGCTATTGAAATGAATGTTCCTGAGTCACCTGTGGATGCTACTACAGAGAATGTCTGTACAGCAGTCGTACATGCCATGCATGCCTGGAAGAAGGTGGATTATGCAAAGGCTTTCCACGGCCGTGGTCGAGGCCTACTCCAGTGTCTACCGGGACCGGACTCCGAGGAGGACGTTGCCCTCGTAGAGGCCACGACAGGAACTGGTAAGCAGGCTGGGGACAATGTAATTGTCAGGTCACCTGTGGCCAGGTGACAAGTGCACCCTGTAGGGGTCAGGGATGCACCGCAGGGAAGTGAACCCTATAGCCGACTACTGCTGGCAGGGAGGAAGCGTGACCCAAGATCACCCAGGGCGCGGAGTCTAAGACCCAGTTTTGTATTCACCAGAGCCCTTGGTGGTAGGGATGGTCTTGGCCGCAACTGGGTCCAGGTCGCGTTCCCGGGATTCCTCAGGTCACACTCCGCAGGGAGAAGGGGGAAGCAGCCAGCAGAACAAACAGTGGTGATGGACAGGCCGAGGTCAGGGCAACAGGCAGACAAGGATAACCGTGGAACATGCAAATAGTCAGGGGCACAGGCAGACAGGGAAGTCGGGGACAAGCCAAAACGGTACACGGAAGATGATCGTAGCACTCTGCAACCAGGAACTAGCAATACACTGCAGACAGGAACTGAGTATTGGAACACTGTTGAACAGCACTGCAGACCTGTAGAGCAACGGTTAATATAGGCTTCCTGGGATGGACTAGGGTGGAGCCATACAGGAAGAGGAAGTGATAAAAAGGGAAACCAGAACAGGGTCAGCCTCTAATGAAGACATGGAGATCAGGTAAGCAGACAGACTTGATGCATATTCATGACAGTACCCTCCCTCTTAAGGCCCCCCCCCCTCCCCAGCCTGGAGCCAGGGCTAAAGGGGAATCCCAGAAGAAACCTCCTCGACAAATGGGGCGCAAAGATCTCAGATGCAGAAATCCAAGACGCCTCCTCAGGACCAAATCCTCTCCAAAGCACAAGGTACTGAAGAACGCCTCTGCGGAGACGAGAATCCAGAACTTGAGTATCCTCATTGACCAGAACCGAAGTAGGGACAGGAGGAGAGGATTTATTGAGGACCAAAGGCCTTTTAGGAATAAGTAAGGGCATGAGAGGGTCAACAGGAATCCGAGGAGGATCAAGCAGATCCTTAAAGATGAACTGGGGATTAAGCACAGGACCATCAGACTGGGCAGAGGTCAGAGGAACCCTGAAGTCAGATTGGTTAGAAGGTGACAGGGCACAGGAGTCAAGCTGGATAGTAGGGAAACCAGCAGAATGCAGAGAGCCCTGAAAACAAGGTAGGAAACCCCATTTGGCCGAATGAGGCAATCTATCCAAAGGATGGATTGAGCCCCTTAGACAGGTTGCAGGAGGACCTGAACAAGAAAAGGTAGGAGGCTCACTGGGCATGGGCTGACCTGGCATAGCTGATGCAGAGGCCGATCGAATAGCATAGTCAGGTGTAGTGATTACCCGAATCGCATCACAAGGCGTAGTGACTGCAGAACTCGCAGACAAGTTAGCCTGGCTGTGCGTTTTAGGGACAGTCAACGGTAAACTGGAGTGAATGATCGGCTCAGGTTCACAGACGGGCTCCTCATCCAGAGTGCTACATTGGCTATAAAGTGCATCAGCCTGACTATTGCAGGACACATTCCGGACACCGCTACATGTGGTAGGACGAGCAAAAGATTCTGGAATGGTGGCAACAGGAAGTTTCTCTTTTGGGGCAACCTTGGGTAGGCAAGACGTGGAACAGGAGGGACCCCAAGCCAGGATCTGTCCGGCAGTCCAGTCAATGTGAGGAGAATGGAGTCTTAACCAAGGAAGACCCAAAACGATAGGAGCTGAGGTCTTAGGTAGAACAAGGAAGGATATCCACTCCTGGTGAAGTGTGCCTACTGACATCTTAACAGGGACTGTCTGGAAGCGAATAGGACCCCCCGGGAGAACAGTGCCATCAATCGCCGAGACCACCAATGGTGTGGTGAGGGGCAAAAGGGTAAGTCTCATGGACGATGCGATTTCCCAGTCTATGAAATTGCCAGCGGCTCCGGAATCCAGATAATGCCGAGACTGAAAGAGAAGAAGCACCAAAATGAAGGGACACAGGAAGAAAAAGACGAGAAGGTGAAGGAGATACTTCTGGATCCAATACTCCACCTTCCAGATGTATTGAACCCGAGCGTTTCTCGGGGCGAAGAGGGCAAGTGTCACGAAAATGACTTTTGCCCCCACAGTATAGACACAGGCCTAGAGTTCTGCGCCTGGCACGTTCCTCAGGGGATAGCCTGGTCCGACCCAGCTGCATGGGTTCCTCAGTTGGCAAGGGATGCTCCACGGGTCGAAGAGAGGGGAACTCAGGCTGACTAAGGGCCAAGGGATGTTGGCGTCGCTTTTCTAGGGTCCTTTCCTGAAAGCGAATATCGATCTGATTACACAAGGAGATCACTCCGTCCAGATCAGTGGGGATGGTTCTTCCTGCTAGTTCATCCTTCACTCTATCAGATAGGCCATGCAAAAAGGTTGCGACTAAGGCCTCATTGTTCCAGCTCAGTTCAGCTGAGTGGATACGGAACTGAAGAGAATATTGTCCCACTGATCGGGATTCTTGGCGGAGACGTAAAAGGGCGCTGGCTGCTGAAGAGACACGAGCCGGTTCTTCAAAGATATTCCGAAAAAGTTTCAAGAAAACAGGCAGGCTAGAAACCACAGGATCATTCAATTCCCACAGAGGGGCAGCCCAGGCTAAGGCTTCCCCGGAGAGGAGAG
The DNA here is from genome assembly GCF_905171775.1 of Rana temporaria. Taxonomy (NCBI): domain Eukaryota; kingdom Metazoa; phylum Chordata; class Amphibia; order Anura; family Ranidae; genus Rana; species Rana temporaria. Next base: position 34,311,149 of record NC_053495.1, on the reverse strand, counting down.
AAATGATATAGGCTATCTTGGCCCGATCAGACAAGAAGTACTGGGGCAGGAGCTCAAAATGAATAGTGCATTGGCTAAGGAATCCCCTGCAGGCTTTGGAGTCTCCAGAAAAGCGGATTGGAGGTGATAACTTCGGTGAATGCGACTCTGCGACTGGTGCAACAGGTGCAGCTGCTGGTTGTACTTGGGGTTGCGGATTCGGGGTTCCCAGCGAGGTCTGAAGCTGATCAAAGCGGGAAGCCAGATCCTGAAGGAAACGCATCACCTGATCCTGATTAGCTTCATGCGTCTCGAGTCTGCGAACAATGCACTGTAATGGATCATCTGCAGGAAGCGGCACGTCGGTCGGGTTCATGGCTGTTCAAACTGTCAGGTCACCTGTGGCCAGGTGACAAGTGCACCCTGTAGGGGTCAGGGATGCACCGCAGGGAAGTGAACCCTATAGCCGACTACTGCTGGCAGGGAGGAAGCGTGACCCAAGATCACCCAGGGCGCGGAGTCTAAGACCCAGTTTTGTATTCACCAGAGCCCTTGGTGGTAGGGATGGTCTTGGCCGCAACTGGGTCCAGGTCGCGTTCCCGGGATTCCTCAGGTCACACTCCGCAGGGAGAAGGGGGAAGCAGCCAGCAGAACAAACAGTGGTGATGGACAGGCCGAGGTCAGGGCAACAGGCAGACAAGGATAACCGTGGAACATGCAAATAGTCAGGGGCACAGGCAGACAGGGAAGTCGGGGACAAGCCAAAACGGTACACGGAAGATGATCGTAGCACTCTGCAACCAGGAACTAGCAATACACTGCAGACAGGAACTGAGCATTGGAACACTGTTGAACAGCACTGCAGACCTGTAGAGCAACGGTTAATATAGGCTTCCTGGGATGGACTAGGGTGGAGCCATACAGGAAGAGGAAGTGATAAAAAGGGAAACCAGAACAGGGTCAGCCTCTAATGAAGACATGGAGATCAGGTAAGCAGACAGACTTGATGCATATTCATGACAGTAATAAAGTCGTGCATACTTATTTGCCCGCAGACTCTGATCTGGAATCATTGTCATATGCTGGTGACGATCATTGGTTTGATCCGGAGCTTCCTGAACTAGCGTGGGATAAGAGATTCAAAGCTGCTGCTTCCCGTAGTTCAGGGAAACGTTCTCCCATGGACTCTGGGAATACAACGTCTCTGGCGGAAATCTACTTATTACCCTTCCACCCTTTTCCATCTACTTTTTCTTTCCTTACCAAGTTCTACAAATAAATCTTAGAAAAAGAAGTCTAAAGTGTGGACATTGAACTTTCTCAACTCTCATCTACCACCCTAGACGGCCAGAAGATAGAGGTAACATACCGCCCGAAAATATCCAACAGCTCCTTCAAGGGTAGTGCTACAAGTATATTTAGTAAAAAGATGCACAGTCACACATCAGACCAAAATGAGGGACAGCTGGGGCTGCACGAGGTGCAGAGGGATTTAATCTAAAAAAAAAAGTACAATTCCTCCAAGGCTGGGTTCACACTACTACACTACTTTCATCCTACTTTGCTCTGTGTTCAATGTTTCCCTATGAGAGCGTCTTGTAGCATCCTACACAAGTCGGTCCGACTTTGAAAATGCTCCCTGTACTACTTTTGGTCCTACATTGATCCTACTTCAGGCCCATTGAATATCATTGAAGTCGGACCAAAGTAGTATCCTGTTCATGAAAGTAGGATGGATGTAGGACCAATGTAGGATAAATGTAGGACCAATGTAGCAGAGCAAAGTAGGATGAAAGTAGTGTAGTAGTGTGAACCCAGCCTCAATCGGGAACAATTAGGAACAATACTTGCTCTCCTGCAGGCAAGGGAGAATAAATCGGTAAATATGTCCTGTTGGAGTGGTAGGTCACTTTTCTCTGATTGGACAGATGAATTGCCTCTTTAAAGCCCAACTCCAGCCATTTTTTTTAGTTTGGCTATAGAGTTTAAAAGAGGTCTGTTTTTGTTGTTTTCTGCCTGTGAACCCATTAGGGGATTTCCTCTTATTTCTTATCTCTGTGATGCCTATACAAGAAATGGGGATCAGGACCTAAGCCTTCTTCACTCAGGGCCGATCCTAGGGTCACAGGCGCCTGGGTGCAGAAATATTTCTAAAAAACTAGCGTCGCTTTACCACCGACTCCCCCACACTGTCAGTGTGAAAGGGCTCTTGGTACATCTCATTATACATCACATCTGTAGATGGACTACTGAGGCGCAGGAATGGGCAGGGGCTGTGTATCTTATGCAATCAATCTATCATGCCATAAAACATCTAGAGCAGGAACAGCCCAGAGCACGTGTAAAGGGATGCTGGGGATGTCACACTTACCTCAGTTCTCTCTCTGTGCAGTCTGAGATAGAGATGGGAGGGGGAGGCATTCCAACTGGAGTTGGTGGAGACAGTCCGGGATCCAAGACCCCCAGTTTGAGGAATTCATTCCTGCACATCAGCACTCAGCAGCCACTGAAAACTAAAACCCTTGTGTCAGGAAGACTAGCGGCCCCTCCCCAGAGCACTGCCAGACTGGATGGACTGCCCTATGCTCACACATCAGTTCTGGATGGACAGACACCTATGCCTAGAACACTAGTTCTGGATGGACAAAAACAAGGAGAGAAGGAGGGAGGGGAGAAATCTGGCACTTCGGCGCCCCCACCTCTGCAGGCGCCTGGGTGCAAAGCACCCTGTGCACCCTGCCTAGGATCGGCCCTGTCTTCACTTGTTTTTTTAGAACTGTGTATCTATAAGAAAGGTATATCTTAAATCCGTAAAGGTTTGAGTTTCTTCAGTCCTATGAAAAGGAAGTGTATAACTGGCAGGATCATCAGGTGAAACAAATGAAAAAAAGCCTGAAAAATAAATCTAATGCAGCCACCACATCTAAGGACTGCAATATATTACATGTTTGTTCTTAGGTTTAGATATGTAATGCGGTTTACCTAGTAAAGAGTTAGGTGACACACTATCTATTGTCATACATTGCAGAATATTAGCTCCATTCAGCCATAGTCCCGCAGTCCATTTATGTTACAAGTGACTGGCTGGATGACGGGTGACTATAATGAGTTTCATTTAACATAGGCTTCCGTTCCAACCAGTCATCTATATTTTGCTGCTGACACAGGCCCGGGAGAATCAGTCATTTTATATTTGCTCCTCTGACTTTTGACTGTGAAAAAAGTATTTGTGACGGACAGCGTTATTAATCCTCATTGTCAGCGACTTGTGAAATCATCATTCATGTGTCGCAGCCATTGTGTTCAATGTGTTATTGGCTATTTTTACAATCCCCTTGTCTTTCTCCATACAATCAGACAGAGTAAAGATAACGTGGTGGGAAATAAGGCTGCCAGTCTGTTTAGAGGAGGATATTGTTCTGAAATGCGCCAATTAAAGCGGCATTCAGGGCTGGAGAGGCAGGATGTAGTTTTACAATAAAGCCCTGTGCACACTACTAGTTTTTTTTTCTCCATTAAACTCAAAAACTGACAGCTCAGGTTGGCGCAGCTGTACTAACAATCTGATGTTAGTACACCGGGTTTGGAATCTTCAGCCACTTGAATGGCCGGGGCGGCAGTGACGTCACTTTCACACAGCACACGGAGTCACATCGCTGCGGCGTGCAGAGCAGACCGTAAGTGTGGTCTGAGCTGCGCATGTGCGCTGATAGGCAGGGGGGAGATTTATGACCTCTAGGGTCTCTTCTGTTATAAAAGCTTCAGTTTATGACCTCTTTAATGCAGAACTCCCCAGTAGAATTGCCTTACCTTCCTTTCACTCTTGCACCGCTCTATTCAACCACCAAAGTGGAAGAAATTTGCGGTGTAAGCTACAAGGTGCTACAGCAATAACTTACAATGGGCTATGGACCATTTGTAAAAGAAAAATATTGATTGGCTCATAGTTGTCACATGAAGGGAGTCACATGGTTTACATGGTTCTTCATACTTGTAGGTACAGTATATTTTCTTCTGCTTGTGGCACTGAAAGAAGCTGCAGAAAAGGACACTCAAGTTGAGAATGTGCTTCTGGGGACTGGGGAATTAAAGCAAGCCCATTCTGGGTGCATTGCATGAGTGTACGTTATTGTGGCCAGCCTATTCAGATAACCGGACATAGGGCGCCGGCTATCTGAATAACGGCAGCTGATTGGCTGTGCGGAAGTGCCTATCAGAGCCAGCGGCTCAGTAACCTGATTGGCTGAAGCGTCATCAAGGGCGGCAGAAGACATCGAGGGACCGTGGAAGGAGGATGGCGAACCCCAGAAAGGACAATTAATGTGGAGACAATTGATGTGGGCACAGTGGGGACAATTGATGTGGGGACAATTGATTTGGGCACAGTGGGGACAATTGATGTGGGCACAGTGGGGGACAATTGATGTGGGCACAGTGGGGACAATTGATGTGGGCAAAGTGGCTACAATTGATGTGGGCACAGTGGGCACAATTGATGTGGGAACAGTGGGGAAAATTGATGTGGGCACAGTGGGGAAAATTGATGTGGGCACAGTGGCGACAATTGATGTGGGCACAGTGGCGACAATTGATGTGGGCACAGTGGCGACAATTGATGTGGGCACAGTGGTAACAATTGATGGCATGGCACAGTGGCTGCGTTTGATGGCACAGTGGCTGCGTTTGGCATGGCACAGTGGTGACAATTGATGGGCACAGTGGTGACAATTGATGGCACAGTGGCGACAATTGATGGCACAGTGGCTGCGTTTGATGGCACAGTGGCTGCGTTTGGCATGGCACAGTGGCGACAATTGATGGCACAGTGGCGACAATTGATGGCATGGCACAGTGGCTGTATTTGATGAGCACAGTGGCTGCCTTTGATGGACACAGTGGCTGCCTTTGATGGGCACAGTGAGGCTGCAATTGTCTTTCCTTTTTTCTCATTTGAGCACCACCCGCCACTGATGATAGGACATCGCTCCCCCCCCCCCCAGTTGAGGAATACCAGCCGCCCGCATACCGGAAGCAGTACGGACGATTTATGGGGGCGCTAGATTAATTTGCCTCTCAGCCCAGTCCGCCCCATGAGACTGACACTACACTAACAGTGTAGAGCAAGCCAACGGTAACTCTTCCCATGCTGCCCACCCTGCAAAGTGCTGCCCTAGGCCTGGGCCTTGTTGGCCTAGGCCAGGATACAGCGTTGGTCAAGTATGTTAAAAGTCTGTTGCTTTATACTGAATGGGCAAAGCAAAGGTTTTCACAAGCTGGCCACCAACATTACAATCAGATTGTAAAATCTACTATAAACCTGCCATCAATAAAACTTGAAAGCTGCAATTGCTGACCTACTTTTGAAAAAAAGCTATTTGCCTGGCTGTTATACCAACCCACTGGCTTTGATGACCTGGAACAGGTATACAGATTAGGACAACTGAAGAAAAGTTAATTACTTAGCTATCTGCATAGAACAGCAGGAGAGTAAATTGCACACACAGAATGGAGTCAGAGGAGGCAGAGGCAGTTGTGCCCAACTTACAAGCTGACCTCAATGCTCCTTCTAATTGGGCAACTATCTAATGGTGATAAATTGACCAAAGAGCAGGAAAGAGCTGAAAAAACACGTGATTTTGGGAAAGTTTGTTGAAAAAGTCCTGCTGTGTGTATGCATCTCAAGTTCACGGCCAACGCCCTTCAAACAAAAATCCACGGAAAAGTTTGTTTGAAGTCCAACCGTGTGTATGAGGCTTTACCGAGGATGGCGGCGGCAGCAGCCAATAGTCGACGGACAGATCGGCTTCGGCTCCCGAAACCGCAGGCACCCTGGACAGGTAAGTGTCCATATATTAAAAGCCAGCAGCTGCAGTATTTGTAGCTGCTTGCTTTTAATATTTTATTTTTTAGGCAGACCTCCACTTTAAATTTACTTGCAGTAAATAAAGAAAACGTGTAGTATTTTCACTAATTACTCAGAAAATAGACTAAATACATCCATGACAATAGATAGAAAGTTCTTTGTGTACCTGAACTGCGGTCCTTCTTTGCTGGGTTATTCAATTACATCTATTGTATGCTACTGGCATGCAGCAGTGGCCTTGAATCGAATAAAGAGGATGAAGAATTACACTGAAGAGATTAGACAATTGGTCGGCCAATTCTGTAATGTTTCTCTATAGAGACACTGAAAAGAGGCCAGGTCACAGATCTGTAGTTTATCAACGTCAGCGGCACTACAGAATGCAATTATATTTGTGAAAACAGACATATCTATATTGTATGACATGTAGCCAACACTTCTAGGGAATTGTATCATTCTGATATTTAAAGTCCATAGTCCTTTCTCTGGTGGATTGTTATATAATGTTATCATCCCTAACCTACATTATAAGTAAAACTTTGCTAGAATGCGGCCATTTTGTATTGGCTTTCGCAAGGTAGCATTAAAAAAATGATGGGCTAGATTCAGGTAGCTGCGCCCCTTCTTACGGCGGCGCAGCGTAGCCGCCGTAAGTTTGAGAGGCAAGTGCTGTATTCACAAAGCACTTGCCTCCTAACTTACGGCGGCGTATCGTAAATGGGGCCGGCGTAAGCGCGCGTCATTCAAATGATGTTGAGGGGGCGTGTTTTATCTAAATTAGGTTGACCCCGCGTATTTTAAGTTTTTTCCGAACGGCGCATGCACCGTTCGTGAAAAAATCCCAGTGCGCATGCTCGAAATTCCGACGCAAATCGTCATTGCTTTCGACGTGAACGTAAATGACGTCCAGCCCTATTCGCGAATGACTTACGCAAACGACGTAAAAAAATTCAAAATTCGAATCGGGCACGACGTCCATACTTAACATTGGCTGCGCCTCCTAATAGCATGAGCAACGTTACGCCGAAAAAGCCTTACGCAAACGACGTAAAAAAACTACCGCCGGGCGCACGTACGTTCGTGAATCTACGTAACTAGGTCATTTGCATATTCTACGCCGAAAACAACAGAAGCGCCACCTAGCGGCCAGCGTGAGAATGCACCCTAAGATACGACGACGTAATAGAATTACGCCAGTCGGATCTTAGGCAAATGTCGGCGTATCTAGCTTTCTGAATACAGAAAGTAGCTTTGAATTTATGCGGCGTATCTCTTTGCTGAATCTAGCCCGTTATGTGCAGTTGAACTGTACTGGAAGTCTGATGTGTGACTTTGTAGAAATGTACACAAGGTTATTCCGTTACTTCAAATTAAACTACTGGAAAGGCCTGGAGCATCTGTGACTCAATATGTCAGCATTTCTCCAAAATACAGGAAAAAATCTGAAAAAAAAAAGACGACCTCGGGAAGGGCCCTTGGCTAGCTTTGTGGGAAGCAACAGTGGGCCAGATTCACATAGAGAAACGACGGTGTATCTCCTGATACACCGTCGTATCTCTGATTTACTTCGGTCGTATCTATGCGACTGATTCATAGAATCAGTTACGCATAGATATGTCTAAGATCCGACACCAAATATAGGAACAGGTACAAAGCATCACATCAACCTTTTTTTTTTTTCGAAAGTACAAAAACAATAAAAAAAGAAAAACATAGAGCAAAACAAACTAAAACAAAACAGCCAAGTATATTGTAGGATGTTTACTCAGATGTCTCCTTTGTCTACTCTCGGATGAACAACGGGGACATTTCCAAACTTGAGCTATAACCATGATAACTCTAGGTGGTCTAAAAGCCCCATACACACGGTCAAACGTTTTGACAACAAACTTCAAAATTAGCAGGTTTTCAAAAAAATCCCACCGTGTGTACGCTCCATCGGACAAACTTTTTTGGTTTTCATTGGACAAATGTTCGCTCTGCAAACGGACAAACTTTTCGGCAACAAAAGTCCTACCGTGCAAAATCCTATCGTGTCTACAGAAGTCGAAAGTACAAACACGCATGCTCAGAACCAATGTTAAAACCAACCAACAATAGCAGAATTTGACCAAAGGGTGGCAGTAAAGAGCAGAAAAGAGCTGAAAAACCACATGATTTTGGGAAAGTTCGCTAAAAAAGTCCTGCCGTGTGTATGCATACCAAGTTCACGGCCAACGCCCTTCGAAAAAAATCCACGGAAAAGTTTGTTTGAAGTTCGATCGTGTGTATGAGGCTTTATAATTGTAATAACCTATCCCTCACTGAAGCCTCGTATACACGACCGAGAAACTCGACGGGCGAAACACATCGTTTTGCTCGTCGAGTTCCTTGTTAGGCTGTCGAGGATCTCGGCGAGCCAAATTTCTCCATTCCCGTTGAGGAAAAAGAAGACATGCTCTCTTTTTGGCTCGATGAGATCCTCGACAGTTTCCTCGTCGAAAAGTGTACACACGACCTCGTCGTGTGTACGAGGCCTAATTGTGGTGGAGCAAGACTTGGGTTGTCAAAAAAGGTGAAATTTGTTTACTGCTTTTGGGCCTGTTTTTTTTTTTTATGTGGTTTACTACTGCTTTAACGCCCCAGTGCCAGTGCGCTCTTGCATGGTGGGAAGAAACAGAAGAAAACTGCAACCAGAGATGGTCCCGAGTGGAATTCTAACCAAGTTAGATACTAATACTGAAAATCGTATTCAATAAAGCCTTTAATGTGTTAATACTTTTAACGAGCGAGCGTCTTCACTTGAGAGTCCTGACATGCACATATATCATCCTCAGTGAAACACAAATTGATGAATTTTAATTATTGTCGTTCTTTTGCGTTCGGTTTCAGATTCCCCGCGAGCATGACACACGGACCCCTACCGCACTCACAAAGTGTTCTGATCCGATTGTCTTCCCTATCCCGGTTTTTGTTCAGAGATTCTCAGAGCATTCCGCGACTCACATAAAAATGGAACATTACTTTTAACATTTCCAGTTTTACCAAGACAAAAAAAGATTGCCTCTGTTAATTAGAAAGTTATTCTACTGTGGGGAATTTTTGGCAGTAATTGCAGGTGCACAAATTACAAATCATTTTGTCATTTAAATTGCTTACCAATAAAGTCACACTTTGTATAATGCGGAAGAAATCATTATTTGTTCTGCAACATATTATTGTTAATTGTCGCAGCATTGTTAGGAAAAAGAAATAAAACTTTTTAATGTATTCATAGCTTGTCGGAAAACAGAAACAAAGCTCGGCAATGCTGTTATTTTAGTTGGGGTAAAAATAGTCCGTACACTTTACTGTAAAGCAGAAAACTTTATGCAGCTCTGAATTCATTAATACATTATTAACTCCTTCCCGCCTGCCCTAGCATCTCTTTAACCACTTAAGACCCGGACCATTATGCAGGCAAAGGACCAGGCTCCTTTTTGCGATTCGGCACTGCGTGGCTTTAACTTAAAATTGCGCGGTCGTGCGATGTGGCTTCCAAACAAAAATTGGCGTCCTTTTTCTCCCACAAATAGAGCTTTCTTTTGGTGGTATTTGATCACCTCTGCGGTTTTTATTTTTTGCGCTATAAACAAAAATAGAGCGGCAATTAAAAAAAATGCAATATTTTTGACTTTTTGCCACAATAAATATCCCCCAAAAATATATAAAAAACATATTTTTTCCTCAGTTTAGGCCGATACATATTCTTCTACATAGTTTTGGTAAAAAAATCACAATAAGCGTATAGTGATTGGTTTGCGCAAAAGTTATAGCATTTACAAAATAGGGGATAGTTTTATGGCATTTTTATTAATATTTTTTTTTTTTACTAGTAATGGTGGCGATCAGCGATGTTTTTCGTGACTGCGACATTATGGCGGACACATCGGACACTTTTGACACATTTTTGGGACCATTGTCATTTTGACAGCGAAAAGTGCTATAAAAATGTGCTGATTACTGTAAAAATGACAATGGCAGTGAAGGGATTACCACTAGGGGGTTAAGTGTGCCCTAAGGGAGTGATTCTTACTGTAGGGGGGCGTGGCTGAACGTGTGACGTCACTGATCGTCGTTCCCCATGACGGGGAACAGACGTTCAGTGACAAGCCACAGAGAAGAATGGGGAAGGTTTGTTTACACTCACCTCTCCCCGTTTTTCAGCTCCTGAGACCCGATTGCGGGACATCGACGGCGATCAGGTCCGCAGGTCCTGTGGGCACGGAGCTCAGGACTAGGTTGCGAGCGCGCCCCAAGGCGACGTACCTGTACATGCCTGTGCCCAGCCGTGCTCTTCTGCCGACGTATATCGGCGTGAAGGGGTCCTCAAGTGGTTAAAGGGTTCTGAACAACCGGAGGGCAGGAAGGATCATCGGTCATGTAAAACTGTAATTGGCTGTCAGCTACCGATTGTTAGTGGAGATCCGGGGCTGACAATATACAATATACGTCCTCGCGTCCTCCCCGCTCGTTTCTCGCGCCGAGTTTGAATACTGCGCCGACATATACAGAGCGCAGTACACTCGTGTATTGTCGGGCAGTCTCGGCTCCTCCCGCGCTGACGTCCTGGACGTACAGGACGTCAGCGCGAGAGTAGCCGAGCATTGCCGACAATACACGAGTGTACTGCGCTCTGTATATGTCGGCACAGTATTCAAACTCGGCGCGGGAAACGAGCGGGGAGGACGCGAGGACGCTGGACCTGACGAAGAGGACACCCGAAGCCGCAGACGGACGCCGGACCCGATGAAGAGGACACCCGAAGCCGCAGAAGGACGCCGGACCCGACGAAGAGGACAACTGAAGCCGCAGACAGACGCCGGACCCGACGAGGCCGCCGATGGACGCCGCGCAAGACACCAAAACTGTAAGTACAAAAAAAACATTTTTTCCACAGGATTCGGGGCAACTTTAGGGTTGCGTGGTATACGCGGGAGGGCGCTATACCGCGATAAATACGGTATGTTCTTTTTTTCAACATAAATAGAGCTTTTTTGGGGTATTTTATCATTACTGTTTTTTATTGTTTGTGCTATAAACAAAAACAAAAAACAAAAAAACTATATTTTTTACTTTCTGTTCTAAAACATAACCATTAAAAAATAAATCAAATTTAGGGCAATATGTATTCTGCAATTTTTTTTTGATAAAATATAATCCCAAAAAGCGTATATTGACTGGTTTACGCAAAAGTTATCTACAAACTATGGGATATATACTTTAATAAAATTTTTTTACTAGTAATGGTGACGGTCAGCGGCTTATAGAAGGACTACGATATTGCAGCGGACACTAAAGCCTCGTACACACGATTGGATATCTGATGGAATCTAATCCGATGGATTTTTTTGTCGGATATCCGATGAAGTCTTGCCTACACACCATCAGTCAAAAATCCGACTGTGCCAAAACGCGGTGACATAGAACACTACGACGAGCCAGAAAAAACGAAGTTCAATGCTTCCAAACATGCGTCGACTTGATTCTGAGCATGCATGGATTTTTTTCCGATGGATTTCCACACAGGCAATCAGATTTTTCTATTGTTTTTTTATCCATAGGAAAAATATAAAACATGTTCTATTTTTTTTCATCAATGGAAAACAAACCGATGGGGCCCACACACGATCAGTTTGTCCGATGAAAACGGTCCATTGGTCTGTTTTCATCAGACAAACCGATCATGTGTACAGGGCTTTACTGACACTTTTGACACTTTGAGGGATCCAGTGGAACTAATACAGTAATCAGTGCTAAAAATATACACTGTGACTATACTAATGACACTGTTATTGAACTTTTCCTTCTGCATCTATTTGTGTGGAAGCTAAAAAATGTAAACCATATATATATATATATATATATATATATATATATATATATGTGTGTGTGTGTTTTCTAAGCACCTACATGAGCATTCATATTCTTTTCTTACTTCTAGTACAAGAAAAACGCCATATAATCATCTCCTGAAGAAGCTCCAACCAGAGCGAAACATGTCGAGAGAACTGGCTCTATATGTACCTGTTTAGGATTAAGTAGGCTTTCTGAATATGTATTGTCTCATGTTTTTATTCAAATCCCTGTAATAAAAATGTTCTTTATAATTTTTTATATTTTTGTAATGATCGTTTATTTGGTCATTAACACCGTTAAAATCCAGAGGCCAGTGACCTCCTGCCCTGTTTTATCCAATGCTAACTGGGATTTGGTGTCTGTATCCCTACATGCTCACTCACACCTTTATGAAAAAAAAATAGATAGTAAAACCTTTTTCTTCTGCCAGTAAATACCTTACACAGCCCACTTCCTGTTTCTTGTCTGGTCATTAGCCTAGGCTTATGACGACATGCACAGCTCTCTTTCTCTCTCTCTCACTCTTCTGAGAGTTTGCCAGGAAGGGCAGGGGGATGAGTCATAAGAGGGCCAATACAAGCTGCACAGCTGGAGGTGTGCCTCTGTGTGTCTGTGTAAATCCAGGAAGTGAACTGGCAGCAGCTTCAGCTGCCCACAGTTAACATGGATGCAGCCAGACTCAGTGGAGGGAGATTTCTGCAGCATATTTGGCAAGTACAGAATCACAGTATATATAAAATAATATGCAAAGTGGTTGGAGGGAAGCTTCAGAATGGGGAAGATGTTTTTATTACAAAATATGCAAGCAGACTGCTGTTCCTCTTTAAAGCGGGAGTTCACCCGAAAAAATGTTTTTAACATTAGATTGAGGCTCATTTTGTCAAGGGGAATCGGGTGTTTTTTTTTAAATCGAAGCAGTACTTACCGTTTTAGAGAGCGATCTTCTCCGCCGCTTCCGGGTATGGTCTCCGGGACTGGGCGTTCCTATTTGATTGACAGTCTTCCGACAGGCTTCCGACGGTCGCATCTATCGCGTCACGAGTAGCCGAAAGAAGCCGAATGTCGGTGCGGCTCTATACGACGCCTGCGCAGCGACGTTCGGCTACTTTCGGAAAATCGTGACGCGATGTATGCGACCGTTGGAAGCCTGTCAATCAAATAGGAACGCCCAGTCCCACAGCCCATACCTGGAAGCGGCGGAGAAGATCTCTCTCTAAAACGGTATGTACTGCTTCGATTTAAATAAAAACACCCGATTCCCCTAGACAAAATGAGCCTCAATCTAATGTTAAAAATTAACTTTTCGGGTGAACCTCCACTTTAACTGAACAAGTGGAAGCTAGAAGCTGATTGGTTGTACAGCTGTCCAGATTCTGTGAGCTCAAGTTTTAGCACCCCCTCCCCAGTAGGTCTCTTTCGCAATACACAGCCTGCCTGATCACTCTTTTTAAATTCTTACATGCAGTTCTACTTTAAAACCCTAGTTGTGTATTCCCCATGTGGCAGAACTTGCCAGCAGCTCTGCAAAGCTGAAATATTAGGTTTGGGTGGAGCGGGTCTTTACTGTCCCCAGCTGGCCACTTTTACGCATTGTCAGACAAGAATCAGCACAAATGCTTTCTGGTCTTTGTTTGCACAGGGAGTTTGGCTGGGTAAGCCGCGGCCAGACTGTTTAGCGCATTAATTAATAGAAATGCATTGCCTTCCAAGGCTGACAGTCATTTTTAGAATGTTCACCATTTAAAGGCCATTAAGAACATCGTGAGCTTTTAAACCATAAGTGCTGATCACTCTTCTGCTTCTGATTTTGGTTGTGGCCACAGCTAATGTGTGCTTTAATATTGCTCCTGCCTGCTGGACATCTGGTCAGATGGAAACAGCCGTAGTAAGCTACAGGACGGAAATGTGACGATTAAACATCACTTTCCCAGTTCCCCGCGGTGCACTAGGCACAACTATTCCTGTTTTTCTGCTGGCGATGTATTAACCGCTTCAGCCCTGGACCATTTCGCTGGCCAAAGACCAGAGCATTTTTTGCGATTCGGCACTGCGCCGCTTTAACTGACAATTGTGTTGTTGTGCGACGTGGCTCCCAAACACAATTGACGTCCTTTTTTTCCCACAAACAGAGGTTTCTTTTGGTGGTATTTGATCACCTCTCCGTTTTTTTTTTTTTTGCGCTATAAACAAAAATAGAGCGACAATTTTGAAAACGATTCTATATTTTTTAATTTTTGCTATAATAAATATCCCCCAAAAAATCTATAAAAAAACAAAATGTTTCCACAGTTGAGGCCGATACGTACAGTGGCCCAGATTCACAAAAGAGATACGACGGCGTATCTCCTGATACGCCGTCGTATCTCTGTATTAGGGTCTTCCTAACTATGTGACTGATTCATAGAATCAGTTACACATAGATATCCCTAAGATCCGACAGGTGTAATTGTTTTACACTGTCGGATCTTAGGATGCAGTACCGCGGCCGCCGATGGGGGGAGTTCGCGTCGTAAACCAGCGTCGGGTATGCAAATTAGTAGTTACGGCGATCCACGATGTTTTTTTGTGTTCGCTACGTCGCTGCTAGTCTAGTTTCCCGTCGCAAAGTTAGTCGTCGTTTTAGGTGCCCTAACTTTACACAGCACACGTATGTGCTGTATAAAGTATGGCCGTCGTTCCCGCGTCGAAATTTAAAAATGTTTCCTTCTTGCGGAAGACGTCCGGGAATACGGAAGTACGCTACGCACGTCGCTGTTCGAAAAAATTATGTCACTTCGCGCAAAGCACGGCGGGAAATTCAAAAGGGAGCATGCGCAGTAGGTCCGGCGCGGGAGTGCGCTTAATTTAAATGGCACACCACCTTTGAATTACGCGGGCTTAAGCCGGAGGCCGCCGGCGTAATTTTTTACGCAAGTGCTTGGTGAATCAGGCACTTGCGCTGAAAACTTGCGGCGGTGTAACGATACGTTTACGCCGCCGCGATTCTACGTATTCTTCTACATATTTTTAGTAAAAAAAAAAATCGCAATAAGCCTATATTGATTGGTTTGCGCAAAAGTTATAGCGTCTACAAAATAGGGGGTAGTTTTACGGCATTTACATTTTTTTACTAGTAATGGTGGCGATCAACAATTTTCATCCTGACTGCAACTTTATGGCGGACACATCGGACACTTAACACATTTTAGGGACCATTGTCATTTTTACAGCGATCAGTGCTATAAATATGCACTGATTACTGTAAAAATGACACTGGCGGTGAAGGGGTTTACCACTAGGTGGCGCTGAAGGGGTTAAGTGTAACCTAGGGAGTGCTTCCAACTGTTAGGGGGCGTGGCTACGAGTGACATGTCATTGATCGCTGTTCCCAATGAGAAGGAACAGACGATCAGTGACAGTGTCACTAGGCAGAACAGAGAGATGCATGTTTACACTTGCCTCTCCCCGTTCTGCAGCTCTGTGACCCGATCGCAGGACACCGGTGGACATTAAGTCCGCGGGTCCCGCTGGCAGGGTCACGGAGCTCGCATGGCGGGAATTTCAAAGTGACGTATATACTGTATACATACATTACTTTGGCCAGCCGTGCCATTCTGCCGACGTATATGTGCAGGAGGCGGTCGGGGACCGGTTAAAGAGAAATTTCAGCCAAACAGCTTAATAGGTCAACCACATGTACAATATATAGGAACTGTTTTACTTGCCAAAGGATTGTAAAATAATGTTCAAAATGTGTGATCCACCCAGGGCCGTCTTAATAGCATCATGGGCCCCTGGGCAAAGTAATGCTCTGGGGCCCCTACAATGAGGACAGTGCAGGTAAAGAGATATTAAGTAGGTAGGAGGCAGACTGCTTCCCCTGTGTATCTATCACTCTCAGTGCCATCATGGGGCCCCCAATTTTGAAACAGCGTGGGCTCAAGGACCAGCTGCTTTGGGGATAGTGCAGGCCCCCCATACAGCTGGGGCCCCTGGGCAGTGCCCAGGTGTGCCCTCTCATTAAGATAGCCCTGGATCCACCTGTCTCTTCTATGTTTTAAAGAGACCCTGTCACCAGACCATTCGTTTTAATAGCAATCCTCCAATAGGTGTATATGTGTGTATCTGCTCTGTGCATTTGTGCCTCTCAAAATTGAACATGTGTTGTAGCTGGGCTGTAACTGGTCTGAGCTGGCTTTTAACTTTTCTAGGTTCTTTGGGCCAGATCCTCAAAAGGGATACGCTGGCGTAACTGCTGTTACACCGTCGTATCCCTGTTCCTAACTATGGAACTGATCCACAGAATCAGTTTTCCATAGATAGGCAGAAGATCCGACATGTGTAAGGGACTTACACTGCCGGATCTTAGGATGCAGTACCGCATCCGCCGCTGGGGGCATTTTGTGTCGAAATGCCGCCTCGGGTATGCAAATTAGCACTTACGGAGATCCACGAAGCTTTTCAGCTTCGTTTTTTCTCCTTAAGTATTAGTTTGCAAACGCAAAATTAGGGCTGCTTTTACAAAGTGTAAACTGTTTACACCTTGTAAAAGCAGACCCTTCTGTCCAGGGACGCGATTTTTTTTTTGTTTTGAATTTTTTTTTTCCGCCGTATCTTTTTTTTTTCCCGACGCAACTTTATTGACCCGTCGCGATCCACAAAGCTCGGCCTAACGTAATTTCGCGCTATGCACGTCGGGAAAATGACGTCACGAGCATGCGCAGTACGGCCGGCGCGGGAGCGCGCCTAATTTAAATGGGAATCGCCCCCTGTTGAAGAGGAACGCCTTGCGCCGGACAGATTTAAGTTACACCGCTCAAAATTTCTAGGTAAGTGCTTTGTGGATCGGGCACTTAGGTAGAGATTTTGCGGCGGTGTAACTTAAATGCCAAAAATTACGTTGCGCCGGGTTTTTGAGGATCTGGCCCTTAGGTCTTCCCTAAGCTCAAAGGATTGATTGTTTTTGCCTGCTACTGGGAGGAGGCTTCAGTGATTAGTTTGGGAAAGTCCATCTCTACCCTGCCCTCTATGTGTACGATGGTGGGTCTCTCTCCGCCCTCTGACCTCGACAAGACTCCCAAAGTGGTCGGGGCTCACTTTTAAGCAAGGCCTTGCATATCAACCTGCAAAAAACTTTTTCATAAATTAATGACTTTCAAGGAGTGGAGAAAAAGGTATATTTTGCTAAAAGGCAAGTGCCAATTATTGTTTAGAAGATATCAAGTAAAACTGGACAGCAGTCCAATAAAATTGTAATATATAACACAATGTAAGAACCAGAAAAAAAAAAAAACATAGTCTCATAAGATATAAATTGATACACAAAACATCAAAGTATGCATCCAAAAGTTGCCAACATGGTGCTTGGTCGTCAACATGATGCTTGGTCGTCAACATGACGCTTGGTCGTCAACATGACGCTTGGTCGTCAACATGGCGCTTGGTCGTCAACATGGCGCTTGGTCGTCAGCATGACGCTTGGTCGTCAACATGACGCTTGGTCGTCAACATGATGCTTGCTCGATCTTGGTTGGGAGAAACTCTTGACTTGATCCAAATATCTTTCGCAATATCTCCTTCTTCAAGGGATTTTTTTTGAGTATGAGACATATGTAAAATTTCAATCCATAGTAGTTATTAAACAGATGTGTTAAAAATTATGAAGTGAATACATGTTCACATACAAATAATAGGCTATTATGGTACATCTACAATCAGTAAATCAGCATGGATAGGTTTTATCAGATCTGGCTGCCTTAAGCTACCCCACAAACAGTGGGCAGGAAGGAGCACTGCATGGAGTCTCTATGGGGTTGATTTACTAAACTACACTTACAATTCATTATATTTTCACATATCTGTTCAATAATAACTGCTATGCATTGCAATTTTAGATATGTCTCATACCCAAAAATATCCCTTGAAGAAGGAGATATTCCAAAACATGTTGGGATACACTCAAGAGTTTCTCCCACAATGGCCGTCTTGGTCAAGCACCATGTTGGGAACTTTTGGAGGCATACCTTGATGTATTGGGTATCAATGTATGTCGTATGAGACTATGTTGTTTCTCTCTGGTTCTTACATTGTGTGTTATATATGTAGCGGCACCCCCGTAGGAGCTGCTAAGTGTTGTGACCCACCTGTCACCCTGCCCAGCCAGGCAATCAACTCTCAGACACTGTGAGACAATAAATAGTCCATGTGCTTTGTTTTTATGTTTTATTTAGGGGGTTTTAACTTGAGTGGGGTAAGGGAAGTATGGGATGCCCAGTAGAATTTGCAGAACTTGCTTGGGACAACTATATACACTCTGGTATATACACTCCATTTCTCCTCCTGTACATCGCTTCCTCTCTAATCTTCACTTACAGCTAGCACAAAGTGATTAGGCCTGATGCTCAGCCAGGCCTTAGCATGTGCCTTTTGCAGGCAGGGACCATGGGTCCCCATAGTGCTAGCTGTCCTACATGTGGATACTAAGCCCAGTAAACCATCTTCAGGCTCTTCCAGCCCTCCTGGCGGCAGTTATACTGCCCATGACACCACAGTCCACTCCGCTGGTTCTGCACCCATCCCAGAATACCTTCTCCCAGTCCTATCAGGTATACCTCCCCAGTCCTCACAGGCCTGTGTATGTCACTCACCAGCCCTCCTGGCCTGCGACCAGTTGTTCTTCTCTCTGGAGACTTTCCCAGCAGTGCTCTCTCCTGCTGTCCTCTCTTGCTCCTCCTGTGCCTCCTGTCCAGGACACCTCTGTGTGTTTTAGAAGGGTCCTGTCCGCACCCGAGCCCAGGCCCAAGGTCACCCCCCCAGACTGGGGAGCTCCCTGAAAGGCCCCGACAGCCTTGCACTTCTTCTCCAGCTCTTCCACCCAAACAACTCCTCCCCAGCTGGGATGACCCTGGGTATTTAAGGAGGCCTGCCCCCTGCCAATCCAAGTTGCATTGCAGTGCTTTCTGTACCCCATAGAAGTGTTCTCTGTCCCCCTTCACATTACTCCCATAGTGTTCTCTGCACCCTCCCCCAAAGCAATTTTCCTGTGCCCCCTGTGTTATTGGAGAGTTGAGCTGTCTGGGAAAGGTGTTTATTCAGCAGGTGACCATACTGGTCAGATGGGCCGATGTCTAAGGCTAGGCTCACACATGTCCACTGCAAATTTCTTAAACTGTGCAGCGGTTTAGCTGCGATTTAGATGCGTTTCAGATGCACATTTTTGCAACCAGTAACACCCGCTTCTTTAGACCCCTTTCACACTGCAGGCACTATAACGCTAAAAATAGCACCTGCAAAGCGACCTGAAACAACCACTGCTGTCTCTCCAGTGTGAAAGCCCCGAGGACTTTCACACTGGAGCGGTGCGCTAGCAAAGCGGTAAAAAAAATTCTGCTAGCAGCATCTTTGGAGCGGTGAAGGAGCGGTGTGTATAGCGCTCCTCCACTGCTCCTGCCCATTGAAATCAATGGGTTACCACGGCAATACCGCCGGCAAATCGCCTCTGCAGATGGTTTTAACCGTTTCTCAACCGCTAGCGGGGGGGGGGTAAAAGCGTCACGCTAGCGGCCAAATAGCGTTGTAAAATTGATGGTAAAGTGGTAAATAGTGGCCCTTTACCGATAAAACCGCCCCCCGCCCCAGTGTGAAAGGGCCCTTAATGTTAGCTAGTTGTTAAGTGTGGGCTTAGCCCCCCCTGCCCCACAGCACCCACCCCTCCCCCAAGTTGAGAGCATGTGGCCTTGTATGGTTCAGGAGGGGGGGGGGGGGGCGTTTGGGCTGCCAGGCTGCATGCTCGGATAAGGGTCTGGTATGGAATTTAGGGGGGAACCCCACACCTTTTTTTTTTAAATGTTTGTGTAGGGTTCCCCTTAAAATGCTTTTTTTTTTCGATCAAATCGTGTTTAAAACTGATCCAATGTGTGCTTCAGATGCATTCCCAAATAAGGCAATAGCCTGGGATTCGAACCCCATCACAGTGCTGAAAAAATGCACAGGACTCTTTGCACTCTTTTGCACTGCACTTTTTGATTGATAAAAAGTGCAGTTTATATTCATCTATACAGATCAGACCAAAATGAGGGACAAATAAAGAGGAATGAGGGACAGAGCGACATTGCTCCAAATCAGGGACAGTCCCTTGAAATCAGGGACAGTTGGGAGCTATGCAATCAGGGCTTAAGGAGAGGAGGGAAAGAGTAGGTGTCCTCATACAGGGTGTCTCTACTTTCAGCCTCCTGGAAGAGTCTCTTACTGGCAGACAGATTACTGCAGGGACATTTAGGGATCTTATACTCATAGAGAAGTGTTTCTCTGGAATTCTGTGGAATGTAATCTGTGTTCTGGGATATATTATTATTTGGAAAGTGCCTTGTAGATAAGCAGCACCCTCTCCTGGCTGAAGAAGTGTATAACAGTATAACCCGCAACACACATAAATATATAAATATATATATATATATATATATATATATATATATATATATATATATATATATATATATATATATATATAAAATATAATATAGTAATATAATATTACTATTGTAATATACCTTGTGGATAAACAGTGCCCTCTCCTGGCTGAAGAAGTGTATAACCTGCAACATATGTGGTGCCATTGCTGTAAAAGTACACTATGTTACCAATAGTATTGGGACACCTCCCTTTACACGTACATAAACGTATGGCATCCCATTCTTAGGGCCCGTACACACGATCGGATATTCCGACAACAATTGTGTGATGGACGTGTTTTGTCGGATAATCCGACAGTCTGTATGCTCCATTGGATAATTATTGTCGGAAATAAGCGCTATGGAGGAATGAAGCTGGTGCATCTAATCGAGACTGGCAGACAGTAGAGCAACAAATTATACAGAAGAGGCAAACTTTGGAGAAATATCCAAATTGATTCCAAACTGACCATGTGAGGGTATATACCGTCTACCTTTAGAACCACTTTCTTAAAGAGGAGCTCCAATTTGGTAAAAAAAATGTATAAAATTAAAAGTCAGCAGCTACAATTATTATAGCTGCTGACCTTTAACCACTTGCCGACCTTCGCACGCACTTTTACGTCGACAGAATGGCACGGCTGGGCAAATGGGCGTATACATACGTCCCCTTTAATTTGCCGACTATGTGGTCGCGCAAGTGCCGCCGGCGTTGAACACGCGACCCTGTCGCAAGCTCCATGACCGTGTCCCGCAGACTCGATGTCCGCTGGTGTCCCGCAATCGGGTCACAGAGCTGCAGAACGGGGAGAGGCAAGTGTAAAAGTGTAAACATGCATCTCCTGTTCTGCCTAGTGACACTGTCACTGACCGTCTGTTCCCTGTCATCGGGAACAGCGATCAGTGACATGTCACGGCAAGCCACGTAACAGTTAGAATCACTCCCTAGGTCACACCTAACCCCTTCAGCGCCCCCTACAGGTTAACCCCTTCACTGCCAGTGTAATTTTTACAGTAATCACTGCATTTTTATAGCACTGATTGCTGTAAAAATTACAATGGTCCCAAAATGGTGTCAAAAGTGTCCGATGTGTCGGCCATAATGTCGCAGTCGTGATAAAAATCGCTGATCGCCGCCATTACTAGTAATAAAAAATATTAATAAAAATGCCATATAACTATCCCCTATTTTGTAGACGCTATAACTTTTCCGCAACCCAATCAATAAATGCTTATTGCGATTTTTTTTTAATAATGTAGAAGAATACGTATCGGCCTAAACTGAGGAAAACATTTTTTTTTATTGCATTTTTTTCAAAATCGTTGCTCTATTTTTGATTATAGCACAGCAAATACCACCAAAAGAAAGCTCTATTTGTGGGAAAAAAAGGTAATTTAAAGTGACGCAGTGCTGAATCGCAAAAAGTGGCCTGGTCTTTGGCGAAATGGTCCGGGGCTGAAGTGGTTAATATAAGGACATTTACCTGTCCAGGGATCCAGCGATGTCGGCACCCGAGCCGATTTTTCACAGCCGGTTTTCTACAGCACATGCACGAGTCACGCTGCTCATTGTGAATGGTCCTAAAGTCTTTAGGGACCTGTGTGTCCCAGAAGGCTGTGGAGGGAGGGGACCTGTGTGTCCCAGAGATCCTCGTAGATCGCCATGGCCAAAAAGTTAAACCAGGTCAAAACCAGGTACCCTCCCCACCAACAAGGGTCAAATGTGGCAGTGGAGAGGGGGAGGGTGCAAACAAGTGTAACTTCCCCTTTTGGATGGAGCTCCGCTTTATCCACTTCATCCTCTGGCCAATTCTGACATTCCTCTGGTACATTTGTTATCATTTTTTGCTAGAAAATTACTTGGAACCCCCAATCATGATATATTTTTAAAAGCAGGGGCCCTAGAGAATAAAATTGTGGGGGTTGCAATTTTTTATGCCACACAGTATTTGGGCAGCGGTTTTTCAAATGCAATTTTTTGTGGGGGGAAAATTCACATTAATACATTTTAAAGCATAAAAACACAATAGAATATCTAATTGTTTGGTAAAATATAAATGATAATGTTACGCATAGTAAATAAATACCTAACCTGTCACACTTTAAAATTGAGGATGCTCATGGAAGAACGACGAACAATGGTACACTAAATAATCCGTGGACAACACTTTAAAAGCCTTTACTGGTTACTAGTTTAGAGTTACACAGGAGGTCTGGGACTAACATTATTGCTCTCACTATAACATTTGTGGCGATACCTCTCATGTGTGATGTGTGGAGGTAATGCCATTTTACATATGGGTGTGTGACCTACGTATGCGTTTGCCTTAGTGCATGAGCATGGGGGGGATAGGGGCACTTTAAAAAATGTTTCTATTTTAATAATTAAAATTTTCTGCTCATGTTTATGGCTATCACAACGGATGAAAAATATCCCTTATGATAGCCAGAACAGTGACAGGTCATCTTTATGGAGAGATCTGCGGATGTTCCGATCCTCAGTCATCTATATGTTGAGGAGAATTAACCAATAAAAAGGTTCATTAAATCCATGAGTGCTTTTTTTGTTACCACTACTATTCCTTTATATTGACCTTTAACATTTACAAATGCAGCAATTTAGGATGAAAGATTTAGCACTGGGAAACACTTTTTGAAAGATAAAAAGTGCATTTTATATACAACTATACAGATCAGACCAAAATGTTCATCCGCTGACACCCGCGATCTCATAGGGATTAATGTATGTCCCTTTTTCATCCGTAAACGGATGGATGAAAAAGCGCACATACGGTCCGCAGGTGCGAAAGTGGCCTAAGGAAGGTGGGGGGGGGGGGGGTGCAGTAGGAGGGCTGGGAGTTCCTGAGGGTCTTGGGTGGATTAAGGGGATATAGGTAATGTGGTCTTGGTGAATGTATAGCTTATGTTTTTAGGTAGATGACCCCTTTGTAATGCATCTACAAGGTGCCACCTTGCCTGTTACTGTAATAGGGATGCCAATCAAAATAAATGTACAGTTTCTCACGAAAAAAATCGCTGATCGCCGCCATTAGTAGTAAAAAAATAATAATTAATAAAAATGCAATAAAACTATCCCCTATTTTGTAAACGCTATAAATTTTGCGCAAACCAACCGATAAACGCTTATTGCGATTTTTTTTACCAAAAATAGGTAGAAGAATACATATCGGCCTAAACTGAGGAAAAAAAATGTTTTTTTAAACTGAGGAAAAAATATGTTTTTTTTATATATTTTTGGGGGATATTTATTATAGAAAAAAGTAAAAAATATAGAATTTTTTTCAAAACTGTCGCTCTATTTTTGTTTATAGCGCAAAAAATAAGAACCGCAGAGGTGATCAAATACCACCAAAAGAAAGCTCTATTTGTGGGAAAAAAAGGACGTCAATTTTGTTTGGGAGCCACGTCGCCCGACCACGCAATTGTCTGTTAAAGCGACGCTCTCATACTGGTCACTGGAAGTTCAACATGGCACCTCATGGCAAAAAACTCTCTGAGGTTTTGAAAAAAAAAATAATTGCTCTACCTAAATATGGCCTAGGCTATAAGAAGATTGCCAAGACCCTGAAACTGAGCTGCAGCACAGTGGCCAAGACCATACAGAGGTTTAACAGGACAGGTTCCACACAGAACAGGCCTCACCATGGTTGACCAAAGAAGTTGAGTGCAACGTGCTCAGCATCATATCCAGAGGTTGTCGTTGGGAAATAGACATATGAGTGTTGTCAGCATTGCTGCAGAGGTTGAAGGGGTGGGGGGTCAGCCTGTCAGTGCTCAGACCATACGCCGCACACTGCATCAATTTGGTCTGCATGGCTGCCTGTCGTCCGAGAAGGAAGCCTCTTCTAAAGCTGATGCACAAGAAAGCCCTCAAACAGTTTGCTGAAGACAAGCAGACTAAGGACATGGATTACTGGAAGCATGTCCTGTGGTCTGATGAGACCAAGAGAAACTTTTTTGGTTCAGATGGTGTCAAGCGTGTGTGGCGGCAACCAGGTGCGGAGGACAAAGACAAGTATGTCTTGCCTACAGTAAAGCATGGTGGTGGGAGTGTCATGGTCTAGGGCTGCATGAGTGCTGCCGGCACTGGGGAGCTACAGTTCATTGAGGGAACCATGAATGCCAACATGTACTGTGACATACTGAAGCAGAGCATGATCCCCTCCCTTCGGAGACTGGACCGCAGGGCAGTATTCCAACAAGATAACATCCCCAAACACACCTCCAAGATTACCACTGCCTTGCTAAAGAAGCTGAGGGTAAAGGTATCTCCAGACCTAAACCCTATTGAGTATCTGTGGGGCATCCTCAAACAGAAGGTGGAGGAGCGCAAGGTCTCTAACATCCACCAGCTCTGTGATGTCATCATGGAGGAGTGGAAGAGGACTCCAGTGCCAACCTGTGAAGCTCTGGTGAACTCCATCCCCAAGAGTATTAAGGCAGTGCTGGAAAATAATGGTGGCCACACAAAATAGTGACATTTTGGGTGTACTCACTTTTGTTGCCAGCGGTTTAGACATTAATGGCTGTATGTTGAGTTAGTTTGAGGGGACAGCAAATTTACACTGTTATACAAGCTGTACACTCACTACTTTACATTGTAGCAAAGTGTCATTTCTTCAGTGTTGTCACATGAAAAGATATAATAAAATTTTTTACAAAAATTTGAGGGTGTACTTACTTTTGTGAGCTACTGTAAACACAAAGCACCACAACAGATATTGTTAAACAGCATTTACTTTAGCTCCTGTAGCATCGTTTTCCATGATATTCTATGTACGTTCCTGATTCACTGTTAACTTTTTTTTTTGGACCATTCGCATCTGTGTCAGCTTTCTTGACTAATTAGTCTGTGATGATACTAGGGCTTGTAAAGTGATGCTGAGTGCTCTTTCACTGTAGCAGTTGTGTGTTTGTCTCCCAAGTGTGTCATGAAAACATTAAATGAATATCCAAAATGATGCAGCAAGAACAGGACGGAAAGGATGCCGGTTTATCATTTTTAACCACTTCCCGCCCGGCGCATAGTGAGTGAGTGAGAAACTTATATAGCGCAACACATGCGAACTGAATCGCCTCTGGGCGCTTAGTCAAATGATGGCCGCAGGAACCTTTCGTCCCTCCGGGTGGCCGTCATATGACGTCCTGCAGTGTGAAGAGCGCACTCGCCGCATCACTGGTGACCCGATGCCCGGCGGCCACGATTTCCGCCGGGCACCCGCGATTGCTCATCACAGAACAGGGATGTGGTTTACACACAGAGATCCACGTCCTGTCAAGTAGAGGCGACCGATGCTGTGTCCCTTGTACATAGGGACACCGATCGGTCACCTCCCCCAGTCAGTCCCCTCCCCCCACAGTTATAATCACTCCCTAGGGAACAGACTTAACCCCTTGATCGCCCCCTAGTGTTAACACCTTCCCTGCCAGACACATTTATACAGTAATCAGTGCATATGTATAGCACTGGTCGCTGTATAAATGTGAATGCTTCCAAAATAGTGTCAAAAGTGTCCGATCTGTCCGCCGCAATATCACAGTCCTGACAAAAAAATCGCAGAAACCCGCCATTACTAGTAAAAAAAATCCCCTATTTTGTAGACTCTATAACTTTTGTGCAATCCAATTAATATACGCGTATTGCAATTTTTTTACCAAAAATATGTAGAAGAATACGTATCGGCCTAAATTGAGGATAAAAAAACTTTTTTTTTAACCACTTCCTCACCGAGCCATAGTAAAATGACGTCGGTGGGGACCTTTCGTCCTTCAGACTGGACGTCATATGACGTCCTGTCTTTTCCGGCCGCTAGGGGGCGCGCGGTGCGCGCCCGCCACATTCCTCGGGACCCGGTGCGCGTGCCCGGCGGCCACGATGTCCGCCGGGCACCCGCGATTACCCGCAATCACGGCAGGACCATGGATCTGTGTGTGTAAGCACACAGATCCATGTCCTGTCAGCGGTGAGGAGACCAATGCTGTGTTCCCAGTACAGAGGAACACACATCGGTCTCCTCCCCTTGTGAGTCCCCTCCCCCTGACAGTTAGAACACACTTTAGGGAACATATTTAACCCCTTCAGCGCCCCCTAGTGTTAACCCCTTCCCTGCCAGTCACATTTACACAGTAATCAGTGCATTTTATAGCACAAATCGCTGTGTAAATTTGAATGGCCCCAAAAATGTGTCAAAAGTGTCCGATATGTCCGCCGCAATGTCACGGTCACAATAAAAAACAAAAAAATCGCAGATCGCCGCCATTACTAGTAAAAAAAAAAAAAAATGCCCTAATTCTATTTCCTATTTTGTAGACGCTAGAACTTTTGCGCAAAAACCGAAAATATGTAGAATACGTATCGGTCTAAACTGAGGAAATTTTTTTTTTTTTTAAATGATGATATTTATTAAATCAAAAAGTTAAAGATATTGGGCCATATTCTCAAACAAGTTACACCGGCGTATATGGAGATGCGCGGCGTGCGTGTAAAGATGCGCCGTCCTATCTATGCGCCATAGTCACAGAACCAGATCCGCCAGAAATCAGGCTACTCCTGTCCGTCTTAACTAGTTTAAGTTTACGCAGCGTAGGCGTATATTTCAGCTGATGGCATCCTAGGCTGCCATAGAATTAGTATTCAAATATGCAAATGATGTAGATGCGCTGATTCCCGAACCTACGCGCGATCGGCTTAGGCTACGCGCTGTGCGCGTAAGACGATTGTCCGGCTGAAAGTTACCCCTTATAAAGCTCGGTTAACTTTGCTCCAGACCTGAGTAAGTTAGCTTGAAAAAAGCAAATACAGCAGCACCATCCCGGACGAGCTGAGCAACCAAATTTTACGGACAACACATTCGTATGCCAACATGCCAGGGGCAGGCGTGGTCTTAGCACTGCTAGTGTGTGAGGAGGAAGAGGCACTTAGAAGGAGGAGGGCACGGAGGAGGGCACGTGAGAGGATCTACCCACAGCGCATTAGCCTCTTTGGCATGGCTGATGTGGATGTGTATCACCGTTATAGATTCAACCCTGATGCCATCCTTGAAATTACCAGAGCCCTGAAGAATGACATCAGCAGCCCAACACAACGATCCCATGCAGTGCAGCCACTGGTGAAGGTCCTGGCAACATTGCATTTTCTTGCCACAGGCTCTTTTCAAAGAACCAGTGGAGACGTGGTTGGGATATCCCAAACCAGCATGAGTAGATGCGTGCACCAAGTTGTCCCCGCAATACTCCGACGCATGTCGCACCACATAATCAGACCCACCCAGGAGGACATGCGGCTGAAGGCAATGACAGATTTCTGCCTAATTGATGGTTTCCCACGCACTGTGGGTGCAATTGATTGTACCCATGTGGCAATACAGCCCCCCCACGAGACCGAGCACATATACCGCAACAGAAAACATTGGCATTCTATCAATGTCCAAGTGATCGTGGATGCACATGGCCTCATATGGCAGGTCCGTGCAAAACACCCCGGATCCAGCCATGACAGCTTTATATTCAGGCAAAGTGACATCCCAAGACAATTTGAGCAGAATGTGTATGGGGACAGCTGGCTGGTTGGTGAGTGACATGGGTGTCAGGTATGACTGTCCCCCCCCATGATGCAGACATCACGAGGGTCACATGCATGACTAACATCCTCCTGTCTTTTCCCTTCCAGGTGACTCTGCCTATGCACTGGGACCTCATCTCATGACTCCATTCCGCAATCCGCAAACACCAGGAGAGAGAAGATATAACGAAGCACACGCACGCACCCGTGCAGTGGTTGAGCGAACATTTGGCCTCCTTAAGTCACGCTTTCGATGCCTGGATAAGACTGGGGGTACCCTGCTGTATTCCCCCAACTTCGTGTGCCAAATCATCGCTGCATGTTGCATGCTGCACAACTTCGCAGTGAGAAAGGGCCTGCAGATTGACCTACGTGATGACCTGACCCCCCAACCACCATGTCCCCCCCTAACCGAGGCTACCCCGTCTGCTGATGGTACAGCAGTCAGGAGATGTCTCGTGGAGCGAATCTTTGAACGTTAAACACACACATTAAACATGGCACACAGAAAATGCACGCATGCACACCACTGTGGTCCCTAGCACACACACCCCACATGCACATCCCATTGGATTAGACCGAAGTACACCGCACGGTACTAAGGAGCAGCAACGCCGCGTCAAGGCTCCAATGATGTTGCTGTCCATTCATACACCTTTCACACGGACCTGGGGAGAACTTATCCCCAGCGACCGAGGGTGACACCCCTTACTGGCAGGAGTGTCACCCCCCCCCACATTCACACACCATTCACACTGTGCTATGCACTACTTTGTGCAGCACAAAAAATACAACAGCTCTTACTTAGAGCATAAATAAAATAATATTAAAAAGCTCTTACTTAGAGCATAAATAAAATAATATTAAAAAGCTCTTACTTAGAGCATAAATAAAATAATATTAAAAAGCTCTTACTTAGAGCATAAATAAAAAATCATACTTAGAGCATAAAGAAGCCCAAATAAATCACCGGCCCCGGCGCGGACTCCGCCTGGTGCCCAGGTTCCTGGCCCTCGCTTGTCTGGGGGGAGCCGCATTTGGGGGTGGTGGGGCATCAGGTGGAGGAGCCTCCCTCGGTGGATTAACATCCCCAGGTGCCTCCCTGGCTGGCTGTCTGCCCTCTAGAGCCACTGCTATACGGCTGAGCAGGGCCTCCTGGCATGCAGTCTGGGCCTGCACAGCCATCCGCAGGCCCCTGACCTCCCCCACAAGTTCGGCTGTGGTGGTTTGCAGCTCACCCAGACTTGTAATGGTGGCTGCAGAGTTTCCTGCCACATCCTGCAGAGCGTCGGGCACTGCTCCAGAGGAGGACAGGCTATTATTGAGCCGCCTCAACTCCTCCAAAATGTCCCCCATATGGCGGCTCTGCTGGTCCTGCTGCCTGACCAGCTTTTCCTGCAGGACTCCTGCCACACCCCTGGTCTTATGGGTGGCCTTCCTGGGGACAGGAGTGCCTGGGGCCCTTGAATAGGGGGAGGGCCGTGAGGGGCTGGTGGTGAGGGGCATGGGACGGGAGGGGCTGGAGAGGGTGATGGAAGACCCTGAGGGGCTGGTGATTGGGTGGTGCTGTGATGTTCCGGGCATCTCATGTGAGTCGTCAAGAAATAAAATGACCTCCTGCACACTCTGGGCCACCTCCTCTTCATTGCCCACCACCTCCTCATGGGCAATATCCTCCTCAACCACCTCCTGTGCGGAGGACTGGCCACTCCCCTCCAAAAAGGCCTGTAGGCTTCCCAGGGGGTCAGCCACTGTAGCAGACTGCTGGGGGGATGGTGTTGGACGGACAGCAGAAGACGGCCCAGCTCCCTCCTGCACACCTGTGGATGACACAAAAAAATCCCATGTTGGTGGACCCACACACTTGTCACATGTCCCCCCCCCCAAACATGCTACACACCATATAGAAGATAAAACACACTTACCTGTCCTCATGGGTGGGTCACTGGAGTCATGGCCCTCCAGGCCCTCCACCTGCTCCCTCCGCAGGCATCTGGCAATAATTTCCTCCTCCTCTGACAGCCGGATCGGACAGGGTGGCCCACCTCCAGTGCCCCTGGCATGTTTGGCAATGGTGGCCATTTTATTTCTGACCACCCCCCGCAGGTCATTCATTTTTTTTAAGATGTCCTGGGGGGGTCCTCACCTCATGGCCAAGGGCATTGACCTGTGCCGTCACTTTGCGTAAGATTTCTTCCTTTTTGATTTTGCTGGTATTGCCACTCTCAGCACCATGGAGCCTGGCATCAAAGCGCTCCATTGCTGAGATAATAACTTCCCTCTCAGCAGGGCTGAAGTTTTTTTTCCTGCGGTCTTTCCTTGGCATAGCAGCAGCAGCAAAGTGAAAACTCAAATAGGGAAATACAAGGGAGTCACTTTGCACTAGCTGGGCGGATGCTTGAAGCTTTTATACACTGGGCCGGCCCAACTTAGCATGGATTTACGCCTATTGTCATTGTGCGCATGCGCAGAGGGCGGAGCACGTCCGGCACATGCGCCGTTAGGTCTGGACATCATTTGCATGGGGTCACGGATCATTATAATGCTTCACGCCCACATCCCTCCTACCGTCACTTGCGCCTACTTACGCCAACACATTTAAGTTACGCGAGCGCAGCGTAGGACGCAGGGGGTTCGGGAATATGGTTCGGCTCTCGCCAAGTTAAGCCGGCGGTGCGCATCGGAGGTCCGCTCCGCCTCACTAAATATGCGCCGATCTACGAGAATATGGCCCATTGTGTTTTTTTTCAAAATTGTCGCTCTTCTTTTGTTTATAGCGCAAAAAATAAAAACCGCAGAGGTGATCAAATACACCCAAAAGAAAGCTCTATTTGTGGGGAAAAAAGGGTGACAATTTTGTTTGGGAGCCACGTCGCACGACCGCGGAATTGTCATTCAAAGTGCGACAGCGCTGAAAATTAAAAATTGGTCTGGGCAGGAAGGGGGTGAAAATGCCCTGTATGGAAGTGGTTAAAAAGGGATATTTATTATAGCAAAAAGTAATAAATATTGTATTTTTTTTTCAAAATTTACGCTCTTTTTTGGTTTATAGTGCAAAAAATAAAAACCGCAGAGGTGATCAGATACCGCCAAAAGAAAGCTCTATTTGTGGGGAAAAAAATGGTCAAAATGTATTTGGGTACAACGTCACATGACCGCGCAATTCTCATTCAAAGTGTGACAGCGCTGAAAGCTGAAAATTGGCCTGGGCAGGAAGGGGGTGAACATGTCCGGAATGGAAGTGGTTAAATAACGTAATATGAGTTACGGTCAGCACCCCTATTCTGGAATAGTGCCATTGCCTATGCTGGCTACATTCACAGCTTCGTATGTTATGCACAGTTAAGCACCATTCATCTCGGAGGAAGGTGGGTTTTGCTGGAAAGTACACCAAATATGCAGTGTGTAGGGACTAAACCACAGTACTCACATTGCAAATGATTTGGACCAGTGCACAAAGCAAGGTCCGTAAAGACACAGATGAGCGAATTTGGGGTGTAGGAACTTGACCTGACCTCAACCCAATAGAACACCTTTGGAATGAATTAGAGTGGAGACTGTGAGCCAGGCCTTCTCATACACATCAATGTCTGACCTCACAAATGCTCTTCTGGAAGAATCGTCAAACATTCCCATAGACACACTCCTAAACCTTGTGGACAGCCTTCCCAGAAGAGTTGAAGCTGTTATAACTGCAAAGGGTCGGCCAACTCACGAACACTGGGATGCCGTTAAAGTTAATTTGTGTGTAAAGGCAGGTGTCCCAATACTTTTGATAATAGAGTGTATCTTTAAAGTGAGTCTTCCTTTTCCAGTGCTGAGCAAAGTAAAAGCGTCGCTCAACCCTCCCCCTCTCCAACACTATATACTGTCATAGGGAACGACGATCAGTGACGTCACAGGCCCCCCTACACTAAGAAACACAAATTAACCCCTTTAGCGCCCCCTACAGGTTAACCCCTTCACTGCTAGTGTCATTTTCACAGTAATCAGTGCATTTTTATAGCACTTTTCGCTGTGAAAATTACAATGGTCCCAAAAATGTGTCAAATGTGTCCACTATAATGTCACAGTCACAAAAAAAATCACTGATCGCCGCCATTACTAGTGAAAAAAAAAATATTAATAAAAATGCCATAAAACTATCCCCTGTTTTGTAAACGCTATAACTTTTGCGCAAACCAGTCAATAAACGTTTATTGCGATTTTTTTACCAAAAATATGTAGAAGAATACGTATTGGCCTAAACTGAGGAAAAAAAATGTTTTTTTTATATATATTTTTGGGGGATATTTATTATAGCAAAAAGTTAAAAATATTGATTTTTTTTTAAAATTGTCGCTCTATTTTTGTTTATAGCGCAAAAAATAAAAACTGCAGAGGTGATCGAATACCACCAAAAGAAAGCTCTATTTGTGGAAAAAAAGGACATCAATTTTGTTTGGGAGCCACGTCGCAAGACCGCGCATTTGTCAGTTAAAGTGACGCAGTGCCGAATCTCAAAAAGGGGCAAGATCCTTTAGCTAAATAATGGTCCGGGGCTTAAGTGGTTAATATGGCATGATGCAACTTTTAGTTTTACTGTCAAAATCTCACTTTTGTAAAAATGTAATTGTATCTCCTCAGAATCTTGCTTTCATATTCAAATCTTCTGTGCAAACATGGAAGTGTTAAGAGGAGTTTCCTAAAACATGTGATACTAGAAAGTTCAAGGAGGTAAAATAATAAGGTGATCGCTATCCCACAAGCGCTCCCTCGACGCATTGCGTGATAATGTCAGATTTCAGGAGCCCCTTTGCCCTGTCACTTCTGCTTTGATCAAGCGATTGGCGAGTGAAGAGTGAAGTCAAGGGTGGTGTTATGTACCCTTCATGAATTATGCAACTTAAACAAACTTACATGATGCGGAGTAGCCAAGCGAAAGCCTTTTAGCTGGAAGCAAGCCTCCAGGGACACCCATTACACGTCTCCTGTGATGGTTTAAAATAGGCCGAAGCAGGGCATGGACCTTGGGTGCCGCTGAGATTTACCAGAATATCGTTTACCTCACTTGTTTGTTCTGCCTTCGGTGAAATGCTGCAGGTTGGATGGAGCCAATGTGTACAGGTTTTCCTGTTTTTAAGTTTTAAATTATGACAAGGTCGTGGAAGACATCAGAGCTGAAGGTGAATTCTCTTTTCCAAGAGTTGGCCACATTTTTTACAGATTCAGTCGTAATGTGAATGGGTTTTTAAAATGGAGCTTTAGGCAATTATATATGGGGATTATTTTGTATATTTTTTTACATTTATTGTAATTTAATTTTTATTTTTATAGCACTTTTCCCCCTGGGGACTTAAAGGGGTTGTAAAGGTACAATTTTGTTTCCTAAATAGCTTCCTTTACCTTAGTGCAGTCCTCCTTCACTTACCTCATCCTTCCATTTTGCTTTTTTTTTTATTCACAATCAAAAGTTTTATTGAAAATTAGTAAATCCATACAATTGACAATGTTGCAGGGATTGACATAAAACATAAATTGAAAAACAATGTCTGTTGACAAAATAATAAAATATAATTGAAAATTCGACAATTGTATTAACAAAGTTATAATTACTTATTGAGTTTCAAGAATAAGAATTTCAATTGGGAGGAGATATAGGGGGAGGGAGGAGGGTAGGGTCAGGAGCCATTTTGCTTTTTTAAATGTCCTTATTTCTTCTGAGAAATCCTCACTTCCTGTTCTTCTGTCTGTAACTCCACACAGTAATGCAAGGCTTTCTCCCTGGTGTGGAGTGTCGTGCTCGCCCCCTCCCTTGGACTACAGGAGAGTCAGGATGCCCACTAACACACAGCTCCTTTCTCTATCTGCAACGTAGAGAGTTTCCTGACTCTCCTGTAGTCCAAGGGAGGGGGCGAGAACGACACTCCACACCAGGGAGAAAGCCTCACATTACTGTGTGGAGTTACAGACAGAAGAACAGGAAGTGAGGATTTCTCAGAAGAAATAAAGGCAAAATGGAAGGATGAGGTAAGTGAAGGAGGACTGCACTAAGGTAAAGGAAGCTATTTAGGAACCTTGTCCAATCACGGCTGATCACGATGTAAACAGGAAGAGCCGTCGGTGAAAAAAAAGGGGGGCAGTAAAAAAAAAAAAAAGATGCCAATCAGTGTCCACAAATGGGAACAAACAAATGGGAACTTGTCTTTGCAGCAAGGAGCATATTGAATGGCAACACATGTCAAAAAACATCAAACAACAATTCCCAGCTCAGTTACTAGCCAGCCTGCAACAAATCAAATTGACTCTGTTTAGCAGTTCACATTAAAACCAAGGGGTTTAGTTTGCACACATTTGCAAATATATGGACCAGTAACGGCACCCCAGTGTACTGCAGTCCTAACTCTATAATTTGGAGAGTCTCCTAAATTGGAGCACATATATAATATCATCAATATGCTACTCTTTTGAATACTTAACAAGGTTAAATAAGCGCTATTACCTAAATGACCGTACTAAGGAAAAAATGATAAAATCCAATATCATGCGTAGTTCCATAAGGAATAATGGTGATTATTGGCCTGAATTTATATATACTGACCCAGTAGTAAAGGACAAAAGGTTACCCTATGACGCATCAGGAAAAAAGACTGATACCTTAAAGGTAGGCAAAGGCAAAAATGCAGCGGCCATTTATGATTTAATTGAAAGAGGAGGGATGACAATATCCTCACATGTAGTGTGCATGTGGATATTATAAAGTAAAGAAAGAGTGCCACGTCCTAATATAAATGATAAAGGAGATAACTAAGGGCTAGCACAGTTGTGCCTAAAAAGTCCAAAAACTAGCCCTTAGTTATCTCCTTTATCATTTATGATTTAATAGTTGAACAGAATTTGGATCTACTTGCCATGACGGAGACGTGGTTTTCAGCTGCCTCCCCCCCACGGCTGGATGAATTGGTTCCAGGGGGTTATAAAATAGCGAAGTGTGATCGCCAGTTTAAAAGGGGGAGGAGGTATAGCGCTAATTTTTAGAGCGATATTTGATTTTGAGGTCATTAACTGCACGGAAATCTATGCTTCACTAGAAAGCTTAGCTTTAAGATGGAAGAAAAGTCCGGAAGAGACGGTTGGCTTCACTATTATTTATCATCCTCCAAGTATGAATTCGACTGTCTTAAAGGATATTACAGAATTGTTATCGGCCTCAGTGTTGCAGTTTCCCAAATCTTTAATTGTGGGAGACTTCAATATGTGGGCAGATGATATTAGCAATACAGAAGTTCAGCAACTTCTCCATTATGCTAATAGCCTGGGCTATGCAGAGGAAGTAAGTAAACCCACCCATAGGGCTGGGCATACTCTGGATTGGATATTGCATAATGGCTGTGTAACTAGAGCTGATCCACCGCTAGAGGTGGCTTGGAGTGACCATTTTTTTAAAGGTTTTAAAATAGTGGGTAATGTACAAAAAAAAAAACCACATATACCTAATAGGGTTGTTAAACCATTGCTTACTCGCAATTATTCGAAAGTGTCCGCAGATGTTTTCTCTAGAATATTTCTAGAGAATTCAGATATTAGGGCATTTAAAAAAATACATACTATTGAGGATAAAATAGAAGTATTTAATTCAGCAATAATAAAAACTTTAGATCTTCTGGCCCCAAAAAAACAGAGTCAAAATATAAGATCGCCAACAAATAACCCGCTCTGGTTTAATCAAAACACTCGCACGTTAAAATGGAGTTGCAGAGCGTTAGAAAAAATATGGAGGAAAGATCCTAATTCCTGTACTAGAGAGGCATACAGATCGGCTTTGAAAAAATATAAAGCTGAAATAAAAAAAGCTAAAAAAACATACCTAACAGAGAAAATTAGGCTGGCGGAAAATAAGGCCGCAGAATTATTCAAAGTGGCCAATACTCTTGCAAATCCCATCTGCTTAGACATCAAGGAAGAATTTTCTCCGGAACTAAGTGAGAAGTTAGCAGAGTATTTTAAGCAAAAAATTATAGACATAAGAGAGAATATACCTCACTCTTGTTATACAGAAAGTTCTCCTGTGTACAAAGGGGTACGTTTTACCTGTTTTTCGGCGGTAACGAGTGTAGAGATATTGACTATTCTTAAGTCACTCAGAGCTTCGTCTTCAGCGCTCGACCCCTGTATTGCGCAGCTGGTGAAAGACTCTGCTGTTAGCTTGGTACCGTTTATAGCAGACATTGTTAATATGTCGTTTGCTATCGGAACGGTGCCGAGTATTTTAAAGCAGGCGGTTATAATCCCCTTATTGAAGAAGGCCAACGTGTTACGGTCTGAGTTAAGCAATAATCGACCAATTTCGACCTTGCCTTTTTTAGCTAAAATTATGGAGAGAGCAGCTGTGTGGCAACTTCAGCCACACCTGGAGTCCAATGATATTTTCGATGAGTATCAGTCTGGATTCCGTCCTGGTAGAGGCACAGAGACGGCCCTGATTAAAGTGAAAGATGACTGCCTATGGGCCATGGACAGCGATGAGGCTTCAGCGTTAATACTGCTGGATTTGTCGGCTGCATTTGACACTATAGATCATGCCAGACTTTTGGAAAGGCTGGTGTCTGTGGCCGGGTTTGAGGACATGGCACTGACATGGATGGCCTCATTCCTACAGAATAGGACTCAGAGGGTAAGACTAGGGACGTATTATTCATCTAATAGCTCCTTGTCTTGCGGGGTTCCTCAGGGGTCGGCGTTATCGCCGATATTATTTAATATCTATATGAGGCCGCTGTTGTATATTATTCGGCGGCATAATCTTAGCTTTCATGTTTATGCAGATGACACGCAGATTTATTTCAAGCTGCCTAAAAAGGAGGAAGTACAGGTGGATCTGGCATCCTGCCTGGAGGAGATACAGTCCTGGATGGGAGCCAACTATTTAAAACTTAATGGCTCTAAAACGGAGTGTATTGTTATTAGCAATCAGAGTAAAGCCAGTCTGAATGATTTTCCTTCCTGGCCGGCTTCGTTTATGCCATCCCCTACCCCGGCTACCCAGGTTCGGGACTTGGGAATCATTCTGGATTCCAAATTGTCATTAAAATTGCAGGTGAATCAGGTGGTGAGCTTATGCTATTACCAACTGAAACTTCTGCGTTCTACACTGCATTTTATTGACGAGGTGGACAAAGTGCATGTGATTAATGCTTTTATTGGTAGCCGGCTTGACTACTGTAATGCGCTATACATGGGGTGTCCAAAAATCCTTCTGCATAAGCTTCAGCTGATCCAAAACGCTGCAGCTAGGTTATTAACTGGTGTGGGTCGTCGGGAGCATATTACACCGTCTCTGAAAGACCTGCATTGGTTACCGGTTGCTGATCGGGTTTTGTTCAAAGTGGGCTGTATCGTCCACAAAGCTATCCACAAGATAGGCCCAGGGTATCTACAAGAAAAATGTACCTGTTATGTTCCCAACAGAGCGTTGAGATCTGCTAATCAGGTCAATTTGACTGTCCCCAGGTTTAGAACGACTACATGTGGAGGGAGGACACTGGATGTGCAGGGATCTATATTCTGGAATTCTCTACCGCTATACATAAGATGTGAGACGGATTTATTAAAATTTAGGACGTTTTTAAAAACTTTTTTATTTTCTCAAGTGTATGGTCCTAATTAGGGTAAGATATTAGTACTTCAGTTTTTAAATGGTTAGTATGTGGTTTTATATAATTATCGTACAGTAATAAGAGACTGTTTGTATTTGTATATGTCGGTTCTATGAGCGCATCGAGGCCTTTTTGGTAATGACTGCGCTCCCAATAAGCATTTTTATAAATAAATAAATAAATAAATAATAATGAATAGATTAAAGGCAGGTATGTTTGGAGGGAGCACACATTTCCTTCAAAGTATAGGGACACACAAGGCACAGAGCAATAGCACAATGTCAGCAAAGGTGTCCAGTCTATGTTAAAAACAAAGGGCCAGATCCACGAAGAAGTTACGTCGGCGTATCTATTGATACGCCGCGTAACTTCTAGGATGCTCCGGCGTATCTTTGTTTTGTATCCACAAAACAAGATACGCCTGAATGTGGGCTAGATCCGACTGACGTACGTCTTAGTACGCCGTCGGATCTAAGGTGCATATTTACGCTGGCCGCTAGGTGGCGCTTCCGTTGATTTCCGTGTCGAGTATGCAAACTACCTAGATACGCCAATCCACAAACGTACGTCCGGCCGGCGCATTTTTTTATGTCGTTTCCGTAAGGCTTTTTTCGGCGTAACGTTACCCCTGGGTCTGAGGCGTACGCAATGTTAAGTATGGACTTCGGGCCAGCGTCAAATTTTCCGTTGTTTGCGTAAAACGTTCGCGAATAGGGCTTTGCGTAGAATTACGGTCACGTCGAAAGCATTGGCTTGTTGCGGGTTAATTTGGAGCATGCGCACTGGGATACCCCCACGGACGGCGCATGCGTGGGGTCAAGACGTATTGACATAAAACACGCCCACAACTTAGTCATTTGAATTGCGCGCCCTTACGCCGACACATTTACACTACGCCGCCGTAACTTACGGCGCAAATTCTTTGTGGATACAGAAAATACGCTGTAAATTACGGCGGCGTAGTGTATCAGAGATACGCTACGCCGGACGGAAAGATGCGCTGAGGTACGTGGATCTGGCCCAAAGGGTTTCGTTTGCACACATTTGAAAATATAAGCGTAAGCTGCAGTGGCCATGTCCTAACTCTATAATTGTGAGTCTTGAGTTGGAGCACATATATAATAATGTTAGATTAAGGACTTACGCATATATGTGCAAATGTGTGCAAACTAAACCCCTTGGGGCAGATCCACAAAGATACGCCGGTGTAATTTCAAAATCGGATCCTAGGTGCAATATTTCGGCGGCCGCAAGGTGGCGTTTCCGTCGAAATCCGCGTTGAGTATGCAAATTAGCGATCCACGAACGTACGTCCGGCCGGCGCATTTTTTTCCGTCGTTTGCGTTCAGCTTTTTCCGGCGTATAGTTAAAGCTGCTATACTGAGGCGTACTCAATGTTAAGTATGGCCGTCCTTCCCGCGTACAATTTTGAATTTTTTACGTTGTTTGCGTAAGTCGTTCGCAAATTTGCGTAGAATGACGTCACCGTCGTAAGCATTGGCAGGTTTCCGGTTTAATTTCGCGCATGCGCACTGGGATACCTCCAGGGACGGCGCATGCGCAGTTCCAAAAAAACGTTGTTTACGTCGGGTCACGACGTATTAACATAAAACACGCCCCCATTAGATCCATTTGAATTCCGCGCCCTTACGCCGCAAGAAATACACTACGCCGCCGTAATTTATGGCGCAGATTCTTTATTAAAAAAAATAAATAAGTTACGGCGGCGTAGCGTATCTTAGATACGCTGCGCCCGGCGCAGATGTATGTGGATCTGCCCCCTTGTTGTTAACGTGAATAAACAGGGTCAATTTGGTGTGTTGCAGGCTGGCTGGTAAGTGAGATGGGGATTTTTTATTCTTTCCTGTGGCCCTACTTAGGACATTTTCCCCACTTCCTGTCCCTATGACACCGGGACAAAAAATGACGGTTGTACTTGTCACTGAGATAGTGATAAAAACATAGCAAGAAGCATAGGTGTGCGCAGCCTATTGCATTAGGGTGTGCACCTCAAAGCTCAAACACACCTGTATACATACACACACTCTAAATAAATGCAAAAATGTTGTAGGGCAGTGGTAGTTTTAAGACATTTCGTTTCGTTCTGAATGAAAATTCGGACGAATTTTCATTATTCGGACATTGGGATGCATCCGAATTCCCGAATGCATTCCGAATTTAAACTAATTTAAACGAATCCGAAATAACAAAATTCGAATTTGGACAAAATTCAAATTGTTTTCTAATAGTTTTCGAATAGTTTTCAAATTTTAAAGCTTTTCAAATTCAAATAGTTTTCCAATTTCCAAAGAGAATAAAATAGAATAGAAACTAAAGGATTTATTTTTTTCTATTCTATTTTATTCTTTTTGGAAATTGGAAAACTATTTGAATTCGAAAACTATTTGAAATTGATTCGAAAAACAAATCTATAAAATGAATGAAACAAATTTAACTAAACACATTTATAAAAATAACGAATCGAAACTAAACAAAACAATTTTTTTCGCTCTGCACATGTCTAGGTTTTTTATTTTTGTTATTTTATTTTTGTATTATTTTCATTTTTATACAATTTTACTTGGGTGAAATATCAGCAGGGTGAATCTGCACTGCACAACCCCTGCGCACGCCTATGGCAAGAAGTTATAACTCTTCCTCACTCTACTAAAAAAAAAATGTTTTATGCTTTTGTCCACATCCCATTAGTAGAGAGTTTCCACCACTTCCTGTACACTGTCTGAAGGGATATCTCAAAAAAGACTAAAGGAATTAGGAAGAACCAGACAGAGGATCTAACCCTATCCAGGGCTGTCTTAATGAGAGGGCACTCCTGGACACTGCCCAGGGGCCCCAGCTGCGTGGGGGCCCCTGCACTTTCCCCAAAGCAGCTAGTACTTGAGCCGTCCTACCTACTTGATGTGTTTACCTGCACTGTGTTCATTGTAGGGGCTCCAGAGCATTACTTTGCCCAGGGGCCCATGATGCTATTAACCCCCCTGGCGGTATCCCCAAGCGTGACTCGGGGTTGATTTTTTCTACCAAAATCGGTAACCCCGAGTCACGCTCGGGGTAGACATGCAGAGCCTGCAGCGTGCGCTGGCTTACCTTCTCCTGGATCCAGCGATGCCACCGCGCTGTGTGAGCGAGCGGGACCTCGCTCGATTCACACAGCGTCCTCCTGTGCCGCCGATCTCCGTTCCCTGCGACGTTACGACGCACGGGAGCGGAGATCGGCGCCAAATTCAAAAAAGTAAACAAACACTATACATACAGTATACTGTAATCTTATAGATTACAGTACTGTATGTAAAAAAAACACACACCCCCTGTCCCTAGTGGTCTGCCCAGTGTCCTGCATGTCATTTTATATAATAAAAACCTTTTTTTCTGCCTGAAAACTGTAGATTGTCCATAGCAACCAAAAGTGTCTTTTTATGTCAAAAATGGTTTTAGATCAGCTAGAAAACAGCGATAATAAATTATAATCACTTGCAGAATTGTGCGATAGCGATTTGTGGGGAAATTCGTCATAAAAAAAAAAAAAATGACAGCAAAAATTCTGCAACTGAGCAAATTTCAGTGATTTTGAGTTGATTACATTATTGAATGATTTTTATTTTAATTATATTATTACTTGCTATAATTATTTATAATTATTTATTATATTATAATTTAAAATTTTGTTTTTAAAAAAATGTCATACCCGGGATGCCTATTAGATTCTGGTTTGGTCAGATTTAAGTGAGTTATTCCTAAAAATCACAGGCCTACAGTATAAAACACCAAATTTCCTTGCAAATAATTGTACCGCTTTCAGCATGTTTTTTCAGACAGAATCATACCGCTAGGGAGGTTAAGACGGCCCTGACCCTATCCCACATTATCCACTAAAAAAAAAAAAAAACATTTAATAGTTGGGCTTTAATTATTGTGGTTTAAAGCTGACC
This sequence comes from Rana temporaria, assembly GCF_905171775.1. Lineage (NCBI taxonomy): Eukaryota > Metazoa > Chordata > Amphibia > Anura > Ranidae > Rana > Rana temporaria. The sequence continues at coordinate 34,269,834 of NC_053495.1, read as the reverse complement.
TGTCATCCAGTTTTTATTATTAGCAGCAGAATTGTTTTTTACTTGTAAGAACTGCTTTACCTAACATTATAGAAGCTCAGAACATTACAAAGTTAATAATGTTATTTTTTTTTTTGAAATTTCATTTCTTATAATGTCTTTTCTTATTACAGACTATTGCCCAAAGCTAAAGAACAAACATCTTTTTTTTTTTTCTTTTTTTTTTTTACTAATCTCTATACATTTCCACTTTGACGGTATATTCAGCTACCAATCGTATAGTGAGTACATTATTATGCATATGAGCTAATTTCCCCAATATAAAGCTTATTTTTACACCCCTTTCTTTTATCTAAATATGCATTATTTCTAAACAATTGCTATTTCATTAAATTTAATGGGCGCTCTCGCTTGGATTTTATACGTGCGGCATGGCGTTCTACGCCGTTAATAGCACACACAAAATGTGTAATAATAATTGTTTCCAAAAACATAAGCAAAATTGTTTTTTGTGCTATTCACGGGTAAATTGTTTATGACCTAAATTCGTACAATACTTCCCGATGATGGGCCTTTATATCAGCAAGGAGGAGGCAGGGAAAGTTGCCTGTGCAAATTAAGCTTTTTAAATGACCTCATTTAGTATAGAAGTCAATAAATTCCATGGGCATTTTTGTGCCAAGCAGATTACATAATCCTCCCTGAACTGTAATCAAACAATACTGTGCGGCTAATTGTACCATTGCAGACGATTTAGCCCGCATAATCCCTTTGTATAATGACATAAATCACTTTTTTCCGGGTGCAAATTTTGCTCTGCTGAATACATACGGAAAGCCGTGCAACCATTTACAATTAGCATTAAATGGAAACAAACTGAGATTGCTTTTGCCTTTATTCGGGCTGTTTATTATAATTCGGAGAGAAGCGAAATGAAACAAATGACATATTTTCTGCTTGCCGTATCAAGGATTTCCAAATTGCATGCTGCAGGGATAGCGAAAGCTTTCTCAGCAGCTTTAATCAGAAATACGCAAGGTGACAGGTTCACTTTAGGTGACCCAAACCTAAACTCTAGCCTCCTGCCCCTTATTGCTCCCGCTGGTATGCTGGGTTCCCTTATTAAAACATACTAAGCTGCCCACCAGATCCAGCGTTTTACAGTGATCCACTGTTCAGGTTTGACCAACAGTGTCCCAGGCTACATGAATCTTGGCCCTCTTCAACAAGCTGCTTCTTTTGGGTTCAGGCCCTGATGAAGAGTGTGGCTCTGCCACCCAGCCGCTCTATAAAGGAGCTCCTGTGCGATCATGGGATTTGGGATGAGATTATACCAGGGGGCTGAACAATTTAATAACAATTTAATAAACAGATGGATGGATTTCCTACAAAAATTTGGTTAAAAAAAAACTTACAATTTTCTTGACTGGTGTAAGGCTGATGTGCTTGATGCCCTAACAACCACCCCTTAGTACCCCTCTACTTAATCTTACATTACTAATGAAACACATAACATGGATTAAATGGCCAACAATGACCCCTTTATTAATTCCAAACAACAAAATTGTATAAAAATAACTTTCTTATATATATATATCCTGATCTGATCCGATTTGATCCCGAGCGCTTCCTGGACCTGTCCTTCCTGTTTTCCAGATTACCTTGGATCCCTGCCTGGCAGATTATGCATCTGTCCTCTCCATGTCCCTGTTGATCTCCCGTCCTTACCTCTCCGTTGATCTCCCTGTGTATGACCTCTGCCTTTTTGGTTACGATTACGGTATCTCCCATCATTGTACATATTTGTCTTTTGTTATCTGTGGGTCTCTGTTTGTGGGTTGGATATTGTGCTGTGCTTATTTGAGGTGCTTGTGTTTATGTTTACTTACTTTAATAAATCATTACATTTTCCGTAATTTCCGTAATTTTCCTTTCCTGATAGACTCCATGGCAGACTGAGTTCCCACCCATGAGTATGAATATAAGAATTGGACTAAGAGTTGGGTAGAAACGGAACACAGTCCAGCGTGGTGAGCTTTAACTTATAGGTATGGGGTCCCATAGCATTGGAGAGGAGGCAGGGTTATGCCATACGTAGTATGCCATGGAGTCTATCAGGAAAGGAAAATTACGGTAAGTATTTGGTAATAAATTTTCAGTTTTCTCTCCTACATTTAAAATTCATCATTTATTTGCTAGAAAATTACATAGAACCCCAAAACATTATATATGTTTTTTTAGCAAAGTCCCTAGAGAATACAATGGCAGTCATTGCAACTTTTTATCCTGCACAGTATTTGCGCAGCAATTTTTAGAATGCGTTTTTTTTGGGGGAAAAAACTGTTTTGTACTTTAAAAAAAAAAACAGTAAAGTTAGCCCAATGTTTTTGCATAATGAAGATGAAGTTATGCTGAGTAAATAAATACCTAACATGTCACCCTTCAAAATTGCACACGCTCGTGGAATTGGCACCAAACTTCGCTACTTAAAAATCCCCATAGGTGACGCTTTAAAATTGTTTACTAGTTACATGTTTAGAATTGCAGAGGAGGTCTAGGGCCAAAATTATTGCTCTCGCTCTAAAGTTAGCAGCGATACCTCACATGTGTGGTTTTAACACCGTTTTCATATGTGGGCGGGACTTACGTATGCGTTTGCTTCTGCATGTGAGCACTCGGGGACCGGGTGCTTTAAAAATATATATTTATTGTTCCATTTACTCTATTTATTTTAGTTTGACACTTTTTTCCCAAAAATGTATCTTTTAATCACTTTTATTCCTATTACAAGGAATGTAACCATCCTTTGTAATAGGAGTATGGCATGACAGGTCCTCTTTACAGTTAGATATGGGGTCATTTGATGGAGCTATCACATGGTATCGTGCTATCAGTTGCGATTTACCGTAATCCGTGATGCGGACCCGGCGGTCAAAGACACTCCTGTGTGCATGCCCCAGGGGGCGAGCGGGAGCGCGATTTTGGGTGGACGTCAATGTATGCCCTCCCAAAATTAACGAAACGCCTTGTAGCCGTCATTCGGCTGTGGGCGGGTCGTTAAGTGGTTAAATATTCACTGAGTTCTGTAATTTCTCAGGTTGCCAGTAAATAGAGTGCTCCACCAGTAAATTGTCCATGTTTTGTCAGTAAAAAATGCTGCGGGAGGTTAGCAACCCTGTTCGAAGTGTGTCTGTGGTTTTTTTTCTGTGTATACATTACAGGCTTTTTATAATATACTTTCTATACAACAGGCAGTACTTGCTAACATTGAGATTTCAGTTTAGTATGCAGGATGTTACAAATAAACAGGATTTGTGGCAGGATCAACAGATGTTCTACAGTACTTACACAAAATATTCTTAGCTTGAAAAAAAAAAAATACATCCAAGGACTGGAAAGCGGCAATGTATTACATTTTTGTTCTTGGCTTTAGATATCCTATAACTCTCAAGCATCTACTAAAAAATGATATTTTGGTTTTGGGGAGACTAGCCCTTTTAAGCTAGACTGTGTGTTTCTCTTATGGGGATATGCCTTCTAGATATTGCTAGCTCTTTGTAGTGATCAGGAGTCCATATTCGCACTTCACTTGCTTGTGAATGTATTTAATGACAGTTATTGAGTGATAATGTAGGGAGTTAACAAGTGCTTAGAGGGGTAAATCGAAAAAAAAAAAAAAAAACCTATACTACTTGACCCAGTAAACTCTCCTGTAATCTGTGCTTTGGTCGGGATATTCCCCGGAGGTCTCAGTCAGCATCCTGGAAACATTTGGGCTGGCACGCAAGCTCCGTCCATACGGAATAGTGAGGCAGTGATCTGTCAGACACCCCAGCCATGCAGTTATTCTTTGAAATTATTCCTAGACCAACTCTGCCCTTCGCTGACCCTTCTCACTGTCTTTTCCACTTCCATAACTTTCTCCATTTTCTCATCTTCAAATCTGGATGGAAAATCAATAAAATACTCAGGCAAAAAAAAAAAAAAAAAAAGTTCAGCAGAAACAGAAGCTAAACTTTATTTCAGGTATTGCTTAAACTTTGATTATGCATCTTAAATGGTTCGTTCATTTAAAAGTGAGACTGCAGTTGTAGGAGGATTCTGGAGGGCTGATTCACAATTTGATGTCCTATGACTCTTGGGGACTCCAGAAAAATGGTCTCTGTTCCTTCTGCTATGGAGTACAGGCCACTACAGGGTGTCCTCAGAGGCAGATCATCTACAAGGCAAACTAGGCAGGTTCCTAGGAACTGGTGGATATCCAGATACAACTTTCATGCTCCAGCAGTAAAACAGAGGAATAGTGCCAGTGGCGGCAATTTTGAAGTGTGACATGTTGGGTATCATTTTACTCGGCGTAACATTATCTTTCACGATATAAAAAAATTAGGCTAACTTTACTGTTGTCTTATTTCTTAATTCAAAAAAGTGATTTTTTTCCAAAAAAAGTGCGCTTGTAAGACCACTGCACGGTGTGACAAAAAGTATTGCAATGACCGCCATTTTATTCTCTAGGGTGTTTGGGGTTTTAAGTAATTTTCTAGCAAAGAAAAACTGTTTTAATCTTGTAAACACCAAGTCTGAAAAACAGGCAAGGTCCTTAAGTGGTTAATAAAAAAGCTTTTTTGATTTAAAAAAAAAATGGAGGATGCACTTGTAAGTGGGAATTGATATGGCCATAATAATACCAACAATGCAAATGGGTTGGCTTCTGTGTTCTTATTAAAGCTTTTTTTTTTAAAAGCATAAAAAAGAAGTAAAGGAATGCATATTGGCCTAAATTAATGAAGAAGTTTGAGAGATCAAATCGCATAACAGCCTATTGGCGGCAATGACACTGTTCCAATCGGTGCGACACCGATTTTGCGGCTTCGCACCAATTTGCAAAAGTAGTTCCTGTACTACTTTTGCCGATTTCATGTGGACATGTAGACATCTGTGCATGAAGCCACATAGATGTCTATCAGGTAGCACCTGAAATCACACCGACCTTGTTACTTTCAAGTGAAGTAGCGCGATTTCAAAGTGGCATCAATGTGAACCAGGGCTCAATGATCCCACTGATCTGAGACTGAAATCTGATTGGCTGCTTTGTCTTAATGAACTTTGCACATCATCAGCCTCCTTTGTACCACTACTGTACACGCAGTATAGCACCAATTACATCATTAGTTAGTTTCATTATCAGTGGCCTAATGTTCACTTCTAATTTTGCTAACACAATTTAACTTGCTAATGATTTTGTACATTAAACTTTTAGTGCAGTGGACAGCCACTCTTCAGCATTTTATGTGTGCGCATGCTGCCAGTGTTTTTATTCCCAAATTAATCTGCTCTAAAGTTAATTGCAATTGATCTGAATTATTAATGGCAGCTGATTGTAGTTTAGTGTGATGTCAGAGGCAGATTAGAACATGATGAATGAATCTCCCCTATCCCAATAAGCAGGCCTATGATGTCAGTAGAGAATTAGAGCGCAATATGGCCGGTTGTAATCTGTTTATACACAGATAATTGCGTGAAAGGAACAGACTCATGAAGAAATGCAGAGAGAAGACACATTAAAGAGTAAATAAGCCCATTATTGGTCATTAGAATAGAGTGCTGAGTAAAATAATATAGCTGAAATAATTATGGTGTGTTAAAAATCCGCAAAGTCTGTCCAGTGAAATGCACGATCTACGGCTTTGCTGCCAGCTGTCATCGTAATATTTGAAAAAAAAAATTCTAATAATAAAACAACATTGTATTGATTTTACGATTTCAGTAACTCATATGCAGACAGGTAGAGGGTTTGCTGGGATACTGGGGGAATTCTGAGCATATGTATTGTGCTGCCTTAAAGGTGGATGTAACCAAAGCAAAGGTGAAACTAAACTGGTTTACTAAAAGAAAAATGAACAAAAAAAATTAAAGTATGTATTCTTATCTTAAAAAAAGATATGGATATCATTTAGTGTCACTTTAATTTCTGAGCTTGGATTATAAAAAATAAATAAATAATAAATAAATATATTATCTATAAACGAATAGCCGCGCCGTCGTCCCGGATCGCTCCCCGCGGGAATCCGCCCGCCGCACGCAGCGGAGGGGGCCCAATTGGACCCCCCACCCGCTAGAAGGCAGGGACGTGTATATATACGCCCATCTGCCTGTATGTGCCATTCTGTGGACGTAAATAGGCGTGCGGCGGGCGTTAAGTGGTTAACCACTTCCCTACTGGGCCAATTCTGGTACTTGTCTCCTTCATGTAAAAATCATATTTTATGCTAGAAAATTACTCGGAACCCCAAACATTATTGTAACGGAACCCCCAAATGGGACAGGGGTTAAATCCATTTACGATATTCCATTCCGAACCCAAGACAGCTATCGACACTCCACAGTCAGGCAAACGAACCCCAATAACAAAACACTGCTCTGTTTGAGGTTCCACACGAATAGACTCTTTAATGAGAAAACCAGACACTTATATACAGTCAGTTACCAAAAAATGAACAATGGCTCAACTCCACCCACAACATGACACAAGGAGCCCAATACACATCTTTTTGGTAGACCTTCTGGCACCAGCTCTTGATCTAATTTACATGAGATAATTCACTAATCATTTACCCAGACAAGGTGACTCCGAGATATGACCTTTCAAGATAGACACCTGCTATACAATACACATTCCTTTAGTAGACATAATGAGCTAATTAACTACAGCTGATAAGTCAGACATCTGACCTTTAGACTGTCTATTAACTTGCAATACACATTTATCATCAATAGCCCTACACACAATACAGGGTCAATTAGCACCACACAATGGAAGATACTTCAGAAGCCATACTAGATTCATTTACATCACAACAGATGACATTAACACCTAACAGTCTGTGTTCCCACATTGAATGAGTCACTCTTTCAATTAACCTGTTGAGTTCAGAATCAACAACCTGTAAATAGTTCTTACAGATATGCTGGAATATATTGTGGATTACAGACCCATGTTACAGCAATCCAGGATATGTCCATTATTTCCTGGCTCATACATTGTAAGAGCTTCTGGGTTCCATGGGCCCTCCCGTTACAAAAAAATTCACCGATCTCATGCTGACAGCCACGATCGCGGCATCGTTTACTACCGGGTTCCCGGGTCTGACATCATAACGTCGCGCCCGGGCCTCCGACGGTCATAGAGATGACCGGTGACCATTTGGTCACCGGTCATCTCTATGGTCCTCATCTGGCGCCGGCCAATTCATTCTCCGGGCCCCCGAAGGTACGGGAGAGCCCGGAGAAGCACCGGATGGTGGCGGGAGGGGGGCGTCCCCTCCCGTCACCTATAAGAACGATCAAGAGGCGGAACTGCCGCTATGATCGTTCTTATGGTGCGCAGAATCACAGAAAAGAAGGATATCTGAATGATGCCAGTAGCTGCACCCATCATTCAGCTATTCCCCCCTAAAGTCCAGGATGTCATATGACGTCCAGCGGTAAGGGAGTGGTAAATAGAGTAGAGAAGAGCCTCATTCAAGCTTTTATTGATACCTGTGTCCTCATCTGGTAGATGCACGCCTCTTTTTATCCTGGTCACCAATGTCACAAGAAAGAAAGTCCAACATTTTTGAGTTTTCCCCAGAAAAACTGTCAAGGAGAAATCATTCAATGGGGAAACGTGTTCCATTGATAACTGTAAGAGGGGCATTCCCCCCACTTCCAGAGATTTCTCTAACTTCCTGCTATATCTCAATGGTATTCAGGCAGACAAAAAATAACCTCTTATTCTATCCAATAATAAAAAAAAAGTTTGGTTATATATACACTATAAGCAACCCTGTCAGGGTAAGGAATAAACCTACTAAGGGCTTGTGTATAAGGGCAATGTCTTCTTGCATTTCCCGCATTGGCAAATTGCCATTGACTTTAACAGAGCAGTACACATGGCGGTCCAGAATCTGCGGTTGACCTAATTTGCGTTGTGCTGTGTTTTTAGAGACACAACATGTGCTTTTGAGGTATAAGCTTATAGGCATGATGAAGTTTCAATTGCCCGTTTACAAGTCGGGAAGTTGAGAGTTAAGTGTGTTCCTGGGTTTTCTGTTTGGCATTTTTTTCTAGGTTTGGCCCACTGGTTCTGTGTGATATAAAAGGAACAGGAGGTCAGTGTTGCCAACTGTCAGGATTTTTACTGGCAGCCAGTAAAAAAACAGGCAATTTTCTCCTGACAGTAAATGCCAGTAAAAGAAAAAGTTTGCCAGTAAAAAAATATGGCTGTGATGCTTGGCTCGGTCCGGAGCCGGCCGAGACCATCCGAATGCCTGCTACAATGTGTTTGGGGCGGCTCTGGCGGAGGTGGTGCCTGAGCCTGTCCTGTGATGTCATGGTGCAAGTGAGCCAAGCAGAGTGATCAGAGCCTCGTGGGCAGGTCGGGAGCAAGGCAGGCTGGGAGCGGGACTGTCAGTGCTGTTTAGACTGGAGTGGACTGGAGAGATCACCTGGTGTGTAGAGTGACTGTCGCTGTGACTCAGGAGGGGACATGTCCTGTCGGTGATCTGTGCTGCTGAACACTGCTGTCATTGTCACTGTGTGAGTCAGCTTCATATGTGTGTGCCTGACCCAATCTAATTGTCCTGTCCCTGAGCTACTTACGGTACTTACTGACTATATCTAAAATAAAATAAGAAATATGTTTTTTGCCTTATTGTATATCTTAAATCTTATTGCTAATTGCATATTGTACTTGTTTGTAGCCTAAATACTGAAATTTGCACTTAATACGGCAATTTTTTTTACGTTTTGCAAATGCCAGTAAAAACGTGGCTGGGCCAGTACATTTTGGGTGGTTTGTCAGTAAATTTCAATCTGGTAGGTTGGCAACACTGCAGGAGGTCCGCACCCAGGGGGGAGAAAGCCTGAGCGTGAAAAGGGAAGAGAGTAAGTGAAGACCTGAGTCAGGTGGGGCCCGGAAAAGCGGGTGTTGGAATACTGCCATGCAGTTATCAGAGCCTGGAGGACCAGAGAATTGCCAAATATGAAGTTTAACCTACTATGGACTCATCCAATTATTGACTTAACCTAAGCAGGTATGCTGGGGTAGCCACTAGCCTAAAGTTAGGGACTAGGGATGTTAAGGGAATGTCTGCACTTTATTCTGAACTATTACCTGTGACTGTCACTGTTTTAATTTATTATTTAAAAAAAGCTTTTGAAACTTTGCCTTTACCTAGTCTAAAGTTACTAAAGGGGTGCAAAGTAAGTGACTGGCCCATATAATCTAAAGTTTGGGTCGCTAAGTACATGGGGTATGAAGATCTCAGTACCAGGCATACCCCACTTTTAAGTACACAATGGGGTTTATTTACTAAAGCTAGAAAGCACAAAATCAGGCTTACTTCTGCATTGAAACCAATGAGCTTCCAGGTTTTATTACCAGGCTTAATTGAACAAGCTGAGGTTAGATGCTCATTGGTTTCTATGCAGAAGTAAGCCTGATTTTGCGCTTTTTAGCTTTTGTAAATAAACCTCATTGTGTACTTAAAAGTGGGGTATGCCTCTACAGGGAGTTAAAGGGGTTGCAAACCTTCACGTTTTTTCACCTTAATGCATCCTATGCATTAAGGTGAAAAAACACCTTGCAGTGTCCGGCCCCCCACCCCCCCCCCCCCCCCCGTTTTTCTTACCTGAGCTCTGAATTTCCATGGTCACGATCCTGCGTAGCTCTCGCCACGGCTTCTCGGCTCTTCATTGGATAGATTGATAAGAGAGCAGCCATTGGCTCCCGCTGCTGTCAATCAAATCCAATGATGCGGCCATCAGGGGCAGGGCTGAGTCTATAGAAGCCGAGTGTATGACACAGGAGCGTGCCCCCAAGGTAACCCCCTCAGGAGAGAGCTTCCCAGAGGGGGTTATCTAATGTGGGGAGAAGCTGTGAGAGCCACCGTGGGACCCCAGAAGAGGACGATCGGGGCCACTCTGTGCAAAACACACTGCACAGTGGAGGTAAGTATGATATGTTTGTTATTTAAAAAAAAAACTTCAAGCCTCAATATCACTTTAATACAGTGTGAAGATACAAGTGGTTACCAAGGCTAACAAAGGTTTCTCTAGCAGCCTGTCCATGTAGCAGGTTAAATAGCTTCTTGTAGCAAGGGAGATGTTGTCGCCACTCCTTTGGCTGTAATCCATCTCCCATGGCAGCAGATCTGCACCGCTGGGGCCCTTATCCTTTACACAGGCACAGAAGGGAAAGAGTGAACGGCATGCATGGAGTCTCCGCTAGGCGCACTATGGGACTCCATACTATTACTGGGAGTGAGGTAGGGGTGATACGCTGGACAGGTGGAGGGGGCATTGGCTCTGTGTGTCCCTCTTAAATGCACAAGGGACGGTGTTGATGCTTAATACATTAAGAGAGTTTACTAGAGTTCATTCATGTTTGTCATCCATAGAATCTTGCGCGTGGCTCAAGTAAAGGTACAACATGTGTCTTGTAGTGACCCTGTTCAAAGTGCCTAGCATACTCCAGAAGAACCCACCCCAGAGGAGGCCTCTCATGTGACTCTTGCTTGGCTCCCAGCAAGGAGGCAAACATAGAAGATGTGACAACCACCCTGTCACCTTGACCTGCCCCTACTCACAAGCTACAGACAAATTAAATGCAGCCTTTAATTGTGTTTTTTTTTTAATTCAAACACATGCACCTTGGTTTGAATGGAAACAGATGTGATCCACATGACCCCTAAAGTTGCCCTACAAGAGAATAGGTCTTGTTCAAATCTCTCTGGCAGCCCGTGTCCTACTTCCCTTCTGTTCTAGCACTGCAGTTTCTTATCATCAGGAGTGATAGACTCTTGACTCCCCAGCTGTACACCAGGGTCCCATCCATGGTCCCACTCATAGTTATCTAGGGGCAGGGGCGGACTGACAACTCATGGGGCCCCTGGGCAATAGGAGATTATAGGGCCCCCAGGCAATAGGAGATTATGGGGCCCCCAGACAATAGATTATGGGGACACACAGTATACACACAATATACACAGTATACATATATATATATATATATATATATATATATATATATATATATATATATATATATATATATATATATATATATATGGGCCAGATCCACAAAGATCTGCCTATCTTTAGGCAGGTGTATCGTATCACAGATACATTACGCCGCCGTAACTTACAGCGTAGTTTCCGTATCCAGAAAGAATTTGCGCCGTAAGTTACGGCGACGTAGTGTAAATGTGTCGGCGTAAAGGCGTGGAATTCAAATGACTAAGATGTGGGCGTGTTTTATGCTAATGCATCTTGACCCCACGTAAATGACGTTTTTTTTTAACGGCGGATGCGCCGTCCGTGGGGGTTTTCCAGTGCGCATGCTCGAATGCTTTCGACGTGAACGGAATTTACTCAAAGCCCTATTCGCGAACGTTTTACGCAAACGACGTAAACGACGTAAAATGTGACGCTGTCCCGATGTCCATACTTAACATTGCGTACGCCTCATGAGGCAGGGGTAACGTTATGCCAAAAGCCTTACATAAACGACGTAAAAAAATGTGCCGGGCGGACGTACGTTCTGAGAATCAGCGTATCTAGCTAATTTGCATACTCTACGCGGAAATCAACGGAAGCGCCACCTAGCGGCCAGTGTAAATATGCACCTTAGATCCGACGGTGTACTAAGACGTACGTCACTCGGATCTAGACCACATTCAGGCGTATCTTGTTTTGTGGATACAAAACAAAGATACGCCGGCGCATCCTCGAAGTTACGCGGCGTATCAATAGACGTAACTTCTTTGTGGATCTGGCCCATATATATATATATATATATATATATATATATATATATACACACAGTATACATACACACACTGAGAAGGTACTGGAGAGGCAGCTATAATCTTGGGATTTTTAGACCAAAAGGTTTTCGGTAAGGGACATTTCAGGGACAGATGGAAAAAAACACAGATTTTTACATACTGTCCCTGGTTTTACTGAGGCTGGCAACCCTGATGGGGCCCCCTAGTGGCATGGGGCCCTCAGGCAGTGCCAGAGTGCCCGAATGGTCAGTCCTCCCCTGTCTAGGGGTCACAGGATGGAACCACAGCATGCAGCAGGAAAAGCAAGCATGCAACACCCCCAGTAGATCCTCTAAATTTCTAAACCAGATTTGTAGCCAAGAATGAGACATGGTTAAACCAGGTTTAGCCATAAACAGCATAACAATCAAAGCAAAGTAGATTATCTTCTCCAGGAGGCGCAATCTCACCCTTACTTTGGGTCTGGAATGAATACATTGGAACACCAGTAGAATAAGCGTATTAACTCCAATTCTGTCTCCGCTGATTGATCCCTAATGAACATTTTTGCCCTTTTAAAGAAACGGCCTTGGATTATCTGGTTTTGTGTAAGCATTATCTTCTTTTTTCCTCTTTACGAGAAAGAAAGGACTTGGCAGCGCAGCGTAAGCAAATTCACATCAGCTCAGTTACAGTTACAAGCGCCGTTGGCATCTTATTCATTCAGAACAGGCAGCCAAAACGGCAGCGGCTTTTGCCAGCAAATTCTGAGGGAGAAAATAACATAATGACTTTTACTTTCAGTGAACACAAACTGTAATACAGATGCAGATCCAAGTGCCTCTCCGTTAATCACATAATATTACGGGGATCAAATGATGGCTGTGCTTCTGTTTTGGAATGGAAGGCGTAGATAAGAAATACATCTTCTTCACAGAAACATGCTGCTTTTGTAACTATTTGAGCTCTGGAACCTGTACATCCTGGGGTTTTGGTGCCCAACCTGTGGTCCAGGGGCCATCTTTGGCTCTTTGGTGCTTATTGGCTTCCCACGGGATTCTCTGTTTTAGGAAAAATATTCTTTAGACTGGCTTCTAATGTTTAGCTTGGGTTGTCTCTTTCACACTATCCAAATTGTAATGTGCTGTCCATTCTCTTTTTCTCTTTTTTCTTCTTATGATCTTTAATGATAGAGTGGGCTGAAGTGTAGGGTGACCAGACATCCCTGGTTTCCGGGGACAGTCCCCAGATTTATGACAATGTCCCCAGACCAAGTCTGTCCCCGGTTTTGTTCCCGGATTGGATTTGAACAGGGGCTGGGGCAATTTCAAAGACAATGGGCCGGATTCAGAAAGGACTTACGCCGACGTATCTTCTGATACACCGCGTAAGTCCATGGATGCGCCGTCGTATCTATGCGCCGTATTTTGCCTAGATACGACCGATGTAAGTCTCCTACGCCGTCGTATCTTGGGCGCATATTTACGCTGGCCGCAAGGGGCGCTTCCGTTGATTTACGCGTCGAATATGTAAATGAGCAAGATACGCCGATTCACAAACGTACTTGCACCGCTGTAATCTACGCCGTTTACTTAAGGCGTACGTCCGTCGTAAAGTTATCCCTGCTATAGGTGGCGCAGCCCATGCAAAGGTATGGACGTCGGAACAGCCGTCGAATTTTACGTTGTTTACGTTAGTCGTTCGTGAATGGAGCTGGGCGTAGGTTACGTCACTTCGTAGGCATTGAGCCGTCGTATCTTAGGGCGTACATTCGACGTGATTATGAGCATGCGCGCGCATGCGCCTTTCGTTCGGCGCTTCATTTACATGGGGTCATGATTCATTTTAATACAACACGCCCACTACCTCCCTACTTTGAATTAGGCGGGCTTACGCCGGCCAATTTACGTTATGCTGGCGCAACGTAGGGGGCGAGTGCTTTGTGAATACTGCTTTCGCCTCTCAAAGTTATGTTGGCGTAGCGCATATGAGATGCGCTACGCCGGAACAAAGATACGCCGCTGTACATGAATCTGGCCCAATCAGTGCAGAAAAAATCTGAATTACACACCCCTTTCCATTATCTGTGCTCCTTTCTGATGATCATGTGCTGGTCAGAACGGAGGGAATATTTCTTCCATTTCGGGTGCATACCCATTCAGCTCCGCTCGCATGTTCTTCTGCCTTGGCTTAAGTCCCAGCCAGCCCGCCTGCCTGCATATCTCCCTGCCTTCCCTGGCGGAGTGATCTTCCTACGCTCCCCACCCAGTAGTAGCCGGGGCCCGGAGAGTAAGACTTGAGAGGCTGTGAGGCAGGCAGCGGCGGCGACAGGCAGAGAGTCGCTGATTGTTGCCATTACTAGTAAAAAAAAAATGTCTCCAGATTACATTTAAAAAATCTGGTCACCTTACTTTAGGGAGCGTGAATTCGGAAGCTGTATCAGCGGTGATATTTCCCAGTGTCTCTATTTTTTGACTGTCTCCTGAATAGGGAAGAGATCAGGCGTGTTCAGATACTAGCCTGACCTTGCCTGAACTATCCCACCAGGAAGCTGTCACTGTGAACTACCAATCATAAGTTGATGGTACCTGAGAGCATGCTTCAGGACTCGGAGTAGGATTGAGCTGATGCATGATACTAGCTTCAACTCGCCTGAGCCATCCCCCCAGGAAATGGTCACTACGGACCATCAATCACAACCAACCAAGGCATTATCGGCCCCACAGTCACATATATACAATGAGCTTATATGTGTGCAGTGGGAAATGCCTTAGTTGCTCTTGATAGGTGGTCAGAGACTGCAGATATGCAGAAAAAGATGGTCAATTACTGCAAACATGCTATACAAGTTGTTGGAGCCTGGGTGGAAGCTTTAAAGAGAAGTTTGTGTTGCAGGATAAAAAAATAAATTATACTTATGCCGCATACACACGGTCGAAATTTCCGACAACAAATGTTCAATGGGAGCTTCTTGTCGGAAATTCCGACCGTGTGTAGGCTCCATCGGACACTTGTACTTTAACGGCAATAATCCAGGCAGTGTTAAAATTGTGTACATTTTATTTAGAACATATATATACAAAAGACATGTAGGTCAAATGTGTTGGACGGGGGCGTGTTTTATGTTAACGAGGCTTGACCTCACGTTTTTTACGTTTTTTTTTACTGCGCATGCGCCGGGCGCCTACACTTCCCAGTGTGCATTGCGGCTAAGTACACCGCACGGGCCTATTGATTTCGCCGTGGACGTAAACGACTTAAATCCCGATTCGCGGACGACTTACGCAAACGACGTAAAAAATTCGAATCTCGCGGCAGGAACGGCGGCCATACTTTAACATTGTTATTCCACTAGGGCCTAGCTCTAACTTTACGCGGCCTATCTCTTACGTAGACGGCGTAAAAGTACTGCGTCGGCCGGGCGTTCATATTCTACCCCGACCGCAATGGAAGCGCCACCTAGCGGCCATCCGAAATATTGCAATCTAAGATAGGACGGCGCAAGCCGTTCTATCTTAGATATGTTTAAGCGTATCTCTGTTTGAGCATACGCTTAAACATAAGTCGGCGTAGATTCTGAGTTAGGTCGGCTTATCTACTGATAAGTCGGCCTAACTCTTTCTGAATCTACCTAATGGTGTGTATTGTCGCCAAACCAATAAAATCAGCATATGTGATGAACTGTGGTTGGTTTCCGTGTGGGGATCCAAGAGGACCAACATGTTTCGGGACAGAGCAGGTCTCTTTGTCAGGGGTACTTATCACAGAGGAATCACACTGTTCTAAAAGAGATCAGCATATCAGTCAGAGACATACAATAGAAAACACATTATAAGACATTACATAATTTTTAGTACTGAAGAGATACTTGGTATATATAGCATAACATACCGAGAACAACAGTCATCATTATAGTCCACCGTTTAGCCAATGGCAGCAGCCATGTCATGGGAAGACACCCCATGTCCCAAGTGGGACAGTGTTGAAATAGAAGATGGACCCCCACTGTTCCACACAAGTCTCCCGTATGTAACACTGCAGATAGATATGTGCCACTATTGAGACCCCTCCTCATTCATCCTTACTGTGGATGATCTAAATAAGAAAGAGGGAAGGACATCTCTTTGAAAATAGTGTGATTCCTCTGTGATAACTTCCCCTGACGAAGGGACGTGCTATGTATCGAAACGCGTTGGTCTTCTTGGATAACCACACGGAAACCAATCACAGTTCATCACATATGCTGTTTTTATTGGTTTTGTGACAATACACACCATGTCTTGTTGTAGATATGCGTTCCAATAAATTTTAACACTGCCTGGATTGTTGCTGTTAAAGTCCCAGTAGTACCAGGGGATACTCTTTTCTTTATATTGCCTAAAATACATTGTGACAGAAGATGTCCTTTCTCATCTCATAAAGTTGGATAGTATGCCCTAGTAAAAGGACCCATTTGGCTAATCAGGTACTGTAGAGGAACTGGGCAGTTTGAGGCCTTTTGTAGGCAATACATGAGTCGAATTATGAACAAATTTTCATTCAAAAGTCAAAAACTTTGTTTGTTTTGTGATCCGATGGTGCCACCATTGATTTCCAAATCTGACCAACCAAGCCTTCAATTTCAAATCATGTTGCTACAGAATATTAATTCTGGTGGGCAGAAATCTTCTTTTCTTTCTGGGAATTTTCGGAAGAATTTTTTTTTTGCAATTCGACCCATGTATGGCCTGCCTAAGCTTTTGGTTGATAAAATGTATTTGACAAAAAATTGCAGGCGGGCAATATGAAATGCATCAAGGAATGTACCAGGGCTGGCCTCACGACCAGGGGCGGACTGACCATTCGGGCACTTGGGCACTGTCCGAGGGCCCCATGCCACTAGGGGGCCCCATCAGGGTTGCCAGCCTCAGTGAAACCAGGGATAGTATGTAAAAATCAGTGTTTTTTTACATCTGTCCCTGAAATGTCCCTTACCGACATCCTTATGATCTAAAAATCCCAAGATTATAGCTGCCCCGCCTCTCCAGTACCTTTTCAGTGTGTGTTTGTGTATTCTGTGTGTATGTATACTGTGTCTCCTATTGCCCGGGGGCCCCATAATCTCCTATTGCCCAGGGGCCCTATGAGTTGTCACTGTCAGTCCGCCCCTGCTCACGACTATATACGTAATAATATGTAAACAAGGCATATCCCTGTTCTGCCTAGTGACAGGACAGTGATCTACTGTCGTGTCACTTGTAGCCCAGCCCCCTCACAGTCAGAAACAGTCCATAGGACACACTTAACCCCTTCCTCCCCCCTACTGTTTAACCCTAGTGTCATTTACACAGTAATCAGTGCATTTTTATAGCACTGATCGCTGTATAAATGACAATGGTCCCAAAATAGTGTTAAAAGTGTCCGATGTGTCCGCCGCAATATCGCAGTCACAATAAAAATCTAGTAAAAGAAAAACTAACTAGTAAAAACTTGTAAAAAAAAAATAGAATAAAAATGCCATATCGCCTATTTTGTAGACTCTATGGGCCAGATTCACAAAGAGATACGACGGTGTATCTACAGATACACCATCGTATCTCTGACTTAGACAGGTCCTATCTATGCGCCTGATTCATAGAAGCAGTTACGCATAGATAGGGCGAAGATCTGACAGGTGTAACTCTGTTACACTGTCGGATCTTTTTTTTAAATTAAAAATGGCGCCGGGGGCTTTCCCGCTGATTTACACTGAATAATATGTAAATCAGCGAGATACGCAAATTCACAAAAGTACACGGACCCGACGCTGTGTTCTTACGTCGTTTCCGTAGCGCGGTACCCGTCGTATACTTACCCTTTCTAAAAGCAGGCGCAGCCAATGTTAAGTATGGCCGTCGTTCCCGCGTCGAATTTGAATTTTTTTACGTAGTTTCCGTAAGACGTTCTCGAATACGGAACTACGTAGTTTACGTACGCGTCGCAACCACTGACGTCCTAGCGACGTCAGTGGGAGCAATGCACGCCGGGAAATTTCGCGGACGGCGCCTGCGCATTTAAATCGGCGCGGGAACGCGCCTGATTTAAATATGACACTCCCCTAGCCGCGGAATTTGAATTCCGCTGGGGGATTTAGGATCCGCCGTCGCAAGTTTGGAGGTAAGTGGTTTGTGAATTAGCTTGCCTCCTAAACTTGCGGGAGTGGATCTTAATTCACGTAGATCGAGCGGATCTATAGATCCGCTGAGCTACGTGAATCTGGCCCTATAACTTTTGCGCAAACCAATCAATATACGCTTATTGCGTTTTTTTTTTTTTACCAAAAATTTGTCGAAGAATACATATTGGCCTAAACTAAGGAAACTGAGGGGAAAAAACTGTTATATATATTTTCTGTGGATATTTATTACAGCAAAAAGTAAATTTTTTTTTTTCAAAATTGTCGCTATTTTTTTGTTTATAGCGCAAAAAATAAAAACCGCATTGGCAATCAAATACCACCAAAAGAAAGCTCTATTTGTGGGAAAAACTGGACATCCATTTTGTTTGGGTGCAACGTCGCACGACTGCGCAATTGTCAGTTAAAGCGACAAAGTGCCGATATCGTCAAAAATGGGCCGGTCATTGGGCAGCCAATTGTTCCGGGGCTGAAGTGGTTAAAATACTACCCTATATGATGTTTGTTTCAAACAACAAAAAGTGCCATATCTATTAACCTCATTAGGACTATTTAAATAAAAAATCTAAAAAATAATAAATGTAAAATCAACGACTCAAAGATTTAATAATTACACAGAAAAAAAACATTGCTTCTTTAGTTTCTTCGCAAGCAGTTTAGTAAATGGCAATTGCACTTACCATAGTACTAATTACTTCAAAACAAGTCTGCAAGCTGAAAATTACTGGCAGATTATGCTTGTCTGTGGTTTTTGGGTATTCCCCTTTGGAAAACCACTAAATGAATTATTTTACAGTAAAGCAATTTTTGTTTAAAGTGTGTTTCTTTTTTACAACTAATTGATGAAAATTAATGACAATGTTACAGGGGAGTAACAAAGGACTCCTAGAACAAGCGCCCAGGGACTTGTAGTTTAATATGGAAGATATATGCAGAGTACGGGTTCTGATTTCACTTGCAGCATGCTTGTTCTGGGT
This sequence comes from Rana temporaria, assembly GCF_905171775.1. Lineage (NCBI taxonomy): Eukaryota > Metazoa > Chordata > Amphibia > Anura > Ranidae > Rana > Rana temporaria. Next base: position 34,250,917 of record NC_053495.1, on the reverse strand, counting down.
CAGTAACCCAGACATATTTGCTCAGAGACAGCTGGACATCTAGCAGATTGAATTTTTTGGCTTAGACAATAGATGTCTTCTCCTGCTGTGTATGGAAGATTGACAATTTAAAGTGCTGCTACATATTCGGAAAGAAATGTGCATGGAAACCTGCAAATCTATTTCTCCTTTGAAAAATATGAAGAGAACTCAGTAACCTTTATGACCGCTGGGCTGAGCTTCACTGGCAGGAAGTCCCCAGGGGTCATACATTTTTTCTCACCTCTTCTTGAGTATGTTGGGGCCATGGGCACACGAGTACTTACAGGGCCCCATGGAAAAGTTTTTATAGACCCCACACTTAGGCCCCGTACACACGAGAGGATCTATCCGCTGGTATTTATCCGCGGATCAGTTCCAGCGGATAGATTCTGTGGTGTGTACGGCCCAGCGGATATTTATCCGTGGATTTTTTTCGGCCCGATGGATTTCCAGCGGATAAAAATTTCTTAGCATGCTAAGAAATCCATCCGCTGGAATCCTGTCCATCGGATTGATCCGGTGGTCTGTACAGACTCACCGGATCAATCCGTCTGTTCACCTCCCTCGCATGCGTCGTAATGATTCGACGCATGCGTGGGAAGTCATTCCAGCGTCGCGCACGTCGCCGCGTCATCATCGCGGCGACGGCGCGACACGTCACCACGGATGGATTCCGCGCGGATTTCGATCTGATGGTTAGTACAACCATCAGATCAAAATCCGCCAGAGGATTTATCCGCGGGAACGGTCCGGAGGACCGTTCCCAGCAGATAATCCTCTCGTGTGTACGGGGCCTTAAAGGGGTTGTAAACCTTCGTGTTTTTTCAGCTTAATGCATCCTATGCATTAAGCTGAAAAAACACCTTGCAGTGTCCGGCCCCCCCAGTCCCCCCCGTTTTACTTACCTGACCCCCGAATTTCCGTTGGCGTGTCCCCGCCGTCCTTCTCTTCATGGAGTCCTGGGTTTGATTGGATAGATTTATAGAAGCACAGCTATTGGTTCCCACTGCTGTCAATCAAATTCAATGACGCAGGCTCCGGGGGGGCAGGGCCGAGTCATACACTCGGCGTCTATGGACACCGAGTGTATGACTCAGGAGCGCGTACGTAAGGTAACCCCCTTTGGGAAAGCACTTCTCCTAGGGGGTTATCTAATGCGGGGAGGAGCATGCCCCTACATTGGTCGCCAGTGGAAGTATGTCTCTTACATGGGTGGCCAGTGTTAAAAATTCCCTTTCCACTGGTGGTCACAATGCCACCCTTACATCCAGCAAAAAATATCATATTTGTCATGCAGCTGCCAAGTGATGTTGGCCCCTGAACTATGAAGGCGCCATCAACAGGAGGTCAATCAAGGGACCCCTGGAGGAACCCTGGTTTAAGACTGGCTGCCCTACACAGTGTCTTGTATTAAATTGAAGAACTACTGCTCCTCCTCTCCTTTTTAGTGTGGGTATTCTTTCCACCATTTTACTCTGCCATTGCTGGGTTCTTCACTTCTGACCTGCATGACTTCACCTAAGCCACTCGTCAGTGGCCTGGATGTCATAGACACACCCCCTTATAGTTTCCATTAGGGGCTTGTTGTAAGCATTGTGCTGGTATGAGTATTACCAACACCTTTCTCCCACTCACTGTATTAGCCATAGCCAAGCCATGGGTATCAATCATCAAAATCTAGTGAATGAGTGGACTTTGGAAGGAAGTACTACAGAACCTCTGAATCACGCAAATTTAATCTGAATTTCAATTGGTAACAGTACGTATCGTACATATCTAATAATAAGGGTGTTGGTCAAAGTTTATTTTTTACTTTCAGTTAAAGTGATACTAAAGCTTAATAAACAACCTGGTTATTGAGCGGGCGACCACCGTGTCCTTAACAACCAATGAGTCATCAGCTGCCAGCTATTACCAGATCCTGATAAGCCCCCCACCCGCAGACCCCCACAACCATTGGCCAGGGTTGTGGGGAAGAGGCCCCTGGAGTTTGGCCTAAGTGACTTACACTTAAAGTGAATGTAAACCCGCAGATATACCCAGTGAAGTGAATAGCCTCAGACAGGGGTCAAGTCCTGGGGAAAAAAGTGTGGGAACTCCCACCCAAGATCCACTCCCCCACCAAAAAAAATTAAAATATGATACGCTCATATGCATAGTTACTAAACCGCATGTTTTTTTTTTTTTTCAATCCACTGTACCTTAGAAATCCTTTATGTTACTGGCCGCTTCCTGTATATGGATTCATCGGGTAGTGTGCGGGTATTCCGTCACTTCCTCAATGCCGCAATGTCTCCTGGGAGATTTTGTCATTGCTCCCAGGAGACATTGCGGAGGTCTGATGCGAGTTATCGCAGGATTTAGAAAGAAGCAAGTTCTTTCTAAATCTCGCGATAACTCGAGCTGGGCATCGCCGCTTAGGATTGGCTCGGGCGGCTCGGCTGCTCTCGGCTGCTCTAGTCCTGCAAAGGGAACTGAGTTCCTGCTGTGAAAAAAGTGCAGGAACTCCGTTCCCACCCGTTCCAGCAGGACTTGAGCCCTGGCCTCAGATGTTAAGAGGTTAAACAAATCTCCCTACATAAGTTTTACATGTATATCTGCTGACTTCAGGTTTATATACACCCTGTACAAATTATTATGGCAATGATGTTTACCTCAATTATTTAGGTAAATGAGAAAAATAACAGTCAGCATAATTCTCATGTTATCAACTATTAAAGGGTCACTAAAGGAAATTTTTTTTTTTTTGCTGAAATGACTGTTTACAGGGCATAGAGACATAATAGTTAACTGATTCCTTTTAAAAATGATTAAAAATAGATAAAAAAAACAATCATATAATGTGCCTGCAGTGTAGTTTCGTTTTTGCTGTTGTTTGCTGGTTCTCTGATGTACAGAGAGCCACTAGAGGGCAGTCAGCCAATAGAGAGCAGTGATACTTTGTCTAAAACTCCTCAGCACCAATCCAGTTTAGTTTTACTCGCACCTCCTTGATTAGTGACCACCGTGAGAAATCTCCCAGTACTGTGGTCATCAGGAAACAGGCAACCAGGAAGTGTCCAGAACAGAGAGGATTTACAGCAACATGAATGCAAAAACGAACAATGAGGACATGAAACCAGGACTGCAGCAAGGTAAAGGAAGCTATTTAGCTAAAAAAAAAATTCCTTTAGTGACCCTTTAAGAGTACAATTCAAATTTTATGAACAAACCTCCTAATGATAACAGTTTTTTTTTTTTCAAAATAAAAAAAACTTACAATGCACCGTTCCAAATTATTACGCACAGTAAGTTTCAAAACACTTTATAGGTCGTAAAGAACTGAAAATTGTCATTCGTTGTGTTTGCAGAATATTTACTGAAATCAGCGGTTTTAACTTTTTAAACATTTTAACAGGTCACGTTACATTTTAACATAGGACCTCTTATTTGATAGCAGCTTCACAAGTCTTGCATCCATTGAACTTGGGAGTTTTTGGACAGTTTCTGATTGAATTTGTTTGCAAGATGTCAGAATATCCTCCCAGAGCTGCTGTTTGGATGTAAACTGCCTCCTCCCACCCTCATAGATCTTTTGCTTGAGGATGCTCCAAAGTTTCTCAATAGGATTGAGGTCAGGGGAAGATGGAGGTCACACCATGACTTTCTCTCCTTTTATGCCCATAGCAGCCATTGATGCAGAGGTATTCTTTGCAGCATGAGATGGTGCATTGTCATGCATGAAGATGATTTTATTATGGAAAGCATAGTTCTTCCTTCTGTACCAGGGAAGGAAGTGGTCAGTCAGGAACTCCACATACTTTACAGAGGTCATCTTAACACCTTCAGGGACCCTAAAGTGGCCGACCAGCTCTCTTCCCATGATTCCGGCCCAAAACATGACTCCACCACCGCCTTGCTGACATTGCAGCCTTGTTGCAACAGGGTGGACGTCCACCAACCATCCACTATGGCTCTCCTCTATGAGGAGATCAGGTGAAAATGGACCGCCTGCCTGTTTTCATCTGATCCTATCCGATCCGCCAGATGGAAAATAGGACCACAATCTGGATTGTCCTGCGGACAGGATCGAATAGCGGCAAGTGTCAGCGGACATGTCACCGCTGGCATCCACCACTCCGTAGGAGTGAATGGAGGGTTGGATCATGTCTGTCTGTTAGTCTGCCCGCCCCCTGGCCGTTCCACCAAATCTACCCACTGGCCATCCCACTGAGTCCTTCGGTGCACCCTTTGAGTGCATCGCTCACTCTGCGGCCACCTTTCTTTAGCAATTGCTAGTTACTACAGCAGCAGCTCAGTCTTTTTGGTTGGGGCCTGGGTGGCTGGGGCCCCTCGGGACACCAGGGCCCCCTACATGTATATGGGCTATCCCCCACTGATGGCGTCCCTGGCCAGCAGCGTCACCCATGGATTGAATTTTGTCTGATTTAGCAGGAATTGGCTGAAATTACATTGACACATCTGGACAATACATGATGATGCCTGACACAAGCACTGAATGCATTCAATGACATCTCCTTTGGTTTAGTGTTCTTTACTCTCCTATGTCAGCCATTATGTATTCAAAGAAATATATTTCTGCATCTAACTTCCACAGATGAACTTTTGCAGGAAAAAAGTTCTAATTATACACTTTTAAGTCCCCCCCCCCAATATGATTTACCACCTTATCACGGTTTGAAAAAAAGACGGCTGATTTTTTGATGGGCTAGACTAAACCGTGACTTACAAATGAACTGCTGGTGTAAAGCCTCATTAATCACAGGATGAATCCCCAGGACCCTAGCCTTACTAATTAATCTTCCTCTGCTGATATCTAGTCAGCAATGGCAGCACATGCATAGCACAGCACCGCTCTCCGCAATGCACAATGACATCTAGAAGTGAGAGGTGAGTGCACACACAATGCAGCGGCCCGCACATGCGCCTTCAAAGAGAACTCCATCCAAAGCCCAAATCAATGCTAGTACTGAACGATATCATGTTATATCCTCTTGGCTTTTGTTTGAAAGACCAACTCTAGATGTTTTTTGTTTGTTTTTTTGTCTGTGACCCCATTCAGGAGATTTTTTCTCACTTATCCTCCCTGTGACAACTATGCAAGAAATGAGGCATGTCATTGTAAAAAGAGCCACAGACAGCAATAAAATAGGGTGACCAGACCTCCACGGTTTCCAGGGACAGTCCCCAATTTTAAGGTGCAGTCCAAGAGAAAGAATGTCCCCAATTTCGTCCCTGTTTTTTTCCAGCTTTAACCACTTGCTGTTTAGAGCAGTTTTTTAGTTTTTCCCACATATGTTAAAATCTATTTTTTTTTTCATTAGAAAATACTTACTCCAACCCCCAAGAACCCTCCAACATATATTTTCTGAAAGCGGGGGTCTTGAGAATAAAATGGCAGCAGTTGGATTTGTTTTATGTTTATTAAATGCAACATTTCAGGACTAGATAAATTAAAATGAATTTTGATGCACACAAACACAATATATTACCCAATTTTTGGTAAAATATTAAAGATGTGGCATTGAGTAACTAGATACCAAACACGTTGCGATTCAAACTGCTTTAAAATGCATACAGTAGCAGTGCAGTGATACAGAATTTTAGGGTTAAAACAGGTGTTCAAGTGGCGACATATTGCCCCCCAGCCACCCTTTGAAAAGCCATTCATTGTGGAGGGAGGAAAGGGTAGGTGGAAGCACAGGTGAGGGGTAAGGGTAGGTTGGGGCACAGATAGGAAAGGTAAAAAAGGGTTGTTTGGGGTACAGATATGAGAGAGAGGAAAGGATAGGTTGGGTCACAGATAGGAAAGGGAGGAAAGATTGTTTGGGACACAGATAGGAGAGGGAGGAAAGGATTGTTTGGGGCACAGATAGGAGAGGGAGGAAAGGATGGTTTGGGGCACAGATAGGAGAGGGAGGAAAGGATTGTTTGGGGCACAGATGGGAGAGGGAGGAAAGGATAGGTTGGGTCACAGATAGGAAAGGGAGGAAAGGATAGGTTGGCTCACAGATAGGAGAGGGAGGAAAGGATAGGTTGGGGAACAGACAGGAGAGGGAGGAAAGGGTAGGTTGGGTCACAGATAGGAGAGGGAGGAAAGGATAGGTTGGGGCATAGATAGGAAAGGGAGGAAAGGATAGGTTGGCTCACAGATAGGAGAGGGAGGAAAGGATAGGTTGGGGCACAGACAGGAGAGGGAGGAAAGGGTAGGTTGGGTCACAGATAGGAGAGGGGGGAAAGGATAGGTTGGGTCACAGATAGAAGAGGGAGGAAAGGATAAGTTGGGGCACAGACAGGAGAGGGAGGAAAGGATAGGTTGGGGCACAGACAGGAGAGGGAGGAAAGGATAGGTTGGGTCACAGATAGGAGAGGGAGAAAAGGATAGGTTGGGGCACAGCTAGGAGAGGGATGAAATGATAGGTTGGGGCACAGACAGGAGAGGGAGGAAAGAGTAGGTTGGGGCACAGGTAGGAAGGGGGGTAAGGGTAGGTTTGGGCACAGGTAGGAAAGGGGGTAAGGGTAGGTTGGGGCACAGATAGGAGAGGGGGTAAGGGTAGGTTGGGGCACAAATGGGAGAGTGAGGAAAGGGTCAGTTGGGTCACAGATAGGGGAGGGAGGAAAGCATAGGTTGGGGCACAGATGGGAGAGTGAGGAAAGGGTCGGTTGGGGAACAGATAGAAGAGGGATGAAACGGTCAGCTGGGGCACAAATAGGAGAGTGAGGAAAGGGTTTGTTTGGGCACAGATAGGAGAGGGGGTTTGGGAAGGTTGGGGCACAGATAGGAAAGGGAGAAGAGGGTCGGTTGGGGCACAGATAAGAAAGGGAGGAAAGAGTCCATTGGGGCACAGATAGGCGAGGGGGAAAGAGTAGGTTGGGGCACAGATAAGGAGAGGGGGAAAGGGTAGGTTGAGACACAGGTAGTAGATGGGGTGGGTAGGTTGGGGCAGCACTGGGCAAGCTGTACCTTTTTGTATTCTCTTTAAAATGTTGGAGAGTATGGAGTACTTTTAACCCTATAAAAATCTTTTGACAGGTTAATATGGAAACATTTGAATTCTGTATTTAGCAATTTGGTTAGAGTTGTCTTATAATTGTGATGTATTCATCAAATGTGATATCACAAGCCATTACTAGCTCTCCCACCTCACATCTGGTTATATGACGCTGCGTATTTTGGCGAGCGAGACATATTTCTTATCGGCAGCCGCCATGCCAGCGCAGACAGAGTACCATCATTTGATCCCCGTAATATTATATGATTAACAGAGAGGCACTTGGATCTGCATCTGTATTACAGCTTGTGTTGACTCAAAGTAAAAGTCATTATGTTCTTTTTTTTCTATCAGAATATGTTGGCAAAAGCTGCTGCTGTTTTGGCTGCCTGTTTGGAATAAGTAAGATGCCAACGGCATTCGTAACTGAGACCGAGCTGATGTGAATTTACACACTGTGTGCTGCCAACTTCCTTTTTTTTCCATGTGTCAAAGAGGAAAAAGGGAGAAGGTAATGTATGCACAGAGCTGTATAATGTAGGCCTGTTCTATTAAGGGATTTCCCCCAGACCCACCAGTAGACTTACAAGTAATGAATCGGGATTGCAAGGCTGTAAAATAGCTCATAATTCAGAATCTCTGCATTGTAGGAAGACAAGAGACCTCTTATTTGTAAATGAAACTGGTACTAAGAAGAAATAGTATTTTCATAGGGAGAGGTCAGCCTACTCTTAGCACATTTCCTTTCACGCGACCCTCTGACCCAATGAAAGAAGAGCTTCTAATTATAAAAAAAAACTTAAAGACTAACTCCAACTTTTGCAAAAAAAGATAAAAAATTAAATAAGTGCAGCCATATTGCATTTGGTACTTTAGTGAATTGACGCCTGCAAAGCATTGCAACTGCAGTCAGTGGATGGCGGATGCAATACTCAGGCTCCTGCAGACTATTTCCCCAATTGTTGGTTCTTGGGAGCTGCAGACTCTGACCATGGTTAATGTTACACCCCAAATATTGTGACGCAGTGCCGTATCACAAAAAGTGTTCTGGTCAGGAAGGGGGTAAATTCTTCCGGGGCTGAAGCGGCTAAAGGAGTCTCACACACTTTTATGCTTTCTTGCCCCTAGGGTACAAAGTACATGTACAACTGTAGCAGAATCTCTGACCTCTTCCTGCCTAATGAGAACCTTCAAGGCCAAAAATAGCTGACATGCTTCAATATGTGGTGGGTTGTGAGGCATAGTGGTAAAAGTCATTGGGCGCCAGACAATTCTTGGATGTAAAAGATGTTTTATTTCTTTGATAGTCCTTTTTATATTTATAGGGTTAGGGCCAGTACACCCTTAAAGCGGAGGTTCACCCAAAAATCAACTTTCTGCCATTAGATCCAGCATACTGCTGACATCTGCAGTATGCTGTTTTTTTTTTTTGTACTTATCGTTTTATCAGCCGTTGTTATCCGGCTCCGAGCGGGGATTTCTGCGGGGAATAGGCGTTCCTAAGCCAAGCGGATTTGATTGACGGGCTGCTAAAGCGCGTCACTCCTTCCAAAAATACCCTTAGTGACACTCGGGTGTTTACGGGCGCTATACGGAGCCTGCGCCTGCCGTGAAGAGCTGACTGCGCAGGCGCCGTAAACACCCGAGTGTCACTTCGGGTATTTTCGGAAGGCGTTACGCGCTTTAGCAGCCCGTCAATCAACTCCGCTTGGCTTAGGAACGCCTATACCCGGAAGGAATCCCCGCTCGGAGCTGGATAACAACGGCTGATAAAATGATAAAAAAATAAAAAAAACAGCATACTGCAGATGTCAGCAGTATGTTGGATCTAATGGCAGAAAGTTGATTTTTGGGTGAACCCCCGCTTTAAGTAGTTCCAATTTCAAATGGCAGACTCCGAGACTTCAACAGGAGGACAGCGATACAGGGAAAGGACCCAGCAAGGGGATACTTCTGAACGTGCAGGATTGCTGTCTCCTATGGTAACAACAATACTTAAACAGTTCCTAACTCAATGTAACAGTTCTCTCAGCTTTACTACTTCTCCTTGTAGTTATTCAACCTCTTGAGCTCCCGGTCTCTCACTAGACCCTCTGATTCACTGGCTCTGAATCCTGTGAGCTCCTCAAGGCCTTTGCGTGGTATCTCCCTCAAGCATCACCCACGCTTCCCTGCTGGGTCCCTAGCTTGGTACTTCAGATACCTTCAAGCTTCACTTCTGCTGACCGGCTTGGTCCCTAGCTTGGGACACAAAGCGGCTCTGCAAGTGTCACCGCCGCTGGTTGGGTCCCTGACTTGATCACCGCCTGAAGTTTCCTGATTCTCCACTGTGCCCGTTTGGTGAGAATACTGCTCCGTTACTTGTTTCAGTTACTCACTGTGGTCCCTGGTAAAGGTGATTGGGCCCTTAATGGTAACAGCTTCCCTTCTACCTCCGACCACGACATGTTCTATGGCCGGCAGAACCATGACTTTTGGTTGGACTGCAAGCCGCAGTCCCAACCCTGCACTGCCCTCTTACTTCTGGATAGGCCCTCACACAGTCTGGCAGTCTGATGCCCCTGGGATAGGCCTAATCTCTGGCCTAGCAGCCCAGGGCAGACGACACCCGTCCACCCTGGGTGGCACACAAGAACCTGGATCACCTGACCTCACCCGAATATATAGGCTCTCCAAGCAGGCTAAGGGATTCAACAAAATCAACTAAATGAGATACCCCATAGACCCATAACCTGACCTTGACCGGACACCTGGTGGTAGAAGAGGAAAGCACAACCAGGCCAAACTTAGGCAGAAGTCAATGGATCCCTAATAATTAACTACGGTAGCTACTCCTGACAAGGAATTTGGCGAGGAGCTCCCTGACTAAACCCCAGGGTGCTACACTTTTTTCTGTCTTTTTGCATGCTGTCTAATGAAAACTCCCCTTCCCCTACAATAAATATAAATGAGCATTGGTTGATGGACCAGACCAAGTCCAAGACCCGCTCACCAGCCGCAATATATTCTGGGAAAGAGACTAGGGTAGTAACTAGCTTATGTTTTTGTGGGCTTGTGTTTTTGTCAATGATGGCTCTTGTCTCCGGCATGTCGTTATTTACAACACATGCCTGAAGCTACTACGCTATTCTCTCTTCTCAGAATAGCTGGTGGGTGGGTTTTGGTTAAATTTTTCCTCCAGTGTACAAGGCAAAGGGGTAGAGCAGAGGAGGCACTAGGCTTGAGGATTAGATGGCAGAACTGCAGAATGAAGAGAAGGCGGTAGCTTCAGTGTTGCATTTTAACTCCACTATAGAAACGTCTATAAATTGGGCCTCAGATTGGGGAGGAGATAAAGCACAGCACAAACATAAAAAGTAATGTCATTTTTTTTGCAAACCACTGCATGGATCTGAACAAAACCAAGTGCTATGTCCACTGGGTCCCCTGAGGGATTCAAGACTTCTGGTGAGAATTTCTCTTTAAAGAGTTAGGGACACTGGGGAAATGCTTCCTCCTACCCACAGCAGACTGATGAAATCATCTCATCTTAGGCAAAGTCACCCAATTGGACCTTAAGGATGTGTTTTTGTTTTTGTATTTTTGTTTTTAATAAAAGGGGAGCTTTCATGGAAAAAATATACTGTTGCTATACATTGTGACATGGCAGGAGTTTATTCATGCAGACTTAAAAACTTCTTGAAAGGTTCCCAATAAAGAAGAGATTTACCAAGGTGAAAACGCGTTAGCCTATAGCAACCAATCAATTTCTGATGATAAATTCTCATGGGCCGTCATGGGTTAACACATTTGCTATTCTCCCTTGTTAAATAAGCCTTTACACAGCTAAATAACTTACTCCCAGATCTATAAAAGAGTGAGGCACGCCAAGCTGAGCTCTCAAAAACTCATACGTGCGCTGTCGCTCAACTGTCGTCTTCTAAGTGATAACTGGAGGGTAGTAAAAGTGAGAGGACCATCCATCATTATTCAGATTTCAGATGGCTGATAAGTATAAGAAGATTTGTGATTAATGTACCTGTTTATACTCCCTGTGCTGGGCGCTGCGAGTGGAAGAACATACATGAGTAAACAATCTTAGCAGGAAGATTTGACAAGCGACGGTGTAGCAGCTCTCAATAATCTGCTGTACTGGTCATTAATGATCACTAGCAATAACAAGGGAAGAGCTCACTCAATTAGTCTCAGTACAACGACTTATCACGCTCCGGAGAATAAAGGTGTTGTACTTCATCGCGTTCTTGACGGACAAAAGTTCAGAGACCGTGTGTAGGCAAGCCAAGCTTGAGCGGAATCCAAGGTTTTTCCAATGGAAAATCCGATTGTGTGTACGCGGCATAAGAATAAAAAAATCAAATCAGCACCACTTTTAATTGTCTTCCAATTATGCGCTCCAATTTACAAGCACCTGCTGGCGGTAATAATATCCATTTAAATTTGGTCCTGCCGTCCAAATCTGATTCACACACAGGGCATTTATCAAAGCACGGAGCCTCATCTCCATAACAAAGAAAAAATCTTCCAATGTATGGTAACATATTGCAGCAAGTCGTTCTAAGCTGCTGGTATGCAGTACATATAATGACCCTCCTTTATGGGCTGTGTCTGTCTTCTGCAAGATTTGTAAGAATTTCAGACCTAAACGGATATTGCAGCTTCTGTAGCCAACTTGGCGTCCAAGTACGAGGATCCAGAACCAGCTGTCATTGCAATAATTGTACGAACGCCCCCCTGTCCAGAGCCAGAGTTATCAGTCACCCAACGCTCATTTCATTAAAACACTTTGGCTGCTGTTTGTATCTCTCGTTGAGTAAATCTTAAGGGCCTCCTCTATTGTATTATAATGCCCAAATTGCTTAGTTCTGCTTGAAGCGAGACAGCGGTCGCCAAGAGATGGCACATGCCAACTATTGTTATTAGCCGCTCAGATGCACAGAGCAGATCAGCTACTTTTTATAATATGGCTTATATATTAAATGAGTAGTGATTGTACACTTAGGGGTGTATTTAAAAAAAAAAAAAAAATCTTATAGATGTTTGTCCGATGAAACTGCGTGTAAAATTGTTCTGTGCGAATGGGGGAAAAGCGATTGTTTTCCATCTGCAATTCGAATGTGTGACCTCATTATGGTCACTAGATGGCGAGGAGAAGCACTTCGTTTCTATAATAGTCAGTGCCACCTAGTGGCCGTAATGCAATATTTTCTGTCTTCACACTTGAATTGCCTGAGAACATTTGATTTTGCCCCATTCACACGAAACAAATCTACATGCAGCTTCAGGGGATTAACAGTTATTTGAACAGTTATTTAAAAATAAATAAATCACTCCTTAGTGAAAAAAGTGAAGTTGTATTAATTTCAGTCATCCAATTGTGTGCACAATAAAATTCTGGTTATAAAAAAAAATACCCTTTACATCCTTGAGGCCACCTGTGCAGGTTTTTCTGGACATTCTAAGGCCAGGTACGCACAGGCCGAAAATCAGGAGGCATTGGATGGTTCAAGCAAATACGGCTGACATTCAGCCCGTGTGTATGCCAGTCTGTCCGACAGAAGCCGTCCAAGGACGCTGGAAAACCAGCAGCTGACCAAATTCCATTCACAATTCTTCCCCGAGCTACATCACCAATCGTATCTCCAAATATCACCCAAACCGTCCTCTTCGCTCCTCTCAATACCTTCTGCTCTCTATGTCTCCTCCTCCCATGTTCGTCTCCAGGACTTCTCCAGAGCCTCTCCCATCCTCAGGAATTAACTACCCCAATCTGTCCTGTTATCTCCTACTCTGTCCACTTTTAGGCGATCCCTGAAACTTCATCTCTTCCTGCCTCCAGTTAACAACCAAATCTTTTACTCCCCTCATCAGTTCATCCCTCACAGTCCCTACCTTTTGTTTTACCACCAGCAAACTGTTGGCGTTTTATAAATCCTGTATATTATAACAATCATTGGTGCCTTTTGATGCATTGCCAGACCTATCACCATAGCTCACAACTGTCCCTGATTTTGAGGGACTGTCCCTGATTTGGAACAAAGTCCCTCTGTCCCTCTTTCCTCCTCATTTGTCCCTCTGTTTGGTCTGATCTATATAGTTGTATATAAAATGCACTGCTTATCTTTTAATAAGTCTTTACAGTGCTAAACCTTTCATCCAATTTCTAAATTGCTGCATTTGTAAAGACACACTCCTAAACCTCGTGGACGGCCTTCCAAGGAGAGTTGAAGCTTTTATAGCTGTAAAGGTTGGGCCAACTCAATATTAAACCCTACGGACTAAAGCCTCGTACACACGATCGGTTTTCTTGGCAAAAACCAGCAAGAAAACTTTCCCGTTCGTGTGTACGAGGCTTTCAGGTTTCTCGTCAGGAAATCTGGCCAGAATCTCAACGAGAAAAAAAAGAGAACCTGCTTTCTTTTTTCTCGTTGAGATTCTTGTCGGCCTGTTTCCCGACGAGAAACCCAAGAGTGTGTATACTTACCTGTCGCGGTGGGAAACCCACGCATGCTCGAAATTACTTTGACGCATGCGCGGTAGCTTCCACGGCATAGGTAGGGGGAAACAAGATGGCGGCGACGGCATCGAATGTGACGAGCGCATGCTTGTCGTACGCAATGACGTCACCGCGTTCTTTCCTTTCAAGAGAACCGCGGTTCTTTTGAAACGAAAGTCTGTACACTCGGGCGGCAAGAGCTTCTTGCCAAGAATCTCATCTGGGAAAATTACGTGTTTTTCCTGACGAGATTCTCGGTCGTGTGTACGAGGCCTAAGACTGGGATGCCATTAAAGTTCATGGGCGTGTAAAGGCAGGCGTCCCAATACTTTTGGTAATATAGTGTATGTCCGTGCATTTCAGAGTGAAGGCAATAATTGTAGAGCTAAACTGATGGTTAATACACAGTTATACGGTGGCAGGTTGGCTCTGCTGGGCGAGAGCACGTAGCTCTCCCAGCAGCCAATAGACGCGCTCGCTCCTGACTCCCGCGCGCGTGCCCGGCGGTCGCGATCACCGCCGGGCACCCGCGATCGCTTGTTACAGAGCGAGAACCAGAAGTTGTGTGTGTAAACGCACAGCTCCCTGTCCTGTCAGGGGAGAAATACCTGACCGTCTGTTCATACAATGTATGAACAGCGATCAGTCATTTCCCCTAGTGAGTCCACCCCCCCTACAGTTAGAACACACCCAGGGAACATACTTAACCTCTTCCCCGCCCCCTAGTGTTAACCCCTTCCATGCCAGTGTCATTTTTATAGTAATCAATGCATTTTTATAGCACTGATCGCTATAAAAATGCCAATGGTCCCAAAAATGTGTCAAAAGTGTCCGAAGTGTCCGCCATAATGTCGCAGTACCGAAAAAAAATCGCTGATCGCCGCCATTACTAGTAAAAACAAAAATATTAATAAAAATGCCATAAAACTACCCCCTATTTTGTAAACGCTATAACTTTTGCGCAAACCAATCAATAAACGCTTATTGCGATTTTTTTTACGAAAAATATGTAGAAGAATACGTATCGGCCTAAACTGAGGGGGATATTTATTATGGTAAAAGTAAAAAATATTAATTTTTTTCAAAATTGTCACTCTATTTTTGTTTATAGCGCATAGACTAAAAACCGCAGAGGTGAACAATTACCACCAAAAGAAAGCTCTATTTGTGGGAAAAAAAGGACGCCAATTTTGTTTCGGAGCCATGTCACACGACCGCGCAATTGTCAGTTAAAGCGACGCAGTGCCGAATCGCAAAAAGTGCTCTGGTCTTTGACCAGCAATATGGTCCGGGGGTTAAAGGGTCACTAAAGGAAAACATTTTTTTGCTGAAATGACTGTTTACAGGGTATAGAGACATACAAGTTAACTGATTCCTTTTAAAAATGATTACAAATAGATAAAAATCAATCATATAATGTGCCTGTAGGTTAGTTTCACTTTTAAACTGGTTTCATGTTCCTATGAACTAGAGAGACACACAGAACAAAAACAAACAAATCCAGGGCAGTGTTTTGTTTTTAAAATTAATCTGATTGGTTCTGTTAAGTTTTAGACACACAGTAATGACAGCTTAGACCATAGTCAAAAGCTCCCAGTACTGTGGCTATAAGGAAACAGACAACCAGGAAGTGTGGAGATCAGAGCAGAATTACAGCAACTTCAAAGCAAAAACGAACAATGAGGACATGAAACCAGGACTGCAGTAAGGTAAAGGAAGCTATTTAGCTAAAAAAAAAAAAAATCCTTTAGTGACCCTTTAAGTGGTTAAAGTATTTTCTATTGGAAGTTTAGGGTGCTGAAGTTTGTAGCTGTTTTACTGGTGCACACAATTGTATGGCTTGACATGCTGGGTATCTATTTACTTGTTTCAACCTCATCTTTTATATTTTTACCAAAAATGGGGGAATCTATTATGTCTGTATGTGCTAAAAATGGTAGAGAAATTTTGTAAACCCTTGCACCAATATCACACTGCTACCATTTTATTCTCCAGGGTCTCTGCTTCCAGAAAATACAATCTGCAGGCCTAAAATTTTTTTAAATTTTTGCAAAGAAAAAAAAAAAAAAGAAAAAAATGGCCCTGGCAGCAAAAGGGATAAATAACAAAGACAATCATTTTGGTCATATTTAGCTATTTTCTTCAATGCCTAGATTGGAGCTACCCGTTCCTTTATAATAATGGGGACATTGCAAAAATCCTGGAGAAACGTAAAAGAAAAAAATCCAGGAGAAACGTAAAAGAAAAAAATCCAGGAGAAACGTAAAAGAAAAAAATCCAGCAAAAGTTGAAAAGCAACAAAAATGCATAAAAAAGGACGCCGAAAGCTGTAGGGCCCATTTGTTTTATCGATAGGTTTTTAGACATTTTCAAGATCGCGATTACCACTAGGAAGTCCCAAACTGTTTACAATTAACTTTAAAAATTTGCATCCGCCAGATTTGGGTAAATAATGCACTTTGTAATCAGTTCACTGTAATCCCTGGAGACAGTGCCCTATAAAGTGCTGCAGGGCTTAGCAATGTATATTTAATTATTGCTAATTAGAAATGGAATTACAAATGTGAATAAAATCACTTGGAATCTAATCAGGTGTATGAAAATAGGAAACAGCTTAAATAAAAAGAAACATAAAAAAAACATGCAGTCCCTTGGCTTTGTAGTAATAGATCACCCACAGTGCAAGGCTGCCCCCTAGTGGCCGTTCTGATGTATTGTTTTGTATTAACAGGAGCTGCAGAGTGGCAGAAAATCATTACCTTATTATTTCACTGTAAGGAACACATCATTTGCAACGTTCTGTTTGCACAAGCATTTAGAGCAATTAATTAAAGTAACAGCTGACTGCACAGCAAAAAGCAATAACAGAATTTCAATAAAGAGCTACATGTTATGACTTTTGCATTATTGGTATGTTCATATTAATTAATACACGGAATGTGTTGTTTATAGGCAAACTATTCATTTAGAATAGGTTGCCAATGCACGCCAATGGGATAAAACCCGCACCATGTTTTTAATGCAACGTAATACAACACATAGGGCTAGATTCAGCAAGCAGATACGGCGGCGTATCTCCAGATACGCCGCCGTAATTTCAAATCTGCGCCGTCGTATCTTTACGCCGATTCTCAAAGGCAGATACGTTCAAAAAATAGGCTTCCTCCGCCGACGTAACTTGAATACAGCGGCGTATAATTGTGTGCAATTTCACGCTGGCCGCTAGGGGCGCTTCCGTTGTTTTCGGCGTAGAATATGCAAATGACCTAGATACGCCGATTCACAAACGTACGTACGCCCGGCGCAATTTAGTTACGTCGTTTACGTTAGGCTTTTTTTGGCGTAAGGTTACTCCTGCTATTAGGAGGCGCAGCCAATGTTAAGTATGGACGTTGTTCCCGCTTCGAATTTTGAATTTTTTACGTCGTTTGCGTAAGTTGTTCGCGAATAGGGCTGGACGTAATTTACCGAAACCAATACGTTGTTGCGGCGTACTTGGGAGCAATGCATACTGGGATATGTACACGGACGGCGCATGTGCCGTTCGTAAAAAAACGTCAATCACGTCAGGTCATCATACATTAACATAAAACACGCCCCCTCATCCACATTTGAATTACGCGCGCTTACGCCGGCCCCATTTACGCTACGCCGCCGTAACTTAGAAGGCAAGTGCTTTGTGAATACAGCACTTGCCTCTCTAACTTACGGTGGCGTAGCGTAAATACGATACGCTGCGCCGCCGTAACTATGCGCGCCCCTACCTGAATCTAGCCCATAGTATGTATGTTGTGTGGCGTTGCAGTCAGGTACGTCGTCATCTACTGTACTGTAGATTAAATGGCGCTGCAGTGCACCTTGCAGGGTGCCATCACTGTGCATTGTGGTCAGGGGCTGTAGAATGCAAGTTTATCACACATAAATGTGAAGGTGGAGCTATGTAGCCAAAAACAGTAACCAAAGGCACCCCAAAAAATGTCATTATCAATGTAGGCTGAGCATTTTTGTGGGCTTAGTCAAATCCTGATCTCTACATTAGAAACCCATTAAGGGCACACCCCTCTATTTTTTTGTACAATTCTCTTTTAAGAGGGTGTGGCAAGGGGTGTGTCCTATACCTGCATACTTTTGCTGACAGGTGTCCCTCATCCCCATCTCAAAAAGTTGGGAGGTATGGGATAGATTCATATTCAGGCCTCCGGCCCCTTTTAGGATAGCGGACGCCTGAATTACAGAGGCAGGGGTGTTTTTTTGAAGCACCTGATTAGAGACATAGGCCCGGATTCAGAAACGAGATACGACGGCGTATCTCCTGATACGCCGTCGTATCTCTGAGTGTGGGCCGTCGGATCTATGCGCCTGATTCAGAGAATCAGTTACGCATAGATTTCCCTAAGATCCGACTGGCGTAAGTGTCTTACACCGTCGTATCTTAGGCTGCATATTTACGCTGGCCGCTAGGTGGCGTTTCCGTATAGTTACGCAAGGAATATGCTAATGAGGTATTTACGCCGATTCAGAAACGTACGTCCCGCCGGCGCATTTTTTTACGTCGTTTATGTTAGGCTTTTTTCGGCGTACAGTTACCCCTGCTATATGAGGCGTAGCTAATGTTAAGTATGGACGACGTTCCCGCGCCGAGTTTTGAAAATTTTATGTTGTTTGCGTAAGTCGTTCGCGAATAGGGCTGGACGTCATTTACGTTCACGTCGAATCCAATACGTCCTTGCGGCGTACTTTGGAGCAATGCACACTGGGATATTTCACAAACGGCGCATGCGCCGTAAAAAAAAACGTCAAAAACGCATGGTCATCCTAAATTTTAATAAAACACGCCCACAACATCCCCATTTGAATTAGGCGGGCTTACACTGCCACACATACGTTACGCTGCCGTAACTAAGGGCGCAAGTTCTTTCTGCATATGGAACTTGCGCCCAAAGTTACAGCGGCGTAACGTATCGGAGATACGTTACACCCGCAGAAAGATGCGCTCATCTTTCTGAATCCGGGCCATAAGCTCTAATAGGCTTTAAAATAGGGTGGACCCGTGGCGCAGAGCATTGCGCTTGGAGCCCACACAGGTGTGTTAGAAAAGCAAATTAATATTTGCTTTTCTAACACTGAACCGCCTCTCTGCCAATCAGGATGCACAAGTCTAATACCCATCACCCGATTGGCTGAAAGGACAGGAACTCCTATTGGACGCCTAGTCACTCGCTGCCTGACCCGCCATCATGAGTAATTTGGATAGAAGAAGATCCTGGACTGCCGCACTCCTTAAAACGATGTCTTTATTGTACAAATGAAATCCAAAAAACAACCAAAGCGATGCAGTTAAAATGAAGTAAACAACAGGAAAAAGGTGGCTGACATGTTTCACGTCATGTGATGCTTACTATGAGTAAGCACCACATGATGTGAAACATGTCAGCACCCTTTTGGTTTAGTGGGACGGAAGCAAAGCCAAGGGATCAGCAGTTTTTAGAGCGGTATCATCTCTCACCAAGATGGAGTAAGTGCTGGTCAGACAGTGAGCAGACGGACGTGTGGGTGGGGGGTCACAGTGGCTGCATTTGATGGGCACAGTGGCTGCATTTGATGGGTACATTGACTTCATTTGATGGCACAGTGAGGCTGCAATTTATGGGGGTTTTTTTCAGTATTTTTCAGAATTTTTCTGTTTGTTTGCGCCCCTCCAAAAAATTTTGAGCACCAGTCGCCACCAGTGGCGGTTCGTGCATAGAGGGCGCTGGAGCGCCGCCCCCTCTGGCTCTCACCGCCACTGAAATAACATAGATTCATGCATTGCACGAATCTATGTTATTATCGCCGCTGTAATTCAGATTATTGGCGCTCATGTCCGGCCATCTGAATAACGCCAGCTGGTTGGCTGTACGGAAATGTCTATCAAAGCCAACAGCTCTGATAGGCTTTCCCAATACAGCCCTCGGGTCCTGGAAGCTTATTCTCGGAGCGCACAGACTTTACGCCCCTTGGATAAGATGACAGGCGTCTCAGCCAATCAGGTTGGCCGGCTCTGGCTACCGGTAACCTGATTGGCTGAGACGCCTGTCAGTCATCGAGGGCGGGAGAAGACATCGTGGGACGTGGATGCCTGACTCCAGTAAAGGTAAGTGCCGGGCGGGGGGGGAGAAAGCAATTTACAGGGCACAGTGGGGACAATTGGCACAGCGGCAACCATTGGCACAGCGGCGACCATTAAAGGGCACAGTGGTGACAATTGATGGCACAGTGGCTGCGTTTAATGGCATGGCACAGTGGTGACAATGGATGGCACAGTGGCTGCGTTTAATGGCATGGCACAGTGGTGACAATGGATGGCACAGTGGTGACAATGGATGGCACAGTGGCTGCGTTTAATGGCATGGCACAGTGGTGACAATGGATGGCACAGTGGCTGCGTTTAATGGCATGGCACAGCGGTGACAATGGATGGCACAGTGGCTGCGTTTAATGGCTTGGCACAGTGGTGACAATGGATGGCACAGTGGCTGCGTTTAATGGCATGGCACAGTGGTGACAATGGATGGCACAGTGGCTGCGTTTAATGGCATGGCACAGTGGTGACAGGGGATGGCACAGTGACTGCGTTTAATGGCATGGTACAGTGGTGCGAATTGATGGCACAGTGACTGCATTTGATGGCATGGCACAGTGACTGCGTTTAATGGCATGGCACAGTGGTGCGAATTGATGGCACAGTGGCTGCATTTGATGGCATGGCACAGTGGTGCAAATTGATGGCACAGTGGCTGCGTTTGATGGCATGGCACAGTGGTGCAAATTGATGGCACAGTGGCTGCGTTTGATGGCATGGAACAGTGGCTGCGTTTGGGCACAGTAAGACTGCAATTTTTTTTTCCTTTGCGCCCCCCCCAAAAATTTTGAGCAACAGCCGCCACTGGTCGCCACTGTTAGAAACAGTAATCCCAACGGGGAATTAATATTGGGCACAGCAGGTATGCAGGCCATGGTTCTCAACAAATCCTTGGGTGAAATATAAGAGACTACTATGCATAGACATTTTTTCTTAAAGAAACTTTAACGTACACAAGAAAAAAAAGAATATGAATGGTATCCACAAATGTTCCCCCTCAAGGGGACCGACTTCCCTCTACTATTGAAGGAGACCATACAAAGTATTTTTTGGTACTTTTATAGTGGTTCTAAAGCCAAACTTATTTTTAACCGTAATGCATTACTTTTTGCATTAGGGTAAAAAATCTTCCACTAGTTGTTATTTTTATACTCTGCAGCAATGGAGCCTATACTGGACCGATGAGGACATAACCAGTCAATGAGGTCTATGGAAATCTTCCACTGATCCATATTGTCCATATGTTCTCTTGAGATTATTCAATGTTAAACCCACATGCAGTCCCACGGGTTCCAGTTGTAATATGTAAGTGGACCCCAATGGACTCCACACAGAATAGCACTTTTTATTGCTATGTGTCCGTAGCTTTATCACGGTACCTTCAAGGTCCCCAAAAAAGTTTTCTCTAATGATATACTTTAGGGCAAATCTGTACCCAGTCTATGGACATCAATTTTTTATATATTAAAAAAAAAAGTAAAAGAGCATTAAAATAAGCCATCACTGACCTTTCTAGCTGCCTGTAATGTGAAGTAATTCCTTCTCAAAAATCACAACAGGGGGCCATATTCTCAGTAGAGTTACGACGGAGAATCTCAGGAAACTCCGTCGTATCTCTCTTTTTTGACCCGCGTATCTATGCGAGTGATTCCTAGAATCATTTTCGCATAGAAACGCTGAAGATCCGACATGTGTAAGTCACTTACACTGTCGGATCTTAAATGTAATTCGCTGCCGGCCGCTAGGTGGCGTTTACGTTCAGGCCTCATTTGTTTATGCAAATGAGCCTGATACGCCGATTCCCGAACGAAATCGCGTCGCGTAACCGTCGCTTACGTCGTTTGCGTAAGCGTAAGGTTACCCCTGCTATATGAGGGGTAACCTTACGCCAGTCCCACGTATGCCATGTTAAGTATGGCGTCGGGTCCGCGTCGTCTTTTCCCGTCGGGTACGTCGTTTTCCTAAGTCGTTCTTGAATACGACTTTACGTCAATGACGCACACGTCGGCGTCATTGACCTTTTCCGCCGAGAACTGGAGCATGCGCACTGGGCTATTTTTAGCCCGGCGCATGCACAGTTCGATCGAAACGGGGGCATGCTTAATTTAAATATAAGCCGCCCCCTTTGAAATACGCGGGGATACGCCGGGCCTTTTACACTACGCCTCCCCAAACTACGGAGCAAGTGCTTGAGGAATACGGCACTTGCTCCAGTAAGTTGCGGCGGCGTAGTGTAAATAGCTTACGAGAGGCCGCCGCAGATTTTTGGAGAATATGGCCCAGGGACTCTAAAGTCAGTCATAGTTGGTTTGTAAGCTTAGAGACACAAGCTGTACACTCACTACTTTACATTGTAGCAAAGTGTCATTTCTTCAGTGTTGTCACATGAAAAGATATAATAAAATATTTACAAAAATGTGTGGGGTGTACTCACTTTTATGACATACTGTGTGTGAATATACTGTATATATATATATATCCGTGACTCTCGTGACGTGCCTACGCAATACGGGGGGGGGGGCCTTATCCGCCAGGAGGGAACTTTTTCTAAAGGACATCAATCATCTGGGCGAACTTACATTGCGGCTCAGCTTGGAAAACACCTACTCCCGCGGGAGTGAGTACCCGGAAGCCGGATTGAAAATAGCGATAATAAGGTATGTACAGCCTAAAAAAAAAAAGTGCCTACTGTACATGTTAGAAGTATAAAGAATTTGGTCTTATGTTATTTGGGTGAACCTCCGCTTTAAAAAAAGGCAGTGTTCAATAGAGGCTTGTTATAGAGATGGAATTTCATTTTAGGCATTCTGCTGTCACATATATATCTAGAAGCATTAACAGAAAGATATTTTCTTATACGCGCCTTGTAATCTGCGTACCCCTCACTGTATTGATCTATCACATGGGCGATGGATGCAACCAGACAGCAGTCACATCTATATCTGACCACTCCTTCAATACAGACAGACACTTTTCTCATTAACCTTTTGGCTGGCAGTGATGGCCACGCAACTGCAATATGATGTGACACCACCATTAATTGAGAGTATTTCTCTCTGTCTCTTTAGTGTTGTGATGTTAAATGTTTTTGTGACCTCCCAGCCTTGTCTGCACATGGAGATCAGATTCCTCTTAATAAACATGTCAAACAAAATGTGTGTGCCTGTGTAATATATATATATATATATATATATATATATATATATATATATATATATATATATTGTTGCATATTTTTAAATATACCTTCATACTGTGTGTGTGTGTATATATATATATATATATATATATATATATATATATATATATACACACACAGTATATACAATGCTGTGAAAAAGTATTTGCTCCTTTCTGAGTTTTAATTTTTTTGCATATTTGTCACACTTAAATGACTCAGATCATCAAAAAAAAAATATTAAGTAAATACAAAATGCAGTTGTTAAATGATGGTTTAATTTATTAAGGCAAAAAAAGCTGCCAAACTTGCCTTGCTCATAGGTGTGCACAGCCTATTGTATTAGGGTGTGCACCCCAAAGCTCAAACACATATGCCTGTGCATGGGTGTACAGTATATACTGCCGGTGTCAGTAGAGCAGTTGAAGATGTCAGCAGGGCAGAGTTTGGTGTCAGTGGGGTGGAGGACAGTGTCAGTAGTTTTCATCCTTACCATTTTATTTTTTATTATTATTTTTTCCAATTTAATTTTTTATTTTTACAATTTTTTTTATTATTATTATTATTATTATTTCATTTTTTTTATTATAATTTTTTTCTATTTTTTTTAAGAGCCCCATTAAGGGGCTTTGGTGAAATATAACTGGTCTAAACGGGGGGGGGGGGCATCTAATTTTTAATTTGATTTTATTTTTTTCCAATTTAATTTATTTTTTTTATTATTATTTACAATTTTATTATTTACAATTTTTATTATTATTTACAATTTTATTTTCCTTATTCGTTATTCCATTTTTTTTTAGGAGCCCCGTTAGGGGGGCTTTGGTGAAATATCACGGGTCTAAACAGGGGGGCATCTGCAGCATACAAGGTGATTAGGGTGTGCCCAGGCACACCTGGCACACCCTGTGCGCACGCCTATGGCCTTGCTATATGTGAAAAAGTAATTGCCCCTAAACCTAATAACTGGTTGTGACACCCTTGGTGGCAACAACTGCAATCAAGCGTTTGTGATAACTGGCAATGAGTCTTATTCCGCATACACACGGTCGTTTTTTGTGATGAAAAAAAAACGAAATTTTTAAAAACGTCATTTAAAATGACCGTGTGTGGGCAAAACGTCGTTTTATGTCTTCTGAAAAACGAAAAAAAAATCAAACATGCTTCAATTTTTTATGTCGTTTTTCAAAATGTTAAAAAAGATTGTTTTAAACCCGCGCATGCTCAGAAGCAAGTTATGACACGAGCTTGAATGGAACAGAGTGCCGCCGTACGTGCTGAAAGTAACCGCGCTTTGTTAGAGCATTTTGAAAAAACAATGGTGTGTAGGCAACGTCGTTTTTTAAAATGAAGTTTGAAAAAACAACGTTTTTTTTCATGCTAAAAAATTACGTTTTTTTTTCATCACAAAAAACGACCGTGTGTACACGGCATAACACATTGCTGTGGAGCAATTTTGGGCCACTCTTCTTTGCAGACTTGTTTTAATTCCGCCACATTGGAGGGTTTTCCAGCATCAACGGCCTGTGTAAGGTCATGATTCAGCATCTCATTTGGATTTAAGTCCAGGCTTTGACTAGGCCACTCCAAAACCTAAATTTGACTTTGTTTGAAGCATTTTGGGTTTGGACTTGCTGTTGTGTTTCGGATCATTGTCCTGCTGCATAACCCAAGGGCACTTGAGCTCGAGGTCACAAACTGATGGCCGGACATTCTCCTTTAGGATTTTCTGGTAGAGCTCAGAATTCATGGTTCCATCAATTATGGGAAGTCGTCCAGGTCCTGAAGCTGAAAAGCAGCCCCAGACCATCACGCTACCACTACCATGTCTGGCTGTTGGTATGATGTTCTTGTTATGAAATACTGTATTCGTTTTTTGCCAGATGTAACGGAACGCACACCTTCCAAAAAGCCAAATTTTTGTCTCATCAGTTCTCAGAATATTTGCCTAAACGTCTTGGCGATAATCAAGATGTTTTTGGGTAAATGTGAGATGAGCCTTTGTGTTCTTTTTGGTCAGCAGTGGCTTTGGCCTTGAAGCTCTAGCATGGATGCCATTTTTGCCTAGTCTCTTATTGTTGAATCATGAACACTGATCTTACCTGAGGCAAGTGTAGCAAGGTCCCAGTCTAATGAGAACCTCCAGGGCCGGAGAATGCTGACATCCTTCTGTATATAGTGGGTTGTGAGGCATAGTGGGTGTAATGCAAGGTAGATTCATTGAGCGCCAGACACTTCTTGAATGCAATGAGATTTTATTTCTCTGAACAGACCTTTGGGAGAGAGAGTTAGGGCCAGGACACCCATAAGTTAAGTTGCAAAATTGGCAGACTCCGAGACATCAACAGGAAGACAGCCATACAGGGAAAAGCATCAAGTTTTTTTTCAGTATTTTTCAGTATGTTTGCACAACCTCAAAAAAATTTGAGCACCAGCCGCCAATAGATTTGAATGTTTATGTCCCAACTCTAATGAGTAACACCAGCCGCCACTAGTTAAGGTTAGGATTACAGGAAGGGTTAGTGTTGGAGTTACAGGGAGGGTTAGTATTAGAAGGAGGGTTATGCCCTGTACACACGATCAGAGAATCGAACGAAAAATACAGATTTCGACACAATCGTACGATAATCGGATTGTTAGTACAGAGCTTTCGAGAGCCGATCACTACAGTCCATCCAACACGACCAGTTTTCCTGTCGGAAAAAGTTCGATGAGAGCTTTTGGCCAGGAATCCCGACTGTGTGTATGCTCCATCTGACTTTTTCCAATAGGAAAAAATAAATTATTTCCCGTCGGAAAAAAATCCTTGTGGGGAAAAAATGTTCATCTGTATGCTTTTTGACGCATGCTCAGAAGCATAGAACTTAATTTTCTCGGCTCATCGTAGTCTTTTACGTCAACGCGTTCTTGGCAGTCAAAAGTTCACCAAACTTTTGTGCGACCGTGTTATGCAAGGCAGGCTTGAGAGGAATTCCATCGGAAAAACCATGGGCCAGATCCACGTAGCGCGGCGCATATATCCGCCGGGCGTAGCGTATCTAAGATACACTACGCCGCCGTACCTTTTAAGTTACGGCGGCGTAGTGTATCTTTGGCGGCGTAGGGGCGCGGAATTCAAATGGATGTAATGGGGGCGTGTTTTATGTAAATACGTTGTGACCCGACGTAAACAACGTTTTTTTGCTCGAAATGAAACCGGAAAAAGCCAATGTTATAAGACAGTGACGTCATTCTACGCATATCCCTATTCGCGAACGACTTACGCAAACAACGTAAAAAATGAAAAATGCGAGGCGGGAACGTTGGCAATACTTAACATTGAGTACGTCTCATAATAGCAGGGGTAACTATACGCCGGAAAAACCCGAACGCAAACGACGTAAAAAAAATGCGCCGGCCGGACGTACGTTCGTGGATCGCTGTAACAAGCTAATTTGCATACTCAACGCGGAATTCGACAGAAACGCCACCTAGCGACCGCCGAAAAATTGCACCTAAGATCCGACGGCGTACTAAGGCCGGGTACACACGGACAAACATGTATGGTGAAAGCGGTCCGTCGGACCGTTTTCACCATACATGTCTGCCAGAGGGCTTCTGTACGATGGTTGTACACACCATCGTACAGAAGTCCGCGCGTAAACAATACGCGGGGCGTGTCCGCGGTGTCGCCGCGTCGATGACGCGGTGTCGCCGCGACAATGACGCGGCGACGTGGGCGGCCCGCCTTTAAAATGCTTCCACGCATGCGTCGAAGTCATTCGACGCATGCGAGGGACGGCGGGCGCCTGGACATGTACGGTAGGTCTGTACTGACGACCGTACATGTCCGAGCGGGCTGAATTCCAGCGGGCTGTTTTAAAACAAGTCCAGGAATATTTGTCTGCTGGGAAAAGGCCCGGCGGGCAAATGTTTGCTGGAATTCGGCCCGCTCGCGCCCACACACGACCAAACATGTCTGCTGAAACTGGCCTGCGGGCCAGTTTCAGCAGACATGTTTGGTCGTGAGTATGGGGCCTTAGACGTACGCCTGTCGGATCGATCCGAGATGCAGTCGTATCTTGTTTTGTAGATACAAAACAAAGATACGACGCGCAAAATGTGAAATTACGCGGCGTATCAAGAGATACGCTGGCGTAATTCTTTCGTGGATCTGGCCCCATCAGTTTTTTTTTCCCGATGGGAAAACCGCTTGTGTGAACTGGGCATTAGGGTTACAGGGAGGGTTTAGTGTAGGTCACTGACCAGGAACAAGTATGCAGATCAGGATTTCTGACTTTCCATCTGAACAGTTAGGCCGCGTACACACGATCAGTCAAAACCGATGAAAACGGACTGAAGGACCTTTTCATCGGTCCAAACCGATCGTGTGTGGGCCCCATCGGTCAGTTAACCTTCGGTCAAAAAAATGAGAACTTGCTTTAAAATTTAACCGATGGACGCCTAACCGATAGGTCAAAACCGATCTTTAGTATGCAAAAGCATCGGTTAAAAACCCGCACATGCTCAGAATCAAGTCAACGTATGCTTAGAAGCATTGAACTTAGTTTTTTCAGCACGTCGTTGTGTTTTACGTCACCGTGTTCTGACACGATCGTTTTTTTAACCAATGGTGTGTAGGCGCGACAGACCCTCAGTCAGGTTCATCGGATGGACTGATCGTGTGTACGCGGCCTAAGTTTTCATAATAATAATATTAATAAAGCAAGCAATAGAAAAAACTTGCTGAATAGGGTGCAGCTTTCATTTATAAACACTCAGGACAATTAGTGACTCTCTCTGCTGATTCACATTCAATACACATGCGGAGTTAATAAATACTATTTTATTTCCTCGTAATATTTGATGGCAGTTTTTCTTTTTTTTTTTTACCTCGTTCCTACATTGTCATTGACTGGTCTCATAAAACTCTCATGGCTATAAAACTAAAAGGGCACACAATCCGGAACCAGTGGGAGATCACAGAGCTACCGAAGGCACAACCCTATTAAGTGCTGTGTGTTAATTATCCTCTGAGACATCAGCATGAAAGATTTCACAACGGTGTCTAAATTTCCACTGGAATACAGACAAATATATTGTTTTTAATGTTACCTGCAACTGAAACTGCAGATAAATGAAACCTGATTGGCTGACTATAAAAATTATAACATCACACATTCTGTCCATCGTCCTACAAGGCTGTATTTACCATACTGATCATTGTCTTATATTTTCTTAATGTTGTTTTCCTCTTAAAGTGATTGTAACGGTTCGTATTTTTGTTGTTGTAAATAACTAACATGTCATACTTACCTGCTCTGTGCAAGGGTTTTGCACAGAGCGGCCCCAATCCTCCTTTTCTTGGATCCCCTGGCGGTGTTCCCGGCTCCTCCTCTTCATCGAGAGCTGCTTTCCCTGAGGGTACTCATGCGGGTGTGCTCCCGAGTCCTTCTGCTGCGGCCATTGACACAGGCAGCAGGACTCGGCCCCTGCCCCCCAGCTCCAACATAATTGGATTTGATTGACAGCAGCGTTACGCCAATGGCTCCTGCTGCTATCAATCTATCCAATGAGGACCCGAGACAGCGGCTGGAGCTGCTGTGCTCATTCTCATTGCTGCAACAATCGGGCTCAGGTAAATAAAAGGGGGCCCTTGGGGGGCAGCTGCAGCACAGAAGGTTTTTCACCTTAATGCATTGAATGCATTAAGGTGAAAAACCACGAGGTTGTAAACCTCTGAAATAAAAAAAAAAAAAAAGCACATTCTTCTATAGTGTGTACTTGCCTCAATCCAAAGCACTTAGTGTGATTTCTGTCTGCTTTGTCATTCCTCTGCTTATGCAAGAGTCACTTTGTACAGGTGATGCTTACTCCAGGGGATCCAGGGAGACAGGGAGGGGAGCTCCAGCACACAGCCTGTGATTGACATCTGTGTAGAGGGGGGTGTGTCCATTTACTCCACTGAGGTTTCAGATTACACTCTGCTCTACATTGTGCAGTGTGTGACCTCAGATCCCCAGCCATCTTCCATTTAGAAATGCTGTATGAAATGTGTTCTTGAGAAGGCTGCAACTTCTGTAGTTACAACTTCTGTAGTTACAACTTATGTAGGAGGATTTGTTTATTCTCTGTTTATGAGGCTAGTCCCTTCACTTGGTATATGTAAGGGTTTTCAACCACTTTAAGTCCATCTCTGTACCTGTGGTTATATAAGAACTGTTAGAAATTCTGTATATAGCCCTACAGAATAGACAGTCCACATGGTCTTTGCTGCTTAACTGTAGACAGGAAACAGGAACTTTTATTCAGTAAGAAGACATAGAGCATACCATAGATGCAGCTAGAAATTTATAAACACTGCCATCTACTGGATAAATAATAGATCTCTACTGAATACTGATGTACAGTAGTTGTTGCACAAAATTCTATTTTGTATTCCAACACAAACTCAATGGAAAACGGGGTGCAGGGGATGTTAAGGTAAGTCCCAAGGCTCTTTATCATTCAGGAAACATGAAACCATCTCTCTGTGTTTTTGTTTAATGGTTCTTCATATAAAGAAGACCCCACACGATAGCACATTTTTCACTAGGGTAAATACATCAAAAAAAAGGGACGGACTGTATAACCAACTGTGACACTCCTGACAATTTATTAATAGCAGGTATGTTTGGAACTCAGTAGAAAAAGGTTTCTCAGGTTTAACCACCAGTGCACTCTCTTATGTATCAGAAAGTTTAGGGGTTATATCATCACAACCTCATGTGAGTTCTAAAAATATATGAGCTTATCCCAGCATAAGCTGAAGTATGGGGATGATATTAAAGTCAAATCAAGATGAAATCAGACTGTATTAACTTTGCTACACAGTATAAATGTGAAAAGTCTGTATGCAGTAAGTATTTAAACTCTGGCAGTCATATTGTTAATTCACAATATTCTGGAGTAGATTTATCTATAGAAAACAATCCCTCAGTTTGTAGTTATAATAGAGCCCAGAAGGATCAGCATTCATTAGTAACAATCCCAACAGCTTGAGGACAACAGATATCTGGTCACAATGCAGGGAACTAATCTTAATTCAAGATACTTGCGGTTCTGCTGATAGTTGTTGTTCACCAGGGGATGAACGTAGTTCCTAGGTAATAGGGTCCAAGAATCCTGGAAGCAATGTTTCTCCTGTGAAGCTGAGGCTGGGTGTAGTAACAAACAGGCATGCAGCATGTGGATCAGAGAGGTAGAGATCTGAGGTATGGAGATTGGCAGGTGAGGAGTACAGCAGTGGTTCCAGGGCTCGGTGCTGGGAGGTAGTGCTTCTTGAGTGGCGGCAGGGATCCGACAGAATAACCGAACACCCTGCCGCCATCTCTGAGGAGTTTAAATAGCCCCGAATTCGCGGGGAAATCGGGGAAGGACGCAGAGTCGCACTTCCGCGTTCCACGCTGGAGCGCAAACATCCGCGCACCGGAAATGACACAGATGACTTGCAGAACGGAGCGCAGCTGCTTGTAGAAGGCTCAGCTGAGCTCGTTCTGTACAGGGAAACATCAGAGATGTTACACCATCATAGGCAATTAATTGCCTAGGGTTCAGCAAGAGTGTAACACCTGTCAGACTGTGGATAAAGATTTCCTCGTGGGTGCTGGCCCTGGCTCACCACTGCCAATCAGGTAGCGCGGGTTTAATACCCGTCTCCTGATTGGCTGAAGGTACAGGCTCCCCTATTGGATGCCTAGGAGACCGAAGAAGAGAGGAGGGGAAAGCATAGGACACAGGAGCCGTCACCCGCTGCCTGACCAGCAACTCAAGATGAGGTAAGTGCCGGGCAGACAGTGGGCGGGGTGGGGGGTCACAGTGGTGGCATTTGATGGGCACAAGTGGCGGCATTTGATGGGCACAAGTGGCGGCATTTGATGGGCATGAGTGGCTACATATGATGGGCACAAGTGATTGCATATGATAGGCACAAGTAGCTGCATTTGACGGGCACAAGTGGTGGCTGCATATGATGTGTACAAGTGGCTGCATATGATGGTCACAAGTGGCTGCATATGATGGGCACAAGTGGCTGCATTTGATGGGCACAAGTGGCTGCATATGATGGGCACAATGGCTGCAATCGATGTTTTTTTTTTCAGTATTTTTCAGTTTGTTTGCGCCCCCCCAAAAATGTTGAGCACCAGCCGCCATTGTGTATGACCCTTCAGATTGGAATTGAAAATACTGTTTCTGTGTGTGCAGGTAACAGAAATCCATGTAACTAAATGTAATCTCTTACTGTACAAGGATATTGGATTTTATTTATCCAGATTATCAGGTGTTTTCTAAACCTATCCTGAAAAGTAGGAAACAGTTGCAGATTTTACATTTAGGAGAGAAAATACTTTTATTCCTCTCATAAATGGAACTAAACCCTCTTTTCCTTTTCCGCCAAGGAAGTTTCCATCTTAGCTTCAGTTTGATCTGAAACTGCCATGGTGCTGCATATGTGATCAGTTATGACTCAATCCATTTGATGGTTTGACAGTCTGATTGAAAGCACAAGCAAATGTGACAGGTAGTATTTTTGGCATGCCGGGAATATTACTGTTAAATTGCTGGTTTAAGTTCCACCTCACATTTAATTCAAACAGATCATTTACTGACTTCCTTAGAAGACAATACACTTCTCTATGTGGTTTACAGTAGTTGTTTACCAGAATGTTAATTACACTAAATTCTTATTCCAGAAATTATTTATTATCCTAATTCAAATGATCTTTTGTGAATTTTGTGTCATTGTGTCATTGTAACTGTGTATTGTAAATAGTATTTACATAATGGAATTAATTGTATTATCTATTTCAATTTTTTATTTATGACTATAATTAGCATCCTATTTATCTCCGTTCAAAATGACTGGTTTCAGTTTTGGAAATATTTACCTAAAATGTTTTAATATTTATTGTTTTATATACTATATGTTAATATTTTAATATTTGTCATCAGTATTGTAAATTGTCAAATTAAGTTATCTATCTTAATTAAAATTGTCTATTGTCATTTTTTTTATATTGTTTTACATCTTATTTTTATTCAATGCACAGTAATATCTATTTATTCATTTTTATTTATGTATTGATTTATGTTAATATTTCAGTATTTAAGAATTGTCAAATTGATTTAATTTATCTGTCTTAATTAAAATTGTCTACTATCAATTGATACATTTTATTTACATATTATATTTAATTTAATATGTATTTATGTATTACATTTTATTACATTTATGTTGATATTTCAGTATTTATTATTAGTATTTAATATTTGTTGTCAATATTGTAAATTGTCTAATTAAATTATTTTGAATCAAAACTTTCCCTAAAAACACTGCTTGGGTAGCTCATGGCATTTGTTAAGCTGAATGTTTATTACATTATTAAACATCTAGATTGCCATTAGAATATGCCCCTACCTGTGTATCTGAAATGTATTTTTGAAATGAAAAAGCAGCATGCTAATTTTCATTTATTGATTGAAGCAAAATTCTGCAGAAATTATTGGCGATTACAACATTGTGCACCAAACAGAACAAGTCATATACCTCCTATCAGTGTCAGAGACGTTACAGGCAGACAGTTTGTCAGAAGCAGAGAAGTGTGTGAAATTAATTATAGATGGATGTTTAATTACCTTCATTACTCAATTCAGTCCTGCCATGTGGGCATGTGATTGGAATGAATGATGAAAGGGAGGTCTTGTATTCTGCAGTCAGTGGACGATACGGTCAGGCTGGGGTAGGGGCTGGTCATGATCGGGGACGATTCTGTAGTTTCTGGAGCAGGAAGTTCTACAATGCCCTGTACTTAATTACATTTTCCATCTAAAAGATACCAATCAGGTCAATCTCGTGTCCGAAAATATTCCCAGCATTTGACCAAATAGAAACTTTACTAAACACCAACTCCAGCTTGGATTAAGATTTACTATTACAAGCCCCAACAACCCTTAAAAAAAAGGGAGCGCAGCAGGCTATACTTACCCTGTTTTTGGCCTTATCCCTTAAAGAGTCGCCGGCTTGTCAATCCAGTAATGCTTGTATTTCCCTGGTGAATGATGCCCAGCCTCTTTCATACTACACTTTCTAAGCCCAGGGTATCATGGCCCTTGCTCCCTATCCTGGATTAAGAGGAGGAGTGCTGCCGAGTGCAGTATGACATCATTATGTGGCTTCCAGGGGCGGACTGACCATTGAGTCACTCGGGCACTGCCCGAGAGCCCCATGCCACTAGGGGGCCCCATCAGGGTTGCCAGGCTCAGTAAAACCAGGGACAGTATGTAAAAATCTTTGTTTTTTTTACATCTGTCCCTGATATGTCCGAAACCGACATGCTTTTGATGTGAAAATCCCAAGATTTTAGCTGCCCCGCCTCTGCACTGCCTCCTGTCATGGTGGCCATCTGTAAGCCCAGGGGCCCCATAATCTTCTATTGCCTGGGGGCCCCATGAGTTGTCAGTCCGCCCCTGCCTACAGGGGTAGAGCTACAGGAGTATGATATGTTCAAAGCAAGCCATATAACGAGATTTTAGTAAGTAAATTGAACAGCTAAAAATCATGTAGCCCTGGGTTCAGAGTTTTATAGTCACAAGGCAGAGCTTTCGAAGCCTTTAGGCAACCACGTACCCAACTGCACATCAGTCACGTGTATAAGGAATACTGCCCTGGCTGCACACAGGTAGTTGGTGAATGCTGAGCGCCAACCTCAGGATTCGATTTATAGAGCTAATTGTGTGTCTGGCCTGTGTAAGTCAGGTTTTAGACAACCAGGGGACTGTATCTGTCGACTTTTCTGGGACTTTGTATTATAATCAATAAACATATCTGTAAATAATATCACATATCAACTAAATTACTAGAAATGCAGACTGAACCATTTTCAACTATATCATTTATAGGATGATGGTACCGATTAACCTATTGAGGCAACCTTCAGAGCACATGATCTCACTGGCTGCATGTAATTTAAATATCTCCTAAATGGTGCATGTTTAGGAGATATTTACACTACCTATAGGCAAGCCTTGTTATAGGGGGCCAGATCCTCAAAAGAGATACTCCGACTTAACTGCTGTTCAGTCTGTGTGTAACTTTGGAAACGATCCTCAAAAGGCTTTTTCCAAAGTTAGACAGAAGATCCGGCATGTGTAATTGAATTACACTGCCGAATCTTAGGATGCAGTACCGCATCCGCCGCTGGGGGCATTTCGAGTCGAAATGCCGTTGCTAGTATGCAAATTAGCACTTAAGGCGATCCACAAAGCTTTCTAGCTTCCTTTTTGCGCCGTAAGTGTTATTTTGCAAGTGTAAAATTAGGGCTGGTTCTACAAAGTGTAAACTAGTCACACCTTGTAAAAGCCCATTCCAGCGACGGCATTTGGTATGCTTTCCCGAGGGAGAACTCCACGGCAATTTGTAAAAACAAAACCGGCATGGGTTCCCCCCCAGGAGCATACCAGGCCCTTAGGTCTGTTATGGGTTGTAAGGGGACCCCCCCTACGCCGAAAAATCGACGTAGGGGTCCCCCTACAATCCATACCAGACCCGTATCCAAAGCACGCTACCCGGCTGGCCAGGAATGGGAGTGGGGACGAGCGAGCGTCCCCCCCCCTCCTGAGCCGTGCCAGGCCGCGTGCCCTCAACATGGGGGGGGTTGGGTGCTCTGGGGCAGGGGGGCGCACTGCGGGCCCCCCCACCCCAGAGCATCCTGTCCCCATGTTGATGAGGACAGGACCTCTTCCCGACAACCCTTGCCATTGGTTGTCGGGGTCTGCGGGCGGAGGCTTATCGGAATCTGGGAGTCCCCTTTAATAAGGGGGCCCCCAGATACCGGCCCCCCACCCTAAGTGAATGGATATGGGGTACATCGTACCCCTATCCATTCACCTGTAGGCAAAAAGTAAAATGTAGTAAACACACAACACAAGGCTTTTTAAAATATTTTATTATTCTGCTCCGGAGGCACCCCCCTGTCTTCGTTATTAGCTCAATTACCAGGGGGGGCTTCTTCTTCCACTCTCCGGGGGTCTTCTTCCACTCTCCGGGGGCCTTCTCCGCTCTCCGGGGGTCTTCTCCGCTCTCCGGGGGTCTTCTCCGGACTCCGGGGGGCTTCTTCCATCTTCTCCCCTCTTCCGCTCTTGACTCGGCGAACCCCGGTTCTTCTGCAGCTCTCCGGTGCCTTCTTCTTCAGCGCTGGCTGCCTGCTATGTTTGTGTGTTAGCTCGATTTCAAACAGGCAGCCGGCGCGGTCTTCTGTGGCGTCAGGGTCTTCTGTTCTTCTCTCTTCCGATGTTGACTCGTCGCCTGTTGTCGCTGTAATGATGGAAGCGCGCTTTGCATCCCATTTATATAGGCATCACCGTCCCATCATGCTCCGGTAGGTACCCACGTGGTGGGTGCACGTGGGTAGGCACCCACCACGTGGGTACCTGCCGGAGCATGATGGGACGGTGATGCCTATATAAATGGGATGCAAGGCGCGCTTCCATCATTACAGCGACAACAGGCGACGAGTCAACATCGGAAGAGAGAAGAACAGAAGACCCTGACGCCACAGAAGACCGCGCCGGCTGCCTGTTTGAAATCGAGCTAACACACAAACATAGCAGGCAGCCAGCGCTGAAGAAGAAGGCACCGGAGAGCTGCAGAAGAACCGGGGTTCGCCGAGTCAAGAGCGGAAGAGGGGAGAAGATGGAAGAAGACCCCCGGAGTCCGGAGAAGACCCCCGGAGAGCGGAGAAGACCCCCGGAGAGCGGAGAAGGCCCCCGGAGAGTGGAAGAAGACCCCCGGAGAGTGGAAGAAGAAGCCCCCCCTGGTAATTGAGCTAATAACGAAGACAGGGGGGTGCCTCCGGAGCAGAATAATAAAATATTTTAAAAAGCCTTGTGTTGTGTGTTTACTACATTTTACTTTTTGCCTACAGGTGAATGGATAGGGGTACGATGTACCCCATATCCATTCACTTAGGGTGGGGGGCCGGTATCTGGGGGCCCCCTTATTAAAGGGGACTCCCAGATTCCGATAAGCCTCCGCCCGCAGACCCCGACAACCAATGGCAAGGGTTGTCGGGAAGAGGTCCTGTCCTCATCAACATGGGGACAGGATGCTCTGGGGTGGGGGGGCCCGCAGTGCGCCCCCTGCCCCAGAGCACCCAACCCCCCCATGTTGAGGGCATGCGGCCTGGCACGGCTCAGGAGGGGGGGGGACGCTCGCTCGTCCCCACTCCCATTCCTGGCCAGCCGGGTAGCGTGCTTTGGATACGGGTCTGGTATGGATTGTAGGGGGACCCCTACGTCGATTTTTCGGCGTAGGGGGGGTCCCCTTACAACCCATAACAGACCTAAGGGCCTGGTATGCTCCTGGGGGGTGAACCCATGCCGGTTTTTTCTTTGAAAATTGGCATGGAGTTCTCCCTCAGGAATGCATGCCGAGCGACGCTGTATTTTTTTTTTTTTTTTCCCCGACGCAACTTTTTTAAGCCGTCGCGATCCTCAAAACTCGGCGTAACGTAACCTCGCGCATGCGCAGTACGGCCGGCGCGGGAGCGCGCCTCATTTAAATGGGACTCGCCCCATTTGAATAGGAACGCCTTGCGCCGGCGGAATTTTAGTTACACAGCCTGAAATTTCTAGATTAGTGCTTTGTGGATCAGGCACTTAGGTAGAAACTTTAAGGCAGTGTAACTTAAATTGGATTTTTTAAGTTACGTCAGGTTTTTGTGGATCTGGCCCAGGCTTACCTATAGATAAAAGGTAGTAAAGGAAGTATACTTCCTCTTTAAATCCTGGTGCCTCTAGCACATCATCTCAGCCTAGGCAAAGTCACTGGACTGGAGGCCAAGGACTGCTTTCTAATGATAAAAGGAATGTAAATGGTATATTGTGACATGTCAGGAATTTGTTCCTGAATACTTGTTTTTGAAAGGTACAGGTTCCATGGCCAATCCCCTTCTTCAGCCCTTTTGTTTACTAAAAGCAAAATGCCTACATAATATAGAATTCCACTCTTCATTCTACCACTCACTAAGTGCCTGTGGTGTTCACATATGTTTTCTGGATTTCCTGGAGAAACAGGTCACTGATGACATTATCCTTCACCTAATAGCAAGAAATAAACATCTTAGTTCCATTAGTTACTGCTTTAAAATGGCTCAAGCCAAGGAATAGCAACAGAAAAATGAAAATGGAAATAGTTTTCTGTTGAGCAATTCATCTTTTATTTTACAGCTTTATTTGCTTACAACATATACACAACAAAGAGGTAGATTTTGCACTTGTGTACTGTTTGGAGGAAACACAGAAGAAATTCTACTTTAAAAAGACTAATGCCGCGTACACACGATCGGTCAAACCGGTGAGAACGGTCTGATGGACCATTTTTATTGGACCAAACCGATCGTGTGTAGGCCCCATCAGTTAATAATCCATCGGTTAAAAAAATTCAATCTTGTTTTAAATTTAACCAATGGATACCTAACCGATAGAAAAAAAACGATTGTCTGTGGGCACGTCCATCGGTTCAAAATCCACGCATGCTCAGAATCAAGTCGACGCATGCTTGGAAGCATTGAACTTCGTTTTTTTCAGCACGTCGTTGTGTTTTACGTCACCGCATTCTGACACGATCGGTTTTTTAACTGATGGTGTGTAGGCACGACCGACCATCAGTCAGGTTCATCGGTTAACCGATGGAAAAATCCATCAGACCGTTTTCATCGGATGGACCGATCGTGTGTACGCGGCATTAGACTGGCCATAGATAGTGGATAGAGGAATCCTTCATGTGTTATTGTATTTTGACAGTGAGGACTCCTTTGCTGTCAAAATAAACCTATCAGCGCTGCAATCGATTTGTTAAAACTGCTGATCAGATCAATTTTTATCAATATCCTGTTCGACAAAAGTCAATCTTAGAGCAACTTCTGCCGAAAAGAAACGTCCCTGCAGAACTGGCTGAATTTTGGTCAAACTATGGATAGCCTAAAATGGGGGTGTTCCACCTGTGGCCCTCCAGTTGTTGAGACTCTACAAGTCCCACGAGGCATTACAAGCTGCTGACAGTTACAAGCATGACTCCCAAAGGCAGAGGCATGATGGGACTTGTAGTTCTGTAACAGCTGGAAGGCCACAGGTTGACCACCTATGGCCTCTCTTCTTGTATTGTCTGAACTTCATGATTTCCTGCACATCACATCTGAAAACTTAAAGATGAATCCCAGGAATTGATATTTTTACATTGTCGCATTGGTCCATATACCATACCTGTAGGATCCCTGTGAAAACTGTAAATCACTGTAGGTGGCACTGCTTGTCTAGTGATCTCCATGAGCTTCCACGTCCCATCTAAACAGCTGTCCTGCTACACAGAAGGTTGGCTGCTTAGTACAGGCAGGGCTTTTTTTCAGGGGGAACTTGGGGGAACTCATTTCCACCACCTTTGGCTCAGACCCTTTGGCGCCTGCTCACCACAATCACTTGTAAACACAGAAGTCTGGTTTCTGTGTTTACAAGTGACAGCTCTGCACTCTGTGTGTAACCCCCTTGAACTCTACACTCTGGATGTAATGCAATCCTGGTATTTAATGCCCCTTTAGGACCCTCCTACTGTTTTCGTGAAATTTGACTGACCACATCCACTATTTGATGTGATTTGGAGGGTGTGTGTTAGGGGGAGGGGGGTTTGTGGGACCGTGGTTAAGTTCCAGCACCTATTGTTTGAGAAAAAAAGTCCTGAGTACAGGCAAGAATGCTTTTCAATTTTTCAATTAATGCAAAGCGTTCTCTGGTTGGACAAGGTGGAGATTGTGATGTGGCTGTCCCAACTCTCCACCTCATCCAACCAAAGAATGCTTTGCATGCATTGAGAGAATGCAAAGTGTCCTCTGAAGGGCTCCTGTACTGAGTGGCCAACCTTCTGTGTTTACAATGCTGCAGGGCAGCGGCTCACCACAGGACTCAGAAGAAAGTGAAGATCACTAGAGTAGCGGTGCATACTGCGGTGGTTAGCAGCTTCCACAGGGTTCCTACAGGTATGGAACATACATACAATGCTGTATCCTGGCCTAGGCCAACAAGACCCAGGCCTAGGGCAGCACTTTGCAGGGGGGGCAGCACGGAAAGAGTTGTGCTACACTGTTAGTGCAACGCAAGTTGCTTCTTATTTTGACTGTCCAGTCATCCTGGACCACAAACCTTCTTCACTGTGCTATATGTTTTCTGCTGCACCATTCGGTTTGGCCTTCATTTTGGCTTGGAGGAGAGACAGATTGCTGCCATAGTACCAACATTTCCAGTTATGATAAGAAAAGGGGGAGGTGGACGCGTCCAGCAGCCAAACTGGGAAAAAAAGTCTAAAGCTTTAAGATCACGTAGCAGGTGGACTATTTACCGTATTTGTCGGCGTATAACACGCACCCCAATTTTAAGAGGGAAGTTTCAGGAAAAAAAATATTTTTAAAATAAACAACTTTGAAGCAAATTAAGGGTCAGTGACCATCAATGTCCATCTGCAGCCCAAATAAAGTCCTCAATGCAGCACAAATAAGAATTGGCTGCCCAATGACCGGGCAATTTTTTGCAATTCGGCACTGTGTTTTTAGCTGACAATTGCGTGGTCGTGCAATATTGCGCCCTTTTTTTCCCACAAATAGAGCTTTCTTTTGGTGGTATTTGATCGCCTCTGCAGTTTTTATTTTTTGCGTTATAAACAAAAGGATAGCGACAATAAAAAAAAAAACACAATATGTTTTACTTTTCGCAATAATAAATATCCTCAATTTAAAAAAAACTAATTTTCTCCTCAGTTTAGGCCGATATGTATTCTTCTACATATTTTTGGTTAAAAAATTAGCAATAAGCGTATATTGATTGGTTTGCGCAAACGTTATAGTGTCTACAAAATAGGGGATAGTTTTATGGCATTTTAATTATTACTTTTTTTTACTAGTAATGGCGGCAATCTGCGATTTTTATCATGACTGCGACCACTAGGGAGTGTTGAAGGGGTTTAGTGTGTCTTAGGGATGCGTTCTAACTGTGGTGGGGATGGGCTACCAGTGACACGACAGTGATCACTGCTCCCGATGACAGGGAGCGGTAGAGGACTGTCCTGTCACTAGGCAGAACAGGGAAATGCCTTGTATACATGGGCATCTCCCCGATCTGCCTCTCCTGACCACAATCGCGGGCCGCCGGCGAACATCGAGTTTCCGGGACCCACGAGCACACTCCAGAGGCACGACATACAGGCACGCCCATTTGCCTGTCCGTGCCATTCTGCAGACGTGTGACGGTCGGGAAGTGGTTAAGGAACCCAGCTTACCCTGGAGAGCTCTAGAACCTCCTTGTCTAGCTCTCCTAGCCCCTCATATATGTAAATCACCCTGTGTCCATTAGGGGCACAGGGTGATCGAGAACCCCAGTCTGATCTGTGCTAGTCAGACTCACTGTATGTATATTCAGACTGTGAGGAAGAAATATATGAGGAAAGCACAAGGGGGGATTGTGGGACGTTTTGTTACAACTAATATCATGGTTTATCATTGTTTTGGGTTGAACTATAGAAAAGTCTTTCCTTCTACTTAAAGCACAACTCTGTGCAACTCGAAAAATCTCTCTGGCAGTGGGGCTGCTCCTGATTAACTGCTCATTTAAGTCTCTAGGAGGCATGAAAAAGAAGGTTTACTTACCTGATCCTCCACTTCTCTGCTTTGGTATATTGGCCCGTGCAGCACCTTCTCACCCAGGCTCCAGCAGTCTAAGGCCTTGTACACACGAGGGTATATCTGATGAAAACCGTCCGCCGGACCGTTTCCATCGGATATGTCCGCTGGCGGATTTTGATCTGATGGCTGTACACACCATCAGATCAAAATTCCCGCGGAAAACATCCGCGGTGACGTGTCATATTGATGAAGTTAATTTCACATGAGTTCCGCCCCCCCCCCTCTCACAATGCATTGTCCTCTAATCTCTGATCCAGGGCGAACTAGGTCACACGCTTCCAGAACCCAAATGGCACCTTGGTTGAAATGCTGACCTACACATCTGTATATGGCCAAATGTTTCATACCTGACCATCACGCCTATACTATATCTGCTTGTTGAACATTCCATTGAAAACCATGGGATTATTATGGAAAGTGCGCGACCCTGGAAGGTAAATACTTCCACGCATGCGTCAAATCATTTCGACGCATGCGAGGGATGGGGATCGGACGGACTTATCCGGTGAGTCTGTAGAGAGGACCGGATAAGTCCGAAGGACAGGTTTCCAGCGGATAGATTTCTTAGCATGCTAAGAAATTTTTATCCGCTGGAAAACCGTCGTCTGGACAAATGTCCGCTGGAAAATGTCCGCTAGGCCCTACACACGACCGGATCTTTCTGCTGGAACTGATCCGTGGATAAATCCCAGCGGACAGATCCGGTCCTGTGTACGGGGCCTAAGGTCCTAATTTCATCAACACTAATGGCACTAATGGCACCAAGCGAAGACCGGAGAAAAGACTGGACAGCCGTACTTCCACGAAATTCTTAAAAAGTTGCTTTTAATGGTAAAAAATGGAAACAGCACTGTAAATTTATTGTTACTACATTTTATTCATATATTTTTTGCTTAAATTGAAGGTTTGTGTCTGTTCCATATACATCTTGTATTTGGCTTGTTCACAGTTTTTTTTACTTCTTTCACCTTATTGCTTACTGTAGCTTTGGGTTCTTTTTACATATATGTGTGTTATATTTCACCACTGATGTGATCCAGCTTCCTAGGTGATCCCACTGATTGTTTTTTCACCACCCTCCTCATTAGCGATGGTTGGCCACAGGTGGAGGCAGATCACATGACTGGTTCAGGTTTGGTTTAGGTGTGTATATATTTGAGTTGTGTACCATTTTTGTTTTAGCTATGACTAAGCGCTGATACCCCAGTGCGAAACGCATCAACTATCCACCCCACTGTCTGCTGTGACTTGTAGTGCTGTTTCCATTTTTTACCATTAAAAGCAACTTTTTAAGAATTTTGTGGAAGTGCGGCTGTCCAGTCTTTTCTCCGGTCTTCGTTTTGTGCATTGTCAGCACCCACGCTTCTGAGAGGACACTGATTGCTGAGTGCACTCACCTAGAGCGGCAGTTTCCCTTTTCACTAATGGCACCAAGGGACAGTCCGCCGTGGAGCATGGGAGGAGTGCCATCTGCCAGGGGGAGCGGAGGATCAGGTAAATAGACATGTGCACACTGAAATATTTTGTTTCGGAATTTCGTTTTCGTTGAAAAATAAATGTATTTAGTTACTCCCAAAATTTGTTTTTATTTATTTGGTTTCATTAAAAAATACATTCGTCTGAAAATCCGAATTGATTAAGGTGGAATCTGTCATTGAAGGCTTATGGTATCTGTCAAATGTTCTAAGAAGATTTGACGAAGCAACTAAACTGTACAACGCCGAAATCCTACATTTCCGGTCGAATGTTCCGCCCACAAGCTATAGTAGAATTCTAATGTTGTATGACTAGTAATAATTATATTTATTAATTATTATTACTAGTCAACTGATATTAGACTTCTTCTATAGCCTATGGGCGAAGCATTTGACCATAAATGTCTGTTTGTGGTGATTGTATGTTTTTAGCTGCTTCGGCGAATCTTCATGTCTCTATAATGTCGAATCTTTTCTCTTTATGTCGAATAATCTTGGACTAATAGAGTTAGGTTAGACACATTCGACCGCAGGTTTCATAGACACAGATCACTATTGTCACCGTCATGTTGAATATTCTATTTATATCGAACTGTTGTAGAAACGAAACGAAAATAAAGCATTTTTTATGTCAGATCTTTTGGATTCTGCACATTCGTTATCGTTTGCTAAAACGAACGCGAAAATCCCAGAAATTCGGACGAAAACGAAAGCACATGTCTACAGATAAATAAAATAGCTTTTTCTCTCCCCTAGAATAAATGAGAAGTTAATCCTTAAAGTGCGGAGCAGCTCCACTGCAAGGGAGATTTTTCAAATTTCCCAGAGTTGGGCTTTAATTCAAAACACCAAAGTATTAAAAATCACAAATCAATTTATTTTTATTTTTAAAATGTTAAAATGCCACGTTGATCTCTTTTTAAAAATAAGAAATGCAGCTCTCACTATGATATTCATCTCCCTTAAGGACTCGTAACTCTATGATCCTTTTCCAGGTTGAGCGATGCCCGGTATCACCCAACCCACTTCTTGTGTGCCCAAGGCGTAAAGGACAACCGGTTTCTTTTATCTATGGTCAGCAATCAGTACCATGATTTCAGGGAGAAATGGTCAAGGAATAGTTTACGTGGAATATTTACCCAGCTATAAAAGGTAGTAAATATGAGCAAATATTATTACAAATCTTAGATTTCGATTTTTCCCTTTAAATTTTGTTTTAAACGCCCCTGAATCCCCTACGGAAATACGCCTCTGTGTGCTATAACATGACCATAAAAAGGGTCGCTCTCTTTTCCATCTAGATTCTTTAATAATTTTTGTTGAGCACTGGTTTTCTTTTAGTGGAGATATATTGATGATCCAAAAAAATGACAACTCCTAAATAAATTAAAATCATGTATTGAATATTTAACATATGTGTTTAAAATATATTACATTATATATAGTCGTCACCTTTTCTATTACATATTTCAAAATAATTTTTGCAAATGTTTTTACTATTCCTACCTGGTTCTGTTCTGGAGATATAGCTCCC
Organism: Rana temporaria; assembly: GCF_905171775.1. Taxonomy (NCBI): domain Eukaryota; kingdom Metazoa; phylum Chordata; class Amphibia; order Anura; family Ranidae; genus Rana; species Rana temporaria. The sequence continues at coordinate 34,207,362 of NC_053495.1, read as the reverse complement.
TTTTCATATGGGGTACTCAATTTTTTTTGCTTTTTTTTTAGAACTTTCTGATTCTTCCACCAGTGGTAATTCTTCACACACAGAGACATACTGGCTTGTTCAATGAGGCAAATAACAAAGTGCAAGCTTTAGTAATCCATAGTAACCAATCAGAGTCTTTTTGGTTACTAATTAGACTGTAGCACAATTAAAGACATTGTTTCAGTTTAAATCAAGCCTATTTTCTTTAAGACACAGCCACAGTCTGAGAAGAAAATGCAATTTCCTGCTAGCAAGGTGCAGAGAAGGACACTTGCTATTTGTGTGGAAGCAGCAGTCTCTCTGCAGAAATCTGAAGTGCCATCTGCTGGGTCACTATTGCTCTGCACTCAAAGCAAAGCAAAGCAAAGCACATGCTCCCTGCAGATTAGAGAGCCCTATCCTTATGTCAGCATTGGAAAGGGGCGTTGGAATACAACAAAGAGAACACTGCTTCCACATAGATAGCAAAGGGTTCTTCTTTGCAGCATGCTGGCAGTGGACAGGCTTTTCTACTCAGACTGTGGCTGCTTTGTAAAGAAAACAACTTGTTTTGATGTACTTGGAATGTAGCTGGCTAAAACTGAAGGTAATTTTCATTTCAAAATGTAATCTCTCTTTGTAGAGCCCTTTTAATAAACTCAATTCAGTATTTGACATATTTAATTTTGCTTAACCACTGTACTTAATGTAGAGTCATTGTTGCTGGCCACGCCCACTCGATGGCATCAGAAATTGGGGTGGGGCTTACATTACAGTACAAAACAGGCTGCCAGATGCAGCCCTATAAGTCACACAGGCACATCAAGCCTATAAAGTAGATTTTCTAAAGTTCTTCTAACACGTGTGGCCCGATCCATTGGCTTCATCTGATTTCTCTGCTTCGAATATCGTGGTTGGGATTTCACTGCCGTTTTTTGGCTTGTCTTCAGTGGCAACTTGGTTGTAGTCGGCTTTTTTCTGTCCAACATTTTCCTTCATTTCCAACTCTTTCTTCTCTTCATTTTTTTCTGCCTCAGCCTCCTTCCTGAGCATTCGATAGTTGTAGAAGTTGCCGACCAACAGAAAGACACCAGAAAACACAATAATGGCTCCGCACTCAAAAAACATATACTTAAAATCTCCTAGGATATCTATAATGGCACCTGCAAGGGGGGGAAAAAAAACATATTCAGAATATTTTTTTTTTTTAAGGCATTATCTTCCTTTATATTGCACATAAACATCTGTTTTTTTTTTTTTAGCTCTCTGCTCATTAGTAGTAATTGGGGTCTATTTATAAAAAAATGCTGTGCATATGTCTCATGCATTCACACATCTGTCAAAAATAACTGCTGCAATCTATTTAGTTCCTATGATTGTCAGATCCATTTAGTGGCCATGATGCATTTTTTTTTCCTGAACTACCTCAATGGGGCAAATACTGCATTACAGCCACTAGATGGAGCTATAAAAGTAATATATAGGGAGGAGGCTAGAATGTACTTTGATGGTACTGCATACAAACTGGAAATAACAGTCTTAAAGGGGTTGTAAAGGTACAATGTTTCTTTCCTAAATAGCTTCCTTTACCTTAGTGCAGTCCTCCTTCACTTACCTCATCCTTCCATTTTGCTTTTAAATGTCCTTATTTCTTCTGAAAAATCCTCACTTCCTGTTCTTCTGTCTGTAACTCCACACAGTAATGCAAGGCTTTCCCCCTGGTGTGGAGTGTTGTGCTCGCCCCCTCCCTTGGACTACAGGAGAGTCAGGACGCTCTCTACATTGCAGATAGAGAAAGGAGCTGTGTGTTAGTGGGCGTCCTGACTCTCCTGTAGTCCAAGGGAGGGGGCGAGGATGACACTCCACACCAGGGAGAAAGCCTTGCATTACTGTGTGCAGTTACAGACAGAAGAACAGGAAGTGAGGATTTCTCATAAGAAATAAGGACATTTAAAAGCAAATCGAAGGATGAGGTAAGTGAAGGAGGACTGCACTAAGGTAAAGGAAGCTATTTAGGGGGGGGGGGAATTGTACCTTTACAACCCCTTTAAATAAAATTATAATATATTTCAGAAAATACAGAGTATGTTTAAAAACAGCAAGGGTAATCAACCAACATGGCCCTATAGTCGCAGAAGTGTGAGGCCGCGTACACACGGTTGGTCAAAACCGATGAAAACAGACTGAAGGACTGTTTCATCGGTCCAAACCGATGGTGTGTGGGCCCCATCGGTCAGTTATCCTTCGGTCAAAAAAAAGAGAACTTGCTTTAAAATTGAACCGATAGGTCAAAACCGACGGTTAGTATGCAAAAGCATCGGTTAAAAATCCATGCATGCTCAGAATCAAGTGGATGCATGCTTAGAAGCATTGAACTTCGTTTTTTTCAGCACGTCGTTGTGTTTTACGTCACCGTGTTGGACTCGATCGTTTTTTTAACTGATGGTGTGTAGGCACATCAGACCATCAGTCAGCTTCATCGGTTAACCGATGACAACGGTCCTTCGGACCGTTCTCATCGGATGGACCGACAGTGTGTACGCGGCCTGACATTGGTAACAATAATACCATCTGTGTATTGGTTGCATTCCTTCAATCCACTAGATGGAGCTGATGATAATAGGAAGTAAACATATTACACAAATGATGGTGATTATTTGTGTCAGCGCATTTTTATAAATATACTCACTAACATTATAACATGAGTAAAACTCAGTAAAATACAGTGGCAGAAAATACTGCGCAATTCTTTCAATGCTTGTTTATTTAATCCATAAATCAGCAGTAGAAAGTTAAAGGTAGAAGTAAACTCCAGGAATGATAAAGAGCTGTTATGGCTCAAAACAGTGTCACACCAAAGGCTTTGTGCTTCATACTGCTGCTTTATGGACTAAATAAAAAAATTGTGTAAGTCCTTAGGGCGGATCAACTTCCTAAGACAAGATTTATATGTTTCTTATAATCAGTGCTAAACGAATATATTTCCAGTCTGGTAGTCTTGGCTCCCTGGTATAGATTTTTTTTATATCCTTTTAGAACTACATGTGCAGTTTTCAGAAGTGGTCGGTGCCTGCACCCAAAACTTTCTGTACTAATGGCAAATGTACAGGAAATAACATGTTCCTGTGAACAAGTACTATTATGAGAGCCAAGCATTATAGATGTGATGTATAAGGTTCAGAAGAAGGCTTCTCTACAAGTGGCCAGAGATAAATAGATAAAAAAAATCCATGGAATATGGTTAGCATTATTACCAAGGCTAGTGCTCACTAATGCTGAGTTCTGTTTCCCATTATTTATCTGCTTATATAGTTTGCACATGGGTACCTTAATGGGTAGGCGACGGCCCCTTATCCCTTAACATAATAAAAATCAAATAAAGTGCGTGAGCAGTACTGGAGGGTATCATTAGGGGGCACGCCAGTGGAATATTAGCTTCTGCTGGCATCACCGATGTTCTCCCCTTTGGCTTGATTCATATCGCAAGAGGAACTAAAGATCTGGAACATACATACAAAACTTTTTTTGGACACTTATTTTTCTATACTCCTGATGAAGCTCTTTAGCGAAACTCATACTTAATTTTAAATTAAAAAAATAATTTAAGAAGGAATATTGTATAATATACAAAATGATAAACTGACTACCTAGACAGAGAATTCATCAGAGGCTTCTATTATATGCTTTGTGTCATTCCTTCACCATAAAACTATGTTGGTGTACAATATTTCATCATGAGATTTTAACCATAATTGTAATAAGTTTCAATTTTATTGAATACTTTGTGTTGTTGCTTTTGGATGGCACCAGTAAAGTACCATTTTATTTTTTCTATATTTAATTCACCTGGTTATATACATTATTATTATATACAGTATATCATCATTATTGCAGTATTTTGGATGCAAGCTTTTAAAATTACCTCCAATTGGTGGTCCTAGTAGAAGAGGAACACATTCTACAATTGTGACCAGTCCAACAGCACTTGCAAATCGCTTGGGTCCGACTAGATCCATAAGGGTTTCAAAGAGCAAGGAGCATACCATGCCAAAGCCCAAGCCAAAGAACACAGAGTACGTGATAAGGCCCGCGTAGGAAGTAGCCAGAGGGCACAGAAGATGACACACACCATTAAATATCACAGAAAAGCTGAAGAAGTACTGGATTCTTGGCCTTATCCATTTGGTGTTGGCTATTATTCCAGTTAACGGCCTGGCAAACATATCAACCATGGCAAGTATGGACAAGAGAAAGGCAGCTGAATATTCATCAACACCACAATGTTTTCCATATGGAGCAAGAAACACAATGGGGGCATAAAAAGCAATGAACATCAGGACGTTTCCAATGAGGTAGATCAAGAAACCCCGGTGCTTAAAGAGACTCAAGTCCAGAGTTCTGTTAAACCGGGTTAGACAACTTTCTTTCTCCTTCTTTTCTGAATCTGTTGTTTTTCCTGGCTCAGTTGAACCTTTAACTTTTTCTGGGTCTTTCTCCTTTTTGTTATTAGTAGCCATTGGTCCAATGGGACGGAAGAGTGCACCCGCCACACAGCAGTTCAAAATCAGGGCTCCCAGGATAAAGAAGCTGCCCCTCCATCCATACTTGTCAAAAAGAAACTGATTCAGTGGAGCAAGGGTAGATAGGATAACAGGACTTCCAGCCATTGCCAAGCCATTAGCCATCGGTCGTCTTTTATTAAAGTACTTCCCCACAACGATAACGGAGGGTTGAAGGTTCAAAGAGAAGCCAAACCCTACACAAGGGGAACAAATTATATTAGCACAGGAAATAATTCTACAAAATGTAAATTTAAAAAAATTGCAAGTCATTCTTGAACAGGGGTCTCCAAACTTTTCAGTATGAGGGCCACACTGTATACATTACAAATATTCACAGGCCAAAAAACAAACAAACAGGGTTTCCTCTTATATCAGGATTGAAATTAGGAGCCCCCATCAGAGTTCCACCTCACATCAGGGTCCCCATCAGAATCTCTTCTTACATCAGGGTCCCCATCAGAATCTCTTCTTACATCAGGGTCCCCATCAGAATCTCTTCTTACATCAGGGTCCCCATCAGTGTCCCCATCCGAGTCCCTCTTACAGAGTTTGGATGCAGGTTTTGGGGTGGAAGTGGAGATGGTATGCAGCTTCTGCTGGCCTTAATTCTCAATCAGTGCACAATAATGATATGCCACTGATCCTAAATGCAGGCCGGATAAAATCTTGTAGAGGGCAAAATGTGGCCCATGGGCCATAGTTTGAAGGACCCAATTCTAGAGTATGGTGGCCACCCTGAAAAGGCCCTGCCACCTTGCCTTCTGCATAGGATAGATTTCATAGTTTGCAAAGTGGTTCAAATCTGTTAGTTTTTTTCTTTTTCGTAACAGCATACGGTTACCCTCTAACATTAGTAAGCAAATATTACTGCAACTGATTGTTGTTTGACCTTCTCTAGTTTTACGCAAATAATAATAAGTTGTCTCACAAGATTCCTAAATCTTTTGAAAACTTTGGGGGCAAGATCTCCCTATTTAAATTTATTTATTTAAAGCTGACCTACTATCAAAATAAGATCCTTGCTACTCTGCCCACCTTGCTCTCCTAAAGTCATAAAAGGTAACAAAACTCATGAAAAACCTTCACTACAGAAGCTACTGCATCAATTTCCTACAGCAGCCAGTCATTTGTCCAAATGCCTAGACATTCAGCCAACTGATTGCTGCAAAAAAGGGACTATCAGCCATCTAAAGTCTGGAGGTCTGCTTTAAAAAGCAGGGTGGGTAGGATAGAAGGGGTCTTATTTTAAGGATCGGTGTAAATATGTCTACCCCACCAATTAAAGATTTCCTAATGGAGCGTAGCATAGCTGGGATAACTAGAATCTTAACACTGGATTCTACAACAGACACAAGAAGAGTTGATTGATAATTCACCCCCCTATCTAGATAGACTGAATCCTTCAAGGAAATTGTTTAGCCAATTTTTAGTAGCTAATTCCCTCTATTAAAATCACTAGCGATTAATTGCTAAAAGTTGTAATTGAACATTAAATAGATGAAAAAATACTTCTATCGTGTAAGTTTTACTAGAAGAATGTACTATCGACCAGCCACACATATAGGGGCATTGTGTAAGCATGTGCTACTTGTGTAACTTACCCAATATGGAGGAATTTGTTCCACCTGGTTAGCAATCAATTGCTACTCTCAGGCCTCATACACACGACCGTTTTCCTTGACAGAATCCATCAAGAAACTTAGTGGCAGAGCTGAGGAAAACGGTCGTGTGTATGTTTTTCATCGAGGAAACTGTCGAGGAACTCGACGAGAAAAAAAGAGAACAAGTTCTTAATTTCCTCGTCGTGTTCCTCGTCAGGCTGGTTTTCGACGAGAAACACGTTCGTGTGTATGCTAAGAAACCCGCGCATGCTCAGAATAAAGTATGAGATGGGAGCGCCCCTTCGGTAAAAGTAGCGTTTGAAATGGAGATAGCACATTTGTCACGCTGTAACAGTCTGAAAAGTGCAAATTGTCTCTTACCAAACTTTTACTTAACACGCAGTAACATAAGATTAGCAAAAGCAGCCCCAAGGGTTGTGCCAGTGGAATCGAACTTCCCCTGCCGTTGTATGTGTTGTACGTCACCGCGTTTGAGAACGAGGAGATTTGGTCTTGACGGTGTGTACGCAAAGAAAGCTTGTCAAGTTTCTCCACAAGCCTGACAAGGAACTCGTCGAGGAAAACGATGTTTCATTTACGACGAGTTCTTCGGTCGTGTGTACGAGGCCTTAGAGTCTAATTGTTAACTGTATTAACCACTTCAGCCCCGGAAGAATTTACCCCCTTCCTGACTAAAGCACTTTTTGCAATACGACACTGCGTCGCTTTAACTGACAATTACGCAATCGTGCAAGACGTGGCTCCCAAACAAAATTGACGTCTTTTTTTTTTCCCCGACATATATCGGCATGCAGCGGTCGGCAAGTGGTTAATAGCACAAACTACTAAAAATCCCCCTTGCAGATTTAGCCTTACATTTTGCTAATTTCATATACCCAGAAATCTGGAGTTGTGTACAAATGTAAATTATGGAATAAATGGTATTTCAAGGGCTTAACTTTATGGAACTTTTGACATTTGCAAAAAAAGTGAGCACTTTTATCATTTAACACATTTTTGGAGGCACACTGGATTTATGAAATGAAACATGTTATGCAAATTTAGGTTGAATGCCAACCACTAGGTTGAATGCCAACTACCCGTTTAGGTAATAATCAATTAGAGCTCCCTATTATCCCATCATTAATTTTCCACTGACACAAATCTAATTTATTATCATCTCATTTTACTAGCATTAATTAGTATGTGATCGCATCCTACTCAGCTCTTCTCTTGCTGACTTGCCATTAAAATGATTTGAAGTCACAAACAAAATTCTTTTTTGCAAATTTAACTCCTTTTCTCGCTTAAAGCTGAACTCTAGGCAGAGATAAAGGAGACAAATTAAGCTCTGTATTCAATAATAGCATAATTACATACATTTTTTTAATGTAAGCAGAGTAAGTGCCTGAATTAGACTTGGTATAAACCTCTCGTAGTCCCTGTACAGCAGAGCTTAGACCGAGGCTGGCACAATAGACCAGTCAAGTGTTCTGCAATGCTCATGTGCTAACAAGGAACATGCTGATAGATGATACAGAGGAACCTTGGTTTATGAGTAACGTGGTTAACGAGCATTTTGAAAGACGAATCGGTATGCGAGTGTTGTCTCGCAAAACGAGCAGAATTCAATCTAATGGGGTGTGCAGTACTGCATTTAGCCTGAGGTGTGGGGACGCCCGAGCCGAGCCAATTGGAGCCGTTTGGAAAAACTCAGTTCCCGGGTGTTTCCGAGCCTTTGTAAGGTTTTCCAAGGCCAGCCGAGTTGTCCCCAATCATTTCCGAGGCTCTCCGGCACCCCCCCACCTCTGGCCACACGTGGTATTGCATGCCATTGAAGTCAATGCGGAACAAATTATTTTAGTTTCCATTGACTTCTATGGGGAAACTTGCTTGATATGCGAGTGCTTTGGATTACGAGAATTATAAACTTCAATAGGCCCTGCTTTCTTTGCCGTGAAGGAATGATGATAACGTGCACCACCGAAGAAAGAGTGCTCCCAAGGGGAATCACCATTTCTAAACTTCAATAGTCCCTTATTCTTTGCAAATGGTGATTCCTTTTGGGAGCACTCTTTCTTCGGTGGTGCACTTCATCATTCCTTCACGGCAAAGAAAGAGGGACTATTGAAATTTAGAAATGGTGATTCCTTTTGGGAGCACTCCTTCTTTGGTGGTGCGTGTTATCATTCCTTCACGGCGAAGAAGGAGTGCTCCCAAAAGGAATCACCATTTTTAAACTTCACTAGTCCCCCTTTCTTTGCCTTAAAGGAATGATGATAACGTGCACCACCGAAGAAAGAGTGCTCCCAAAAGGAATCACTGTTTACAAAGAAAGAGAGACTATTGAAATTTAGAAATGGTGATTTCTTTTGGGAGCACTCTTTCTTGGGTGGTGCATATTATCATCATTCCTTCACAGCAAAGGAAGAGTGACCATTGAAGTTCAGAAAATCTGAGCACCTTTTAGCTACTTACCATATATACTCGAGTATAAGCCGAGTTTTTCAGCCCATTTTTTAGGCTAAAAAATGACCCCTCGGCTTTTACTCGAGTCAGCAGTAAAACAGCATGTGTCTCCCGCTGTATAATCCATATGCAGCTGTACCTTTCATTCGTAAAACAGCGTGTGTCTGCCGCTGTGTATGCCAGTCTGTTCGGCCGTCCATTGAAAGACAGCCCCACCTCCTCCTCGTCTGTGATAGGCGGAACACTGATACAGTTTCCCAGCATCGTATCAGTGTTCCTCTATCATGGATGAGGAGGAGGCGGGGCTTTCAGACAATGGACAGCAGAACAGACTGGATTATACAGCGGCAGACACACGCCGTTTTACTAATGAAAGGTACGGCTGCATATGGGCACAGTGAGAGACTGCAAATGGGCACAGTGAGAGACTGCAAATGGGCACAGTGAGAGACTGCATATGGGCACAGTGAGAGACTGCAAATGGGCACAGTGAGAGACTGCAAATGGGCATAGTGAGAGACTGCAAATGGGCACAGTGATACTGCAAATGGGCACAGTGAGGCTGCAGATTTCCCACCCTAGGCTTATACTCGAGTCAATATGTTTTCCCATTTTTTTGTGGTAAAATTAGGTGCCTCGGGTTATATTCGGGTCAGCTTATACCCGAGTATATATAGTATATATATTTTTTATATAATATTTTTTTTTGCACTGTGTTTGCACATTTTATATGGACATAGGGCCAGATTCTCGTACAATTGCGGCCGTGTAACTTAACCCGTTTACGTTACACCGCCGCAAGTTTTCAGTTTTAGTGCCCGATCCACAAAGCACTTACCTGGAAACTTGCGGCGGTGTATCGTAAATACGTCCGGCGCAAGGCGTTCCAAATCGAATGGGCGGGTACAATTTAAATTAGGCGCGCTCCCGCGCCGGACCTACTGCGCATGCTCCGTTTCCTAACTCCCGCCGTGCTTTGCGCGAAGTGACGTAATTTTTTCGAACGGCGACGCGCGTAGCGTACTTCCGTATTCCCGGACGTGTTACGCAAACGACGTAAAATTTTAAATTTCGACGCGGGAACGATGGCCATACTTTAGACAGCAATACGTTTGCTGACTAAAGTTAGGGCACCCAAAACGACAACTAACTTTGCAACGGGAAACTAGACTAGCGGCGACGTAGTGAACGCGAAAAACCGTCGTAGATCGCCGTAACTCCTAATTTGCATACCCGACGCTGGTTTACGACGCAAACTCCCCCCAGCGGCGGCCGCAGTACTGCATCCTAAGATCCGACAGTGTAAAACAATTACACCTGTCGGATCTTAGGGATATCTATGCGTAACTGGTTCTATGAATCAGACGCATAGATACTCTGAGAGATACGACGGAGTATCTCAGATACTCCGTCGTATCTCCTTTGTGAATCTGGGCCTTAGTGTATACACACTTTTTATTGTTTGGTTGGAGAAAAATACATATACTGTATGCCCATGTGAAGGGGACAATCACTCTCCAAACTGCTTTGCATCTTTGTAGCCTTCTTCTTCCACAATCTTTGTCTACCTTTTTTGTTTTTTGGTCCGGCCTGCCCCATCCATGCCTGGGTGTTTGCTCCAGAAGCCTACTGGGGTATCCACATCAAAGATGCCAGGGAAGCATCTGCTTACAGTGAGCGGTCAGAGAATGGTGGACCTGGTGATGCGCCATTAAGGGCCAGTTGCAAGAACCCAGATGAGAAGAAAATGGTGGCATGGGTCCCATTGAGTGACAGATCACAGCAGGACAACGCTGGATTCCCCAAGTGTGTGCGTATGCTATATGAGCACAACCCAATGGACAAGGTAAGAAGCAAATAAAATGAATGTTGTAATCCTGGGACGGGCGATGTTCCCCTTTAACGGGGACACAGAAAGCAATAAAAACCTGACAGTGGTAATAACCACTCACAATGCTATTTAAATCAGAAAAAAAACAACATATTCTATTTAGTTATATTTTAACACAAATAGTTGTATAGACATTATATCCCTGGCCATTAACGTCTAACCTGTATTACATAAGCAACATCATTACCCTAATGAACATATAGATCTAAGAAAAGTGCGGTTTAATACCCGATTTGTTACATGTTAATGTGAAATTTGGACTAACGTCAATACAATTTCCTGCGTGTGACTCCTTTTCATAAAATGTACGTCATAAATCTGCCCATCGATTGCCCTGTCAACGCTTCAGTGACAAATCCATATGCTACAACAGATTACATAGAGTAACCAAGGAAATAATGGCTCATTACCTGCAAGGACTCCGACGAAGATGTAAAGCTGTAAAATGCTGGTACTGAATGTGGCCAGGATCATGCCCAACCCGCTAAGGATGCCCCCCGCGATGACCACAGGGCGGCTGCCATATTTGTTTACCAAGATGCTGCTGATGGGACCTGGATCAATACGAGAAGAATGGATTATATAAACTGCTTTTATTGGACTGTGCCAAGGTTGAAAATGCTGCTAACATGAAAACAATAAATGTGATTAATAGCAAATCACTAAAGAAAATGAAAATTTAATACAAACAACCATCATAAAATGGGTAATGAAGTGTGATAATGGCTCCAATTTATTCTGCTGTATATGATAAACTTGTGTGTTATTTTTCCTATAGCTTTTTATTTTCACCAGTCATGCTACAGTGCAGGGGTCTCCAAACTACGGCCCAGGGCCCAAATGTGGCCCGCAGCTAAAGTCAAGTTTCCCCTTCCCCTGTCTTTCCCCAATATAGTCAGTTGCTAGGATCGCCAGCATTCCACAACCAATGACGTGCTTGTCCTAGCACTAAGATGGAACTTCATTCGTCTATACCTGCTCCAGCCCTGCTGCTACATGATAAGATGATATGATAGGGAATATGATGTAAAGGGGACTCTAACATAAGGGGGATCCCAAGATGGACCCTGAAGTAAGAGGGCTCTGATGGGGATCTAAAAGTAAGGAAGGTGCTGATGGAGACCCTAACATAAGGAAGGCTCTGATGGACACCCTAATGTAGGGGGGACTCTGATGAGAACCCTGATGTAAGGGAGACTCTAAAGGGGACCGTGATGTTAGAAGGGCTCTGATTGGGACCTGATATATGGGAGGCTCTGAGGGGCACCCTGATGTAAGAAGGGCTCTGATGGGAACCCTGATGTAAGCAAGGCTCTGAAGGGGACATTGATGTAACAGGAGTTCTGATGAAAACCCTGATGTATGGGAGGCTCTGATGGGAACCTTGATGTAAAGGAGGCTCTGAAGGGCATCCTGATGTAAGGGAGGCTCTGAAGGGCACCCTGATGTAAGGGAGGCTCTGAAGGGCACCCTGATGTAAGGGAGGCTCTTATGGGAACCCTGATGTAAGGGAGGCTCTGAAGGGGACCTTGATGTAAGGGAGGATCTGAAGGGGACCTTGATGTAAGGGAGGATCTGAAGGGGACCTTGATGAAAGGGAGGCTCTGAAGAGGACCTTGATGTAAGGGGGCTTTGCTGGGGATCCTGATGGATAAGGGGTTCTGAAGGGGACCTTGATTTAAGAGGGGCTCCAATGAGGGCCCTGATGTAAGAGAGGTTCTGATAGGGGACCCCGATGTAAGTGGGGACTTTGCTTTGTTTTATTGAAGTACGGTACTTTCTCTGTTGTTTGGAATCATATTATAAAAATTCCAAAAAAGATCGAAGTAAAGCATAATCATTCATTTATTTTTTATTAAGTGATATTTAAGGATTTAAAAAACAAAAAACAAACATGTTATACTTACCTGCTCTGTGCAGTGGTTTCTCACAGAGCAGCCTCGATCCTCTGCTTCTCGGGTCCCCTGCCGGCAGAAAGTTACTCAACAGATGCAGGAGCTAAGACTAGAAGCACCAGAAAAATGTCAATAGCTGGATTTGTGGTGCTCAATATAAAACATACTGACATACTGATGTCCAGCAAAGTCTTTGGAGGGCGTTACATAGAGGCAAAAAAACACAGTAAGAAACAATTTTTATGTGAAATAAATTACAGGGCCAATAAAGCGGGACTAAAAACGTAAAAACAAAAATTCAAGCAATGAGGCTGTTTACTGCAGAAGAGCAATGCCTACCTGCCTGTTTGCAGACTTTCTTAGAATGTACACATTGTAGCACAGTGTCAGTGTGTCGGGATAACTGCACTCCTGCACATGCATGGGAGTGCAGTCATCTGGCACATGCCAATCAAGATGGCTGAAGATCGGTACCCGAAAGAAGCGGGTGAGAAGATGCCAGCACTAGCAAAGGAACTCATAGGCATTGGATTGTTGAAGCTAAGGTGGGTATTTGGGAGTTTAGTGCTGCTTTAAAGCAGTATTAAAGCCAAAAGTAAACATTATATTGCAGCTTACTAGTTCTTTGATGGCTGCATTATTCTTGTTTTTTAGGATTTCTTCCTTCTTTTTTCATCTGGCGATCCCGTCAGGAATATCTTCCAGATATATCAGGTTACAGAGATTAGACAAACTATTTACCGTTCACAGGGGTGCTTACAATGATCAGATTTTATTTATTCATGTGAAACCTTTATACCAAAAGAAAAAAAAAGTTTGAATATAAACTGTAAGCTGGAGTTTGACTTCAATTTGTTAGTTTATCTAAATCTACTAGTACATCTAACACTCCCCTCCCCCCAAACTGAAAATGCTACTGTCTAGAGGTGCCCCCCTGTGCTCTTTCTCCCAGAGTGGGGCACTCTAATACATGAGACTGGCCAGATCACCAGGAAAAAAAAAAAAGAAGAAAACTGATGCAGCCACCACATCTAATGATTGGTAAACTTTATAACATGTTTGGCTTGGGGTTTAATATCGTTTTAAGTAGTTGATATGTAGCACCCTCTAGGTAGGTAGGTGCCAGAGGTAGGATTTGTGTGGACAGCTAAATTTAGGCAGGCCTGTTTATTTTGCTTCATTTTGGGCTGAGAGTGGCTCAGCGTAGCAGATGGTGACTCAGGCCTCGTACACACGATAGGTTAACCAGAGGACAACGGTCTGAAGGACCATTGTCATAGGTTAACCGATGAAGCTGACTGATGGTCCGTCGTGCCTACACACCATCAGTTAAAAAAAACGATCGTGTCAGAACGCGGTGACGTAAAACACAATGACGTGCTGAAAAAAACGAAGTTCAATGCTTCCAAGCATGCGTCGACTTGATTCGACGATCGTTTTTTTCCCATCGGTTAGGAATCCATCAGTTAAATTTAAAACAAGTTGGCTTTTTTTAACCTAAGGTTAAATAACCTATGGGGCCCACACACGATCGGTTTGGACCGATGAAAACAGTCCATCAGACCGTTGTCCTCTGGTTAACCTATCGTGTGTACGAGGCCTCACAGGCAGCTTCACTAAGACCTCCCTCTTCCTTCCAGAAGATTCTGGAAAGAGAGGAGGGGAGAAGAGGTGGAGCTGTCTGGGATATTCTACGGAGCCTTGGCCAATCCCTAACTTGGACTGGCAGGGGGTAGGCCTCATTGAATAGCCAGGGTCAGCCCAGCTGGGGGGGAGTTGTCGAGAGGAAGAGCTGGAGTGGGAGAGTGTGGAGGCTATCGGGGCCTTGGAGGGCACTTCCCAGTATGGGAGGAGGGTAACCTTGGGCCTGGGCTCGGGTGCAGTCTGGACCACCTTAAGGAACACATGAAGAGGTCTTTGACCAGAAGGCACAAGAGAGAGAAAAGAGAGGACAGCAGGAGAGAGCACTACTAAGAGACTCCAGGGAGGACAACTGGTCGCAGCCAAGAGGGCAGGTGAGTGAGGCACAGTTGGGAGGACTAGGGAGGTACGCATGAGAGGACTGAGAGAGGCAGTCTGACATGGGTGCAGAACCAGCAGAGGGGACTGTGGTGAAGAGGGCAGTAGAGGGGGGCATCGCATACTAGCCCATTATATGACACTTTTCTGCAAACAAAGCCTGCGCGGTCCGCTGTGCATGGCGCGTCCATCTTCGCCCCTCGTCTTTAAGGGGCCACAGGCTCCGGCTCTGTGACTGGCCGGAGCCACGTGACGTCCTTGCCCTGCATGCGCATGTGATCTGTCAGTCACGGCACACGCTGGGGAAGAAACAGCACGGAGGTCCGTTTCTTCACAGCACATGCGCCGATGACGACTACAAGTAAAATTTCTCCTAAATGGCGCACGTCTAGGAGATATTTCCACTATCTATAGGTGAGCCTTTTTATAGGCTTAACTATAGATTAAAGTAAGAAAAAAGGGTTTACAACCACTTTAAGGCCTTGTACACACGATCAGTCCAAACTGATGAAAACGGACTGATGGTCTGATGGACTGATGGTCTGATGGTCTGATGTGCGTACACACCATCAGTTCAAAAACCGATCGAGTCCAACGCGGTGACGTAAAACACAATGACGTGCTGAAAAAAACGAAGTTCAATGCGTCCAAGCATGCGTCGACTTGATTCTGAGCATGCGCTGGTTTTGAACCGATTCTTTTGCCTACTAACCATCGGTTTTGACCGATCGGTCAGGCATCCATCAGTCTGATTTTAAAGCAAGTTCTGAGGCCCTGTACACACGATCAGTCCAAACTGATGAAAACGGACTGAAGTTCAGTTTCATCAGTTCAAACCTACCGTGTGTACGGCCCATCAGACTTTTGTCCTTCAGACCAAAGTTTTAAAACTTGCGTTAAAACCGGACTGATGGACTGATGACCGATCAGTCAAAACCGATGGTTAGTACGCAAAAGCATCGGTTCAAAACCCGCGCATGCTCAGAATCAAGTCGACGCATGCTTGGAAGCATTGAACTTCGTTTTTTTAGCACGTCGTTGTGTTTTACGTCACCGCGTTGGACTCGATCGGATTTTGAACTGATGGTGTGTAGGCACATCAGACCATCAGACTTCAGCCTTCAGTCCGTTTTCATCAGTTTGGACTGATCGTGTGTACAAGGCCTAAAACTTTGGACTGAAGGACAACAGTCCGATGGGCCATACACACGGTCGGTTTGGACTGATGAAACTGAACTTCAGTCCGTTTTCATCAGTTTGGACTGATCGTGTGTACAGGGCCTAAGGGGGAAGAATTGTCCTTCTCACGAAAAGATCTTCCAACAAGCTGGAAAATCTTACCCAGTAGACGGGTTCCAACCTCAAGCAGCATCATCATCATCATTGCAGTCTATGGTAGCTTTATGTTGCCTAATCCTCGCCTGAGTATCAGTTCATGCCAATGAATTTGTGAAGGAGGTACTAAGCAGTTTGAGACCAACCTTATAAATAAAACTTAAAAAAAGGTAAAAAGTCAGACCATGAATGATTGAGACAGTCAGAAATATTCGGAGGGTGAAGGCAGAAGAAATCAATTCAGTTCTTTGGTTTTTCAGATCGTTGTTATGTGTTTCGCTGATAGAAGCCGAGCATCATTACTCCCAGAATAAATGACTTCTCCATTCCCTGTTCAGCAATTTGTACCAGAGCTGCCCAAATACACCGACACGGAGAGACAAAGGCCCGTTCGGCATCTCCAATAAATAAAGCACAATTTAAAAATGTATAGCGAGAGGGATTTCCATACCAAGGTGAAACCGCTCTAAATAATGAGGAAAGTATATTTTTCAGAGAAAAGGATAAAAAATTCAGAGGACAATTTCTGTGGTGTTATATTGGTATTGTATATCATTTGGTTTATGGACTGTACTGCGCCTGGAAACAACTGCGTGAAACCATTTCACTTAAACAGTGCAATCACACATTCTCCATAACAAGCAAAAAATGGAAAGCGCAGAGCACAGTAAAGAAGAAATCCTGAGTAGTCGTGTATAATATAAAAATAAAACTTCAAGGGCTATCAGGAAAAGCACACGGCTTACCATGCTCCATTCTGATCAGTGTGTCATATCATAGCACAGGAAGGAGAGAAACAGAATTCTCATAGACATGGGACAGATAATTCCCAAATAGCTATATACAGGTATCTTGACAGACAGTAAATTCTGGAATGAGAGACACTAAAAATATAAAGCAACATGTTTTACTGTTGTCACTGAAGACGTTTCCTGATTCAAAAAATAAATATGTAGAACCCGCTAGTGTGCTAGGCCCAGATTCACAGAGAGAACGGCACACATAACGCCGCCGTAGAGTAACCTATATACGCTACGCCGATGCAGCGCAGAGAGGCAAGCATGGAATTCAGAAAGCCAGTGCTCCCAACGCTGCGCCAGCGTGGTGTGGGTATCAAAGGCGCAGGCCGGCGTAGGTGGAAGTGGGCGTGACCCATGCAAATGAGGCGTGACCCCATGTAAATGATGGGCCGAGCGCCAGACAAGTACTTATAACGAACTGCACATGCGCCGTAACGTGGACGCATCCCCCTGCGCCTGCTCACAACCACGTCGGAACAACTGCCTAAGATATGCCGGATCACTGCGTACGCCGTGAACGTAACCTACGCCCAGCCAGACACACGTCCAACGTAAAATGCGCCGGCTTGTGTTCCTTGGTGCAGACCTTTGCATGTCTGCTGCTAGCTTACACCTCCTTTATGGGGCATAACTTTACGCTGTACGTACAACTTACGCGCACCTCTCGTAGCCTGCGTCGGGCGCACGCAGGTTCGTGAATCGCTGTATTTCCCTCATTTGCATGTTTGAATAGCTAATCAATGGGAGCGGCACTATGCGCCCAGCCGAAATGTGCGCCCACTCTACGCCGGCGTAAGCAAGTTACGTCGGCAGGGTGAAGCCTATTTTTAGGCGCATCTCTGTTTGTGGGTCTTGCGCACAGATACGACGGCGTACATTTGCACTTACGTCGGCGTAACTTGATATACGTCGGCGTAAGTGCTTTGTGAATCTGGGCCCTAATGTTCAAGTGCAGGCCAATTTGCTTGGCTTGTGGTAAAATGAGTCTGGAATCTGGGTCAAGGGTTTATTGCAGGTCAGGCTGGATGACTCATACAGGTAGGTCTTTGATGACTCCCCCTGGTTTTTGAAATTTAGAAACATTTCTAGAAGTTAGTGGGTGGAGGCCAAGAGGATTGATCTGCATTCTTAGGGGAACTTGGCCAATACTTAGGCAGTGGGCCCGCAGCGTGGCTGAGTCAGCCCTTAAATATGGATGAGTCATACTAGCAGAGGAGTCGATGGAGTGCTGAGGAGACTGTCGGTGGCATAGGGGTCTCCTAGAGGAGACCCCAGCTCCAGGATGGCTCATGAGGATCTATTCAGCAGAGTGGTTTGACATCCTGCCTAGGAGGCAGTGGGAACAAGGAGGACAGCACACCCAGGCACATTCAAGTGGGGAGACTGCCACATGTAGCAATATTTATAAAAGATCAAGATACAGTTGATAAAAAATTGGATAACTTAAATTTGATAAAAGATAGATAGGTACAGATAGATAGATCCATAGATAGAACAATAGATAGACACTGGGTAAGATTCAGGTAGCTATTACGGCGGCGTATCACCAGATACGCCGCGGTAATTTTAAATCTGCGCCGGCGTATCGTTACGCCGATTCTCAAAGGCAGATACGCTAAAAAAATAGGCTTCCTCCGCCGACGTAACTTGATTGCGGCGGCGTAGAATTGTGTGCAATATTACGTTGGCCGCTAGGGGCGCTTCTGTTGTTTTCGGGGTAGAATATGCAAATTACCTAGATACACTGATTCACAAACGTACGTGCGCCCGGCGGTAGTTTTTTATGTCGTTTGCGTAAAGGCTGTTTCTGCTAGGGTTGCTCCTGCTATTAGGAGGCGCAGCCAATGTTAAGTATGGACGTCGTTCCGGCTTCGAAATTTGAATTTTTTATGTCGTTTGCGTAAGTCGTTCGCGAATAGGGCTGGACGTAATTTACGCTCACGTCGAAACCAATACGTCGTTGCTCCGTACTTGGAAGCAATGCACACTGGGATATGTACACGGACGGCGCATGCAAAACGTCAATCACGTCAGGTCATCATACATTTACATAGAACACGCCCCCCTTCCACATTTGAATTACGCACACTTACGCCGGCCCCATTTACTCTACGCCGCCGCAACTTACGGAGCAAGTGCTTTGTGAATACTGCACTTGCTCCTGTAAGTTACGGCGGCGTAGCGTAAATACGATACGCTGCGCCGCCGTAGGAAAAAGCGCACGTACCTGAATCTACCCCACTGTTAACTCTTTCCCATGAAGTCGTTGTCTATTCATATACAGGATTTGGTACCCTGTCATATGGTCCTACTCAATATATTTTTCTGTGAAGACTGGAAGTTCAGGAAAGCGCGTACACACGATCAGTCCATTTGATGAGAACAGTCCGAAGGACCGTTGTCATTGGTTAACCGATGAAGCTGACTGATGGTCTGATGTGCCTACACACCATCGGTTAATGAACTGATCATGTCAGAACGCGGTGACGTAAAACACAACGACGTGCTAAAAAAAACGAAGTTCAATGCTTCCAAGCATGCGTTGACTTGATTCTGAGCATGCGCAGGTTTTTAACCGATGCTTTTGCATACTAACGATCGGATTTGACCTATCGGTTAGGCGTCCATCGGTTCAATTTTAAAGCAAGTTCTCTTTTTTTTGACCGAAGGATAACCAACTGATGGGGCCCACACACGATCGGTTTGGACTGATGAAACGGTCCTTCAGTCCGTTTTCATCGGTTTTGACCGATCGTGTGTACGCGGCCTTAGAGAGCTGGAGAAAGCATTAGATCTTGTAAATGCTGGAATAATAATATTAACAAATAGTTTACTGGGGAATATTTATTTTATTATGCTCAATTTATTAAGCTAAAACTCGATAAGGATTTACTTTTACTTAAAGCAAGGCCGGGTTTCTTTACAGTATAGTGTATTTAGCTATTTAAGTCACGCACTTCGAATCCACGGACAATGACATCTCCTGACTGGTGTTACACAGTGTAATTAACTGATGAATTTTTGAATACAGATAATAGGGTCTCTTGCTGTCCCCCGTGTCTGTCTATGGCCAGAATCACAACCTATTACATTATCAAAGCCAATGCAGCTTCTCCATATCATATGAGTCAGATAAGCCATTGCTCAGTCTGCTCGGGTCACACACTTAGTTAACAATTACTAAGAGCAAACCAGAAAAAATAGCCACATTATTGATCCCAGCAGGCGTCATTCCATTTCTATATTTCATTTGCTTCTATCTCTCACATGCAATGCTTTCATATTGGATTATAAAATCCCTTACAATGTGATTCCCTTCTTAGATTTGCCGATATTAGCAATCAGACATGTGAAATTCGCAATATACATCATGACCTTGTAGTTAAGCGGTAGGTACTAATTCAGTTCACTGCGAGTGAATAATAAAAAAAAAAAAGCCAGCCTATTTTTCTATATAAATTTATAATATTTATTGCAGCCAGATTCACAGACTTTTCATGTGTGCAGATGCCATGTATAGCCCCCCCCCTCCCCCCCCCCCCACACACACACACACACGTGAATTTGCATTTTTTTTTATAAAAGACCAAAAAAAAAAGAAAAAATGTTTCCTTTCTGTCAGCAAATGTTTTAATTGAGTAATTTTTCTCCTACACTGATGTGCGCTGATGAGGCGCCACTGATGTGCGCTGATGAGGCGGCACTGATGAGGCGCTACTGATGGGCACTAAAATGCTGCACTGGTGGGGTGGCACTAAAGGGCACTGATGGGGTGGCACTGATTAAGAGGCACTAATATCCAGCACTAATGGGCGGCACTTATGAGCAATGATAGGGGCACTGATGAGCACTGAAAGGTAGCACTGATTGGCATAACTGATGGACACAGATTGGCCTCACTGATGGGCACAGACTGGTGTCACTGATGGGCACAGGGTGGCATCACGCATGGACACTGTTGGGGCTGCATTGTAATTAGGACACCTATGATGTAGTCCCTCCCTACATCAGGTGCCCCCAGCGGAGTCCCTCCTTACATCAGGTGCCCCCAGCGGAGTCCCTCCTTACATCAGATGCCCCCAGCGGAGTTCCTCCTTACATCTCAGGTGCCCCCAGTAGAGTCCCTCCTTACATCTCAGGTGCCCCCAGTGGAGTCCCTCCTTACATCTCAGGTGCCCCCAGTAGAGTCCCTCCTTACATCTCAGGTGCCCCCAGTAGAGTCCCTCCTTACATCTCAGGTGCCCGCAGTAGAGTCCCCTCTTGCATCAGGTGCCCCAGCGGAGTCCCTTGGCTCTGCCTCTCATCGGACACAGAGCAGCAGCAGGACACAGGATGGAGGGTTGGCGGCAGCCCCATGTGTCTTTGAACTGCAGGTCTCTTCCCTGTGTGTTTAGTGGAGAGGGGAGGGGCCTCTGATCCGTGCAGCTAACCGGCTTCAGTGTACAAGAGAATTGTCTACTTGTACACTGAAGAGAGAAGCCAATTCGCTGCATGGATCGGAGGCCCCTTCCCGCTCCACTGAGACTGGGAAAAAGAACACCTGAAAGAGATCTCACGGCAGCGGCAGACATTTTTTCGGAGCCAGAAGCTGCGGCCGGGGCCAAAAACATTCCAGATTCATGGGCCAAATACCCGGGATTTTCATCGGGACACCCTCAGATCGGGACGAGGGTCCAATTATCGTTATTGTCCTGGGAAAATCGGGATTGTCCTGGGAAAATCAGGACTGTTGGCAAGTATGAGTCAGCAAAAGCAGAAACACTGTTCACAGGAAAGCTAAAGAACATCCAGCAATTAGCAAACACCAGGATCACCTTAAAAATAGGTAGCTTGGTGCCAACCTGCTGGGCTGTGTGTGCCAATGCTCCCTGGTACACACAAATGTGCCTACGTGTCAGTGCACACTGGATACTAACCCCAGCTCGTCTGTGTGCTGATACATGTGCATGAGCATTAGCTGCATGGGAATGAGCATTAGCTGCATGGGAATGAGCATTAGCTGTGTGAAAATTTGCATTACCCCACAAGAGTAGGGCAACATACAGCCACTCACTTGTATGGGAGGCAGTACGTGGCACCTGTGACTCCCTGGGCACTGGATGTTTTACACTAGAAAACTGTTCATCATGTAAACGTCCACGGCATAAGGTCATGAAGTGAACCTGTTGTTTTGCCCTTGTTTGTAAAGAACAGGTTGGCTTTCAATTGCCAGTGTAAAGGCCTATATACACGATCGGATTTTCCGACGGGAATTGTGTGATGGCAGGATTATCCGATCTTGTGTACAGAAGTCCTTCAGAAAAAAATCCAAAATACAAACATGCATGCTCAGAAGCAATGCTAACTATAACACAACATTAGCAGAAGTTGCCCAAAGGGTGGCACTAAAGAGCTGAAAAAACATGTAGTTTTGTGTTTGTTTTCCCTGACAATTCTTTGCTGTTTGTATGCAAGACATGTTCATGGCCAACGCCCTTTGGACAAAAGTCCTACGCTTTGTTTGTGGAAAATCCGATCGTGTGTACCAGGCTTTAAGCTGGCCATGGATGGAAAAAAATTCAGTTAGTCCAGCAGGAATGGTGCACATTTTGATACATGTGTGGCTGTCCTTGATTGACAGAAGTTGATCCTTAGATCAACTTCTGTCAAAGGGGAATGTTGGAATTTTATTTTCTTGATCAGCGACCAATCAGCTGCAGCCACAGGCACTGATCAGTATATTCTCACAGTGGAGACTCCTGATTAGGGATGAGCTTCGTATGCTTGGCCAATCACAGCTTGCAAAAAACGGAGAGCCATAATTGGCCAAAGCCAGGGTGGCTTTGGCCAATTATGGCTCAGGGGTTTTAGTACACGCCCCACACTATAAAAGGCCGCCTGCAGGTCGGCCTTGTGTATTGTGTTGCGGTGGTTGAGAGGGCAGAGAGAGTGTCATTTTTTTGCAGGTAGATAGGGCAGGCAGGCAGGCTAGTCAGTTAATGTTACAGTGTGTAGAGGATATATATACATCCCAGGTGTTGTACATATATTTATACACTGTATAGTTTAGCTAAATCAGTTCTTCCTAATTTACTGGCAGGCAGGTGATTGTGCTAGCTGCAGTATTCTTACGTGGTTTATTGTCTGTGTCCTCTGTAGTTTGCACCTAAAGCTACTTGGTGTGTACTGGCCGTGTGCTCTGCAGTTTGCACCTAAAGATTTAAGGAGTCCTGAAAAAACGACCGCTTTTAAAACTTTTTTTCCATTGATACATGTTCCCTGGGGCAAGACCCGGGTTCTCAAAGACATTTTCACAGGCATACTATAGACACCCAGCAGGTACAATATTTAAAAGAGTTTTTCATTTTTTTTTTATTTAAGCATCATTAAAATCACTGCTCCTGAAAAAACGACAATTTTTAAAACTTTTTTTCCATTGATACATGTTCCCTGGGGCAAGACCCGGGTTCTCAAAGACGTTTTACGACAATAACTTGCATATATGGCTTTAAAATGAGCACTTTTGAATTTGAACGTTCGAGTCCCATAGACGTCAATGGGGTTCTAAATGTTCGCGCGAACGTTCGGTCCGTTCGAAGGTTCTGGTGCGAACCGAACGGGGGGTTGTTTGGCTCATCCCTACTCCTGATGCCCGAATACAATATCCCAACGGGAAGGATTCCTCCATCCACCTCACTTGTGTGAAGGTGGGAACCTGTTTTTTGAGTCATCTATGGCCAGCTTTAGCCACCTTGTTGATGTTCCAGAGACCGGAGTCAAGCATGACTAATCTTACACATAACATTCAGCCACTAAACAGGCATGTAATGAGCCTGCATTTTCCTTTCATCAGCTGCAAAGTCGGGAGTTTCACAAGTTATAGCGGTAAAACTTTTACAGAAGTCCAACTTACTTTCAAAGCCAAATGTCATGGAAAGTCAAGTGAGCCGTCACAGTATTACCTCGACCAGGTCCAAGGTTCAGAAATAGACATTGCATGTTGTGTCTAATACAATACGGTGTTCTGGGTGTTTTAGGAGAAACATTAAAAAAAATAAAAAAAATCTTCTACTGTAAATGTTATTTGGTTGGAGAGTATTGGAGTTTGGAGAGTATTTATAATTTATATTCAATTACCGTAACAGTGATTAGGACAACAAGATAGTCATGAGTTCAATATTGCATTGCTTTACTTAATTTTAGTAAAGGCTATTTCCACCTTTCATACCACGTTTCCTATTACACTGATATTTATAGCCAGATTCAGGTACGGCGGCGCATCTTTCCGGCGGCGTAGCGTATCGTATTTACGCTACGCCGCCGTAAGTAAGTGAGGCAAGTGCTGTATTCACAAAGTACTTGCCTCCTAAGTTACGGTGGCGTAGCGTAAATGGGGCCGGCGTAAGCGCGCCTAATTCAAATGAGGATGAGGGGGGCGTGTTTTATGTAAATGAGTGGTGACCCGACGTGATTGACGTTTTTTACGAACGGTACATATCCCAGTGTGCATTGCTCCAAAGTACGCCGCAAGGACGTATTGATTTCGACGTGAACGTAAATTACGTCCAGCCCCATTCACGGACGGCTTACGCAAACAACGTAAAAATTTCAAATTTTGACGCGGGAACGACGACCATACTTAACATTGACTAGGCCAGCTATTTGTTGGAATAACTTTACGCCGGAAAATGCCTTACGTAAATGGCGTATCTTTACCGCGACGGGCGCACGTACGTTCGTGAATCGGCGTATCTATGCATTTGCATATTCTACGCTGAACTCAACGGAAGCGCCACCTAGCGACCAGCGTAAATATTGCACCCTAAGATACGACGGCGTAGGAGACTTACGCCGCTCGTATCTTAGCCTAATTTAAGCGTATCTGGTTTCCAGAATACGCTTAAATTTATGACGGCGCAGATTCAGAGTTACGTCGGCGTATCTACTGATACGCCGCCGTAACTCTCTTTGAATCTGGCTATTAGGGTGTAACATGGAACACTGTGCCATTCCTCGATCCCCCATTCTCACACCACCTCTGCTCCTCTCCCTGCTGCATTCTGTATATTTTTGGATTTGGTGCAGATCTGTGTGGCTAAACTTACAGAGCTGCACCATCCACCATCCATTCACAGAAAAAGTACAGCCGCGACAGACAGACTCATAGTTAGCCCGCATTCACACCTAGGCGTTTTTTACGCCTGTAGCGCTACGCCGCTGCCGCCAGAGGGCTGAAAACAGATGTCCCTCTATGGAGATGGTTCACATCTCCACGCCGAACGCCGGACGCCTGTCGCCTGCCGCGTGAAAAAAGGTCCCGGACCTTTTTTTCAGGCGTCTTCGAGCGTTCGGCTAGGAGATGGGAATCATCTCCATAGAGGGGGTCATCTTGGGGCACATCTAGGCGAACAATACCGGCGTTTTGTCGCCGCAAATCGCGGTACAAAACGCCGCTATTTTTACTGCGATTTGCGGCGACAAAACGCCGCGATTTCGTCCGCCTAGATGTGAATGGAGCCTTAGGGTTGCCCCCTGTCCAGGATTCACCCAGACAGTTCAGGTTTGGAATCATACATCCGGGTTTCAGACTGTCTGAAACCCGGACACATTATTTAGGACTGGGCAATGGCTTCCCAGCACGGTTGCTGGCTTCAGTTGTCTGAGCTGAGAGTGCCTGTTACACTCTTTCACACTGCCCAAAGCCAGCACTAACAACCCCCAACCCCCCTGTGTCTGTCCACACTACAATCCCCGGAGCTGTGCCTCAGAAAAGGAAAGTTGAGGCTGGAAATTTAAAGTCCAGCAGCCTCAGATACATCTGGATGAGAGGTGCAGACTGCCAAGGGGTGAGTGAGCTCACCATCCATCCCCGTCTGTGACAGTGAGAAAATTGTTTAACTTTCCATAATGCAGAATAAGTTGGAGCACTGAGAGTGTCACTTGCCATGTTGCCTGCCACCAGATGCCATCAGGTGTCCCCAGCAGAGTCCCTCCTTACATCAGACGTCCCCAGCGGAGTCCCTCCTTACATCAGGTGCCCCCAGCAGGGTCCCTCCCCCCAGCGGAGTCCCTCCTTACATCAGGCGTCCTCAGCGGAGTCCCTCCTTACATCAGGTGCCCCCAGCAGGGTCCCTCCCCCCAGCGGAGTCCCTCCTTACATCGTGTGTCCCCAGTGGAGTGCCTCCTTACATCAGGTGTCCCCAGTGGAGTGCCTCCTTACATCAGGTGTCCCCAGCGGAGTCACTCCTTACATCAGGTGCCCCCAGCAATGTCCCTCCTTACATCAGGTGAACCCAGCAGAGTCCCTCCTTACATCTCAGGTGCCCGCCAGTGGAGTCCCTCCTTACATCTCAGGTGTCCCCAGTATTGCCTGACACCAGATGCCACCAGAATGCCATGTTGCCTGCCACCAGATACCATCAAGTGTCCCCAGCATAGCCCCTCCTTACATCAGGCGTCCCCAGTGTAGTCCCTCCTTGAACAGTTGAACACTTCTTTCTCCTGCCTCCTGAGTAAGTACAAGACAAATCAGGGTTCTCAGAGCACCCCTTACATCAGCGTTCCCCTTTACACCAGAAGCCACAGTGTTTCCACATCAAATTTCTTGGTGCCCTCTGAAATCAGGGTTCCCAGAGCATGTTAGAGGCCCCAGAGTTCTCCCTTACATCAGAGTCTGCAGAGTCCCCCCTTACTGTGAAAGGGAACTCTGCAAGTTCAGATGTAAGAGGGGAACTCTGTGGACTCTGATGTAAAGGGGGATGATTAGAAATGTTATTTAATAGCAAAATATATGTATAGTTTATACTATAAAAAAAAATTCTGTGCGCTGCTAAAGTGTTCGGGTTTGACTTGAAGAAAAGGTGGCAACCCTACTCATGGTTCTCGATGATCTACAATTATGCTGACATCACCACACTTGTAGTCGATTGTTTACTTCCTCAAGCTCCATAACTGAAGGTCAATGCCATGGAGGGACGAGTCTTCAGGATCCTGTGCATTACACATGTGACCCACTCTATCAGCATCCTTAGAACTGTCACCGAGCTGTCAACTACTGCCAATTAGCGGCTGGTAGGCAACCAATCACGGTGGGGCAAGATTGGGATCTGGCCCATTTATAGTGCCTTCTCTAGCCGGTGCAAAGGGGTTAATTTTTTTTTTTTTTGCTAAAAAATATTGGACACATCCATACTTTACTCTCAATAAATATTTTCCTGATCCGCTAGCTGTTCTGTTGATCGTTGGCTGCCATCAGGTCACTTGCTGCTAATGAAATAGCTGAATCCACTGGGGTAGATTCAGAGAGAATTTACGCCGGCGTATCCATAGATACGCCGCGTAAATTCAAATCTGCGCCGGCGTATCTTCTTTCTGTATTCAGAAAGCAAGATACGCCGACATTAGCCTAAGATACGACTGGCATTAGTCTCTTACGCCGTCGTATCTTAGGGTGCATTCTCACGCTGGCCGCTAGGTGGCGCTCTAGTCGTTTTCAGCGTAGAGTATGCAAATTAACTAGTTACGCCGATTCACAAACGTACGTTGTTACGTCGTTTGCGTAAGTCGTTTTTACGTCGTTTGCGTAAGTCGTTTTTACGTCGTTTGCGTAAGTCGTTTTCGTCGTAACGTTGCTCCTGCTATTAGGTGGCGCAGCCAATGTTAAGTATGGACGTCGTTCCCGCTTCGAAATTTGAATTGTTTGCGTCGTTTGCGTAAGTCGTTCGCGAATAGGGCTGGACGTAATTTACGTTCACGTCGAAACCACAACGTCGTTGCGCCGTACTTGGAAGCAATGCACACGCCGTTTCGTAAATCACGTCAATCACGTCAGGTCATCACATATTGGCATAAAACACGCCCCCCTTCCCCATTTGAATTATGCGCGCTTACGCCGGCCCCATTTACGCTACGCCGCCGCAACTTACGGAGCAAGTGCTTTGTGAATACTGCACTTGCTCCTGTAAGTTATGACGGCGTAGCGTAAATACGATACGCTGCGCCGTAACAAGAAGCGCAGGTACGTGAATCTATACCTCTGTGTATGAATGCCAGGCACACGTTAATATTCAATAACAGCTTCATTTACTTGTTGATCTTCTCTGCTGCGGGGTCAGATACCTTGCTAATCAACAGCCCGCCGTTGTTTTCTCTGCCTGCCCTTTGGTGCCCAATCAAACCTGATGAAATAAGTTTATTTGACAGTGCAAAGGTCAGACCATTCATTCCATGCACGATTGGCAGGCAGAGTGGTTGTAATGATCAGATTAATTCCATGGGAGTATTAACCTTTTACCTTTCATAAAGCGTCAGTCGATCCCGCTGAGCACCGTGTTAATAGGCTACAGAATTTTCTTCTGACATGCTCAAGAGCATATGCATTAGAATTAAATGTAATAGTACTTATCTTGTTTACTGAGGTGTATAATTATATTGGATTCATAACTAGTCCCAATCACCGAGCCTGAGCTAAGTGGACTAGTCACTCCATATAGAGGATCCTTCCAGGTAGTAATAAGGACACGCTATTTACACATAGAATGCCTTTTTAATCACTGAACCCATCTTTCGTCTTCTCTTTCGTTTGGCCACCCGGACTTTACCAGATAATTATTCATAAGAAAAACATGTCACGTATCATTGGCCAAGCTCATTACAGATTTCACACTTTATAAATCCTTTTTAATTTCTGCCTTGATGGAATTGGCCTCTTATTAAAACTGAATTATGCTGCACGGGCTGGTAATTGTGTTACAAGATCAAGGAGAAGTACAGGTAGTACAACATTTAAAGTAAAAAAACACTGAAATGATGTAGGAAGAGGATTACCTAGTTGGTCACAGAATCACGTGTGCATAGCTAAGCTGCCACTTGGGACAGGTGCAAGTTGTCTATTGACTTGACACTGCTAACAGAAATACCTTCCTTCAGTGGCGGCTGGTGCTCAAATTTTTTTGGGGGGTGCAAACAAATGAAAAAAAAAAACATCAATTTTATGGCAAACAGGAGGCTCATATTATGCTATAATCTTTCTTTACTGTCAACCAGCAGCAAGAGAGTTAATTAAAAGAAAAAACGTTACACAGATGGATATGCAAATGAACATAGGTAGACTGTCCAATCAGGTAACAGAGTACGCTATAAAGGTGAGGTGTAGATGATGCTCTTCCTCTTTCTTGCTGCTCCAGCCAGATAAGTACTTTAAAAAATTCTCCTCAGGTGCTTATGCTTATATTTAGATTATATATATATATATATAACTCTTACATATATATATATATTTATACTCATATTCGACAAAGAATTTCCCTGCAAACCTGCACTTGTCTCAGCTTTGCAGGGTCACACTTTCATCCTAAATCAGCACCTCCACTGCCCATCCCCCCCCTTCTCCTACTCATTATCTTCCCAGGTGTCTCCTCACCTTTTTTCATTCATTCCCGCTTTCAACATTTCTCTCATACCCTGACAACCCACGTCCCTTCACCGCGGCCGTTCCGACGGGTTCCCGACACTACAGGCTATCATTTTTCCCCTCAGCTGGTGATCAGCTGTGCGCGGTACCGCGCGGATTCGCAGCCTGTCACACAGTGTCTCCCCTCACGACACTGCAACACTGCGATACCGCTGTTTCCCTGACAGAAAGTTTCTGTCAGGGACACAAGCAAGAGATGCTTTCTTCTGTGTGACTGTGTGCCTGTCACACACACACATAGTAACACATACGGTAAAACATAGCATTCACAATTTCTAATGTTAAATAACTTATGTTTGTTCATTGATATATACATGTAGTTGTATGTATATATACATTTATATATATAGGTAATTGTGGATGTATATGTATATATAGATATATATACTTACAAACACTGAGCTGCAGTCTGAATATTAATTATAATATATATATGTATGTTTGAGGTATACGCTTTTAATATATATGCCGCTTACTGACATGTGTATTATCTGCTGATACAAAACAGATATATATAATTCGACTGCATATACTAATTAGTTGTCCTATTATATTTTCTCTTGCAGGACAATTTGTCTTCAGCCACTATGTCTGATAAAGATCACACTACCGTTACCCCCTCAGATACCCCTGAGGAAAACCAAAAAAATCCAATCCATAGTAGATAAATCCATCCACTCTGCTATGCAAACGGCCATATCTTCTATGCATGATTCCATTGCACAATCGGTAGTCATGGCCCTGTCCCAAAGTAAACCTCAGGTTACCCAGCAACCTTTACCTGCTACCCCATCTGACATTTATTGGTCAGCGGAGGCCTCTACATCCCACATGATCCAGGGATTGAAAAAAGGGGGTAAAGTGTCTCAAAAGCGACATCATGCATCTCATACCGGTCCCTCCCATTCTAAAAGAATGGTCCTGATGGAGAACCAGGGTGAATCTTCTAAGCCTTCTAGTAAAGGAAAGGCTATTGTTAGTGACAAGAAGTCACACATTACACCCTCTGCCCGGGAGGAGTTGCTCGTTCAACGGGTAAAAATGGCCTCAAAAAGGCAGAAACCAGACTCTTACCGTACCTCGTCCAGCAATTCCTCTTCTAATGAGGACGCTCTATCGGAAGAGGAAGGAGACTCTGAATACGAGTATGTCTCTGATACGGAAGAGGGTATACCCCTTGAAAAGGAGGAGTCCGAGGACACGATCTTAGACTGCTCTGGTGACCCGTATTTCGACTTAGGTCAAATTAAACACCCCCGTTCAGGAGAATGGGTGGCCCATTTCTTAGTTACAAAATTTTTAAGCCTCTGGATCCAGAAACCATTGGATAAGAACGAGGCTAGTAAGTTAAGAGCAGAGTGCCCGAGACCTTCCCTCCCAAAGAAATTAGCCAATACACCTGAATTAGACCCCGCACTTGTAAAATTTCTTCTAAAATCAGGAAAACACCCAAAAAAGGGTGTGGACAGATCATTTCGCTTCTGTCAAGACAAATTATTAGACATGTTAGGCCCCTTAGCTAAGATTCTGGATTTAACAGAAGAGGCAGTTTCATCTAACACCCTGATAGATTTAAATATCCTGAAAGGTTGGGCTCAGCAAGCCTTTGTGCTATTTGGCAACGCCAATGCGGCCATCTCTAACGAAAGAAGAAGATCGATTCTGATGAAGCTGGATCCACAGCTTATGCATCTTGCTTCATCTCAACCATCTTCCATCACCGAGGGTCTACTTTTCGGTGACTCTTTTATAAAAGAGATCAACAAATACGTGGCTCTCTTTACATCTCTAGACAAGGCCCAATCGTCACTCAAAAAGGTTTTCCAACCAAGAGTTTTTCCCAGAGCTGGGAAACGTAGGGGCCGATTTCCCAGCAGACCTTCTACCGAAGGTCATTTCCCCAGAGGCCCTCCCAGATCAGATCACTTTGCCCAACCGGTTAACACCTATCAACAATCCCCTTTCTTCCCACAAAGAGGTAGACCTTGGAGAGCGAGAGGCCATCGCGGTTTTCCCAGGTCAAGACCTTCATTTGGTAAGTCCCCATCCGAGGTGTTTTTCCCCAATTCCCTTGGGAGGCAGGATAATGTATTTTTTCCAAAGTTGGAATATGATAACCTCAGATGCGTGGATTCTGAACACCGTGTTAGGTTACCGGATAGATTTCACCTCTTTACCGACTCTAAGTCAGGACCCTATTCCAATAAGGTTCTCAGAAGAGGACAAAAAGCTCATCTCACTGGAGATAAAAGAGCTTTACTCCAAAGGGGCCATAGTTCAGGTTCCCCTACAAACTCCAGGTTTTGTGAGCAACCTGTTCCTGGTCAAAAAGAAGGACGGAGGTTTCAGACCAGTAATAAATCTGAAATACCTAAACAATTTCGTCCATTACCGCCATTTCAAAATGGAAGGTATTCACCTGTTAAAAGACCTTTTATTACAAGACGACTGGTTGGCAAAAATAGATCTGAAAGATGCCTACCTTTCTGTACACATGCACGAGAATTCCCAACCATTTCTTCAATTCCTATGGCAAAACAAGAAATGGCAATTCACCAGTCTCCCGTTCGGGCTGTCATCTGCCCCCTGGTGCTTTACGAAATTACTGAAACCAGTAGTAGCGGCTCTGAGGAGCAGGGGTGTTCGTCTAATAATATATTTAGACGACATTTTGATCATGGCACAATCACTTCAGACCATTCAGTTACACGTTCAATGGACAATATCCCTTCTGAACATGCTGGGATTCATAATCAATTACAAGAAATCCATCTTAACCCCTTCAAAGGAGGTAGAATTTCTGGGTTTTCTCGTCAACACCCAACTATCCCTTCTGAGTCTTCCAAACAGGAAATTGAAGACGATCAGAAGAGAGATTCGCTCAGTCCTGAACAAAAGTCAAATATCTCTTCGGACAATTGCAAGGATTGTCGGTCTATTATCAGCTTCCATTCAAGCGATATTTCCGGCACCTCTACACTACAGAGCACTACAGAGACTAAAAGCTCAACATCTAAGAGACGGTCTGGCATATTCCGACGAGATAACACTAACCCCGGACACCAAAGAAGAATTACTTTGGTGGCTGACTCACATCCAGATGTGGAATGGGAAGACAATCTTCCATCCACATCCGGATTTGATAATAGAATCAGATGCAAGCAACTCAGGCTGGGGTGCCCGCTGCGGCCCTCTTACAACGGGAGGGAAATGGTCTCCAGACGAAGCTCGGTTGCATATCAATTGTCTCGAACTCCTAGCGGGATCATTTGCTCTCAAGAGTTTCGCGAGAGACAGGTCCGATTGTTGTATTCTCCTGCGCATGGACAACATATCCGCAGTACAATACATCAATCGATTAGGAGGTACGAAATCCAAACCTTTGGCGAACATGGCAAAGGATTTTTGGCATTTTTGCCTGGACAAGAACATTATATTGAAGGCGGAATACATCCCAGGCCTATCCAATTCCATCGCAGACTGGAATTCCCGTTATCTAACAGATTCCAGCGATTGGATGTTGAACAAGCCAATCTTTCAACATCTAAACTCCCTGTGGGGTCCTTTACAAATAGATCTGTTTGCATCACGCCTGAACAGACAGATTCCAACTTACTTCAGTTGGCGTCCAGACCCAGAAGCATTGGGGACAGACGCCCTTCTACAAATTTGGCCGAAAGGAACATCTTACGCTTTCCCTCCCTTCACTCTAATTTCAAGGGTTCTTCTTCTGACACGTTACCTGGAATCGAACATAGTTCTGATAACCCCTTACTGGCCATCCCAAACATGGTTCCCTCAGGCTCTGGAGATGAGCATAGACTACCCGCGATTACTCCCAGTATTCCCTTCTATTCTACTAGACCCATTTCAGAATCCTCATCCTCTAATAATCTCAGGAGTTCTTTCCCTGGTAGCCTGGAAGTTATCAGGCAATCGGGAATTATCTCAGAACTTTCGCAGACATCTAGAGACATCTTGTCAGAAGCCTGGGCTCCAGGAACCAAAACAGCTTACAGATCAGCCTGGAAACTTTGGTCTAATTGGTGCATGCAAAGGGATCTGGATCCCTTACATGCACCTCTCCCTCACGTGTTAAATTTCCTATCTGACGCTTTCTCTTCCGGCAAGGCCTACAGAACTATTAACGTATATCGTTCAGCCATTTCCTCGAGTCACTCACCCGTAGATTCTATTCCAATAGGGAAACATCCATTGGTCTGCAAATTAATGAAAGGCATAAAATTCAAAAGACCTCCTAAACCCAAATACCTTTCTACTTGGGATGTTTCCATCCTCTTAAATTTTCTTAACTCCTGGGGCGATAACGAGAATCTGTCTTTTAAACATCTATCCTTCAAACTAACGGTACTACTTTGTCTTATCTCCCTCAAAAGAGTAGCGGATGTAAAAGCCCTAGATATATCCCGTAGACAATTCTCCCCCCAGGGCGTTCGATTTTCCATTTTCAGACGCACAAAGACCAACTTACATTCGGTCTTCTATCCGGCTTTTCCCTTCAACCCAAACCTTTGTGTAGTCCAATGTCTAAAAACCTATGAAACTAAATCTCACCCTTTTAGAGACCCTGTCTCATCTCAATTACTGATTTCCTACTGCAAACCCTTCCATCCAGTTTCCTCACCCACCTTAGCTAGATGGGTGAGACAAACCATGGATTTAGCAGGCATTGACATTTCCATATTTGGCGCCCACTCCACCAGAGGCGCTATGGCCACTAAGGTATTTCAATCAGGTGGTTCACTATCAGATTTAATGCGAACAGCAAACTGGTCTTCAGAATCCACCTTTAAGAATTTCTATTTTAAACCTGAATCTCATGTGTCTATGAATGTATTATAACTATAGGTTGTACGTTTATTTAATGCTAGGGTACACAGCTTTGAACTAGCATAATATGAGCCTCCTGTTTGCCATAAAATTGGAGATTTTCCTACCCTCTGGGATGGAAAATATAGATTTTATTAAAAACAGGAGGCGAGTATTATCCCACCCTAATACCCTACCCTTAGAGATTTATCTTGTTCTTACATAATGTATTCTTTTTTCAGCTTAAATATGCCTATTCTACGGTGGACTTCATGACATATTGAAGTATACGTTTCCAGTTCAAGTTACCCCAATTAGCCTCCAGTTCAAGTGGTTTCCAGTCTAGTTTATCATCAAGAAAGAGGAAGAGCATCATCTACACCTCACCTTTATAGCGTACTCTGTTACCTGATTGGACAGTCTACCTATGTTCATTTGCATATCCATCTGTGTAACGTTTTTTCTTTTAATTAACTCTCTTGCTGCTGGTTGACAGTAAAGAAAGATTATAGCATAATACTCGCCTCCTGTTTTTAATAAAATCTATATTTTCCATCCCAGAGGGTAGGAAAATCTCCAATTGCAGCCTCACTGTGCCCATCAATTGTTGCCACTGTGCCATCAAACGCAGCTACTTTGCCCATCAATTGTCGCTACTGTGCCCATCAATTATCGCCACTGTGCCCATCAATTGTCACCACTGTGCCCATCAATTGTCGCCACTGTGCCCATCAAACGCAGCCACTGTGCCCATCAATTGTCACCACTGTGCCATCAAACGCAGCCACTGTGTCATCAAACGCAGCCACTGTGTCATCAAACGCAGCCACTGTGTCATCAAACGCAGCCACTGTGCCCATTAATTGTCGCCACTGTGGCATCAATTGTCGCCACTGTGCCATCAAACGCAGCCACTGTGCCCAATTATCGCCACTGTGCCATCAATTGTCGCCCCTGTGCCATCAAACGCAGCTACTGTGCCCATCAATTGTCGCTACTGTGCCCATCCATTGTCGCCACTGTGCCATCAATTGTCGCCACTGTGCCATCAAACGCAGCTACTGTGCCCATCAATTGTCGCTACTGTGCCCATCAATTGTCGCCACTGTGCCATCAATTGTCACCACTGTGCCCATCAATTGTCGCCACTTTGATTGTTTAAGGCCCCATACACACACGATAGAATCCATCCGCAGATAAATCCCAGCAAATGGGTTTCTGCGGATAGATCCTATGGTGTGTACACGCCAGCGGATCTGTTTCCGCGGAGAAATCTCCTCTGGGATGGATTCCAGCAGATCGGATATTTGCTGACATGCACAACAAATCCATCTGCTGGAATCCATTCCAACGGATGGATCCGCTCGTCTGTACAGACTTACCGGATCCATCCGTCCAAAGGGATTCCCCGCACGCGTCGTAATGATTTGACGCATGCGTGGAATTCCTTATATGACAGCGTCGCGCCCGTCGCCGCGTCATAATAGCGGCGACGGCGCGACACGTCATCGCCAGAGGATTTCAGCGCGGATTTCAATGCGATGGTGTGTACACGCCATCGCATAGAAATCTTCTGAAATCCTCGAGAGGATTTATCCGCGGATACGGTCCGCTGGACCGTATCTGCGGATAAATCCTCTCGTGTGTATGGGGCCTTAGATGTATAGGAGGGCTATCCTATTTTCGGGAGATCTGCTCCATCCCAAATAGCAAGAAATTGTGCTGAAAGTTTGAAAATGACTTGCTAAGCTATTTCTAGACTTGCCAGGCTTCACAAGTTTGTTGCACAATTGCAGCAAGTCTGCATTGCATGACTCCAGATCAACTTTCTTTGCAAACATTCTGCAAGTCTGCTGAAAGTTCTGGTTCAGTTATGGTGTGCAATAGTCATCCCACCACAGGGGGCACTGTATCTGAATGTTTATGCTGTAGACTTGCAGAGCTCTTGCTGTAGACTCACCATTGCAATTTTGCTCTTGGTAGAAACTTGCCACACAAATTTGCTACAAATTGGAAAAGTGTCAACTAGAGCTTGTGCTTCAAGTGCTCTACAAGTGTACAACTTGCCAGTGAAAATGTGCAGCAAGTTACCAGACTTACAATTCAACACTGCCACAAACTTGTGACAAGCTATCCTTGCTATCTGGGGTATGTTTTGGGTTTGTGACAAAATGTGTCCTTTTTGGTCTAAAGTAACTCATTTTATTGCTACACACTTTGATTTTCCCAACATCCCAACATGGATTGATATCTAATGACTGTGGAGGCCATTGGAGTACAGTGACCTCATTGTCATGTTCAAGAAACCAGTGGTAAAATGATTTAAAGCGGAGGTTCACCCTAAAACAATTATATACCATTCCATCCAGCATACTGCCGACATGTACAGTATGCTGGGGTTTTTTCGCTGTACATATCGTTTTATACTTCTTTTTCTTTTCTGACTCCCGCGGGGAATAGGCGTTCCTGTGAAGAGGCATAGATGATTGACGTGCGGATTAGGGGCGTCATGCGTTCCGAAAATTGCCGGACTGGGACTTGGCTCTATACGACGCCTGCGCACAGACTAGGAGCCGTGTAGAGCTGACTGCGCAGGCGCCGTATATACCCGAGTCCCAGTTCGGCTATTTTCGGAATGCGTTATCCACACGTCAATCATCTACGCCTCTTCATAGGAACGCCTATTCCCCGTGGGAGTCAGAAAAGAAAAAGAAGTATAAAACGGTAAGTACAGCGAAAAAAAATAACACAGCATACTGTACATGTCGGCAGTATGCTGGATGGAATGGTATATAATTGTTTTAGTGTGAACCTCTGCTTTAAGCTTTGTGACATGGGGCACTATCCTGCTGGAAGGAGCAGTCAATCGATGGGTACACTGTAGTCAAAGGGATGGGCTGTAGTGCAAATCTGCAAAATGCAAAAAGCACAAGAAATGCGTTAGGGGTGAATCAGGCCTAATGCCGCGTACACACGATCATTTTTCGGGTTGTAAAAAATGACGTTTTTCAGGCTCTAGAAAAAACTAATAGCCAGATTCAGGTAGAGATACGACGGCGTATCAGTAGATACGCCGTCGTAACTCCGAATCTGCGCCGTCGTATATTTAAGGGTATTCTCAAACTGAGATACGCTTAAATGTTGCTAAGATACGAGCGGCGTAAGTCTTCCTACACCGTCGTATTTTAGCTGTCTATTTACGCTGGCCGCTAGGGGCGTGTACGCTGATTTACGCCTAGAATATGTAAATCAGCGAGATACACCTATTCACGAACGTACGCACGGCCGTCGCAGTAAAGATACGCCGTTTACGTAAGGCGTTTTCAGGCGTAAAGATAAACCACCAAAAAGATGGCGCAGCCAATGTTAAGTATGGTCGTCGGAACCGCGGCAAATTTTGCAATTTTTACGCCGTTTGCGTAAGTCGTCCGTGAATGGGGCTGGGCGTAATTTACGTTCACGCCGAAACCAATGAGTCTTTGCGGCGTAATTTGGAGCATGCGCACTCGGATACGTCCACGGGCGGCGCATGCGCCGTTCGTTCAAAACGTCATTTACGTGGGGGTCATGCTTTATTTACATAAAACACGCCCACCTCTTCACAATTTGAATTAGGCGCGCTTACGCCGGCACATTTACGCTACGCCGCCGTAACTTAGGACGCAAGTGCTTTGTAAATACAGCACTTGCCTCTCTAACTTGCGGCGGTGTAATGTAAATTACATACGCTACGCCCGCATAATTTTAAGCAACCGTACGTGAATCTGGCTATACGTTTTTTTCAACTTGATCATTAAAACGGTCTTCCCTACACACAATCGTGAAAAAAAATGCTCTAGCAAAGCGCGGTGACGTACAACGCGTACGACGACACTATAAAGGAGAAGTTCCATGTGGATGACGCCACCCTTGGGGCTGCTTTAGCTGATTTTGTGTTAGTAAAAGACGATTCGCGCTTTTCTGTCTGTTACAGCGTGATGAATGTGCTTACTCCATTACGAACGGTAGTTTTACCAGAATGAGCGCTCCTGTCTCATAACTTGCTTCTGAGCATGCGCGGATTTTTCACGTCGTTAAGGCCCACACACGACCATGTTTTACAACCCGAAAAATGACAACGTTAAAAAATAGAGCATGTTCGAAAATAAATTTGCCCGTTTTTCAGAACCCGAAAAATGCTCTGAAGCCCACACACAATCGTTTTTAATGACACTAAAAAAACACATCATTTTTTAGAACCCGGAAAAAACGGTCGTGTGTACGCGGCATAAGTCCTGTCTTGCTTTAGGATCAAATACTTATTTCACTCACAAACTGCAACTCAATTTATAACATTTGTATCATGTGCTTTTTATGGATTTTTGGTTGATATTTTGTCTCTATAATTTAAAATACACCTATGATAAAAATTATAGACCCTTTATTTCTTTATAAGTGGGCAAACTTACAAAATCTACAGGGGATCAAAAAATGTTTTACCACTGTATGTTTGCATGTGTAGGGACCTGAGGCTCGATTCACGTCTATGCATGTTACATGAAAAAACCTTCGGTCTGGTATGGATTAGGAGGGGACACCAAAATGTAAAAAAAAATGGCGTGGACCCCCCAAAATTCATACCAGACCCTTATCGGAGCATACAGCCCAGTAGGTCAGGAAAGGGAGGGGACGAGCGAGCACCTCCCCCCTCCAGAACCAAGTTGCATGTCCTCAACATGGGGGGTGGGGGCTCTGCGCCCTCCACCCCAAAGCTCCTTACCCCCATGTTGATGAGGACAAGGGCATCTTCCCGACAACCCTGGCCGGTTGTTGTTGGGGTCTGCAGGGCGGGCTTATCGGAATCTTGAAGTCCCCTTTAACAAGGGGACCCCAGATCCTGCCCAGATCGTACCCCTACTCATTTACCAAAAAAACTGTAAAATATAAAGAAAAACTAGAGACAGTTTTTTCAGTCCTTTATTAAAAAATAGCTCCGAGCCGTCTTCTCCCGCCGCCATCTCTCCCGATGCCGTCTTCTGCCACCGCCATCTCTCCCAGTGCCATTTTCTCCCGCCGCCATCTCTCCCCGATCTGTCTTCTCCCACCGCCATCTTCTCCCGCACCACTGTCTTCTTGCTCGCCGGCGCTGTCTTCTTCCTCGCCGCCTGTTACTTGCTAAAAACTAAAAAGGACGCTATTGTCCTAAGGATGTCTTCCTTTGTTGTGAAATCCCCCGCTGTCTGGCATCTCTTATTTAGCCATGGGTTGTGCCCATCCGATGACATTACCCGGGGAAGCCCACATCCTTGTGACGTTGGGAGAAGACGGCACCAGGAGAGATGGCAGCAGAAGAAGACGACTCAGAGTTTTTATTCTAATAAAGGACTTGTCAAAAACCAGCTATTGTTTTTCTTTACAATTTACTGCTTTTTTGGTGAATGAGTACGATGTACCCAACACCCATTCACATGGGGGGGGGGGGGTGAAATCTGGGGGTCCCCTTGTTAAAGGTGGCTTACAGTTTCAGATTATCAGTATCTATGTCCTTTTAACACAAGCTGGTTATAGTCTCTCTTCTCCTCTTATCAGGGAAGAGAGCTGATAACCGGCTTGTGTTTACATCCACGATCAGTCATTGGATACAGCTCCCCGATCTGTCTTCTCCCACCGCCATCTTCTCCCGCACCACTGTCTTCTTGCTCGCCGGCGCTGTCTTCTTCCTCGCCGCCGGTTACTTGCTAAAAACTAAAAAGGACGCTCTTGTCCTGAGGCTGTCTTCCTTTGTTGTGAAATCCCCCGCTGTCTGGCATCTCTTATTTAGCCATGGGTTGTGCCCATCCAATGACATTACCCAGGGAAGCCCAAATCCTTGTGACGTTGGGAGAAGACGGCACCGGGAGAGATGGCAGCAGAAGAAGACGACTCAGAGTTTTTATTCTAATAAAGGACTTGTCAAAAACCAGCTATTGTTTTTCTTTACAATTTACTGCTTTTTTGGTGAATGAGTACGATGTACCCAACACCCATTCACATGGGGGGGGGGGGTGAAATCTGGGGGTCCCCTTGTTAAAGGTGGCTTACAGTTTCAGATTATCAGTATCTATGTCCTTTTAACACAAGCTGGTTATAGTCTCTCTTCTCCTCTTATCAGGGAAGAGAGCTGATAACCGGCTTGTGTTTACATCCACGATCAGTCATTGGATACAGCTGATCACATGGTAAAGGGCCGCTGTGATTGGCCCTTTCCCCCCGATCTGTGATCAGCGCTGCCCAAACCGTTAATGGGCAGGCTGAATGTACCAAATTGTTTGATCGATTAACTTGGGCACAACCAGCCTGCTGGATTCTCTTATGATGGCTTCCACCGCCCCCACCAGGAGCAGACAATGGCTCGGCAGGAGGGATTCCCCTGTCAGCACTGTTTGTGTGAAGAAATTTGCACCATGTATGGGCTGCCTAACGTTACAACACTTGGATGATATCTTGAGCAATCTTATATAGAGCAGCAATAAAGAGAACAACAAAATGAAATTGGTGCTCTAAAACTAGCAATTGACAAATGGTAATAAACTTATTGTCCTAAACCTAGTATAACCCTGCACAGAGGTTTTCCAGCTGACCGTGCCAAAGGATTGCCCATATTTGTTCATTGGGTTCTGAGATTATACCATCTCTAAATTGGTAAAGCCTGATGTCATACTCAGGAAGGCCAACTTTGCAATATACTGCCAATATTCCTGCCATTCTAGAGTTTCTGTATATATTGTGGCAGGGCAAGCCCGTGCCACTGTTTGAAATGGAGGTCTGGGCCAGGTTTTCTGGGAAGCAAGCACACTGATGATACAGGTGTGTGTTGCATTAATGTTAGCGCCAGAGTTAGAGGTCAGTTGCCCCTACCCCCCCAAGGGGTTCAGTGTGTAAAGGGAGCTGTGAGGTGCACATCACACCATACTGTCCAGGTCAGGACAGACAAAGGCTCGAGCCTGTGAGCATGTAGCAGTAAGGAGATGCAGGAGAAGCAGTCAAGCTGACAAAGGTACAGTGTTTTGTGCACGAGCACTCGGACTGTGTGTTTGATGGTCTGGAGGACCAAGGCAGGAGACCTGAGCAGTGAAGCTGCAAAGAGATAGCCACAGGGCATCACAGGTGGCCCCGCCCTCAGCTATAAAAGAGCTG
This sequence comes from Rana temporaria, assembly GCF_905171775.1. NCBI lineage: Eukaryota > Metazoa > Chordata > Amphibia > Anura > Ranidae > Rana > Rana temporaria. The sequence goes on along the minus strand of NC_053495.1, from coordinate 34,166,354 downwards.
TCACGGCGGGTCTACCGTCATTCGGCGGGTGCCTCTCATGAAGGCAGATTGTGTCATAGCAGCGTGTTTTTCCGTATCCCGGGACGAGGAAGGATTACATCGCTGGATTTTATTTTTCTTTTTTAATAAAGGACTTGTCCCAAGCTGTGTCTGTGTGTTTTCTTTTACCACTTTTGACACTTTTTTTGTGAAATGGTAAGGGTGCAATATACCCCGTTACCAATTCACATAGGAGGGGCGGGATCTGGGGGTCCCCTTTGTTAAAGGGGGCTTCCAGATTCCGATAAGCCCCCTCCTCCCCCCCGCAGACCCCCACAACCACCGGGCAATGGTTGTGGGGATGAGGCCCTTGCCCCAATCAACATGGGGACATCCTCCCCATGTTAAGGGCATGTGGCCTGGTACGGTTCAGGAGGGGGGGGGGCGCTCTCTCCTTCCCCCTCTTTTCCTGTGGCCTGCCAGGTTGCGTGCTCAGGTCTGGTATGGATTTTTTAGGGGGACCCCCACGCCATTTTTTTTTATTTGGTACAGGGTTCCCCTTAAAATCCATACCAGAACTGAAGGGTCTGATATGGATTTTGAGGGGGACCCCTACGCCATTTTTTTAAATTTGGCACAGGGTTCCACTTAAAAACTGTCTATATTGGTGCCTGTACATGAGGGTTTACAACCTCTTTAACACTTTTTTTGCAGAATCCAGCAGGCTGGTTGTGCCCAAGTTAATCGATCAAACAATTTGGTACATTCAGCCTGCCCATTATCGGTTTGGGCAGCGCTGATCACAGATCGGGGGAAAAGGGCCAAACACAGCGCCCCTTTATCATGTGATCAGCTGTATCCAATGACTGATCGTGGATGTAAACACATGCTGGTTATCAGCTCTCTTCGAGAAAAGGGAAACTGCCGCTCTAGGTGAGTGCACTCAGCAATCAGTGTCCTCTCAGAAGCGTGGGTGCTGGCAATGCACAAAGTGAAGCCCGGAGAAAAGACTGGACAGCCGCACTTCCACGAAATTCTTAAAAAGTTGTTTTTAATTGTCAAAAATGGAAACAGCACTACAAGTCACAGCAGACAGTGGGGTGAATAGCTGACGCGTTTCGCACTGGGGTATCAGCGCTTAGATGTTCTCTAAAACCTTGTACACACGATAGGTTAACCAGATGACAACGGTCTGAAGGACCGTTGTCATAGGTTAACCGATAGGGCTGACTGATGGTCCGTCACGCCTACACACCATAGGTTAAATAACCGATCGTGTCAGAGCGCGGTGACGTAAAACACAACGACGTGCTGAAAAAAACGAAGTTCAATGCTTCCAAGCATGCTTCCACTTGATTCTGAGCATGCGTGGATTTTTAACCGATGGTTGTGCCTACTAACGATCGGTTTTGACCTATCGGTTACCAATCCATAGGTTAATTTTAAAGCAAGTTGGCTTTTTTTTAACCTATGGTTAAATAACCTATGGGGCCCACACACGATCGGTTTTGACCGATGAAAACGGTCCTTCAGACCGTTGTCCTCTGGTTAACCTATCGTGTGTACGAGGCTTTAGAAGCAGGGCTTTTTTTCAGGGGGAACTTGGGGAAACTCAGTTCCACCACCTTTGGCTCAGACCCTTTGGTGCCTGCTCACCACAATCACTTGTAAACACAGAAGTCTGGTTTCTGTGTTCACAAGTGACAGCTCTGCACTCTGTGTGTAACCCCCCTGAACTCTACACTCTGTATGTAATGCAATCTTGGTATTTAATGCCCCTTTAAGACCCTTCTACTGTTTGTGAAATCTGAACAGGGTCGTGGTTGAGCTCCTGCACCAATTTTCTGAGAAAAAAAGCTCTGTTTAGAAGTATTTCAGAAATGGCAGCCCATATTTCTCCTATGACATGTTTACTTTAATAAACTTCATGTAATTCTTCTAACCTTCGATGATCAAGTAACCAGCATACCACGGCTTCATAAAACTCAGTGGCTTCCATCCAAATGTCTTCATGTTTTGAGTACATGCCAGTCAGTTAAATCAACCACACACTTTATATAAAAACCTCTGCGGTGGAGATTTCATCATCACAGCAGCCGGTTCAGAGTGGCCAATAAAAGCTTTTTGCTACTTGGGGTCACTTCACAACTTGTACTAATTATACTGGGGGGTTATTTACGAATGGCATAATGCATAGGATGTATTAAGGTGAAAAAACATGAGGGTTTACAACCTCTTTAACACTTTTAGATGTTCTCTAAAGCCTCATACACACGATAGGTTAACCAGAGGACAACGGTCTGAAGGACTGTTGTCATAGGTTAACCGATAGGGCTGACTGATGGTCCGTCACGCCTACACACCATAGGTTAAATAACCGATCGTGTCAGAACGCGGTGACGTAAAACACAACGACGTGCTGAAAAAAACGAAGTTCAATGCTTCCAAGCATGCATCGACTTCATTCTGAGCATGCGTGGATTTTTAACCGATGGTCGTGCCTACTAACGATCGGTCTTGACCTATCGGTTAGGAATCCATAGGTTAATTTTAAAGCAAGTTGGCTTTTTTTTACTTATGGTTAAATAACCTATGGGGCCCACACACGATCGGTTTTGACCGATGAAAACGGTCCTTCAGACCGGTGTCCTCTGGTTAACCTATCGTGTGTACGATAAAGGATAGCAAATCTTTGCTTTTTGAGTTTCCATCTACATTATAAAAGTCCATTGTAAAAACATAGTGGAGGTTATTTAGGAAAGGCAAATTCACTTTGCACTACAAGTGCAAATTGCACTTGAAATTGCACTGAAAGTGCACCTGGAAGTGCAGTCACTGTAGATCCGAGGGGGACATGCAAGGAAAATAAAAAACAGCATATTAGCTTGCACATGATTGGATGATAAAATCAGCAGAGCTTCCCCTCATTTCCGATCTACCCCTCAGATTTACAGCGACTGCACTTTCAAGTGTACTTTGCCCTTATAGTGCAAAGTGGATTTTCCTTAAAGGAGTTCTCTGACCTAAAACTTTTAACCCCCGCTGTGCCCGGGCTGTAAAAAAATAGAAAATAAACTTTCACTTACCTGCCTACGATCCCCCGTTGTTCCGATATCGCCGTCCCGTTCTCCGGTCCCGGGCCCCTTCCGCTTCCTGTGTGTCGGTGACTCATAGTGCGCTCAGCCTATCAGCGGCCGCAGCAATGTCCCGTCGCGGCCACTGATAGGCTGAGCGCACTATGAGTCACCGACACACAGGAAGCGGAAGAGACCGGGACCGGAGAACGGGACGGCGATATCGGAACAACGGGGGATCGTAGGCAGGTAAGTGAAAGTTTATTTTCTATTTTTTTACAGCCCGGGCACAGCGGGGGTTAAAAGTTTTAGGTCAGAGAACTCCTTTAAATATTTCCTTAAAGAGGAGTTCCACCCAAATTTGGAACTTCCTCTTATCCCACTCCTCTCCCCCTTACATGCCACATTTGGCACGTAATTTTTTGGGGGGGGGGAGTGGGGGCTTCAGGAAGAGTGGGACTTCCTGTCCCACTTCCTCCTTCCTGTAGGCGACTAAGCTTAATCGCCTTCAGGAAGGGGCTGCTGTAGGCGATCGCCTAGGACACGTCACAGTTCCTAGGCGATCTCCTGGCCAATTACACGGCGCGGCGCCGGGCCGCGCCGCTCGCGCATGCGCAGTGCCGCTCGCGCGTGCGCAGTGGGTGCCCGGCCGTGAAGCCGAAAGCTGTCACGGCCGGGTGCCCACACTGAGAATGAAGACGCCGGCCGGGGAGGGGGGGTGAGGAGCGGAGCCCCGGCCGGCGCGTCGCTGGAACGCCGGAGCAGGTAAGTGTCTGTTTATTAAAAGCAAGCAGCTACACTTTTTGTTGCTGCTGACTTTTAATAAACATACAAATGGCTGGAACTCCCCTTTAAATAACCCCCAATGACTTCACTTTACCAACAAATCATTTAATTTCTAGCTTTGATAATAGCTTATTACAGCTTAGTAAGAAATATTAGAAATATTAGAGCCATGAGTTAAATCTGCACCTTATGCCGCGTACACACGATAGGTTAAACCGATGAGAATGGTCTGATGGACCGTTTTCATCGGTCAAAACCGATCGTGTGTGGGCGCCAATCGGTTATTTAATCATTGGTTAAAAAAAAGCAAACTTGTTTTAAATTTAACCGATGGATTCCTAACCGATAGGTCAAAACCGATCGTTAATAGGCACAACCATCGGTTAAAAATCCACACATGCTCAGAATCAAGTCGACGCATGCTTGGAAGCTTCGTTTTTTTTCAGCATGTCGTTGTGTTTTACGTCACCGCGTTCTGACACGATCGTTTTTTTAACCAATGGTGTGTAGGCACGACGGCCCATCGGTCAGCTTCATCGGTTAACCTATGAAAACGGTCCATCGGTCCGTTCTCATCGAATGGACTGATTGTGTGTACGCGGCATTACCTCGACATGTCTGTATGTTTTCTGTTAACATGCCTGTCTAAGAAATATTGCACTAATCCACATAAACCTAATCATTGTTGAGAATGTAATAGAATTCCTCTGCAGCTGTAATATTGCTGAGTGACAAAGGCTCCATTTATAACAGGTTTTGTGAAATAACATTTAGAGGTGCATTTCTCATGTATTACAGAACAGCTCCACAAATATTTCCATAGTTTCATGGCAGAGATTTTAAAATCTCATAAATATAGCTTATTTACAAATCTGGTGCTCAAAGGTATTTTAATACAGGGATCAACAGACACCTCAACCCAGACAACCTGAATACAATCTCCCCTCCCTTCTGGGCATACACAGACCACATTTCAGCCAATTCCTGCTGGATCGAATGAAATGTATTCCATGTTTGGCCCGGTCGGAACCACTTGGCTTGACAAGTCTATTTTTCAAATAATGTTTCAAACAGAAAATTCATAGTGAAACATCCAATCAGATGCAGTCACTCTTCAGGTATTCTGACAGCCGCACTACCGGCTGTCAGAAAATAAAACCCCCACCCCAACCCCACCTCCTTCCAGTGTGGCGGCAGTTACTAGAGTTAAAGTGGTTGTAAACCCTAGTAAAATAAAAAATAAAATAAAAAATCTGCAAGACAAAGGCATAATGAGCTAGTATGCATCGCATACTAGCGCATTATAAATTACTTGCCTTACATTGAAGCCCCCACAGCGGTCCTCGTACCCCCCCCCCCCCTTTGGCCGGCGACATCTCTCCTGAAGTTAATTCGGGCGATGACGGCACACTCACTGAAGCAATGGCACATATGTGCCATTGCTTCTCCTAAACTGTGCAGGTTTAGGAGATATCCTGGGTAGCTACAGGTAAGTCTTATTATAGGCTTATCTGTAGCAAAAAGTGGTTGTAAAGGGTTTACAACCACTTTAAAGTGGTTATAAAAGCACAAGTTTTTTTACCTTTATGCATTCTATGCATGAAAGTAAAAAAAACTTCTGTGTGCAGAAGTCCCCCCAGCACCCCCTAATACATATCTGAGCCCCCTTTCGATCCAGTGATGTCCACGAGAACCTTGCTTCTCCAGGGACTTGCCCTCCTGATTGGCTTTTGGCAGCAGTGGGAGCCATTGGTTCCCACTGCTGTCAATCACAGCCATTGAGGAGGAGGAGAAGAGGATCCGGGCTGCTCTGTGCAAACCATTAGGCCTCATTCACATGAACGGACCATTCAGGTCCGCCTGTCAGTTTTGACGGCGGACCTGAACGGCCGCTCCATGCATCCCTATGGAGCGTCGGATGTCAGTGGAGACATGTCCGCTGACATCTGACCCGATCCAATCCACTAAAAACAGACGTATGGGGACACGTCCCCATCCGTCTTAAACTGCAAGGGGTGTGGCCTTGACAGGAAGGGGTGGGTCATATTTAAATTAGGGGGTGCACGAGTTTAGTCAGGCCTAGGGCAGCTCAAAACCTAAATACATCCCTGCAACTAATAGAACTAAGAACTAATAGAAATAAGGGGCTGTCACAGGGCCAGTGGGAACTCCTGTGTATGAACATTGAACAAAAGACATGAGGCATCTGTGCTAATTGAAGGCTTTTGAAACATGTGCCATGATGCAAGGACAAACGTCACAAGGGGGTGGGTGAGTGGGTGGGTAACTGGGAGTGAAATGTGTAAGTTAACCAATCAAATGTTTTGTGATGTCATTTGCCAATAAAATAGCTGAGCAGGCTCCAGCAAGTTCTCTGTTGGGCTGAGCTGAAAGGTGAGAGAGATGTAGATTCTTTGTCTGGTCTATATATTTCACCTTATAATTTGAATCAAACGGCAGAATGGGTTAGCCCTGAGGTTGGATCTGGGGTCAAATCGCTATCAGAACATTTACATTGGCAGAATGGCACGGTCAGGCAAATCCATGTAAATATACGTCCCTTTAAATCTACACCCTGCCACGAGCTCCGTGATCGTGCCTGCGGGACCCGCAGACTCGATGTCCCGCGATCATGTGTCACGGAGCTGCAGAACGGGGGATGCCTATGTAAACAAGCATCTCCCTGTTCTGCCTAGTGACAGGACACTGATCGTCTGTTCCCTCTCATCGGGAGCAGCGATCAATGTCGTGTCACAGTAAGCCACGCCCCCTAACAGTTAGAATCAATCCCTAGTACACACTTGACCCCTTCCTAGCCCCCTAGTGGTTAACCCCTTCCCTGCCAGTCACATTTACACAGTAATCAGTGCATTTTTATAGCACTGGTCGCTGTATAAATGTGAATGGTCCCAAAATAGTGCCAAAAGTTTCCGATGTGTCTGTCATAATGTCGCAGTCACGATAAAAAAAGCTGATCGCCGCCATTACTAGTAAAACAAATATTAATAAAACTGTCATGAAACTATCCCCTATTTTGTAGACGCTATGGCCCGGATTCACGTAGAGCGGCGCATCTTTAGACCGGCGTAGCGCATCTCATATGCGCTACGCTGACGTAAATCAGTGAGGCTAGAACAGTATTCACACAGCACTCGCTCATAAACTTGCGCCGGCGTAACGTAAATTGGCCAGCGTAAGCCCGCCTAATTCAAAGTAGGAAGGTAGTGGGCGTGATCTATTAAAATGAAGCGTGATCCCATGTAAATGAAGGGCCGTACGAACGGCGCATGCGCGCGCATGCTCAGAATCACGTTGCATATACTCCCTAAGATACGACGGCTCAATGCCTACGACGTGAACGTAACCTACGCCCAGCCCCATTCAGGTACGACTTACGTAAACGACATAAAATACGACGGGTGTTCCGACATCCATACCTTTGCATGGGCTGCGCCTCCTTACGTAAATGGCGTAGATTACAGCGACGGGCGCAAGTACGTTCGTGAATCGTTCGTGAATCGGCGTATCTCGATCATTTGCATATTCGACGCGTAAATCAATGGAAGCGCCCCTTGCGGCCAGCGTAAATATGCGCCCAAGATACGAAGGCGTAGGAGACTTACGTCGGTCGGATGGAGCCAAAATTCAGGCGTATCTTATTTCAAGCATCAGGCGCATAGATACGACGGCGCATCAGTGCACTTACCCGGCGTATCAGAAGATACGTCGGCGTAAGTGCTTTCTGAATCCGGCTATATAACTTTTGCGCAAACCAATCAATAAACGCTTATTGCTTTTTTTTTACCAAAAATATGTAGAAGAATACGTATCTGCCTAAACTGAGGGAAAAAAAAAATTTTATATATTTTTTGGGGATATTTATTATAGAAAAAAGTAAAAAATATTGTTTTTTTTTCAAAATTTTCGCTCTATTTTTGTTTATAGCGCAAAAAAAAAAACGCAGAGGTGATTAAATACTATCAAAAGAAAGCTCTATTTGTAGGGAAAATAGGACGTCAATTTTGTATGGGAGCCACATTACACAACCGCGCAATTGTCAGTTAAAGCGACGCAGTGCAGAAGCAGAAAAAGTGGCCCTGTCATTTGGCAGCCAAATCCTCCAGGGCTGAAGTGGTTAAAGCAGCCCTCTTCTTATAATTTCAGAGATTATATAAAGCCCTTGCTCCGGGGGAATCGCCCAAATGGCGCACGGTGAGAGCGCAAGTTGCTGGTATGAGAAATATTTTGTTTCAAATATATTTTATCTTCTTTACAGAAATAAAATGTCACAGCTCAGCTCCACTGAGCACAAGAAGGGCCAGTGTGTGGAGCTGAATGTTTTTTCATTATGTGCGGTAATCCCTTTAAATGGATTAGCCTCCTCTATATCCACAATTACTTCCAGCTGTGCAAACATACACAATGCAAGCCGCTGATTAACTTTCCACCAACCAGAGGCACGCTGCGTCTGCTGGAACTTTTCCACTAGCGTTACCACTAATCAATCCGACTGCTTGATACCTGTGTAATGTATATAGTGTCAATTAATTATTTATGCTTACAAATTAATTAAGAACTGTAAATCTGACCGCTGAGATAATAGTTTAGTTTGGAAAACTCATGTGAGGCTGCTTACTGGGGAAAATGCAACTGCCTACAGAAGATCTTGGGAAAGGAAGTTTTTGTTTTAACCACTTGCTTACTGGGCACATAAACCCCCTTCGTTCCCAGGCGAAATCTCAGCGTCCGGCACTGCGTCGCTTTAACTGACAATTGCGCGGTCGTGCGACGTGGCTCCCAAACAAAATTGGCGTCCTTTTTTCCCCACAAATAGAGCTTTCTTTTGGTGGTATTTGATCACCTCTGCGGTTTTTATTTTTTGCGCTATAAACAAAAAAAGAGCGACAATTTAAAAAAAATATATATTTTTTTTACTTGTTGCTATAATAAATATCCCAATTTTTTTTTTAAAAAAACTATTTTTTTACTCAGTTAAGGCCGATACGTATTTTTCGACGTATTTTTGTAGAAAAAAAAAAAAAAGCAATAAGCGACTGGTTTGCGCAAAAGTTATAGCGCCTACAAAATGGGGAACAGAATTATGATTTTTTTATTATTTTTTTTTTTACTAGTAATGGCGGCGATCTGCGATTTTTATTGGGACTGGGATATTGCGGCGGACGTATCGGACACTTTTGACACAAATTTGGCGCCATTCACATTTATACAGCGATCAGTGCTATAAAAATGCACGAATTACTGTATAAATGTGACTGGCAGGGAAGGGGTTAACACTAGGGGGTGAGGAAGGGGTTAACTGTGTAGCCTGGGTGTGTTATAACTGTGTGGGAAGAGGGGACTGACTGGGGGAGGGGACCGATGCTGTGTCCCTATGTACAAGAGACACAGATCGGTCTCCTCTCTCCCTGACAGGACGTGGAGCTCTGTGTTTACACACAGAGCTCCACGTCCCTGCTGTCACCTGCCGTGTCACCGACGATCGCGTGTACCCGGCGGACATCGCGGCCGCCAGGTACACGCATCGGGTCTTCGGCGATGCGCCGGGACAGTTTTTACCCGCCGCGCGCCACCCAGTGGCGCGCGCGGGTAATGCACATAAAAGGCCGTGTTTAAACGGCCACTTGGCACTTGAGAGCCGCGCTGCGGACGTATTTTGTCTATAGCGCGGATCTCAAGTGGTTAAAGGAATGCAGGCGGCTCCATCTGAAAATGCTAGTTGCCTGGCTGTTGTTTTGGCTTCCCAAACTTCTAGGGGCCCAGTCCTACCACATCTATTGCATTAATTGATGTGTGCGGACATTCATCTATTTTACATATGGTGTTGACATGCATTTTTTAACACATTCCACTGATGTGCTTGATTTTTTTTATCCTTAACCACTTAAAGGGTCACTAAAGGAAAAAAAATGTTTTGCTGAAATGACTGTTTACAGGGTATAGAGACATAAAAGTTAACTGATTCCTTTTAAAAATAATTAAAAATAGATTAAATTCAATCATATAATGTGCCTGTAGTTTCACTTTCGCTTTTAAACTGGTTTCATGTTTATGTGAAGTAAAGAGACCCACAGAACACAAACAAACAAATCCAGGGCAGTGTTTTGTTTTTAAAATGAATCTGATTGGTTCTGAGGAGTTTTAGACACACAGTGAAAAGCTGCCATGAGATTTTTCATAAGGAGCCAGACAAGCAGGAAGTGTGGAGATCACAGCAGAATTACAGCAACTTCAAAGCAAAAACGAACAATGAGGACATGAAACCAGTACTGCAGTAAGGTAAAGGAAGCTATTTAGCTAAAAAAAAAAAAATTCCTTTAGTGATCCTTTAAGACCCGGACCAAAATGCAGGTAAAGGACCCGGCCAGTTTTTGCGTTTCGGCACTGCGTCGCTTTAACTGACAATTGCGCGGTAGTGCGATGTGGCTCCCAAACAAATTGGCGTCCTTTTTTTCCCAGTAATAGAGCTTTCTTTTGGTGGCAATTTTGAAAAAACAATATTTTTTACTTTTTGCTATAATAAATATCCCCAAAAAAGATATAAAAAAAACATATTTTTTTCTCAGTTTAGGCTGGTACGTATTCTTCTACCTATTTTTGGTATAAAAAAAAATCGCAATAAGCGTTTATCGATTGGTTTGCGCAAAATTTATAGCGTTTACAAAATAGGAGATAGTTTTATTGCATTTTTATTATTTTTTTTATACTAATGGCGGCGATCAGCAATTTTTTTCGTGACCGTGACATTATGGCGGACACATTGGACAATTTTGACACATTTTTGGGACCATTGTCATTTTCACAGCAAAAAATGCTATAAAAATGCATTGTTTACTGTGAAAATGACAATTGCAGTTTGGGAGTTAACCACTAGGTGGCGCTGAAGGGGTGAAGTGTGACCTCATATGTGTTTCTAACTGTAGGGGGGCGGGGCTGGACATGTGACGTCATTGATCGTGTTTCCCTATATCAGGGAACACGCGATCAATGACACTGCCACATCGAAGAACAGGGAAGGTGTGTTTACACACACCTCTCCCCGTTCTTCAGCTTCGGAGGACTGATCGTGGGACACACCGGCGGCGATCGGGTCCAGCGGGCGCGGTCATGGAGCTTCGGACCAGATCGCGTGCATGCGCCGGCGGCGCGTGCGCGAGACCCCACGGCTGGGCTTAAAGGGCCACGTACAGGTACGCGGATGTGCCCAGCCATGCCATTCTGCCAACGTATATCGGCGTGAAGGGGTACTTAAATGGTTAAAGAGGAGGTCCACCCGATTTTTTCTTTTAAAAAGCCAGCAGCTACTAATAGTGCAGCTGCTGACTTTTAAAAAATGGACACTTACCTGTCCAGCGTGCACGCGATGACGGCAGCCGAGGCCGAGCAATCGCTCGTCTCTCGGCTGCCCCCGCCGCCATCCCTGGTGAGGGAATCTGGAAGTGAAACATTGCGGCTCCCTACTGGCGTGCGCGAGTAGCGCGGTGCTCCCTCACTGGTCTCCACTCTCTCCTGGGAACAGTGTGTCGCTTGAGGCAGTCCATTCAAATGAATAGGCCACCTTAAAGCCCAACTCTTGAAAACTTTCAAATGATCTGGTTTTGTAGGGCTGTGCCCACACTGCAAGGGTTAATTGCTCGTTTAAGCCTAAGGAGCATAGAAAAGTGCTTTTACTCACCCCCCGGTTAAAATGAGTATTTACCCCTTGCAGTGTTGGCACAGTTTACAAAAGTTGGGCTTTAATAAAATGCATGTTAATATATGACATAATACAATAAAATGGACACTCAAAAAACAGCGACTGTCCACCTAAAGCGTAAATAAACTCTAAAGCCTCAAGCACACGATCCAACTTTATGGCCACAATTGTCTGATGGATGTGTGGTATCGGATAATCCGACCGTGTGTATGCTCCATCAGACAATTATTGGCTGAATTAACGACAACAAAAGTTGGCTGTTCATGTTCACCAATCTGTAACGTGAGTTTATTTAAAATGTACAAAAATTTACCAAAATCCAACGTACAAACACGCATGCTCAGAACCAATTCTAAACATCAGACAACAATAGCAGAAGTTGCCCAAAGGGTGGCAGTAAAGAGCTAAAAAAACACGTGATTTGGTGAATGTTGGCTGAAAATGTTGGGCTGTGTGTATTCAGAACATGTTCAAGGCCAACACCCTTCGGACCAAAATCCACGGAAAAGCTGGTTGGAAGTCCAATCGTGTGTACAAGGCTTAACAATTATTTGCTCCATTGGGACTGTTAACTATTGGAAACTGTTTGTTAAATCTTTTCAATAACGGCAAACAAACACTGTATTTATTGGCATATAACACTCACTTTTTACCCTGAAAATAGAGGAAAAACTGTGCCTGCGTGTTATACGCAGGGGGCTGTGGAACGTTTTTTTCCCTGAAACTTCCCTCTAAAGGCTCATACACACGGTAGGACATCCAACAAAATTTCCCTTGGATTTTTGTCCTAATTGATTTGTCCTGCCACACCCATAGCATACACACAGTCAGACTTTTCTGCAAACTTTTCTAAAAGTTTCCTAACATCACGTGTTTTTTTTTGCTCTTTTCTGCTCTTTACCGCCACCCTTTGGTTAACTTCTGCTATTGTTTGTTGCTTTTAACATTGGTTTTGAGCATGCGTATTTGCACTTTGTCCAAAAGTTGGTTGGATTGCTGTACACACGGTCACACAAAGCACCATCTGACTTTTGTTGCTGAAAAGTTGGTCCGTTCGCAGACCCAACTTTTTGTTGGATGAAACCAGAAAAAGTTGGTCTGATGGAGCGTACACACGGTCGGACAAATTTGAAAAGTTGCAGATTTTGAAGTTGGTTGGCCAAAAGTCCTACCGTGTGTACAGGGCTTTAGGCTTCATTTCCACTGGCGTTTTTACAGCCACTGTTGTTAGCCTTTTTTACAGCTTAAAAACGCCTGTCCATGTTTATTTTGTAAATAAAAAATAAAAAAATTATTTTTTTGTGAGCTGGACCTCAAAAACGCTGCGGCAGAGTTTTTAAGCGTTTTTGAGCGTTTGTGCGCGTTTTTGAGCGTTTTTTAATGTCTGGCGTTTTTACAGCTCTACTCTGGAGCTTCAGAACGCCCTGGTCCTGCGTTTTTTTTACAGCTCAAAAACGCCTATGCCATTTGCAGCTCAAAAATGCCTATGTGGGCATGATACCATAGAATAACATGGACAGGCATTTTTAAGCTGTAAAAAACGCTCAGAAAGGTGGCTGTAAAAACGTCAATGGAAATGAAGCCTTAAAGTTAGGGTGCGTGTTATACGCCCATAAATACGGTACCTGCTGATTCTGGCAGAAATCTATTAAACTTATCCTGGCGATAGGACAGGAAGCATGTTATTTGCAGGATAATCAGTTGAAAATAAAGAAAAAAAGTGCAGAAAGATAAAAATTCAATGCAAATATCTATTAACTCGGAAGTGTCCAGAAGAACAGGATGCCAGGGCGTGAAAGAGCCCTAAATAAAACTTGCAAAAAAAAATAAAAAAATTACTTGGCAACTTTAACATGAATGCAGAAAGCAACTGATTGTTCTACATGGTCTCACAAAGTTCTTCAATATTTGATCCAATTTTATGTATTCCTTTACATTCTGTAGATGATTTTTTAAAATATTTTCATCTGGTAACAAGACGTTTTTTAAACTTGCTTTGTATCAGTGTGTACATTTGTCATAACCTGCAGATACAAAGTCAGTGTTTTCCTTTTGGTTTGCAAGAACAGACATGACAAAATCTGATAAAACAGTCAAACGTCTTTTGGAATTCTGTGTAGAATACATAAAAAAAAAAAAAAGAAAATACAATGTACTAAATACAGGACAGTGTAAACCAGGGAGTGGACAATTTACACGATATTGGAGGTCCTAATTATGACCCTTGGCATTACCATAGGATTATACATAATATTTAGTGACATAACCGTGCAGAATGCTGTCAGAGACTGCAGGCATGCACCAGGAGATGGTACAAGGCTATGGGCATGCTACAAGAGATGGTGATAGAACATGGGAGTGCTACAAAAGATGGTCATCATAGACTATGGGCATGCTACAAGAGATGGTGATAGAACATGGGAGTGCTACAAAAGATGGTCATCATAGACTAACGGCATGCTACAAGAGATGGTGATAGAACATGGGAGTGCTACAAAAGATGGTCATCATAGACTATGGGCATGCTACAAGAGATGGTGATAGAACATGGGAGTGCTACAAAAGATGGTCATCATAGACTAACGGCATGCTACAAGAGATGGCCAAAGACTATATACAGTACATGCTAAAAAGATATTCATAGACTATGGGCATGCTACAAGAGATGGCCAAAGACTATATACAGTACATGCTAAAAAGATATTCATAGACTATGGGCATGCTACAAGAGATGGCCAAATACTTTACACATGCTATAAAACATTGTCATAGACCCAGTAGTGCATTTAGGTTTTGTGCTGACCTAGGCCTGACTAAATTCATGCACCCCTAATTTAAATATTACCCACCCCTTCCTGTCAAGGCCACACCCCTTTCTGTTTAAGATCCGCGCTGAAATTTTCAAGTGGGGACACTAGTTCTGAGGGCCTGGGGGAGGCAAAGGATTCCCTTAATTTGCAATATTTCCTCTCACTTCCTGTTTGGCTATGGGGAAAGTGATGGGAAATCTCTGCAATGAGACAGGGATGGTAAGAAATAAACTGACAGGGGCTATAACCCTCCCTTACTCTATCCAAAATGGAAAAAAAAAAATGTTGACTATAGTTCTACTTCAAGCACAAATTTCTGAAAATTTTATGGAGGGAACTAAGAAGATATAACAATGCCAATGGTGCAGCATAAAACATATAGCACAGTGAGGAAGGTCTGTGGTCCAGGATGATAGGACAGTCAAAGTTAGAAGTGTCGCCCTCCCCAGTTTCAGAATGCCGGCCGCCCGCATACCGGAAGCTGTACGGACGTTTTCTGGGGGCGCTAGACTAATTTGCCTCTCAGCCCAGTAAGCTCCATAAGACTGGCGCTACACTAACAGTGTAACGGAAGCCGGCGGAGACTCTTTCCATGCTGCCCCCCTGCAAAGTGCTGTCCTAGGCCTGGGCCTTGTTGGCCTAGGCCAGGATACAGCGTTGCATAGACCACGGGCATTCTACAAGAGATGGTCAAAGACTACAGACATGCTACATGAGATAGTAAAAGACTATGGGCATGCTAGTAGACATATTCAAAGACTATTGACCTGCCACAAATTTTAGTCACATAGACTATGGACCAAATACAAGAGATGGTGAAAGACTACAGACATGTTACATGAGATGGTCAAGGACTACAGGCATGCTACATGAGATGGTCAAGGACTACAGGCATGCTACAAGAGATGGTCCAAGACTACAGGCATGCTACCTGAGATGGTCAAGGACTACAGGCATGCTACATGAGATGGTCAAGGACTACAGGCATGCTACAAGAGATGGTCAAGGACTACAGGCATGCTACAAGAGATGGTCCAAGACTACAGGCATGCTACAAGAGATGGTCCAAGACTACAGGCATGCTACAAGAGATGGTCCAAGACTACAGGCATGCTACAAGAGATGGTCCAAGACTACAGGCATGCTACATGAGATGGTCAAGGACTACAGGCATGCTACATGAGATGGTCAAGGACTACATGCATGCTACAAGAGATGGTCCAGGACTACAGGCATGCTACAAGAGATGGTCCAAGACTACAGGCATGCTACAAGAGATGGTCCAAGACTACAGGCATGCTACAAAAGATGGTCCAAGACTACAGGCATGCTACTAAAGGCCCATACACACGATCAGACTTTTTTACAACATCGGTTCCGACGGACGTGTTTGATCGGACAATCCGACCATGTGTATGCTCCATCGGACAATTGTTTTCTCTTTTTCATCGGACAAATGTTCGCTGTGATTGCTCTCAAACTTTTCGGCAACAAATGTCCGATGGAGGATAATCCGATTGTGTGTACACAAGTCTATTGGTCTATTTGGACTAAAGTCCAAAGTGCTAAACATCAGACAACAATAGCAGAAGTTGCCCAAAGGGTGGCAGTAAAGAGCTGAAAAAACACGTGATTTGGTGAAAGTTGGCTGAAAATGTCCTGCCGTGTGTAAGCAGAACAAGTTCATGGCCAACGCCCATTCGGACCAAAATCCACGGTAAAGTCCATTGGATATCTGATCGTGTGTTTGAGGCTATAGGACAGTGATAGCGAACCTTGGCACTCCAGATGTTTTGGAACTATGTTTCCCATGATGCTTGTGCACTCTGCAGTGTAGTTGAGCATCATGGGAAATGTAGTTCCAAAACATCTGGGGTGCCAAGGTTCGCCATCACTGCTATAGGATGATCATAGACTATGGGCATGCTATAAGAGATGGTCAGAGACTACAGACAAGGTTTTGGACAATGAATACATGCTTCAAGACATTTATTGGAAAAACCTTAAATGAAACTGCTAATGGTTACCTCAATTAAAGTCCCATTAATTAAAGTAAGAACCTAGGTAAGGAAAACACAGATTACTGTCTACAGGGTCCCCAATGGCTGCATAATAATTTCCGCCGATCCTCTGGCTTCAATAGTCATGAGTCACTGGTCCAGAACCAATAGGCAAATAAAGAAAATCTTAAGATGCCCAATTGCCCATTCAGTACATGTGCCAAGTAAACCACGATGAAGCTTTCAGTTCTGAATCGAAATAGTGAAGTAATCAAAAACATAAAATGGGATTGAAATTAACCTATTTGAACCTGATTAAAAAATCTGTCTGCCTTTGATGAAATTGCCGTCGAGTTTTACGATTTAAGGTTGGATCTTTCAACAAATTTTATTGAAATTGTCAAAGATTAAATATTAGTTTGGGGCGGAGTTGACCTTTACATAAACGTAAAAAAAAAAAAAGTGGAAAAGGATGCACAGCATAGGCAGGTATCTCTGCATGAGAATTGCACTCAAGTCAATGTGCTAGAGTTTATGTTTGAACTGTACTTACCTCCAGCATACATGCAGGCAAGCAGCAGAGAGGAAATCCATGCTATTTCACTCTTTGAGGCCCCAAAATATTCCTGGATTTCCTTGAAGAACACTGTGACAGCTTTACAGAAGGAATAGGAGAACCCCATGGATATGAAAGCCCCAACAACGACCATCCATCCCCAGCCTCCATCCGGTGGGCTGTAACCCAAGTCTGTTCCCACTGCTGGAGCCATTCTTTATTCAGGACACACCTCTCATAGACCTAGAAGATAAACAAAATAGTTTGTAAATGCACAGTTCAGTCTCCATACATAGAAACATAGCAGAAAAAGTCCAAGCGGTCCATCAAGACTTCCTTCTTCCTGTTGATGATCTCTCTAGTGATAACTAAAGATCTATATAGGCAGGGATGGACTGGCCATTGGGACTACAGGGAGTTTCCCGGTGGGCCGATGGCTCAGTGGGCCGGCTTTAGTGACAGCAGACCGCCGCCCCCCTCCGCTCCTCTGTCTCTCCCTTCCTGCAGCACTCACCTCCTCTCCCTCCCCGCAGCGCTCACCTGGGGAACAAAGAAGCAAGGGGAGGAACAGAGGAGCAGGGGGGACGACAGAGGAGCATGGGGGAGGGGATAGACAGCTGACTCAACAGCTATGGCCTGGGAGTTTCTCATTTCTGCATAATCTTGTCCCATAAGGGAGGGGAACCAAACTGATTCTTTGCCCCGGTGAAATAATGTCTAGCTTCCCCACTGGTACTGCCCATAAGAGTACCAGTACCAGCCGTTCTACTTGAATAAAGTAGAACGGTTAGTGGCTAGTGAAGGGGGAGAGGGGGCTTGGGTGGCCGGGGGGGGGGGGGGGGTGCGGGAGTTGTCCGGCCGCCATAAGAGAGACCTGTCAAAGTGGGCCAGTCCCAGTCCAGCTCTGTATATAGGGGAATTAGGACCTCTTCACTGCTATAGATATCTCTAAATAAATAGGGTAATAATCAGGACCTCCTTTCACCTGCTGGTAGTCCCTCTAGCAGGGGCAGACTGACCATTCCGGCACTCGGGCACTGCCCGAGGGTCCCATTCCACTAGGGGGCCCCATCTGGGTTGCCAGCCTCAGTAAAACCAGGGACAGTATGTAAAAATCTGTGTTTTTTTACATCTGTCCCTGAAATGTCCCTTACCGGCATCCTTTTTGGTCTAAAAATCCCAAGATTATAGCTGCCCCGCCTCTCCAGTACCTTCTCTGTGTGTGTGTGTGCGTGTGTGTATATACATGTGTGTCTGTATGTGTATTCTGTGTGTATGTATTGTATACTGTGTGTATATTGTGTGTGTGTATATATACTGTATGGCCCAGATTCACGTAGGAGGGCGCATCTTTGTGCGGGCGTAACGTATCCTATTTACGTTACGCCTCCGCAACTTTGACAGGCAAGTGCTGTATTCACAAAGCAAAGTTGCGGCGGCGTAGTGTAAATAGGCCGGTGTAAGCCCGCCTAATTCAAATGTGGAAGATGTGGGCGTGTGTTATGTAAATTTATTGTGACCCCACGTAAATTACGCTTTTTACGAACGACACATGCGCCGTCCGTGAAAGTATCTCAGTGCGCATGCTCCAAATTAACCCGCAAGAAGCCAATGCTTTCGACGTGAACGTAAATGACGCCCAGCCCTATTCGCGAACGACTTACGCAAACAACGTAAAACGTAAAAAATTTGACGCTGTTCCGACGTCCATACCTAACATTGGTACGCCTCATCTACGCCTCATAGAGCAGGGGTAACTTTACGCCGGAAAAAGCCTTACGTAAATGGCGTATCTGTAATACGACGGCCGGGCGTACGTTCGTGAATAGGCGTATCTAGCTGATTTACATATTTCTAGGCGTAAATCAGCGTACACGCCCCTAGCGGCCAGTGTAAATATGCAGTTAAGATACGACGGCGTAGGAGACTTACGCTGGTCGTATCTTATACAAATTCTGGCGTATCTCATTCTTTGAATCAGGCGCATAGATACGACGGCTCAGACTCAGAGATACGACGGCGTATCTGGAGATACGCCGTCGTATCTCCTACGTGAATCTGGGCCTATGTGTGTATACAGTACTGTGTGGCCACATAATCTCCAATTGCCCGAGGGCCCCATGAGTTGTCAGTCCGCCCCTGCCCCCTAGTGATAATTAAAGATCTATATAGGGGATTTAGGGCTTCCTTCCTCCTGCTGGGGATCCCTCTAGTGATACCTACAGATCTAAATAGGGGAATTAGAACCTCCTTCTTCCTGCTGATGATACCTCTAAATAAAGATCTACACAGTAAAACCATCATTTATTCCAGAAACATGCTTGAAGTTCAAGGCACTTGTATATCAAAGCAAATTTGCCCATAAGAAATAATGGAAACACAAATGATTTTATTCATAGGTCCTTCAGTTTATAGTCCATATAAAAAGATTATAGCAATGTGATAAGTTGTGTAACCATAAAATGTCCATCCACAAATGGAAGCCTCCACAAGGGGATTAGAAGCAAAATCCAGCAGGAACTACAGAGTATAAAAGAGAAGAGAGGCGCCTCTAAGTGTAGCAATATGGTTACATTTAATGAAGGTACAACATTTAGCTCACATGGTTCATGATCAAAAGAGGCACATCTAAGTATGCAGGCATCCGGGGTAAAGCTGTCCACATAGGCCGTCCTCTGCACCACCGATTCTCACAGTTGTCATTCTGTAATTGTGACGGGAAGACTACCCTGCAGTAGAGTGATCTGAAAGCGGGGCTTGGGGTGCAACGTGGATGGGACGACGTTGATGGTAGTGAGGAGGATGGTTTATGTGGACAGCTTTACCCCAGATGCCTCCATACTTAGATCTGCCTGTTTTAATCGTCAACCATGTGAGTTGCTAAATGTTGTACCTTCATTAAATGTAACCATATTGCTACACTTAGAGGCGCCTCTCTTCTCTTTTAGGCTGGATTCACACTTGTGAATCATCTCCGTTTTAGCTGCGAATTTGGAGACCTGGGAGAGGGGTGGGGGAGGGGTGAAGTGTATTGAGGAGAAGGAAAGAAATCCTGATGAGAAATGAACACATCTGCGAATCACAGTCGCACCGCAATGCCTAGAAAACGCACACGTTTTTTGGGCAATGCGCAGTGCGAATGCATCGCACATATGTGAACCAGCCTCATACTCAGTTGTGACATGACGCTACTTGTATATCAAGTCCAAATGTATTAAAAAATGTTGCTTGTCTTGTAAAACGCTCTCAAACCAAGTTACCCATAAATCAAGGTTTTACTGTATAGGGGTTCAAGACCTCCTTCTTCCTGCTGGTGATCCATCTAGTGAAAAATAAAATCTATATAGATGAATCAGGACCTCCTTCCTCCTGCTGGTGATCTCAGCATTGATCCTGGGCATTGAAAGCAACTGGTAACCTACAAAACCCATTCCCAGGTTTGTGCCAGGGTGCAAAGTACAGTTTTCAGATAGTGATAAAGGGCCAGATTCACGTAGAAGTGCGGCGGCGTAACGTATCGTACGTATCGTATCCTGTCGGATCTTAGGGATATCTATGCGTAACTGATTCTATGGGCCAGATTCACGTAGATCAGCGGATCTATAGATCCGCTCGATCTACGTGATTTAAGATCCGCTCCCGCAAGTTTGGGAGGCAAGTGGGTAATTCACAAACCACTTACCTCCAAATTTGCGGCGGCGGATCGTAAAACCCCCGGCGGAATTCAAATTCCGCGGCTAGGGGGAGTGTACTATTTAAATCAGGCGCGTTCCCGCGCCGATTTAAATGCGCAAGCGCCGTCCGGGGAATTTCCCAGCGTGCATTGCTCCCACTGACGTCGCTAGGACGTCAGTGGTTTCGACGTGAGCGTGACTTGCGACGCGCGTGTTTGTGAATCGGCGTACGCAAACGACGTAAGAAAATTCAAACTCGACGCGGGAAAGACGGCTATACTTACTATTGGCTGCGCCTCATAGAAGCAGGGGTAAGTATACGCCGGAAAAGCCGCTACGGAAACGTCGTAAGAAGACTGCGTCGGGTCCGCGTACGTTCGTGAATTTGCGTATCTCGCTGATTTACATATTATTCAGCGGGAACGCCCCCGGCGACATTTTTAAATTGAAAATAAGATCCGACAGTGTAACACAGTGTAACACTGTCGGATCTTAGCCATATCTATGCGTAACTGATTCTATGAATCAGGCGCATAGATAGGACCAGTTTCAGGCAGTGTAAGTCAGAGATACGACGGTGTATCAGGAGATACACCGTCGTATCTCTTTGTGAATCTAGCCCTATGAATCAATCGCATAGATACTCTGGGCCAGATTCACAAAGAGATACGACGGTGTATCTCCTGATACACCGTCGTATCTCTGACTTACACTGCCTGAAACTGGTCCTATCTATGCGTCTGATTCATAGAATC
Source organism: Rana temporaria (assembly GCF_905171775.1). Classification (NCBI taxonomy): domain Eukaryota; kingdom Metazoa; phylum Chordata; class Amphibia; order Anura; family Ranidae; genus Rana; species Rana temporaria. The sequence goes on along the minus strand of NC_053495.1, from coordinate 34,145,006 downwards.
AGTTACGCATAGATAGGGCTAGATCCGACAGTGTTACACTGTGTTACACTGTCGGATCTTATTTTCAATTTGAAAATGGCGCCGGGGGCGTTCCCGCTGATTTACGTTGAATAATATGTAAATCAGCGAGATACGCAAATTCACGAACGTACGCGGACCCGACGCAGTGTTCTTACAACGTTTCCGTAGCGGCTTTCCCGGCGTATACTTACCCCTGCTTCTATGAGGCACAGCCAATGTTAAGTATAGCCGTCGTTCCCGCGTCAAATGTTTTTCTTTTTACGTCGTTTGTGTAAGTCGTTCTCGAATACGGATGGACGTCATTTACGTAAGCGTCGAAACCACTGACGTCCTAGCGAAATTCCGCGGACGGCGCATGCTCATTTAAATCGGCGCGGGAACGTGCCTGATATAAATGCCTGATATAAATAGTACACTCCCCCTAGCCGCGGAATTTGAATTCCGCTGGGGGATTTACGATCCGCGGCCGCAAGTTTGGAGGTAAGTGGTTTGTGAATTACCCACTTGCCTCTCAAACTTGCGGGAGCGGATCTTAAATCAGGTAGATCGAGCGGATCTAAAGATCCGCTGATCTACGTGAATCTGGCCGGAGACGGAGTATCTCTGCTGTGAATCTGGCCCTAAGCACCCAAAGTTAAAAGAAACCTTTCACTTTGCTGTGTTCTCCCACCACCCTGGTTGTCTGTCAAAGCCTTTGGAAATAAATGCATATATGGAGAGCATCTGACATCTTCTTCCTTATTAACCACTTCATTACTGGGCACTTAAACCCCCTTCGTGCCCAGACCAATTTTCAGCTTTCAGTGCTGACACATTTTGAATGACAATTGCGCAGTCATACAACACTGTACCCAAATTATATTTTTATCATTTTTTCCCCACAAATAGAGCTTTCTTTTGGTGGTATTTGATCATCTCTGCGATTTTTATTTTTTGCGCTATAAACAAAAAAAGACAGAAAATTTGGAAAAAAACACAATATTTTTTACTTTTTGTTATAATAATATCCCAATTTTTTTTTTTATATTTTTTTTCTCGGTTTAGGCCGATACATATTCTTCTACATATTTTTGTTTAAAAAAATCGCAATAAGCGTATTTGATCGGTTTGCGCAAAAGTTATAGCACCTACAAAATAGGGGATAGATTTATTTTTTATCTTTTATTAGTAATGGCAGTGATCTGCGATTTTTATTTTGTCAGGCCTGTGATTTTGCTGCGGACGTATCGGACACTTTTGACACAAATTTGGGACCATTCACATTTATACAGCGATCAGTGCTATAAAAATGCACTAATTACTGTATAAATGTGACTGGCAGGGAAGGGGTTAACACTAGGGGGTGAGGAAGGGGTTAAATGTATTCCCTGGGTGTGTTCTAACTGTGTGGGGGGAGGGGACTGACTGGGGGAGGTGACCGATGCTGTGTCCCTATGTACAAGAGACACAGATCGGTCTCCTCACACACAGAGCTCCACGTCCCTGCTGTCACCGCCGATCGCGTGTACCCGGCGGGCATCGCGGCCACCACGTACACGCATCTGCTTCCCAGCGATGCGCCGGCACAGTGTTTACCCGCTGCACGCCCGGGTAATGCACAGAAAAAGACATTCAAAGACGTCCACTTGGCAATTGAGAGTCGCGCTGTGGACGTCTTTTGTCTATAGCGCGGATCTCAAGTGGTTAAAGCAGCCAATCAGGCTTGAACAGCACCCTGTGGGGTAGTAGAGATGTAATTAACCTGTGTAAGCTCCAACAGGGAGATTAGACTCAGGGCTGTGTGTGTGTAAGTAAGTATAAAGCCTGGTACACACGATTGGATTTTCCGCGGACAAAGCGTAGGACTTTTCTCCGTAGGGTGTTGGCCATTAACTTGTCTTGCATACAAACGGCAGAATTGTCGGTCAACAAACATGAAACTACGTGTTTTTTCAGCTCTTTATCGCCACTTTTTGGGCAACTTCTGCTAATGTTGTGTTATGGCGAGCATTGCTTCTGAGCATGCTTGTTTGTACTTTGGATTTTTTTCCGAAGGACTTCTGTACACACGCTCGGATAATCCGACAACTCACATGAGGACAATTTTAAAGCATGCTATCCAACATTTGTTGGTGGAAAATCCGACAACAATTGTCCGATGGAGCGTACAAACGGTCTGTTTTTCTGACAACAGCCATTTCATGCCGGATAATCCAATCGTGTGTACGAGGCTTTAGGCTCAATAACTCCTGTCACTTTGGCCTGAGTTGCCACCCAGGCTGCCATATACAGCAGTGTGAAAAGTCCTATTCCGGAACATGGCCAGGAATTTCTCTAGTGTTGAAATGTGCCATGAAATAGGTAGATGTAAGCAAGGATCAAAGAAATAATAAAGTCATGCCCTTTTTATCATCTTAATGTCAATAATCCTATCAACAAACGTTGATAAGCCAGTTCTGCAGGACAGGATACTGTTTGTCGTACTGAAGATTTCCAGTATAATCGGTACAGCTCTACACAATATTATCTGAGGGGCTGTTCCATAGCTCCCAACTGTCCCTGATTTTGAGGGACTGTCCCTGATTTGGAACAATGTCCCTCTTTAATCCTCATTTGTCCCTCATTTTTGTTCCCTGGTGCAGACCTTTGCATGTCTGCTGCTGGGTTACACCTCCTTTATAGGGCTTAACTTTACGCCGGATGTACAACTTACGTGCACCTCTCATAGCCTGCGTCGGGCGCACGCAGGTTCGTGAATCGCCGTATTTCCCTCGTTTGCATGTTTGAATGACTAATCAATGGGAGCGGCACCATGCTCCAAGCCTAAATGTACGCCCAGTCTACGCCGACGTAAGCAGGATATGTTGGCGGGGTGTAGCCTGGTTTTAGGCGCATCTCTGTTTGTGGGTCTTGCGCACAGATACGACGGCGCACATTTGCACTAACGTCTGTGTAACTTGTTATACGTCGGCGTAAGTGCTTTGTGAATCCGGGCCTGTATATACTCGAGTATAAGCTGAGTTTTTCAGCACATTTTTTTTTGTGCTGAAAATGCCCCCTCGGCTTATACTCGAATCACCTTTTTGCGCCTGGCAGACAAACGGGCAGCTTGATCAGGTATTACACACTGTGGGCCATATTCTGATACATTTCAGGCGGCGGAACGTATGTACTTTACGTTACGCCGCCGCAAGTTTAAGTGGCAAGTGCCGGATTCCCAAACCACTTACCTGTGAACTTGCGGCGGCATCGCGTAAAGTCCACCCGTGTAAGCCATCCTAATTCAAATGATCCAGGCAGGGGGCGTGGATCATTTAAATTAGGCGCGCTCCCGCGCCGATCGTAATGCGCATGCTCCGTCGGGTAAATTACCCGACTTGCATCGCGCTAAATGACGTCTCACGGACGTCATTTGTTTTGACTGTAACGTAAATGGCGTCCAGCGCCATTCACGGACGACTTACGTAAACGACGTTCAATTTTGAAATTTCGACGCGGGATCGACGGCCATACTTAACATTGAGTACGCCACCTAGGGGGCATCTTTATCTTTACGCCGCGTATCGCTTACGGAAACGACGTTAAAACACTACGGCGGGCAAGCGTACGTTCGAGAATCGGCGTGAGTAGTCATTTGCATATTCTACGCTGACCGCCACCTAGCGGTCAGCGTAAATATTGCAGCCTAAGATACAACGGCGCAGGCTGGTGTATCTTAGGCATGTTTAAGTGTATCTCATTTTGAGAATACACTTAAACATAGGAAAGGGACTTACGTAGGCGTATCTGTTGATACGCCTACGTAACTTGTTTAAGAATATGGCCCTCTATTACAAGCATGACTGAGACTGCAAGTTTGGATGGCTTAAATCAGGTTGGGTCCCCATCCAGAGACTGGCCACATCAATCACCTTGCAGGTGGACAGACAAGGAAAAGGCCACAGCCTTCTCCACATCAATCACCTTGCAGGTGGTCAGACAAGGAGAAGGCCATAGCTGCTGGAACCAGCAGCTATGATGGAGAAGGAGCGCACACACTTCTGATAAGAGTGGTTAAGCTGTGGATTGCTTTCCCATATGAAGCAGTAATGGCAAATACACCAATGAAATAATTACTTATAACTATGAACAGATATAATTACTAGGGGATAATATGCAGACATTTTTTTATCCAGGGAACCTATCAGAGGAAGGGGATGTAAAAGGTTTTCCGCTTATGTGGCAAAATTGTCAGTCATTGCCTTCCTGGGGACAAAACACATGGGAGTGGCTAAACCTGTTGGACACAAGTCTTTTTTTTCACCTATTAACTATGTAATGATATTTAATTAATATATACTTTGCATACATTTCAGGAATCAGGAAGTTGTTGTAACTGAATTCATAGGAAGCTACAGCACTACCGAGGAAAGACATTTCCCCATGCACAGCTGACTTCCTGTCAGTAATCCAACTGCAGACAACCAGCACACAAGTAATGTAAGCACGACGCAAAAGATCCCAAGTTCTGTGAAATAAAGAACCTTTTGTAGAATTTTTTTTATAGACTATTTCTTCCAGTATTTGTATTTTGGATTTTATAGTTTACTCTAGTTGCAATATTGTTCAACCATTCATCATGTAAGACTGAAGTGTAAATCCACTTAAACGTTGTTTTGTTTTTTGGGATAGACTGGGGAGGGGTTAGAACACCCTATTACAGTGATGGCGAACCTTGGCACCCCAGATGTTTTGGAACTACATTTCCCATGATGCTCCACTTCACTGCAGAGTGCATGAGCATCATGGGAAATGTAGTTCTAACACATCTGGAGTGCCAAGGTTCGCCATCACTGCCCTATTAGGTTACTACTATTCAGGATTCCATTAAAAAGATTTCCCTTCATTATCACTTTTTTTAAACACAGACATAAAAATAATAATAATAAATAATATTAATAATAATACATATACAGTGGATCCTCGGTTGAAGAGTAACTTGGTTTGAGAGCGGTTTGATTTGCGAGCAACTTGTTTTAAATAAAAAAATTAAAAATTCTGACTTGGTTTGCGAGTGTTGACTCGCAAGACTAGCAGAGTTCAAGCTAAATAGGCCTGCAGTACCTCATTTGGCTTGAGGTACGGGGGCGCAGAAGCCAAGCAGAGACGAAAATAGGCCTGCAGTACCTTATTTGGCCTGAGGTACGGGGGCACATGAGCCGAGAAAAGCTGAACATTGTCCTGCAGTACCTCATTTGGCCTGAGGTACGGGGGCGCAGGAAACAAGCCAAAGTGTCCTCTGACCTTTTCGGCGCTCTCTGGCGCACCCCACATCTGGCCGCATTCGGTATTGCATCCGATTGAAGTCAATGCGGAACTAATTATTTTCGTTTCCATCGACTTCAATGGGAAAACTCGCTTTGATATGCGAGTACTTTGGATTACGAGCATTCTCCTGGAACGGAAAATGCTCGTAATCTGAGGTTCAACTGTACACATTTGTTTTTTTAGTAAAGCAAGAGAAGAATGAAAGTTCTTGTGCATGGAGTTCAGCGTAAATGATCATTTTAAAACGCATGTGGCCATCTTAACTAGAAGTCAACTGATATATCGGCCGATTTTTGGCATTTTTTAATTAATCAGCATCAGCCAGATTGTGTTGCAAATTAGGCCGATACTTGCAAAGGACATCTGTAATAGAAGTCAATGCAAGTTGCCAGGAGTCTCCTCGTTGGAGCGACTCTCTCCTATCTGGGAAGCCTGCCAAGTCTGAGAACATCTCTGATAAAAGAAGCAAAGAAATACAATGTTTCTACTTATCAAAAGAATGAACTCTGGTGTGTAGAAGATCTCAGTTTAACCATTTAAAGACTAAGGGGCAGATCCACGTACAGCGGCGCATATTTGCGTAGGGCGTAGCGTATCTAAGATACACTACGCCGCCGTAACTTACTTTTTTTTTGGTATCCTCAAAGAATGCGCGCTGTAAGTTACGGCGGCGTAGTGTATCTTTGGCGGCATAAGGGCACGCAATTCAAATGGATGTGATGGGGGCGTGTTTTATGTAAATACGTCGTGACCCGACGTAAATTATGTTTTTTTTCAACTGCGCATGCGCCGTCCGTGGGGGTATCCCAGTGCGCATGCTCGAAATTAAACCGGAACAAGCCAATGTTTACGACGGTGATGTCATTCTACGCAAATCCCTATTCGCGAACGACTTATGCAAACGACGTAAAAAATTCAAAATTTGACGCGGGAACGACGGCCATACTTAACATAGGATACGCCTCATATAGCAGGGGTAACTATACGCCGGAAAAAGCCGAACGCAAACGACGTAAAAAAATGCGCTGGCCGTGTCCAAGGTGCCCGCGATGTCGGCCGCCCAAGGCCGATTCGTCGATTGTGGCAGGACCATTCTCATTAAGGGAAACAGGCAGTGGAGCCCTGCGGCTTCACTGCCCGTTTCCTACTGCGCATGCGCGAGTTGCGCAGCGCTTTGTGAATGGGCAAACCATCCTTTTTTTGGAGCCTATTTGGCTTTTTTTTTAGGGTGGACCTCCGCTTTAACAAGAGCCCCTAATAGCAGTAAAAGCCCAACAAGGGTTCTAATCCTTCACCCTTTTAACTAAAAGAAAAAACTGGTTTGGTCGGACATATATTTAATGGCTAAGAAAGCTTGGAAAAAATATACTTGTTCCCCATGAGCAATAGTTTACCCTATAAAAGATGACTCTTGTGAAACTCTGGCTGGAAATAAATAGAGATTCATGTGTACATGAACCCCTCTTATATTTAGTTTCAATGTGCCTTCCAAGTGTTTGTGCCAAATCATATAAGAGTTGAACCCGCTGTGACCGCACTGCAGCCTAGCCTGACCCGCACTCCTGCTGATCTGGTCACATTACACACTGATCCACATTACAGCTGTCTGTCACATGTTCAGTATAAAAGCTTCCAATAAAACATAATAAACTCTGACTGCAGTGAGGCTATAAAAATAAATTTCATTAGCTAAAGCTAAACTCCCGACAAAAAAACTTTTATGTAACTCTATTCCTCAATAGCCGCAAAGGTTTTGCACCAAAAACCTTTGCAAATCCAAATAGTACCTTGTAAGGCCAGGTTCACACCTATGCGAATTGAGTGCGGTTTAAACCGCATCTAATTCGCAGGACATTTCAAAATACATTGTTTTCAATGAGGCTGGTTCACATATGTGCGATGCATCCGCACTGCGTATTGCCTCCAAACCGCATGCGGTTTTTATGTCTTGCGGTGCGAATTCAGTCCCATTATCTTCTATGGGTACGCATCTAATTCGCACGTGTTCAGTTCTCTGCAGGAGTTTCTCTCATTCAGCTCAATACAATTCTCCCCCACTCTCCTCTCACCCGGAAGTTCTCCCAGGTCTCCAAATTCGCACCTGATCTGCAGCTAAACCGCAGTTGATCTGCAGAACACCCTCTAGAGAAATCTGCAACGACAACGCAGCTCAAAAAAGCAACGCACTAGTGTGATTCCGGCCTAAAAGTAGCCATGACATCATCACTGTGCCATACTGTGCAGAGAGAAGAGCTGTGGGAGGGACTTAGCAGGCTCCACCCACTGCATTATGCCTGTAGAAAGGTACAGGAGTGGGCGGAGACAAGACTAGTCATCCTGTACAGGGAGAGAGAGCAGTAATGAAAGGTCTTTACTACAGGAAACTCCTACTTAGAGGTGAAGTCTCACACTGGATTACTTTACAGATTATTATTATAAATATACAGGGCTAGATTCAGAGAGAATTTACGCCGGAACGAGGGATAGAGAGTATTAGGATGATTATAGACAATCATAACCTAGACCAGCAATTCTTAATTTGGGTTCTGTGGAACCTTAGGGTTCCTCCAGAGGTTGCTAGAGGTTCATTGAGCTGCGGCTGGTTAACCTCCCATGGTGCCTGCATAGCTATGGGGACCACATCACTTGACAGAGCCAGATGCATGATGCCAATGAGCCTTTTTGGCCACCTGTAAGGGTGGCATTCTGACCACCACTGTAGAGGGGCATTATCCCCACTAGCCACCAATGTAAGGGGCATTCTTCCCAAATAAGACAGTGCCCTCAGACCTAAAAATTATTTTAAAAGTTCCTCTGTGGTAAAAAAATTGAGAAAGACTGGTCTAGAACACAGATTTCCAAACCTCAGAATGAATGTGGGCCACACCCAGGCCAATGCAAGATTTTATACAGCCCCCAGTGAGAGCCGGTTTACACAGGGGTGACTCGTCAGGCGACTTAGTCGCCTGACAAGTCGCGCTCCGCTCTGTACTATGGAACCGTTCTAATAGGAACGGCTCAAGTCGCTCTGACTTAGAAAAAGGTTCCTGTACTACTTTGGGACGACATCAGGGCGAATTGCATTGACTTCAATACAGAAGTAATTTTGAAAGTCGTCTCCGAAGTCGTGGGCAGATCGCCTTGCCGAGTTGCTCGGCAAGTCGTGCTGCCCCAGTGTGAACCGGCTCTTAGGGTCATTGACAATGGGTGTGGATTAAGGTCAGCAGAGGCTGCTTCTGATGTAAGGGCGGACTCTGGGGGGATTATATTTGGCCTGTAAATATCTGTAAAATATACAACGTGGCCCTCTTACTGAAGTGTTTGTAGACCCCTGGTCTAGAGTAACAGACGCAGGAAATGAATAAAGAGAAAGAGAGAGGTGAGGGAAAAGTGGTCACAATCTGGGGAAGAAGGGGTGAAGTGAGTTGTGGGAGGGGATAAATGGGGGGGGGGGGTGGCCCATGTTAGGCCGACCAAAGACAGTTTGAATCTCAACCGATTTTGCACGAACGAGCCGAGATTCAAACCATGTATAGGCAGGTTGAATGTTCCAAGTTGATTGATCAATCAACTTGGGTACAACAAGCCTGCCAGGTTTTGCCAGATTATGGCTAGTGGCTGGTATAGCCGCTAGCCATAATCACTGTCTTCTCCCGGCAAGGACAGTTTACCCCCCCTCTGAAGAATACAATGGCTAGGCACTGACTGTGGTGGCAGGAAAGAAATTTGCTCCATGTATTTAGGGTTTCATCTTTACCTAAAGGCTAGCAGAACAAAAGTCCACTACTATTGTACTATTTAAAGGGGGTTTTCACTTCCACCAACACAGTAGGACATCGTTTGCCCAGCTGATTAGTAGCTATTGTTTGGGTCTCTCCACAATTATCATTAGTTTTTCAAGACCCCATTGTTTACTCTGAATTTGTCAGACAAAGCAAATGCATACATGTCAACAGTCCCGATTTTCCCGGGACATTTACAGGATTTAGACCCTTGTCTCGTTTTTACGTTGTCCTGGGAAAAATCATGGGAAATTGGCATTTGTCCAGACTCCCGGAGAGCTAGAGGTTCAGGGTCGGTACTGGTGATGATCAAAAGGCAGAGCCCAGCTGGCTGCCAATAGAAATGGAGCTGACGACAACCTCCCACCCCCACGGCCTGCTGTCGGTCTGTGACTTGTTGTTGGAAAGGCCACAGGGTCAGGGGTTGGCCGTACGTAGCTACATTTCTACTAGCAGCTTCCTGGGCTCTGCCTCTTGTTTCTTCCCCTCAGCACAGGCTCAGCCTCCACAAGAGCTGGCCTTCTCTAATGGCGGCAGAGATCAAATCATGCTTTACCCAATGAGAGGCAGAGCCAAGAGACTTCGGGGGCACCTGATGTAAGGAGGGACTCCACTTGGAATGCCTGGTGTAAGGAGGGACTCTACTGGGGCACTTGATGTAATAAGGGACTCTACTGGGGGCATCTGATGTAAGGAGGGACTCTGCTGGGAATGCCTAATGTAAGGAATAGGGATGAGCCGAACACCCCCCTGTTCGGTTTCGCACCAGAACCTTCGAACGGACCGAACGTTTGCGCGAACATTTAGAACCCCATTGACGTCTATGGGACTCGGACGTTCGAATTTAAAAGTGCTAATTTTAAAGCCTAATATGCAAGTTATTGTTGTAAAACGTCTTTGAGAACCTGGGTCTTGCCCCAGGGAACATGTATCAATGGTTGTTTTTTCAGGAGCAGTGATTTTAATAATGCTTAAATAAAAAAATTTAAAATATGAAAAATTCCTTTAAATATTGTACCTGCTGGGTGTCTATAGTATGCCTGTGAAAACATCTTTGAGAACCCGGGTCTTTCCCCAGGGAACATGTATCAATGGAAAAAAAGTTTTAAAAACGGTTGCTTTTTTCAGGACTCCTCAGAAGGCGCCTCAGAAGACGTCATTACGAAACACGCGTCAGGCGGTGTTGCGCATTACGTCACTTCCGGGTAAGCGCCAGGTGGAACGCAGCTGGAATGCACGCTGCAATCCCCAGTACAGGCGCCCATTTCCTATACCCGGCCAGCTATTCTTATGAGCCTGACTGTTTCAAACAGCTACAGCTTTGCTAGCTTTTTTTTTGTTACATTTTTAGTAACATTTTTATCAAGATGCACTGAGAATACACAGTGTTGTATTATTATATTTTAAAGTGTTTGGCACTCTGTGGCCACAATTAAATCCTATTTGAGTACTACACTATGGGAGCCGAATCTTTTTTTCTCTGAGGGACTGCCTTTATAATTGGCGCTGGAAAGACCCTTACGCGGACGGATCCTGACTTGGAGAGGAGAGATCTGGAGCAGTGGTAACCTGGGATACCTATACTACATGCTGTATACCCCTGGCGGGGAGTTGGATCTGGTGAGTGGGGACCCTTGTGGGGGAGCACCGGGACCACCGCGAATATACCATCTGTGGTATAGAAACACCTTCCCTCACTGCAAGACTCTGCATCGCTATAGTCCTGATTGGAATTAACAGAACTCCTCTACTAGAGACTGTTGGTTCTTCTCATGCGATTTCTCTTATGGCGATTTTACGCTTGCATATAGCCTTGGAGGCTGTGATTGGATTATATTATATATTTTATATATATTTTTTCTGACCACTATTTTTGGTTTTCATTTGCACACAGCTTATTGGTAATAGCTGCCACTGTTAATTAGACTGTCACTGTGGGTGGGAGTGTGTTTGGCAGGTCTGCATACACTAGGTTGTTACAGGCTCTTACTATTATCACACCATATATGCACATATTTGCTTGTATCATTGGTATTTGATGTGGAGGTTCACACACTTATGTCATTATTTTATTATTATTTTTTATTTTGATGTGGAGTATTACACATTGAATAAATTGATTTACATATATATATTAATTTCTACTAGTAGCTCACTCTTACTGGATCCCCTAGGTGGGGCCCTCTTGTGGTTTAGGGAGTAAGGTATAGGCAGCGCCATCACCCCCAATTCTTTACTTTTACCAAAAATCCTTTTTATGTTTATTTATTTTTTTATTTGTTTATTTGTATTGTTTTCTGTAAAAGAAAAAAAATGATACAATATACCAGTCCCGAATAAAACTTTTACACATGATGGCCAGCAAAATATTACTCTCAAGAGACATTTAATAAAAGAAAGTAATTTTGTATTATATATTGTCTTATTATTATTATATATATATAATTTTTTTATAATATGTTATATCATTTTTGTATGGAGGGGCTCCTTCTGTCAGGGGGCTCAGGGCAGTTGTCCTTTTTGCCCCCTACTAAATTCAGCACTGGGTGCCAGAACTGAGTTCCCCCCGCAATTACCGCTGAAAAAAAGCCCTGCTCTCAAGTATGCACAGGGGCTAAAACACTGTGGGCTGGATTCAGATACAATGGTGTATCTATCCGCCCGGCGTAACGTATCTCAGATAAGTTTTGCCGCCGTAATTTAGGGCGCAAGTTCCGTATTCAGAAACAACTTGCGCCCTTAGTTACGGCGGCGTAACGTATGTGTGTCGGCGTAAGCCCGCCTAATTCAAATGTGGATGATGTGGGCGTGTTTTATGTATATTAAATGTGACCCCGCGTATTTGACGTTTTTTTACGTGAAAAAATCCCAGTGCGCATGTTTGAAATTCCGCCGAAAATCGTCATTGCTTTCGACGTGAACGTAAATTACATCCAGCCCTATTCGCGAACGACTTACGCAAACGACGTCAAATTTTCAAAACTCGACGCGGGAACGACGGCCATACTTAACATAGGATACGCCTCATATAGCAGGGGTAACTATACGAGGAAAAAAGCCTAACGTAAACGACGTAAAAAAATGCGCCGGTCGGACGTACGTTTCTGAATCGGTGTATATACCTAATTAGCATATTCCTTGCGTAAATATACGGAAGCGCCACCTAGCGGCCAGCGTAATTATGCAGCCTAAGATACGACGGTGTAAGACACTTACGCCGGTCGGATCGTAGGGAAATCTATGCGTAACTGATTCTATGAATCAGGCGCATAGATACGACCCCGCACACTCAGAGATACGACGGCGTATCTGGAGATACGCCGTCGTATCTCCTTTATGGGCCAGATTCACAAAGAGATACGACGGTGTATCTACAGATACACCATCGTATCTCAGACGTAAACTGGTCCTATCTATGCGCCTGATTCATAGAATCAGATACGCATAGATAGGACTAAGATCTGACAGTGTTACACTGTGTTACACTGTCGGGTCTTTTTTCAATTTAAAAATGGCGCCGGGGCGTTCCCGCTGATTTACGATAAATAATATGTAAATCAGCGAGATACGCAAATTCACGAACGTACGCGGACCCGTCGCAGTGTTCTTACGTCGTTTCCGTAGCGGCTTTCCCGTCGTATACTTACCCCTGCTTTCATCAGGCGCAGCCAATGTTAAGTATAGCCGGCGTTCCCGTGTCGAATTTGAATTTTCCAACGTCGTTTGCGTACGCCGATTCACGAACACGCGCGTCGCAAGTCCCGCTCACGTCGAAACCACTGACGTCCTAGTGACGTCAGTGGGAGCAATGCACGCCGGGAAATTCCCCGGACGGCGCATGCGCATTTAAATCGGCGCGGAACGCGCCTGATTTAAATAGTACACTCCCCTAGCCGCGGAATTTGAATTCCGCCGGGGGATTTAGGATCCGCCGTCGCAAGTTTGGAGGTAAGTGGTTTGTGAATTAGCCACTTGCCTCCTAAACTTGCGGGAGCAGATCTTAATTCACGTAGATCGAGCGGATCTATAAATCCGCTGCACTACGTGAATCTGGCCCCATGAGTCTAGCCCAAAAGGTGTAAATGGAAGGTCACAAAGCACTCTACAAACAATAATAAATATCAACACAATATTAAGGAAAACTATTAAAAACATTACCAGGCAATCGTAGTATTCTAAAACATCAAGAGGATCATAGATTTCCTCAAATATAAACCAAACACAGGACACATGGGGCACACACCAGGCACACACCGGACACACACAGGGCATGCATGGGGCATGCACGGGGCACACACGGGTGATGGTTCACATTGTGAATGCACCACTGAAATCAACCGTGATCTCCCAAAATGAATAACTATCAATTAGCAACTGATCGCTGCACATAAGGAACAATGGCGTATAAATATGCAAAAAATAAGATTGGTTAAACCAACAATTGCTTTTTTACCACTACTATTCCTTTATACTGACTTTGAAATGTACAAATGCAGCAGTTTAGAAATGGGATGAAAGGTTTAACACTGTAAAACCCTTTTTTGTAGACAAATAGTGCGTTTTAATACAGGTATAATGAGGGGAAAATGAAGAGGAAAGAGGGACAGAGGGACACTGTTCCAAATCAGGGACAGTCCCTCCTTGCATGTGATTGGGTACTCTTTGCTAAGTGAAGCTTTAACTCATTTACTAAGCTCTGGAACAACAGCACTTTGCAAAGTGCACAATCTATTTGCCTTAACTGGGTTCAAACTGGTGCAATCACAGACATCACATGTGATTCGCATGCAGATCACACGTGATGTCTGTGCGATGCAAATTCAGCCATACAAACTGTATGGCTGAAATTGCATCGCATTCGCCCCAAAAATGCTGCAGGACCCTGTTTCTGGTCTGCACTGGAATTGGATCGAATGGGTTTTCATCACCTTTACATTAACGCCTGCAGCGGTTCGCAGATGTCAGTGTGAATCTCTGGTGATTCTGGAATCCGCACAGGAATCGCGCTGGTTCCCGCATCGCACAAGTGTGAACCCAGCCTTAGTAAATACACCCCAGCGTGTCACTTGAAGTTGGTAGCTTGCAAAAGTGCATGAGCCTCTTTTGGAATTGCGCATCTTGGCCCCCAAGAAATCTGCTGGGAACGCCTAAAAAAAAGCGCAGAAAACATGCAAAAATACAGTAGCTACCTTTCTATTGATTAAAAATAAAAACACCCAAGCCTGAAATGCATGCAAAAAATGACTGTACAAATGCATTAAAAAAGATGCTCAAAAAAACAACAAAGACGCTCCTTAACAGTGAATGGGGCTCATTCGCACAAGCTGCGTTCAGCATTGTTGCCGAATTAAGGCCCAATGTAAGGAGAAGACAATGTACCTCGAGTCCTATGAGTTCACACTGCTGGGCTTCTGTAAAAAAATAAAAAAGTATCTTTGCGCAGTGACGCGCTGTAACTCATCGCAATGCGATCCGAATATCGTTCGAAAAATGTCGTCCGAGGAAGAATCGTACGATAATCGGATCGTTAGTGCAGAGATTTTGAGAGCCGATCAGGACAGTTCTTCCGATATTATTTTATCGAACATGCACCAAAATTTTTCTCGTACGATAGCTAATCGTACGATTTTTGTTTAGTCAGTACAGTTGTCTTCCGAAAATACAACACAAATACATTACAACTAGTGTTGAGCAGAATATGCCATATTCGATTTCGCGATATATCTCGAATATATATTCGAATATTCGAGATATATTCGCTAAATTCGAATATTCGTGATATTTTATCGAAAGTAAATGATTGCGATTTTTCGCTATTGCGAATGCGAAAATAATTGCGATTTTTTGATAACTGCGGTAGGAGCACTCTGATTGGCTCAGAATATTCGTGATATTTTATCGAAATATCGCAACATGCGAATGCGATATTTATTGCGCAATTTCGAGAAATGCTGGAGGAGCGCTCTGATTGGCTCAGAATATTCGTGATATTTTATCGAAATATCGCAACATGCGAATGCGATATTTATTGCGCAATTTCGAGAAATGCTGTAGGAGCACTCTGATTGGCTCAGAATATTCGTGATATTTTACAATACAAAATAATTGCGAATATTCGGCAAATGCGGAAGGAGCACTCTGATTGGCTCAGAATATTCTTGATATTTTACAATACAAAATAATTGCGAATATTCGGCAAATGCAGAAGGAGCACTCTGATTGGCTCAGAATATTCTTGATATTTTACAATACAAAATAATTGCGAATATTCGGCAAATGCAGAAGGAGCACTCTGATTGGCTCAGAATATTCGTGATATTTTACAATAGAAAATAAAAAGTGTTTTGCATTGGTGGTGATTCTTTCCTCTATCCATCTGTCACAGCCGTTTGTCAATCAAACACCTTGAAGATTGAACACGTTCATGCTGCATGCTTTGGACTTTTTTTCACTTCACATATCAAAGACATTTTTATGAAAGATTATTTTTCTATTATTGGGACTATATTTCTTTATATATTTGTTTCACTGTGTATTTCACAAGTTATTTGCGCTTGCTTATTTTATAATTTGCCCACATGTCTTGTCACTAGACATATTTTTTATTCTTGTAGAGCGACTCCATTTTCTGTCTTGTATTAATTTATGTTGTATAACATTTTTGAGTTGCTGCTGTATTCTCCCCTTTTTTAAAGGTATGCGCAATTTTTTCCTTCTTACAAAAAATAATAATATCAAACATACAAATATTCAAAACATACACATACACAAAGCCCCCCCCTTTTGCATCAGAGACAATCAGAGTTCTCCTACCACAGTTATCGAAAATTCGCAATCATTTTCGCATTCGCAATAGCGAAAAATCGCAATTTTTTTTTTTTCAATTTGGCAACATAAAAGGATCGCCTCAGCTTAGCTACTCGGCCCAGGGTCTCTAATCATACCAGCAATGCTTTTAGACGTCGATAGGATGTGATCTGTTTTAAAAATCAAATTGAAAAAATGCGAATATTCGGAATTGCGAATATTCACCGCGAAATTCGAAATATAGCGCGATTTCTCGAATATGCTATATTCGAGTCGAATATTCGCAATGCGAATATTCGTGAGCAACACTAATTACAACACATGACATCACTTCCGATTATTTTTTTCTGCCGTACTTTCGTGACTTTAGTAACCTATTTAATTTCTACTTGCGACTAGTAAACGAAAAAAGTCGGACGATCTGTCAGATCGTGTGTACGGGGCATTACATACAGCCAGAAAAAAAGCAAACAGTGGGCTAAATTCAGAGACAGTTACGCCGGCGTATCAGTAGATACGCCGTCAAAACTCTGAATCTACGCCGTCGTAAATTTAAGCGTATTCTGGAAACCAGATCCGCTTAAAGTAGGCTAAGATACGAGCGGCGTAAGTCTCCTACGCTGTCGTATCTTAGGGTGCATATTTACGCTGGCCGCTAGGTGGCGCTTCCGTCGATTTCAGCGTAGAACATGCAAATGAGCTGGATACGCCGATTCAGAAACGTACGTGCGCCCGGCGGATTTTTTTACGTCATTTGCGTAAGGCTTTTTCCGGCGTAACGTTACTCCTGCTTCTATGAGGCGTAGCCAATGTTAAGTATGGACGTCGGGCCAGCATCGAATTTTGCGTCGTTTACGTTGTTTATGTAAGTCATTCGCGAATAGGGCTTTGCGTAAATTACATCCACGTCGAAAGCATTGACTATTTGCGACGTGATTAGGAGCATGCGCACTGGGATACGTTCACGGACGGCGCATGCGCCATTCGTGAGAAACGTCATTTACGTGGGGTCATGTTTTATTTGCATAAAACACGCCCACCTCTTGACAATTTGAATTTGGCGCGCTTACGCCGGCAGATTTACGCTATGCCGCCGCAACTTACGATGCAAGTGCTTTCTGAATACTGCACTTGCCTCTCTAAATTGCAACGGCGTAGCGTAAATAACATACGCTACGCCCGCACAAATTTACGTCGCCCTACCTGAATCTAGCCCAATGTGTTTAACGTTGCACGGAAGCGTGCATTTACAGCGCATACCTGCGTGTGTTATGCACACATTAACGTGCGCTGTGTGATGTAAATGAGCCCCAAGCGCTCTAGGATACGGGTTTCTTTCTTTTCTGGTAGCTGCCAGCTTTCTAGTAGAATATGAAGGGACAGAAATATTGGGCATCCCGGTGCTGAGGATCACTAATACATTGTAATATTTGAGGATCAGTATAGGTGATAGGTGTGATGTCCCATGTCCCAGCATGGTCCCAGCATGGTCCCTGCTCATCCCTAAATGCCCTCAACGCTGCCATCCCACCGGGCACAAACTTTAAATCAGCAGAAAGTTCAGCCTGGGCTCCGCTCACTCACCCTGTCCTGGATGACGTGGAGATCCCAGCAGAAGAGAACTGGAAGTGAGAAGCAGAGGGAGAGGGAAAATACTTTTGAACAGAGCCCTTATCTGGGAGAGGAGAAGGCAGGATGCAGGGAGGAGTCTGGGACAGTCACACCACAATGAGTACAGTATGGGTGCCTCTGATCACCTGGGGGTTGGCTGCAAAACTTTTATTTAAATGGGACCAGCTCTACCTGATTGGCCACAGAATAGATTAAAACAGCTGGAAAGAGGAGCTGTGTATGCCTCGGGGAACTCTGCAGAACTCAGCTGCTGCAGCACCTCTTAGAAAGCAGAGGTTAGCTAGCATTGCATAGAAAATGATGTGAGAAAGATGAATTCCACTTTTTGCAACAAAATAATAAATCCACCCAGATTGATTACTAGGGTTGTCCCGATACCACTTTTTTAGGACCGAGTACAAGTACCGATACTTTTTTTCAAGTACTCGCCGATACCGAATACCGATACTTTTTTTTAAATGTGTCCCCAAATGCAGCCATGTCCCCCCACAGATGCAGCCATGTCCCCCCCATATGCAGCCATGTCCCCACACATATGCAGCCATGTCCCCACACATATGCAGCCATGTCCCCACACATATGCAGCCATGTCCCCCCACATATGCAGCCATGTCCCCACACATATGCAGCCATGTCCCCACACATGCAGCCATGTCCCCCCACAGATGCCGCCATGTCCCCACACATGCAGCCATGTCCCCCCCATATGCAGCCATGTCCCCCCATATGCAGCCATGTCCCCCTTATAAGCAGCCATGTCCCCCTTATAAGCAGCCATGTCCCCCATATGCAGCCATGTCCCCGTTATAAGCAGCCATGTCCCCCTTATAAGCAGCCATGTCCCCCTTATAAGCAGCCATGTCCCCCCTTATAAGCAGTCATGTCCCCCCTTATAAGCAGTCATGTCCCCCCTTATAAGCAGTCATGTCCCCCCTTATAAGCAGCCATGTCCCCCCATATGCAGCCATGTCCCCCTTATAAGCAGCCATGTCCCCCTTAGAAGCAGCCATGTCCCCCCTTATAAAGCAGCCATGTCCCCCTTATATGCAGCCATGTGCCCCTTAGAAGCAGCCATCTCTCCCCCCCCCCCCTTACCTGCATGCTGCCGCGCCGCATGGTTAAACAGGGTGCGGGGAACATCACAGCTTTCATTTGAGTATTCTATTTAGGCATCGGCGGTATTTGCGGGAGTACAAGTACTCCCGCAAATACTCAGTATCGGTCCCGATACCGATACTAGTATCGGTATCGGGACAACCCTATTGATTACTAAAAGAAAATGTGCATCAGTGGATTGAGTTTCAGGTCTGTAACGAGGTACGGACCTGAGCTTCATGCACACTATGACATAGCTCCCAACTGTCCCTGATTTGGAACAGAGGGCCAGATTCTCTTTTAACTGCGGCAGCGTAACGCATCTCCTTTACGTTACACCGCCGCAAGTTTTACGGGCAAGTGCTTGATTCACAAAGCACTTGCCTGTAAACTTGCGGCGGCGTAGCGTAAAGTCCACCGGCACAAGCCCGCCTAATTCAAATGATCCATGTAGGGGGCGTGGATCATTTAAATTAGGCGCGTTCCCGCGCCGATCGTACTGTGCATGCTCCGTCTCGAATTTTCACGCCGTGCATTGCGCGAAATTACGTTGCAAGTACGTCATTGGTTTCAACGTTAACGTAAATGGCGTCCAGCGCCATTCACGGACGACTTACGCAAACAACGTAAAAATTTTCAATTGCGACGCGGGAACGACGGCCATACTTAACATTGAGTACGCCACCTAGGGGGCATGTTTATCTTTACACCGCGTAACTCTTACGGAAAGGACATAAAATCACTACGACGGGCAAGCGTACGTTCGTGAATCGGAGTAACTAGTCATTTGCATATTCTACGCTGACCACAATGGAAGCGCCACCTAGCGGTCAGCGTAGACATTGCACCCTAAGATACAACGGCGCTGGCCGTCGTATCTTAGGCATGTTTAAGTGTATCTCAGTTTGAGCATACACTTAAACATACGACGGCCTTAGATTCGGACTTACGTCGGAGTATCTGCTGATACGCCGCCGTAATTCTATGTGAATCTGGCCCAATCTCCCTCTGTCCCTCATTCCTCTTCATTTGTCCCTCATTTTGGTCTGATCTATATAGTTGTATATAAAATGCACTATTTATTTTTCAAAAAGTGTTTCCCAGTGCTGAACCTTTCATCCAATTTCTAAATTGCTGCATTTAAATTTTAAAATAAAATAAAGCCAATATAAAGGAAATGTAGTGGTTAATAATAATAAAAAAAAAGCCCTTGTGGGTTTAAAGTGGTTGTAAAAGTTTGTTTTTTATTTTAAGACCCGGACCATTATGCAGGTAAAGGACCTGGCCAGTGAATGCGATTCGGCACTGTGTCGCTTTAACTGACAATTGCGCGGTCGTGCAACGTGGCTCCCAAACAAAATTGGCGTCCTTTTTTCCCCCCACAAATAGAGATTTCTTTTGGTGCTATTTGATCACCTCTGCGGTTTTTATTTTTTTTGCGCTATAAACAAAAATTTAGAAAAAAAAAGCGTAAATTTTGAAAAAAATTCAATATTTTTTACTTTTTGCTATAATAAATATCCCCAAAAACATTTAGAAGGAAAATCAAAGGAAAAGGTAAGTGAACCAGCAATGCACTAGCTTAACCTGCCTAGCGGTGTTCCCGAGCGTGACTCGGGGTGGTTTTTCAATGCTACTATCGGTAACCCCGAGTCACGCTCGGGGTAGCTGTGCAGAGCCTGCAGCGGCGTGGCTTACCTTGTCCCTGGATCCAGCGATGCATCCCCGCTGTGTGAGCGAGCGGTGTCCTCCTCGCTCGATTCACACAGTGCCTCTGTGTGCCGCCGATCTCCGTTCCCTGCGACGTTACAACGCACGGGGGCGGAGAACGGCGCCAAATTCAAAAAAGTAAATAAACACATTACATACAGTATACTGTAATCTTATAGATCACAGTACTGTATGTAAAAAATACACACCCCCCTTGTCCCTAGTGGTCTGCCCAGTGTCCTACATGTACTTTTATATAATAAAAACTGTTCTTTCTGCCTGGAAACTGTAGATTGTCCATAGCAACCAAAAGTGTCCCTTTATGTCAAAAGTGATTTTAGAGCAGCTAGAAAACAGCGATAATAAATTATAATCACTTGCAGAATTGAGCGATAGCGATTTGTGGGGAAATTCGTCATAAAAAAAAAAAAGTAATGACAGCGACAATTCTGCAACTGAGCACATTTCAGTGATTTTGATTTGATTACATTATTGAATAATTTTTATTATAATTATATTATCATTTGTTATAATTATTTATAGTTATTTATTATATTATAATTCATGATTTTGTGTTTCAAACTTTATCATACCCGGGATGTCTACTAGACTCTGGTTTGGACAGATTTAAGTGAGTTATTCCTAAGAATTGCAGGCCTACAGTATAGAACGCCAAATTTCCTTGCAAAAAATTGTACCGCTTTTGGTACAAAATTCCAGACAGAATCATACTGCCAGGGAGGTTAAAGGAACCTATTTAGAAAATAAAAAAATAATCTTTACAACCCCTTTGGTTAAACTTTTTTGGGGGTTAATTCTCTTTTAATTCTCCTTTAAGGGGGGCGTGGCACAGGGCGTGACCTATTTCAACATACTTTTGCTAGTAGGTGTCCCTCATTCCCATCTCAAAAAGTTGAGAGGTATGCTATAAGCTAAAAAAAATGCCAAAAAAAGCTTGATGTCCATAATAGCGTTTTTGTACCAGCTTTTATCAGCAGTTAGGAGCGTTCAGTATTTTTTTCTGCCAGCAAATTGCTCCCAAAAATGCAAAAAAATATGTTTTTTTTCTACTCCTAGAAGCTGAAGTGTACTGGATTTTTTCCCTCTGTGTCCTCAACACACAGACCGACAAACTGTAATATACATTTAAATATCAACCACAATGTAACTTGAATAGCATAGGCGTGTGCACAGGGTGTGCCAGGTGTGCCTGGGCACACCCTAATGACCCTGTACTGGGCAAATTCCCCCGGCTACTTGGCTGCAGAAAAAAGAACTGGGGAATCTCTGTCTTTAGTCCCAAAAGACTGATGTCTCAAAATGTGAGACATCAGGGGTCTGTCAAGACCCCTTATATTTCACCTCTAAGAAAAAAAATTGTCAAAAAAAAATAATATTATAAAAAAAAACAGAATATATTGTAAAAATTTGTAAAACTGTAAAAAAATAATTAATAAAAAAATAAACTGACACCAGTCTCTGCGATTTTGACATCGTCCACTGCTCTACCGACCATGTTCATTGCCCTATTGCTTTGGGGTGCACACCCTTAATGCAATAGGCTGCGCACACCTATGTTGAATAATATTCTATAGGGTGGCTCCCTGTAGTAGTTCAATGCAATATGTAAAGGAATATAAGGAAGTTGTGCACAGCAGAGAGGAAATAAGAAGCATTCCTTTAGTTCCAGGTATCTTCAGCTAGCCTGTGTTCTTTATACTGCATTCAATTTGTAATCCAAGATGGGAGAGGATAAGAAGGATGAACTAAACTGCACCTCATCCGAAGAAATTATAACATGTGTGTGCTCCTCCTTTAACTGTGTTAGAGAAATGTTCACAATATTGACTTTAAAGCACAATGGGAGAATATTAGCCCCAAGTGCCTGCTGTGTGAGGCCTGGGAAGAAGTAGATTCACATCCGTGGAACTACAAGTATCACCAGCCAGTCTGTATAAATGTTATTCAGCAGTACTGCTGTTAACTATCACAAGGACTGTGCCCGCTCACCACTACGAACATCAGATGAATAGAGGGTTCCAGCCGAAATTCTCGGTGTCTTTGTCCTGTGGAAATGGCGGCACCGCGCCACGCTGCAGCTCCCGGTGGACTGGGTTGCAGGTGCCTCCGGATGGTCTGGAACACAGGCCGGTCCGCTGTGTCGGAATAGCGATGCTGTCCTCTGAGATCCCTCGGAGGCTGGCGATCCGGCTCCCTGTTGTATAGGCCGCAGATTCTCAGCACTCCCTGTCACACACACCTCCTGCTGGCCTTTTTTATTTCCTCTCCCAGCAGGCTGCTCTGTGCACAGAGAATTCTGTTACCTGTGGTCCAGATTGGTCCAGCTAACAGTGTCACTTCCTCATCCCGGACTACAGGTCCCATGATGCATTGCTCTGGGTCATTCTCACAGGAGAAAAAAAACACACGTAGAGCATAGCTCCCAACTGTCCCTGATTTGGAGTAATGTCCCTCTGTCCCTCATTCCTCCTCATTTGTCCCTCATTCCTCCTCACTTGTCCCTCATTTTGGTCTGATCTATATAGATGTATATAAAATGCACTTTTTATCTAACAAAAAGTGTTTTCCAGTGCTAAACCTTTCATCTGATCTCTAAATTGCAGCATTTGTAAATTCCAAGAGCCAATATAAAGCAATAGTAGGAGTAAAAAAGCACTTGTGGGTTTAACCAATCTTGTTTTTTTTGTATAATTCTCCTTTAAGGGGCGTTGCAAGGGGTGTGTCCTATGCCTGCATACTTTTGCTGATAGGTGTCCCTCAATCCTATCTCAAAAAGTTGGGAGGTATGCTTAGAGTCCAGCATGCACTAGAGGGAGCCAAACCCATATAAAAAAAAAACAACAACAAAGCTGTCCCTTAATCATGAGCACAATAGCAAACCCTGGCTACACCAACAATTACATTTTTCTTTCATCTGGTTTTCAGTCTAGAGTTCCTTTCTTTATTTCTTTGGCTTTACTGCCTGACCGAGCTGAGTAAATCTCAGGAATGGATGGACAGGAATACAACTAATTGGCAGAGGCGACTCTAGGCTTTGTGAGGCCTTAGGCAAAACTTGACATGGGGCCTCACTCACACCCATGATGAGAAAATAATTTCAAGGACAAGAGCCTTTTCCCCACAACCCTAGCCGGTCGTTGTGGGGGTCTGCGGACAGGGGGCTTTTCGGAATCTGGAAGCCCCCTTTAACATGGTAGCCCCCAGATCTTGCTCTTTAATAACTAAAGGGTGGGGGCCACACGGTGATGTCACCTGCATTGACGTCACAAGGGGTGGTGTCACCGATATTCAGTGGTTGTTAGGGATACTGGCGGCCCCACTCCTGAGTCAGAACTCTTAACGCTGCCTGAGCATAGTAACGTTAAGGTCAGGGGTCAAGTCCTGGGGAAAAAAGTGTGGGAACTCCCACCCAAGATCCACTCCCCCACCAAAAAAAAAAATATGCATAATTACTAAACCGCATGTTTTTTCTTAATCCCGCGATAACTTGCAGCAGACCTCTGCAATGTCTCCTGGGAACAATGACAAAAGCTCCCAGGAGACATTGCGGCATCGAAGAAGTGACAGAATACCCGCACACTACCTGACGAATCCATATACAGGAAGCGGCCAGTAACATAAAGGATTACCAAGGTTCGCCTGCCCCTGACAGTGACTCGAGCTGGGCATCGCCTCTTAGTAAAGGATTGGCTCGGGCGCCTCGGCTGCTCTAGTCCTGCAAAGGGAAATGAGTTCCTGCTGTGAAAAAAGTGCAGGAACTCCGTTCTCACGCGTTCCCGCAGGACATGAGCCCTGGTTAAGGTCCCCTGTCCCTCAAAACTGGGTTAATGCAGCCATTGGGCAAGTTAGGCGGCCGCGAGGCCACTGTGAGTGTAAGGCCTTAGGCGACCACCTAATTTTCCTAATTAAAGAGCCGCCTCTGCTAATTGGCAGGTAAAACAGCTCCCTTCCATGCATTTCACCTGTGTTTCTAGATGTACCTGAAGTTCACCTTTAAATGCTTTATGTAAAGCCTAGCGATTTAGTGAGGTCCATGTGTAGAGCTCATTCCACACCCTTTTTGCACCCTGCCATCCACGCTGAGACACCGTCCAGCACTACAAATATGGAAGCAGTGATAAATATCGCCTTAACCCCAGTAAGATAGCGTGCTTTGTAATGCAGTTATTGTATAGCGTTAGGGCTGATTACTCATGACTTACACTGACATTATCTCTTCATACAGTTACATAAAGCAAAAAGTAAACCAATCAGTCATGTGACGGGGTGACAGCTCGGTCTGTTTCTGCTGCCACTGTTCAAACAGCTGCTGATTACTTACTACCAGGACTAGTTATCGATCCATCCAAAGATCAGCAGCTACTGTATTCATTTCACTTCTGTGAATGGTAACCAGTGTAGCGCTCACCCCCGAAGGAGCCGCTGGTTATAGATCGGGTGGCATGTTACCTCTGTGACTCCGCCGTCTAGGGTAGTTGATGAGAGCCAAAGTAATGGAATGTCCACACAGCAGGTGTCTTTTTCTTGTGCTTTTATTTACCACACAACGTAAAACCGTAGAACTTGAGGTAGAGAGTAAAGATGTATGAGGAGAAGAAAACAGCAGATTCAGGCCTAACGATACGGAAGCAATCCTGCTTCCAACGACACTTTGCTTTCGTCGCCACTCCAGCCGGAGTGGGTATAGTGTACCTGGACAGGCCTCTCACACCGACCTGGCAGCCAGAGTATCACTCGGAAAACTTGAGAACTTAGATCATGGAGACAATCCTCCTTGGTAGAATTTTTGCCTGGATCAGCTTCAGGTAGTTTTCAATTAGGTTACCGACTGACAGGTGGCCAACATCCAACCTTTCAGTGTCCGGTTACCTTGATCCCTGATGGATTGTCTAGGCCCTATTGGATCGCCAGCCTCTCTTGGCTCTCCTCGGGCGGACTCCCCACCGAACGGCTATCTTGCTTGGGATCTTCTCAGAATTGGGGACCCAGTCGATTACTGGGGCCCCGCCATAGCTTTAAATGTTCCGGGCCAACATGGTCACAGAACCAGCAACACCGCGTGGCACATGCACCCCGGCCTGGAAGGCCATCTCGCCGGGGGGCCGTGATGTATAGTCACCCTGAAGGTGGGTGCCACACCGCAAAAAGAACCCCCGCCTCAATGGCGTCTGTTCCAGAAGTACCCTCCCCCAGCATGCCCCGCGAGAGAAACTCTCTTCTGATTGGCTGCTGGCAAGAGGCACTCAAGCCTCGACTCCACTGGTGCCACCCGTCGCCCCGGGGTGGTATAACACCCCAGCAACAACAGAATGAGCCTACAATACAGAAAATTCAGATCAGAGTCAAATTATACTCTGATCATCCCTTAAATTTTGTCAGCACCGGTACTTGGAAGTACATCGGCGCTACACAAGGATATTATATATTACAGAGTTTTACAGCTAACTAAATAAATTGTATCTATAGCATAAACCAGAGGTCTCCAAACTGCGGCCCTTTGCTTGATTTTATCAGGCCCTTGGGGCATTATTTCCCCCACTGTCCCCCCACTGTTGGCAACCAGGTTAGGCATAGTTCTTGCCACTGACACCAATTATAGGTCACTATTCCTTTCACTGACACCAATGATGGGTCACTATTCCTCCCACTGACACCAATGATGGGTCACTATTCCTTTCACTGACACCAATGATGGGATACTATTCCTCCCACTGACACCAATGATGGGTCACTATTCCTTTCACTGACACCAATGATGGGTCACTATTCCTCCCACTGACACCAATGATGGGTCACTATTCCTCCCACTGACACCAATGATGGGTCACTATTCCTCCCACTGACACCAATGATGGGTCACTATTCCTCCCACTGACACCAATGATGGGTCACTATTCCTTTCACTGACACCAATGATGGGTCACTATTCCTCCCACTGGCACCATTGATAGGATACTATTCCTCCCACTGACACCAATGATGGGTCACTATTCCTTTCACTGACACCAATGATGGGTCACTATTCCTTTCACTGACACCAATGATGGGTCACTATTCCTTTCACTGACACCAATGATGGGTCACTATTCCTCCTACTGACACCAATGATGGGTCACTATTCCTTTCAGTGACACCAATGATTGGTCACTATTCCCCCCACTGACACCAATGATGGGTCACTATTCCTCCCACTGACACCATTGATGGGATACTATTCCTCCGACTGACACCAATGATGGGTCACTATTCCTTTCACTGACACCAATGATGGGTCACTATTCCCCCCACTGACACCAATGATGGGTCACTATTTCTTTCACTGACACCAATGATGGGGCACTGTTTATCCCACTGACACCAGTGATGGGGCACTATTCCTTCCACTGACACCAATGATAGGGGAACTATTTATCTCTGACACAAATGATGGGGCATAGTTTATCCCACTGACACCAATAATGGAGCACTATTTCTCCCTCTGACACCAATGACGCCAATGATGGGCACTATTGGCCGGGAGTCCTAAAACTCCTCCTCCTGTCAAATACCTCTGAAAGGCAATCTACCACAGATTGCTTTTCAAAGGTGCGGCAACGTCAGCAACGCATCTAAGCTCAACCTCACCGAACAGTACAGATGCTCATTGTTATTGTTTCTTTAGCCAAATGTAGATACAATTATTTAAATCTCGATACCGTAATTACTTTTTACAAGCTGCTAGTATAGCAAATGAGTGTGATATGTTCATCTCAGCCTTGATATATTATTATTGTTACAGTTCTTCAATTGTATCTGTGAGAACAGGAATGTGAATTAAGCCAACAAAACTAGTGACGCATTAATCTTGCAGATTTCCTTGCTCCATGGATTTAGCTATTGTGGCATTTAAACAGAGATTAGAAAAAGAGCCCACAGACCCTGCATGCTTTATACAACTTTGCAAAGAAATCCAATCTGTGCTGATAGAAATAAGGCAGAAGGAGAGGTCACCCAACCAATTCTTTGACAGGAATCAGTGCTTCCAGGTCTGAATGAATATGATTTTGCTGAAAAAAGGCCTTCACTTGTGGTTTTACTAGAAATGTGAACTGCAATTTGATGTATCAGCTTTAGTGCCACCTGGTGGTGAATTCTGGTATTTCAAGGTATCCATATAACACAATTTCCCTATGACAGGGGTCTCCAAACTTTTTAAACAAAGAGACAGTTTACTGTCCTTCAAACTTAAAGGGGGGGGGGGGGGGGCGCACTGTGGCCAGTGGGAGTAGAAAATGTCTTGGTGTCAGATGGAGGACAATGCCCCATGGTTGGTATAAGGGGTAGTAATAGTGTGCCATCGTTGGTGTCAATGGGATCAATAGTGTGCCATCATTGGTGTCAATGGGAGGAATGATGCGTCATCATTGGTGTTAATGGGAGGAATTGTTGGTGTCAGTGGCAGTGGCTCCTCAGGGAGTGGTATTCCACGTGGTGTGGTGATGGAATTTATGAAGGGACTATGAACATCATCCCCTGCCCTACCCGAGTAAGTGGGTAATTGTTGCCACTGTGCCCATTGTCACCACTGTGCCCTTTGTCACCACTGTGCCCATTGATGCCACTGTGCCCTTTGTCGCCATTGTGCCCATTGATGCCACTGTGCCCTTTGTCGCCTCTGTGCCCTTACTCCTTCCACGTCCCTCGATGTCTTCTCCCGCCTTGGTGATGCTTTAGCCAATCAGGTTACCGATAACCAGAATCGGGGAACCTGATTGGCTGAGACGGCTGTCAGTCTTATCCAAGGAACGCACCCCCCGTACGTTCTGAGGATAAGACATCCGGGAGTCGCTGGCTCTGATAGGCACTTCCGCACATCAAACCAGCTGCCGTTATTCAGGTGGCCGGCGCTCAAGTTCCGGCCATCTCTGAATAGACCAGCGGCAGCTTGCAACAATAACATACATTCATGCAATGCAATGCAATGCAATGCAATGCATGAATGTATGTTATTAGACTCAGTGGCGGGAGAGAGCCAGAGGGGGCGGGGCTCCAGCAGTGGCGGTTCTATGGACAAACCGCCACTGCCCACAGTGTTTCCTAGCCCACACATTGGCCTCCAGTCAATCCCCAGGGCCAATTCAAAGCCTGAGCCCCCTCCAGGACCTCCTGTACCATCACAGTGACAACCAGTCCCATCCAGAGCCTTACAGCATTTTAGTATATCTTTTGCATACCCATACTTTAATTGTATGAGCATAAACTTTTTTTTTTTTTTTACTGTTGTTCCATGGAAGGCTTTGGAGGATATTACTGAGCAGTGGTCCAGAGGCACTGTTCTAGATTATCTTGCACATTTCCACTATGTGGGATCTCTGGAAAGCCAAGGCTTGTGTTGGTGATGGCTTTGGAGGAGCACCCCATGGTGGTCATATACTTCTGCCCTGTGCAGACCTCAGATACAGAATGGCACAGAACACAGGAAAGATCTTTCAGTTTCCTTATGGTTTGGATGAGTCACATGACTCATGACTCTGCAAGTAAGCAGGTTGAAACGGTTAGTTGGCACTGTCCCGGCTGTGAGAGTTAATGATTTGCCCGGTCTCCGTTCTTTTTGCAGGTTTTTTTCTGTCTGGGTCTGTTGCCTCTGTGAGGCCTCGTACACACGACAGAGTTTCTCGGCAGAATTCACCGAGAAACTCGGTCAAAACCCGGATTCTGCCGAGAAACTCTGTCGTCTGTACAGTTTTGGCTCGATGGAGCCGCCGAGGAACTCGACGAGAAAATAGAGAACATGTTCTCTATTTTCTCGTTGTCCTCGTTCTTCTATGGGAGAAGCCGGCCCGCCGAGCTCCTCGGCGGCTTCATCCCAAAACTCGACGAGGAACTCGACGTGCCAAGCACGTCGAGTTCCTCTGTCGTGTGTACGGGGCCTCATATACAGGGGGCAATGGTTTGGTGTGAGAGAGTTCTGATCCAAGAAGTCCCCCATGGAGGTCTGGGGAGTAGACAGTCTGTGGGCAGAGTACAGCCTTGGGTTGTGACCCATAGGGAATGAATTCAGAAGAAGAGACCCGCAGGAGTAGGAGAATGTCTTCTATCATGGCCTGCAACAGAGACTTTTGACTTGGGGTTGCCAGCACTGGACTATGCTGCCCAAGGATCTACAGTTGCATGACAGGACCTGTAAATGACTATGGACACTGAGATGCACTTTTTCAGGTATGCCATGGTCAGCCTGTAGTTATAGTTGGGGAACTAGGAAAGCACCATGTTTTATCAGGTGGACTATAATATATCTACCTTTGTCACTTTTATTAAGAAAAACGTTTGAAACATTGTCCCAGCCTGGTCTGAAGTTACTAACGAGGTGTAACGCAAGTAACCAGCACACACACAGTTAACAGTTGGGTCTTTAACCACTTCAGCCCCGGACCATATTGCTGCTCAATGACCGGGCCCCTTTTTGCGATTCGGCACTGCGTCGCTTTAACTGACAATTGCGCGATTGTGCGACGTGGCTCCCAAACAAAATTGGCGTTCTTTTTTCCCACAAATAGAGCTTTCTTTTGGTGGTATTTGATCACATCTGCGGTTTTTATTTTTTGCGCTATAAACAAAAATAGAGCGAAAAATTTTGAAAAAAAAATAATATTTTTTTACCTTTTGCTGTAATAAATATCCCCAAAAATGTATAAAAAAAATGTTTTCCTCAGTTTAGGCCGATACGT
The DNA here is from genome assembly GCF_905171775.1 of Rana temporaria. Lineage (NCBI taxonomy): Eukaryota > Metazoa > Chordata > Amphibia > Anura > Ranidae > Rana > Rana temporaria. The sequence goes on along the minus strand of NC_053495.1, from coordinate 34,114,945 downwards.
ATTCTTCTACATATTTTTCGTTTATTGATTGGTTTGCGCAAAAGTTATATCGTCTACAAAATAGGGCATAGTTTTATGTCATTTTTATTAATATTTTTTATTTTTTATACTAATGGCGGCGATCAGCAATTTTTATCGTGACTGCGACATTATGGCGGACAAATCGGACACTTTTGACACATTTTTGGGACCATTGTCATTTTTACAGCGATCAGTGCTATAAAAATGCACTGTTACTGTGAAAATGACAATGGCAGTGCTTGCTCCAAGATATGGAATCCATTAGTACTTAAGAGGTGTGGGAAACAATTTTCTGCCTCCTCTTCCATGGTTTTCCGAGCTCTATCATGCGAACCAGCAGGCTTTAAGACTCGAGGTCCCGCCTACCTTTCACGGTGCTGTGCAATTTATTGTTCAAAAGGACACAGAATTTGTGAGTATTGTTTATTGCAAATGTATGTTATCTTCTGCCTTGTTGAATCAATCCCTGTATTCATACATATATATAATTACTTACCGTATTTATCGGCGTATACCGCGCACTTTTTTGCCCTGAAAATCAGGGCAAAATCGTGGGTGCGCGGTATACGCCGATACCCGCTTTCCCGCGCAGAGTTTTGAATACTGCGCCAACATATACCGAGCACAGTACACTCGGGTATAGTCGGGCAGTCTCGGCTCCTTCCGCGCTCACGTCCTGGACGTACAGGACATCAGCGCGGGTAGCCGAGCATTGCCGACAATACACGAGTGTACTGCGCTCTGTATATGTCGGCGCAGTATTCAAAACTCGGCGCGGGAAACGAGCGGGGAGGACGCGAGGACGCCACAGAAGGACGCCGGACCCGGAGAAGAGGACACCCGAAGCCGCAGAAGGACGCTGGATCCGACGAAGAGGACACCCGAAGCCGCAGACGAACGCCGGACCCGACGAGGCCGCCAAAGGACGCCGCGCAAGACACTAAAACTGTAAGTACAAAAAAAAATGTTTTCCACAGGATTGGGGGCAACTTTAGGGGTGCGCGGTATACGCGGGAGCACGTTATACCACGATAAATACGGTATATGTTTCTACTTTCCAATAGGACTGTGGTCCTAACTGCCTTGAGATCATTCAGAAGCTCCTCCTGTGTAGTTCTGGGCTGATCCCTCACTTTTCTCATGATCATTCTTACCCTATGAGGTGAAATCTTGCATTGCGCTCCAGACCGAGGGCGATTGATGGATATTTTATATTCCATTTGCAAATAATCGCTCCAACAGTTGTCTCCTTCTCACCAAGCTTCTTGCTCAAGGACGGACTGACAACTCATGGGGCCCCCCGGCAATAGGAGATTATGGGGCCCCTGGGAAATAGGAGATTATTGGGCCCCCGGGCAATAGGAGATTATGGGGCCCCCGGGCAATAGGAGATTATGGAGCCCCTGGGCAATAGGAGATTATGGGGCCCCCGAGAAATAGGAGATTATGGGGCCCCCAGGCAATAGGAGATTATGGAGCCCCCAGGCAATAGATTATGGGGTCACACAGTATACACACACACATACAGTATGCATACACAGTATACACACACAGACACACAATATACACAAACACACACAGTATACATACTCACAGAATACACATACACACACTGAAAAGGTACTGGAGAGGTGGGGAAGCTATAACCTTGGGATTTAAAAAAAAAAAAAACACACAGATTTTTACATACTGTCCCTGGTTTTACTGAGGCTGGCAACCCTGATGGGGCCCCCTAGTGGCATGGGGCCATCGGGCAGTGCCCGAGTGCCCGAATGGTCAGTCCGCCCCTGTTCTTGCTAATGGTCTTGTAGCCCATTCCAGCCTTGTGTAGGTCTACAATCTTGTCTCTGACGTCCTTTGACAGCTCTTTGGTCTTGCCCATGATGGTGAGATTTAAATGGAAGAAAGAGATTCTGTGGACAGGTGTCTTTATACACATAACGAGTTGTCGTTAGGAGCACCTTTATAAATTGATAGGACTAATTTGTGTACCATATGAGCACATACTGTAGCCAGTCTGTGGGAGCCAAAATTTGCCAATTTGTTGGTTGGTATGGAATCAAATATTTATTTTACTCACTGAACTGCAGCTCATTTTATAACATTTGTATCATATTTATTTTTTCCTGGATTTTTGGTTGATATTTAAAATATACTTATGATAACAATTATAGACCATTCATTTCTTTGTAAATGGGCAAACTTACAAAATCTGCAGGAGATGAAATAATTATTTTACCCATTGTCCATTTGGCCCATTATTAGTCATCATTTAATTTCATTAAATTACTAAAAATGAATTGATACATGGAGGAGAAGCACTAGGGGTGTTAAAAAATAATTAATTTCAGGTGCCAAATATGCTAAGCTGCTGCTGGAGTTGATCTGTAAGCAATTACACAAGGTTCCCACTATGGGCCAGATCCTCAAAGAAGTTACGCTGGCGTATCTATTGATACGCCGCGTAACTTCTAGTTTGCTCCGGTGTATCTTTATTTTGTATCCACAAAACAAGATACGCCTGAAGCTGGGCTAGATCCGACTGGCGTACGTCTTAGTACGCCGTCGGATCTAAGGTGCATTTTTACGCTGGCCGCTAGGTGGCGTTTCCGTCAATTTCCGCGTCGAGTATGCAAATTAGCTAGATACGGCGATCCACGAACGTACGTCCGGCGCATTTTTTTTTACGTAGTTTCCGTAAGACTTTTTTCGGCGTATAGTTACCCCTCCTGTTTGAGGCGTATCCTATGTTAAAGCCGAGGTTCACCCTTAGAGGGCACTTTTTCCCCTTAGATTCCTGCTCTTTTTGTCTAGGGGAATCGGCTAGTTGTTTTAAAATATGACCTGTACTTACCGTTTACGAGATGCATCCTCTCCGTCGCTTCCGGGTATGGGCTGCGGGAATGGGCGTTCCTTCTTGATTGACAGTCTTCCGAGAGGCTTCCGACGGTCGCATCCATCGCGTCACGATTTTCCGAAAAAAGCCGAACGTCGGTGCGCAGGCGCAGTATAGAGCCGCACCGACGTTCGGCTTCTTTCGGCTACGAGTGACGCGATGGATGCGACCGTCGGAAGACTGTCAATCAAGAAGGAACGCCCGCTCCCGAAGACCATACCCGGAAGCGACGGAGAAGATGCATCTCGAAAACGGGTAAGTACTGCTCATATTTTAAAACAAATAGCCGATTCCCCTAGACCAAACGAGCAGGAATCTAAGGGGAAAAGGGCAAAAATTAAATAAATGGGTGAACTCCCGCTTTAAGTATGTACGTCGTTCCAGAGTCGAATTTTGAAAATTTTACGTCGTTTGCGTAAGTCGTTCGCGAATAGGGCTTTGCGTAGAATGACGTTCGCGTCGTAAGCATTGGCTTGTTGCGTGTTAATTTCGAGCATGCGCACTGGGATACCCCCACGAACGGCGCATGCGCCGTTCAGAAAAAACGTCATTTACATTGGGTCACGACGTATTAACAAAACACGCCCCCATCTCATCCATTTGAATTGCGCGCCCTTACGCCATCAGAGTTACACTACGCCGCAAACTTACGGCGCAAATTCTTTTAGGATAAGGAAAATACGCTGTAAGTTACGGCGGCGTAGTGTATCAGAGATACGCTACGCCGGACGCAACAATGCGCCAAGCTACGTGGATCTGGAGTTGACCTGCAAGCACCACCTGGCCAAACATTGACTGCATCAGATGCAGTGACTGTTCGGCAGTGTTGTTGTATTGATGCTGCCCACAACTCTGATTACAACAGCAGGCAAGGGAGATTCCCTAATTTATGCCGTTTAGCTTGTACAAGGGAATCAACTGATTTATTTTTTTAAGATTTCATTAGTCTGTTTAAACAAGAACTGGTTTTGTTTGAGAAAGGCGTTTTGTTCTGTAACAACAAAGTCAACATATTACCAGTACTTTTTTTCCATTTTTTTTTTAGCAAGCACCTTTTTTACCTGCAAAGGATTAATGAACACAATTACCTACATGTAAATCTATTAACAGTAAATTAATTAATACCTTTTTATCACAAAAATACAAACAACCTTGTTACAAAGGTCCACAATAAAGTTGGCAGCAAGAGTCACAGTAAGTCATAAACAATATTATTTTGGTTAATCAGAGCGTGGCACGACCGGGACTCATTACAAGTTAATTTTTGCTTTAATTTCTAACCTGTTCTATAATAATTAAATTAGGACGTAACATGTAATATACTTTTTACTTGTTTTATTCTTCAATAAAAACATGCCAACACGTTACAGGAGTTCTAAACAATCCTGTGACTTGTGTCCAAAAACGAAAACATGGGGCTAGATTCATAAAGCCCGCCGTTAGTTTGTGCGGGCGTAGCGTATCCTATTTACGCTACGCCTCCGCAACTTAGACGGGCAAGTGCAGTATTCACAAAGCACTTGCTCCGTAAGTTGTGGCGGCGTAGCGTAAATCTGCCGGCGTAAGCGCGCCGAATTCAAATTGAGAAGAGGTGGGCGTGTTTTATGTAAATAAAACATGACCCCACGTAAATGACGTCTCTAACGAATGCGCCGTTCGTGAAAGAATCCCAGTGCGCATGCTCAAAATTCCGCCGCAAATCGTCAATGCTTTAGACGTGAACGTAATTTACGCAAAGCCCTATTCGCGAACGACTTACGCAAACAACGTTAAAGACGCAAAATTTGACGCTGGCCCGACGTCCATACTTAACATTGATTGCTCCTCATTTAGCAGGAGCAACGTTACGCTGGAAAAAGCCTTACGCAAACGACGTAAAAAATACCGCCGGGCGCACGTACATTTCTGAATTGGCGTATCCAGCTAATCTGCATATTCTACGCTGAAATCGACGGAAGCGCCACCTAGCGGCCAGCGTAAATATGCAACTAAGATACGACGGCGTAAGAGACTTACGCCAGTCGGATCTTAGGCAAATTTCGGCGTATCTTGCTTTCTGAATACAGAAAGAATATACGCCGGCACAGATTTGAATTTACGCAGTGTATCTATTGATACGCCGGCATAAATTCTTTATGAATCTAGCCCAAAGTATCTCAATGCTTTATGACTTATATACCAAATTACATTTGTACTGTAGAGTTTACCATTTGTTTTTTCCGCTATTAACTAACTTTCCCGTTGACTAAAAACACCTTAAAAAGCCTGTAAAAATGCCCAAAGATGTTCATCTCAAGAGTGATTACAGCCTATGGATACCATAGAAAAAAGCCCAGGGAATTCTCACAAAGCAGAGGCACCCATTCCATGGATTAATTTGATAATAAGGGAACCATGGGTTATTGGTAAAAAAAAGTCTCAGTGAATAATAATGTTCTTAATAAAGGAAATATTTATTGAACCTACATAATATCATGATGTGCAATCAATATTTATTTTACCAAATGTATTATTTTTGGGGAATTCTTTCTCAATATCCCACAATTCCTATTATAATCTAATCAATCCACCAAACAGGTTCCTCTGCTTTTCTGTGCTTTTTTGTTTTTACTAGGGATGAGCCGAACATACCCGCGTTCGGTTCACACCAGAACTTTCGAACGGACCGAACATTCGCGAGAACATTTAGAACCCCATTGAAGTCTATGGGACTTGAACGTTCGAATTCAAAAGTGCTATTTTTTAAGCCCAATATGCAAGTTATTGCTGGAAAACGTCTGAGAACCCGGGTCTTGCTCCAGGGAACATGTATCAATGGAAAAAAAAGTTTTAAAAACTGTCGTTTTTTCTGGAGCAGCGATTTTAATGATGCTTAAAGTGAAAAAAAAAATTTAATGTTTGGTCCCTGCAATATGGATAAAAATCATTGAAAAAAATAGCATAAGTTTCCCCGCCACCACTCCCCCCAGGTCATTACAAGACCCAGTGCCGATCCTGACCTCCCTGGGGCCCTAAGCAAAATGACCTGGCACATTAAAAATGAGAAGCGGAGGGCGCTGACGACAATGACATGTCACATTAAAGAAAGTTGAGAAGCGGGGGGAGGGGGTGTTCTGCTGTCGGAAATGACTCAGCCAGCGAGTTTAGAAGAGGGGTGAGGGGGCGAAAATGACTTCTCACCAGGCGGGGCCTCTAGTAATTTTGGGGGCCCTTCGCAGCTTTGCGGGGCCCTAAGCGGCTTGCATAGTGAGCCTATAGGGAGGATCGGCCCTGACAAGACCCTTTGGCCCTATATACTTTGAACAGCAGTATACAGGCGGTGCAAACAAGATAAGGACTGTAGGTTTGTTAAGTAGAATCTGAACCATGTCAGACTTTGCTCCTGCATATTGCACAATTTCCTAAAGAGACCCTCAACAAACTACATAACACTTGTGCCACTGATGAGGCCACTGATGTTCCAGTGGTGGTTTAGGTGCAAATGAACAGCACACTTGCAGTAACAGCAACTGCGTTTAGGTGCAAATGAACAGCACGGTTGCAGTAACAGCAACTGCGTTTCAGGTGCAAATGAACAGCACACTTGCATTAACAGCAACTGCGTTTAGGTGCAAATGAACAACACGGTTGCAGTAACAGCAACTGCGTTTAGGTGCAAATGAACAGCACACTTGCAGTAACAGCAACTGCGTTTAGGTGAAAATTAACAGCCCACTTGCAGTAACAGCAACTGCGTTTAGGTGCAAATGAACAGCACAGTTGCAGTAACAGCAACTGCGTTTAGGTGCAAATGAACAGCACACAGGCAATACAACACGTTAGAGCACTGCAGCTAGCACAATCTACTGCCTGCCAAATAGGAATAGCTGATCTAGCTAAGCTATACAGTGTATAAATATATGTACAACTCCTAGGATGTATATATATCCTCTACACACTGTAAATTTAACTAAACTGACTAGCCTGCCTGCTCTATCTATCTATCTATCTGGTAGAAAAGACACTGTGTCTCTCTCTCTCTAACTGACTGACTGTCTGATCTGTTCTTTAACAACGCCGCAACACACTACACGCGGCCGACTTGCAGGTGGCCTTATATAGTGTGGGGCGTGTACTAAACCCCCCGAGCCATAATTGGCCAAAGCCACCCTGGCTTTGACCAATTATGGCTCTCCGTTTTTTGTGCGCTGTGATTGGCCAAGCATGCAGGGTCATAGTGCATGCTTGACCAATCATCAGGGCGCAATGCCGCAGTGAATTATGGGCCGTTGCGCGTCACCCGAATTTGGCGCGAACGACCCATTTTGTTCGAATTTCGTCAAAGGTACGAACAGACGATGTTCGAGTCGAACATACGTTCGAGTCGAACACAAAGCTCATCCCTAGTTTTTACTGGCGTTCAGTTGACCTTACAATTCTAATGTCCTTCAAGTGGATTTAGAACTGGACTCTCCTGAGCATCAAAGGCGACTTTGACCTCCTCTGTGTGGAGACAGATGTATTCTCCATGTACCACGTACCACATTAAGGTTGCAGATACCATAAGTCTATGGTTGTTCATAACTTCTTCAGATGTAGGTCACACTGTTTTATTTATACCATATGTGCCTAATGTTTTTTTGACAATTTGTTGCTTTAATTTCTAGCCTATTCTATAATAATTAAATTAGAATACAACATGTAAAACCATTTTATTTTTATTTATTTAATTCATCATCAGAAACATGCCAACACATTACAGGAGTCCTAAAATGTTCACGTGGCTTGTGTGAAAAAACTAAAACAAAGTGAAAGTATCTGCATTCTTTCTGCTTTATATACAGTGCCTTGCGAAAGTATTCGGCCCCCTTGAACTTTGCGACCTTTTGCCACATTTCAGGCTTTAAAGAATCTTTTTGAAGAATCAACAACAAGTGGGACACAATCATGCAGTGGAACGAAATTTATTGGATATTTCAAACTTTTTTAACAAATAAAAAACTGAAAAATTGGGCATGCAAAAGGTATTTAGCCCCTTTACTTTCAGTGCAGCAAACTCTCTCCAGAAGTTCAGTGAGCATCTCTGAATGATCCAATGTTGACCTAAATGACTAATGATGATAAATAGAATCCACCTGTGTGTAATCAAGTCTCTGTATAAATGCACCTACACTGTGATAGTCTCAGAGGTCCGTTTAAAGCACAGAGAGCATCATGAAGAACAAGGAACACACCAGGCAGGTCCGAGATACTGTTGTGGAGAAGTTTTTAAAGCCGGATTTGGATACAAAAAGATTTCCCAAGCTTTAAACATCCCAAGGAGCACTGTGCAAGCGATAATATTGAAATGAAAGGAGTATCAGACCACTGCAAATCTACGAAGACCTGGCCGTCCCTCTAAACTTTCAGCTCATACAAGGAGAAGACTGATCAGAGATGCAGCCAAGAGGCCCATGATCACTCTGGATCAGGGGTGGGCAATTATTTTTTCGATGGGGCCACATGAGAAACTAAAAATATTTTGGAGGGCCGGGCCAAAAGGCTAAACTCAATACTGCATAAAATCAATTGTATTTCTTTATAAAAAGCAGTAAATATCATTGTTGGACAACTGGTACGAGTACTTGTTATAGACATGGCACAGGAGGGGGACAGAGGCTGGGGACATGACACAGGAGGGGGACAGAGGCTGGGGACATGGCACAGGAGGGGGACAGAGGCTGGGGACATGGCACAGGAGGGGGACAGAGGCTGGGGACATGGCACAGGAGGGGGACAGAGGCTGGGGACATGGCACAGGAGGGGGACAGAGGCTGGGGACATGGCACAGGAGGGGGACAGAGGCTGGGGACATGGCACAGGAGGGGGGCAGAGGCTGGGGACATGGCACAGGAGGGGGACAGAGGCTGGGGACATGGCACAGGAGGGGGACAGACGCTGGGGACATGACACAGGAGGGGGACAGATGCTGGGGACATGACACAGGAGGGGGACAGACGCTGGGGACATGCAGCCACTGTTTAATCAATAACAATTGATTAAACAGTGGCTGCATGTGATGGCACAGTGGCTGCGTGTGATGGCACAGTGGTTGCGTTTGATGGGCACAGTGGCGACAATTGATGGCACAGTGGCTGCGTTTGATGGCATGTCACAGTGGTGACAATTGATGGCACAGTGGCTGCGTTTGATGGCATGGCACAGTGGCGACAATTGATGGCACAGTGGCTGCGTTTGATGGCATGGCACAGTGGCGACAATTGATGGCACAGTGGCTGCGTTTGATGGCATGGCACAGTGGCTGTGTTTGATTGCACAGTGGCTGCGTTTGATGGCATGTCATAGTGGTGACAATTGATGGGCCCAGTGGCTGCCTGCATATGATGGGCACAGTGAGGCTTCAATTTTTTTGTTTGTTTTTTCGTTTGCGCGCCCCCCCCCCCCCAAAAAAAAAATTTGAGCACCAGCCGCAGGCCACTGGACAAACTAATGCAGACAGACAGTGCACAGTACCATGAGGAAGTAACAGCTGCCCAGGCCCCAGGCCCCCAGCACACATGCCACAGCTATACTTACTTTTCTTTCAGTGTCTGAGAGGCTGGCTCACACTGTCAGTCAGACTCAGTCAGGTCGGTGGTCGGCCACACTCAGCACAGTCAGCACTGCAGCTCTCTCACCTCCTTGTCCACTCCTCAGCCCTCAACCCCACACTTCCCTGAGTTCCCTCACGCTGTGGACTCGAGATGGGCGGACGCAATTTGCAATTTGGCGCGGAGGCGCGCTGTGAATGCTGGGGCGGCCGCGGCGTCCTCGGCTCCTCCTCCTGATGTCCTGATCACTCTGCTTGCTAGTGGTTAAAGTAGCATATTTCTTATTATCATCAGGTTACAATTATCACACAGGCAGCACAGTAACCATGGGGTCGATCATGGCTCTATGTCACATGGCTGTTAGGTGCTGACTTAACTTATGGCTGTATTGTATATAACAGACTGTAACAGTACAACCATAACAAAGTCAGCACCCAACAGCAATGTGACAAAGAGCCATGACAGAGACCCTGCTGTTCTGCCTCACCTGTGTGATGATTGTAACCTGATGTGCTGTAAGATACATATAATAGGACACAGTGAGTATTATTTCTCTATTGCCCACTCACTGTGTCCAAGTGCAGCCACGATCGCCTCCTGCTCTTCCTTGTCAGCCGCTCAACTCTATCATATCTCATGAGAGAAGCAGCCGGGAGCCGAAAGGAGAATCGCCGTATCACTCCGCCTGCCGGGACTATTATAATAGTGGGGCGGCATGATGTACATGTGCCCGAAAACAAAGAAATAGTCCCTCCGCTGTGCTCCCCTCCTGGGCCCCTGTGTTGACCCGATGGGGTCCAGTAAATGTATATAACCACTCTGTAAGCAAGTGGAGGCGGGGAAGATTTTAGAAAACATTTTTTTTTTTAAATGCAGTAAAGCATTTTAATGATGCCCGGCCCCACTGTGTAGCTGATGGGGGCGGGCCCGGTACAACAGGGCTACTGTTATCACCGCGGCGGGAACATTACAGACAGCGTTCGTTTGAACAGCTGTTTTCCCAGCTGCGCATAGACACTCCCCCTTGGACGGATCTGTCCAATCGAGAGCAAGGGGGAGTGTCTATGTGACTCCCCCTTGCTCGCGATTGGACAGATCCGTCCAAGGGGGAGTGTCTATGCACGGCGGGGAAAACAGCTGTTCAAACGAACGCTGTCTGTAATGTTCCCCGCCGCGGTGATTAACGTGGCAGCTGCGGCGGCGGGGGGCCGGATTAAAAGGTCCGCCGGGCCGTAGTTTGCCCAGGTCTGCTCTGGATGAACTGCAGCGATCTACAGCTGAGGTGGGAGACTCTGTCCATAGGAGCACAATCAGTCCCTGTATACTGCACAATTCTGGCCTTTATGGAAGAGTGGCAAGAAGAAAGCCATTTCTTAAAGATATCCATAAAAAGTGTCGTTTAAAGTTTGCCACAAGCCACCTGGGAGACGCACCAAACATGTGGAAGAAGGTGCTCTGGTCAGATGAAACCAAAATCAAACTTTTTGGAAACAATGCAAAACGTTATCACCCTGAACAGCTCATCACCACTGTCAAACATGGTGGTGGCAGCATCATGGTTTGGGCCTGCTTTTCTTCAGCAGGGACAGGGAAGATGGTTAAAATTGATGGGAAGATGGATGGAGCCAAATACAGGACCATTCTGGAAGAAAACCTGATGGAGTCTGCAAAAGATCTGAGACTGGGACGGAGATTTGTCTTCCAACAAGACAATGATCCAAAACATAAAGCAAAATCTACAATGGAATGGTTCACAAATAAACATATCCAGGTGTTAGAATGGCCAAGTCAAAGTCCAGACCTGAATCCAATCGAGAATCTGTGGAAAGAACTGAAAACTGCTGTTCACAAACGCTCTCCATCCAACCTCACTGAGCTTGAGCGGTTTTGCAAGGAGGAATGGGCAAAAATGTCAGTCTCTCGATGTGCAAAACTGATAGAGACATACCCCAAGCAACTTTCAGCTGTAATCGCAGCAAAAGGTGGCGCTACAAAGTATTAACTTAAGGGGGCTGAATAATTTTGCATGCCCAATTTTTCAGTTTTTTATTTGTTAAAAAAGTTTGAAATATCCAATAAATTTCGTTTCACTTCATGATTGTGTCCCACTTGTTGTTGATTCTTCAAAAAAAATTACAGTTTTATATCTTTATGTTTGTAGCCTGAAATGTGGCAAAAGGTCGTAAAGTTCAAGGGGGCCGAATACTTTCGCAAGGCACTGTACCAAACTATCCTTGTACTGTAGAGTTTATCATTTGGTTTTTCTGATATTAACTAACTTTCTATTGACTAAAAATACTTAAAAAAAAAAAAAAACTCAAGTAAAAACACTGAAATAAGTCTTTAAAAATGTCTACTCTTTTCTGTAGATGTTGTTGAGTGTCCTTATTTTTTCACTCTGAACACCACTACATAGAATATGAAATTAAAAGCGTATGATCATTTCACAGAATAAATGACAATAAAGTTTAGAAAAAAAAAGTTTTTTTGCTACCGTGTTTCCCCGAAAATAAGACACCGTCTTATATTTATTTTTCCTCAAGAAAACACACTATGGCTTATTTTCAGGGGATGCCTTATTTTATTGAAGCTTTTCCCCCTATCCCCTGGCGTTTGTGTGGGGTGAGAGACTGTTGCTGGTCAGTGCTGGGGAGCAGCTTTACTTCTTCCCCTGAGGACAGAGCGTCCTGCTCCTCACTTCACTGAGAAGACTTTTTACTTTCACTTTCAGCGGGACCTGACAGGGGGAGCCGACCTTATTGATGGGGCTGCCGACACCTCTCTGGTCACCTAGAGATACCGTAGCAGCTGTCACGATGGAGCAGATAAGAAGGGTTGCACGACTTCTTTACAGCTCCGCATCAGTACACTACGGTACATACGCCTATCACGTCTTGTTTACCGCTACGCATAGTCACGCCCATCACTACGTCTTATTTTCGGGGGTATGGCTTTTATTTTGGAAATCCTGCTACGGCTTATTTTAGGAGTACGTCTTATTTTCGGGGAAACACGGTAGCATAATTGATTAATTATAGTAAACACGGCTTTATCTGGTTTACTTAAATAAGGGTAGAGTAGAGGAGTCTGTATTCCTATAGTATATAAGCACTATCTTCTCTTAGCTTACAAACTTTCTGTAGACATCAATCCCTCACCGTCTCCTGCTCTGTGCAGTAACCAGAGATACTGTTAAGGTTCCCGTTATCAGCAGAGGATCTGCAATGTATTCACTTACTGACCTTCTGGCTTCATCTGGATCCGATGCAGAAAATGTCCTCCAATTCTTGGCTGCGGTACAGGATGTCTGTGTACACTCAGCACCTTTTTGATATTAATGGAAAAGTATAGTGTACCTACAGAGACAAAATATTTTATTTTGACCTGTATTTATGTAATTTAACCACTTAAGACCCGGTGTGCTTGGTTTTTAACGTAACTATATTCTTTCATGAGTTATTTACAAGTTTCTGACCACTTATAAAATGTGTTCAATGTGCATCAGACCGTTCTCATCGGTTTAACCGATCGTGTGTACGCGACCTTAGGGTGATGGGATTTTAACGGGTGTGTTTATGTCTGTCACCAAGTCAAGCAAAAACAAGAGAAATGTATAAAGTTAAAGATTTATTACAAAATTTCAGATTAAAATCACAATCCACTAATAACATTTGCTCATATTAGGCTCCATGCACACTGAAGCTAAAAAAAAAAAAAAAAAAAAAAGCTATATAAAAAAAATAAAAAACACCAGTAGCTTTGCAGGGAGTCTTTCAACGTTTTTGCAATAGCTTTAATCAGCATTTTCAGTGTAGCTTTTTTTTTTCAATGGATAAAAACACGCTGGCGTCGGCGTTGTGCATTTTTTCCCGCTGAAAAACGGCACTTTGAACGCAAATTTTGGGCGTTCAGAAAAAAGCCAATAAACTCCAAAGCTCATTAACACTAAAAAACGCCCATGTGTGCATGAACATAGAGTTCAGTTTATGGGCTTTTAAAAAATAAAGCCAAAAACGCCAAAAAAATACAGTTTATCAGCTTCAGTGTGCATGGAGCCTTAGTATTGACCATAATTGTTTGTATTTTGTGCATTAAGTATCAGATGCTTGTGTATGTAGAGAAGCATACTCTGCATACACAAGCATCTGTTTGTATTTTGTGCATCAAGTATCAATTATGGTCCATACTAATATGACCAAATGTTATTAGTGGATTGTGATTTTAACCACTTGACAACCGGGCCTATTTTGGCACTTCTCTCCATGTAAAAATCTAAATTTTTTTGCTAGAAAATTAATCAGAACATTATATATATATTTTTTTTTAGCAGACACCCTAGGGAATAAAATGGCGGTCATTGCAACTTTTTTCCTCGCACGGTATTTGCGCAATCATTTTTCAAACGCCTTTTTTTGGGAAAAAGCGGTTTTATGAATTAAAAAATAACAAAAAACAGTAAAGTAAGCTCAATTTTTTTGTATAATGTGAAAGAGGATGTTACGCGGATTAAATAGATACCCAACATATCACGCTTTAATATTGCGCACACTCATGGAATGGCGCCAAACTTCGGTACTTAAAAATCTCCATAGGCGACACTTTAACATTTTTTACAGGTTACTATTTTCGAGTTACAGAGGAGGTCTAGTGCTAGAATTGTTGCACACGCTCTAACGCACGCGACGATACCTTACATGTGGGGTTTGAAGGGCGTTTACATATGTGGGTTGGACTTGCATGCGCGTTCGCTTCTGCGCGCGAGATAACGGGGACAGGGGCGTTTTTTAAAAAATATATATTTTTTTATTTTACTTAATTTTTTTTATTTTTATACTTTTTTTTTTTTGGATCACTTTTATTCCTATTACAAGGAATTTAAACATCCCTTGTAATAGGAAGAAGTGTGACAGGTCCTCTTTATGGAGAGATGTGGGGTCAATAAGACCCCACATCTCTCCTCCAGGCTTACAAGCATGAAATCGGTAAAAAAAAAAAAAAAAAAAAAAACACTGCTCACATGCCGACAGCCGCGATTGCGGCTTTGTTTACTTCCGGGTACAGGGCGTGACGTCATAATGTCGCGCCCGGGCCTCCAACGGTCATAGAGATGACTGGTGACCATCTGGTCACCAGTCATCTCTATGCTTTCCAGGCAGCGCCGACCGATTCGCTCTCCGGGCCCCCGATGGCACGGGAGAGCCCGGAGAAGCACCGGATGGCGGCGGTAGCGTCCCCTCCCGCTGCCTATAAGAACGATCAATCGGCGGAACTGCCGCTTTGATCATTCTTATCGTGCAGAGAATTGGTGGCTGAAGACGGTGATATCTGAATGATGCCTGTAGCTGCAGGCATAATTCAGATATCACCGCACAAAGTCAAGGACGTCCCAGGGACGTCCTTGGTTGTCAAGAGGTTAATCTGAAATTTTGTAATAATTCTTTAACTTTATACATTTTTCTTGCGTTTGTGCTTACCTTGGTGACAGACAAAACACACTCGTTAAAATCCCATCACCCTAAGGCCGGGTACACACGGACAAACATGTATGGTGAAAGCGGTCCGTCGGACCGTTTTCACCATACATGTCTGCCAGAGGGCTTCTGTACGATGGTTGTACACACCATCGTACAGAAGTCCGCGCGTAAACAATACGCGGGGCGTGTCCGCGTTGTCGCCACGTCGATGACACGGTGTCGCCGCGACAATGACGCGGCGACGTGGGCGGCCCGCCTTTAAAATGCTTCCACGCATGCGTCAAAGTCATTCGACGCATGCGAGGGACGGCGGGCGCCTGGACATGTACGGTAGGTCTGTACTGACGACCGTACATGTCCGAGCGGGCAGAATTCCAGCGGACTGTTTTAAAACAAGTCCAGGAATATTTGTCTGCTGGGAAAAGGCCCGGCGGGCAAATGTTTGCTGGAATTCGGCCCGCTCGCGCCCACACACGACCAAACATGTCTGCTGAAACTGGCCTGCGGGCCAGTTTCAGCAGACATGTTTGGTCGTAAGTATGGGGCCTAAGAGGGAGCGGTGTCTCACCAATTCTTTTAAAAAAGGTATTTAAAGCAAAAAGTGAGACATGGAACAGTCTCCCTCTAACAGTAGTGGGTCATTGCAGTTTGATTAAAATGGTATGGCTGCCTCAACTTTAATATATCTTGCACAATTCGCCAATATGGATCCCTCGGTGTGGTTTAAGAAACTAGAGGGCCTCTTTGGGGATGGATTTGAAGGAAAGGATGAGCTACAGTATCTGAGGGTGTTGCAGTTGCCGAGAGACAGGGGAGGCTTGGCTATGCCGCACCATTGGAACTATTTCCTGGCAGCTCAATTACAAGTTGAGGGCTGGGGAGTTGGGTAATGTAACTACTAGCTATAACTCATAAGTGTTACTGGCTTATTCCCCACATACATCCCTGACAGAAGCACTAGAAGCAGATTTATAAGGGGAAAAGGACCAAATGCCCTTCGGCAAAGCTGTTGCTGAAGGTATGGAATACAATCAATATTACAGTACTCAGGGTTTACACTTATCTGGGATAATGTAAAACTACCTAAGCTTGAGAGGTTGAAGAACTTTAGTAACTGGAAAAAGAAGGGGGTGGCAAGACTATCGCAATTACTGTATATATAGGAGGCGTACTGAGGATATTTCAAGCGCTGAAGGAGGAATTGGGATTCTCAAAACAGAAATTTCTATCAGTATCTAGAGTTAAGGCATGCATCGACAGGACAGTTTGCCTGTTTATTAAAAGTCAGCAGCTACACTTTTTGTAGCTCCTGACTTTTAAAACAGGTGGAGCTCTGCTTTAATGTGAACAATTGGAAAGTTACAGTTGTGCCCATAAGATTACATAGAAAACAGAAAATTCCACGCTATCAATAGAAAGCAGCTCACACTACCAATGGACAATGGTGGAATACAAAACAAACATAAAAAGTGTAGCACATAAAATTAAAAGATCACCCAATGAAAGGATGAATAAACAGTGCATCAAACAAATGGTGAAAAAATTATGACAATAGATCAACCAAAAAAGTGATGTATATATGTATATGGCACTGGATGGTGTATATATAAAATCTAAATAAATATGTGAAAAAAAGTCCAATGTGATGAAAATTGGTGATAATAGTCCCAATGCCTCGGAAATGAAGTGCAGTAAAGAAATCCACCACCAATCATTGAAAGGAAGGCTTACCAGAGATACTGTACCTTAATGGACATATGGCCAGAGGGTCAGTAAAGCAGGGTATAAACCACTCTCTCAGGCCTGGATCATCGGCTGCAATTCTCACGGAGACGTCTTGCACGTCAATCAGAGAGGAACCCAGGGATCGAATCAGGAAAAAGGTCGCTTCCAGGGGTACCCAATATGTAGGGACACTCCACCGCTGCCACTTTGTACATTTGAAAGCGCTGATCACCTTTTATAATGCAAGTGTTTTTACCTACATTAAACATTGGTGCCTTTCAGTATTACGCTATGTGCCTTTCTCTTCTTTTTTTTATTGTTTTTTTAATGGTTTATTTATTCAAAACAGGAAACGGGTCCACATGGACGAGTACAACAGTACAATCAAGATAGCATCTACAAATACATAACCATATAAACATATCCGCCACTCGACTTAACGCAGTGCACAATGGACCCTCTGCTAGGCCCGCGTGGGCAGGTAATGTGGGTATCAGGCGGTTAACACATCATACTGTACCTGTTGGAAATTAATCTTTGGCAGACCCATTTTTTTTGTCGTCGTGCGTCCGCTGTTCTCCTATAGGATGCAATAGATCATTCTGGTCCACGGACCCATCCTCCCTTTTCCACTTTACAGAGATGGTACTAGAGAAAGGAAAGGAAAGCAAGAATTCGAGCAGTTCCCAAGTTTGGCTTGGGAGTAGGGGGGGGGGATACAGCACATGGGGGGGGGGGGGGGGGGGGAGGAAGGGTAGAAAGGGGGGGGGGGAGTACGGGGGGCAGTACGCAAGCATGGATTTCCGTATCAATCTAACCGGTCGTAAGGCCTGTCGGTTTGGCAAGTCGGGCCTATTCACTCCAAAAAGTTCCCAGCAGGAAAGTCTAAGGGGTTCCCCTAAGGGCCTGTCCCTCCTCTGAGTAGGTGAAGATGTTCCTTAGTTGCCAGGTTTTGGAGTATGACTCGTGCCTATCCTGGTTTTAGAGAATTAGGTCTTACATCTTAATGTCATCTACCTTCCGTAGCCACATGGCGACAGTCGGTGGGTGTGGAGACTTCCAGCAGAGCGGGATGCACGCTTTGGCTGCATCTAGGAGGTGGCGAATTACTGATTTTTTGTAGGCTCGTGTGGGGGTATTGTTTGCATGTAGTAGAAAGAACGCCGGATCATCAGGGATCGGACGTTCCGTAAATTTCTGTGATATTCGCCTGACCTCTGACCAAATGGTCAGCAGGCGCAGGCACGACCAGAGGACATGAAGCAGTGTGCCTCTCTCTGTTTGGCACCGCCAGCAAAGTTCTGATGTTGTCGGGAAGATTTTACCGAGTAGGTTCGGGGTTCTGTACCAGCGTGTTAGGATTTTATAGTTAGTCTCCTGGACTTTTGTACACAAATCCTCCATTTGCACCAACGTAAGTATGTGTTGCTTTCTTTTACTGGAAAACGTACACTGTAGGTCGCGCTCCCATTTACTAATGCACGGAATTTGGTAGCCCTCCGCCGGTGTGATCAGTATGGTATGTACGATGGACAGGGCGTGCGGCAATGTGCCCGAATCCGAGCACAGCTCCTCCAGTGCCGTAAGAGTGAGGTTTGCTGTGGCAGGGGGCGGTATGGTGTTCAGGAAATGGTTGAGCTGGCTGGCTCTCATGAAGTCCCCCTGGGTCCATCATCGCCGCTATTGTTTTCCAACATCCCGCTTCGCTAAAGTGAGAGGCCTGGAAAATTCCAGAATCTCTCAACCTACGGAATTTCGCGTCTCGCATGCCCGGTTCAAAGTGCGGGTTGCCCAGCACCGGGCGCAGTGGTGAGTTACTCGAGGATAGATTAGCTTGTCATCAGCCTGGCGCAGATCTTGATTGCTTTTTCTATTAATGGATGGCGCTGGACGCTTTTGTGTATTGCCGTATGGCACCAAGGGGAGTCTCGCTTTGCGCTTGTTCCAAACGTGGCCAAAGTTTAGTGTTCCCATGTCTGCACCAGTCAATGAGGCGGTTCAAATGTGCTGCGTGATAATACGTACGAATGTCTGGCATAGCCAGCCGTCTGTGATGTTTTGGTAGGGAGAGTATTGTCCTGTGTATTCTAGGGTGTTTTCCCGCCCACAGAAACGTCCTGGATTGGACTTGTTTAAAGTAATCTGCTGGTATGTGTATGGGGAGGGCTTGTAGAAAGTATAAAAATGTAGGTAGTACGGTCATTTTGAGTATGTTGCATCTGTCGAACCACGAGTGAAGACCGGTGGTCCAGTGGTCTAGCAGCTTTTGAACAGACTTAAGTAATGGTGGCAAATTAAAGTTTGAAAATTTGGGAGCAGGTCGGGGGTATGCGTTTACCCAAGTACGTCAGGGCTGTCTCTGTCCATTTCAGGCTGAAACGGTCTTGGAGTTGTGATAGGTGCTGTCGTGATATTCCCACCCCCATCGCCACGGATTTGGCCAAATTAATTTTTAAATTGGATAGTTTCCCGTATGCGTCGAATTTGCGCATTAGGTTAGGGAGAGATAATGTCGGGTTCGTTAGCGAGAACATGTCGCCTGCATATGCTGAAACTTTATACTGCTCATCTCCCACCCTTATCCCTGAAATATCTGGGTTCATCCGTACTCGCCTCAGGAAGGGTTCGAGAGACAGTGCAAAGAGGAGGGGCGATAGAGGACAGTCTTGACTGGTCCCGTTTGTTATCGGGAATGATTCCGACAGTGTCCCGTTCACCCTAACTCTAGCTGTCGGGTTTGTGTATACTGCCGTTATCCAATTCAGCATTTTGTGTCCAAGTCCTATGTGTCTCAAGGTGGCGAACATAAATTGCCAGCTGACTCGGTCGACCGCCTTTTCATCGTCTGTACTGACAAAGACGCAGGGTGTCTTCTTAGTGTTCGCAGAGTGCAGAAGATTTAACACTCTGGCGGTGTTGTCCCTAGCCTCTCTAGTTGGAACGAAGCCTACTTGGTCAAGATGGATAAGGTGGGGTAGATATTCTTGGATTCTGGACACAATTATTTTGGTGAAGTTTGAGGTCGGTGTTTAACAATGATATTGGGCGATAACTACCGCATTGGCCCGGGTCTCTCATCTTTAGGGATAACTTCTATTTGTGCTTGCAAAGTGTATATGTGCAACTTCGCCCCCGTGCTAAGATTGTTAAACAGGGTCACCAAGTGGGGGAGTAGTGTCCTATAGTAGCTAATGGTAAGCCCGTCTGGACCTGGGGCTCTACACGGTTTGGTGTTGCTAAGCGCTACTTGGAGTTCAGGCAGGGCAATAGGTTCGTCTAGAGAAGGTTTCTAGCTTCCGACAGTAAGGTCGGCACGGTTGAGGAGTTGAGGTAATCCGACAACGGGTCTATGTCAGGGTCTAGGGGCATGTTATATAGAGTGTGATCGAAGTCCCAGAATTCCCGGGAAATATGTTGCAGGATCGACGTCTTCTGTCCTCCGCGTGAGATAATGTGTGGCATGTAGGACGCCTTATTCTTTGTTCGAATGGCCTGGGCTAGCATTCTCCTGCATTTGTTACCCGACTCATACACTTTGCGTCTGCAGACCTGAAACGCCGCCTTGGCTTTGTATTGCAGTATGTCTGTGACCTGTTTGCATGTAATGTCAAGTTCAACCCATAATTGTCCTGTCAGTGCCTGCTTACGACGAGTCTCCAGAGCCTGTAGTTTGGAAAGTAGTGTCATCAACTGTTCCAATTTTCGTCTCTTCTGTCTAGACCCATGTTTAATGAGGATGCCTCGGATTACGGCCTTATGGACCTCCCACACCACCACCAGTTTACGGTCTTGGTTACTATTAGTGTCAAAGTAGCGTCGTAATTCTTTCACCACATCTGTTAAGATTTCGGGTCCTGTAGTAGGCTCTCGTGCCTGTCTCTTCTACTCCTACATCTCTAGAATATATATATAAATAAATAAAATAAAAAAAAATCAGGTGAAATACAGGAGTCTTAAAACATGCGGTATGGCTGTTTCAAGATGCACAATAAGGAGGCACTTGAAGAAAGATAGGCTGCATGGTCGAGTCGCCAGAAGAAAGCCATTACTACCCAAATGCCACAAAGTATCCTGCTTACAATATGACAAACAACACAGAGACAAGCCTCAAACCTTCTGGCACAAAGTCATTTGGAGTGATGAGACCAAAATTTAGCATTTTGGCCACAACCATGAAACTCTTCATTTGGAGAGGAGTGAACAAAGCCCATGATGAAAAAGGTACACCATTCCTACTGTGAAACATGGAGGTAGATCGCTGTTTTTTTTTGGGGGGGGGGGGGGGGTCAGGAAAGTGTGAGCTACAAAAAGGCACAGGAAATTGTCAAAATTGATGGCAGGGTGAATGCAGTAGGTTATCAAAAAAAATATTGGAGGAACATTTGTATTCATCAGCCAGGAAGTTGCACATGGGACATTCCAACATGACAATGATCCAAAACACAAGGCCTGTCATTGGCTACAGCAGAATAAAGTGAAGGTTCTGGAGTGGTCATCTCAGTCTCCTGACCTCAATATCATTGAACCAATCTGGGGAGATCTCAAAATGTGCAGTTCATGCATGACAGCCCAAGAATTTACAGGAACTGGAGGCTTTTTGCCAAGAGGAATGGCAGCTTTACTATCTGAGAAGATAAAGCGCCTCATCCACAAATACCACAAAATAATTCAAGCCGTCATTGATGTTAAAAGGGGCAATACACAGTATAAAGAACTGGGGTATGTAAACTTTTAATCAGGGTTATTTAGGTAGCCCGCCCCCCCATTATGATTTAAAACAAATAGTAAACAGTTGATTGATAATAAATGGCTTCAGCCAACCACAAAAGAAAAGTTTGTCAATCATTCTCTGAAAAATGGCCAAGAAATCATAAATTCTGCCAAGGCATGTAAACTTAGGAACACATCTGAATAAAGTTGTGCTTATATCTAAAAAAAGGACATTAGCAGTATAGCCCAAAACTGTTGTAATGCAATAATTGTGACCATTGTGGATGTTTTTGTAATATCTGTTTTTCAAAATAAATTTAAAAGTGCAGCAATCCATTTTTGCTAGAAATGATATACATACACACTTTTCAGCTTTAGAATGTAAACTCGGTAGACACAGGAGTACAAAAAGGTCAAAACAATTTTTTATTATTGAAAAATAAAAACCAAAAAAAACAAAAACGTCATCAAGTAAAATGCTAATGTGTGCAAGGATGGCAAAACACGGTAAAATAAGTTAACGGCCCCAAATTAAAAACAAATGTACCTGCACTACAGTACTTTTCAACATACCTGAGCACAGAACAGTACACATAACTTGTTAAACTGCATTCAAATGATTCTGGGAGTGTAAAAAACAGATCAAAAAAGTTTAACTATATACAGTAATGAAAAAGAAGCCAAGCCATCTAGTGTACATAGCAATAGTTCACAAGCAGTTCAGAAGAGATCTACTTATAGCAGTACAGGGAGTCAGAGAGCAGACATTTAAGAATGATGCGTTACAAAATTTTATGAATTTGAACTAGCTCATGGTAAAGACAAAACTATGAGGTGGTACATCGACAACATATCATGGGTTCAGAGGAAAGACCTTTATAGCAATTGCATATACTGTACCTGTATAGATAAAAGCCTACGATGGACACCAAGATTAAAGAATTTTTATTTTTAGAAAATAGGCTTCTTTTATATATCTTGGGATTGCCAACAATGAAATCTTCCTGCCATAATTCCTGTTACCGTCTTGGGCGTTTTAGGTATTCCTACCCACCTTTGTGTTCCAACTCCTGTTACATGGTAAATAGAATCCTTCATAATGGCCACAGCATGTGTGCAGACCAGAAACTCAGCACCCAGATCTCACCAATTGGAGACCAAGAAGTATAGAAAACCATCCAAGGGGTTCACCCAAAATTTCAAATGCCCACTTTGTTTTTCTGTACATAAATATTAGGTTATCTAGCAACAGGATTAAAAAAAAATCCTAAGATTGTGCAGTCACCATAGAGAGATAACGTTTCTCTAAAGCACCCATGTAGCTACCAAGTAACTGTCTATCTTTCCTCTAAATGGCTGCGTGATATCAGAGGCATCAACATCATACTAAAGTTTGTTTCAGTTGCAGGGACACAGTAGTAGAATAGCCAATGGCACTTGTAGGGCAGATTTTTGAATTCTAGAGCAAACTAAAAAAAATGGAATGGAGCACTTGCCCAAAGCAAACAAAAAGTATTGTTAATCTCTTTTTAAGTGTATGTAAACTCAACCTATTTCAGTATGTTTAGCATCATACTGTATAAAGCTTTAATAAAAGCAAATATTTGTTACCTGGAGATCCAACCTGTAAACAGCACTGCCCGTCTTAGACTGACAAAACGTTAGGCCACTGCCTTGCAATTAGCTGCAGTGTTGTAAGCCTGCCATGTGTATTCCTTTAGTTAACCAATGGGCTGCCGATCCGATATACCAAATTGGCAGCCCAACAGCCAACTGACAAAAAGAGCACACAGCAGGCTGACAACACTGCTACTAGCTTGTAAGACAATGTCCTAGTGTTGTCAGCCCAAACCAGAAGTGCTATTACGGCAGGATCTCCAGGTAACAATTGTGCAACAGATTTCCAAAAAGGATTATATATATATCCCCCACTTTTAAGTACACAATGGGGTTTATGTACTAAATCGCTGGAGAGTGCAAAATCTAGCTCACTTCTGCATAGAAACCAATGAACTTCCAGGTTTTATTACCAGGCTTAATTGAACAAGCTGGGGTTAGAAGCTCATTGGTTTTTATGCAGAAGTGAGCCTGATTCTGCACTCTCCAGCGATAATGAATAAGTGGGGTATGTCTGTACAGTGAGGCATGATGTTAAAACATACTGAAAAATAGATTGTGTTTATATACACACACACACACACACACACACACACACACACACACACACACTTTAAAAAGGATACCCATCAAAAGAGCTCAGGGGCTGCCAATGCTGACCTTTTATATCCTGGTTCTCTGGCTGCGATGTTGGCCTGCTTTTAATAACCAAAGTAACTGATCCGGCAGATCAGAAAAGCCATTATCTGCATGCATGCGTTCAGAGATTCAAAGTATATAGGCAAGAGGAAAGCATGACAACCAAGCAACTAGCTTTTTCAGAAGGAAAGGGCAGCCTCTGTTCCCCCTACGACGGGTTCCTTAAAAGGGTGATAACAGCTGGCACTTTGGCAACACTGCTGTATATTGTTTTACAAATAGTCACCAAATGAACAAATTTCTAACCAGGTCACATGGACATAGGGCCAGTCGATTTATTTTATTTTAACACACACACACACTTTTTTGTAGTTTCTAAGAGCAGAGCAATTTAACCTGCCTTTTTGACCTTCGAATAAAAAACAATTCTGTGCCCACCTTGCTTTAATATTGGCCATGAGCAGCCATGTTTCATTTGTCCCTCTTTACTTGTTTAGCATTTTTACATTCCTTTCCTCAGCTACACTGTATAGCCTTATTAACACCCGTCCATCACACCTTCAGCCCACACTATATGAACAAACTAATGTGAACGCCACTTCAAATTGTGTTTTTTGGTGTTTTCAGTGAAGGGCCCCATTTATGCTACAGCATACAAAAACATATTAGATAATTGCGGACTTTGAACCTTGTGGCAACAATTTGAAGAATACCCTTTTCTCTTCCAGTATGACTTTACCCTGTGCATAAAGTCAAGCCCAGAAAGGCATGGTTCAGCAGTTTGTTGTGGAAGAACTTGAGTAGTCTGCAAAGAACTCCAACCTCAACCATACAAAACCCCATTGAAATTAATTTAAACCCTGGATTGCAAAAGCAAATGCCAGGTTCTCTTTTCTAGCATCAGTACCCAACCTCATAAAAATGCTTGTGGCTCAAAAAAAAAAAAAAAAAAAAAAAAAACGCTCCATCATAAGTGTAGGAAGGATGTTATGGCCACGAGAGGCATTTCCATAATAATCCCATGGTTTTCAATGGAATGTTCAACAAGCAGATACAGGCATGATGGTCAGGTATGAAACATTTGGCCATATACAGATGTGTAGGTCAGCATTTCAACCAAGGTGCCGTTTGCCCTGAATCAGAGATTAGAGGACAATGCATTGTGAGGGGGGGCGGGGTTGGGGGACACTTCATGTGAAATTAACTTCATCAATGCTATTGTATATATCCTCCCAGGCTCAGGTCTCCCATTCATAAGTTACATTTACCATTTAAAACTAGGGTGTCCCAACAGAGCGAAAAAAGGGTTGAGAGACACTGGTGTAGGTATTCTATAGAGAAGCTGCTGCCCATGCTTCCAAGCCTACTTTTTATCCATAATTTATTTATGGAGATAATTGCTTCCAAACAGCCGTCTACAACTTTATATCACAAATTTAAGATCATCTACCCTTTTGTCAGATAGGTTGTCAAAGAGCATGTCAAGTTGCTGTATATACCATCAGGTGACCAAAGGGTCCATTATGAACATGCTTTATTACTTTCATTGCAACTACTGTCTTATAGGCAAAACGATATGTACCCAATGCCTGAGAATTTAGGCTTTACCATAGGAGGTCAAAACAGCATCTTTCCACTACATTATGCAAATTTAAAAATTGTTGTACTAGTAATGCTATATCTCTCAACTAATAAAAACTAAAGCATAACAAAAAAAAAAAAATCCACCACATGGATAATGTCAATTGCCTATGCAAAGGGAAAAATGTTAAGACTTGTAAAAGTAAAAAAACAAAAATCAAATCAATATAATGAAAGCTGTAAATCTGGCCATTATAGGTGCCTGGTGGCTACTTTGGAGACAAAGCCACTCTCAGTTCCAGTTTAATCACAACTGCATATGTATGGCCAGCAATTATAGGATCACAAACACTCTAGACCAGTGATGGACAGACAATTCCCCTTTCTTAAACATGCTGTAATAAAAAACAAAAACAAAAAAAAAAAAAAAAAAATACACACAACTAAAGAATGTAATTTTCTACAAAAAAGTCTCAACCACTAAATTCAAGTACAACTGGAGAGAACTAGCAGATGGAAGTATACAATGAATAAATGAGATTGTCCAGAAGCAAAAATTTTGCCAAAACTGTACAAGCATTGGAGAAAAAGATTTTTTTTTTTGTTAGCAAGACACGGCATATCTTACAAGCATTACATCTACTATGTTTCAAAGAAATGCTGAAGAACTAGTAGCTACTTTGCAGATGCCACTAAATAGAGCAAAGAAAAAAGAAAAAAATTCAGCCCCCCCCCCCTTTTTTTTTTTTACACACAACAAATACAGAGAATTCAATATGCATATACAATGTTCAAAAGATAAAATAAAGCGATGAGGTATGCGATTTGTCAAGGCTCCCCCCCCCCCCTTTCGTTTTCACAGTATTATTTGTGCAAGATTGGGCAAAAAAAAAAAAAAAAGTGTTATGTACATACTAAGAAGACTAAATTAGTGACTACTACAACTCTCACTGGAAATCTGCTTTCTTAAAGCTGGGTCAGATTTGTGCATTTGACTATGAATGCCTGAGAGGCTGCAGTAAAAGTTCTCATGGATCTTGCAATTATACAAATCTTTCTCAAAGTTCTTCCTGTAAGAAGAATACTGTAAATCCTCCCCTTTCCTGCTGTACATTGATCCAGCGCTCTGAAATTGTTCCCCAAAGTCCACTGAAAACCAAGACTGGGAAGGTCATTCTCCTTCAACTCCCTTTTGCCCTCACGCTTTCCTCTTGCCGTCCCCCCATGTCACTTCTGTATGCTTAAATCTGATTTGAGAGAGTCAAAAAAGGGAGGAACCAATAGGAGCGGCAGCGAGACCCAGGAAAGCAACACCCATGAAGGTTTTACAACAGATTTCATGGATTTAAAATATCAAAAGGTGTGAGAGGGGCAAGTAAATGAGAAAGGCATTTACCTTCTTGTTTTTTCAGGAGAGTTTTCTGGCTATACTTTGAATAGCAAGAGTCACTTTAAAGCCAAACCCCAGACTAGTTTTATTCTTTGATAGACTGAGCAAAATTTCCCTTCACTTACGTTCCCGCTGAAGGGGCATCAAATAGCAATGAAGTGCTGGAAAAAGCATTTTAATAGAGACAGCAAAAAACAAACAAAAAAAAAAAAACACAAAATTTGAATGGTGAAAAGTTTTAAAGCCCAACTTCCAGCTCAATAGCCTAAAGCCCTGTACACACGATCGGATATCTGAGGGAATCTAATCCGATGGATTTTTTCATCGGATATCCGATGAAGCTGACTTTCATCAGTCTTGCCTACAACCCATCGGTTAAAAATCCAATCGTGTCCAACTCGGTGATGTAAAACACTACGACGTGCTGAGAAAAATGAAGTTCAATGCTTCCGAGCATGCGTCGACTTGATACTGAGCATGCGTGGATTTTTGACCAATGGATTTCCCCACAGATCGTTGTTTTTCCTATCGGTTTTTTAACCATAAGAAAAATTTAAAAACAGGTTCTATTTTTTTCCCCACCGATCGTGTGTACAGGGCTTTAGCATTAAAGCAGTTTAGCAATCATTTGTTCTCCCTCTACATCTGTTGAGTTTGCTCGTATTCACGCCGGGATTATTAGAGCTCCCACTATACTTCTGAATGCTCGTGTGCTGTAATTTTATCTTCTTTCCCTCTCCTTCAGGCCATTCACAAAAAACACACACACACACACACACACACACACACTTTCCCAATGAGGTTAAACAAAACACTGGACAGAAGTCCGAACCCTTCCCTATTCAATACAAATAAAAGTTGGGCTTTCAGTTGCACGGAGATCAATGAAATGATAGTTGTTACTGATAAACATAATAAAAATTACTGCATTCTATTCCAAAAATTCAATTTTTTTTTCTAACAAGCGGAAAAAAAGCCTTTAGTGAGACATTTCCAATCTGTCAAGAACTCCTATTCCAGTCAAAATTTTTTTAAATTTAAAAACGAATCTAACAAAAGTTCCCAGTATGCTTCACACAAATCTTACAGGCCTCGGTCATTTGGGGTTTCAGTTGTACAACAGCAATGATTTCATGATTTCAGCAAACTTCAAGTGGCTTTGTTGTCCACACAGGATCAAGTTCTCTTTTCCCTTAGGCTCCGTTCACACCCAATGCCGATGCGGCTCCCAGCAAGGGTCTAGTGCATCCTGGTTCACCGTTTCAGGTCAGATTTCAGCCCAAATTTTGGGCTGAATTCAGATCTAAAAATGGACCAAGATGGACAGGGCAAATATGTGTATGGCGAACCCAGCCTAATAGCTCATGTGTAACTGTGGATACACTTCTTTCTGGCATCCCGTGTATTGAAAATCAGTTGCTTCTCTCCTGTCCAGTCTCTGCATGTATTCTACGTTCCAGGTGTGTGAAATTCTTGCTTGGCTGCAATTCCTCATGGCCAAAAGGTAGCTAGTAGTCAACTTATCCAACCGAGTCAAATACTTGCAGTGGGGCTAGGCAGCAGAGAAGTGGCAGCTTTTCAAAACCCGGGCTGCTGAAAAGTACAGCCACTCTTCTTTTACAGGGGGCCTACTTGGTAAAAGGAATGTTTCATATTCCCATTGCACACGTTCCTTGTATAAGCTCTCAGAAATAGGGTGCTGTAGCAACCACCAGCTGGATACGGGTTCAAATCACAAGGGTAGATATTTGCCAGCACACCAAGGATAGGCACAGAGTGGCATACAAACAAGAAGTTTATTGCACGATCACAAGAAAAGTGCCACATTTCAGAATCACGCAGGACCCCTTCATCAGGCATGTCATGCCTGATAAAGGTGTCCTGCGCGACACTGAAACGTTGCACTTTTCTTGTGATCATGCAATAAACTTCTTGTTTGTATGCCACTCTGTGCCTACCCTTGGTGTGCTGGCAAATATCTACCTACTTGGGTAAAAGGGACACCTGATGACAGGGTACATTTTAAAGCACCATTTAGCTCCACTTTTAAAACACGCTGCTAGCAGACTTCAGCAGTTTTTCAACAAGCGTCAAGTAGTTCTGAAGCCTACTGGAGCCAACTAGCAGCATGTTTAAAGCACTACCATTAGGATTTGCGGTTACCTTCTCAGTCTGGGAGGAGATTTATACTTTAAAAAGCATCCTCTCAACCAGGTTGGGGCCCCCGAGGACAGGGTTGATGATCACCGATTTAAAGGATGACTACGAGATTGGTTTAGCTCTGAGGAAAGGGAGCATGACCTGCAAAACGTGTCAACGTTTCACAGCACACAGCTGAAGGGTAGCCGTCACATGCTTGCGGTTTTAGCCGCTTGTGAGTATCCATTTGTCTTTGTGGAATAAAATTTGCTTACGATAATGCACAAGGCGTTTGCTTCCTCCTGTTGAACTCTGTACAACCTAGTGAGCATGGTAATGTACCATGAGCTATTGGTCCAATACTTTTAGTGGGAGTTCCTATGAGACCTGAAAACTATTTCCGGGTGTCCTCTTCACGATAAAGGGGCTTCAACAAAGCTGCTCCAAGCTTGCCGAAAACTTTAAAAAAGCTACACTGCTCTTATACAAAGTTAAAGTCCATATGAACAAGGCATTACAGAGACCATGGAATAAAACAAAGCCTCTTTTTTACGGCTACATGCTATGCACATGATATTTACAGAAAAAAATATATTACATTAGAGCTGCACGATTTTGCCTAAAAAAGGAGAATCGCTATTTTTTTTTGCTTAAAAGATAGATTCTCTCACGATTCTTGCGGCCTAACATCTTTCACATTCTACAAATAAATTGGGCTAACTTTACCGTTTTTTTCTTCATTAAAGTTTTTTTTTTTTTCCTAAAATTCTCTAGGGTCTCTGCTAAAATGTACAATGTTTAGGGGTTCCAGCTAATTTTCTAGCAAAAATACAGATTGTTAACAGCAACAAGTGTCAAAAAAGGTTTAGATTTTAAGGAGGTAAGCTGATCTCATTTACTGACAGAAGTTTGTTTCTTTGATCTAAAAGAACCAAATGCTACAATGTTTCTCTTTATGTTGTGAGAAACTTGGCCAGCCGCCTTTTTTTTGACAGCCGTCGGCTTGAGCAGAGAACTGTCTGCACTGAAGCGAAGAAAAATGCTTTAAGATCGGGAGAAGGGGGGGGGGGGGTGAATCGCAATCTCAGTTCTTTAACAATTAATCGTGAAGCTCTACTTTACATTTTTTCTGCAAGATATGTGCAATAACTACTGAAGACACTAAAATGAGTGCAACGATTAAAGCACCATCATCCAAGTTAGTGTTATATATTTTCCAGCAAATATATGGATATAATCTAAGAATCTGAAACATAAATAAAAAATATATATATTTAACATCTTAAAAAATGGTATGCAGAACCAAGACACTATAATTGTGCCATGTACAAAGATTGTAATAAACCTATTTAAAGTGATTTTTAAGGCCATGTGTGAAAGGATTATTTGTTTTAGGATTCAGTAGGTACAATACGAATAATAATGAAATACAAAAAAAAAAAAAAAAGCATCAATTTGGAAGAATAGATCTATGAGTAGTTCCAAAAAGTTTTGATCTTCTAATACAGAACCAGAATGGCCTAAATTATTTGAGCTACATGGCCTAATCGCCTACTGTGGCAAAGACTGGATGGCAATGTCAAACATACCATAGCATCCAAAAGGATAGGCTTGTATGAATGACAACACTGGAAAGTAATGTTTCTACAAAAAATAAAAGCCAACTGCTATGAAGCTTTAATCGGTATAGTTCCCTTTGACATTTACTCCAAGACCTGGACAGCATGTCAATCAAAAACAGACCTGACCTACCTAAATCAGTGTATAAACTTGCAGATGGTCCGATTGGCAGAACAGCATAAAAAAAAAAAACACCCCATTAAGGCTGGGTTCACACCATTGCGGGTTCTCGCATCCAATAGCAGGAGATTTTGACCAGCTTTCTATGGAGCCAGTTCACATATCTTCGCTGCTGCTCCGGAGAAAATTTGCATAGGAGCCCTGTGCGTCTTTTGGTCCGTTTCAGGTCCTAATTCAGACAAATATTTGTGCTGAACTCAGACCTGAAACTTTGAACCAGGTCGCACCAGTCCCCTGCTGCGAACCCAGCCTTAGACTCAACTCCCTATGCAACTCAGCTGCACATGTGCAAATAGAACCACATGCACAAATATTTTGGGAGTAAAGGATAGATGAGAGAACTATGTAGGTTTAGAATTGACAATACTTAAATCTTGGAGCGTGAGCAGTTTAGTATGTTTCCAAGTGTGCACATGCAGCTTCAAATCTATTCTGCCAATAGAATCTTAAATCTATTTTACAAAAAGGAAACACATTTTGGGGTTAAATATCCTAGATTTGGTCTTCTAGTTTTTGTTACAAAGATAGCACCATTGAAATACAAAAATTAAAGCATGTGAACAAATAAAAACCCGCTCTAAAAACATGAAAATGAAATATATATAGTAATCTATACAAGATAAAAATCAAATACTGAAGGAAGCATTAAAAACCGCCAAAAATTAAAAACTACAAAAAAAAACCAAAAAAAAAAAAAAAAAAAAAAAACACAAAATGAAGTATAATATGTATTGCAGCCTCTACGACGATGGAAGACTACAGTACGTTGTGAGCTGTAAGGACAGTAGACGGATAAAACCCATTTATCTCTAGTGTTTCACAATAAACGAATTTATTCTCTAAATTAAACAAAAAAAAAAAAAAAAGAAAGGGAAAGACACAAAGCCTAGTGATATTGCCTCAGATATTACCCGTAATTAGACTTCAAACTTTAAAAGATGCAGTACCACTTTGACGCATTGTGCCATGGTGTAGCAATGAAGGCACTCTGAGATAGACCATCTCCGACATCATACAAAAGGATTTTTAAAATATGATGTAGGAGACAGTATTTACTGCTTTCATTTAACAGCAAACCTGCCAGGACTACTATGGGTCAGCAAAGATTTCCACCACCTTTTGTGGTCAAGTCAAAAAGTTGACAAAAGATAGTACATTATCACCAAAAACTCCAAAACTATATTACTCATGTTATGTAAAAAAGGAAAGTCCTCCCAAAACTACTGGTTAGTTTTTAACAGATGCTGGTGGACCAAGTCACCTATTGATTAAAATAATAAAAAAATGAAATTGATCAAATACAAAACGTGGATCAAACCATTATCTGGAAGCTTCAATAAGATTTTGAAGGCAGCCGTAGCCTTTAAACAAAGATCAGAGGAACGGACTGTGGAATAGGATAGTATAAAGTCTCTCTTGTTAACCCAATGATGGAGTCGTTTAAATTTGTATCTATATTAGACTATGGCAGGGGGAAGCCATTGAATCTGGTACTCCAGCACACAAAGGCCTACATCTCAAGCTTAGCAAGTCAAAATATAATTTTTTTTTCAATTTAGATCACCGCAAGTCGATGGAACTAGGAATTCAGGTGTACTAATGTAACCAATAGAAATCCACCAATGGTCAGCAAGGCAAAAAAAAAAAACAGCTGGCATCAGTCCAAACTAAAGCAACAGTTTTGGTTGGTCTAATCCAATACTACAATTAAACAAACTACTGCCCTCCTAAAATAAAAAAATAAAAAACACACACCACACAACCCCAAACACACTCCGGTGTTAGTTGTCCAAAAAGGTAGGATGTGCGAGCCAACCGAAGTTCTTGGTTTTTATCATTCTTTGCAGCTTTGCTCAATTCTAGTGCATAGATGTCTTGGTTCCTCTAAAGCAAATCAATAACTTACTTTAAAAACAAACTGTACCTACAAACACAACGGAGTAAATGGATTAAAATGTACGCTGTGAAAACAATGCCGATAATTGCACTTTGTAAACTCAGGTTTCACTGAATAAAAACAGTGGCAAGAAAAAAAAATAAAAAACACTTAAGAGTAGCTGTACCCCTTCACCAACTCTTGTACTGCAACCTTAAAAAGCACCCATCCACAAATACAAAAAAAAAAAAAAAACACCCCACCTGTCCACTTTTTAAACATTAAATACTGACAATATTTGAGTTTTCTTCCTATTTCCAATGGCCACACAGAAAAGCCATTTATAGTCTACAAAACTTTTTGAAGACACTGGGGATAAAGTTTAGCAACTGCACATTCAAAGTGGCGGCCCAAATCCCAGAGTCTTTCAGGTGTTTCGTAGACTTTTTTCCAACTGTCAGTCACTTCGTCATACTGGTACAGGGAATTTTTTCGACTGGTTCGGAAAACAAACTCTTCTACGCTTACTTGGGTTGCACGGACGAATAAGTGGAGTTTACCCTTCGTGACCAAAAGTTTAATGTATGGGTTTGAAGACTGTTCACATGGAAGATCGTTCTTTTGAGTCCACCGGTTCTGCTCGACATCGTAAGCTTCCACAGTAAGCACCCGCTGGTTGCCTCGGATTCCAGCTACATAGTAGATGTTGCCTTTGTACACAGCTGCCATTCCTTGAACTCTCGGTGCACTCATGGGAGTCAAGTGATACCAATAATCTTTTGGAGGATCATAGCACAGAAATGCATCTCCTAGAGAAGAAGGAAAAAAAATAATTTCGCATTATGAGAGGCAATATTTTAGTAAAAAAAATAAAAAACAAACACACAGGATGCAAGTTCAAACCACGATTAGTGTTATTTTTTCTGAACAGAGTGCATGGAAACTTATATGGAGGTTCCAAGTTATCCACAATTGGTTACTGCAGTTTTTACGGATGAACACTCCTAAAAAACATTAATTTGGTTTCAGAATGCAACAGAAAGTTATGGCAAATCTTCCAATGGGGATACCTGTTCCTGGGATCCTCTCATTTAGAACAGAAAATGGAGGATTAGAAATTCTTCCCAATAGGACACAAACAGCAAAAACACACACACACACACACACACACACACACACACACACACACACACACACTCTGACAGAAGTTTAAAATGTCCACCATTACAAGACCAAATATTTTTGAACCTGCCCTGAAGGATTCTCTAATAACGGAGAGCAAACAGTATGAAAGAATAAAAATAAAACAAAAAAAAAAGACCCAAGTCCTGAAGAAAATTGGTTGGCAGATTTCAATATAAAAACCAGGAGCTTCAAATGGACTGGAGAGGACGTTGCATGCCCACTGCTGCCTCATTGGTTAGATCAGTAGGGGGGACCTTAACAGGAGATGGGCAGGTCAGATAAAGGGATGATATTCCCATG
The DNA here is from genome assembly GCF_905171775.1 of Rana temporaria. Taxonomy (NCBI): domain Eukaryota; kingdom Metazoa; phylum Chordata; class Amphibia; order Anura; family Ranidae; genus Rana; species Rana temporaria. Next base: position 34,081,023 of record NC_053495.1, on the reverse strand, counting down.
ACCAATACACAAAACGGTCCTAATTCCACTTTTTTCTTTATTTCTTTCGAATATCACTTAATAATAAAAAAAAAAGGTGGGGAATGGGAGCTTTGACTTTTAATTCGTATAACACAGGACTCAAACTCTATAATTACCTTTAACATCATATCTTACCTTGTAAAATGTATATCTTGTCTTTATATTCTACAGCACTATGAAACTCCATCGGCACTGGCATCAAACTTACAGCCGTCCAACAATTGTCTCTTACATCATAGTACTCGATGGACTTGAGCGGGTTGCGACCATCTCCTTCATAAACTCGCCCACCTATTGCGTATTGCTTGCCGCAGCAGTGAACTAGTTTACAACCTATACGTGCTCTGAGCAATGGGGCCTTGGCTAACCACCTATTGTTTGAATGATCGTACAACCAGAAGTCACTTTCTGCTCTGTGGTCTATACAGACATCGTTATTGCTAGGTTTGTAACCCCCAGCAATGTAGAGTTCGTTATCTGGTGTTACAAGAATGCCAACCTCACGCAGGTCCCCTGGGGGTTTGCATAGTTTATAGACTTTTCCTGTGAGGACGTCTAGACAAGGCACAGTTTGTTTCTTCCCTGAGTGTTTACTGGCAGCTTCAAAGCAGATGATCATTTCTGAAGCGGTCATGCCGAGACGCCGATTACAGTAATTGGCACTAAGCTTTCCCTTTTGGACGTGGTTTTTAGGCATCGCCTGTGCAAACATGGGAGGGATCTTCTCCACAAATTGTTCATCCATAAGAGGCATACGAATACATTTGGCAAAGATCTCCACAAGATGCTCCTCCCTCTCAGCCTGGTCATATTCAAACCAAGAGATGATGCTGTCGTAGACATGCTCCTCCTTATCCACGTCCAGGTCGTCACTGTTGAGGATACCCATGAGCTGCTCCTTCGTCAGTTGTAGAAACTCCTGCTCTTTGGTGACGTATAAAAACTTTTTACGTATGTATTCTTGAGACTTATCGATCAGTTCTTGGTGACCATAGTGATCAGCAAAAATAAATACACCTATACAGTTCTGAGGGTCCAGGCGACTGATCATATACTGGGCACACTGGTCCTGGAGTGGAGGGATCTGGAAGATGCTAGCTGCAGTGAACAAAGCTTGGACGTTGGCCTCAGTCAGCTGAACTCTGGAGGTATAGGCATAGTTCAGGACAAGCTGCATGGACTCCGCTTCAATGCCTACTATTCGGACTTCTTTCTGTGTGCTCTCTGTAAGGCCACTGGTGAACATAGATCTAGGAAACAGATATTTTACATTATTTTTTTATTATTAAACAAGTTCAAATTTTGAGGCACATACTTACATTATATGCCAATTCTTGCTATATCTGATATGCCCCATACTATAGATTTAGCTGCCTCCTCAGCACTAATGAAACTTTCAGGGGAACTCCTTTCCCTTACAGTGACCTATGAAGACATAGTTGTGTGCTCCCAGCCTGGTGCTGTGGCTAGCTGCTGACTTTTAAGACTAGGACACTTACCAGTCCAGGGATCCAGCAGGGTCCTTTCTCGAGCTGGCCTGTCAGCACCCCCCTGAGCCAGCATATTTATTTTAGGAAGCCGGCTGCCTACTACACATGCGCGAGTGGCACTGCGCCTTGTGAATGGTCCCACAGCTTTCTGGGACATGTTCCAGAAGGCTGCAGGGCAGGGGGGGGGGGGGTCGCAAACTTGCTTGGAACACTGCTGCGATCAGACCTGCCAAAAACTTGGAGGGGGAAGGAGGTAGATAAGTGAGGTGAAGTTCCGCTTTAATGATCAGGAGCAGGTAGGAGGTTTAAAACAAGCAATTGGTACATACATCAAATCTCATACTGGGAAATGTTACCCCCGGTACATGAGAATATTCCCCCCCCCTTCGTCAAAAAAGCGTTAAACACTTTGAATGAGATTGTAAGAACAGAAATGTGAGAATGATCTAAAGCAAATTAGCAGTCTCCCCTTTGCATGCTTTCCTAAAGGGTCACCGATTTGGAACAAGCATGCCCCTTTAAAAACCTCATTAAGTTTTTTTTGTTTACGTTTCTAACTTCCCCCCCCCCCCCCCCCCCCTCAATATAAATACACCCACACACATTATCCGAGCAGGAGGCTTCGAGACTATGGAGGACAATATTCATGTCTATATACATTTTCACGTAAGGTGGAAAGAAAATCCATGACAATTTTTATTTTATCTTGTTTTTAAATGTAAGAAATTAAGCCCTATGAGAAGGTTTGAGTTTAAGACTAAAAAGGGATGTGGCACCGTCAGCACTAACCAGTCCAAATCGCATGGTTTAATACAAATATTTAGGTGGTAAACACCATAACATGTAGGACTGGCTATTCTATTAAGGGTAAATACAGAGCCACATACTGTATAATGCCATTTTAAATCGGGATAAAGACAGCTCAACTGGCATTTTGACATCCAACACCTTCAGACATGTAAATCAAAAGGATTAAAAAGGGTTTGTAAAAGGATTTTTTTTTTTTTTTTAAAAACATGTCAATTACCTGCTCTGTGCAATGATTTTGCACGGAGCAGCCCTGCTTCTCTTCTGGAGTGCCCTGCCAGCGCTCCTGGCCCCTCAACCTCTGCTGAATGCCACCATAGGAAGCAGCTTGCTCTGGGGGCACTCATGAGTGCCCACCACTGAGCCACCTTTGTGTGTGTGTGTGTGTGTGTGTGTGTGTGTGTGTGTGTGTGTGTGTGTGTGTGTGTGTGTGTGTGTATATATATATATATGAGAGACACACACACACACACACACACACACACACACACACAGTGCAGCTTGCCCCCCGTTGCTCCCTCCTCACTGGCAGTTACTATTTCACATGAAGCCAGGCAGGTTTGGACAGCTTTTTTGCCTTAATTGGTGTGCGGACAGTTTTGCTTGTGTTGAAGTGGCGGGAGCTGCTGCATCTGGGTATTTCATGAAACTGAGGAGGGTACAGGCAGCTTGGGACCAGTTAAGAGGTACAGTGCTTGCCCAACTAGGCTAGACATGGTTAATGTTTATTTACATAACACAGCTATGATCTCAGATAATGTTCTGCCAGAAAGAGTAGGAAGCTTATCAAGATCCAAAATGTAAATACAAGTAATCAATTTTATGCCAAAAGGGTGGGAGAGGAAGGTGTAGTACGTGTGCGACACCCTTTGGGAGAAATTCCAAGAGTCCTTTTAGGGAACATACAATAGCCAAAACCACCAAATGTGACAAAAATAAAGAACAGTCTAAGAACTAACCACTCATACAAACTCTTGAAATGAGATTTAAGTTTTAATTTTTTTTTAGGGCTGTGCAAATTAACTTTTAATTAATCGATTAATCTTTAATTTTTTTGATCGATTAAAATTCTTTTGATTGGTACTCACCTCTGTCGGCTTCTGGGCCTTCAGGGAGTTCCGTCGGAGATCCAGTAACGTCACGGACACCGGCGGGGCTTGCCGTGTCCATCTGAAGGGCTCCTTTGCTGTACCTTTATATCTGCATGCCGGCGGAACCTTACTATCTGCCACACGCAAGGGCTGTTACACTTCCCTCTTGAAGTTCTGAATGAACTGCCACAGCGCAGTGTTAGCTCCTTGAGCCTTCCTGTCGGAGTATTGGCTTACCCGGACGGGTACCTGCATGGCATCCGTTGATCACTGGGGCAACGCTTTCCAGGTTCCTACATGGAACAGGGGCGTTTTTTTGAGGCGCATCCCTTTGCTCGTCATTTGGTATTGAAAGGGTTTAAATAAGAGAACTCAATTGTAGCAGATACAATTGTATCAACTTTAAAGTAATACAGAGGTTTTACAGGAAGGGATTTATCAAGGAAGAGCAATAGTGAAGACCTGCTGATGAAGAAAACATAAGCGAGGTATCGTTCCATGTTGGTGCCATCAATGTGGATCAAAATCAGAAAGGGGATAAGGATCTCTATAGTGGCACTACTTCACAAAGGAAGTCTTGAAGAAAATCTAGGGTGTTACCAGCTCAATATACTAATATTTGTGCAAGTAATCAAGGAAGTTGAACAATTGTCTTTAATGAAAAAAAAAAAAGGGCTATTTAAATTTAACTTGGCATCAGAAGGCTCTATTGGCCGTTCAGAACAATCTGCAGATAGGGATTAAACCAATAGATAAAAGTCGAAAAATATGGACAATAGCCAATATATATTTATTTATGTGCCATGAGATTTTAAAGAACAAGGAATGGGTATTGCCAAATTTTTTCGGGAAAGTATTCATGGATTGCCAATGTGAAAATCATAAGAAAACATATGGCTGATCTGATCAACAACATTAAGATGGAATACCGATCCCTCCTGTATGCCTGTCAGATGCAGAAATAAAAACTAAACACCACCTTTGGTGACGTTGATCATCGCAGGTGCAGAATGTTGCACTGAAAATGCCAGTAGACTCCTTGATTAGCATTTAAGGCCACATCACAAGTCTACCCTCATGTGGTAAAGATGCAATTGATCTTTTAAAGATCATGAAAGGAATCCCTATAAAACTACTGGTAGCCATTGATATCAAGCGCTACTATACTGAAAATCTCTGAAATATTCTGGTCTGTGGCGAGAGTGCATTACAGACATTTATGAAAAGTCTTAATGTTACTGTGAATGGTTGATCGGCGGACAACCCATCTATTGGCAGTAATCTGGGGTATAAAGGGTAAACCACATAGTTAACTAAACCCAGCGACGATCGCTCTAAAGCCTCGTACACACGATCGGATTTCCATCGGACAAAGCCGTGGAATTTTGTGCGAAGGGCGTTGGCCGTGAACTTGTTCTGCGTACAGATGGCAAAACTTTGTCAGCCAACAAATACAAAACTATGTGGTTTTTCAGCTCTTTAGCGCCACCCTTTGGGCAACTTCTGCTAATGTTGTGCCATGGTTAGCATCGCTTCTGAGCATTCGGGTTTGTACTTTTGGATTTTTTTCCGAAAGACTTCTGTACACACGATCGGATAATCTGACAAGACACATTTGTTGTCGGAAAAATTTTAAAGCATGCTATCCAACATTTGTTGGCGAAAAATCCGGCAACAATTGTCCGATGGAGCATACAAATGGTCAGATTTTCCGAAAAACCCCTGCCATCACACAATTCCCATTGGAAAATCCTATCGTGTGTACGGCCTTTAGTCTGCTGGCACTTAAAGCAGAGCTCCACCCAAAAGGGGGAAGGTCCGCTTGTATGGACGCTCCTCTGCCACATTTAGAAGAGGGGAGGGCCCTGCAGGTACCTGCTCCCACTTTTGGCTTAGACCACCATGCCCCTCCCCTTCCTCCACAGGCTTAGTTTCCAGGTTTTTAGGTGCGGCCTGCACCTAAAAACAGATTGAAGAATTAGCTTGGGTGAGGACATTGCTGGAAGCAGCAGGGTCAGGAAAGTGCCCTTATACCAAAAGTAAAGCAGCCACAGCATTTTTTTGGGGGGGGGGGGGGGTTGGGTCAGTCTGGATCTCCACTTTAAGACTGTAGTCCTGTGATCTGGAAATTTGTGCAGGGTGGGGCTGGGAGTCACTGACGCGGCATCAGTGCCGCTGATCTGCCGAGCTGGTTCCGGCTAACGTGAAAGTTCCTGCGCAGGCGCAATCTGATCTGCCGATATGGTTTCGGCTAACGAGAAAGTTCCTTTAAGGACTGCGCAGGCGCAAACTTGCCAATGCTCTGACGGCTCACTCTGCTCGGCCTCCTGGCTCTTTTTTTAACATCCTCCAATCCACGGGGATGTTAAAGAATGAGCCTGGATGCCGGGCGAGGTTCAGAGATTGCCGTCGGCAAGTTTGCGCCTGCGCAGTCCTTGAAGGAACTTTCACGTTAGGGGAACCTTAAGGACAAGTCACCGGCACAGTGTGAGCTTGACCAGCCATTTGTATTAAGTTGGCGAGAATGGACGAAGTCTGATGCCATGTCTCACACAGGAAAGCTTTACATTTCTGGAAAGATCAGATCGTTTTTGCACTTACAAAATGCTTCCAATGGTATATTTAAAAAGGAGCAAATACTGTAAGTAAAGTTCATTGTTGGGGTGTGTACACACACACACACACACACTAAAGATTCAGTAGAACTAAAAGCGAGGCTTTTCTTAGATTTGGATATAGTGGCGAGGGGTTATAACCACTGCCACTTATTGTGGTCTGTGTCCCCAATAGGGAGATTCACCCTTCAAAATTGCCCTGATCACCAATGAAACTTGGAATAAAAGTGAGGGGCAATCCAAAATTCTCAGTTGACACCAAAACAGAAACAGATGGGAAATTTTCCCTATGAGCACTCTTTTTCCTGTGACAACTATCTAAGAAGTATATATCCCCCAGATTGGAAACCTATCCCCTTTCTTTTTTGTTGACAGGAAGTGAAGGGAAATCTCCCAATGAGACACAGATGGCGGAAAGGAAAAAGGAGAAAAAGAAGGGACCGGACAGCAGTTTAAACCTCCCCTACGCAATCCAAAAGGAAAAACTGTTTTGGTTTTAGATATACTTTAAACAGACCTTATAACCAAAGTGAGACAACATCTTCATTCAACATACCTGAAGTACGGACTGATTGCTGCGAGGACGTTTCTGTGACAAGAAAAAAGTTTGCCGCTCTCCACCTCCACAACGATATCCGTCAGCTTGCCTTCATCGTACATTTCTTTAAGCTGCTGGAGGATGCTGCAGGCATGGTAAGGGTCCACAGCACTGGTGACTGGACTGGGTGAAGGAATTCCATTCTGTGTTTGTAAAAATTTGGCTACTTCTAAAATTAAAGAATTTCAATATGTTAAAAGAAGCAATATTTGCATAAATTGATAATAATCAGTAGAGATGATGAATACCAAACGCCATAAAGTTGTGCTCTTACAGGTCATCAACATGGATTTTATTTTAAAGGTTGGTTTATATTCAATTACATTTTCCAAGTATAGTCTAAACACAGGGTACATAAACCTCATGCAAAGCATTCCAAAACTCAACGCCGCCTACGTGCTTGTTGGCAGCCCAACGTAGTCCGATCTCTGCTAGGAGAGAGGGAGATGGGGGTGTCATGTCTGACAGCTGTGTGGGTAATCTGATCTCTCCTGCTCTCTCACCACAGAACCGTTTTTTGAAAGACAGAAGGCTAGAGAGGCTTTTTGGAACTTTCTGGCTGAAAGTAGTATATGTGAAAATTATATTTAGCCTGCGATTTGACATGGTGGCTATGGCAACATTAGGGGGGGGGGGGGGGTCTGGCGATATGTATAGACATCTGTCAAATCGCACCCAAAGTTAAACTGCATTGCTGGGTTGAATTTGTGCGAATTCAGATGACTGGCCCACAGCAATGTGAACCTAGGCTTAGCCATCAATTCACTTTCAGGGTTTCTTTTTTGGGGGGACTAGCTTTTGCCAGCTCTGCCTTTGGTCTTAAAGACACCAGACCAAGGATTGCAGGTAAAAAGCACATAAAGTATTTTAGACGCTTACTTGCAGGATATGTTCTAGTACTCCTTTCTTCTGGGAGTGTCCAATTACTGTCTGTGCTGGTCCAGCTTCCTGGCCCTTCCCTTCCTGTATAACCTTTCATGTACCAGCCAGGGTGGAGGGGGTGGAGGGGGAATACAGAGCAGTGGTGTCCAAACTGGCCATTTGCTTGCCTTTTCTGACCCTTGGGGCATTATTCCCCCTACTGTCAGCAACAGTTCCTGCCACTGTATTTCTCCCACTGACACCAGGACATTTTCTATCCCACTGGCCACAGCTTGGCCCCTCTAAAATTGCAGGGCAGTAAACAGGCCCTGTTTAGAAAGTTTGGAGACCCCCGCTATAGAGCGGTACTTGAATGGCACCTCAGGCTGCTGACATCACATCCAAGATGGTAGCACCCAGAAGCAGTCGGGGCTTTTGGATTTCTATACAAAAAGGGAGGCTTTTACAGTTCAAAAACATGCATAAAAATACATAACGTAATCTTATGGGAAGGTTAAGGAAAGGATTGGGCTGGTGACCAGGTCTCTATAGCTGGGCAAGCATTAGTACTCTTTTTTTTTTTAAAGAAAATTCTCAGTATAAAATTTAAAAGCTCATTCAAAAAGTAGTTCAAGATGGTTTGCTTTAAACATTAACATTTTGGAATGAATGGATTTTACTAAAATGAAACATAAAAAAAAAAAAAAAGAAGAAGATTCCATCCTGCTGCTTAAAGTTCTCATAACTACGGTCAAAAACAAAATGTTGATAGGACCCCACTGATGATTAGAAAAATGACAAGTCTTACAATAAAGTGTTGCACGAAAAATTTCACTAGTGTATACCCAGCTTAACATAAAGCATGGACGTCTGTCAACCCTGCCTTTGTCCTCAGGCCACTGTAACCTGCACTGCACACAACCTGCACTGACAAGTTAGTGTGTTCTCTCCAGCTGCCTCTACCATACACAACAGTGTCCCCTGTTAGTACAGATCATCACTACCAGACTCATGCAAAATCTTTCACAGAAACTGCTAATGCAACACACTGGCTTGATTCCAGGAATGGGGCTCTTGGATGCAGCAAATGACATATATAGAAAAATATATATATATATATATATATATATATATATATATATATATATATATATATATATATATATATATACACACATACATATATACATATATACATACATATACACACACACACACACAAACATACACACACACTTTAATCAGTGAACAAGTGAACAGTCAAGATGTTTCAGCAATGTTTTAGGAGGAACAGCCAAAACAAGGAAAAGACAACAACTTGTGTGGGGGGCTTATACATACATAGGATTAGAATCATACTTCTAATTAGACTATTTCTATGGCAGGTAGAGCCAGGGGGGGTCACCAAAACAGCCACAGATGTGCGCCCCCATGTACTCAAACTGTCTGCATTCGAGAGCACACATCTGTCCTTGACAGCAGGTAATCTCTCCATGTGCCAACTGGAAACAGCTGCCCGCACCCACTGGGGGAAGAGCACATTTTTCTAAGTTCAGCTAGAGAAGAGTTTGATGGAAGCCTGAGTTCATCTCTACCAAAAAAAAAAAAGAAGGTAGACAGACACACACACACACACACACACACACACACACACACACATTTCACAGCGTTTTCCTGCACTCGAGCCACAGAAAACCAGCTATAGAAGTGAATGGCCGACCACTGTGTAAGCATCGATGCTCTTTTGCATTGGTACGTACTCTTGCCTGTGTGTATGATGCATTTCCAGAATGTGGATTTTTCTGCTACATTTTACACCTAGGAATAGGCCCAATACTGATTACGTGCGAGAACCCCAGTAAGGGTTGCTGGTGGACTAGCTGCAGGAGGTTACCCCATTGAAAGGAATGGGAGGCTGCAGACTCCTGCAGCTAACCATGGCCGTTCGCATGCAAGGACTCATTCACATGGGCAATCAGACCTGTTCTCTGATTTGAGCCTTTATCTGCTCCATGGACATCCACCTCGAATCTGTGTGCAAGCAACCCATTAAAGTGAATGCACACGCAGTGGCTGCATGGTCACAATCGCATTATCAAAATTTAACATGTGGGCATGAGTTGATGCATGGACCTAAATGTGGGGTTGATTTAACAAAGTGCAAAATCCGGTGCAGTTCTGTATAGAAACCAATCTGCATGTTTTCTTTTGTCAAAGTTTAAGGCTGGGTGCACACGTGCGAATTGGATGAAGGTTTCTCCACATCCAATTTGCATGACATGCAAATGTGCCCGGCTCGTAGCAAAGCTGGTTCACACGGGTCCGGGGCAGCCGCAGTCCACATTCCAAAGGGGTCCTGTACAGGTGCAAATTCAGGCAAAAAAAAATAAAAAATTCAGACACCGAGATAGGCTTGAAATCATAAAAGCATTAGCAGCTCATTGTACACCATATACATCCAAACAGTTCAATATTATTGCACCACGTGATCGATGTGACCGATCGTTACACTGCTCTAAAATCTTAAAAAAAGTGTTGGGGAGGATTGAGCTTAACAGTCCCTTCACCACACCTCGTGAGCACCTCTCCTTTTCACATGTCGCACTCACCAGATCCTCAAAAAAAAGATTGCCTTTAGATCAGGGATCGACAAATCCCGGGCGCCAGGTCGCCATGGCGACTAGAAATAGTGTCCTGGCGACTTGGCTTGAAAGGTGGGCAAAAAAATAAAAAATAAATGTTTTTTTTTTTGGTGAGCTGGCGCCATCTGGTGGTGAGCCGTTGGTATTACAAGTTATTACCACCAGATGTGAGCTGGCGCCATCTGGTGGTGGCCGTTGGTATTACAAGTTAAGCATTACAAGTTAAACAGCAATTCTAATGTAATTTTTCACTATTTTCACTGCCATCTTCTTCCCTCTAATTAGAACCCCCAAACATATATTTTTTATCCTAACACCCTAGAGAATAAAATGTCGATCGTTGCAATACTTTGTCACGCCGTATTTGCGCAGTGGTCTTACAAGTGCACTTTTTTGGGAAAAAAATTACACTTTTTTTTAATTAAAAAAATAAGACAACAGTAAAGTTATCCCCATTTTTTTTAATATTATGAAAGATAATGTTACGCCGAGTAAATTCATACCCAACATGTCACGCTTCAAAATTGCATCCGCTCGTGGAATGCCGACAAACTTTTACCCTTTAAAATCTCCATAGGCGACGTTTAAAAAAAATCTACAGGTTGCATGTTTTGAGTTACAGAGGAGGTCTAGGGCTAGAATTATTGCTCTCGCTCTACCAATTGCGGCGATACCTCACATGTGTGGTTTAAACACCGTTTACATATGCGGGCGCTGCTCACGTATGTGTTCGCTTCTGCGCGCAAGCTCGTCGGGACGGGGTGCGTTTTCTGGCTCCTAACTTTTTTAGCTGGCTCCTAGATTCCAAGCAAATTTGTCAACCCCTGCTTTAGATAAACTCCCGATCGCATGAAGTCTCCCTAGGAACCAGATTCTTCTCCGATCACAATATCATTGTAGAACGGACTGGCAGCTGGGGATGCTGTAATAAGTCATAGCAGCTTGTGCTACATACAATAATCAGACCTATCCCCCTGCACAGATTCCAGACACTTCCTCTCAGATCTCTAGACTCCATGTTATAGGAGTCTAGACAAGCGTTTAAATAATGATCCAGCACTCAAGCTGGGGTCACACATTTGCAAACACAAACATTGCTCTGCAGATCTAATGCAATGTCTGTGCAAATCTAATTCAGCTACAGTTGTATGGCTGAAATCGCATTGGATTTGCACAAAAAAGGTGCAGGAACCTTCTCCTCCCCGCACTGGAATCAGATCGCATGGGTGTTCACACCCAATGCCATCACATTCCTGTCCGAATTCACACTGCGATCTGTGAACCGATCTGGGAGTGTCATTAAAGCGGGGGTTCACCCGAAATATATATATATTTTTTTTTAACATTAGCTTGAGGCTTATTACAGGTGTTTTTTTAAAAATCAATGCAGTATATACCTTTTTAGAGATAGATGTTCTCCGCGGCTTCCGGGTATGATCGTCGGGACTGGGCGTTCCTATTTGATTTGACAGGCTTCCGACCGTCGCATACAGCGCGTCACGCGTGGCCGAAAGAAGCCGAACGTCGGTGTGGCTCTATACGGCGCCTGCGCACCGACGTTCGGCTACTTTCGGCAACTCGTGACGTGCTGTATGCGACGGTCGGAAGCCTGTCAATCAAATAGGAACGCCCAGTCCCGTAGCCCATACCCAGAAGCCACGGAGAACATCTATCTCTAAAAAGGTATGTACTGCATTGATTTTTTAAAAAACACCCGATTGTGCTTCCCACAATTAGCCTCAATCTAATGTTAAAAAAAATTTGTTTTTTTTGGGTGAACCCCCCGCTTTAACTTTGTATTGACACCTACAGGGGTTTGCAGAGGGCAGTGTGGGAGATGCGACGAGGGAAACAGCACTGGAATAAAAATATCCATACTCCACGCTGACGCTGTTCAATTCCAACCTGTAACCTGTTATTTAAAATGGAAATTTTGTCAGAAAATTAAGTCCTGCTAGATGATTCCAGGCTGGCCCCTTCTGCAGGTATAGCTATGTAATATAATAATAATAAAAAAAGTGCTCATATTGTGTAAAATCCAGTATTACACGGTCTCAGCCTGCTCTGCACATGCTCAGTTGCTCTATTTTTAGGCATTGCCGAAGTTTATAGAGGCCGATCTGCTGACGGCTTTAATCCTCCTATTCTTTAGGCCCCATTCACACCCGATCGATTTTCTGCTTGAAGCTCGTAGCTCTAAAATTCTCAACAAGCCAAATCCCATTCGATAGCCCCCGTTTACATACGAGTGTTCTGTCGCCTGAAAAAGTGGTAGTAGATGAGCTTCGTTTTTGGCAGATTACAAGCGCTTTTGGTCCAATAGAAAGTCCCCAAAGTGCCCCCATAGACTTCAATAGAAACGTCTGAGAGTGATTGACAGGAGTGTTTTACAAGCGTTTCGTCACGTTTTCGACTCAAACAGCAGCTCTCCAGCCCCAATTTCCTCCTCCTAGTGCTTTCTATTGGCTAAACAAAAACCCCCTGAAGCTGTAAAAAAAAAAAAAAAAAACACCTCAAATATGAAACACCCAAAAGTTGATTCTGTTTGACCTGCAACTGCACATTTGATCAGTTATGACACCGGTCACTTGATAATTTGGTGGAGGAAACAAGCAAATGTGACAGTTGGCAATCCGGCATTCCAGGTAACTTTTTTTAAACTGTTACATTGATGGGTTTAGTTCTGCTTTACGATTTACTGCTGCTCAGGGGCTCAGGGCTTCAGCAAAATACCAGCCCCCAGTAAGAAGAAACTGGAGCAATGCTGGAGGCAATTTACAACACACTAATGTTGGTAGCATAATCAACGTGGAACGTATGGCCCTTGCCAAAGAACATTTATTTTTTTCTCCAAGTCTTTATGGGTAAAGATACATTTTCTACAATCACTAACAATAAAAGGTGATTCGCAGGATGTACAGCTGTCCAGATTTTTGGCGGCAAACCATGCCAGCACTTTACCATCGGATCGGCATTCCTGATGAGGCTTTGCCTGCAAGCGGTGTCTGCACTCCGGGAATGTGGAGGTTCGGAGTTCAGCTCTACCTGGGGTACAGACATACAGGCCCAGATTCACGTACAGCGGCGTATCTTTGTGCGGGCGTAACGTATCCTATTTACGTTAGGCCTCCGCAACTTTTACAGGCAAGTGCCGTATTCTCAAACGAAAGTTGCGGCGGCGTAGCGTAAATAGGCCAGTGTAAGCCCGCCTAATTCAAATGTGGTAGATAAGGGCGTGTGTTATGTTAATTTTATGTGACCCCACGTAAATGATGCTTTTTACGAACGGCGCATGCGCCGTCCGTGAAAGTATCCCAGTGTGCATGCTCCGAATTAACCCGCAAGAAGCCAATGCTTTCGACGTGAACGTAAATGATGCCAAGCCCTATTCGCGAACGACTTACGCAAACGACGTAAAATTTTCAAAATTCGACGCGGGAACGACGTCCATACTTAACATTGGTACGCCGCATGTACGCCTCATATAGCAGGGGCAACTTTACGCCGGGAAAAGCCTAACGTAAACGGCGTATCTGTACTGCGTCGGCCGGGAGTAGATTTGTGAATTCGCGTATCTAGCTGATTTACATATTTCTAGGCGTAAATAAGCGTACACGCCCCTATCGGCCAGCGTAAAAATGCAGTTAAAGCGGATGTGCCACGGGAACAAAATATTAAAAGTCAGCAGCTACAAATACTGCAGCTGCTGACTTTTAATATTAGGACACTTACCTGTCCTGGAGTCCAGCGCCGATCGCAGCAGAGCACGAGCGATCGCTCGTCACTCTGCTGCTCCCCCCGCCATCCACGCTGAGGGAACCAGGAAGTGAAGCGCTGCGGCTTCACTGCCCGGTTCCCTACGGCGCATGCGCGAGTCGCGCTGCGCCCGCCGATTGGCTCACACGCTGTGTGCTGGGAGCCGAGTGTTCCCAGCACACAACGGGCGACAGACGGGATGTGACGGAATGCCCGTCTTTCGCCCGTATCGTGTGGCCGGAAGTGGGTGCAAATACCTGTCTTTAGACAGGTGTCTGCACCCCCCTCCCCCCTGAAAGGTGTCAAAAGTGACACCGGAGGGGGGGAGGGTTCCGATCAGCGGGACTCCACTTTAGGGTGGAGGACCGCTTTAAGATCCGACGGCGTAAGAGACTTATGCCGGTCGGATCTAATACAAATCTATGCGCAACTGATTCTAAGAATCAGGCGCATAGATACGACGGCGTATCTCCTTTGAGAATGTGAGCCACAGATGTTTGCAGGAGGCAACATTTCCTCTAGTGCAAAATTCACTGCGTTTTTTTTTTCCACACGCATGGGAAGCCACAGACAACATGCTATAGAAATGAAGGCCCTTGTCACACTACTGCGACTTTAAAGTCACACAATGCGGCCGCAATTTCAGAGAATGCCTGTGTGTAAGTGGCATAACAAAAAAAAGGACCAAAGTAGAGCAGGGACTATTTTGAAGCCGTACGAATATGATTGGTTGTCATTGGAAATCATGGGAAATGACTTGTCATGCTACTTTGCCATCACAAATCCTGGGACAAGTTGTACAAGTGTGAAAGGGACCTTAAAGGAGTTGTAAAGGTTCGTCTTTTATTTTCTAAATAGGTTCCTTTAAGCTAGTGCATTGTTGGTTCACTTACCTTTTCCTTCAATTTCCCTTCTAAATGTTTTTTTTCTTTGTTTGAATTTCTCACTTCCTGTTTCTCCTCAGTAAGCTTTCCACCGTCATTCCGAGCAGTGGAAAGTCATTTAGAACAGCTTACTGAGGAGGAACAGGAAGTGAGGTCAGACAAAGAAAAAAACATTTAGAAGGGAAATCGAACGGAAAGGGCAAGTGAACCAAAAATGCACTAGCTTAAAGTAACCTATTTAGAAAATAAAAAATGAACCTTTACAACCCCTTTAAGCAGAGTTCCACCCTAAAGTAGAACTTTGGCTTATCGGATTCCCCCCCCCCCTCTGGTGCCACAATTGGCACCTTTGGGGGGGGGGGGCGCGAGGAGAGTATACCTCTTTGACAGGCATCCTTTCCCATTTCTGGGAATCCGGGCCATGCTCCGTGGCATCAACGCAGGGCTCCCTCCTCGGGGCCAATAGGAGAGAGGAGCGGGCCTTGCGCATGCACAGTAGGGCTCCCAGTGTGAAGCCGAAAGGCTACACTGACAGGTTCCCTTACCCGCAATGAAGGTGGCAGCACCTGACGGAAACAGCTGCGGTGCTGACGTCAAGGGACTCCAGGACAGGCAAGTGTCTTATTAAAAGCCAGCAGCTGCAGTATGTATATATATACCGTATTTATCAACGTATACCGTGCACTTTTTTGCCCTTAAAATCAGGGCAAAATCGTGGGTGCGCGATATACGCCGATACCCGCGCCGTGTTTGAACCACTGCGCTGACATATACCGAGCGCAGTACACTCGGGTATACTCGGCTCCTCTCGCGGTCACGTCCTGTACACGAGAGGAGCCAAGCCTGCCCGACTATACCCGAGTGTACTGCGCTCGGTATATGTCGGAGTGGTTCAAACTAGGGTTGTCCCGATACCATTTTTTTAGGACTGAGTACAAGTACCGATACTTTTTTTCATGTACTCGCCAATACCAAAACGTGTCCCCAAATGCAGCCATGTCCCCCCACATATTGCAGCCATGTTGCCCATACCTGGATGATGATGCCCGCGCTGCCACGTTAATCAGCATGCGGGGAACATTACAGCTTTCGTTTGAAAAGCTGTATCCCCGCCGCGCATAGACACTCCCCCTTGCTCGGGATTGGACAGATCATCCGTCCAATCCCGCGCAAGGGGGAGTGTCTATACGCAGAGCGGATACAGCTATTCAAACGAAAGCTGTAATGTTCCCCGCACGCTGATTAACGCGGCGGCGGGGGGAGACAAGTATTCGGCCAGGCATCGGGGGCATTTGCGGGAGTACAAGTACTCCCGCAAATACTCGGTATCGGTCCCGATACTGGTATCGGGACAACCCTAGTTCAAACACAGCGCGGGAATTCGACTCGGAAACAGCACGGGAGGACACCACGATGGCCGCAGAAGGACGCCGGACCGGACAAGGCCGCCGATGGACACCCTTGCAAGACACCAAAACTAAGTATAAAACATTTTTTTTCCCCCCCAGGAAGTTCAGGGCTACATTAGGGGTGCGTGCTATACGCCGGAGCGCGTAATAGGGAGATAAATACGCAATATACACACACACAGGAACACCGCTTTAATAGCTGTCCACGTTCATTCTCATGTAAAGATTGATGCTCTTTTGCATTAGTGCTTACGCTTGCATGTGATGCATTTGTGGACTATGGATGTTTTGGAGTCGGGGGGGGGGGGGTGGGGTACTTCATACGTGGGATACAGAGAAGTGTGTGGAGTAATGCACTTCTATGGCTGGCTGTACACACACACACACACACACACACACACACCACCTGTGGCTCCCCTGGCGGTGGCGTTTTAGAGAAGACATCCATGTGTATGTACCCTCAGCCTGATAAAGAAGAAGGAAACTACATGCTGCTTATAGATAAGGGACATTCAGCTGAGACACCGTCACATCTACAAGCCCTCATCTACCACCAGCCTATCCTGCTGGGAGGTGACAAGCCAGAGATGTGCATGCTGGGCTCCCTAGGGCAGGCATGTTTATGGAGGAGAACAATGAGACATCACAACACACCACCGTTTCCAGAGATCACTTAGCTGTGGAGATCTCCTGCTGCCCACAGACTCCGGGATCACACTGACCACATCAGGACCCATCATCACCCCACACACTAGGGTTGCCACCTCATCCCTTTTATACTGAACACATACATTACACAAGTTCTGTGGCCGGTTCGTCTGGTAATTAAACTCACTTGTTGCTTTAACTGCATTGAAATGAGTCTCAGAGTCTGTGTAAATATTATGTGCTCGGGTTTAAAGGGATGAGGTGGTAACCCTACCCCCCACCAGAGCAGTGCACACATACACCCACAGGGTCTATGCCAGGAGCAGGCAGAGCATGCTGGGACTTGTAGTTCCCCCAACAGCTGGAGAGACCCCCCAAGCTTCTGACTGGTACAGTGTACTAAACACAAAAAGCTGCCATTCCCCTACACCGGTCCCCTCCGAACCCCAACACTCTACCCACCTCCCTGCGCAGCCATTCTCCTCCTCCGGCTCCAGCCTGAGCACAAAACGTCACTTACTTCCTTTACACAGCCCGGATGTCCCCCGCCAGCCAATCGCCGCTCTCTCAGCTGTCTGCTACCGGGCTCTCATTGGTCAGGCCGCCGGTGAGGATGCTGGGAGGTGTAGTTCGGCCAGGCCTAGAGGGGCGGGGCTGCGTCCGGCTTGTTTGGCGTGACGTGTCATCAGCTGGAAGGGGGATGCTGGGAAGTGTAGTTCAGGGGCAGGGGAATCAGCTGTGAGGGGAGAACACAAGCAGTATGGTCTGCTATGGGAGGCGGTGTTCTTATTAGCAACATGACTTGTAAAAGCTTGTCACCCAATGTTGGAAACACATACACTATATTGCCAAAAGTATTGGGACACCTGCCTTTACACACACATGAACTTTAAGGCCCCATACACACGGTCGAACATGTCCGCTGAAACTGGTCCGGGGACCAATTTCAGCGGACATGTTCGGTCGTGTGTACGGCCTATCGGACCGTTTTCCAGCGGAAAAAAGTTTCTAAGCATGCTTAGAAACTTGTCCGCTGGAAACATGTCCGTCGGACATGTCCGATGGTCAGTACGCCTAATCGGACATGTCCGCTGGTTATTACATCTAACTAGTGGACCGAAATCCCGCGCATGCGTCAAATTGATTTGACGCATGCGTGGAAGCATTGAACTTCCTGGTTTGCGCACGTCGCCGCCTCACCGCCACGACACCGCATTCTCTGTCCGCGGGGATTTTGGTCTGATGGTGTGTACACACATCAGACCAAAATATCCCAGGAGACATGTCCGATGAAAACGGTCCGCGGACCGATTTCATCGGACATGTCTCCTCGTGTGTACGGGGCCTAAGATGTCTTTCACACTGAGGCGCTTTTCAAAAGCCTCTAAATTACACCTGAAACTCGCCTCCCATTCATTTCAGTGTGACTTTCCACACTGGGGCGATGCGCTTGCGGGACGTTAGGAAAATTCCTGCAAGCAGCATCTTTGGAGCGGTGTATACAGCGATCCCAAAACGCCCTGCCCATTGAAATCAATGGGCGGCGCTTCCAAAGCGACTGAAAAGCGTTTCGGAAGTGCCGAAAAACAGGTGTTTTTAACCCCATCTTTGGGGTTAAAAGCGCCCCTCTAGCGGGCAAAACGCATCACAAAAGCGCTGCTTAAAAGGGTTGTAAAGGTTCCGCTATTATTTTTTTAAAACAAACATATCACACTTACCTCCACTGTGCAGTTCGTTTTGCTCAGGGTGACCCCGATCCTTGTCTTCTGGGGTCCCATGGCTTCTCCCCGGAAGAGCTAACCCCCTCTGGGAAGCTGTCTCCCGAGGGGGTTACCTTGCGGGCACGCTCCTGTGCCATACAATCTGTGTCCATAGACTAGGGTGACCAGACATCCCCGCTTTCAGGGGACAGTCCCCAGATTGAGGACACTGTCCCTGGACCAAGTCTGTCCCCAGTTTTGTCCCCAGATTGGATTTGAACAGGGGCTGGGGCAATTTCAAAGACAGTCAGTGCAGAATAAAAAAACAAAAATTCTGAATTACACACCCCTACTCCACCGCTTCTACTAGCTTAGGGGGTGTATTTTTTCAATTATCTGTGCCCCTTTGTGATGATCATGTGCTGGTCAGAGCGGAGGGAATATTTCTTCAGTTTCAGGTGCATGCCCATTCAGCTCCGCTCGCATGTTCTTCTGCCTTGGCTCAAGTCCCGGCCATCCGCCTGCCTCTCCTTGCCTTCCCTGGCGGAGTGATCTTCCGCCGCACCCCACTCAGTAGTAGCCAGGGGCGGGAGAGTAAGACTTGACAGGCTGTGAGGTGGGTGGCGGCGGGCAGAGAGTCGCTGATTGCCACCATTACTAGTAAAAAAAAAAATATGTCCCCGGATTTCATTTTAAAAATCTGGTCACCTTAATCTACAGCGACTACACTTCCAAGTGCACTTGCAGTGCACTTCTAGTGCAAAGTGGATTTGCCTTTAGTAAATAAACCCTCCTGTAATGTACAATATGACGTACGGGGGGCAGTGGTCAGGACTATGTAATGTATATCACAGTGTATAGAGTACAGTGATCAAGACTGTGTAATGCACAACAAAATGTATACAGTACTGCTTTCAACATGCAAAGGGAAGGACGCACAGGACAACCTATACCAAAGGTTCCCAACCAATGGCCCTAGGGCCACATGTGGCCCGTGGAGCCCTCTAATGTGGCCCGCGACCTCCTGTTTTGGGGTGTCAGGTTGGCAAGCCCAGATCACAGGTTGCCGACCCTCTATCCCAATGCAACAGTGTTGTGAATGAAGCTGCCAACAGAGGAAGCAAGTGGCTGCAGGGGAGCAGAGCTGCATAAGCTGATGCTTCCTGCATAGCACCGGCTCCTGTCACAGGTGGAGTGATACCAAATGCACTCTGCCAGGGTGATACTAGAATGGAAGCCTGTTATTAACCAGTTCCCGACCCCCGCATGTACATATACGTCCACAATATGGCACGTACAGGCACATGGGCGTACACGTACGTCCTCGCCTATTAGCGGGTGGGGGGTCCGATCGGGACCCCCCCCCCCGCTACATGCGGAGGTCGGGTCCGCTCGGGGAGCGATCCGGGACCACGGCGCGGCTATTTGTTTATAGCCGCTCCGTCGCGATCGCTCCCCGGAGCTGAAGAACGGGGAGAGCCGTGTGTAAACACGGCTTCCCCGTCCTTCACTATGGCGGCGCATCGATCGCGTCATTCCCTTTATAGGGAAGACACGATCGATGACGTCATTCCTACAGCCACACCCCCAAACAGTTGTAAACACATACTAGGTGCACCCCAACTCCTACAGCGCCACCTGTGGTTAACTCCCAAACTGCAACTGTCATTTTCACAATAAAGAATGCAATTTAAATGCATTTTTTGCTGTGAAAATGACAATGGTCCCAAAAATGTGTCAAAATTGTCCGAAGTGTCCGCCATAATGTCGCAGTCACGAAAAAAATTGCTGATCGCCGCCATTAGTAGTAAAAAAAAAAAAAAAAAAAAAAAATGCAATAAAACTATCCCCTATTTTGTAAACACTATAAATTTTGCGCAAACCAATCGATAAACGCTTATTGCGATTTTTTTTACTTAAAATAGGTAGAAGAATACGTATCGGCCTAAACTGAGGAAAAAAATTTTTTTTATATATGTTTTTGGGGGATATTTATTACAGCAAAAAGTAAAAAATATTGCTTTTTTTTCAAAATTGTCGCTCTATTTTTGTTTATAGCGCAAAAACTAAAAACCGCAGATGTGATCAAATACCACCAAAAGAAAGCTCTATTTGTGGGGAAAAAAGGACGCCAATTTTGTTTGGGAGCCACGTCGCACGACCGCGCAATTGTCTGTTAAAGCGACGCAGTCCCGAACTGTAAAAACACCTTGGGTCTTTAGGCTGCATATTGGTCCGGGGCTTAAGTGGTTAAAGGCAAGTATAGTACTAAAATCACAAAGTATATAATGACGTATCTGCGAGTTACCTGCACTATGCCATAGACTTCTGTCATTAGCTCCGGGTTTGGTGCACTACACCTGATGGATATACTAGAAGTCTACTTACAGTTATGGTGGGTGTTTTTCTGTACCTATGTTAAGAATGAGCCCGTGGACCCCAATTTATTAAATCTTTTTCAGATGTGAATGACTGTTATGCCGCGTACACACAGACGGAATTTCCGACAACAAATGTTCGATGTGAGCTTGTTGTCAGAAAATCTGACTGTGTGTGTATGCTTCATCGGACATTTGTTGTCGGAAATTCCGTCTGTGTGTACGCGGCATAACAGTCATTCACATCTGAAAAAGATTTAATAAATTGGGGTCCACGGGCTCATTCTTAACATAGGAAAAGCAAAACACCCACCATAACTGTATGTAGACTTCGGCATCTATTGCTCATGCCCTATGTCTCCTGTATCAGTGACCTGCGTTGAGTATGTCCTCTAATTCTAAGGGCTCTTTCACACGGAGCGGATCCGCACCGTTAGCCCATTTGGCTCAGCGGGGATTCCTCCGTAATCCCCGCTGAGCTGTCGGCGCATAGGGCGGTCCCCGCACACTGTGCAGAGACCGCCCTGTCTCTCCTCTGCTCTCCCCTATGGGGAATCGGATGAATACGGACCGTCTGTCCGTATTCATCCTATCCGTTCCGCCGGACGGAAGAAAAATAGGGTTTTCTTCCGTCCGCAAAAGCGGAACTTTGCGGATGGTTGCGGACGTTAGCGGATGCATCATCCGCTAACGTCTGCAATCCCATAGGGATCCATTACAAGTCCGTAAACGGACTTGTAATAAACGGACCGTTTGTCCGTACGTCTGAAAGGGGCCTTAAGCCCTGTACACACGATCGGATATCTGATGGAATCTAATGCGATGGATTTTTTCCGACAACAAATGTTTGAGAGCTGGTTCTCAATTTTTCCAATCGTCTGTAGCCAATTCCGATGCATAAAAATCCTACGCATGCTCGGAATCATTGAACTCAATTTTTCTCGGCTCGTCATAGTGTTGTACGTGACCGCGTTCTTGACAAGACAAGTTTGAGCCAACATTCCGTTGAAAAAAAAAAAATCCACGGAATTTCCGATCGTGTGTACTCGGCATTAGCCGTATGAAAATCTTACAAGCACCGGCCTTGTCACATTGTTTTGTCGATTCCTCTAAACAAAGGCTTTATTAATAAAAAAAAAATTGGAATTTCACAAAAATTAAATGATGTGGTTATAAGTTTTAAAGCTTAACATCTTTATTCAACATTCTTTTTGTGTGTGAATGAAGCAGAGAAAGTTTAGAACCGCTGTCAGATTTTATTGCTGTTGGTGTCCCTACTATAGGGTGACCAGACATCCCCGGTTTCCGGGGACAGTCCCCGGATTGAGGACACTGTCCCCGGACCAAGTCTGTCCCCGGTTTTGTCCCCGGATTGGATTTGAACAGGGGCTGGGGCAATTTCAAAGACAGTCAGTGCAGAATAAAAAAAAAATCTGAATTACACTCCCCCGTTTTGCCGCTCCTACTAGCTTAGGGGGGTGTATTTTTTTCCTTTATCTGTGTCCCTTTCTGGTGATCATGTGCCAGTTGGAGTGGAGGGAATATTTCTTTAGTTTCGGGTGCATGCCCATTCAGCTCCGCTCGCATGTTCTTCTGCCTTGGCTCAAGTCCCGGCCAGCTGCTTGCCTGCTTACCTCCGCTCCCCACCCAGTAGTAGCCGGGGCCTGGAGAGTAAGACTTGACAGGCTGTGAGGCGGACGGCGGCTGCAACGGGCATTGAGTCGCTGATTGCCGCCATTACTAGTAAAAAAAAAATATGTCCCCGGATTTCATTTTAAAAATCTGGTCACCTTACCATAGACGGCAATTGTATGACTCATCCGCGCCATTGGATTTGATTGACAGCAGCGGGAGCCAATGGCTGCGCTGCTATCAATCATCCATTGAAGACCTGGGGGAAAGCAACGCAGGATCGCGCCCATAGAGATTCAGGGCTCAGGTAAGTAAAACGGGGGCTCGGGGGGGCCGGTGACTGCAAAGTGTGTTTTCCCCTTGATGGTGCTCGATGTGCAGTGCCGCCACGCTGCGTGCGTGGTGCCTTCATTGCGCCATGTGCTCGGTCACATCACGTGCATGTGTGACATTGCCGTGCACGGTGCAGCATGGCTTAGGGGCTATTTTCAAACAATGTTTAAGCACATGGTGACCTGGGTGGTGACCTGCGACGTCATTTCGCGCAAAGCACGGCGGGAAATTTCAAAACGGAGCATGCGCAGTACGTTCGGCGCAGGAACGCGCCTAATTTAAATGATACACACCCCGTTTGAATTAGGCGGGCTTGCGCCGGACGGATTTACGCTACGCCGCCGCAAGTTTACAGGCAAGTGCTTTGTGAATCAAGCACTTGCGCTTAAAACTTGCGGCGGTGTAACATAAATGACATACGTTACGCCGCCGCAATTCTATGTGAATCTGGCCCATAGTACCTAGTACGTGACCCAGCCCTTCGGGTAGGGGGCGCACCCGTTGTACTGTGATTAGACAAAGCACAACCTGATCAGCCGGTGCTGGCCAATGGATGACCACTGGCACCTGCTGATCAGTGAGGCGGAAGACAGGACAGAGCTCTGTCAGTGTAAGCAATACAGAGCTCTGTCCTGTCAGCAGGGATGTGCTGGTCTTTGCCCGCACATCCCTTAGCCCCTGTACACACGATTAGTCCATCCGATGAAGCTGACTGATGGTCTAATGTGCCTACACACCAACAGTTAAAAAAACGTTCGAGTCCAACGCGGTGACGTAAAACACAACGACGTGCTGAGAAAAATTAAGTTCAATGCTTCCAAGCATGCGTCGACTTGATTCTGAGCATGCGCGGGTTTTTAACCGATGCTTTTGCGTACTAACCATCGGTTTTGACCTATCGGTTAGGCCTCCATCGGTTCAATTTTAAAGCAAGTTCTAACATTTTTGACCGAAGGATAACTGACCGAAGGGGCCCACACACGATCGGTTTGGACCGATGAAACTGACCTTCCGTCCGTTTTCATCGGTTTTGATCGACCGTGTGTCCGAGGCCTCAGTAAAAGCATCTCACAGTAAAAACACTAAGCACTGTTAGGCACACATTCAACCCTTCGATCGCCCTAGATGTTAATCCCTTCCCAGCCAGTGTCATTACTACAGTGACAGTGCATATTTTTAGCACTGATCACTGTATTAGTGTCACTGGTTCCCACAAAGTGCCAGTTATGCCCTGTACACATGATCGGAATTTCCGATGAGTTAAAATCCGATGGAATTTCGTTTAATCTATCTTGCATACACACTGTCAGACCAAATTCCGACCGTCCAAAACGCAGTGACGTAAAACACTAAGGCCCCATACACACCATAGAATCTATCCGCAGATAAATCCCATCAAATGGGTTTCTGCGGATAGATCCTATGGTGTGTACACTCCGTCGGATATTTATCCGCAGATAAATCTCCTCTGGGATGGATTCCAGCAGATCGGATATTTGCTGACATGCTCAACAAATCCATCTGCTGGAATCCATTCCAACGGATGGATCCGCTCGTCTGTACAGACTTACCGGATCCATCCGTCCAAAGGGATTCCCCGCACGCGTCGTAATGATTTGACGCATGCGTGGAATTCCTTATATGACAGCGTCGCGCCCGTCGCCGCGTCATAATAGCGGCGACGGCGCGACACGTCATCGGCAGAGGATTTCAGCGCGGATTTCAATGCGATGGTGTGTACACGCCATCGCATAGAAATCTTCTGAAATCCTCGAGAGGATTTATCCGCGGATACGGTCCGCTGGACCGTATCTGCGGATAAATCCTCTCGTGTGTATGGGGCCTCAGACAAGCCGAGAAAAATTAAGTTCAATGCTTCCGAACATGCGTCGACTTGATTCTGAGCATGCGTGTTTTTTTCTCTGTCGGAGTTCCACACAGACGATCAGAATTTCCAATAGGATTTTTTTCCATTGGGAAAAATAAAACATGTTCTATTTCTAAACTCAGATGGAAAAAAGTCAGATGGGGCCCACACATGGTCGGAATATCAGATGAAAACATTCCATTGTGTGTACAAGGCATTAGTGTCAGACTCCCTACATTACTATCACAGTACCTCTATAAGTGACTGATTTCCGCCATTACTTGTATAAATAAAAATTCAAATATATATATACCATAGTTTGTAGATGCTATAAAGTTTGCGTAAACCAATCAATATACGCTTATTGGGATTTTTACCAAAAATATGTAGCAGAATTTATATTGGCTTAAATTTCTGAAGAAATTTGATGTTTTCCTTTATATGTTTTATAGCAGAAAGAAAAAAATATTGTTTTTTTTTTCTAAAATTTTGGTCTTTTTTTGTTCATAGCGCAAACATTATTTGATCACCTCTGCGGTTTTTATTTTGGAAGTGACAATTTTGAAAAAAAGCTATATTTTTTACTTTTTGCTATAATAAATATCCCCCACAAAATATATATAAAAAAAATGTGTTTCCTCAGTTTAGGCCTATATGTATTCTTCTACTAGCTTTGGTAAAAAATCACAATAAGCGTATACTGATTTGTTTTTCGGCAAAAGTTATAGCGTCTACAAAATAGGGGATAGATTTATGGCATTTTAATTAATATATATTTTTTTTACTAGTAATGGCGGCGATAAAACCGATTTTATGGCGGACACATCGGACACTTTTGACACTATTTTGGGACCATTGTCATTTATACAGTGATCAGTGCTATAAATAGCCACTGATTACTGTATAAATGACAATGGCAAGGAAGGGGTTAAACACTAGGGGGCGATCAAGGGGTTAAGTGTGACCTAGGGAGTGATTCTAACTGAGCTGGGAGGGTGGGCTACCACTGACATGACAGCGATCACTGCTCCCAATGACAGGGAGCAGTAGATCCCTGCCATGTCACTAGGCAGAACAGGGAAATGCCTTGTTTACATAGGCATCTCCCTGTTCTGCCTCTCCTCACTGCAATCGCGGGCCTCGGGTGAACATTGTGTTTGCGGGACCCGCTGGAACACTCCAGAGACGCGCGGCGGAAAATTCAAAGGGACGTATAGATACGCCCATTTGCCTGCCCATGCCATTCTGCCGACGTATATCGGCGTGCGGTGGACGGGAAGCGGTTTACAGGGTATAGAGACATAATAGTTAACTGATTCCTTTTAAAAATGATTAAGAATAGATACACATCAATCATATAATGTACCTACAGTTTCAGTTTCGTTTTTGCATGTTGTTTCCTGCTTCTGTGATGTACAGGGGCAGCATAGTGGTGCAGTGAGTAGCACTTTCGCCTAGCAGCAAAAGGTTCGCTGGTTCGAATCCCAACCACTACACCATCTGCCTGGAGTTTGCATGTTCTCCCTGTGTCTGCGTGGGTTTCCTCCGGGTACTCCGGTTTCCTCCCACACTCCAAAGACATGCTGGTAGGTAAATTGGATCTCATCCAAATTGGCCCAGTATATATGTGTGTCCCTAGCGTGTCATGATCCTACGGGGTAAAAATGACCGCACCAACCAAGCAGATACTGGCTGGAAAAAGCGCCCAGAGGCGATTCAGTTCGCATGCGTTGCGCTATACAAGTCATTCATTCATTCATTCATACAGAGACTCAGAGCCAATACAGGGCAGTGATGATTTGTAAAACGAAACTGATTGGTGCTGAGGGGTTTTAGACACACAGTAATCACACCTCCTTGATTAGTGACCACAGAGAGAAAGCTCCCAGTACTGTGGTTATCAGGAAACAGACAACCAGGAGGTGTGGAGATCAGAGAAGAATTACAGCAACTTGAGAGCAAAAACGAACAATGAGGACATGAAAACAGCACTGCATTAAGGTAAAGGAAGCTATTAAGATAAAAAAAAAATCCTTTACAAACCCTTTAAGGGCTCAAGTGACTATACCCCATTGGAAGGCAAATGCATTCTCCATGGCATTTGTATTGCACGTCAACACATAGACTACCAAGTCAAAGTGTGCTGACAAGCATTTTGTATGTGCACTGGCATGTGTTTTTTATACACTCTAATGAGTATTGCAATGTGTGTTATAATATGTATTGACTTTCTCTTACCACTAATTTCATCAGTGTGAATTGACCCTAATGCCGCATACACACCATCACTTTATGTGATGGAAAAAAACGACATTTTCTGTGAAGTAAAAAACAACGTTTTTGAAACTTCAATTTTCAAAAACGACGTTGCCTACACACCATCGTTTTTTCACAATGCTCTAGCAAAGCGAGGTTACGTTCACCACTTTTTTCCATTGAAGCTCGCTTCATAACTAGCTTCTGGGCATGCGCGGGTGTAAAAACGTCGTTTTAAACATCGTTTTTTGCTACACACGGTCAATTTTTGTGAAACAAAAAACGACGTTTTGAAAAACGACACAAAAAATTGAAGCATGCTTCAATTTTTTTTTGTCGTTTTTCACAAGACATAAAACAACGTTTTCCCCCACACACTGTCATTTAAATTGACGTTTTTAAAAACGTCATTTTTTTTCATCACATAAAGTGATGGTGTGTACGCGGCATTAGATTGGAGATTAGCAGTTACTAAAAATATAATAATAATATAATATGTACAATATGGTTGTAAAAAATCTCCCTTAGATATAACAACAATGGTCTGCCATTGGATGTAAATTTAAATGATTTTAACTTTTTTTTCTCTTCCCTTTTCGCAAAGTATTTTCAAGACAAACCTCCGACAAACCTCCGATCTTCAATATAATTTAAATAAATGAAGTGGCTCTGTAGAAAACAATGGATTGAACTTGTTATAAAAATGTATCCTGTCACTGCCAATGAATAGAGGAATTCCCTCTACTCAACTTTCGTTAATATTCTTTGAGAATGTCTCTACAGAGTCATATATTTGGGTTTCGTATTATAGCGACATAATAATTGGCTGTTTTTCCCTCATGTGCTAAGGGAAAATCCAAAGAGTCTGCAAAAAGTTGTCATGCATCACTTATTTTTCTAAAAAGCAATTATACTCTTTGTGAATTGATTATGAAGCAATAAAGCAGATTTAATAGAAAAGCAATTACTTGTTATGTATTGATCTCTCCTAAGACATAGTTTTATCTTACAAGATAATGCTGGAACGCACCCACCAACTGATTCTTGAAAGACGCAAACTAGATCTGAGCTTGAAAATTATAATGCAATTATAAGAAGTGTTTATTTTTTTTCCTATGGGATCAGTCCACCCAAACTTACATGTTAATTTTTAGAGATGATGGATGGAACAATATGCTGGAACACTGCATGAGCAACACCTAGCAGAACGCTAGATTGATCCATAGATATTATTAGGAATGTACCGGTATATGCTTGGTTCACTTTGCAAGAAAATGTTTACTTAGTTAAAGCGGGAGTTCACCCAATTCGTTTTTTTTTTCTCTTTTCCCCTTAGCTTCATGCTCGTTTTGTCTATGGGAATCGGCTATTTGTTTTAAAATATGATCCGTACTTACCCGTTTTCGAGATGCATCTTCTCCGTCGCTTCCGGGTATGGGTCTTCGGGAGCGGGCGTTCCTTCTTGATTGACAGTCTTCGGAGAGGCTTCCGACGGTCGCATCCATCGCGTCACTCGTAGCCGAAAGAAGCCGAACGTCGGTGCGGCTCTATACTGCGCCTGCGCACCGACGTTCGGCTTCTTACGGAAAATCGTGACGCGATGGATGCGACCGTCGGAAGCCTCTCGGAAGACTGTCAATCAAGAAGGAATGCCCAGTCCCGCAGCCCATACCCGGAAGCGGCGGAGAAGATGCATCTCGTAAACGGTAAGTACAGGTCATATTTTAAAACAACTAGCCGATTCCCCTAGACAAAACGAGCATGAAGCTAAGGGGAAAATGTGTTCTCTATGGGTGAACCTCCGCTTTAAGGCAATACAGTAAAAATTCACTTTGTAATAATAGTCAATCACAAGCAAGGAAAATAAAAAAACTGTATTTTTGTAACTAAAATTTTTTGCATGCATATGATTGAATGATGGAAGTCAGCAGAACTTCACCTTATTCACCAAGCTAAGGGAAAATTTCCTTGCAAAGTGAAAACTCAGTGAAAAGCCTATTTACCTTCAGTAAATCAACTCCTTCGGTTCTATAGGTGTATATAGGTACACAACAGTAAAACATAAAAAATTATTTAGATTTTAACCGACACAGGGAAAGTTGTCTACTTGCTGAGTGGCATTTTATTTTCATCCTTATTTTCATCCTGTGCTTTTGGCGGCTCCAATATCGAAATCCCTGTAGTTTCTAGACATGTGAACACTGAAATATTTAGTTATGGAATTTTGGTTTTGGACTAAAAATTAATTAATTTAGTTACTACCGAAATTTTTTTTTAATTTATTTTGTTTCATTAAAAAATGCATTAGTCCGAAAATCCGAATTAAAGTTGAATGACGGCTTATGGTGTCTGTCGAATGTTCTAAGAATGTTCGACAAAGCAGCATAATTGTACGCTGCCGCAATCGTACATTTCCAGGCCAATGCTCTACCCACAAGCTATAGTAGAATTCTAATGTTGTATGACTAGTAATAATTATATTTATTAATTATTATTACTAGTCAACCAACATTAGAATTCTTCTATAGCCTATGGGCGAAGCATTTGACCGTAAATGTCCTCTTGTAGCGATCGTATGGTTTTAGCTGCTTCATCGAATCTTCATGTCTCTACAATGTCGAATAATCTTGGATTAATAGAGTTAGGTTAGGCACATTCGACCGCAGATTCGATAGACACAGATCGCTATTGTCACCATCATGTCAAATCTTCTATCCATATTGAACTGTTGACACAACTAAATGAAATTTAAGCATTTTTTATGTCGGATCTTTTGGATTTCTGATTCTGCGCATTCGTTATCGTTTGTTAAAATGAACGCGAAAATCCCTGAAATTCAGACAAAAATGCATTCGAATGCACATGTCTAGTAGTTTCCAGTATCGATACCTTCTGAATAACCTTGGATCTAAGCCCATGAAATTGTAGACCAGCGTTCCCTGGTTCCAGCACCTCCTTTTCTTGGCCTCTTCCACACCTGCTAAAACATGAAAGAGAAATTGCACCTCACAGGCTGTAAAAACAGAAAGCAACCCCACGCAGAAGCCTATAAAAGTCTTTCTAAATTTGGTTGCAAGGAATTCTACAAAAGTCATGTTCATGCCAAACTCCAGATTTTTTTGCACCACTCTTTGCCTGCCCCTCATTTTTTTTTTATACCTACCATAAAGCTACTAATCGGGTTATTGCCATACTGCCAACCCCATCTTTCTCCAACATTCTTTAAGTAATAACTGCCATAGGAAAGAAATAAACTACCTAAATTACCCTTTTAGTCACCAAAATCCACAGTCAAACTTCTTTCTTTTTGCGTGCACAGGCGGTGATGTCATTCTTTGGGTGTCCATATCACTGCTTGAGCCCTTGTGCATATTACCTTTGGCTCAACAGTGGAGTTCTCTCAGGATCCAGTAGACAGCCAAGAATAATGACATCAGCTCGAGAGGACTGGTGGGAATTGGGCATATCTAGAGCCCTGGATCTCTGATCCCCCTGAGCCAGGAAATGGCACTGGCAGGGGACACAGATGGTAGTTTTAGAAGACTATTAATTTCCATTTTTCGCACAAGGATATTTAAAAAATAAAAAAACACATATGAGTTAGACAGCTCAGGAGGGGGGTTAAGTTTTGCACGGAAATGGGCTTAAAACAGTCTTCTGGATGGTTATGTGGCACTATAGGTCATCTTCCTCTTCTTTCCCCTCCAGCAGTGGGTATTTCTAAATGTCTCAAGAAACAGTGCCACATAAGGACATCAACACCATTCCCTACACGCCAGTAACACACAACTTTTTCTAAATCCACCATTCCCTACAGCATTCTTTTGTGAGTACAGCGTGCCTTGATGACATCCCGCCGGAAGAAGGGGGGGGGGTGTTTTTGAAGTCCCTAGGGCTGAGTGCCAGAGAGGAGGTGAGTAATGTATTAGTCCTCGTACACACGATAGGTTAACCAGAGGACAACGGTCTGAAGGACCGTTTTCATCGGTCAAAACCGATTGTGTGTGGGCCCCATAGGTTATTTAACCATAGGTTAAAAAAAAGCCAACTTTCTTTAAAATTAACCTATGGATTGGTAACCGATAGGTCAAAACCGATCGTTAGTAGGCACAACCATCGGTTAAAAATCCACGCATGCTCAGAATCAAGTCGACGCATGCTTGGAAGCATTGAACTTCGTTTTTTTCAGCACGTCGTTGTGTTTTACGTCACTGCGTTCTGACACGATCGGTTATATACCCTATGGTGTGTAGGCGTGACGGACCATCAGTCAGCTTCATCGGTTAACCTAGGACAATGGTCCTTCAGGCCGTTGTCCTCTGGTTAACCTATCGTGTGTACGAGGCTTTATTGTTTTAACTCTTGCACAGCAATAATTACTTAACAATTTTTATTGACTGGACTTCATCTTTAATAATGTTTTATTGTCATTTGCATTTCAGATTTGGTGTATGGTATGTATACAGGATAAATAGATAGATAGATAGATAGATAGATAGATAGATAGATAGATAGATAGATAGATAGATAGATAGATAGATAGATAGATAGATAGATAGATAGATAGATAGATAGATAGACATATATAAACTGTTTAAAGGGGTAAGGTACAGGTATCACATTTTCTGCAAACTGGTATGTGGCCATCAATGGAGGCCCTAACAAAGAGAGGAGGGAATTATGAGTTACCCTTTTGGCAAGCATTTCAAATAAGTGACTTTTTAAGATCCCTGGGACAACCATCTAATTTTCGGCGACAACTTACAAAATTTGAACAATACTGCGACGAGGAGGAACCAATACAAAGAGTGAGTTCAAAGATGTATAGACTATTGAATTCCCCTCAGGAGGATTTTGAGTTGCCGGGATTGGGGAAATGGGAAAGAGATCTGGGGAGAAATTTCTCACAGACTCAACGTAAACACATAATTCACTTAGCCCTAAACTCCTCAATATCTACGCGAATACAGGAATCCAACTATAAACTATTGTCCCAATGGTATTATACACCAGTAAGGCTACATAAATTTTCTAAAGGCTACTCAGAGTATTGTTGGAGATGTGGGGTGGAGCAGGGAACTTTGCTGCATATATTTTGGTCCTGTGCAAAAGTAAGAGAATACTGGAAGGAAGTCCAGAGAATTGTTCAAAAATTTACGGAACACCAGATTCCGGAGGATCCAGCTTTTTTTCTGCTCCATTGCTCACAAATCCCGGTGCGAGAGTACAAAAAGATGGTGATATGCCACATGATAAATACTGCCAGAAATTGAATAACATTACAATGGAGAGACAGTAGATCACCCTCTATTGCGAGATGGCTCAATAGAGTGAGAGAGACTGGAGCCATAGAAGACCTGATCCTCTCAGCCCGGAACAAAAGGGATCAGTATGTAGAAACTTGGAAAGGTTGGAACCAGTTTATGAGTACGGAAGAGGGGAAGAGACTACTGGAGGAATAGATAGGGGAGAGAAGAATCCGTTTTGGGTAGATGTGGAATGGGAGAGGCCGAGGGGTTGAAGTAGGGGAGGATCCGTCCGTCTCCGGCGGGGTGGGGGAGGGGGGGAGTGGGCGGGATACTTTCTCCTTTTTTTTTTTTTTTTGTTGTTGTTGAGGATTATGTTGATTTCAGTTTTAAGGGAGGGTTAGGTGGGGTATAGGAATGGACAAGGGAACAGAGGGGAGGGAAAAGCGCGAGGTCAATATAGCGGTATTAAGAAACGGGAAAAGAAGCTATCGATAAAAGGCAGGCGGGCATGGGAACAGAGTAAGGGGACCAGGGAGGTACTGCCTGGGGTTTATTCATATTAAGTTTCTGAACCCCCACCTGTTTATTTGCTAGCCCGTCATAAATGTGTAGTGATAAGAACTATATGATTATGTATCCATTGTATAAGTTATGTCAACCCTCTGTGAACCTTACCATATAAAAAAAAAAAAAAGATTTAAATATGAAAAAAAAATATAAACTGTTTATGCTATATACTGTATTTCTCTAGTTTCTTTTTTTACTTTATATATGTATGGGGCTCTTTAAACACTATCCATAATGACTTTAAAGAGTCCAGCATTGTTTAAACATCTCAGTTAAAATTGGGATTCACTCTGTCTTATCTTATTGCCAGCATTCCTGGATGTCTTGGTATGGATGAATCTCAGCTTATTATCAGTACAGGTAGCCCTCACAAATGCCTATAAAACCTTAATAGGGTTGTAATTGAATTTTTAAAAGAGAGTCGCTTAATAACATCTGCCTGATCATGTGATTTGCTTGGCCGTTAAGGTGCAAAGCTTCAGCCCCCTCTAGCAATTATCATCTCAGCTCTGGTGTTTTGCTCGTGATAACAGAGCACAATACAGGATAAGAGCCTCGATGAAGACCGTGTACAATCAAATAGAAATCAGGTCCTTGTAATCGATTCTCAGCTTTTCCAATTTCCTCAGTCGCATTGGTGTGGGCTGTGAAATTGCCCTGAAAGGTGTTAAAAAATATAAAGCCAGAGAGAGTCATGCATAGCAGCAAAAATAGTAAATGTAACCAACACACAAAACAACTGCTTGTTGTTGTCACACCTATTGTTAAATTTATTATCACATTATCATCATCATCAACTGTTGTTTGCAAGCTGTAGGTGTAGGTGTTGCAAGAACAGCAGGCACAGCAAGTGGGTAGAGACTTCCATTTGTCTGATTGAGAACTTCCCGCCAGGTTCCAAAAGATTCTTACGACAACTGGGATATATAATTTTAACAGCATATTATGGACCTGCCCTAAAGCCTTCTTTGAGTAGATGGATCTATCAGAGCTTTTCTCTGCCTTTTTACCCCTGAGGAACTTTTAGCCCATTTTAGTCCTTGGGGAATACCTGCTAAAACAAATTAACAAATTGGGGGGGTCGATAGAAAAAATACTCCCTCCCTTACAGTAGTGATCAGAATGCCGCCTTTATAAATAGTTAAAAAGATCATTGGCATCATGCTTCTGAGTTTGCCATGTGGCGTTGTCCCTAAAAGCCGGGCTTTTTTTAAGGGGGAACTTGGTGGAACTCAGTTCCACCACCTCGGGCTCAGACTCCAGATGCCTGCTTACCACAATCACTTGTAAACACAGAAGTCCGGTTTCAAGTGACAGCTCTGCATTCTCTATGTAATGCAATCCTGGTATTTAATGCCAGGCTGACTGACCACACCCACTATTTGATGTGATTTAGAGGGTGTGTGTGGGGGAGGGGTTTTGTGGGGCCGTGGTTGAGTTCCAGCACCTATTGTTTGGGAAAAAAAGCCCTGCCTAAAAGTATGCAGGTATCATCAAATGGGAGGTCAATCAGCCACAGCTCGAGGAATCCTAAGCAACCTTAGGAGGAACCCTGGTTCAGAATGGCTGATCTAGCCCATCTTCTCAGGGAAATTTATCGAGGGCGTCTATATATAATTCTCAAACCATGTATGTCCCCTTTAGTTTAAAGGAGCTCAGATACATGCTATTAGTTAGAGCGGCGTTTCTTGCAAACACACAACACACCTCTTTCTTGGTATTAAGCCCAGGGCTTTTTTTCTGGAGGAACGCGGGGGAACGCAGTTCCGGCACCTCCAGCACTGAATGTATGTAATGGCAAGGGGTGCTGGTGGGATCTATTGTTACTGGGGAGATCTATTATTGCTGGGTGGATCTGTTATTGCTGGGGGGGTCTAGTTTGCCTGGGATGGGGGTCTATTATTGCTGG
Source organism: Rana temporaria (assembly GCF_905171775.1). Taxonomy (NCBI): domain Eukaryota; kingdom Metazoa; phylum Chordata; class Amphibia; order Anura; family Ranidae; genus Rana; species Rana temporaria. The sequence continues at coordinate 34,046,310 of NC_053495.1, read as the reverse complement.
GTGGACCTATTGCAGCTGGGATAGGGTTTATTGTTGCTGGCTGCAGGGGATCTACTGTATATCACTGCTTTTTTCATTATCATTAACAAATTGCATACAACTTACTTAACACCAGAAAAATAATACTTGGTTCTGTATTTTCTGGGTGTTACTGGTAGGTGGATAGTGGGTGGAACCAAGAGACAGTACCTGGAGGTGGGTAGGGGGCAGAAACAAGGGATAGCCTAAAAGAGGGGAGTTCCTGCACCTATGCTCTGAGAAAAAAAGCCCTGATTAAGCCTACTACAATGTCAAAACAAGGACTTCCAATCTAACACTATAAACAAGGGTGTATATCTCACAAATAGCATTTCAATTGAAACCCAACATACACATCAAATAAATTCCTATTCAATGTCAAATTGCTCTTCATAGATGGGACTACTGACAATGAACAATAAAAAATTCTTAAGGGTTAAAGAGTTGCTAGGATCTCCTTCAGCTGACCTAAAGGTCAGTTAATCCAATCAATTGTTAGCCTGAAACCCACTATTTTTGTATTTTCTGCCTGAAAACTTCCTTCTATCCGATCAGTGGCTCTGTTATGCTCCACTAGTCTGTCACTGACAACAGCCTCTCCTTTTGAGCAGCTATTCAGATTCTGCCTCCATGGCAGATAGAGCATTGTATAAGCATTGTTAGAAAGTTAAAGAGTATGTAAAGTATGTATTATCTTTCCTTAATTATTGTCTGGTCCAAAAAATTTGCATAACTTTTCAGAAAGTGAAACTGCATGTGCATTCGTTTTGTGCAAATTAACCAGCATTCGCTCATTCGTTTTTTTCTACAATATATAATTGTTGTTGTGACTGTTGTACGAAATACGAAATGGGCAAAATTGAATATTCTTCTATATATTTTCACTTCTGGTCAAATTTTCTTGGGCTATTGTTTTAGGCTATTTTTGTCAGAATGTTATTTGGCTATTGTATGTCTGTTTTCTCTTCTGGTCAAAGGTTCTTAGCAGTGCCAGATCTAGCCTATCTGATTTGGGGGCACAAAAAAGTCAAGGGGCATAATGTAAACCTTCCTTGTAATAGAAATAAGGATAACAGGTTCTCTTTTTTGAGAGATCTGGCTCTCGTTTACCTTTAAAAGCAAAAGATCCCCCCAAAAAATAATATTTACTATGGCTTGGGAACTGGAAGTGACGTCATGAAGTCGGTCTTGTTCTCCATGTGCATAGAGTCGAGTAGCAGCCATCTTGGCCTCACTCTTCTCAATAACCAGCTACCGCCAGCGTTGAATCGCTCCCGGGCTTAACCGATAGATCAGGTAAGCCCAGGAATTACCGGAAAGCAGTCTAAAAGTGATTCGATGGCGAATCCACACGCATGACCACAAAAATTCAAGGGTTATGGAAGCTTGCTAGTGCCGTAACCCCAGTTTTTAACATCAAAGAAATTACATATTTTTACTATAGGCTGAACTCCAGACAGTGTCTTTTATATGTCCACAGGACAACTATTATTCGTGTATTCCACAAATCTGGCTTTTATGGAAGAGTGGCAAGAAGAAAGACATGTTGAAAGAAAGCCATAAGAAGTCCTGTTTGCATTTTTCGAGAAGCCATGTGGGGGACACAGCAAACATGTGGAAGAAGGTGCTCTGGTCAGATGAGACTAAAATTTAACTTTTTGGCCTAAAAGCAAAACTCTTCGTGTGGATGAAAACTAACACTGCACATCACCCTGAACACACAATCCCCACCGTTAACATGGTGGTGGCAACATCATGTTATGGGGATGCTTTTCATCAGCAGGGGCATGGAAGCTGGTCAGAGTTGATGGAAAGATGGATGAAGCCAAATACAGGGCAATCTTAGAAGAACACTTGTTGGAGTGTGCAAAAAACTTGAGACTGGGGTGGAGGTTCACCTTCCAGCAGGACAATGACTCTAAACATACAGCCAGAGCTACAATGGAATGGTTTAGGTCAAAGCATATTCATGTGTTAGAATGGCCCAGTCAAAGTCCAGACCTAAATCACATTAGGAATCTGTGGCAAGACTTGAAAATTTCTGTTCACAGACGCTCGCCATCCAATCTGACAGAGCTTGAGCTATTTTGCTAAGAAGAATGGGCAAACATGTCACTCTCTAGATGTGCAAAGGTGGTAGAGACGTCCCCAAAAAGAGTTGCAGCTGTAATTGCAGCAAAAGGTGGTTCTACAAAGTATTGACTCAGAAGGACTGAATACAAATGCACACCACACAAAATAAAAAAAACATTTATTATTTTCCTTCCACTTCACAAGTATGTTCCACTTTGTGTTGGTCTATCACATAAAATCCCAATAAAATACATTTTTAAGTATTTGGTTGTAACTTGTAACATGACAAAATGTGGAAAATGTCAAGGGGTGTGAATACATTTCAAGACACTGTATGTAAAGCCCAAACTTTTTTTTGTACAGAATGTGGAAAGGTTAGTTGCTGTCTGTGTCCTCACTAGGGAACTTCACACTGTCTGTTTGTACTGGTGACCATTGTCTCCTTTGTAGTGAAGTCCAAGCATTTACAGTTGTCATAAGAACCAGGAGGTGATGGGAAATCTTCCAATAAGAAAACCTGTTCTGGAAACAACTGTCAAGAAGATCACCCCTTACTTAATGAAGAGGAATGTCCTCAATGGTACATATTAAAGCGGGAGTTCACCCGAAAAACAATTTTTAACATTAGATTGAGGCTCATTTTGTCAAGGGAATCGGGTGTTTTTTTTTAAATAGAAGCAGTACTTACCGTTTTAGAGCTAGATCTTCTCCGCCGCTTCCGGGTATGGGCTGCGGGACTGGGCGTTCCTATTTGATTGACAGGCTTCCGACGGTCGCATAAATCGCGAGTAGCCGAAAGAAGCCGAACGTCGGTGCGGCTCTATACGGCGCCTGCGCACCGACGTTCGGCTACTTTTGGAAAACCGTGACGCGATGTATGTGACCGTCGGAAGCCTGTCGGAAGCCTGTCAATCAAATAGGAATGCCCAGTCCCGCAGCCCATACCCGGAAGCAGCGGAGAAGATCTATCTCTAAAACGGTAAGTACTGCTTCGATTTAAAAAAAAAACATCGGATTCCCCTTGAAAAATGAGCCTCAATCTAGTGTTAAAAATTTAGTTTTTGGGTGAACCTCCACTTTAAGGCCTCGTACAGACGGACGAACTGTCTGCTGAAAACGGTCCGCCGGACCGTTTTCAGCGGACATGTCCGCCCGGAGATTTCTGTCTGATGGTTGTACACACCATCAGACAGAAATCCGCGCGTACACGATACGCGGTGACGTGGCCACGCCGTCTCTGCGACGATGACGCGGCGACGTGCCCGGCCCTGGAAGTTCAAAGCTTTCACGCATGCGTCGAATCACTTTGACGCATACGTGGGATGGCGGCCGATCGGACATGTACGGTGAGTCTGTACAGACGACCGAACATGTCTGACGGACAGGCTTCCAGCGGACATGTTTCTTAGCATGCTAAGAAACATTTGTCCGCTGGAAAACGGTCGGCTGGACAAATGTCCGCTGGAAACCTGTCCGGTCGGCCGTACACACGACCGAACATGTCTGCTGAAACTGGTCCGCGGACCAGTTTCAGCAGACATGTTCGGTCGTGTGTACGAGGCCTTAGAAAAAAAAACTCACAGGGGTATAAACTATTCCCTACTATGTTCAAAACAAAAAAAGTTACTATACACTTTAACATGACCGCTACTGACTTTTACCTGGTAAAAAGTTTTATCTGTATATATTTGTGGCCTAGTGTTATGAAAAAATAAAAACGTAATATGTGTACAGTCACTAATTAAACTTGTTCAGGGAATACTCTCATTAAGACCTAATTAATGAGTGCTCATCAGAACCCTGGAGATATTTTACAAAGATAATTTACATGACAGCTAATTTACACCTATACCCACACCACCAAAATAATCAAGGTAGCATTTTTTTTCTCTAATTATATTAAAAGACAGTATATGATGGATACTTAATGTAATAGAAACATATAATTGAGTATTTTTTTTTCTGACCTTTACAAATTTATAAATTGACATTATGGGGTTGATTTACTAAAACTAGAGAGTGCAAAATCTGGTGCAGGTATGCATGGTAGCCAATCAGCTTGTTCCATTAAGCTTTGACAAAAAATGAATTTATTTGACACTATAGCACTTTATGTAATATATTGGCACTTTACACTAAATTTCTTGTATTGGTAATCAGGTTAGCGCAGCTCTATTCATTAGAGTCCAGTATTTCAAGTGGATAAGACTATACATAGCTAAAGTGGTTGTAAAGCCACTTTGTAATGTACATATAATCCCCTCTATTAGATAACGTTCTCTGCTACAGTGTATAGCCCAGATTCACATAGAACTGCGGCGGCGTAACGTATCGTAGATACGCTACACCGCCGCAAGTTTTCATTGCAAGTGCCTGATTCAATAAGCACTTGCATGAAAACTTACGCTGGCGGCCTCCGGCGTAAGCCCGCATAATTCAAAGGGGCGTGTGCCATTTAAATTAGGCGCGCTCCCGCGCCGGACCTACTGCGCATGCTCCGTTTTGAAATTCCCGCAGTGCTTTTCGCGAAGTGACGTCATTTTTTCGAACGGCGACGTGCGTAGCGTACTTTCGTATTCCCGGACGTCTTACGCAAGAACAAAACATTTTTACATTTCGCCGCGGGAACGACGGCCATACTTTATACAGCACATACGTGTGCTGTGTAAAGTTAGGGCAGCTAAAACGACGACTAACTTTGCGACGGGAAACTAGACTAGCAGCGACGTAGCGAACGCGAAAAACCGTTGTGGATCGCCGTAACTACTAATTTGCATACCCGACGCTGGTTTATGACGCAAACTCCCCCCAGCGGCGGCCGAGGTATTGCATCCTAAGATCCGACAGTGTAAAACAATTACACCTGTCGGATCTTAGGGCTAACTATGCGTAACTGATTCTATGAATCAGTCGCATAGTTAGGAAGACCCTAAAACAGAGATACGACGGCGTATCAGGAGATACGCCGTCGTATCTCTTTTGTGAATCTGGGCCTATGTTCTTTGTAAAAAATATCCAGATTTGTACATATTTTTATAGAGCCTGTTCGGCGCTCATGTGACTGCTCGCTGCTCCCTCTCCCGATCTGACAGCAGAAGGGGCAGAGAATCCCCCACTGACATCATTTGGGAGGAGTGGAGGAGAGGAAAAGAGCAGCGGGCAGTCACGTGAGCGTTGAGCGACGCTATAAATAAAGGTACAAATCTGCATATTTTTTAGAACATACAATGGAGCATAGAATGTTTACTGACAGGGAAAATTACATGTATTTTACACAGTTATTTCAGCAGGAGTGGAGGGGCGGGCACTGTCACTAGCTAATAGGCAGGTGGGAGAGAGGACAGAGGAGAGACAGCGGATGATGGAGACACGTAAGCGGACCACGTGTCAGGGCTCAGCAGCATAATAAACCGTGGTCAGTTTAAAGGGGGAGGGCAGAACCAGGCAGGATAAACCAGGTATTTCAGGTGATAGAAAGGGCCAAATTACACAGCACAAGCACTGTGCTGTATAACATGCTTTAAAGGAACAGGTCCCATTGACTTCAATGCAAAGAATGCCCCCTAGTGACTTCCATGCAAAATTGCGTCCTATTGACTTCAATGCAAAATCATGTCCTATTGACTATAATGTAAAAATGGCAGCCACATAAATTCAATAAAAAATATTTTTTTTAAAACTGTCCGTTTCGGTTTCAGTTTTCAGCTAAGTGCATCCTAAATTTTCGGTTTCAGTTTCATTTCGGTGCACCACTAGTGTTTTTCATGCTGATTTTTGAACTGCGCAATTTGGTGTGGTTTTCGGACATTTGTTGGACTACAAAATTCTTGTTGTGTTTGGGGTAACTTTAAGAATCATGGCATCCAAGCGTGCATTGCATATTTTGCCATGATTTTAGGGTTATCTGGAATCACAAGCAGAATTGTGTGATTCTGCCTACGATTACAATGTGCTAAGGTGTGAACAGGGCCTTTGTGAATAAATCAGCTGCTGAAAGTGCTTACAAAAAGGTTTAATATCACTTTAAACAACACCACATTCATCTATGTTAGCCATGTGCATTAATACCGTTATTGTGATGATTTATGCACCTTTAGAAAACGTTGTCATTTATTAAATCCTTAAACCCCCCCCTGAGTACCACCCACCAAGTTGCATACTTACCTTCCTCCCTGTCCCTGTAATCTTTACTCTGTCACCAAGATGGCCTCATTTATTCCTGTTAGATAGCTGTACTTGTCTGGATCACTGGAGGCCACCATGAGTATGGCCCTCCTATAGAAATGATGAATAGGACCCACGAGGACTTAGTGAGCTTCATGTTCAGTCTTGACTGGAGCATTCATTTAAAGGCAACCTTTGCGCCAAGAAATAAACCTACTAATAAGTGTGATGATATTCTGCTATTTATCAAGAATCCAGTCCTCAGAGTGTGTAATTTTCCAAACTAGGCATCTTTAAAACAGAGAAGTCAGAATAATTTAGACACGGTTGCTCCACCCTTTCCGTGTTGATAAATGACCATCTCACCAACCTGGATGTCAGGTCTGCTAGTCTACATTATTTATGGCTTTGCGTTCTGCAGAATTCACTGTAATTATCCATTCTGACTGGCTTGTAATTAAGATGTTAACAAAGTCATCAGTGCAAGACCTACTACACCACAGAGCAATCACCGAGAGAAGAGAGCAGGGACTGGAGAATTCTACTTTTTAACCTTTTTTTTGTAAAAACAGACCGAGGTAACATCAGGAAAAATGTGAATGATACAGTAATTTAGCAAAAACAATCTATTTCTCCAAAGATAAAACTTATATCCATCTGTCCAACTATCTACTGTATATTTGCATCCTGTTTAACGTATCTATATACCTTATTGTCTATGATATATTATTATTATATTTTATTTTAAAGAACCCTTTCAGGTTTACAAGAAAAAAAAAACTCCATTGGGGGTAATGTAGTCCAAGCTCCAAACAGCTTGCTTTCCTCCTTTCTTTTCAATTGACTCTTAAAAGCCTCGTACACACGACCGAGTTTCTCTGCAAAAACCAGCAAGAAACTTGCTGGTTTTTTTTTTGCACAGGAAACCGGTCGTGTGTACACTTTTCGATGAGGAAACTGTCGAGGATCTCGTCGAGCCAAAAAGAGAGCATGTCTTATTTTTCCTCGACGGCAATGGAGAAATTTGGCTCGCCGAGATCCTCGACAGCCTAACAAGGAACTCGACGAGCAAAACGATGTGTTTCGCCCGTCGAGTTTCTCGGTCGTGTGTACGAGGCTTAATGGTGTTTACAACCTTCTTTGTGACCTCTTTTCCACTACTGTGTCCATTAACTCCAAATAGACTTGAATAAGCCTAACCTGTATTGTTAAAGAGGATCTTCGGTCAAAAAAGATAAAAATAATAAAAGTCAGCAGCTACAAATACTGTAGCTACTGACTTTTAATAAACAGGCACTCACTAGCCTAGGGATCCAGCACTTTCCTCATTGAGGTCTGTTCTTTGCCAGTCTGGGTTCCAACATCTTGGATAGGCCTACGTGATCCAAGTGGGAGTGTGTACCTGCCAGGAATAAGTTCTCGCTCCCTAAAAAAAAAAAATGTTCAAAGAGGGGGGGGGGGGGGTTAGAAAAAGCAGAACTTGTCTTTTGATGTGAAGTTCCGCTTTAAGTATGGTTTATATTCAACTCTTTTTATTCAAGTCTTTGGGGAACTACTGTTGTACAAGAATTGGCAACCCCAGCCTCAGATTTGGGGAAAAAGGCTGTGATCATTGGAGGAGGCTGCCACCATTGAGAAGATATAAGTACCCACCTTATGGTATGGCCAGGGGTTGACACATAGATTCGTTAAATGGACTGGGGGAAAAGGCTGGATGGTATTTAAGTAAACCTGATGCTCTAAAGGCAAGTCAAAGTTTCCACCCTAACTGGAAAACCCATCATGCTTTGCATAACTTTGCCTCAAAAATGAAGTCACTGCAGCTGTAAATATGGCATTCTGCGTAGCTTTTCCTTTGTGCTTATTTAGAATGTAAGGATGGCATTGACACGGTTTCTAACATACTGTTGTAATATTAATATATATGTGTAGGTATTTAATATATAGAATACCCATGATTAAGTCATGTGACAAGTGACGATACGCGTAGGGGAGGAGCCTACAGTGATGGACCATCAGATGTCTATCCCGAGTGAGGAGTCCACTTAAACTGAGCGGCAACATACCCTGTTTATAACATAAGCGAGGATACGTGAGTGCACTAAGTGCAGCCTTTATCCACATCTATATGGTACAATATTGCGCTATGTTTCCTTTCCTCCTCTTTTGTGACTAAATGAAACTGGAAACATCTGATCGCTGCTGGAGGTTGTTGTAACCTGATCACATTGAAGTGAGAGTTTGGCAATTAGGGAAGGATCACTGCAGACTGACTGATTCAATCATCAGGACTTTTTCATGATCTACTCACATATATTAAGAGTTTCTTCACCAGGTTTTTTGCTTGATTGTATATGTACAATTCACATTCCACATGAGTTTATACGAGAGCATCAGTATTTATTCATTTAATATATTGTGTTATATGTATGGCATGATAAATATGTGTTACATACAGGCATTCAAGATTATACATCAAAGGGTGTTTGCTGACCAAAGGGGTTAGTGGCCAAACAAGATTTACTACACATATCAAAGGGACAGCTGAAGACCCTTAGATGTGTTAATCTTGTGCAAGACTACCTAGGTGTGTGAGGTATGGCCTGCCTCAAATTGTACATTGTTTACATACGTAAGGAAGTATTTATTGATGGTAATTAGACTTGAGGGGGTATTCATTCATGGGAAACATTTGGTCGACCTGGCAGAACATCCCCCCCCCCCCTCCAGTGTGAGACCAGTATTTGAGACATTCAAGCTGGCAATTAGTCAGTCTTGTAACTCTTTATGAATATGGCATAGGTCTAGAATTGATTTAGGAAAAGATGGGACTCTGCATTATATACTCTGTTCGATTTGTATCATCAGTGGAATTTGAACTTTGTTCTGTGTTGGAAGCCAAATAAAATGCACTCTCTGGAGAACTTGGGTGTTGCTGCGGAACATAACTTATAGTCATCATACTAATACCTAAATATCAATTATCTAACCGGACTACACTATATATGACTTCACTACACATACCACAATTGTTTAAGATTATTATTGTCCTGAAAAAGATAGACAATGTAAATACGAATAAAGAACCTACACCAGATGACTTACACCCATGAGCACTCAAAGAGCTAAGCCCAGTTATTTCTGTTGAAATCAAAACAAATTCCTGAGTAGCTCCAGGCTTGGAAAAGGAGCATGATTAGTTCTGAAATGTAGTCGAGAGGCCAGGAGTGTTTTGTGTAACTGATGTTTCCTTCATATAAGGAGCTGGTTACTTACAATTATGCATGGATTTTGACCTTGTTTATGCTTGGATAGCAATAGAAATGTATGATATTGCATTCTGTCCTTGAAGAACTGAGGACAGCACATCCAAATCTGTAAATTAGAGACCATGTTAAGGTGTCATTGAATCACAACTGCTGAATTATAATCATAAATTATAAAATGTATTTATCAATATCAATGGGAGGGTATTTGACCTGTCTCTGTGTGTCATTTAGTGGATGCCTCTTTTGTCATCTTCCTCCCTGCTATTGGAATACATATCCTGAGGTTTTTCACATCAACAAAGGTTGGATTATTGACATCATATTTGGATATGTGGTTACTGTGGTTACAGTAACCACAGTATATGTGTATACTGTGTATACACTGTATACACTGTATACACTGTATACACTGTACTGTATACTGTGTATACAGTATATGTGGTTACATATTTGGCCACTTGGTTACTGGCCCATAGTCAAATGACGTCCTGTTTTTAAAGATGGATATCTCAGTAACGGCAGCAGCTGCTCCCACAACTGAGGTATCCATCTTTAGTGCCGACGGTCCTGTACACGATAACGGCGGTCTCCGCGGCGAATTCGCCGCGAGATCGCCGTTATCGGTGGCGGGAGAGGGCCCCCCCCTCCCGCCGCTGTCCCGCGCCCTCCGCCGCTTACCGGAGCCGTCGGCAGCTGAGCGGGGACGAGACTGAAGGAAAAATCTCCTTCGCCCGTCCCCCATAGCTCTGCTGGGCGGAAGTGACGTCAAAACGTCAGTCCCGCCCAGCCTCTTAAAGAGACATTTTTTTTTTTTGTCATTTGAAGAAATGACATTTCCAATTTTTTTTTTTTTTTTTTGCATTTAAGCCCAAATATGAGATCTGAGGTCTTTTTGACCCCAGATCTCATATTTAAGAGGACCTGTCATGCTTTTTTCTATTACAAGGGATGTTTACATTCCTTGTAATAGGAATAAAAGTGATAATTTTTTTATTTTTTTTTATTTCAGTGTTAAAAATTGTAAAATAATTAAAAATAAATGCGAAAAGCAAAACAAATTTTTTTTAAAGCGCCCCGTCCCGACGAGCTCGCGCGTAGAAGCGAACGTATACGCGAGTAGCGCCGACATATGAAAACGGTATTCAAACCACACAAGTGAGGTATCGCCGCGATCGTTAGAGCGAGAGCAATAATTTTAGCCTTAGGCCTACTCTGTAACTCAAAAAATGCAGCCTGTAGAATTTTTTAAACGTCGCCTATCAAGATTTTTAAGGGTAAAAGTTTGACGCCATGCCACGAGCGGGCGCAATTTTTAAGCATGACATGTTGGGTATCATTTTACTCGGCGTAACATTATCTTTCACAATATATAACAAAATTGGGCCAAATTTATTGTTGTGTTATTTTTTTATTTAAAAAAGTGAATTTTTTCCAAAAAAAGTGCGCTTGTAAGACCGCTGCGCAAATACGGTGTGACAAAAAGTATTGCAATGACTGCCATTTTATTCTCTAGGGTGTTAGAAAAAAAAATATATATAATGTTTGGGGGTTTTAAGTAATATTCTAGCAAAAAAAACTGTTTTAGTCTCGTAAACACTGAATCTGAAAAACAGGCTCGGTAACGAAGTGGTTAAAGCGGGAGTTCACCCATAAAACTGTTTTTTCAAACAATCCCCTTAGCTTCCTGCTCGTTTTGTCTAGGGGAATCGGCTAGTTGTTTTAAAATATGAGCTGTACTTACCGTTTTCGAGATGCATCTTCTCCGTCGCTTCCGGGTATGGGTCTTCGGGAGCGGGCGTTCCTTCTTGATTGACAGTCTTCCGAGAGGCTTCCGACGGTCGCATCCATCGCGTCTCTAGTAGCCGAAAGAAGCCGAGCGTCGGTGCGGCTCTATACTGCGCCTGCGCACCGAGGTTCGGCTTCTTTCGGAAAATCGTGAAGCGATGGATGCGACCGTCGGAAGCCTCTCGGAAGACTGTCAATCAAAATAGGAACGCCCAGTCCCGCAGCCCATACCCGGAAGCGGCGGAGAAGATGCATCTCGTAAACGGTAAGTACAGCTCATATTTTAAAACAACTAGCCGATTCCCCTAGACAAAACGAGCATGAAGCTAAGGGTAAAAAGTGTCATGTGCGGGTGAACCCCCGCTTTAATTATAAGCTAATATAAAGGCTGTGTGGTTTAAATTTTTTTTTTTGGACAGTCAAAGGGTAGCAGATGACTAATGAGGTAATCTTACTGCTAACTCTACTCTCTCTTATTATCAGCATGTTCATTGTTAACACATTTAAACACAGCACTAGTTGCATTTAAAAAAATGCTATTAATTATTTATCAATGAATAAAGAGCTGCATCAATGCTTGTCTTTAATATCTGCCTGGAGTTCAGCTTTAAATCTATTTAGATTGGCGAATGATGGTTCTGGCTCTTTTGAATTGTTCAAAATTCATATTGTGTAAGCTACAATTCCCCATTAAATTTCATTTTTTTGTGCGATGCCAAAAGCTGAATGGCAGAATTGGTCTCCCAGTCAATTGTTCTGTTTTAGGCAAAGATGCCATGCAGGATTAGTTCCAGCAGATAGATTCAATGCATAACAAAGCTTACCTGGTGTATCTGAAGCAAAGTCTCTCATCAGGGGGGTTGGAAACCTAATAGTGGAACAAAAATTGAGAATCTCCCTGGCGTCTGAAGTTCAGCCGCGTGTGAAACCTTGGCTGTCACTTTTGCATGTCAATGTGTGACTGCGGCACTAGCCCTTGGCAAGTGTGTGATAAAGTAGCCGGGAGTTCCAGGAGACAAAGCACAGATGAAAAGAGCAAAAAAAAAAAAAGCAGACTTTGAATTCAGCACTTGTTACATGTCTACCTGGATTGTACAATGAATGGAAATGGAGCTGGTGGCGGATATCTTGATTGTTCAGGTGTGGAGCTGCAGTACTCAGCCAGAATAAAGAAATACATGCAAGGTTATTTTAGGTTTGTACTATTATTACTATTATGTGTTGATACTACATTTTAGCAACAGTAGTAGCGTATTGTGCTGTTAGCCATCAATTAATGCAGAAAGTTTGGAATTTAAGCGATACCCATTATTGGTTAACATAAGTTATTAAAGTTGCAAGCTTTTGGGGTAATTAAAGCTGGCCATACATGTCCCTCATTCAGCCCCCCTATTGAAAAATCAACTTGTGTCAAGATGGGTCATGTTGACAGGGCGGACCTTAACGGTCGCTCCGTGCTCCTCTATGGAGCCGCGGATGTCAGCGGTGAAATGCCCGCTGACATCCGACCCGCTCCGATCCGCCAAAGTGTGACGGAGGAAAAACCTACTTTTCCATCCGTCTGGCGCATCGGATCGGGTGAACACGGACAGACGGTCCATGTTCATCCGATCCCCCCATAGTGGAGAGTGGAAAAAAGACAGGGCGGTCCCTGCACAGTGTGCGGGGACCGCCCTGTCATCCGCCGGCTCAGCGGTGATCAACGGAGCGATCCCCGCTGAGCAAGTGGAGGTTCACGGGGCGGATCATTACTGATCCGCCCCGTGTGAAAGGGGCCTCATTACAAAAAAAAAAACATTTTTCTAAAAAGTATAATTTGTATTAATAAAATGAAAAAAAATATTAAAAATGGCTTAATCACACAGGATCTCTGTTATGTTTGTGTTCGCTAATAATGATTTTAGTGTATCTTTAGTGAAAATATGGTCTTGACATATTGGGGGGGGGGGGGCCTGCTAGGTAGGCTGTACAGGGCCCCATGATTTCTAACAGCAGCCCTGATCATGGCAGCGGAGGTGTCCTGCTCCTGCTGTCAGAATATCATAGCATAGTGGGGAGGATTCCTCCATCCACCTCAAATGTGTGGATGGGAGAATCTATTTTCTTACTTGATCAGCTGGGGTAGGCGGTACACTTTGGTGGGGGTGGGTCAGCCACGCCCTGTGACCTTTGACCTCTGGGAACCCGCCTTCTGACCTTTTACCTTTGGGGGGGTCCCTGTTCCAATTCCTGAGTCCTAGCCATATTCTTCAATGGGAAACCCTAACCCTAACCCTCTAACCCTAACCCCTAACCCTAACCCTAACCCAACCCCTAACCCCTAACCCTAACCCTGACCCTGACCCTAACCCTGACCCTAACCCTAACCCCCTAACCCTAACACTAACCCCCTAACCCTAACCCCCTAACCCTAACCCCCTAACCCCCTAACCCTAACCCCCCTAACCCTAACCCCAACCCTAACCCTAACCCTGCTGTGCCCTTGTCCAATAACAATGTCGTTATGGGCCACCAAGGCAGCAATTGAACACATGAATGACAGTGAATCAGCTGTGAATCAGACAATCCATCATAGACCAGATCAAAAAGAACAAAGGAAAATATTCCATTGTTGAATAATTTCTCTGAATAATCCAGTTCTTTTCAGTGTACAGATGCTCTACGGCATAGCGTCAAGCATTAAAAAGCATAAAAATTTTAAGTCAAATTTAAATTATAGGTGACAATTATTTCGATTAGGCTCAGTAGCAATTTCACTTCTCTAAGTTTTCACAGTTCTGTTAGGCAATCTGCAGGGCATAGTATATGAGGCTCATTTAATTCCTAATGTAGTAATTATCATGACTGAACAGGAGAAAAAAAAAACAGTGACAAATCAGAGAAATACATTTCACAGTAGAGGCTTTCATAAAATTTTTATGGGGTAGCAAGTTGTTTAAAAATTGTTTAATCAATCTCATCTGCTTCTGAGATCTGCAAGGAGTCCCTGTTTTTTCTCTCCTTTAGCCGTAGTATATTGGAAGATAATAACCATCTGTCATTTTAAGTTTCATATAGCTGACAAGGATAGGAGAGAGAAGAGTGCTTTTATCTGTTTAGGTAAGAATGAAGACTCTATTTAGTAACATGAACTGTTGTCGCTCTGCTTTAAAGTTCATCATTTAAGGGAGCTAAATGTAATTAAATCCGTCGATTTATTTACTGCAAATGAGACAGATTCATGGACTGTATAATTTGCTTTTCACCGAGTCCTAAAGTGAAGTTAAATTTTGGTAAGAAAAAAAAAACTCTCCAGTCAACTATATACTTTGCAAGGGTATTAGCAAACTTTATACAGATCATTATCTACTTCTGTTCAGTATATATTGAGATAGTCGTGCTAGTATGGATCAATTTTTTCTCTCAAATTTTAGAAACCCCACTATATGTTATGTGTTCACATTAACATGGCATATCTAAAAATATAGATTTAAAAAAAAATGTGCGGTGACAGACTCAGTTTCCCTTTTTAACACACAATTTAAAATTTAGTCCCTGAGATCCTTAAAGGAGTTGTAAAGAATTTTTTTTTCACCTTAATGCAATCAATGCATTAAGGTGAAAAAACATCTGATGACTTCGGCCCCCCGAGCCCCCGTTTTACTTACCTGACCCCTCGAAAGTCCTGCGCACGGTCCCGAGATCCTCTTTGCTGCTCAGCCTGGCCGCTGATTGGCTAGAGCGGATAGATTGAGAGCAGCGCAGCCATTGGCTGGCGCTGCTGTCTATCACATCCAGTGACGTGGCGCACCGAGGGGCAGGGCTGAGTGATACAGTGAGCGGCTATGGCCCCCACAATTACTCACCACCATGCAAGCTCTCTCACATGACTGTGTTCAGTACTTGCGGGGAGGACCAGAGACAGCCGCCGAGGGACCCCAGAAGACATGGACGGGGCCACTCTGTGCAAAACTAACTGCACAGTGGAGGTAAGTATGACATGTTTGGTATTTTTAAGGGGAAAAAAAATCCTTCACTAACCCTTTAAAGTGATACTAAAGTCTTGTTTTGTTTTGTTAAAATTACCAAGCATGTTATACTTACCTGCTCTGTGTAATGGTTTTGCACAGAACAGCCCCGATCCTCCTCTTCTTGGGTACCTCTTCAGCACTCCTGGCCCCTCCCTCCTGTTGAGTGCCCCCACAGCAAGCAGCTTTCTATGGGGGACCCGAGCCCAACTGCAGCTCCCTGTGTCTATTCAGACACGGAGCAGCAGCCCAGCCTCACCTCGTCTCTCTCCTCATTGGCTCACTAACTTTAAATGATAGCAGTGGGAGCCAATGGTGCTTCGCTGCTATCTCAAGGAGAAAGCAACTGTATTAAATAGATACAAAAAAAGCTGCGCTAAAACCAAGTGACTAAACAAAACTCCCACTTAGAGGGAAAAAAATAATTGTATAAGTATTGACACATTAAGGACATACTAATGACATAATCAATAAGTGTAAATATTGTTAAACCTGGAAATGTGATAATCCAGGTCAATTTTTTTTTTATATATATATGTGCACTAAGTAAACAAGAGTGCTAAAGGCATAAATTATAATAAAATAAACTTAAAGTGGAAGTAAACCCTTCAATTTGATAGTTACAAAAACAGTTAACATTCCCGGAATGCGGGAAATGCTAGCTGTCACATTTGTTTGTGCTCTCAACCAAACTGCCAAACCATCCAATGGCTGGTTTCATAACAGGTCACATGTACAGCATCTTGGCAGTTGCAGATTAAACAAAGGTCAAGATGGTCGCTTCCTTGGCTGAAAACGATAGGAGGGTTTACTTCCACTTTAACAACCCAGTGACATGTGAACAGTCTAAACAAAGTCCAAATGTAAAGTCCAAAAAAGTTAACTGCAAATTACCAAAACAACAGCAACATCTTGGAACTGAGCAGGTTCAGTGAAAATCCCAAAATCCAGAAAATTGTGTAGATAGGAAAGCCACCACCTTAGATAATACTGTCTCTTACCAGCTGGATTGACCTCTGTTTTAAGGAGATCAAAAGTGCATGAGACAGAAGCCTCTCAACGACTCTCCTCCAGGGGGGTCCACTTAGATGATATTCACAAACAGGATGAACCATGAAAAAGAAGGACTCGCATAGAGTAAAATCCCAGATGATTTATTATAAAAATTAAAAAATGTGCACTTACAATCATCCAATTGTTAAAGGGCATATAGATAAGATCTAGCCGGCCGGCTCTTCGATGTGCCTGCCCGTGTCTTCCGGGTACAGCTGGTATCGCGGTGACGTCAGAACGTCGCCTGCCCAACGTTTCGTCGCAATAGGACGTGGTCACGGGTCAACTGTATTAAATACATTCTTCTACTAAATTTTTACTAGGACAAAGGAGGGGTATAATAGACCAGTGCACCCTTGTGGCTAACAAAAGCCAGTGTTCTAAAAAGACTAGAAAAACTTAATGTGAACCAGGATGTGTTATCCATATCACCAGATGGCTTACAACAGAAGTTAGCCAGGTCATTGCTAGATGGTTATTCCTAACCTTTAAGCAAAGCTTACTGACAGGAATGGTATCAGGAGATTGGCAAAATTGGTACCAAGATTCAGAAATGGGCCGAGATACATACCTGGAAACTACAGACCAGTCAGCCTAACATCAATAGTTTGTCAACTATTTTTAAAGGATTATAAGGGATCATATCCAAGAACTTGTATCTAGACTAGTATCATTATTAGTAACCAGCAACAATTTATAAAACCGTTCGTGCCAGACCAACCTCATTCTTTGAGGAAGTGAGCTGAATAAAAGAAGGCCTATGGATGTAATTTAACTAGATTTTGCCAAAGCATTTGACACAACACTCTATAAACGCTTGAGGTCTGTTGGTGTTGACACTAGTAAATATACCTGGATAGTAAACAGGGGCATGTCCAGAGGGTAGTGATATTAAGCTTATGTTGAATGGTCTGCAGTTAGGCTCTGTCCTGGGACCAATCCTTTTTAACTTGTTCATAAATGATATAGAGGTTAGGATAAATAGTTCACTTCAATCTCAGTGTTTGCTGATGATACAAAGCTATACAGGGCAATCATTTTACAACAATATATAGCAACTTTACAAGAAGACTTCAATAAAATAGAAGGGTGGGCAAACATATGGCAAATGAGGTTCAATATAGGAAAATATAAAGTAATGCACTTGGGAGCTAAAAATATGAATGCAAGTTCCATGCTAGGGGGAGAACCTAGAAGTTCCATGCTAGGGGGGAATCAACATGCAAAGCCAAGCTTCAGCAAGCAAGGGCAGAATATTAGTATGCATTAAAAAGGGTATTTACTCAGGAGATAGACCTATAATTCTGCCACTTTACAAAACTATGGTCCAGCTGCGTATGCTGTGCAGTTCTGGTCACCAGTCATTAGAAGAAGATGTGCTGGAATTGGGAGAGTCTAGAGAAGGGCAACAAATCTAATAAGGTGGCTAGAGGACCTCCGTTATAAGGAACAATTACAAACATTAAACTAATTCTTCCCGGAGAAGAGACGCTCAAGAGGGCATATGATAGTGATATACAAATATCTTAATGGTGGTTCCAACAGTGGAAGGAAACTATTCAGTCGCAGGTCATTCAAGAAGTGGCCAATGAAATTGGACGAGAAGCGGTTTAACCTTAAACTGCCTAAGGGGTTCTTTACTGTTAAGCCCTGTACTGTACACACGGCCCAGAATCTCGTCAGGAAAAAACGTTGTTTTTCCTGACGAGATTCTTGGCAAGAATCTCTTGCCGGCCGAGTGTACAGACACTCCATTCAAAAGAACCACCGTTCTTTTGAATGGCACGAACGCAGTGACGTCATCGACTACGACGAGCACACGCTCGTCACATTTAATGCCGTCGCCGCCATCTTTCTACACCCTACCTATGCCTTGGAAGCTACCGCGCATGCGTCAAAGTCATTTCGAGCATGCGCGGGTTTGCACGGCGACAGGTAAGTTACAGATGTTTGGGTTTCTCGGCAGGAAAACACTGCCGAGAATCCCAACGAGAAAATAGAGAGCAGGTTCTCTATTTTTCTCTTCAAGATTCTGGGCAGTTTTCTTGACGAGAAACCTCAAAGCCTCGTACACATGCACTGTTTTCTCGGCAAGAAAGCTCTTCCAGCAGTTTTCTTGCTGGTTCTTGTCCTTTCACAATCAGTGGTTGCAGCGGTAAGTGTCGCTAATTGAAAAAAAACTTTAGATGGACATCTTATTGAACACAGTATACAGGAATATAAGAAGTTGTAGAGACATGGATACATACGTCCACACAGGTTGAACTGGATGGACTGTTTATTTGTTTTCTTTATTCAACCTTATCAAATTTGAAACGTTGAAACTTACCGTGGTTGACCACTAGACTTTTTATATAAAGCAGATAATCAACGTCAATTACATTTGATGCCTGTTTAATTGTAAAGACCTCTTTTCCATTCATTGGGACATGGCGTCTGCTCAGAAAGTGAATATATTTTGGACTCAGACATTTACGGTTTTCTCTGTATATCCAACCAAGGAGCCAAAACTCCAAAAGCGAAGATATCGTTTTGACTGCAATTTTTTATGTTTTTAATCTACTAATCAGATGCCAACCAGAGAAAATTAAAGCCCTAAAGGACCCAGTCATGTGCATTCATTTATCTGAAATGGGAAAATTTTGATTGAACAGTACAGTTCTCTCATTGTCTCAGTCTGTTGTATGAATTATATTATATGTCCTTAAGTAAACTTTTCAGAGGGTACATCAATATACATTCATGCTAAAAAGGCAGGCAATGAAGGAACATACATTTTTATAATAAAGTGAATGTATGGTTTTGTTCATATTTTCTTTTTTTTATCATGGTAAGGTGCAAAATGTAGGAATCTTAACCACTTCACCCCAGGAAGGATTTGCCCCTTTAATGACCAGACCATTTTTTGCGATACAGCACTTTGTCGCTTTAACAATTGCGCAGTCGTGGGGCGTGGTCCTCAAATAAAATTTACATACTTTTTTCCCACAAATAGATCTTTCTTTTGGTGGTATTTAATCACCTCTGCAGTTTTTATTTTTTGCGCTATAAACAAAAAAAAGCGTACATTTTGAATTTTTTTTTATAGCGTTTACAAAATAGGGGATAGATTTATGGCATTTTTTTTTCATACTAGTAATGGCGGCGATCAACGATTTTTATTAAGATTGCGACAGATCAGACACTTTTGACACATTTTTGGGACCATTGACATTTATACAGCGATCAGTGCTAAAAAAAATAACTGATTACCGTGTAAACATCACTGGTAGGGAAGGGGTTAACACTAGGGGCGATCAAGGGGTTAAATGTGTTCCCTCGGTGTGTTTCTTACTGTGGGGGGATGTGATTGACTAGAGGAGAAGCCAGATAGTTGTTTCTAGCTAGTAGGAACAGACAATCTGTCTCTCCTCTCCTGAAAGAACCTCTCTGTCTCTCAAGCCCACGATCGCGTGTGGCCGGCAGTCATCGTGACTGCCGGCCACGCGTGTCGGCTCCCCCGCATCTCCGCTGGCGCGCGCACACTTTCTCTAGCTGTTTAAAGGGTTGACTTACAACTACGCCAATTTGCGGGAGAGAGCTGGCCTGCCGCAGTATAATCACGGCGGATGGTCAGCTAGTGGTTTTCGGGTAATTATGAAACCTGAAACATTCTGGTTGATTTACTTAAGGTGTAGAGCAGGGGTCTCCAAACTTTCTAAGCAAAGGGACAATTTTCTGTCCTTCAGACTTTACGAGGGCCAGACTGTGGCCAGTGAGAGTACAAAATGCCTTGGACTTGGTGGTCAGTGGGGTAAAATAATTACATAACATCTGTGGGCAGTAGGAGGCATTGGTATTTGTGGGAAGAATACTCTCCATCATTGGCGTAAGTGGGAGGAATAGTACCCCATCATTGGCATTAGTGGAAAGAATAATTTCCATCATTGGTGTCAGTGGGAGCGATAGTGCCCCATCTATGGAGTCATATCAAAAGTAGAGGAGATTGTTTACAAAAAAACGTTCTGTTGCGATACTGGCCAACATCCTAAACTAATATTGAAAAAAAGTTTCCCCTCAAGGGCTGGACTTTGTAGGCACAGATTGTATAACCACACAGGGTAAAATATTTTAAATATTTATTATAGCAAAGTAGAAAAAAACAACATAGTAAAAATGTAATCATATAAACCTTTCAGCCATATGTCAATGGAACATGCAATACATGAAAATACATAAAGGTGTACACATCATACAATGAAAAATTCATACGCGTTACGGAGACGAAACTCCTTTTTTTATAATGTAATCTAAAATACAAAAGCGATTCATAAACTTATAGTGTTTTTTAAATCAGAGAAAATTTTCAGTTCATCAAAATGGCAAAAGATGGATATAGAGGTATAAATGTTGAATACAAAATGGCGGAGGCATACTTACATGAGCATGCATGCATGGAGGCCCGTACCAGAGTGTCAACAAAGGAAAAAAGAAAAAAAAAGAAAAAGGAAAAAGCACAGGGCCCTAGAGTCGTGTGAGAAAAGGTTGGTATTCCAAAGAAAAAATTGGATGGGACAATCAAAAACCAGCAGGGGCAGGCGAGAGGTGGATCTATGGAGTCAGTGGAAGGAATGTTGCCCCATCTATGGTGTCAGTGGAAGGAATGTTGCCCCATCTGTGGTGTCAGTGGGATAAATACCTCTCCATATTTGGTGTCAGTGGGAAAAAGGTGCACTAAGGGCCAGATAAAGGCAAGTAAAGAGCAACATCTGGCCTGCGGGGCCACAGTTTGGAGGTCACTGGTGTAGAGCATGTTCACCTCTCTTCATTTTGAAAGAAAATTTTCACTCAAGGAAGAAATATGGAAAAAGGTGGATTTTTGCTTGCCCATGATTGGATGATTAATGTCAGCAGAGTTCACCATATTCTCTAAGCTAAGGGAATATTCCCTTGCACGGTATAAATTCACTTTGCCAAGTATGCAGCCTAAACTTATTTAGTAAATCAACCCTATTCTCTAATATACTGTACCTCTCCACCATCTTTTTTCAAAACCAGGGTTTCCCACTGCTTTTTTTATACTTTGTTACTGCTTGTTATAATTGTGTAAAGCAGTGGTCAACTTTTTTGATTTAGGGGGAACCCCTGACATCTCCAAAGGGCCGCATTTAATATTCAGTGAATGAAACACTACAGAAAGGTGTCACAGACTGCAGACAGGTAACAAGAAATGCCCAGAGACTAAAGATGCACTACATGGGACTGCTAGAAACCACTGTGATTATATTACCCATTACAAGCCAATCCTTCTGTGATACATTTGCCTATAGGTCTCAGTTTACTGCTCCCTGCTAGCCAGGTTATTGATGTGCTAATGTCCCCTCACTATTTCTAAAGGTTAATTGATCTATTGTGTTGTGTGAAGGAGAGCTGGGTTTAAGTGGCTTGGGTTAATTATTCTGATTGCTTCATTGTGGTAATTATCTCTCTATATGCGGGGTCGAGCGGTCTGGTTGATGTATTCAGTACAGCTAGTGCTCAGCGTCATTGATGTCATTGTCTAAAGAAAATGTGTTTCAGCATCGGCCCCGTCGTGTCTACCTAGTCATCTGTATGGAAGCCCCAGTGTGAGGGGGCGGAGATTTGTCATTGTAACAGTTTTGGAAATGACATATAAGCTGTGTGTGTTATAACATTAAAGTCTGTGTTGTTCAAGCAGTAAGCTGGTCTCATGTGTGGCTTTCTGGGCGATTCCAGGGATATCCCTCCTCGTGGAGTATTGGGGTGATTTTCGTTATGGGAAGAAGGGAACGTTGACGGGGATATCATACCGATACCGTCACAAATTGGTTGGCAGCAGCGGGATCTTCCCTTCTACTCTCCTTTACACCCTGCTTAAAAGAAATACACTGAAAGAACTACTGGAAGTTCGTGGAAGGATTGCTAGCAACAAAACCAAGCGGGTCATCATAGCAGAATCAATGGAGCTAGACCAGGAGGACGGGATTGCAGCAACGCCAGCAGTACAAGAGATGGAGACACCAGTGATTCAGGAGGAGGAATCGCCAGCCAACAAGCTAATGAGAGAGAATCTAGCGTGGTTCGGCCCGAACCCAACGCCAGATGTGGTACTGAAAGTGATGGACATGTTAGTAAACGCAGAGCTACAGTTAAAACTGGCAGCAGTCCAACAAGCAGCCGCACCTTCTACGAACAGTGAGTACAGCACAGCAGACGCAAGGAAGATTCCATTTAGCGCTTTTAAAGCTTTTGATGAAAAGGACTGTGAGATTGATAACTTCCTGGCGGATTTTGAGCGACAATGTAACCTGCACCGAATAGCTAGAGGAGACTGGGTTGCAATATTGTCAGGCAAACTGTCAGGCAAAGCTTCTGATGCTTTCCGGACCGTGCCAGATCAGGATATTCATAGCTACGCCCGGGTTAAAGAAGTGCTCCTGGCTCGTTATGCAGTAACCCCAGAGTCCCACCGACAGAAGTTCAGGGACTCACGCAAAACCACGAAAGACTCTTATGCGGAATGGGCATGCCAATTGTCCCGGTCGGCCTCTAACTGGGCTAACAGCAGCCAGGCCACCACCGCAGAGGACATTTTGCAACTAATGCTCCTGGAGAAATTTTACAATCACATCCAGACGGACGTCAAGGATTGGGTGAGAGATCGCAGGCCCATGACTCTACCAGAGGCCGCGAAGTTGGCGGATGAATATGCAGATACTCGCAAGACGAACCAGGTCACACCACAGGAACAACCTCCACCACAAACGGTGCCCTCACACCCACCAACCGCTAGATACCAACCTCCTAACAGACCGGTGACCTCTAGCCCTCGCTATCATCGCCAGGAGGGCAACGAACAACGCTGCTTCCGGTGCAAACAGCTGGGTCACTTCAAGCAGAATTGCCCCATGAATGACAACACCAGGTCAAATTGGTCTCAACCTGGGTACCGCCCACCAGCAGCAGCCCATTGTGTAGACTCGGCTTGGGATCCAAAGGAGCTGGGTCAGGAAGAACCATTGGGCACCCCTTACGAAGCCCTCATGGTACAATCTGTTATTACGGACAACAGGGAACACCATTGTCAGCTGCTCATGGGCGACAGCCCTGAGCCGGAGGGGCCCTGGAGGGAGCTGGGCAGAAAGAGGCACCGCCGGCCACCCCTCAAGAAGAAGAGGTCCTGGAAGCCGTATAACAAGCTGACCTGGGAGGAGAAGAAGCGACTGGAGGAGAGGGAGTCGCAGCGGGCGTCCCAGATGCGTGCCGAGATGTTCGCCAAGGGCCCACCGGTGGCCCCTTACACCACCACCCAGTTCCTGATGATGAAGGACCACGTGGAGAGCCTGCAGGACATGAGCAAGCAGGAGCTGATCCGTGAGTACATAGAGCTGGAGGAGTGCATAAGCCGCATGGAGGAGGAGAACAACCACCTGAGGTCACAGCAGCATGAACTGGAGATGGAGCTGGAGAAGCTCCAAGAGGAGAACCGGCGGCTGCGGAGGGAGCAGGCGGTGGCTGACCTTATGGGGCTCTGATTCCCCCCCCCCCCCCGGACTCTGAGCACCAGTGCTACAGCATTTCAACAAATATAACTTTTTCTTTTTATGAATCTCCTGGGATTGTCACTTCAGAGCCATAACCTGCCCCCTCCCATAGCGGGACACCTAGACGGCGGCGCACAGACCCATTCGCTGTCTTCACACTGACTTCTGGTGACTTTGCAGATCGCACAAAGACTTGGGGACTGACCGGCGTGTGATCTGACGACCCGGTGACATACCTGAGTCTGAAGCAGTTGCCAAGGGAGGTCAGTCATGCCAAACGGAGTTAACCTCTGACTAATAGCTCTGAACCCGTCAACCCTACTGGACCAGGGAAGGTCCAACCGGGTTTGCCGGAGCAGGGAGCAAAAGGGGGGCCATTGTGATACATTTGCCTATAGGTCTCAGTTTACTGCTCCCTGCTAGCCAGGTTATTGATGTGCTAATGTCCCCTCACTATTTCTAAAGGTTAATTGATCTATTGTGTTGTGTGAAGGAGAGCTGGGTTTAAGTGGCTTGGGTTAATTATTCTGATTGCTTCATTGTGGTAATTATCTCTCTATATGCGGGGTCGAGCGGTCTGGTTGATGTATTCAGTACAGCTAGTGCTCAGCGTCATTGATGTCATTGTCTAAAGAAAATGTGTTTCAGCATCGGCCCCGTCGTGTCTACCTAGTCATCTGTATGGAAGCCCCAGTGTGAGGGGGCGGAGATTTGTCATTGTAACAGTTTTGGAAATGACATATAAGCTGTGTGTGTTATAACATTAAAGTCTGTGTTGTTCAAGCAGTAAGCTGGTCTCATGTGTGGCTTTCTGGGCGATTCCAGGGATATCCCTCCTCGTGGAGTATTGGGGTGATTTTCGTTATGGGAAGAAGGGAACGTTGACGGGGATATCATACCGATACCGTCACACCTTCCAAATGTGGGCTCCCTATATAATTAGGTTAATCAAAGTGAATAGAAATGTGCCTCTCATATACTGCAAGTGTATAATTGAAGTGAATCTTCACACAATTTGTCATGTGAAGAGTCTCAACTCCTTTAGTACATCAGCCTCCTGCCTAGTATATACGTACGGGATTCCCGGCGGTAAAAAGTCCGCCGGGAATCCTGAGGGGAAAACTGCGAACCTGCTCGGTAAGATTTCCCCCTACACACAAGAGTTTTTCCCGATAGGAAAACTGCGATGGAGCTTTGGTCGGGAATCCCAGCCTTGTGTATGCTCCATCGCAGTTTTTCACATAGGAAAACTGCCGGGAAAAAGACCGCTGGGAAAAAAGAGAGCTGGTTCTCTTTTTTTTCCAGCAGTTTTCCTGTCGAGAAAACTGCGATGGAGCATACACACGGCCGGTTTTCCCAGCCAAAAGCTCTCATCTCAGTTTTCCCGACGGGAAAAACTGTCGTGTGTACGAGGCATCACTCTGTTTTCTGGGGCCACCTAATTAGTGCCAAAAGGGATGCATGCGGTCCCCAGGCTGGAGGTTGGATATCAGAGGTATAAAGGGCCATTGATGTGTATTGTATAAACTTATGGACATTTCCGGCTGTTAGTGCTTGGGACCAGGACTTTATTTCAGCAGAAACATGGTGGTAAGGAGTTCTGGCACCTTTAGCACTGAATGTATGTACTGGCAAGAGGTACTGGAGTGCCTATTAATGCTGGCTGCTGGGGGATCTGCTGTGTTGTTGGGGGGCTATTGTTGCTAAAGGGGATCTACTGTTGTAGGGAAAGGAGTTCTGTTTTGCTGGGGGTCTATTATTGCTGATGGGGGATAAATTGTTTCCAGGGGTCTTATATTGTTAAGGTCAATTCTTTTTGGTTGCTGGAGGGTCTATATTGTTGCGGGGTGATCTATTTTTGCAGGGGTATTTTGTTCCTGGTCAGGACCTATTGTTTCTGGGGGGGCGCTATTATTGCTGGGGGAGTCTATTGTTACTGGGGGGGTCTATTATTTATGCCTATTATTTCTGGCTGTATGGGATTTATTTTACTTACCTTTACCTTTCTTGTAAAGCTGGGTACACACGTATATTTTTTTTATTCAACTGAACAAGAAAAAAACATTTCGGCATCCACACAAGTGAGGTGGATGGGTGAATCCTCCTCACTGTGTTTTTGTATTCAAACAGCGGAGACTCCTCCACTGTCAGAATAAACTGATCAGCGCTGCAGCCCGTTAGCTGCAGTGCCTGATCGAATACAGGTTTTCCAGCAGTCCTGTTCAACAGAAGTCAGGCCTCGTACAGACGACCGGACCTGTCCGATGAAAACGGTCCGCGGACCGTTTTTATCGGACATGTCCGCTGGGATCATTTGGTCTGATGGCTGTACACACCATCAGACCAAATTCCCTGCAGACAGGATACGTGGTGACGTGGCGGCGACGATGACGCGGCAACGTACCCGACCTCGGAAGTTCAATGCTTCCACGCATGCGTCGAATCACTTCGATGCATGCAAGGGATTTCGGCCGAGCGGACATGTACGATGAGTCGTACTGACCATCGGACATGTTAGGCGGACATGGTTCCAGCGGTCATGTTTCTTAGAATGCTAAAAACATTTGTCGGCTGGAAACCTGTCCGGTCGGCCGGAAAATTGTCCGGTCGGCCCTACACACGACCGAACATGTCCGCGGAAACTGGTCCACCAGTTTCAGCAGACATGTTCGGTCGTGTGTACGAGGCCTCAGTCTTCCAATATACTTCTGTTGGACAGGGAGGGCCACACACAGGTTCTGTGTTCTCTAAAAGGGGTGGTACTAGGAGGTGGGTAGGGGCGGAGACAAGGGGTAACTCAGGGAAGGAAGGAGTACCTGCACCTATTCTCTGGGGAAAAAAGTCCTGTTTATCATGTAATGCGAGTATATCGCAAGCTTAGATTTAGGTGTTAAAATGTGGCATTGTGAAATCTTGGTAGATTGGTCAATATACAGTGCTGCTGAAAATCTCTCATGTAGAAGCTCACATTAAAAGTAATGTAAAATAAACAACAAAAATCACACAGATACTGTATATACATAATAGTTTTATGGTCAAAGAATAGCTCAATTGATTATTTCCCTTTTTTTTTAGGGCAATCACATTCTGCCCTTCTCACCACATCAGGAAATGTTGATAAAGAACATACGTTTTGATGCATGACATTACCGCCGGAAATTTTTAATTAAGATTAATCTCTCAAGTGCACTCAGCGTGATACCCCTTCCTTTTTTAATTTAGTGCATGCTATGATCATCTGAGGTCATTTTAAATGGGGAAAATGATGATTTATGGAGTATGTCAGCCCAAACTATTGTTTTCTAATCAACCAGTACTCTAAAAGTTTGGGGCCGGGTCCTTTTTGATCTATATTAGGGAGTTACAAAATATGTGCAGTTTTATTAATACATTTTTTTTTTACTGCCTTATTCAGTCGGTCACAACATTTCTGTCATCCACAACAGAGGAATTGCAAGCCAGCCATCTACACAGAATATTTGGAGTTCTTTGACTTAAAGGGGTTGTAAAGGAAAAAAAATGTTTTCATAATAAGCATCCTTTACCTGCAGACAATCCTCTTTTCACTTCCTCATTGTTCGTTTTTGCTCAGAAGTTGCTCTATTTCTTCTCTGTTCTGTTCACTTCCTGCTTGTCTGATTTTACTGACCACCGTGATGGGAGGCTTTACTGCGGTGGTCAGTGACGTGCTCACCCCCTCCTGGGAACTACATCTGTGCGGCAGGACGCTCTCTACATGTTAGAGACTTCAAGGAGGTGTGAATTACTGGGCGTGCCGCAATGCATACTGGGAAATGTAGTTCTTACATGAACGAGCGATGCAAACCAGGAAGTGAATGAGAGAACAGAAACTAGAACGCCGGAGGTGATATAGATGAAGGAATTTAATAGGTATATACTCGTTTTTTAACAGAATAATTACATTATTCTGTCTGTCTACCTTGCAGACATTAATTTTAGGCAAAAAAATGTTTTCCTTTACAACTCCTTTAAAGCGGAGGTCCGCCTAAAAAAAAATATTAAAAGCCAGCAACTACAAATACTGCAGCTGCTGACTTTTAAAATAATGGAATGGACACTTACCTGTCCAGGGTGCCCACAATGTCGGCAGCCGAGGCCAACTCGTTCCTCCTATGCTGCCGCCGCCATCCCTGGTGAGGGAATCAGGAAGTGAAGCGTTGCAGCTTCCCTTCCCCGTTCCCCACTGCAAATCGCGCTGCGCATCCTGCACCCCCTCCCCCCTGAAAGGTGCCAAATGTAACACCCGAGGGTTCCAAAAAGCAGAGGTTCCATTTTTGTGTGGACCTCCGCTTTAATTCTTCATATATATATCCCTTTCATGCCCAATGTGGCACCTTATCCAACATTTTGACATGAAAATCGTGGATTTTTTTCAGACAGAATGTTGGCTCAAACTTGTGTTGCATACACGCGGTCACACAAAATTCCAACCGTCAGGAACGCGGTGACGTACAACACGAGCTGAGAAAAATGAATTTCATTGATTCAGAGCATGCGTCAAATTGATTCAGAGCATGTGTGTTTTTTTGTGTCGGAAATTGCATACAGACGATCAGAATTTCCGACAAGAACTCTTCCTGTCGGAAAAATTGAGAACCAGCTCTCAATTTTTTGCTGTCAGAAATTCCGACAGAAAAAGTCAGATGGAGCCTACACACGGTCGGAATTTCTGATCAAAAGCTCACATCGAAACTTTTCTTGTCGGAATTTCCAATTGTGTGTACGCGGCATTAGCCTATTTTTGCTTTTGTCGCTTACAAGTTAAAATCTGTATTTTTCGCTAGAAAATTACTTAGAACCCCCAAACATTATATATATATATATATATATATTTTTAGCAGAGACCCTAGAGCAGTGGTTCTCAACCTTTTAGTGCCGTGACCCCTTGATAAAATTTTCCAAGTTGTGGGGACCCCTAACAGTAAAATTATTTTCATAGCGTGGGTTGAAAGCACCCAAAGCAAGACAAGTAATTTGCGGCCCTAACCCGTGGACATTTAGCGCTCCCTGAGTGCTTTCCACTTAAAACCCCTTATAGTACATTTTAGGATGTACCACTCTGTTCAACTTTCTTTCCCTTTCATCTCTCTCTATCCTAATTCCTTGTTTTTTTCCCCCATCCCTCCCTCTAACTGTCTTTCTTGCTCTCTTTTTTTTCCCTTTCTCTCCCTTTTCCTCCCTTTTTCTTTGTCCCTCCCCCTCTTATCATCTTCCTTCCTGGGAGAACAGTGCGGGCTTCAGGAACAGCCCAGGATTTGGTGACCCCTGGCAAATCATCATTTGACCCCCGAGGGGGTCCCGACCCCAGGTTGAGAACCACTGCCCTAGAGAATAAAATGGCGATCGTTGCAATATTTTATGTCACACAGTATTTATGCAGCGTTCTTTTTTTTAAACGCAATATTTTGGGGAAAAAGACAATTTCATGAATTTAAAAAAAAAAAACGAAACAGTAAACTTAGCCCAATTTCTTTGTATAATGTGAAAGATAATGTTACGCCGACTAAATAGATACCTAACATGTCACGCTTTGAAATTGTGCACGCTCGTAGAATGGCGAAAAACATTGGTACCTAAAAATCTCCATAGGCGACGCATTAAAAAAACATAACGGTTACCAGGTTAGAGGTACAGAGGAGGTCTAGTGCTAGAATTATTGCTCTCGCTCTGACGATCGCGGCGATTCCTTTACGCGTTTACATATGCGGGCGCGACTCACGAATGCGTTTTTTTTTCTGCACAAGCTTGCAGGGACAGGGGTGCTTTAAAAAAAAATCTTATTTATTTTAATTATTATTATTTTTTACATTGTGTTTTAAAAAAAAAAATATATATGTTTTGATCGCTTTTATTGCTTTCACAAGGAATGTAAATATTAACCTACAGTTACCCTACAAAATAGAGAACCACCTTTATAAAACTTAGTTTGACCTTTAACTTGTGTTGTACTCAGTAGCTGTAGCTGTTATGTTATGTGTTTTCTAACTAGCATTTAATGGTATGTAACATTCTGAACCAGCAAGGTATGTTTATTTAACGATTTATTTTCCACAGTGACAGTGTCAGACAGGTGTATTATGTGCTGAAAATGAATTGGGAAAGTAACAAATACTTGGTGATTAATAAAAGTTATTCATGTAGGATTTAAACACCAGCTATACTGTAGGTTAAAAGTGAAGGAGCAGATAAGATATACAACCTCTATTTCACTAGTTATGTAAAAAAAATAAAAAAATATGATTTTAGATTGAGCTGAGCCTTTTATTGTATCTAAACCCAAAAACAGAAATATAATATTTTGCAGCTTACAATTTCTTAGATTAGGTGGCTGCATTCCTTTTCTTTTTTACAGTTTTGTTCCTTTAAATTCACCAGTGATCTTGCCAGTAACACACTTCCTGTCCTAGGGTGACAACCAGGGCTGCTGATGGGGGGGGGGGGACCACCAGTCCTCCTGTAGGGGGGCCCGGGCACACAGGGGGGCCCAAACAGCAGGGGGAATTAGTGTGGTTTGGCGCGGGGGGGCAGTTACAGAAGGATGCCCCGTGCAGCTCTCTGCAGCAGCTGAAAGCCAATTTCTCCCCTTTCAGTTGCTGCAGGGAGAGACACAGACACAGGGCATCATTCCTGTAATTGCTTCCCCGACACTGATTCCCCTCCCTCTTCTGCCTGCTTCTGACCCCCCCCTCCCGTGTTCCCCCTTGTTACTGTGAATATCATTTTTTTATGTAAAAAACAAATATAAAAGGGCTAATTCACACAGGTTCTCTGTTATGTTTAAGTCCACTAATAATGATTTTAGTGTATTTTTTTGTGAAAATATGGTCTTGATATATTGGGGGGGCCCTGCCAGGTAGGCTGTATGGGGCCCCGTGATTTCTAACAGCAGCCCTGGTGACAACATTCAACCACTGTACTGTATATATGAAGAAGCAGCATTGTCACCCCAGGCTGCTCTCCTGATTTGAACTGCAAAAACCTCCCCCTCTTCTCATCTCAATTACATAGGGGGAAGGGGGTTTCACAATATTTCACAAATTCATAGAAGATAGCTGAGGAAAGCTAATAACATTGTTTGAGATTTTATAGATAGAAAGTTACAAAGACACTGTATTCCTGATAGGATCAACAAAAGGGACAGCAAACAAACCAGGCCCCCTCACTCATATTACCACCCCCCGCTGGATGAACGGGAAGGCGCGATCAGTGGCCTTATCTTAGGAGGCCGATGATGAGGTGGTGCTGTATCCAGGGTAGGGCTTCTGGAAGCTGGAAGAGACTGTGCTAAAGAAGAGCCGGGGCCATTGCGTCTCCTCCCGGCCGAACAGGAAGTGTGTCCTGAGACCCGATTGGCCGTGAGGAGAAGCAAGAAGACATTAGCAAATATTTATTTTCTAATGTCACACAACTGGATGGGCTCAGGACGCAGTGCTCTACGCCCCCAAGCCCACAATTTTTTAAAGCCAATTAGAGCTTCAGGCCTCATACACACGACCGCTTTCCCCGACAAAATCCATCAAGAAAAATGCTGGCAGAGCATTTTTGCCAAGAAAAACGGCCGTGTGTGTGTTTTTCGTCGAGAAAACTGTTGTGGATCTCGACGAGAAAAAAAGAGAACATGTTCTCTTTTTTCTCATCGGGAGTCTCAATTTCCTCGTCGTGTTTCTCGTCAGGCTGGTTTACGACGAGAAACACGTTTGTGTTTATGCTTAGAAACCTGCACATGCTCAGAATAACGTATGAGAAGGGAGCGCACCTTCGGTAAAAGTAGCGTTCGTAATGGAGCACATTCGTCACGCTGTAACAGACTGAAAAGCGCGAATCGTCTCTCACCAAACTTTTACTTAACACGCAGTAACATGAGATTAGCAAAAGCAGCCCCAAGGGTGGCGCCAGTGGAATCAAACTTCCCCTTTATAGTGCCGTCGTACGTGTTGTACGTCACCGCGTTTGAGAATGACGAGATTTTGTCTTGACAGTGTGTATGCAAAAAAAGCTTAAAAAGATTCTCGGCAAGCCTGACAAGAACCTTGTGGAGGAAAACGACGTTTTTTTTACGACGAGATTCTCGGTCATGTGTACAAGGCCTCAGGTTCTAATCATGTGCTTGAAATCCATGCGTCCGGCGACCTGCATGTAGGTTAGGGGTCGGGCGCATTGGAATAGGTGGGTGGTGCCCCTGCGCCCCCCGAGTGGAGCGGCCACCACTGTTCATTTCCCCAATTGCTCTATCTATATGGATTTACATGCCCTCCTTGTGATAATATAATTACCTTTCTGTTCACAAGTGCTGATATATCTGAACTACTGATAACAACCACAACTGCGTCTTCTGAAACATTAGAACTCCAATGCAGAGCCTCTAAAATACCTACAGTAGTGCTCCACCAGGCTATTAGAGTTTAAATTTAGTTTTCTCGAAGTCTGCCACAATTGTGTAAACAAGGCATCTCCCTGTTTTGCCTAGTGACAGGACACTGATCTTCTGCTCCCTGTCATCGGGAGCAGTGATCAGTGTCGTGTCACAGGTAGCCCAGCCCCCACACAGTTAGAATCACTCACTATGACACACCTAACCCCTTCCTCACCCCCTAGTGGTTAACCTCTTCCCTGACAGTGTCATTTACACAGTAATCAGTGCATTTTTATAGCACTGATGCTGTATAAATGACAATGGTCCCAAAATAGCGTCAAAAGTGTCCGATGTGTCCGCCATAATGGCCCAGTCACGATAAAAACTGCTGATCGCCGCAATTACTAATTTAAAAAAATGAACAATAAAAATGCCATAAAACTATCCCCTATTTTGTAGACGTGATATCTTTTGCGCAAACCAATCAATAAACGCTTATTGCAATTAAAAAAAAATATATATATATATATATATGTAGAAGAATGCGTATCGGCCTAAACTGAGGAAAAAAATAGTTTTTTTTATATATTTTTGGGGGATATTTATTATAGCAAAAAGTAAAGAATTTTGCTTTTTTTTTCAAAATTTTCCCTCTTTTTTTGTTTTTAGCGCAAAAAATAAAAACCGCGGAAGTGATCAAATACCACCAAAAGAAATCTCTATTTGTGGGAAAAAAAGGGCGTTCAATTTTGTTTGGGAGGCACGTCGCACGACCACGCAATTGTCAGTTAAAGCGATGCAGTGCCGAATCGCAAAAAGTGGCCCGGTCATCTGGAAGCCAAATCCTCCGGGGCTGCAGTGGTTAACCATGCATTCCGGTAAGTTTGATGCACATTTTGACGCACGCAAAAATGTGTGACTGCTTGCTACATTTGGAGTGCCATTAAAAATAAATGGCACTGCATGACATGTGGTTTTCCATGAACTTAATCACTTCATTACTGGGCACTTAAACCCCCTTTGTGCCCAGACCAATTTTCAGCTTTCAGCGCTGACACATTTTGAATGACGATTGCGTGGTCATACAACACTGTACCCAAATTATATTTTTATCATTTTTTTCCCCACAAATAGAGCTTTCTTTTGGTGGTATTTGATCATCTCTGCAATTTTTTTTTGCGCTATAAACAAAAAATTTTTGAAAAAAAACACAATATTTTTTACTTTTTGTTATAATAATATCCCAATTAAAAAAAAAAAAATTCCCTCGGTTTAGGCCGATACATATTCTTCTACATATTTTTGTTAAAAAAATCGCAATAAGCGTATATTGATTGGTCTGCGCAAAAGTTATAGCGCCTACAAAATAGGGGATAGATTTATGATTTTTATTTTATTTATTTTTTTACTAGTAATGGCGGCGATCTGCGATTTTTTTGTCAGGCCTGCGATATTGCGGCGGACGTATTGGACACTTTTGACACAATTTTGGGACCATTCACATTTATACAGCGATCAGTGCTATAAAAATGCACTAATTACTGTATAAATGTGACTGTCAGTGAAGGGGTTAACACTAGGGGGTGAGGAAGGGGTTAAATGTGTATCCTGGGTGTGTTCTAACTGTGTGGGGGGAGGGGACTGACTGGGGGAGGTGACCGATGCTGTGTTCCTATGTACAAGGGACACAGATCGGTCTCCTCTCTCCCTGACAGGACGTGGAGCTCTGTGTTTACACACAGAGCTCCACGTCCCTGCTGTCATCGCCGATCGCGGGTACCTGACGGACATCGCGGCCGCCAGGCACGCGCATCGGCTTCCCAGCGATGCGCCGGGCACAGTGTTTCCCTGCTTCGCGCCCCCAGCGGCGCGCAGGGGGAATGTAAACAACAGGGACGTCCACCCGGCACTTGAGAGCCGCACTGTGGACGTCTTTCGTCTATAGCGCGGATCTCA
Organism: Rana temporaria; assembly: GCF_905171775.1. Taxonomy (NCBI): domain Eukaryota; kingdom Metazoa; phylum Chordata; class Amphibia; order Anura; family Ranidae; genus Rana; species Rana temporaria. The sequence goes on along the minus strand of NC_053495.1, from coordinate 34,012,067 downwards.
AGTGGTTAAACAAAAAACGTCTGCAAATGTTCACGGAACGCTTAGTTTTGAATGGAGCTTTAGGGAAATTAAAGATTTTTTTAATCAAGAACATTTTGTTTAAGCAATACAATAAATGATAAGTGATAAATTTATTCTGCCTCAGCAAAGCAGAAGGGAAATAAATGATAAGATTATTGGCATGTGCAGGTGACCATTGAAATCTTCTTCTCCAAACCAAGCATTGGTGTCACCTTAGATCGCGGTACAGAAAGTCGCCCGCGTTCTCCACTGAATGTGTCCTTCCAGGTCTATTTTTAAACACTTCACAGATTCGTCTTCAGTTTTAATTGTAACCGTTAAAGGAACCATTGTGAACCTCCGAGGACTATTCCCCTTAGAAATCACACACTCATTTGCCTAATTAGGACATTAATGCTGTCATTCCTGAGGTAAAAGGCTTTTCAAAGTCATTGTGGAAGGTTTCTCTTTATATTTTAACAAGTCAATGCTTTTTCACTTCACCCAAAAAAATAAATAAAAAATAAAAAGGAATGTCTGCATTAATGTCCAGTAAAATATAGTCACATTATTAGAGAGGTTAGAAGACTGAATTGTAGGGAAATAATTAGTATTTTAAAGACGGTGATGCTACAAAATCTCTGTTGCTAAAATAAAACTGCAAATAAATGTGACACCTGCACACGTGTCGCCAAACTTCTCTGTAATGAAAAGAAATTGCTACACAAATAGCTGGATTCACATAGAGTTAGGTCAAACAGAGATACACTTAGGCCCCATACACACGAGAGGATTTATCCGCGAATACGGTCCAGCGGACCGTTTCCGCGGATAAATCCTCTCGAGGATTTCAGCGGATTTCTCTGCGATGGAGTGTACTCACCATCGCATTGAAATCCGCGCCGAAATCCTCTGGCGATGACGTGTCGCGCCGTCGCCGCGATTATGACGCGGCGACTTGCGCGACGCTGTCATATAAGGAATTCCACGCATGCGTCGATTCATTACGACGCATGCGGGGGATCCCTTCGGACGGATGGATCCGGTGAGTCTATACAGACCAGCGGATCCATCCGTTGGGATGGATTCCAGCAGATAGATTTGTTTAGCATGTCAGCAAATATTCGATCTGCTGGAATCCATCCCAGGGGATAAATATCCGCGGAAATAGATCCGCTGGAGTGTACACACCATAGGATCTATCCGCTGAAACCCATTTGCTGGGATTTTTCAGCGGATGGATTCTATCGTGTGTATGGGGCCTTAAACCTATCTAAGATACGACGGCTTGCGCCGTTCTATCTTAGGGTGCAATATTTAGGCTGGCCGCTAGGTGGCGCTTCCATTGCGGTCGGCGTAGAATATGTAAATCACTAGATACGCCTATTCACGAACGTACGCCCGGCCGACGCTGTACAGATACGCCGTTTTTGTAAGAGATAGGCCGCCTAAAGATAGGCATCCCCCTAGGTGGCGTAGCCAATGTTAAAGTATGGCCACCGTTCCCGCTTCGAAATTCAAAACATTTACGTTGTTTGCATAAGTCGTCCGTGAATAGGGATTTACGTCATTTACGTCCACGTCGAAATCAATAGGACCGTGCGGCGTACTTAGCCGCAATGCACACTGGGAAATGTAGGCGGACGGCGCATGCGCCGTTCCAAAAAAACGTCAATCACGTCAGGTCAAAGCAAATTATCATAAAACACGCCCGCTCAGCCTATTTTGAATTAGGCGCGCTTGAGCCCGCCGCATTTACTATACGCCACCGTAAGTTAGGAGGCAAGTACTTTGAGAATACAGTACTTGCCTCTCTGACTTAAGATGGCGTAGCGTAAATACGATACGCTACGCCGCCTTAAAGTTGCGCGGGGCTACGTGAATCTAGCGAAAAGATTCTTCAAAAAACTGACACTTCCTGGAGTGTCGATCCCCTAGTCACCCATTGTGCCATGTGCTTTCCCTGGTGAACACCCAGGGGACCCTTCTGTAACATTAGGTTGTGTTTGCGTCTGTGTGCTTCGGTTTAGCCGCAGTGCAAGTGTATGAGCGGTTTCTGTGCATTTTACACATGTTTTTGGCCACAGTCCTTTTGACTTTTATTAGATTGTGTGTTTTTACAGCATTTTTCTGAAGTCCTGCATGCTGAATCTTTGGTGAGCTATCAGAAAACTTGGAAAAATGCGATACCTAATAGAAGTCAATGGCACTGCGGCTAAAAGTATGTGTTAAATGCATGGAAACCATGCATACACCTGCCAATCCACAGTGCACCAGTGTAAACACGGCCTCGAAAGTCTGAAACATAAATTTCTAAAGAACATAATGCCTACATACTACCTACCAATACCAACCTTGGCTCTGTGGGGGTGATTTACTTAAAGGGGTTGTAAAGGTTTGTTTTTCATTTTCTAAATAGGTTCCTTTAAGCTAGTGCATTGTTGGTTCACTTACCTTTTCCTTCAATTTCCCTTCTAAATTTTTTTTTCTTTGTTTTCTTTGTCTGAATTTCTCACTTCCTGTTCCTCCTCAGTAAGGTGTTCAGTAAGCTGTTCTAAATGACTTTCCACGTGGGCCGCGAGGCAGCTTATTCCCCAATTTTGGAAAACGACTTCTACCCCTCCATTGTCCCTGTGAGTCTCTTTGGTCAATGACATCATGCGAATGGAGGAGATGTTAGCCTTAGATACTGACACTTACGATAAGTTTAAGACCTTGCAGCTCTTATGGATTGACTATTCAACCTCTGACTCCTTAAAGGCATTACTAACACCTCGAAATCAGCCCTGATGCTCAATCCGTGTATACTTTGCACAGCTGGGGTGTCGTGGCCCGCTCGGTTCTCGGTTCTTCCTTCTCTCCTCCCCCACCCGTCTTTTCCCCCCTTTCCTCTCTCCTTACTTACTTTTTCTCCTTTTCTCTTTCCTAATGATCATGCCTCGTACACACGACCGAGTTTCTCGGCAAAAACCAGCAAGAACTTGCTGGGAGATATTTTTTTGCAGAGGAAACCGGTCGTGTGTACATTTTCGTTGAGGAAACTGTCAAGAAACTCGACGAGCCAAAAAGAGAGCAAGTTCTCTATTTCCTCAACGGGAATGGAGAAACTTGCCTTGTCGAGTTCCTCGACAGCCTAACAAGGAACTGGACGAGGAAAACGATGTGTTTCGCCTGTCGAGTTCCTCGGTCGTGTGTACGAGGCGTCAGATGTAGTTCTACTGCTTTGTGTTTCATCAGTCCTCCTTGTTTTTCCATATCACACACTGTTAGCCACCCGACATAGGGGGCGAATTTGTTGGACTGGTGATGGGCTTCCGTTGTGCAGTGTTTCTTCCTGTACTGTAGACATCTGATGATTATATGTGTTGTATCCTTCTGTTGAAAAGCAATAAAGACGTATTTACCCCTAAATGACTTTCCACCACTCGGATGATGGTGGAAAGCTTACTGAGGAGAAACAGGAAGTGAGAATATCAAACAAAGAAAAAAAACATTTAGAAGGGGAATCGAAGGAAAAGGTAAGTGAACCAACAATGCACTAGCTTAAAGGAACCAATGTAGAAAATAAAAGATGAACCTTTACAACCCCTTTAAACTGGAGAGTGCAAAGGTTGATGCATCTGTGCATTGTAGCCAATCAGCTTCTAACTTTAGCTTGTTCTATTAAGCTTTGAGGCTGGGTTCACACTTGTCCGACAAACGCTCCGACATTGGGAGCTCATGTCGCATGACGTGTGAAAAGCCGTCTTAAGTGGTCCGATACAAGTCGGTCCGACTTTGAAAATGCTCCCTGTACTACTTTGGTCCAACTTTGATCCTACTTCAGCCCATTGAATATCATTGAAGTCGGATCAAAGTAGGATCCTTGTCCTAACCATCCAACTTGTGACATCCGACATGGTGATTACAGCAGCAGTAAAAAGGAATTTATCTCGCAATGGGATTGTTTTGATTGGTCAAAGAACAAGTCAGACTATGACAAAGTCGGAGCAAAGTAGTATCCTGTTCATGAAAGTCGGATGGATTTAGGACCAATGTAGGACTGATGTCGCAGAGCAAAGTAGGATGAATGTCGGATGAATGTCGTGTCGTATCAATGTGAACCCAGCCTCACAAAAAAAATGGAAGCTGATTGGTTTCTATATGCAGAGCTGTACCAGATTTTACACTCTCCAGTTTTACTAAATCAACCCACATCCAAATAATCTTAAAGCCGAACTCCATCTTTGGATACACTTTACATAGTTTGTTTGGGCCAGAACCAGTAGAGGCAACAACTCCAGGTCCGCATTCACCTAGAGGACGTTGGGCTGTCACAGCTACCCTGATACCCAGCGGCTTCAATGCCTCTTCAGCCTCCTGATTGGCTGGGACTAGAAGCCGGAAGTCACGCAATGGCAATTGATTTGCTAAGATCCAAAGTGGGAGGGTTGGGGGCGCAGTGCTCTGCGCCCTGAGGACAACATACGACAAGCCAATTAGACCCTCAGGCTCTAATCAGATGCTTGTCAAAATTTGACAGACATCATAGAAGCACATTGGTCCAGTGCCCCACACAAATATGACTAACATTTTTAACTTTAAGATGTTAAAAAATGTTAGTCATTATTTTCATTTATTTAAAAATCCCTGCGACATGCTGTCCGTTTTCATCAGATCGCTCCATAGGACACAGCGGTGCCCGACAAGCCCCTCCCCGCTCAGTGAGCAGAGAGGAGCTTGTCATCCGTCGGAGTCCGCCTGTGTGAACGAGGCCATAATGTAAAACCAGCCACCGATACCTCTGACACTTACCTTTCCAAAGACCTACCACTGTTCCTTTCTCTGTGGCAGTCAGTAGAAAACATTGAGGTAAGGGGAGCACGTTACCTCCTACTATGAGGCGGTGCTCAGGCCTTGTAACCAATTATTAGGACTGAGCTTTGTCACCTGATTGACGGAGGACGTCTCTGAAGTATTTAGGCTCCGACCCCAGCCAACAACAAGTATCTTGGTGGCGGCTGGGATAGAGAAAGGGTAGTCCTTCAGAGGTAAGTGTTAGTGAATTTGGGGGGTGGCTTTACACAGAGATAGGAGGTTATTTACGAAAGGCAAATCCACACTTGGAAGTGTAGTCGCTGTAGATCTGAGGGGGACATGCAATGAAAATAAAAAACAGCACATGATTGGATGATAAAATCAGCAGAGCTTCCCCTCATTTTAGGGCTTCCCCTCAGATCTACAGCGATTGCACTTTCAAGTGCACTTGTAGTGTAAAGTGGATTTGCCTTTCGGAAATAACCCCCACTGACACTTTGCCCGTTTCTCTCTTTAAATCTGAACTCCAAACTGATAATATAGGTGCTAATTAAAGAAGTTTTGTGTCTGTGTTTTTTTTTTCTTAATGCAAACAGTGTAAAAACGTGAAATTGATCTTATCAGTCTCTTCAATCTCTTGTACAGCAAGGCTCAGACTGGGACAGGAAGAAGCAGCACAAGGAGACAATCAGTTCATATTTTAACAAGGAACGTGTTGATAGGAGAAGAAAGCAGAGTGACTGAGAGACAAGCTCAGCACTGTGCGTCTTCTCCCTCACTGTCCAATCACAGATTGGGGGCGGTTCCATGACAGCCTGAGCTCAGAGGAAGTGAATTGTTACAGACCAGTCATTCAACCTGAATAACTGGGGACATCTAGTGGCAAAAATAAGTATGGAAAGGGACAGCTTTAAAAGTATTTTTTTTTTTCTTATATCTTCAATTTTTTTTTTTTTACTGTAGCCCTGCTTTAATGACACACATTTTCATCTTACTATACCTATTTACAATATTACAAATTCAATAATTTTTTTATTTTATTTTTTGACTGACCGCATTTAAAGCGATGTTTAAAAATATTCATAGTCTTAGATTAGCATCACATGTGAAAACAAGATGGTTTCCCATTCTCCAAGCACCTCACCAAATTCAGCATTGATTATTTTCTTTCTCCCGGGAATCCATTGTCTACACCGCGCTGGCATTTTAAGAGCTTTCTTTAGAAATGTAATGAGCCTTTTTACGACATAGCATTTAATAGTGTTGATAGCAGAAAATATGAATTACATGCTAACTTCTATTACAGAAATAAGAGCGGTGATGGATCTGTTCAGAAAAAAAAAACAGGTAGGTGATTAAAATGAAGGTGTTTGTGTGCCTAGACCCGATTCACAATTTGGGATTAAAAGAGCAAAAAACTGCGAAAGAGCAACAGTGCCATCTGTGGGTCAGATTTGGTAAGGCGGGATGCTCCCTGATCTTTTCAGTGTCAATGCCCTTTGCAGCCTTTATGCCGCGTACAGACGGTCGTTTTATGTGATGAAAAAAAACGACGTTTTTAAAAACGTCATTTAAAATGACCGTGTGTGGGGAACATGTCGTTTTATATCTTCTGAAAAATGACAAAAAAAAATTGGAGCATGCTTAAATTTTTTATGTCGTTTTTCAAAACGTTGTTTTTTGTGTCATAAAAAATGACCGTGTGTAGGCTAAAACGACGTTTAAAATGACGTTTTTAAACCCGCGCATGCTCAGAAGCAAGTTATGACGCGAGCTTGAATAGAACAGAGTGCCGCCGTACGTGCTGAACGTAACCGCGCTTTGCTAGAGCATTTTGAAAAAACGATGGTGTGTAGGCAACGTCGTTTTTTAAAATGAAGTTTCAAAAACGTCGTTTTTTTTCATCACATAAAACGACCGTCTGTACGCGGCATAAGACACTAAAGACATAGGGCTAGATTCAGATAGCCCTGCGTAATGTTGTGCGGGCGTAACGTATCGGAGATACGTTACGCCGTCGTAAATTAGGGCGCAAGTTCCGTATTCAGAAGGAAATTGTGCCCTAAGTTACAGCGGCGTAACGTATGTGCTCCGGCGTAAGCCCGCCTAATTCAAATTTGGATGATGTGGGCGTGTTTTATTTAACTTAAGTGTGACCCCACGTGACCCCATGCGCCGTTCGTAAAAGAATCTCAGTGCGCATGCTCGAAATTCCGCCGCAAATCGTCAATGCTTTAGACGTGAACGTAACTTACGTACAGCCCTATTTGCGAACGACTTACGCAAACGACGTAAAAACTTTAAAATTTGACGCGGGAACGACGTCCATACTTAACATTGCGTACGCCTCATATAGCAGGAGCAACCTTACGCCGGAAAAAGCCTAACGTAAACGACGTAAAAAAATGCGCCGGGCGTACGTACGTTTGTGAATCGGCGTATCTACCTAATTAGCATATTCATTGCGTAAATCGACGGAAGCGCCACCTAGCGCCCTGGGTAAATTAGCAACTAAGATAAGACGGCGTAAGAGACTTACGCCGGTCGGATCTTAGTCGAATCTATGCGTAACTGATTCTAAGAATCAGGCGCATAGATACGACGCCGCAACTCAGAGATACGACGGCGTATCTGGAGATACGCCGTCGTATATCGTACCTGAATCTAGCCCATATTTTATAAATTCGATAAGACTTTGTGCTGATTCTTCCGAAAGGACAAGCCGGAGTATTGTAAATCTGACTTTCCATAGATCAGCCTGGAACCTGACAGGACGGGGCAGATGTTGGGGCAATGATAAAGGAACCCATTCCCTAACAAGCTGTAAAATTAGTCATCTTAACCTTGGATAGACATCTCACCTACTACCAACTAAAAAATAAAATAGATATAAAATATCCATTCTGGATATAAAAGTCTCCAGGAAATTCAGGTGACATCAGTTAGCATGCGTGTGATCATTATTTTTGTGGCTGTGAATGGAGGCTGTGCCAGCGCTGAATATAGTGCATGCATTTGCAGACGCAGAGGGCAGCTTCCGCTATATAAGGGACATAAACTGTAGCACTGTGTTAATGCACAGTAAAATTTAGGATTTTTTAAACATTACTGCCTTTAACCGCTTCAATACCGGGCATTTTCACCTTCTTCCTGCCCAGACCAATTTTTAGTTTTCAGCGCTATCGCACTTTAAATAAATATTCAAAAAGACCTCAGATCTCATATTTAGACTAAAATGCAAAAAAATAAAAAAAATTGTCATATGAAAACATGACAACAAAAAAATGTGCCTTTAAGACGAATGGGCGGAAGTGAGGTTTTGACGTTGCTTCCGCCCTGCTATGCTATGGAGACAGGTGGGGGCCATCTTGCCCTCACTCGTATCCATGGCAAGCAACAAGAAGGACCCGATCGCCTCCGCCGCTACCGATGGCTCCGGTAAGTGGTGAAGGGCGTGGGAGAGCGACGGGAGGGGGGACCCCCACTCCCGCCGCCGATAACGGTGATCTTGCGGTGAATCCGCTGCGGAGACCACCATTATCATTTACAGGACCGGCCACGGAAAAGATGGATACTGCTGCCGTTACCGAGATATTCATCTTTAAAGTGCCGTATAGCCGGTATAGCCGGTCCTTAAGTGGTTAAGGATGGTACAGAGGTGAGCAGCTGCTTTTTGTTTTTATTAATTGGGTGATTATGCTTTTAACAATTTATAGGTGCATACCTTTTGTTATATTGAACTGTTTATGGATTAATAAAGGTATATTTGTTACTATTTTGCTTATGTGCTCTTCTGTCTATTAACCACTTAACAACCGCCTTACGTCTATGAACGGCGGCACTTTAAAGATGGATATCTCGGTAACGGCAGCAGCTGCTGCCACAACCGAGGTATCGATCTTTAGTGCCAACGGTCCTGTAAACGATAACGGCGGTCTCCACGGTGGATTCGCCGCGAGATCGCCGTTATCGGTGGCGGGAGAAGGGGCTGGGGGTTCTGATTAATTTTCTAGCCGAAAAAAATTGTGATTTTTACATGAAGGAGAGAAGTGCCAAAATAGGCCCGGTTGTCAAGTGCTTAAAAGACTCATCTATATAGCAATTGTTTTGTAGTATATACAGGTAGAGGAGGAATGGAGTCTTAGGCCCCGTACACACGAGAGGATCTATCCGCTGGAATTTATCCGCGGATCACTTTCAGCGGATAGATCCGCTGGTGTGTACAACCCAGCGGATATTTATCCGCGGATATTTTTCGGGCCGATGGTTTTCCAGCGGATCAAAATTTCTTAGCATGCTAAGAAATCGATCCGCTGGAATCCAGTCCAGCGGATTGATCCGATGGTCTGTACAGACTCACCGGATCAATCCGTCCGATTCCCTCCCTTGCATGCGTCGTAATGATTCGACGCATGCGTGGAAGTCCTTATATTACAGCGTCGCGCACGTCGCCGCGTCATCATCGCGGCGACGGCGCGACACGTCACCACGGAGGGAATTCCACGCGGATTTTGATCTGATGGTTAGTACAACCATCAGATCAAAATCCGCCAGAGGATTTATCCGCGGAAACGGTCCTCAGGACCGTTTTCGCGGATAAATCCTCTCGTGTGTACTAGGCCTAAGTGAGGCTTTTATGCATTCTTTGATCTACTTTACCTTCTTTTTATTTTTAAAACCCTAATAAAACCTATACTGGACAAGGAAAGAGTAAGTGCATTTTTCAAATAAAATAAATAAAAAATAAACATCACATTCCTCTTTGAAATATAATGGTGTTCGAACAGATAAGGGAAAGAAAATATTTCACTAATTGCAATGCAATTCGTTCTTTTCCAAATACTTTTAAGGAATAAGCTAACTTTTCTAGCCTCTGAGCCCCTTAATAGATGCAAGCAAATCAAGCAAGTTTGCAACTATAACCTTTCAAAGTCAATTCAGGCAGAGTCAACCAGATTACCATTTGTCAAACAGCAAACTCATATCCCAAGGCATGCTTGTGTATAAGATACATACATACAGATAGTTCCTCGGATTCCTGGATAGAAAAAGTAGAAATTAATTTGACATGCAAATAGTGTGGCTGTAATTAATCTCATATTATTAATACAGGCAGATGAGATTACTGTGACTTGGTGAAACTAATGCTTTCTCAATTGATAGATTTTGAAAACAGGAAATAAAAGGAGCGATCTAGATTAATCAGATCAGACAGAAAAACACTATTTTGAAAACCACAATTTCTTTCCTAATTTAGCATGACCATGGACAAAGTACAGGTTCAAATGATGTGTGCCTAATGAGCGTTATCTAGTGCTAAGAACGCATAGCGTCGGTCAAAGAAAATTTCCAACACATCTTTCTGGAAAAATTAATGGTTTAAAGACATAGGGCCGGATTCACGTAGCACTTACGCCGACGTATCTCGAGATACGTCGCGTAAGTGTCAATGTGCGCCGTCGTATCTGTGCGCCGTGCCCACAGAACTAGATACGCCTTAAAATAGGCTTCCTACGACCGACGTAACTTTCCTACGCCATCGTATCGTAGGCGCATATTTACGCTGGCCGCAAGGGGCGCTCGCATTGATTTACGATTTAAATATGCAAATAAGTGAGATACGCCGATTCACGAACGTACTTGCGCTCAGGGCATTAAGATACGCGGTTTACGTAAGGCTTACGTCCGGCGTATAGTTATTCCCATCTATGAGGCGCAACTCATGCAAAGGTATGGACCAGGGAACAGCCGTCGTATTTTACGTTGTTTACGTAGTAGTACGTGAATAGGGATGGGGGTAGGTTACGTTCACGTCGTAGGCAGTGATTCGACGTATCTTAGGGAGTATTTCCGACGTGATTCTGAGCATGCACACTGGGTTGCGTCCACAGGACGGCACATGCGGCGTTCGTTTGGCCCATCATTTGCATGGGGTCACGCTTCATTTAAATGGATCACGCCCACTTCCACCTACTTTGAATTAGGCCCGGCTTACGCCTACGAATTTACGTTACGCCGGCGCAACGTTGGGAGCATTTGTTTTGTGAATTCCATGCTTGCCTCTCTGCGTTGCGTCGGCGTAGCATTAAAGAGATACGCTACGGCGGCATATATATGCGCCGATGTATGTAAATCCGGCCCATAATGTAAATAGGACCTGAATATTATTCACACGTGGTCACATCGGGATACCCAACGTGACTCAAGTGTGATGACCTGATCATTTACTGTAAGGTCCAGGGAACAAAAAAGGAATAAGTTAATTATTGAAGTCAGCGTCATCCATTGCCTTGGGGGAAGATGCACCACCTTCTCTGATGTGCACACCCAATCATCTTCTTGTCATAGAATCACTGCGAACCTCCAGATTCGTCAGTCGAGTTTCATGTGGACCTGGTAGTGCACAGAAACATAGTGGGACCTATAGGAGTCTCAACTGCGACTCAGCCCCATGCTTCGGGGCCTGTGTGGCTCCCCTGTACACCTCGATAGGAATGGTGGTGAGGGCAGCATATAGAAGAACCGGTGCCCCCCCTTTTCCTCCTGCAGCCACTGAAAGCCTGCTTCTTCTCCTCTTCCTTCCACAGGCATTTAGTGGCTGCAGGAGGAAATTGAAGGGCATCTGTTCCTCTATAAGCTGCCCATGCTACCCCTCCTGTTCCTCCTCTTTCTCTTTGTACTCTCCGTATCTCCCCCCCCCCCTTCAGCACTTCCGGCTTCCCCCTCTCTTTGACTGCCTACTGCCTCTTTCATTTCTGAATGGACACAGTGAGTGGTCGGTACCATTGCTCCTGTGTACATTCATAATAAAGGGCCTGTTTCTAATAAGAAGTTTCAAAGACAGGAACATCCAGTATGTTTACATCTTCTCTTAAGCCCTGTACACACGATCGGTTTGTCCGATGAAAACAGACCGATGGACTGTTTTCATCGGACAAACCGATCGTCAGAGGCGGCTCTCTAATTAGGCAAATTAGGCGGTCGCCTAAGGCCTCGCGGCCACCAAATTTGCCTGGGATCAATACTAATGTCTGCATCATCGGATCTCTATTACTCCTCTCTCTTTCTCACCTCCCCTTCTCTCCCCCCTCTTGCATTGGCTGAATATGTCTGATGAGTGAGGAGGGTGCCCTAGAAGTGGTGCTGATCACCTGTGTGCTAGATCCATGCATTTTCTGCTGCCATTTTTCTTGCTTGAATAATTTTTCCCATTTTGGGTGTTAGTGGGGCCTCATGTCTAAGTTTTGCCTAAGGCCTCACAAAGCCTAGAGCCACCTCTGCCGATCGTGTGTGGGCCCCATCGTTTTTTTTTTCCATCGGTGAAAATAAATAGAACATGTTTTAATTTTTTTTTAAACCGATAGAAAAAAAGCGATCGTCTGTGTGGAAGTCCATAGGTCAAAAATCCACGCATGCTCAGAATCAAGTCGACGCATGCTCGGAAGCATTGAACTTCATTTTTCTCAGCACGTCGTAGTGTTTTACGTCACCGCGTTTGGACACGGACGGAGTTTTGACCGATGGTGTGTAGGCAAGACTGATGAAAGTCAGCTTCATCGGATTTCCGATGAAAAAATCCATCGGATTAGATTCCATGTCATGGATATGCAATAGTCTGGCAGTTTACCTGTTTCCATCTGCTCATTAGAGGCCTGACTCTGTGTGCTACGATTATCTTCCTGTGTACCATTTTTGGCTCGTCCCTGACTTCTCCTGTTTGCCTGTGCCCTTGACCTTTTGCCTGTCCCTCGGTTACCCTAGTCTGCCTGTTGCCCTGACCTCGGCTTACCCATCACTACCGTTTTTCCTGCTTGCTGCTTCCCCTCTCTCTCTGCGGAGCGTGACCTAGGGGATCCCAGGGGTCGCGACCTGGATCCAGCTGCGGCGAAGGCCATCCTCACCACTAGAGGCTCTGGTGAACACAAAGCTGGGGCGATCTTGGATTCACGCTTCCTCTCTGATAGCAGCAGTCGGCTATAGTGTTCACTACCTTGTGGTGCATCCCTGACCCCAACGGGGTGCACTTGTCACCTGGCCACAGGTGACCTGACATTCCATCAGATATCCGATCGTGTGTACGTGGCTTTACCTGTACCTGGTCACCACTATAGTGAGAAAAAGTAATAAGGAAACAACTTTATAATGGGATGAATGAGCGCTCTGTTTCTTGTCTTCCTTCTCCATCTAGTGGTGACTTTAGAGTACATAAACATGTAGATTCCAGGTATATATTTTACTGATCTTGATATTGTCCATTATTTTCTCTGGCACTCTGCTTATTATGCATCTGTTATCATGCAAATCAAATGTTTGATCATTAGAGTGCAAGCTCTTGTTCCTTCTCATCCATTATTAAAATGGGTTTCCTTCTTGTGCTTTGGTTGGCACAATGACTTTTAGAGTGAACAGCTGAATCCCATTGCCAGCCATGGCATGCTTTTAAAAATCCATTGTCTGGTTTCTGTTGAGTTGAAAACAAATGACGTTCACATTGATGTATCGTCAGTGGTGGAGATTTTGTGAGACATCTGGATACAGTCACCTAATTAATGTTACTTAATATCCCCTGGCACCCTACAAAATGATCTAGTGCCTCGCTCTATGCAAGCATTACGTTCGTGTTGTTAGAAGAATGAAACAGCCTCTCTGCACCTGGTGCTGCTCTTCTCTCCAGATCGCAAGCCATTAGGACCGTGATGACCCTATAGTGCCAATCAATTTAAAGTCCTGAGCATATTTCTTTCTGTCAGCGCCAGACGACGTATATGGCAAACATCTGCCTCGTACCTCAATGGCTTTATCCTCTTGTGATAACCTTAAACAAACACTAATGAAATAAAAAATGGCAGAAAGCCTACACAAGCAATATTTTCTAATTGGATTTTATTATCTTTTTTCCCTTGAAAGTGGTGCAAGTTGTGTTGTATTTGTGGATGTCAATATCATGTGCTGGTGTTTTTTCCTTTATATAATGACGTGAAATGTTCTTGGAAATATAATGGAGGGGAATCATTTTTTCCCTTCTTGCTATGGTATGAGAAACATCGAGGCTGGATTTACACCTAGGTGTTGTGGTGAAATTTGTGTTTTACTGCATGTTACCGCATATGCCATATATGTTACATATATGCAAATATAAATATGTGTAAGCTGCAGAGGTCATGTCACCGCACCCCAGTGTACTGCAGTCCTAACTCTATACATTTTAAGAGTCTCCAAAGTTGAAGCACATACAGTATATAATAATAGATTATGGGCAGGTATGTCTGGAGGGAGCCCATCCTTCCTTAACCACTTCCAGTCTAGGCCAATTGTGGCATTCCTCTCCTATATGTATATACGTATATACACACACACACGGGCCCGGATTCAGAAAGGAGTTACGTCGGCGTATCTCCCGATATGCCGTCGTAACTCCGATTGCGGGCCGTCGCATCTCGGCGCCTGATACATAGAATCAGATAAGCCTCAATGTTGCCTAGATACAAGCGGCGTAAGTCTCCTACGCCGTCGTATCTTAGGGTGCATATTTACGCTGGCCGCTAGGTGGCGCTTCCGTTGATTTCCGTATTGAATAGGCAAATGAGCTAGATACGCCGATTCAGAAACGTACGTGCGCCCGGTGCATTTATTTACGTCGTTTACGTAAGGCTTTTTCCGGCGTAAAGTTACCCCTGCTATATGAGGCGTAGCCAATGTTAAGTATGGACGTCGGGCCAGCGTTGAATTTTGCGTCGTTTACGTAAGTCGTACACGAATAGGGCTGTGCGTAAGTTACGTTCACGTCTAAAGCAATGACTATTTGGAGCATGCGCACTGGGATACTTTCACGGACGGCGCATGCGCCGTTCGTTAGTAACGTCAATTACGTGGGGTCACGACTGTTTAGCATACAACACGCCCCCTACCAGCCTATTTTGAATTAGGCGAGCTTACGCCAGCCCATATACGCTACGCCGCCGTAACTTTGGGCGCAAGTTCTTTCTGAATACAGGACTTGCCTCTCAAAGTTACGGCGGCGTAGCGTATATGAGATACGCTACGCCCGCCTAAAGATAGGCATTTGTTTCTGAATCTGGGCCACTGTATATAAATATATACAGTATCTCATAAAAGTGAGTACACCCCTCACATTTTTTAAAATAATTTATTATATCTTTTCATGTGACAACACAAGACATGACACTTTGCTACAATGTAAAGTAGTGAGTATACATCTTCTATATAAGTATAAATAATAGGTGATCTAGGTGAAGGCGCCCTCCTGACTACCCACCGTTGCGCTGGCTGGAAGAAAATGTCTGAAAGATACTAGCCGCCGTCCTATGTGACGAAACATGTCGGGGCGTGGTTACACAGTCAGCTTTTGAACCGACGTGATACGTCAAGACGTGTGGCACATCAAGCTTGACTAGGAACTAGGAGTGAGAGCTTCCAAAATAGAGTGTTTGCAGTGCCGTGGAGTGGTGAGAATATCTCTGGCTGATCGTAGGTCCGCCGTGACCATTTTTACACCAGTTGAGGATATTAAAGTGGTTGTAAACCCACTATTTGGACTTTTTCCTACAGGTAAGCCTATAATAAGGCTTACCTGTAGGTAAGGAGAATATCTCCTAAACCTGCACGGTTTAGGAGATATTCCCCCCGCAATACGGGCGGCGCATGCGCAGGGGGGAATCCACGGCTGAAGGACCGGCAGCCGCCGGACCCTGCCGATTTTAAATCTCCCGCGCGCACGCGCGGGAGTGACGTCATCGCCGCTCCAGCGAATCACAGCGCTGGAGCGGCGATACCCGGAAGACACGCCGGAGCAAGATGACATCCTGCTCGGCGTGGACCAGGTAAGTGGTACACACCTCGTTCCGAGGTAAGTATTTCATAATAGGCTAGTATGCGGTGCATACTAGCCTATTATGCCTTTTGCATTGCAGGTTTGGGAAAAAAAAAAAAAGTTTATGCGGTTTACAACCGCTTTAAGGAAAATTGTGTTGCTGTGATTCACTGCTGGATTTTTAATTTTGTTTGCGAGTGCAACTTTTTAAGATTTGTGCGTGGTGTTGTATTTGAACTGACCATACGGTATTACACTATTGTGCACTTCCTTTTTTCTTATTATCTATGTGGAGCTATTTGGATCACACTGTTGGGAACGGAAATCCTGTCTAAACCTATTGGAGAGGTCTTGATTTAAGCTTTTTAGCCTAAGCACGCGAGTGTTAGGCATAGTGGGCCAGATTCTCGTACCTGCGGCGCAGCGTAACGTAACCCGTTTACATTACACCGCCGCAAGTTTTCAGTCTAAGTGCCCGATCCACAAAGCACTTACCTGGAAACTTGCGGCGGTGTATCGTAAACACGTCCGGCGCAAGGCGGCCCAATTCAAATGGGGCAGGTACAATTTAAATTAGGCGCGCTCCCGCGCCGGACGTACTGCGCATTCTCCGTTTGCAAGTTTCCCGACGTGCTTTGCGCGAAATTTGACGCGCCGACGTGTTGAGAATCGTGATGTGCGTAACGTACTTACGCCGGGAAAACAAAAAAATTCAAAAGCGACACGGGAAAGACGGGCATACTTTAACATGGTGGAGTAATTTTACACCATGTTAATAGCAGCCCTATCTTTGCGACGGGAATCTAAGACTTGCGCCGACGTAACGACGGGAAAAACCTTTGTGGATCGCCGTAACTGCTAATTTGCATACCCGATGCTGGTTTACGACGCAAACTCCCCCCAGCGGCGGCCGAAGTATTGCATCCTAGGATCCGACGGTGTAATTCAATTACACCTGTCAGATCTTAGGGCTAGCTATGCGTAACTGATTCTATGAATCAGTCGCATAGTTAGAACGGCCCTAAAACAGAGATACGACGGCGTATCAGGAGATACGCCGTCGTATCTCTTTTGTGAATCTAGCCCATTGTTCTGGTGCGTGGCCAATTTGATGGGTGAAGGAATCACTGAACACATTTGGTGTGGTGGAAGACTTTGAAGATTTCAAGATCACATATCACTTATGAACTTTTCTTATGCTTATCACGTCATTAATTTTTCACGGGTTCATTATATATTATTATATATATTTTTTGTCCTTTATAGCATTTATTTTCTTGAAAGCAATTTTCACATGAGTTACATTTATTTATGTATTCATCATTTGTGTTTACTTGTTTAGAGCAATTTACACTTATTCACATAAGCGCTGCTAAATACATCTTCTATAACAGTGTAAATTTGCTGTCCCCTCAAAATAACTCATCACACAGCCATTCATGTCTAAACCGCTGGCAGCAAAAGTGAGTACACCCCTAAGTGTCACTATTTTGTGTGGCAACCATTGTTTCCCAGCACTGCCTTAATCCTCTTGGGCATGGAGTTCACCAGAGCTTCACAGGTTGGCACTGGAGTCCTCTTCCACTCCTCCATGATGACATCACAGAACTGGTGGATGTTAGAGACCTTGCGCTCCTCCACCTTCCATTTGAGGATGCCCCACAGATGATCAATAGGGTTTAGGTCTGGAGACATGCTTGGCCAGTCCATCACCTTTACCCTCAGCTTCTTTAGCAAGGCAGTGGTCATCTAGGAGATGTGTTTAGGGTCGTTATCATGTTGTAATACTGCCCTGCGGCCCAGTCTCCAAAGGTAGGAGATCATGCTTCAGTATGTCACAGTACATATTGGCATTCAGGGTTCCCTCAGTGAACTGTAGCTCCCCAGTGCCAGGAGCACCCATGCAGCCCCAGACCATGACACTCCCACCACCATGCTTGACTGTAGACAAGACACACTTCTCTTTGTACTCCTCACCTGATTTGTAGGCTTTCTTGTGCATCATCTTTAGAAGAGGCTTCCTTCTGGAACAACAGCCACGCAGACCAATTTGATGCAGTGTGCAGCATATGGTCTGATCACTGGTAGGCTGACCCCCCACCCCTTCAACGTCTGCAGCAATGCTGGCAGCACTCATATGTCTATTTCCCAAAGACAACCTCTGGATATGACACTGAGCACGTGCAATGAACTTCTTTGGTTAACCATGGTGAGGCCTGTTCTGAGTGGAAACTGTCCTGTTAAACCGCTGTATGGTCTTGTCCACTGTGCTGCAGCTCAGTTTCAGAGTCTTTGTAATCTTCTTATAGCCTAGGCCATCTTTATGTAGAGCAACAATTATTTTTTCAGATCCTCAGAGAGTTCCTTGCCATGAGGTGCCATGTTGAAATTCCAGTGACCAGTACGAGAGAGTGAGAGTGATAACACCAAATTTAACACAACTGCTCCCCATTCACACCTGAGATCTTGTAACACTAACGAGTCACATGACACCGGGATGGGGAAAATGGCTAATCTGGCCTATTTTCCCTTAGGGGTGTACTCACTTTTGTTGCCAGCGGTTTAGACATTAATGGCTGTGTGTTGAGTTATTTTGAGGGGGGGCAGCAAATTTACACAAGCTGTTATACAAGCTGTACACTCACTACTTTACATTGTAGCAAAGTGTTATTTCTTCAGTGTTGGCACATGAAAAGATAAAATAAAATATTTAAAAAACATGTAAGGCACTGTGTGTATATAAATACATACCGCAAATGCAATTTTTTTTGGGGGGGGGGAACACACTTTTGGTAATTTTGGTGCATAAAAACACAATGTAATAACCAATTGTTTGGTAAAATATAAAAGTTGATGTTACGCCGAATAAATAGATACTAAACATGTCATATAAAAAAAAACAATTGTGAAAAAACACTGCGCTAACAAAATAGTATGTAAACGTGAGAAAGTCCCAAAATTGATATAAGGGAAAAAGCTGCCAGTACCAATTACCTAAGAGACCAAAAGTAAATGAACAATATATAAAAATAAGGTACAGCGCTAAGTGAAAAAATCATTGAAACCAATATGTGAAATATATGAGTAAAAATGTCTAAAATGGGGGCTGTGGAAATTAACTATTAATTCATCGATTAATCTTAAATTTTTTTGATCGATCAAAATTCTTTTGATTGGTACTCACCTCTCCGCTGGCTTCTGGGCCTTCGGGGAGTTCCGCCGGATATACGGCGACGTCACGGACACCGGCGGGGCTTGCCGTGTCCATCTGAAGGGCTCCTTTGCTGTGCCTTCATATCTGCATGCCGGCGGGACCTTACTATCTGCCACACGCAGGGGCTGTTACGCTTCCCTCTATCACTTCCTTCTATCAACCTGGGATTCTACAACCATCCATTGGTGGTTATAACAGTTCCCTTCACGGGACATCTACATGCTGACGGACTTATGTTAGCCCCTCCTCATCTGGATTCAGCAGTGGTATTGTTGTACACATTTTTATACCAGTATAATACTTAGCTACACGTTTTCATGACTGCTTATCTTATGCTACCGTTTGGTATTACTCGCACCATTTTTACAGTTTATGGGCCAAATTCACAAAAGGGATATGACGGCATAACTGCTGTTACTCCGTCGTATCCCTGGTCCTAACTATGGAACTCCCTATCTATGGTTTCCCATAGATAGGGAGAAGATCCGGCTTGTGTAATTGAATTACACTGCCGGATCTTAGGATGCAGTACCGCATCCGCCGCTGGGGGCATTTCGTGTCGAAATGCCGCCTCGGGTATGCCTCGGGTATGCAAATTAGCACTTACGGAGATCCACAAAGCTTTTCAGCTTCGTTTTTTCTCCGTAAGTATTAAGTTGCATACGCAAAATTAGGGCTGCTTTTACAAGGTGTAAAGTTAGTACACCATGTAAAAGCAGACCCTTCTGTCTAGCGACGCGTTTTTTTTTTTTATTTAATTTTTTTTTTTCGCGCCGTATCTTTTTTTTTTTTCGACGCAACTTTATTGACCCGTCGCAACCCACAAAGCCCGGCGTAACGCAATTTCGCGCTATGCACGTCGGGAAAATGACGTCACGAGCATGCGCAGTACGGCCGGCGCGGGAGCGCGCCTCATTTAAATGGGAATCGCCCCCATGAAATGAGGAACGCCTTGCGCCGGCGGAATTTAAGTTACACGGCCAGAAATTTCTAGGTAAGTGCTTTGTGGATCGGGCACTTAGGTAGAAATTTTAAGGCAGTGTAACTTAAATTAGAATTTCGCCGTTACGCCGGGTCTTTGTGGATTTGGCCCAATAGTTCTGTAACCTTATATCTGTTTATCTGCATTGTAAGATCATTTAAGGCACTGTGCCTCTGACTGTTGGTTTCTCCAGATTTGGGGTAAGATTTGGTGATGTCTCTACTGTCCTGCTCACTGTTCTCCTTACTGGAAAGAAGCCGTACCTGAGGATCTCCAGTGCAAGTATCTCCCTGCTTTTACTTCATTCCTTCTTCTGTTTCCACTTCATTCATTCTGTGGATCTGTGCTTCCTCCACCTCTCCTATTGCTACTTGATTATTACCCAACCAATCATGATATCACCAGTGATCAGGGGGGAAGCTCTGACATGAGGAAGCACCTACCTCTACCAAGATGCACAGATCAGCTGCAGGAAGTCTACAGGAAATACTGGTGACCACCTATTTGCCCTCTGCTTGTCTTTTTGGCAATGTTTTCACAGTACAGGTCCTCTTTTGTACACAATGACCTATACTAAAGTCAAACATTGTTTTTTAAAAAAGAGGTTTATTAAAGTAGTGTGGTAGACATGTCAGAGACACATTATGGCTTGCTGTTCCTGACCTCGAAGGAATAGGGGTGGAGGATTATGTCTGCTAATCTCACACTTTATTTGCTGTCTCTCCCTACACCTGTCTTGATACATCTAACTGCGCTGTGTAATGTGAGCAGTGTAATGTGGTTGATAGATAATGTGTCATTGTATCCTACAGAACATTTTAGAAGAATGTTACAAAACACACCATATACCATTGTACAATAGTACCACTTGCAGTATTTTTCTTTTTCAATGTCATCAAACGAAGAAACAGAAAGCTTTGGCTTTTTCTTGGCATTAGCAGCAGGCAAGCTGCCAGTTCTCACACTCTTCTACATCTTAGTATGCAGCGCAACAACTGGGAATACATCTGTACAGTACATTCGTAGCCAGAACACAGCAAAGAGCTGATAGAAGACATAAAGCATAAATGTAAAAGAGGAATTTGTGTAGGCTGGAATGGAAATAAAAGCTTTAACTTCATCCTGTCCACAATCTGTATTGCCCCGTGCCGTGATTACGATAATAAACCTCCCTTTGAGAGCCATAAGCCAACCATTTGCAAGACTTGGGGCTCTCAATTCTGGCGGTCGCTGACAGCTCCAGTCCCTGCTGATGATCTGGAGCTAATCATGGTCATTTACAACCAGCCATGACATTGTAATCACAAGCTCCATTGACCAAATAAACCTTTAGACTGTAGATGGCACTGCAGCCTGATGGTGGTAATGTTTGTCAGTTTAATTCTGTAACTGTGAGATACAAATGCAGTATTAAAAAAAGATATGTCAATGAAAAAAAGTTTTTTTTTATACATTCTGTGCATTTATAAGACTATAATAAAAAAATATGTTCTTAAATGCTGTAATGCCTCGTACACACGATCAGTTTTCCCGACGGAAAAACTGCGAGCAGAGCTTTTGGCCAGGAATCCCGGTCGTGTGTATGCTCCTCTGATGGGAAAACTGCCCAAAAAACGCCGGACAAAAAAAGAGAACCGGCGGACATTTGCCCAGTGGTTTTTGGCAGTTTTCCTATGGGAAGAACTGCGATGGAGCATACAAACAGCCGGGATTCCCAGCCAAAGCTCCATCACAGTTTTCCTGTCGGGAAAACCGGCCGTGTGTAGGGGAAAGACTGAACTGAGCAGGTTCTCAGCTTTCCCCTCGGGAAATGGGCATTCAAAATTTAGAACCTGCTTTATTTTTTGTCTTCGTTTTTCACGTTGCCGTTTTTCTCGTCGTGTGTAGGCTTTAACGACGGGGGAAAAAACATGCACGCTCCGAAGCAAGTTATGAGAAGGGAAATTTGCATAATCAGCCCAAAGAGTGGCGCCATTCGAAAGGAACTTCCCCTTTATAGTGCCGTTGTACGTGTTGTATTCGAGCATTTTTTTTTTACGATTGTGTGTATGCAAGGCGAGCTTGACAAGAATCACGTTGAGAAAAACTTTGTTTTTTTCCATGACATGAACGTGTATACGTGGCATTAGAAGCGTTTAGGAGAGTTCAGCATTTTTTTCTGCTGGGAAAACGCTCTAAAAAAACTCTACAAAATGTTTTTCCTGCTCCTAAATGCTGGAGCTCAAAATAGCTAATAGCCTAATGTAGTGTGCATGGACACATATGATAACATTATTTAGCTTCTGGGAGCAGAAAAAATGCTAATAACAGCTTAAAAAAATTATAGTGTGCATGGAGCAAGAGTTTATCTCTACTTTAAAGGACCATTCCACCCAAAATTTATATCTCACTTACGGGATTACGGGATTCCTAAAACCAGTGGGGCAGATCCACAGAGATCTGCACCCGCGCAGCGTATCAGAGATACGCTACGCCGCCATACCTTACCTGGCGTAATTTCGAATCCTTAAAGATTTTGCGCCGTAAGTTATGGCGGCGTAGTGTATCTCTGGCGGGGGAATTCAAATCGGCGATTAGGGGGGCGTGTTTCATTTAAATGAAGCGCGTCCCCGCACCGAATGAACGCCGAAATTTCCCGCCGTGCATTGCGCTAAATGACGTCGCTAGGACGTAATTTTTTTTAACATAGACGGGACTTACGTACATTCCGATTCACAAACGACTTACGCAAACAAAAAAAAATAATTCAAATTAAACGCGGGAACGACGGCCATACTTAACATGGCAAGTCTAACTTTACGCCGCAAAATACCAGCTTTAACTATACGCTGGAAAAAGCCGACTAGAGACAACGTAAAGGAATGCGCCGGCCGCTCGTACGTTCGTGGATTGTCGGAAATACCTAATTTGCATACCCGACGCGAAAAACGACGCGAATGCCACCCAGCGGACGCGGAAGTATTGCATCTTAGATCCGAAGGCGTACGAAGCCGTACGCCTGTCGGATCTAACCCAGATGCCGTTGTATCTTGGTTTGAGGATTCAAACTAAAGATAAGACGCGGGTAATTTGAAAGTACGCCGGCGTATCAGTAGATACGCCGGCGTACTCGCTCTGAGGATCTGGCCCTGTGAGTCCTCAGAGTAAGACCAGAGTTCCCAACTGCATCCACCTAACATGACTGCTATAGTCCCTCCTGTCATTGGATTGTCCATCTGTTTTGGGGGTCTTGTCACTGGGAGATAGTCAATGCCCAAGGCAAAAAGCTATCATCTATCCATAACTAAAATATCAGCTTTGGGAGTACTACATTAAAAACAAAACAAAAAAAAAAACAGCCTAATGTTCTAGAACTAGCCGTTCAGAAATGAGTAATATTAAGTAGGAGACAATAATGATTTCCTTGCCACCATTTAGTGAATACATTTTTGTGCGCTTGACATTTGAATAAGTCTTAAATACCAAGATATTGTACAAGAGACAAAAGTAAGCCCACAATGCAGTCACTTCCTATGCAGCTAATCTAAATGCTAAAGTTCCGTTCAAAACCCCCATCAGCGCACCATAATACGTGAAAATCCATTTAAAAGAACCTTTTCATTTCTCCCCATCTGTGAGGTCAAATAGTTAATTTTTTTTCATTTTAATGTTTCTATAAATATACATCCGTTCTTTTTCTCGCTATTCAAAAGTCTGTATGGGATTAAAGCATAAAATAAAACCTAAAATGAAAAAAACATTCTTACAATCGTTGCTAAAACCCAAAAGGTAATATCTGCCGGTGAATTGAGTCATAGTTAATAAGCTCTCTCTTATGTTTTTTCAGTCTAATTTAACTATACCATTACAGAAATGAAAATGTATTCAAATGTAAGCATTTATAAGAAATAATTAGAAGAGGATAAAAACCAGGAGAGGCATCGGAAATTTTTCATCAGCTAAATGATGTATGACTATCTGAGAGTAGATACATATTTGTGAACTAGTCTAGCACACAACAGAAGCTTGATTCTGAACTTTAATGTACAATTAAAGGCTACTGGATAACATTCCAAACAAGTACCAAATCGAATTACTATGAGACGTACAAGCCTCATAAAGAAAAAAACTTTCTTTACTGTCCTTGACTGAGCCCAATCCTCCTTAATTCTTCTCACACACTCCCCTCCCAGGCACTGCAGCTCATAGTGGGAGGGTTTCAGCAGTACAGTCAGTTCTGACAATTAAAAAACTAGTGGGTGGAACTAGGTGAGGCCAGGTGATGACTGACAACCTATAGGCTTGTGAATCAGCAGAGACAAAGCCGATAGCCACGCCCCCTGCAACATTTTTTCCTCCCAATGTAGTGCAAGCAGGCACAGCCAAGAGTGGCAATTCTGAATTCTGAATTCAGGAGCAGTGAAGCATAATTTCCATACTATTACAGGAAGCTATGATACTTGGAATTCACTGATACTGTAGACCAGGGGTAGGCAACCTCGGCTCTTCAGCTGTGGTGAAACTACACGTCCCATGAGACATTGCAAGACCCTGACAATCACAGTTATGACTCCTAGAGGCAGAGGCATGATGGGATTTGTAGTTTCAAAGCTGGAGTGCCAAAGGTTGCCTGCTGTAGACTCAACAGCCTACTACCCCATTTGCTACTCCTCTCTGCCATTCCTTCCATTGGCTGCCACTCACCCAACACATTAAATTCAAAATACTAACAATAAGTTACAAAGCCACCCACAACTCTGCCCCCAGCTACATCACTAGCCCAGTTTCAAAATACCAACCTAACCGTTCTCTTCGTTCCTACCAAGACCTCCTGCTCTCTAGCTCCCTCATCACCTCCTCCCTCCAGGACTTCCCCAGAGCCTCTCCCATCCTCTGGAATATCCTATGGGACTTGCAAGGAGACTTATAATTACTGATGCAGCACATAGGTATTTATATTTTTTAATAAGACCCCATAGTTCTGCCTGAGTTATGTGTTAGGGCTCAATCACATTTGCTTTCTTGCTTTTGACACTTTTGAGCATTTAACAAGCAGTGAGGAGGCGTTGTATTGCACTAGAATATTGCAACCATATGCATTGCACGCAGTTGCGGAGCACTTACAAAGTGTAATGATGTGTATGCTTTATGGTATACTTCAAGTTCAATTGTTATACCTAGTTACTTATGCATGTTAGGTATAAGATGGATGCTGCTGAATAAACACCAGGCTCCTGTTCAAGTTACCGTATTTATCGGCGTATACCGCGCACTTTTTTGCCCTGAAAATCAGGGCAAAATCGTGGGTGCGCGGTATACGCCGATACCCGCTTTCCCGCGCCGAGTTTGAATACTGCGCCGACATATACCGAGCACAGTACACTCGTGTATTGTTGGGCAGTCTCGGCTCCTCCCGCGCTGACGTCCTGGACGTACAGGACGTCAGCGCAACAGTAGCCGAGCATTGCCGACAATACACGAGTGTACTGCGCTCTGTATATGTCGGCGCAGTATTCAAACTCGGCGCGGGAAACGAGCAGGGAGGACGAGAGGACGCCGCAGAAGGACGCCGGACCCGACGAAGAGGACACCCGAAGCCGCAGACGGACGCCGCACCAGACGAAGAGGACACCCGAAGCCGCAGAAGGACGCCGGACCCGACGAAGAGGACACCCGAAGCCGCAGATGGACGCCGGACCCGACGAGGCCGCCGATGGACGCCGCGCAAGACACCAAAACTGTAAGTACAAAAAACTTTTTTTCCACAGGATTCGGGCAACTTTAGGGGTGCGCGGTATACGCGGGAGCGCGCTATACCGCGATAAATACGGTATTTGCTGTCTGCCTATACTTTGTGTTAAAACATCACATGGTACCAGAAGTAGGGTCAGAAGAGTCATGGCAGCAACTGGCAACACAAAGAACATTCCTTGCCTGGATTTGGAATCAGGGAATGTATCTGAAAACTGGTCACAAGGGAGGGAGCTGATAGGGCTTGTGTTTGCAGGACCAGATGCAGACAGAATAGGTCATACTCAGCAGATGCTATGCTCGGGGAAAGTAACAGGAAGTATAACTCCTGCCACAGCCGCAAAGAAAGGCCTCATAGCCGTGGCATGTGTACACCCCTGGCCGCTGTCTCTGCAGCTACAGGTGGAATGTTTAGGGGGGGGGCAGTAATAATGTGTTTTATCGCCCCTCAACCAATAGTGTGAACAAGCCCTAAAAGTATAAATATACCCCAAGATGTATCTTTTTGAACCTGTAGCCAGGTGCTGGGCTACAACAACAAGGAGACATCACTATTTATTAATACCCCCTAATGGGATATTATTGTTATGCGGCTCATCCCTAGTGCAGAACAGAAATTTGTTCTTGAACTAACGAATTTCTAACAGGGTATGTGGTTTTCATTCAGTAAAGTCCATGTATTCCAACTGTTATAAGAAAACAAAAACTTTCCCAAGAAAAATTAATGTTCTGAGAATTTTCTTATGAATTTTTCTAAGACTTTTTGTAAGAATTTTCGTTTGAAATTCTATTCCGACTATGTCCAGCTTTAAAGGATCTGCTACTGATGGCTTGGTCACAGATACCACAGCATACCTTCAGAGGTCTACTGGAGTCCATGGCCCAGATTCACAAAGCACTTACACCGACGTATAACAAGTTACGCCGACGTAAGTGCAAATGTGCGCCGTCGTATCTGTGCGCCGGACCCACAAACTAATATGCGCCTAAAAACAGGCTACACCCCGCCGACGTATCTTGCTTACGCCGGCGTAGAGTGGGCGCACATTTAGGCTGGGTGCATGGTGCCGCACCCATTGATTAGCCATTCAAAAATGCAAATGAGGGAAATACGGCGATTCACAAACGTGCGTGTGCCCGGCGCATGCTACGCGAGATGCGCGTAAGTTATTACCCATAAAGGAGGTGCAACCCAGCAACAGACATGCTCAGGTCTGCACCAGGGAACACAAGCCGGCGTATTGTGCGTTGGATGTGTGTCTGGCTGGGCGTACGTTATGTTCACGGCGTACGCAGTGATCCGGTGTAGCTTAGGCAGTTTTGCCGGCGTGGTTGTGAGCAGTAGCAATAGGAGGAAGGAGATGGACAGCCGCACTCCGAAATAACTTTTCAAAAAAGTTGTCTTTTATTTTCAAGCAGGAACATGCATAATCACCACAACCATAAACCAGGACAGCCGACTAGTTTCGCACTCTTGCTAGTGCTTAATCATGGCTGGTGGTTGTGAGCAGGCGCATAGGGGTGCGTCCACGTCACGGCGCATTGCCCAGTTCTTTATATGTACCTGTCTGGCGCTCGGCCCATCATTTGTATGGGGTCACGCCTCATTTGCATGGGTTCACGCCCACTTCCACCTACGCCGACGTGCGCCTTCGAAACCTACGCCACGCTGGCGCAGCGTTGGGAGCACTGGCTTGCTGAATGCAATGCTTGCCTCTCTGCGCTGAGTTGGCGTAGCGTACAGTGTGTGCACTACGGCGGCGTAATGTACGCCTTGCTCTCTGTGAATCTGGGCCCATGCCTCTAGGGGTGAGGGTTGTTTTGGTGGAAAAAAGGGACCTACGCAATATTAGATGGGTCATAAAGTAGGCTAATTGGTGTATAGCAAATACAACTTTTATTTAGGATTTGAAATGAACATCAATATATGCAGCTCTGATAACCTCTTTGGGTCATATATTAAATATATATTTTCTTTTCAATGGTTTTTACTGGAATTTCTCAACAACCACATAAGTGTAGTACAGTACGAAAACCATTCTTTGGTCCAGCGTATTACAAAGAACTGGGTACAGACAAGAAAAAGGCAAGTTAAATATATAGTTTAAAATATTAATAATAGTTTATTATTTACAAACCGATCTTACACTGAAATGTACCCTCCCCTTCAGGAATACATTTTATCAATGGCTCAGATAAAAAACATGTTTGTACATAGGTTACATTTGCCAGGAAAAGGTACCCTAGACCTCCAGAATGACATTATCTTCCCAGGTGACGGTATTAGACCGATCTGCCATTGACATCATTGAGTAGTGAGTGTCCTCAGTCAACAGCAGTCCTCTGTTGGCATGTGCCAGATCATTTTTTAAATAAATATCTTATGTCACCGGGGCAGAGTCCACCGAGACGCTCTTCTGCAAAGGTCGTTCCGTTTGATACATTATTATGCATAGACGCAGAGACTGATTATCTGAAACTCCTTAATTTGCACTGGCATTCTTTCCCATGGCCAGCTTGGCTTGAAAATGAAAATCTTATAAGAGCAGCTGTCACCCGAATGGTTGGCTCCTGAAATGTCAACACCTGGCTTCCCACAGTCATTTTAAGGGAAAAAATGATCGGACTGACACAAAGATGATGTATTGTGGTGCTGAGCAAACCTAAACTTCACATTTTGTACACACATGTATATTGCAGAGCGAGTTGCTCGAAATCCCATTTATCACACTTGTCTAGAGCAGGGTTTTCTATACTGTAGTGTGCCGCCATCATGGTCTTTGTAGTGTCTGAATGCAATGCCTTTTCCATATTCTTTTTTTTTTGGTAAAGTGGTTGCAAACCTCTGAAACTAAAAATTAATAAAGCATATCCCTCTATAGTGTGTACGAGCCTCAATTTAAATAACTTTTAGCTAGATTCAGGATGGCGAGCGCATACTTGCGGCGGCGTAGCTTATGGCATTTAGGCTACGCCGCCATAAGTTAGCGAGGCAAGTACATGATTCACAATGTACTTGCCTGCTAAGTTACGGCGGCATAGCCTAAAGCGGGCGGGCGTAAGGGCGCCTAATTCAGATTAGGCTGAGGGGGCGTGTTTTATGTTAATTAGGCTTGACCCGACGTGATTGACGTTTTTTTGGAACTGCGCATGCGCCATGCGCCTACATTTCCCAGTGTTCATTGCGGCTAAGTCCGCCGCACGGGCCTATTGATTTCGACGTGGACGTAAACAACGTAAATCCCTATTCACGGACAACTTACGCAAATGACGTAAAATTTTCGAATTTCGACGCGGGAACGGCGGCCATACTTAACATTACTATTCCATCTATTTGATGGAATAACTTTAGGCCGCTAATGCGTTACGTAAACGGTGTATCTGTACTGCGTCGGCCAGGCGTACGTTCGTGAATAGGCGTATCTACTGATTTACATATTCTACGCCGACCGCAATGGAAGTGCCACCTAGCAGTCAGCCTAAAAATTACACTTTAGGATACGAGGGTGTAAGACACTTACACCGCTCGTATCTGAGCCTAATTTAAGCATATCTGGTTACCAGAATACGCTTAAATTAGCGCGGGCGCACATTCAGACTTAGGCTGGCGTATCTACTGATACGCCAGCCTAAGTCTCTCTGAATCTGGCTATTTGTGTGGTACCTTCCTGCTCTCTTTTTTTCTGCTATCAAAACGAGTCAATTCTGATAAGTTATGCCGACACTACGGTCCCAGGGCATGGCCCCCCCCTTCCACACACAGAAGGCGACAGCCTCAGCTATGCATGTTTCCTTGTGATACTGTGTAGAAGGGGGCATCCTTTGCCTCCACTCAGGTCTCAGATTACACTCAGCTCCTTGCTCTGTGCTCTGCAGTGGGTGAGGTCAGATCCCCATTCCCTGCCTGCTAGACATCAAAAATGCTGTCTAAAATGTGGGCTTTAGGAGGCTGTAGAGGAGAAGTACAACTTATGGAGGAGGATTTGCTTTATTTCTGTACATCACCTAAGGCCAATCACTTCAGTGGGTATATGTAACGGTTTAAAACCATTTTAAAGCTGCATATGAAGTCAAAAAGCAGCACCTGTGTGATAGAACAGTCCCCCTTTTATTTTTGTAGCAGGTATGTGCACTGGGAGTTTAGAAGGAAAAAACAGTCTGTTCCACCCACAAATAGAACTGCCAATCAAATCAGAGACCAGTGCTCAAGATGATATGGGCTTGTATAAGCTGAGGGGTAATTTAAAAAAAAAATGTTGGATGAATGTCACAAGTATTCGCTCAGCCGTTATGAAGTCTATCTGTATTTTGCTTAAAGTGGAAGTAAACCCATCCATTTAACAGTTTCAAAAAACAGTTATATTTCCGGCACATGCGGGAAATGTAACACTCCTATTGGTTGGGCTCTCAACCAAACTGCCAAACCATCCAACGGCTGGTGTCATAGCTGATCACATGTGCAGCATCATGGCAGTTGTACAGGGTGGGCCATTTATATGGATACACCAAAAACAAAAGTTGGATTCAAAATGTCCCACTTCAAAATGGCCTCCATGGTCACCACCCATCTTGAAAAGTTTCCCCCCTTACATATACTAATGTGCCACAAACAGGAAGTTAATATCACCAACCATTCCCATTTTAATAAGGTGTATCCATATAAATGGCCCACCCTGTAGATGAAACAGAGGTCAATATGGCAGCTTCCTTGGCTGAAAACGATAGGGGGGTTTACTTCCACTTTAATACAGAGATTTTCTATGATGGACACCTCCATCTAAAGGCCATACTGTGGTATTTACCGATTGGGGTATTTTAGGATAAGTACACCATTATGGCCACTAGAGAGAGCCGATGATCACAAGAAATCAACGTATTATCTAAAATACGGTCAGAATTTGCGATGACTGGGTGAATCCTTGTGACATTCATCCAGTGAATGGTGAATTTATTTTGTTAAATAGACCCCTAAGTCAGCCTTTCTGAATCCTTTTACCTCAAGGGACCCTTGAAAAAACTGCCAGGTTTTAGGGAATTCTGCTGAAATTTAATTTATCTACTGCTCATGGTACATTAACAATATCACTGAAGAACGTTTTAAATAAAGAATGCAGAGTACCTGGAGTATTTGACACCCAAGTGGGATCATTTTATAATGCCCCCATGCTCTGTACAGCTAGTTTTTTTCTAGTGATAATCCTAAATGAACCCTTTCGCGCCCAATGGTAAAACAAATGTTTTTTTTTTTTTTTCTTCAATCGTTTTTATTAGTTTTAGCAAAAGTATACAAGCTTCAGTAGAATACAATGTACAATTACTGTTAATAGTGCGAACACTATAAACATTGGAAACAGTATGACAGTGTGCAATGATAATGGGAAAAGTAGAAATAGAACCCAGCTGCATGTAAATCTCGAAGGTACTTGGTAAATATATTGCAGGAGCATAGTCGAGGTCCCCGCTCCTGATAGGCCACCCCAATCGGGAGCGGTAAAACAAATCTTAATGCCTAAGCCCAATTTTGCAACTTTGACATGTGTTAGTAAAACCGTACATATCATCACAGCTACTTTGTGCATCTAGGATTATACCTTGGTTTTTTTTCAGGACAAATTGGGTTTTCATTTGGTGGTAAATGGTAATGGGTAGCTCCTGGGTTTTTATTATCAAAGGAAAACTGGCCCAAAATAATAAAACATTTTTATTGATTTTATTACATTTTGCTGTATATTTCCTGCTATTACCATAACATTCCACCAAAGAACAAGCCAAAATAGATTCAACTGCTCCTGGCGTCGCAGTGATACATCATTTGTGTATGTTGGTTGTTGTTTTTACCCGTAGTACAGCCCAGAAACAATAGTGCGCATTTTGTTTATTTTTTTATTATACCTAAAACACGGGGCCGGATTCAGAAACGAGATACGACGGCGTATCTCTGAGTGCGGGCCGTCGTATCTATGCACCTGATTCAGAGAATCAGTTACGCATAGATATCCCTAAGATCCGACTGGTATAAGTGTCTTACACCGTCGTATCTTAGGCTGCATAATCACGCTGGCCGCTAGGTGGCGCTTCCGTATAGTTACGTGAGGAATATGCTAATTTGGTATTTACGCCGATTCAGAAACGTACGTCCCGCCGGCGCATTTTTTTACGTCGTTTGCGTTAGGCTTTTTTCGGCATATAGTTACCCCTGCTATATGAGGCGTAGCTAATGTTAAGTATGGCCTTCGTTCCCGCGCCGAGTTTTGAAAATTTTACGCCGTTGGCGTAAGTCGCTTGCGAATACGGCTGTACATCATTTACGTTCACGTCGAATCCAATACGTCCTTGCGGCGTACTTTGGCGCAATGCACACTGGGATATTTTATGGACGGCGCATACGCCATTCAAAAAAACGTCAAAAACGCAGGGTCACATACGTTACGCCGCCGTAACTAAGGGCGCAAGTTCTTTCTGAATACAGAACTTGTGCCCAAAGTTACAGCGGCGTAACGTATCGGAGATATCATCTTTCTGAATCCGGCCCAAGGACACTAACACTAATTTATAAAAAAAATCCTGTCTAAAAAAACACTGACCTTTGACCCTGATGTTGACCTAAACACTAACCCTGGCACTGACCCAAATCAAACCTTGATCTAGGTATTTATATATTTGTTATAATTTTTTTTTTTCATTATTATTATTATTGTTATTATTATCATTATTCACACACACTTTTTTTTTCTATCTCTTTCTGCAAGGACAGAGAAAGATACATTGTATCTCGTCCATTCACAGAGAGAGAAAACACAGGGGCGGGCTTCACAGTGACTGATTGATCACTGTGATAGCCAATCAGAGGCTATCACAGCAATCAGGTGACCCGGAATCGGAAGTTCTAATGATCGTGACCCAGGGCTCCTGGTGAGACCCGGACTCTGTGCTGGGAGCACGCCATGAGGAGATACGCAAAAATGCAGCCACATGGGAAAGAGACCGGTCTAGTGGGGCAGCATATTTCTGTTAAATCGGTGCCAAGGGTTTAAAGAAATGGTAATAATGGTATCTACTGCTCCTTGTCATCAGAAGCAGCGATCAGCATTGTGTCACTTGTAGCCCAGCCCCCTTACAGTTAGCTTTAACCAAATAAAAAAGGGAAGGAGCTAATTTTTGACCATATAGTGTACATTCAGCCTAATATACACATACTGTCACCTTAAGGTTGTTTTATGACTATAAGCCACAGATATATGGTCCTTCGATGACATTATCAGAGAAGCGGAGCAGAAAGAGATTCAAGTGAAATGCATAATAATAATTATCATCTGGCAGATTTATAGAGAAGTGAAGGACACTGATAACTCCCTCCGGAGAGTCAGGAGCTACACAAATTTTAGATTAATTTTACAGACCATTGGGTTCACCGTTGGATTATATAGCAGAATGAGAAAATACGTTTAATGGGGGTAAACGCCACTTTATCTGAACATTTAAGCGGTGATGTTCTCCATTTATTAAAAAGAAAAGGAAAGAAATGTTAGAAAAGCACCATCAATCAGGGATCGTGGACACTTGCACACACACACATAGGCATACTGTATAAGTGTGGAGATTATCACACTGCTTGTATTCAGGCTTCTACATGTAGCGCCGGGCTACTTCCAAGTACCGGGGCTGACAAAATTTAGGGGATGATCAGAGTATAATTTGATTCTGATCCCAATTTTAATTCTAAAAGTGTCTCTGTTTCAGCTGGGCTGTGCTGTGGGCTCATGCTGCTGTTCCTGGGGTGCTATACCATCCCGGGGCGACAGGTGGTGCCAGTGGAGTCCAGACTGGGGTGCCTCTTGCCAGCAGCCAATCGGGAGGGATTTTCTCTCGCGGAGCATGCTGGGAGAGGATACTTCTGGAGCAGACGCCATTAAGGCGGGGTTCATTTCCCGGTGTGGCTTCCACCTTCAGGGTGACCACACATCACGGCTCCCCGGCGAAATGGCCTACCATGCGGTGTTCCTGGTTCTGGGACCATGTTGGCCCGGAACATTTAAAGCTGTGGCGGGGCCCCAGTAATCGACTGGGTCCCCAATTCTGAGAAGATCCCAAGCAAGATAGCTGTTCGGTGGGGAGTCCGCCTGAGGAGAGCCAAGAGAGGCTAGCGATCCAACAGGGCCTCGACAATCCATCGGGGATCAAGGTAACCGGACACTGAAAGGTTGGATGTTGGCCACCTGTGAGGCCCCGTACACACGACAGAGTTTCTCGGCAGGATTCGGCGAGAAACTTGGTCAGAGCCGGATTCTGCCGAGAAACCCTGTTGTGTGTACACTTTCGGCCCGATGGAGCCGCCGACGAACTCGTCGAGAAAATAGAGAACATGTTCTCTATTTTCTCGTTGTTCTATGGGAGCTCTCGGCCCGCCGAGCTCCTCGGCGGCTTCAGGGCTGAACTGGCCGAGGAACTCGATGTGTTTGGCACGTCGAGTTCCTCGGCCGTGTGTACGGGGCCTCAGTCGGTAACCTAATTGAAAACTACCTGAAGCTGATCCAAATTCTACCAAGGAGGATTGTCTCCATGATCTAAGTTCTAGGGAGGGTCTGTGGCAGAAATCTTTTCCCTCAAAGTTTCGAGTGATACTCTGGCTGCCAGGTCGGTGTGAGAGGCCTGTCCAGGTACACTATACCCACTCCGGCTGGAGTGGCGGCGAAAGCAAAGTGTCGTTGGAAGCAGGATTGCTTCCGTATTGTTAGGCCTGAATCTGCTGTTTTCCTCTCCTCATACATCTTTACTCTCTACCTCAAGTTCTACTGTATTACCTTGTTGGGTAAATAAAAGCACAAGAAAAAGACACCTGCTGTGTGGACATTCCATTACTTTGGCTCTCATCAACTACCCTAGATGGCGGATTGCCACCCAATCTATAACCAGCGGCTCCTTCGGGGGTGAGCGCTACATACATCTTTTCACTTACCATCAACAATTCTGTGTTCTGAAGCAAACATGGATTTTTGCGCATCTGGACACCTAAACACTCCAGAATAAGTTTAAAATATTTTTGCGCAAATCAATCAATACACGATTATAGCGTTTTTTTTTTTTTTTACCCAAAATTTGTAGAAGAATACATATCACCCTAAACTGAGAAAGAAATTACGTTTTTTTATTAATATATTTTTGGGGGATATTTATTATAGCAAAAAGTAAAAAATATAGCTTTTTTTCAAAATTGATGCTCTTTTTTTGTTTATAACGCAAAAAAACGAAAACGGAGAGGTGATCAAATACCACCAAAAGAAAGCTCTATTTGTGGGGAAAAAAGGGATTTAAATTTTGTTTGGGTGCTATGTCATTCTTTACTTTGGCTGTAGTTAACCACATGCCGACCAGCGCACGACGATATACATCGGCACAATGGCACGTTCCCTTTAAATTGCGGCATTGTGGGCACGTGCACACAATGGAACGCCCGTGACCGTGCCCGCGGTGTCCGCTGGTGTCCCGCGATCGTGTTACGAAGCTGCAGAACATGTAAACAAGGCATTTCCCTGTTCTGCCTAGTGACAGGACAGAGATCTACTGCTCCCTGTCACTGGGAGCAGTGATCTCTGTTGTGTCACTGGTAGCCCAGCCCCCTCACAGTTAGAATCACTCCCTAGGACACACTTAACCCCTTCCTCGCCCTCTAGTGTTTATCCCCTTCCCTGCCAGTGTTATTTACACAGTAATCAGTGCATTTTTATAGCACTGATCGCTGTATAAATTACAATATAGTGTCAAAAGTGTCCGATGTGTCCACCATAATGTCACAGTCACGATAAAAATCGCAGATCGCCGCCATTACTAATAAAAAAAATTATTAAAAAAATGCTATAAA
Organism: Rana temporaria; assembly: GCF_905171775.1. Taxonomy (NCBI): domain Eukaryota; kingdom Metazoa; phylum Chordata; class Amphibia; order Anura; family Ranidae; genus Rana; species Rana temporaria. Next base: position 33,976,654 of record NC_053495.1, on the reverse strand, counting down.
TCTATCCCCTATTTTGTAAAATGCTCTAACTTTTGTGCAAACCAATCAATATATGCTTAGGGCCAGTTCACACAGACGCAGTTCCGTGCGCTTTTTTTTCTGCACAAAATGCATTCACAGTGTTTTCCATGTATTCCAATGGCTCTAGTTCACACCATGCTGTAATGCCGCATACACACACGATCATTTTTCGGCATGAAAAACAAGTGAAGTTTTTCAGCATGTAGAAAAAACAAAGTTTTTCCAACTTCATCATTAAAACGCCGTTGCCCACACACCATCGTTTTAAAAAAATGCTCTAGCAAAGAGCGGTGACGTACAACACGTATGACGGCACTATAAAGGGGAAATTCCATGCAAATGACGCCACCCTTGGGGCTGCTTTAGCTGATTTCATGTTAGAAAAAGATGATTCGCGCTTTTCTGTCTATTACAGCGTAATGAATGTGCTTACTCCATTATAAACGGTAGTTTTACCAGAACGAGCACTCCCGTCTCATAACTTGCTTCTGAGCATGCGCGGGTTTTTAATGTTGTTTTAGCCCACACACGATAATTTTTTACAACCCGAAAAACGACATTGTTTAAAACATCGTTAAAAAAGCAGCATGGGGGGCGTGGCCTGGACATGGCTGTGTGAAGCTGCTTTACATCCGAGCTCCCAGCCTGATCCCCCAGATTTCGGCCAAAAAACGCCTTTAGACCGGCATGAACCCCACAAAACGATACGGGACCAGAGCAGCATCAAAAGGAACCCCATCTGGGAAGAATACGGGGGATATTCATAAATATTTTAAGGCTTGCCAGGAGGTCTCCCCCGATTCGGGCCTACCAGAGACACGAGACCCCACAAGAGAACCTTCACGAGGCGCAACAGTGGACCCACTCTCGCAGGCACCGGGCCCCAGTAACTCGGAGGACTGGCTCACGTTTACCCAGGAACCTCCGGAGGACCCCCCCCAGGGAGAGATGGCGACCCTGCAAGCTCCGGAGCTGCCGGGCCTGGATCCGGCAATCAAGGCCCTGCTGCAGGCTCTGCCGACTAGACGGGACATCGAAACCCTCATCCTGAAATTGGAGGAGACGCACAGAAGGGACATTCAGGAGGTGCGAGGGGAAGTCTCCACGCTCACTGACCGGGTGACCTCGGGCGAGGAATCGGTATCCTCCCTGGCGGACCGGGTGACGGCTCTGGAGCAATCGCGGGACCAGCACCGAGAGGCGGCTGTTACCTTACAGCTACACCTGGAGGATGTGGAGGACAGGAGCCGCCGCAGCAACCTACGGATCCGTGGGGTTCCCGAGCCAGCGGAGGCGGAAGACGTGAGCGCCAAAGTGACCGGGATCTTCCGCGACGTCTTGGAGGACCGGGAGGCGGTGATCTTGCTGGACAGGGCGCACAGAGCCCTCGGGCCTAAGCCAACAGACCAAGACAGGCCCCGAGATATAGTGTGCCGCCTACACCGCTACACCCAGAAAGAGGCCATCCTCCGCAGAGCCTGGGACCTCGGAGACATGGAAGTGGACGGGGCACAGATCCGCATCATGCCTGACCTCTCTAGAGCGACCCTTCGCCGCAGAGCGCTGCTGCGCCCTCTTCTGGACCTCGCCAGGCAAACGGACCATACGTACCACTGGGGGTACCCGCTGGCGGTGACCTTTCGGAAGGATGCAGGTGCCTTTACCCTCCGGACCGCTGCGGACCTCCCGGCTCTATTTCGCTTCATGGGCTCGGAGCCCATACAAGTCCCAGACTGGCTTCAGTTCTTCCCGCGCCCGGCCGGACGGTCGGGCGCGCCGGCATACGGAGGTCCCCTGGCACCACGTCCACAGAGAGGCAGGCGACGCCGCAATTCGGCTCGAGGGGGAGCAGCACGTGAGTAGGCCGTAGGCCGCACATACGACCCCCCACCCTTGCCACTACACCACACTGGCCTAGCGGAACCCACCCTAGAAACTTCCAAGCCACCCATCCAGCTGACTGCCCCCCTGAAAAGGTCCGGAGACCGATAGAGGTCATTGTACACCCCCGATGGAGAGACCCCCCCCTACTTGCACCGAATATGGCCGCCCCGCTTACGGGTCATTGCCTCATGTGAGACTCTCAGCTGATCCCGCACACCCCCCCCCCCCTCTGACGCTCCGGGGAGCTACCTTTGATTTCAGGACACACTCGGAGGAGCGGATCCCTCCCGGATGGGGATGTGACACCCGGCACGAGACACCCCCCCCATGCCCTGCACGGACCCCCTGGCGATTCAGTCTGACTGTTACCGAGACCCTGCAGACGCCGAGACTTTCGCCACTGTGACCCTTATACACATGAAGAGCAGAGCCGGGTCTGCTGGCCCTGGGATCAGGGCCACCAGGTTTGACACTTTTTCTCCCAGAAGGGGGGACATGGGACTTTCTGCCACGGGGGGGAGGGGAGATGCGGAACCCAAGAGACTGGAGGGTGGGGACATAGAGGGGACCCCCGGCTGGGGGCCCCGCGACACTTGGGGGGAACCTCTCTCCGGGATATAGTCCCTGGGGGGGCAATAATCAGAACCGTTAGCTGGGGGTTTGGCCCTTAGTTGCCGAGGGACCCCGGGTCTGCTCCCCACTGTTTAGGGATTACCTGGGGGATGTTGTTAACCGTTTGGCGGGGATGGGGGTGCTGGGTGGACGTTTAAATTGGCCCACAGCTCATGGGGAGGCTTATCCTCATGGGCTGTTGGCAACCCAGGGACATCTGTTTGCACCTTTATGCACCTGTTTGCCTTATTTAGATTTCTGTAATTAAAACTGCTCATTTTGCTGTTAGTTCCATATTTAATGTTGAATACAATGTGTATTGTCGGTTCATGCTATGTGATTTCATTATATACAGGCAATGGCGGCGATGGGGAGGAGAGGGCTGGGGGCTCGTTCCCAGTCCCTGTTTAGCCCATCTCCCCAACTAGGGCTGCGCTCGATACCTAGGATCTCCCTAGAGAGCGCACATAGCTGATTTCAGCTATCTTAGTTGAAGCTACTTGGAGGCCCCACCTGGAGCCTACCCTTTGAGCTCTTTTCCTCTACCTCTACCTGTCTCTAATTTCTTCTTCTTTTTCTTCCCTACCCCCTCCCTCTCCTATAATACCCCTCCCCCTATCCCCGCACCCCCCTGCCCCATATTACTAGAGAAGGCCGACTGGCTCTCTACACCTAGACGCAACCGCACACTTCTCCTTTCCCCCTCCCCACTGCACGAGCATGGAGACATTGACAGTGACATCATTCAACGTCAAGGGCCTGAACACCCCCGAAAAAAGACGCATGTTAATGCAGGACATGCGGCGCATGAGAGCAGACGTTGTGCTGCTCCAGGAGACGCACTTTCGGAGGTCCAACCTACCTCTCCTGAAGAATAGGTTTTACCCCACAGCACACCACTCCCAATATGCGGAAGCTAAGAGTAGGGGAGTCTCTATCCTTGTCTCTGCAAGGGTGCCCTGGACACTCCTGGACACCCTCTCAGATGGAGAGGGACGGTTTATCTTCCTGAAGGGCAGAATAGGGGACAAGACGGTGACGTTGGCCAACCTCTACACACCCAATGTTCAACAGGACGTTTTCCTAAGGAAGACCCTGATACAGCTCAGACGTTTCTCGGAAGGACACTTGATTTTGGGGGGCGACCTAAATGCATCCCTAATCCCGACCGAAGACACATCCACCGGGAAGACGTCTCTGACCCGAGATATGCGGAAGCGTATCGACGCGGCATTACATTCCATGCAACTGATAGACGCCTGGCGTCTCTTACACCCTGGAGACAGGGACTACACCTTTTTTTCAAAACCCCACCAAACGTATTCGAGGATCGACTACTTCCTCATACCTCATAGTCAACTAGACGCGATTCAAAATATCGAGATTGGCTCGATCACGTGGTCCGACCACGCCCCAATTACCCTGAAGTATTCCCTCTCTGAGCTAAATGGTGGCCAGAGGCCCATGTGGCGGCTTAATGAGGGTCTCCTTCAAAATACGGAGGTCATGACGGACGTCATCACAGAACTCGGACATTACTTTTCCACTAACAGTTCCCCTGACAGTGAGGTGGGTGTAGTGTGGGAGGCGCACAAGGCGGTGATCCGGGGGGTGCTCATTAAGCACGGCGCGCGACTGAAGAAGGAGCGCTCAGCACAACTGAACTCACTTCTCACTAGGTTACGTACGCTAGAATCCACACATAAAATAACCCCAAGCAGGCAGGTCGGCGCGGAATTGGATGTGCTCCGCTCGCAGGTCACGGACCTCCTACACTTTAGGGCCAAGGCGGCACTACAGACCTGTCGTCGCTATACATATGAATCGGGCAATAAGTGCGGCAAATTGCTGGCTAATACTTTGCGAACGCGGCGGCTGGCCTCGTATATACCACACATACTGTCCCTCTCGGGACGGAAACAGTCCACCCCACAGCAGATATCACGGGAATTTAGGCAGTTCTACAGCTCCCTGTATAATTTGAACAAACCCCCTAGTGTAGCGGACACAATACAGGAATATATCTCTACGTCACAAATGCCCTCCCTACCCACTGAGGTTCGGGACGAGCTGGAAGACCCCATTACACTATCAGAAATTCAACTTGCTCTGAAAAACACCAAATCGGGCAGGGCCCCGGGCCCCGACGGCCTTACCATAGCGTACTACAAGACACTCCTACCGACAGTGGGTCACCACATGGTGAGGCTTTTCAATGAATTAGGCGCAGGGAAATCATTCCACGCCACCACACTGCAAGCCCAGATATCGGTGATTCTGAAGGAAGGTAAGGACCCAGCCAGTTGTGGTAGCTACCGTCCCATATCCCTCCTCAACACCGATCTCAAATTGTTCACCAAGGTCCTGGCATCCAGGCTCCAGAGACACCTCCCGGGCCTGATACACCTGGATCAGGTGGGCTTTGTTCCCTCGAGGGAAGCTCGGGACAATACCATTAAGGTACTCAACCTTCTACACATAGTGTCCTCCAGAAAAACACCGAGTCTGTTTATCGGAACGGACGCCGAAAAGGCGTTTGACCGAGTGGACTGGCAATTTATGATGTCTACCCTGGAGCATATAGGGCTAGGAGGTAAAATGAAAAACTGGGTGACAGCGGTATACAACGGACCGACGGCGCGGGTGAGGGTCAATGGGATACTATCAGACTCGTTCCCCATAACCAACGGGACGAGACAGGGATGCCCCCTGTCTCCCCTCTTGTTCGCTCTGTCACTTGAGCCTTTCCTGTGTCACGTCCGACTCAACCCTGCCATCAAAGGCATAATTACCACAACCGCACAGTACAAGGTCTCCGCTTACGCGGATGACCTGCTCTTTACCCTCACGGACCCCGACACCTCCCTCCCTGCCCTCTTCCGGGAATTTGATGTCTATGGCAGGCTATCCAATTTAAAAATCAACCCGACGAAGTCAGAGGCAATGGGTATAGGGATCCCGCAGCGACACCTTGCACGACTTAAAACAGGGTTCAACCTGAAGTGGACGTCAGTAGCACTAAAATATTTAGGGACATACATCCCCCCCACACTCACGCACCTATACCGACTGAACTTCCCCCCTCTTCTGACAGAAGTTCGGAAACTGTTGACTCAGTGGACCAGCGGTCTGCACTCCTGGGTGGGCAGATGTAACATACTAAAAATGACAATCCTTCCCAAATTTTTGTACCTCCTACAGGCCCTCCCGATCCACATACCTGGGGACTACTTTAAACAGGTACACTCCACGTTTATTCACTTTCTGTGGGCAGGAAAGAGGTCACGGGTACACAGAAAAATCCTCTCCCTTCCTAAACTACATGGAGGTCTGGCCCTACCGGACATCCGGACATATTACCATTCCATACACTTGGTGAGACTGCTGGACTGGTGCCGTCACGGGCACAATAAATTATGGACGCAAGTTGAGCAGGGTCAGGCTGAAACCCCCTTACACCGTGCCCCGTGGTGCTCAGCCTCGCTCTCTCCCGCAATCAGGCGACACCCCTTAGTGGGAAACACGGTTAAGATATGTGCAGACCTCTTGGCCCGACTTTCCCTGTCCTCCAGAGACTCTCCTCTCAGACCTGTCATTGGACACCCGCTCTTTGAGCCGGGTTTACAGGATAGGAAGTTCCTTGACCTTGCGAGAGATGGACTCTATCAGGCGTCCCACTTTAGCTCGGGGGGAAGATGGAGAACAGCGGCGGAATTGACAGACCCTGACGGCGCATACCGCCTGGATTTCTTGAGAGCGAATCAGCTGACACACTTTTTAAGTAGCATCCCAGCCCCCCCGGCGGGACAGACACCATTGACGGAATTGGAGGGATTGTGTGAGGAGACTGGAGTGCTCCCACACGCTCTCTCCCTGCTATACGCCATGCTGACAACCCCCCCTGGGGATTGTCAGATTCCAGCCCTGGCAAAATGGGAAAGAGACCTAAACACACAGTTCTCGCCCACTAAAAAACAGACCATACTCCGCTTCACACACAAATCATCTCTATGCGCAAAAACCCAGGAGACAAACTACAAGATTCTCTCCCGCTGGTACAGGACCCCAGACCTCCTGAATAGACTGTTTCCCAACACTGCCGACACTTGCTGGAGATGCCAGCAAGACAAGGGCACCCTGCTTCATGTACTCTGGACCTGCCCACGAATCAGGGGCTTCTGGGGAGAGGTGCGCCGGATCACCCAAAAATTTACAGGGTACACGGTACCGGACGACCCGGCTTACTTCCTCCTGCATGCAACCAACATACCATCAGGAGTCTATAAGAAGTCAGTGGTGCGCCACCTTCTGGACGCAGCCAAGGCCTGCGTACCTCTCCGCTGGAAGTCCCCTCACCCGCCGACCGTTGCTCTCTGGCTGAAAAAAGTAGATGAGATCAGCCGCATGGAGGACTTGATACTTTCCAGCCAACAACGTCAGGAGACATACTCCGAGACGTGGCAGCTTTACAACCTTTTTAAATATTCGGACGAAGGGCAGAGACTCAGAGAGACCGATGACCCAACGTCAAACACCTATTCTCTCTAACACGCTGACGGTTCAAAAACGAAATAGACATACTTACGCCCTTAGGGGCGCTTTACACCAGCCCTGCTCGTGCAGGAACCCCCTCTCCCCGCCCTCCCTCTAATATACCCTTCTCTACCCCTTTCTACTATGCTCTCTAACCTTTACTCTATTTCTTCTACCGAAAACGGAAAATGGATCGGGAGGTCGGTACAACCGGGCCCCAATACCGGGACTTCTGGGGATAGTCCTACTTCCTAAAAGACACGCCCTAAAGAGGCTCAGTTACACTTTGCTGTCCCATTGGAATACTGTTTGTATGATTATAGGACTACGTTTGCTCCCGTTACTGTAACTAAGTCATATTGCTTTAACTGTAATCTTTGTATGTTGGTGGTCCGTGAGGACCGACTTTTTTGATGATAAATAAAAAATTTAAAAAAAAAAAAAAAAAAAAGCAGCATGTTCGGGGAAAAAAATTGTCGTTTTTCATATCCCGAAAAATGATGTGAAGCCCACACATGATCATTTTAAATGACATTTAAACAACGTTTTTTTAATGCCGAAAAATTATCGTGTGTACGCGGCATCAGTTTCCACACACCATACAGTCAGTTTCCGGTCAGTTTCTGCACCGGAAACTGACTGCATGGTGTGAACTAGAGCCATTGGAATACATAGAAAACACTGTGCATGCATTTTTAGTGCAGAGAAAATGCGCACAGAACTGTACGGAACTGCGTCTGGTGTGAACTGGCCCTTTTTGCGATATTTTTTACCAAAAATATGTAAAAGAATACATATCGGAAAAAAACTGAGAAAGAAATTTGTTGTTTTATATATTTTTGGGGATATATATAGCAAAAAGTAAAAAATATAGTTTTTTTTTCAAAATTGGCGCTATTTTTTTCGTTTATAGCGCAAAAAATAAAAACAGCAAAGATGATCAAATACCACCAAAAGAAAGCTCTATTTCTGGGGAAAAAAGAGCGTCAATTTTATTTGGGTGTAACTTAGCACGACCGCGCAATTGTCAGTTAAAGCAACGAAGTGCCGTATCTCAAAAAAAGGCCCGGTCATCGGGCAGCCAATTCTTCTGGGGCTGAAGTGGTTAACTGCAGTAGAATAGAGAATAGTGAGCAGTGTTGCCAACCTACCAGATTGAAATTTACTGGCACGACACCCGAAATTTACTGGCGCAGCCACGTTTTTACTGGCAATTCACAAAAAAGTTACTAAATTAAATTTTTAGGTGCAAATTTCAGTATTTAGACTGCAAACAAGTACGCTAGGCAAATAGCAATGTGATTTAAGGTAGATATTAAGGTAAAAAAACATATTTTTGTTATTTTCGATATAATAAGGGTAAATTATTTAGTCACATCATCCCCTGCCTCCATCCCCCTCTGCCACCAACACCCCCTGCCTTCACCCCCCTCTGCAGTGCCACAATCTCCCCCTGCCTCCAATCACCCCCTGCCTCCACCCCCCTCTGTGGTGCCACCAACAACCCCTGTCTCCATCCCCCACCCTCTGCGGTGCCACCATCCCCCTCTTCAGTGCCACAACACCCCCTGCCTCCAATCACCCCCTGCCACTAATCTCCCCCTGCCTCCATTGCCCCCTGCCTCCATCCCCCTCTGCGTTGCCACCGCAGCCACCATCACCCACTGCCTCCAATCAGGGATGGACTGGCCATTGGGACTACAGGGAGTTTCCCGGTAGGCCGATGGCTCAGTGGGCCGGCTTCAGTGACAGCGGACCGCTGCCCCCCTCCGCTCCTCTGTCTCTCCCTCCCTGCAGAGCTCACCTCCTCTCCCTCCCCGCAGCGCTCACCTGGGGGGAACAGAGAATCAGGGGGAGGACCAGAGGAGCAGGGGGGACGACAGAGGAGCATGGGGGGAGGGGACAGACAGCTGACTCGACAGCTATGGCCTGGGAGTTTCTCACTTTTGCCTAATCTTGTCCCATAAGGGGGGGCACCGAACTGATACTTTGGAGAAATAATGTCTAGCTTCCCCACTGGTACTGCCTATAAGAGTACCAGTACCAACCATTCTACTCTAATAAAGTAGAACGGCTAGTAAAGGGGGAGAGGGGGCTTGGGAGGCCGGGGGGGGGGGGGGGTTTGCGGGAGTTGTCCGGCCGCCATGGGAGAGACCTGTCAAAGTGGGTCAGTCTGGATGAAGTCCAGGGCCACATTTTTGTCCCAGTCCAGCCCTGCCTCCAATCACCCCCTGCCTCCAATCACCCCCTGCCTCCAATCTCCATGCGCAGTTCCAAGCCAAACCAATCTCTGCTATTTTTACTGCCACATTCCCGCAACCACGGACATTTACAAACGGGGAAAAAAGGGCCCGTTTTTATGAACTGTCTGTAAAAATACGAACGGTTGGCAGCACTGATAGTGAGGTCACCACCCAGTTCTGCTTTCATTCTGTTTGTATGGGTAGCCAGAATCATAAGACCGGCTGAACAGGATTACAATCCTTTCAGCAGGTAAGATTCCTCACCTATCTTAATTTCAGTGGTGTAGTTTGCTGTTTGCCTGGCGTCCAGATTTTAAAATAACAGCATATTTTAAGACAACACAATAGAATATTTGTACCAAACACTTGTGTGCTGCAATATCCCAGTAGCAATCATGTCTTTTTATTTTCCTTCGCATCAGGAAGCCTCAATTCCCAATTCTATGCTCCAAACTTTCTTCATAACCCTTCCAAACAATAGCTGGGAATTAAAATCAGACGCGTACCTGAAAGTATAATTCCCCTCAATAAGAAGAGAGGCGGAAGCTCGGGAAGGCAAAGAAGCGCCATCAATTTAATTACAAAGTTTTAATTCGTCACTGGCACTTTTTCAAGCATCTAAGTTAATCAGGCTTTCCTGACAGAGGTAATCAATTGTTCAGCAGTCTGCTTTCCCCTTAATTACTGTTGCACTACATTACATTTTCAAAATGTCAAGCATCCTCTTTTGTAGTCACCATAAATCACTTTCCGCGTTACACCGCAAGTGTGCCGAAGTCAGGAGCCTATTATTCCATCATACGCGACCTTGAATGTACAAAGTGGAAATTGATCACAATATGTGATCACAAGGAACCTCTAATATTTGTTCTGAAACAAGATGCTGTGCTTGTGTTTGTTCTTTGAACAGTTTATATTAATGATAGCGTGCAAAGGTTGGGCGCCAGAGGAGGACTGGAAGCCTTTGGCCAAGGGGTGGGGGGAAAACAACCAATTAGCTCTTTCTTGGTAGGGACAGGTTTCTGGTGGTTTCTGTTGGCTGAAGAAACTGCGCCGTACAATGTTTGCTGTGGTGTGATTGGTGGGCATAGCTCCCAACTGTCCCTGATTTTGAGCAATGTCCCTCTGTCCCTCATTTCTCCTTATGTGTCCCTTATTTTGGTCTGATCAATATAGATGTATATAAAATTCACTTTTTATCTGTCAAAAGGTGTTTCCCAGCGCTAAATTGCTGCATTTGTAAATTCCAAGAGCCAATATCAAGGAATAGTAGTGGTAAAAAAAAGCACTTGTGGGTTTAACCAATCTTATTTTTTTGTACAATTCTCCTTTAACCACTTAAGCCCCGGACCTTTAGGCAGCTAAATGCCCAGGCCAGGTTTTGCGATTCGGCACTGCGTCGCTTTAACAGACAATTGCGCGGCTCCCAAACAAAATTGACGTCCTTTTTTTCCCACAAATAGAGATTTCTTTTGGTGGTATTTGATCACCTCTGCGGTTTTTATTTGTTGCGCTATAAACAAAAATAGAGCGACAATTTTGAAAAAAATTTAATATTTTTTACTTTTTGCTATAATAAATATCCCCCAAAAACATATATAACATTTTTTTTTTCCTCAGTTTAGGCCGATACGTATTCTTCTACCTATTTTTGGTAAAAAAAATCGCAATAAGCATTTGTCGATTTGTTTGCACAAAATTTATAGCGTTTACAAAATAGGGGATAGTTTTATTGCATTTTTTTTTTTTTACTACTAATGGCGGAAATCAGCGATTTTTTTCGTGACTGCGACATTATGGCGGACACTTCGGACAATTTTGACACATTTTTGGGACCATTGTCATTTTCACAGCAAAAAAGGCATTTAAATTGCATTGTTTATTGTGAAAATGACAGTTGCAGTTTGGGAGTTAACCACAAGGGGGCGCTGAAGGAGTTAGGGTTCACCTAGTGTGTGTTTACAACTGTAAGGGGGTGTGGCTGTAGGTCTGACGTCATCGATCGTGTCTCCCTATAAAAGGGATCACACGATCGATGCAGCCGCCACAGTGAAGCACGAGGAAGCCGTGTTTACATATGGCTCTCCCCATTCTTCAGCTCCGGGGAGCGATCACGAGGGGGCGGCTAGAAACAAATAGCCACGCCCTCATCCCGGTTCGCTCCCTGAGGCTTACCGATCGCCGCATGTACGGGAGGGGGGGTCCCAATCGGACCCCCGACCCGCGGCAAGGCAGCGACGTGCGGGCACGTCGTTCTGCCTGCCCGTGCCATTTTGCCGACGTATAATTACATGCGGCGGTCGTTAAGCGGTTAAGGGGGCGTGGCAAGGGGTGTGTCCTATGCCTGAATACTTTTGCTGATAGGTGTCCCTCATTCCCATCTCAGAAAGTTGGGAGGTATGTTGGTGGGCACGATGAAAAGTGGGTGTTCCTTCACAAAGAGGTCTGGGAGTGCTGGCATTCTCGGGGAGACCGTGAGCCGATAGCGAAGCCATCGAGGTACCTTGGTATTCTACCCTGTCCAACCTAACCTTTCTCTTTTCCTCCTTCTCTTTTCTCTCTTTATTTTTAGTTCTTCCTTGGTTATTCTGAATTCACAGTTGATGAAGATGTTTATGTCGTAGTGATGTATGCCACAGGTGCCTTTTGACATATTTTTACTGCTACCGGGCGGCTCGGCGCCGGTGACCGGGGGTGGTTGTCCCCCCTCGCCTGTGCCTGGCACGCTTTGGATACGCTATTGCAATTGATTACATTCAATGTCTCTTTGTTACGACTGTACGTCTGTACCACTGCTTTGTTTTTATTGCCGAACAAAAATAAAAAATTGTTATTTAAAAAAAAGAAAAGTGGGTGTTCCTAAAGGACATGGTTCATTGTGACACACCTTCCAATCAGGGTTGCCAAATGTCAGAAAACCTTGGATTGGAACCTTGGATTACGAGCATAATTCATTTCAGGAGAATGCGCGTACTCCAAAGCACTCGCATATCAAAGTGAGTTTCCCCATATAAGTCAATGGAAACAAAAATAATTTGTTCCGCATTGACTTTAATGGCATGCAATAACGCATGTGACCAGAGGTGGGGGGGCGCCGGAGAGCCTCGGAAATGCTCTGGGAGTGTCACCGGCACCCCCTCACCTCTGGCCAAATGTAGTACTGCACACCCCATTAGCTTGAATTCTGCTAATTTTGTGAGACAACACTCACAAACCAAGTCAGAATAAAAAAAAAAAAAGTTGCTCGTCTTTTAAAATGCTTGTTAACCGCGTTACTCGTAAACCAAGGTTCCACTATATATTCATTGACAGTTTGTAAAATCAATGATTTTTAAATCTGTCCGTGAATGTCTATTATGGACATACAGTCTGACATTCACAGATGTAAAAATCATAGATTTCACAAACTGTCTGTGAATTTACTGACAGTTGGCAACCCTGCTTCACATCTTCAAGCATCGTCTTCCATTGGGGCACTTGGCATTTGGACAGATGACTGCAGATCTGAACAAGGTAGCTATATAATGGCCAGCATATGTCATCAAATACAGATTCTGCTCAAAGAGATATCTAAATGGTGAGGTATCTCCTCTCAGGGCTACCAGCCCAGCATAGCTTCCTAGTTTTGGCAGCCCAGTCCTCCCATTGCAAGCACATATAGGATTCACAGCAAACTGTTTAATTTTAGGCTTTTTCCTTGTGTGTTGAGAATAAGACCCGGTTCACACTGGGGCGACACGACAGGCGGCTCAGCCTCCTGACGTGTCGCGTCCCATTCACTGCAATGGAACCGTTCTAATAAGAGCGACGCAAGTCGCTCCGACTTAGAAAAAAGGTTCCTGTTGTATTTCGGGGGCGGCTCGGGGCGATCTGCATTGACTTCTATACAGAAGTCGTTTTGCGAATCGCCTCTGAAGTCGTCCACAGGACGACTTGCAGAGTCGCCCCCGAAGTCGTGCCGCCTATGTGTGAACCGGCTCTGAGAATGAGAATGTATGAGATTGTGTGTCTCCGTGACAACAAGAAATCAGGCCACTTTAAAACAAGCCTTTATTGACCTCTGTGTCTATAGGCATTGTGGAGAAATTAATTTTCAAATTTCACAACGTAGGCATTAAAATCTTAGGGCCAGATTCACGTAGACTAGCGGCGGCGTAACGCATCGTAGATACCTTATACCGCCGCAAGTTTTCATCGCACGTGCCTGATTCACAAAGCACTTGCGATGAAAACTACGCTGGCGGCCTCCGGCGTAAGCCCGCGTAATTTAAATGGGCGTGTGCCATTTAAATTAGGCGCGCTCCCGAGCCGGACCTACTGCGCATGCTCGGAATTCCAGCCGTGCTTTGCGCGCAGTGACGTCATTTTTCGAACGGCGACGTGCGTAGCGTAATTCCGTATTCCCGGACGGCTTACGCAAACGACGTTCATTTTTAAATTTCGACGCGGGAACGACGGCCATACTTTATACAGCAATACGATTGCTGTGTAAAGTTAAGGCACCCAAAACGACGACTAACTTTGCGACGGGAAACTAGACTAGCGACGACGTAGCAAACGCGAAAATCCGTCGTGGAACGCAGTAACTCCTAATTTGCATACCCGACGCTGGTTTACGACGCAAACTCCCCCCAGCGGCGGCCGCGGTACTGCATCCTAAGATCCGACAGTGTAAAACAATTACACCTGTCGGATCTTAGGGATATCTATGCGTAACTGATTCTATGAATCAGCCGCATTGATACTCTGAGAGATACAACGGCGTATCTCCTTTGTGAATCTGGCCCATAGCTTTTTTCTATTAGAACAGAAATTTAACAGCCTGCCAACCCTTTAACATAAAAAATTAGCAGATGTTTCTGAGCGGTTAGAAAGCAACTAAAACCTGTCTTTGTTGTAATTGTTAAAATAGTATTTAAGGCCTTGTTTTCACCAATACATTTTTATTCCCAAATGGAGTACGACATCTTAAGGCTGGGTTCACACTCATGCGAATTGGATGCGGCTTTCTCCACATCCAATTTGCACGATGTGAATTCTAATTGTTCGGTAGAGTTGAAATTTGTTAGAAAACAAATAAACAAAACAAATTTTAATAGATTTCAACAAAATTTGTTACTATTTTAACCAAAGTTTCATCTGAATTTATATGCGGACCGAAACAAATTACACCCCAATGCATGCATGCTCCATAACTAATTCTTGCACACTGCGCTTGATAATGTCTACTCTCTGCCCCCTCGCCCCAACTGCCAACATGAAAAACATACTTTGCATAAGAAATTGTCCACCTATCCCCAGTTGCTATAAAGCAAGGAAATGACTACATGCACAATGCACCCTGCATGGGTGGCAGATAATGGGTGTGCCAGAGCAGGCAAGGCAGTAGGGCTATTTTCGACATACCGTATATACTCGAGTATAAGCCAACCCAAATATAAGCCGAGGCACCTAATTTTACCACAAAAAAATGGGGAAACGTATTGACTCGAGTATAAGCCTAGGGTGTCCATCTGCATGCCTCACTTTGCCTCACTGTGTCCATGTGCATGCCTCACTGTGTCCATGCCTCACTGTGCCCATGCCTCACTGTGCCGATGCCTCACTGTGTCCATGCCTCACAGAGTCCATGCCTCACTGTGCCCATGCCTCACTGTGTCCATGCCTCGCTGTGTCCATGCCTCACTGTGCCCATTCCTCACTGTGCCCATGCCTCACTGTGCCCATAACTAGACTGACGTTTAACATGGGAGTCTATAGAAGGGATGCCCAGCTTTGAAAAATCGGTGCTCCCCGGCCGTAGGTCCCTCAGACAACAAACTTTGCACACTTGTAGAGGAAGAATGGGGCTACATGTGTGCCAAGTTTATGGTCCAGGGGACCTACAGCCGGCCGGTACCGGGTCCCCAAAGTCAGGTGCAAAAAGGTGATTTCGAGTATAAGCCGAGAGGGGCATTTTTAGCACAAAAAATGTGCTGAAAAACTCGGCTTATACTCACGTATATACGGTATATTAGCAGCAGGAGAGGAGGAGCGCAGTTCCTTGGATTTCAGTCCTGGGTGCTGGACAGCCCAGTCCCGGCACT
The DNA here is from genome assembly GCF_905171775.1 of Rana temporaria. Lineage (NCBI taxonomy): Eukaryota > Metazoa > Chordata > Amphibia > Anura > Ranidae > Rana > Rana temporaria. Next base: position 33,961,275 of record NC_053495.1, on the reverse strand, counting down.
GAATCCGGCAGTTGATGGGTGAGCCAGACCAGTGGCGTAGCGTGGTTTGTCAGCGCCTGGGGCAAGGCAAGTAATTTACGCCCTCCTGACCCATGGACTTACCTATTTTCAGCTATCTCCAGTCTGGTCACATGATCCAATATGTGAGACAGCGGTGGCTGTAGGGAAAAAGGAGAGTGTGCTTGATAATGACTGGATAAGTCTGGAGTGGTGACATCATGCATATGTACCTATGTCCCATCTGTTGTTGGCGCTCCCTCCTCTTTACACTCGCGACAGCGCCCCTCCTGGGGCGGCGGCCCCCCTTGCACCCCCCACGCTACGCCACTGAGCCAGACCTCTCACCCTCTGTTTCCGCAATGGCAGCTTCCATATTTCAAAGCTGACAGGTTCCATTGAAGGCACTGTCTTTGTTAATGTATAATATTCAGACAGCAGTGGATCATTTTTCTAGTTTATCCTTAGGCTTATGTACACTTATTTAGTCTATTAAAATTTAACATAGGCGGCTGCTTGCCTTCATTAACTGAAGTAGTTCTAAGAAATGTAATTGTCTAAGCTCCAATGAACTTTATGCTTTATTCTGAGAGCTAAAGTTTGCAAGTGTAAAATGGTGAAAGTTGATTTATCGGAGATGTGTTTAACCCATTGTACCTTAGTTTTAGTTTTTGGCATATAGTTCTATCCAGAACCCATAGGACTTCAGCTGTTAAAAGGGCCGCCATCAGGGGGGTACAGGCAGTACACCTGTAAGGGGCCCAGTGGTCCCCAGGGGCCCGGATGGCAACCCCCCCTTTTTTTTCTTATTAAAAAATGTTTTAAGGCAAGCTGTGTAAGGGGCCCCAGAATTCCTAATGCCGACCCTGGCTGTTAAGATACTGGATTCTCCAGAGTCCATGACACCAAGCCAGTAGCACTGAGGATCGTGCATGAATTGACATAAAGCGGTATTAAACCCAAAAGCAAACATTTATTATATTACAGCTTACCAATTCTTAGATGTGATGGGCCAGATTTTTGGCCGCTAGAGGGGCGTTTTTTTTAACCCCCGCTAGTGGCCGAAAAAGGGTTAACCCCTCCGCAAAACGCTGCTGCAGCGGCGCTTTGCGGGCGTTTCGGAGGCGCTGTCCCATTGATTTCAATGGGCAGGGGTGCTTTAGGAGCAGTATATTCACCGCTCCTAACAGCGTCTTAAAGTTGCGGCTGGCAGGACTTTTTTTACCATCCTGCCAGCGCAAGGCTCCAGTGTGAAAGCCCTCTGGCTTTCACACTGGAGATAAACGAAGAAGCTCTTTCAGCGCCTGCAAAGCGCCTCAGTGTGAAAGCAGCCTAAGTTAAGAGGAAATTCACTTTGCAAAGAGACAGTTACCTTGGGCATTGGAAATCATTTTTTCCCAGTCTTAGCAAACTGGATCATACGTTTTTTGTCTTCCTCTGGATCATCTGGAATTTTAGACCTGGTTCACACCTATGCTTTTTTTTGTGTGTTTTCAGTTTTGCAGAAACACATTCCATTTACCATTGTTTCCTATGGGTCATGTTCACATCTGTGCATTTTATGAAAATGGCCAGGGACCAGCAGGTTGTGTTTTTTTGTTTTATACATCAAAAATGTGTATGCAAAATGCACCTGGAATATGCACCAACTGCAACCTGCATAGGTGTGAACCTTAACCACTTCAATACCGGCCCATAGTCAAATGACATCCGCAGGTGGGATCTCCCATCCTGGACGTCTATGGTGCACGGGACATGGTGCGCGGGACTGACGGCCGCGATGACCGCCGGGCACCTGCGATTGCCCATGAACACAGCAGGACCGTGGATGTGTGTGTGTAAACACACAGATCCATGTCCTGTCACGTGAGAGGAGACCAATGGTGTGTTCCTTGTACAGAAGAACACCGATCAGTTTCCTCCCCTTGTCCCTGCCCCCTACAGTTAGAAGCACTCCCTAGGAAACATAATTAACTGCTAGTGTTAACCCCTTCCCTGCCAGTCACATTTACACAGTAATAAGTGCATTTTTATAGCACTGATCGCTGTATAAATGTGAATGGTCCCAAAAATGTGTCAAAAGTGTCCGATGTGTACGCCGCAATGTCACAGTCACGATAAAAATCGCAGATCGCCGCCATTACTAGTAAAATAATAAATAAAAATGCCATAAATCTATCCCCTATTTTGTAGACGCTATGGGCCAGATTCACAGAAAAAGTACGCCGGAGTATCTGCTGATACTCCGGCAAACTTTCAAATTTGCCGCGTCGTATCTTGATTTGGAATCCTCAAACCAAGATACAACGGCTTTTGGCTAGGATCCGACAGGCGTACGGCTTCGTACGCCTTCGGATCGTAGGTGTAATTTTCCGGCGGCCGCTGGGTGGAGTTTGCGTCGTTTTCCAGCGTCGGGTATGCAAATTAGCTGTTTACGGCGATCCACGAAGGTACGCACGCTTGTCGCATTCTCTTACGTCGGCTTTTCCCGTCGTAAAGTTAAGAGTGCTATTTAGATGGTGTAAAATTACACCATCCATGTTAAAGTATGGCCGTCGTTCCCGCGTCGAATTAAATTTTTTTTTTTTTTTGCGTAAGACGTCCGGGAATACGAAAGTACGTTACGTACGTCGCCGTTCAAAAAACACGTCGGGGCGCCATAATTTCACGCAAAGCACGGCGGGAAATTTCCTAACGGAGCATGCGCAGAACGTTCGGCGCGGGAGTGCGCCTAATTTAAATGGTACACGCCCCATTTGAATTAGGCGGGCTTGCGCCGGACGGCTTTACGCTACACCGCCGCAAGTTTACACGCAAGTGCTTTGTGAATCAAGCACTTACGATGAAAACTTGGGGCGGTGTAACGTAAACGGGATACGTTACGCCACCGGAAAAGTACCTGAATCTGGCCCTATAACTTTTGCGCAAACCAATCAATATACGCTTATTGGGATTTTTTTACCAAAAATATGTAGAAGAATACCTATCGTCCTTTTGGCCTTATTATAGTAAAAAATAGAGAAGAAAGCTCTATTTGTGGGGGGAAAAAACATCAACATTTCATATGGGTACAGTGTTGCATGACCGCGCAATTGTCATTCAAAATGCGACAGCGCTGAAAACTAAAAATTGGTCTGGGCAGGAAGGGGGTGAAAATGGCCTGTATTGAAGCGGTTAAAGTCCATCTCCAACAAAATTGTTTTCTTTTTTGGATAGCCTTTCAGAAAGTAATTAACTTCGACAGGCTTTTGTTGTCCTCACCATTGGGAAGATATCACCTCACTTCCTGTTCTGGAGACATCCATGACAGGAAGATAAGAAATGAAGGGAGCAGTTGTCACTGAGACAGGAAAACACGGACAATAATAATAACTTATGCAATTACTTTTACAATTTTAACCTATACAGTAAAAAAATAAAAACTCTTGTGATTTGTGACAACTTTGAGTCCTTATGATTGCCTATTATTTTTAAAGCTCAACTCCAAGCAAAAAAAAAGGTTTTCCCATACAGTGGGGCTGTGACTGCACTGCACAGGTTAAGTGGTTGTTGCTGTCTATAGGGGAATGGAGAACAGAGATATTCTTACCATCCTTCGATCCTCCCAGAACAAGACTGGTCCCTGTGGCTCCTGCCACCTCGCAGTCTAGCGGTCTTGTGCGTTGGACGGTTCCTGACGTCATCACGTCTGTAGATGTATTTTAAAGAGCGGTCTTGTGCATTGGACTGTTCCTGACGTCATCACGTCTATAGCATATTTTAAAGAGAGAGTATTGTTTCTGCGACAAATTGAGTAGTACAGCCACCCCTTGTGATTACTATGCCGCAAGTGACCCGAGAAAACAGCGATCACTTTAGTAGCGGCGACTATTACACCGATACTCTGCTTCCACATCGGACCCACAGGTATGTCATATACATACTTATATTGGTCCAAGCTAGATACATGTAGCTAGTCAATACAATCCATACCAGGATCTCAGCTTTAACCACTTCCCGCCCGGTCAATGGACAATTGACGTCCGGTAAGTGGTTGTGAAATCCTGACTGGACGTCTATTGATGTCCTGCAGGATTTCATGCCGGCGCACGCCGATCGGTGATGCGGGGTGTCAGTCTGACACCCTGCATCTCCGATCTCGGTAAAGAGCCTCTGGCGGAGGCTCTTTACCACGTGATCACCTGTGTCCAATGACGGCTGATCACGATGTAAACAGAAAGAGCCGTTGATGGCTCTTCCTCACTCGCGCCTGACAGACGCGAGTAGAGGAGAGCCGATCACCGGCTCTCCTGACAGGGGGGTTCGCGCTGATTGTTTATCAGCGCAGCCCCCCCTCGGATGTCCACACTGGACCACCAGGGAAGGGCAGTAAAAAAAAAGGGGCAGTAAAAAAAAAAAAAGAGAATAGATGCCAATCAGTGCCCACAAATGGGCACTGACTGGCAACATGGGCACAAGTGATGCCCATCAATTCTATCAGTGCCATCAGTGCCACCCCTCAGTGTCCATTAGTGCCACCCCTCAGTGTCCATCAGTGCCACCCCTCAGTGTCCATCAGTGCCACCTCTCAGTGCCCATCAGTGCCACCCATAAGTACCCATCAGTGCCGCCTATGAGTGCCCATCAGTGCCGCCTATGAGTGCCCATCAGTGCCGCATACCAGCGCCGCCTATCAGTGCCGCCTATCAGTGTCCATCAGTGCCGCCTCATCGGTGCCCATCAGTGCCGCCTCATCGGTGCCCATCAGTGCCACGTCATCGATGCCCATCAGTGCCACCTCATCGGTGCCCATCAGTGCCACCTCATCGGTGCCCGTCATCAAAGTAGAAAACTTACTTATTTACAAAAAAAATATAACAGAAAAAAATAAAAACTTTATTTTTTTCTAAATTTTCGGTCTTTTTTTAGTTGTTGCCCAAAAAAAAATCGCAGAGGTGATCAAATACCACCAAAGGAAAGCTCTATTTGTGGGAACAAACTGATAAAAAAATTGTTTGGGTACAGTGTAGCATGATCGCGCAATTGTCATTCAAAGTGCGACAGCGCTGAAAGCTAAAAATTGGCTTGGGTAGGAAGGTGCGTACAGTAAGTGCCCGGTATGGAAGTGGTTAAAGTCATGGCTGGTCTTCGTTCATCACTTGAGTTTATGTGTGAGTAGCTGGGCAATCAATAAAGCAGGCAGATCAGGAGAGAAATCTTTGATAGCTAACAACTGGAATCCCCAGGGTTAGTAAGAAACCATCATGATATTCAACCTGCCGACATGGAAAAAACGGAAAAGTCAGTCTTAGGACTTGGAACAGTATATGACATAAAGAAGCCTAGAACTGGGGAACATATAACAAACATTTCCACGAAGAGCCACCAGAGGGCGGTATATACACAGTTTACCTTCTCTGTGTTATCCTGCGCAGAGAGTTTGAAAATCCTCTATATCTACATTATGTATGTTGTATCTTTGTATTTATGTAATCTGTTTATAAGGATCTATGTATCAATGTTCTCACCCGAGATTATATTTTTCTGTGTGAAAACGTGTGAATTATGGGAGAACGTTGTATGAGTCTTGGGTGAAAAAAATGGTTCTACTTTCATGGCGCTGATCATGTGACCCGTCCACCAACATGTTAGCAGTAGCCTGCTGAGCAAAGGCCATCATTCACATGTGTCTGGGGTAACATCAGTTGTGAATACGGCCCAGGCCTGAGTGACGGGTATAACATGCTGAACCATTATGATGAGAAGAGGAGATGTCTTGGCTGTACAGCCGGGGATTTATGAGCAGAAGACGTGCCATTTGCTCAGAACATGGACAGTGAAGGAGTCTGACCTCCTGAGAGAGATGGCTCCTAAAGAAGAGAGGTCAGCAAGGAGCACGCAGAATAAAAAAAACATGTTCTCAGCACACATTCCAGGGAGGAACAAAGGGAAACATGGCACTGTTCTACTGTACGGTGATGAGAGTCTTCTTTGGTGAATCCTGGTGTAGATCCCACTATGGCCCCAATGCATGAATAAATGAAACCCAAAACTGTACTATATTGCAGCTTACCAGTCATTAGATGTGAAGGCTGCATTCATTTTCCTTTTTAAGATTTTTCCCACCAAATCTTCACCTAGCGATCTGGTCAGTAACATGCAGGCCCGGACTGGCCATAGGGCATACCGGGCATATGCCCGGTGGGCCGCGGCGGGCCGCGTGTCACGTCTCCCCCCCAGTGTAACATGCAGGGGGTCCAGAACTGTTAGGGGTGTGTCTGTGTAACAAATTGTGGGGGGCTGTGTAATGTAAAGGAGTCCAGAGGTGTGGTGCTATGTAATGTAAAGGGGTCCAGAGGTGCAGGGTGCTGTGTAATGTAAAAGGGTCCAGAGGTGCAAGGTGCTGTGTAATGTAAAGGGGTCCAGAAGTGAAAGGAGCTGTGTAATGTAAAGGGGTCCAGAGGTGCAGGGTGCTGTGTAATGTAAAGGGGTCCAGAGGTGCAGGGTGCTGTGTAATGTAAAGGGGACCAGAGGTGCAGGGTGCTGTGTAATGTAAAAGGGTCCAGAGGTGCAGGGTGCTGTGTAATGTAAAGGGGTCCAGAGGTGCAGGGTGCTGTGTAATGTAAAGTGGTCCAGAGGTGCAGTGTGCTGTGTAATGTAAAGAGGTCCAGAGGTGCAGGGTGCTGTGTAATGTAAAGTGGTCCAGAGGTGCAGTGTGCTGTGTAATGTAAAGAGGTCCAGAGGTGCAAGGTGCTGTGTAATGTAAAAGGGTCCAGAAGTGAAAGGAGCTGTTTAATGTAAAGGGGTCCAGAGGTGCAGGGTGCTGTGTAATGTAAAGGGGACAAGAGGTGCAGGGTGCTGTGTAATGTAAAAGGGTCCAGAGGTGCAGGGTGCTGTGTAATGTAAAGGGGTCCAGATGTGCATGGTGCTGTGTAATGTAAAAGGGTCCAAAGGTGCAGGGTACTGTTTAATGTAAAGGGGTCCAGAGGTGCAGGGTGCTGTGTAATGTAAAAGGGTCCAGAGGTTCAGGGTGCTCTGTAATGTAAAGGGGTCCAGAGGTGCAGGGTGCTGTGTAATGTAAAGGGGCCCAGAGGTGCAGGGTGCTGTGTAATGTAAAGGAGTCCAGAGGTGCATGGTGCTGTGTAATGTAAAGTGGTCCAGAGGTGCAGGGTGCTGAGTAATGCAAAGGGGTCCAGAGGTGTAGGGTGCTGTGTAATGTAAAGGGGTCCAGAGGTGCAGGGTGCTGTGTAATGTAAAGGGGTCCAGAGGTACAGGGTTCTGTGTAATGTAAACTGGCCCAGAGGTGCAGGGTGCTGTGTAAAATAAAAGGGTCCAGAGGTGCAGGGTGCTATGTAATGTAAAGGGGTCCGGGGTGCTGTATAATGTAAAGGGGTCCAGTGGTGCAGGGTGCTGTGTAATGTAAAGGGGTCCAGAGGTGCAGGGTGCTGTGTAATGTAAAGGGGTCCAGAGGTGCAGGGTGCTGTGTAATGTAAAGGGGTCCAGAGGTGCAAGGTGCTGTGTAATGTAAAGGGGTATTAGAGAGCCCCCCTCTGGATGAAGGGGGGCACAGGGGGCACCTTTGGAAAGCAGCATTGATCAGCACTGATCGCTATAAAAATGCCAATGGTGCCAAAAATGTGTCAAAAGTGTCCGAAGTGTCTGCCATAATGTCGCAGTACCGAAAAAAAATCGCTGATCGCCACCATTACTAGGAAAAAAAAAATATTAATAAAAATGCCAAAAAACTACCGCCTATTTTGTAAATGCTAAAACTTTTGCGCAAACCAATCAATAAACGCTTATTGCTATTTTTTTTACGTAAAATATGTAGAAGAATACATATCGGCCTAAACTGAGGAAAAAAATATATTTTTTTTTATATATTTTTGGGGATATTTATTATAGAAAACATTTTAAAATATTTTTTTTTTTCAAAATTGTCGCTCTATTTTTGTTTATAGCGCAAAAACTAAAAACCGCAGAGGTGATCAAATACCACCAAAAGAAAGCTCTATTTGTGGGGAAAAAAAGGCCGCCAATTTTGTTTGGGAGCCACGTCGCACGACCGCGCAATTGTCAGTTAAAGCGACGCAGTGCCGAATCACAAAAAGGGGCCCGGTCATTGACCAGCAATATGGTCCGGGGCTGAAGTGGTTAAATAAACAATAATCCTGTTAAATTGCACATTTGTCCCAGTGATCTCTGATTGCACCATTGCTGGCAGGCCTCCACCTATATCCTAACGCTCCCAGACAGATTACGTATGCGAGTATATGAGAACATATTCTGCTTGTGAGCATTAGAGTACGAGCAAAGGGGCTGCCAGCAATGGTGTAATCAGAGATCACTTGAACAATCCAACTATGTCACTATCTAAGCCTTATTTAATTGCATTGTTGTAAATAAAAACACGGCTCAGACAGACATGGGCAATGGAATGCTCTCTTTCTAAAATATCCTTCATGATTGTAAATAGCACAGAGGATGGCCAAAAATAACTTTCCCAATTAAATGCTTTTCATTCTTCCCTCAGTCACAGCTGACAACATTGAAAATACCTACCGTACTTGTTCTGTAGCTTTTGCAGAATTGCCATACTAAGAACAGATATTTATTAACCACTTAAGGACCGGACCAATATGCTGCTACATGACCCGAGGGTTTTTTACAATTCGGCACTGCGTCGCTTTAACAGACAATTGCGCGGTCGTGCGACGTGGCTCCCAAACAAAATTGGCGTCCTTTTTTTCCCCACAAATAGAGCTTTCTTTTGGTGGTATTTGATCACCTCTGCGGTTTTTATTTTTTGCGCTATAAACAAAAATAGAGCGTCAATTTTGAAAAAAATTCAATATTTTTTACTTTTTGCTATAATAAATATCCCCCAAAAACATATATACATTATTTTTTTCCTCAGTTTAGGCCGATACGTATTCTTCTACCTATTTTTGGTAAAAAAAAATCGCAATAAGCGTTTATCGATTGGTTTGCGCAAAATTTATAGCGTTTACAAAATAGGGGATAGTTTTATTGCATTTTTTATTTTTTATTTTTTTTTTACTACTAATGGCGGCGATCAGTGATTTTTTTCGTGACTGCGACATTATGGCGGACACTTCGGACAATTTTGACACATTTTTGGGACCATTGTCATTTTCACAGCAAAAAATGCATTTAAATTGCATTGTTTATTGTGAAAATGACAGTTGCCGTTTGGGAGTTAACCACAGGGGGCGCTGTAGGAGTTAGGGTTCGCCTAGTGTGTGTTTACAACTGTAGGGGGGTGTGGCTGTAGGTCTGACGTCATCGATCGAGTCTCCCTATAAAAGGGATCACACGATCGATGCAGCCGCCACAGTGAAGCACGGGGAAGCCGTGTTTACATACGGCTCTCCCCGTTCTTCAGCTCCGGGGCGGCTAGAAATGAATAGCCGCGCCGTCGTCCCGGATCGCTCCCCGCGGGAATCCGACCGCTGCATGTAGCGGGGGGGGGTTCCCGATCGGACCCCCGACCCACGTCTAGGCAGGGACGTACAGGTACGCCAATGTGCCTGTACGTGCCATTCTGCTGACGTAGATATACATGCGGCGGTCGGGAAGTGGTTAAAGGGTCAGTCCACTGAAACATTTCCATGTTCAGTTTTTAGTAAATGAACACAACAATGAGCTCAACTAATCAAGTTCTGCCTATAACTAAAATCAATTTTTTAGGTAGACTGACACTTAAATTGGATGTAAACCTCCAATTTTTTTTTTAATTAAGACTCATATCTGTTACAGCAGAGGATGTCATTTCATCTGTGCCCAGTCTTGCCAGGAAGAGTTAATCCAGCTCTGAGCAATCCTCTTATCTTTCTTCAGTAAGATAAAAACAGACACACAGAGAAATAGGTGTCAGTTCTTCCCCCTTGCTGTGAGTGACAGGTGATTTCCTTATCTCATGCACTGGTGTGGGAGAGACATTCTGGGTACTTCACATCCCCCCTCCTTTCTTCTCCAGCTCTCCAAGGATTGGCTGCTCCCAGGGCTGAACTGGGACAGAAATTTGGCCCTGGACTTCATCCAGACTGGCCCACTTTGACAGGTATCTCATGGCGGCCGGACAACTCCCGCACCCCCCCGGCCACCCAATCCCCCTCTCCCCCTTCACTAGCAACTAGCTGTTCTATTTATTATAGTAGAATGGCGGGTACTGGTACTCTTATAGGCAGTACCAGTTGGGAAGCTAGACATTATTTCACCCGGGGCAAAGAATCAGTTTGGTGCCCCCCCCCCCCCCTTATGGGACAAGATTAGGCAGAAGTGAGAAACTCCCAGGCCATAGCTGTTGAGTCATCTGTCTGTCCCCTTCCCCCATGCTCCTCTGTCGTCCCCCCTGCTCCTCCCCCTGCTTCTTTGTTCCCCCCAGGTGAGTGCTGTGGGGAGGGAGAGGAGGTGAGCGCTGCCGGGAGGGAGAGACAGGGGAGCGGAGGGGGGAGGCGGTCCGCTGTCACTGAAGCCGGCCCACTAAGCCATCGGCCCACCGGGAAACTCCCTGTAGTCCCAATGGCCAGTCCATCCCTGGCTGCTCCACACCTTAGCATGATTGGGCATGCTGAAGTCATGTGATAACTTTTCTGGGTTTTGACTGGATGTTAGTGATCATGGGGCAGAATTTCAGTGTAAGAAATATCGATGCCTGGCCAATGGGGAGTATAGAGGTGGGTGGGGAGTCTACTGACATCATAACTTCACCGACCGAGCCCTGGACAACAGTCCTGCCCACAGAATCCAGAGTATTGCAGGGCTTCAAACCGCTAAAGGGGAGATATTTAACAGGTGAGGATACATGCAGGAGGCATCTATATCCTTATAGATCAGCACTATGGCAGTAGTTTATAAATGATGAGAGTGGGTTTACATCCACTTTAATCTAAATCAGATTATGGATTAGAGGTTCAAAAAGTCTAATATTGACAATGCAGGGGTAATATTAGTTAACTTCTTCCACCTTATTTTCTCAGTATATATATATATATATATATATATATATATATATATATATATATATATATACCAGAAGTGTAACTAGAACCTACAGGGCCCCAGTGCAAGAAACCATAAAGGGCTCCCCTGACCTCGTCACGGGGCCCTTTATTACAGCCCTGAAGCAGGACCCATTCACATATTCTGCAGCAGGCCCCTTTCCCCGACGTACGTTTCGTTGTAACGCTTCCTGAAGACATTCACAACGAAACGTACGTCGGGGCGGTACCCAACCACGCACGCTAATTCGTCACTTCCTGTACTTCCTGCACCGCTGGTTCCGATCATCGCCGAGGTGGAACGCACGCTCGGGACACGAGTGTAGCACACAGCGCCCAGGATCCACCATCCTATCCCTCGCGATTGAGCCTCAGTACCGGGTTTGAGGCACCTCAAATAGTAAGAGGCCACTTGGCTCCCTTTGTATTAATTTTTCTAATTTTAAAATAAACAAGTTACACTATGTTTGGCACAATTCTGTTTTACATGCATTTACTGGGATATCAATGATTGCAACAACTATCACTGCCAGGACGCATCTGATCCCACAGGTTATCCTGTCAAAGCTTTAAATGTCTCCTTTTTTGGTATCAAAACAAGGGGCATTTCCATTTGGTAAGGAGCCATCTTATTCATTCACTTCGGGTGTTTGTCAGCTTTATGGTGAAGGTGGAACACTACTGATTTGATTGGAAGCACGCATCTTTCAATAATCATTGAGGACTGTTCATGAGAATTTTCTTTCACAATCTTTTTTTTCCTGCATGTATTGGACTTGTTCATATCTATTAACGTCACATATCATGTTTTGCACAGTAATATTGGAAAATCACCAGCAGTAAGCAATACTGCATTCAAGGACATTTTTACTAGATCTTTTAGTATCATTAGATGTTTTAGTATTATATATTTGTTTCTTGGCACTTAATATATTTATGTATTACTACTAATTGCTAGCGCACCCACCCCCCATATGTTTCACTGTTATAATCATCTGATTATTTTGGGTAGCAGCTTGAGTATATTTTAGTTTATTTTAGTTTAATTTTCTTGGCGCGAGATACCACACACATTACATAGTAAACATTGCTACCGATCACTGACTCTGTCCATTCAGAAACTGAAGGGGCCGGTAAATTACATATTTACCAGTCCCTTCTCCCACTCTCCATTCTGAAAGCCTCCCCCGGGGGGCAGCCAGGTGAGATGGGAGAGGAATGTCAGCGCTGTGAGGGACAGGGGGGGGCATAGCGTACACAGGGACCTGAAGACAGGACCTGGATAGGAGGGGCAGCAGGGGTTGCATATTGAGGAACCAACGCCCTCCATTTTCCTCCTGCAGCTGCTGAATGCCTGCGAGAGGGAGAGGAGGAGAAGCAGGCTATCAGAGGCTGCATGAGAAAAATGGAGGACATTGGTTCCTCTATATGCCACCCTCACCACTACTCCTATCCAGGTGTACAGGGGAACTGCAAGGGTTCCCTGGAGCATTGGGGCCGGGTTGCAATTGCAACCCCTGTAGTTACGCCCCTGATACACAAACACAGATGGTAATTGGCTGCACAGATTTATCTCTATTATCTCAATGAACAGATTATGAAACAAAAGTGTCAGGCATGTTGATGACCACAACAGCCTCCTCCAGTATGGCATACAATCATTTGTACTCCATACACATGGAGATGATTCAATTGTGAAAATGATGGACATTTAACAGTGTATGGGGTTTAAACTGGGCGAATTAATGAGGACAATATATTTCACAAGGCATTTGGACATGCAGAAACCATCTGACCACCATTGATGGGACATGGTTCTTTAACACCCAAAAGGTCAGAGGTCGAACAGATGTGAACTTCCCCAGCAGCATAGGTTTCAGGTCATTACATTGGCACTTGCAGCAGATTGCAGTGGCAGTGCGTTTGAGCACGGTGCAGGAAACGCTTATGGAATGCACCCTTTTAATGTGAAGAGGCCCTTATGCCGCGTACACACGACCGTTTTGTTGTAAAAAATGGTCTTGTGTGGGTTTTAACGATGTGAAAAAAACGTGCATGCTCAGAAGCAAGTTATGAGACGGGAGCGCTCGTTCTGGTAAAAGTAGCGTACGTAATGGAGATAGCACATTCATCACGCTGTAACAGACTGAAAAGCACGAATCGTCTCTCACCAAACTTTTACTAACACGAAATCAGCAAAAGTAGCCCCAAAGGTGGCGCCATCCGCATGGAACTTCCCCTTGATAGTGGCGTCGTACGTCACCGCGCTTTGCTAGAGCATTTTTTTTTCACGATCGTGTATAGGCAAGGCTGTTTTAATGATCGGGTTGAAAAAAACGTTGTTTTTTCTAGACCATTAAAAACGTTTGTGTGTACGCGGCATAAGGCTAGGTTTACACTGCAGTGATACAATTTTGATCTGACTTTCAGTGCAATTATGTAACGCTACTTGGTTGCAATTTGGATGCAACTTTGATAAGGTTTGTATATTCTATGACAGCGGTCTCCAAACTGCTGCCCGGGGGGTCAGTCGCGGCCATTTGCTTGCCTCTATCTGGCCCTTGGGACACTATTCCCCCCACTGACACCATAGATGGGGCACTATCCCTCCTGCTAAGACTAATGACGGTGTACTCTTCCTCCCACTCACACTGTCGATGGGACACTATTCCTCCCATTGATACCAACCGTGGGATAGGGCTGGGGAAAAAATCGATTTGAATCTAGAATCGAGTTGAGAGGTCAAATCGATTCAGATTTTAAGCAAATCAATTTTTCAGATTTTTTTCTTTCACCAGGACCTGAGGAGCTGTGGGCGGGAGTTTTTAGGCGAGGCCGTGGCTTCACCCTAGTCCACGAAGCCGGACACGACGGACTAGGCCAAAGCCGCGGCCTCGCCTAAAAACTCCTGCCCGCAGCACATTAGGACCGGTGCAGTGTCCATAAAAATAAATAGATTTGTATCGTGAATCAAGTTTTTTTTTTAAATAGCAGATTTTTTGGGGGGGGGGGGGGGAATCGTCCAGCTCTACCATGGGGCGCTGTTCCTTCTGCTAAAACCATCAATGGGGGACTTTTCCTCCTGGTAAAAACAAATGATGAGGCAGTGTTTACTCCCAGTAAGGTTGGGATATTTTCTACTCACCCTGACTGCCGTCTGCCCCCCCTAAAGCCTGAAGGACAGCAGTGGCGGCTGGTGCTCAAAATTTTTGGGGGGGTGCAAACGGAAAAAAAAATTGCAGCCTCACTGTGCCCATCAAATGCAGCCACTGTGCCATCAATTGTCACCACTTTGCCATGCCATCAAACGCAGCCACTGTGCCATCAATTGTCACCACTGTGCAATGCAACGCAGCCACTGTGCCATCAATTGTCACCACTGTGCCATTCCAACAAACGCAGCCACTGTGCCATGCCATCAAATGCAGTCACTATGCCATCAATTCGCACCACTGTGCCATGCCATCAAACGCAGTCACTGTGCCATGCCATCAAACGCAGTCACTGTGCCATGCCATAAAACACAGTCACTGTGCCATGCCATCAAACGCAGCCACTGTGCCATGCCATCCAACACAGCCACTGTGCCATCAATTGTCACCACTGTGCCATGCCATCAAACGCAGCCACTGTGCCCCTCAATTGTCACCACTGTGCCAATTGTCGCCACTGTGCCAATTGTCGCCACTGTGCCAATTGTCACCACTGTGCCCTTTAATTGTCACCACTGTGCCCATTGTTGCCACTGTGCATGTCACTGTGCCCTTTAATTGTTGCCACTGTGCCCATTGTCACCACTGTGCCCTTTGTCACCACTGTGCCCTTTGTCACCACTGTGCCCATTGATGCCACTGTGCCCATTGATGCCACTGTGCCCTTTGTCACCACTGTGCCCATTGATGCCACTGTGCCCTTTGTCGCCTCTGTGCCCATTGTCGCCGCTGTTCCCTGTAAAATGCACTTACCTTACTCCTTCCACGTGCCTCGATGTCTTCTCCCACCTTGGTGACGCTTCAGCCAATCAGGTTACCAATAACCAGAATCGGGGAACCCGATTGGCTGAGGCGGCCGTCAGTCTTATCCAAGGGACGCACCCCGCGTGCGTTCCGAGGATAAGACATTCGGGAGCCGAGGGCTGTACTCGGAAAGCCTATCAGAGCCGCTGGCTCTGATAGGCACTTCCGCACAGCCAACCAGCTGCCGTTATTCAGGTGGCCGGCGCTCAATTTCCGCCCATCTCTGAATAGACCAGCGGCAGCTGGCAACAATAACATACATTCATGCAATGCATGTATGTATGTTATTAGACTCAGTGGCGGGCGAGAGCCCTCTATGGACGAACCGCCACTGAAGGACAGTAAACTGGCCCTTTGTTTAAAAAGTTTGGAGACCCCTGTTCTATGAGGTCAAATTTACTACTGGAAACACATCAAGTAGTACAGGAAACTTTTCCAAAGCCACGCTGTGCTGAGCCGCATTATTGTGAACGCACACCATTGAAAACAATGTGATTTCCCTTGTCATGCGATTCTGAAATTGCACTGGTGTGAGCCAGGCCCCAATGAGGATTCTTACATATAACTAAACATCAAAGTAGTGCTTCTCTTTTACCAAAATCCTGAGACGTGATTTTTACCGTAAATTCTCAGAAGAGGGCTTTATATGCCAGTAAGCAGTTGAGATATTTGCATTATTGTAAAGGAATTGTTCTACAAACTTCATCTTTGCAGGACGAGGGATTCCGCGTTGGCACAATGAGGCTTTTGTCAGCAGAAGCATTTTTCAACAAACTGTGGTCCTGGGACCTCCGGAGGCTTTTCTTAGGGCCTGTTGTCTTGATCCTTCCCCAACACTTGTGCAGCATATTTCACACGTATATGGCTGCCCACACAGCCTCTTTCACAAATTCCTCTGCCACGAAATGCTAAAGTTAAGCCCTTTGTTGAAAGAATGATTGGAAGTCAGAATGGCGATGAACAGCCTGGAAATGTGAATACGGACAATCGCGTTTTGTAGGCACGCCGTTTGATCTGTAATGGCAGGAATTAATCATTTAATTTAGGAGAATTGAGCTTTGTTATGTAAAGGAAACCCTTAGTGACCCCTTTTCACTGGGACACAAAATGTGGAGAAGTGTCATAATTCAATGGGCAGCATTAGTGCCATGGTAACGCCAAGGGCGTGTTTTTTTCTGTGACCTGGAGATCAGGGCATTGTTCTCTTATACCAAAAGGAAATCTTTTTAATGTACACATTTAAAGGGCAGCTTCATCCAAACAGCAAAACATAGACTTGAACCTCATATAGGAACTCTGTTACCTGCCAAAGGGTTTATATAGTAACTCACATGCTCTTGTGATGTACGCGGTTTTGCTTTTGCATCATCAAGGTGACCACCACTTTTGCAGTCTATAGTCCTCCAGATGGTGTGTCACTGCCCCGCCCCCTGCTCATCTTTGGACTTCCTGTGAAAATGACTGAAGTGGTCATGCTTGCCTGGAGATCTGTCCCTTGCACAAGAATACAAAAGTACCTTTCATAGGTGTGCGCAGCCTATTGCATTAGGGTGTGCACTCTAAATCCTTTCATAGGCCCAGGGGCAGATCCAGAGGGGGGGCAACAGGGAAATTGCCACCCCCGAGAAATTTGTTTTAGTTGTGGAATTTGAGCGGGCGGCTCTGCGGTGACTGAGAGTCAGAGAGTGGGCGGTCAGCTGATCAGCTCTGTGGGTAAGCGGGCGGCTGGCCAATTAACAAGCCGACGGCTGGGGGAGCAGTGAGATGACATCATCTCTCACCGCCATACGCCCGCCTTGCATCCCTGCAGTAACTTCCGCCCTCACTCACTGTTCAGGCAGCAGAGAGATTACATCATCTCTCTGCTGCCTGACTCTGACAAGCACAACACCACCTTAGCAAGTGACAATCCTCAAGGTGTGGCAGGTGAGGTGGCAAGTGACAATCTGCATCTGGTGGCAGGCAAGTAGCATTCCGCAACTTGTGGCAAGTGACAATCCGCAACATGTGGCAGGTGATGTGGCAAGTGACAATCTGCAACTTGTGGCAAGTGACAATCCGCAACATGTGGCAGGTGACGTGAAAGTGACAATCTGCATCTGGTGGCAGGCTACCATTGATTTTGCATTATGGTGAGTTGAACCATTTAATTTTATATTACAATGTAATAATAGAAATAATGCGCTTCAATCATCCTGACACCATAACAACCATGGTGCCGTGATCATTGATGCGCTAACACCAACCATTTCCCCAATAAATTGCCCCCCCCAAAAAAAATTCTGGTAGTGCCCTTCCCAAGACTAGACTCTGGATCCGCCCCGGCTTAGGCCCGGATTCTCGTTAGGAAAAATTTTTTTTTTCCCGACAAGAATCCTGGCAAGATTCTCTTGCCGGCCGAATGTACAGACGTACGATTCAAAAGAACCGCCGTTCTTTTGAATGGCACAAACGCGGTGACATCATTGACTTCGACTAGCATGTGCTCGTCACATTCAATGCCATCGCCGCCATCTTGCTTCACCCTACCTATGCCTTGGAAGCTAGCGAGCATGCGTCAAAGTCATTTCGAGCATGCGCGGGTTTCCATGGAGACAGGTAAGTATAGACACGCTTGGGTTTCTCGGCAGGAAAACACTGCCAAGAATCACGACGAGAAAATACAGAGCAGGTTCTCTATTTTTCTCGTCTAGATTCTGGGCAGTTTTCTTGACGATAAACCTCAGTCTCGTACACACGCTTGGTTTACTCGGCAACAAAGCTCTGCCAGCAGTTGCCGAGAAAACCGAGCGTGTGTACGAGGCTTAAAGCTCAAACACACATGCATGTGTGTGTGTCGACATATATGACCCCGGCACATTGATCTCCCTGCTGGCACAGTGAAAGAGAAGAGCGTAAACACTTCTCTTTTGCCAGAGCCGGTAAGAGGGAGATCTTTCCCATGTTCCTGCTGCTACGCAGAGCGATAATACTAATGTGCAGGGGCGGACTGATCATTCAGGCACTCGGGCACTGCACTGCCTAACACATATGTGTGGTGGCCAAAGGCTGGGCTCTAACACCCACACGCTGCACATATGGGTGACTGGGTGGCCAATGTTTTTATGTTGCTATCAGGCTCACTGCATGCTCCCAGCACCATACCTCCCAACTGTCCCTGATTTCGAGGGACTGTCCCTGATTCGGAGCAATGTCCCTCTGTCCCTCATTTTCCTCATTTGTCCCTCATTTTGGTCTGATCTATACAGATGTATATAAAATGCACTTTTTATCTATCAAAAAGTGTTTCCCAGTGCTAAACCTTTCATCCGATTTCTAAATTGCTGCATTTGTAAATTCCAAAAGCCAATATAGGAATAGTAGTGGTAAAAAAATGCACTTTTGGGTTTAACCAATCTTATTTTTTTGTACAATTCTCCTTTAAGGGGTCGTAGCAAGGGGAGTGTCCTATGCCTGCATACTTTTGCTGATAAGTGTCCCTCATTCCCATCTCAGAAAGTTGGGAGGTATGCAGCACAGGGACAGAGCTGTGAAAGACAGCTCTCACTCCCCGCTGATGATCGCTAACCAGCGGACCCAGCTCCCAATCATGTAACCACTATGACAGCCAGTCACAATGATCACGTGATCAGCCAATCTTTCCCACCCTCTGGCGTTCTGAACATTTTAAAGGGATGCTGGGGTGGATGGGAAGGGGTTACAGGTCAAAACATTTTTAGGCATGTATTTTCGGATGCTGGATTGCACATTTTTAACCAGTTAAGCCCCGGACCAATATGCAGCCTAAAGACCCAAGGTGTTTTTACAGTTCGGGGACTGCGTCGCTTTAACAGACAATTGCTCGGTCGTGCGACGTGGCTCCCAAACAAAATTGGCGTCCTTTTTTCCCCACAAATAGAGCTTTCTTTTGGTGGTATTTGATCACATCTGCGGTTTTTAGTTTTTGCGCTATAAACAAAAATATAGCGACAATTTTGAAAAAAATGCAATATTTTTTACTTTTTGCTGTAATAAATATCCCCCAAAAACATATATAAAAACATTTTTTTTCCTCAGTTTAGGCCGATACGTATTCTTCTACCTATTTTTAGTAAAAAAAATCGCAATAAGCGTTTATCGATTGGTTTGCGCAAAATTTATAGCGTTTACAAAATAGGGGATAGTTTTATTGCATTTTTATAATTTTTTTTTTTTTTACTACTAATGGCGGCGATCAGCAATTTTTTTCGTGACTGCGACATTATGGCGGACACTTCGGACAATTTTGACACATTTTTGGGACCATTGTCATTTTCACAGCAAAAAATGCATTTAAATTGCATTCTTTATTGTGAAAATGACAGTTGCAGTTTGGGAGTTAACCACAGGTGGCGCTGTAGGAGTTAGGGTGCACCTAGTGTGTGTTTACAACTGTGGGGGGGTGTGGCTGTAGGAATGACATCATCGATTGTGTCTCCCTATAAAGGGGATGACACGATCGATGCGCCGCCATAGTGAAGCACGGGGAAGCCGTGTTTACATACGGCTCTCCCCGTTCTTCAGCTCCGGGGAGCGATCGCGACGGAGCGGCTATAAACAAATAGCCGCGCCGTGGTCCCGGATCGCTCCCCGAGCGGACCCGACCTCCGCATGTAGCGGGGGGGGTCCCGATCGGACCCCCCACCCGCTAATAGGCAAGGACGTACGTGTACGCCCATGTGCCTGTACGTGCCATATTGTGGACGTATATGTACATGCGGGGGTCGGGAACTGGTTAATCTTTATTTGAAAATTCAAAGGCCCCATTTACCCCTGTACATTTTTTGTTTTAGGTGTGGTGTGTTAAAAAAAGATGCTGCTTGCCGCATATTTATTGAGCGTTCACGAAAATGAAAATTCAATGATAATGCACCTAAAGCGCATGAAAAACACACCTAAAATAGGGTGACCAGACATCCCCGGTTTCAGGGGACAGTCCCCGGATTGAGAACACTGGGCCAGATTCAGGTACTATTGCGGCCGTGTAACGTAACCCGTTTACGTTACACCGCCGCAAGTTTTCAGTGTAAGTGCCCGATCCACAAAGCACTTACCTGTAAACTTGCGACGGTGTATCGTAAACATGTCCGGCGCAAGCCCGCCCAATTCAAATGGGGCGGGTACCATTTAAATTAGGCGCGCTCCCGCGCCGGACGTTCTGCGCATGCTCCGTTCGCAATTTTCCCGACGTGCTTTGCGCAAACTTACGGCGGTCCGACGTGTTTGTGAATCGCGACGTGCGTAACGTACTTACGCCGGAAAAAAAAAAATTCAAAAGCGACACGGGAACGACAGGCATACTTTAACATGGTGGAGTAATTTTACACCATGTTAAAGCCCACCTAACTTTGCGACGGGAAAAAAAGACTTGCACCGACGTAACGACGGGAAAAACCTTTGTGGATCGCCGTAACTGCTAATTTGCATACCCGATGCTGGAATACGATGCAAACTCCCCCCAGCGGCGGCCAAAGTATTGCATCCTAAGGTCCGACGGTGTCGGATCTTAGGGCTATCTATGCGGAACTGATTCTATGAATCAGCCGCATAGATACGACATGAGATACGACGGTGTATCAGGAGATACGCCGTCGTATCTCCTTTGTGAATCTGGCCCACTGTCCCCAGGCCAAGTCTGTCCCCGGTTTTGTCCCCGGATTGGATTTGAACAGGGGCAATTTCAAAGCCGGTCGGTGCAGAATAAAAAAAAATAATAATCTGAATACCAGCCCCCGCTCCGCTGCTCCTACTAGCTTAGGTGGTGTATTTTTTTTCCGCAGAGGGAATATTTCTTCAGTTTTGGGTGCATGCCCATTCAGCTCCGCTCGCATTTTTTTCTGCCTTGGCTCAAGTCCCGGCCAGCCGCCTGACTGCTTATCTCCTTGCCTTCCCTGGCAGAGTGAGCTTCCTCCGCTCCCCACCCAGTGGGGCGGCGACGGGCAGAGAGTCGCTGATTGCCACTATTGCTAGTAAAAAAATAAAATATGGATTTAATTTTAAAAATCTGGTCACCTTAACCTAAAAGGCAATGCCCCTAAAGCGCACATGTGAACCAGCCCTTATAAATATTCTAAGGGCCAGTTCACACCCCAACGCGGTGCGGAAAAGGCGCATTCTGTGCGTGTTTCTCATACAGCTCTCAAAATGCACCGCCTTTGCGATCTGCAATATATTCTTAATGACACTCCAAACGCAGACCGCAAACGCAGTGCGTTTATGCCCACCAAATTGCATGCCATCACATTACCGATTGCGCATGCACTACTTTTAAAAAATGTGCTGCAGATTGCATGGTAATATGACGGCATGCAATCTGGTGCAGCACGTTTTTTAAAAGTAGTGCATGTGCTACTTTTTCTGACGTCCGGTGCGATTTGCAGTCCATTCAACTTATTATTATACAGGATTTATATGGCGCCAACAGTTTGCGCAGCGCTTTACATCAGGGAAGAGAGTACAGTCACAATTCAATACAGGAGGGATCAGAGGGCCCTGCTCGTTAGAGCTTACAATCTAGAAAGGGCTACAAAATCCCACAGCATGGGAATGCACAGGAATCCACATTCCTATGTGATTCAGATGTGAATCGGCCGCAAACATCTACGCTGTGCATCATTACCGCACAGCAAACTATGCAAGGATTAGATTGTCTTGTCTGTAGGTGACCAATGCTCTGGAATACACACATAGGGCTGGATTCAGATACATTGGTGTATCTTTCCGGGTGGCGTAACGTATCTCAGATACGGTACGCCGCCGTAAATTAGGGCGCAAGTTCCGTATTCAGAAAGAATTTGCGCCCTTAGTTACGGCAGGGTAACGTATGTGTGTCGGAGTAAGCCCGCCTAATTCAAATGTAGATGATGTGGGCGTGTTTTATTTAAATTCACTGTGCCCCCACGCATTTGACGTATTTTACGAACGGCACGTTCGTGAAAAAAACCCAGTGCGCATGCTCGAAATTATGCCACAAGTCGTCATTGCTTTAGACGTGAACGTAACTTACGTACAGCCCTATTCGCAAACGGCTTACGCAAACTACGTAACATTTTCAAAACTCGACGCGGGAACGACGTCAATACTTAACATTGGCTACGCCTCATATAGCAGGGGTAACTTTACGCCGGCGTATCTACCTAATTAGCATATTCATTGCGTAAATATACGGAAGCGCCACCTAGCGGCCAGCGTAAATATGCAGCCTAAGATACGATGGTGTAAGACCCCGCACACTCAGAGATACGACGGCGTATCCGGAGATACGCCGTCGTATCTCCTTTCTGAATCCGGGCCATAAGATTTAGTAAATCAGGTCTAATGGCACATCAGTGCCATGAAAGTCAGAACTCTGACCAATAGGTGGCAGTAGTGCCTTTACTGGACTGCTGCTAATGATCTCGTCCTCCCCGCAAGTATCCTCAATAATAATGGCCGTGTGTTACCCAGTATATCAAATACAGTTTATCGCAGTAAATTCGCTGTTAATGAGCTTCCCTGAATACCACAGATGCTCTCCTCTGTACATTACCTCGGTGTGCTGTAATTACCACCCAGATAAAAATATCACATTAGCTACAATGTACATTCTTGAATACTGAAAACAATTTATGATATTAATTACTTTCATAATTTAAACTGGAGTTCAATGTAGGATAAAGGGCTTAAAGGAGTTGCAAACCTTCGTGTTTTTTCCCCTGGTGTTATGTGACTTAGCGTTACAAGGTCTGAGGCTTCGTACACACAACCGTTTTCCTCGCCAGAATCCATCAAAAAACTTGGTGGCAGAGCTTTTTTGCAGAGGAAAACGGTCGTGTGTATGTTTTTCATCGAGAAACCTGTTGAGGAACTCGACGAGGAAAAAAGAGAACAAGTTCTCTTTTTCCTCAACGGGAGTCTCAATTTCCTCGTCAGGCTGGTTTTCGACGAGAAACACGTTCGTGTGTATGCTAAGAAACCCGCGCATGCTCAGAATAAAGTATGAGACGGGAGCGCACCTTCGGTAAAAGTAGCGTTTGTAATGGAGATAGCACATTTGTCACGCTGTAACAGACTGAAAAGCGCAAATCGTCTCTCACCAAACTTGTACTTAACACGCAGTAACATGAGATTAGCAAAAGCAGCCCCAAGGGTTGTGCCAGTGGAATCGAACTTCCCTTGCCGTTGTATGTGTTGTACGTCACCGCGTTTGAGAATGACGAGATTTTGTCTTGACCGTGTGTACGCAAAGCAAGCTTGTCAAGTTTCTCCACAAGCCTGAAAAGGAACTCGTCGAGGAAAACCATGTTTCCTTTACGACGAGTTCCTTGGTCGTGTGTACGAGGCCTCAGGTGTGAATGGGAAGCAGGTGTGTTAAATTTGGTATTATCCCTCTCACTCTCTCATACTGGTCACTGGAAGTTCAACATGGCACCTCATGGCAAGGTTCTAAAAAAATAATTGTTGCTCTACATAAAGTTGGCCTAGGCCGGTGATGGCGAACCATGACACCCCAGATGTTTTGGAACTACATTTCCCATGATGCTCATGCACTCTACAGTGTAGTTGAGGATCATGGGAAATGTAGTTCCAAAACATCTGGGGTGCCAAGGTTCGCCATCACTTCTTATAGCCTAGGCCCTAGGCTATAAGAAGATTGCCAAGACCCTGAAACGAAGCTTCAGCACGGTGGCCAAGACCATACAGCGGTTTAACAGGACAGATCCCACTCAGAACAGGCCTCGCCATGGTCGACCAAAGAAGTTGAGTGCTCAGCGTCATATGCAGAGGTTTTCTTTGGAAAATAGACGTATGAGTGTTGCCAGCATTGCTGCCGAGGTTGAAGGGGTAGGGGTCGGCCTGTCAGTGCTCAGACCATATGCTGCACACTGCATGAAATTGGTCTGCATGGCTGTCATCCCAGAAGGAAGCCTCTTCTAAACATGATGCACAAGAAAGCCTGCAAACAGTTTGCTGAAGACAAGCAGACTAAGGACATAGATTACTGGAACCATTTCCTGTGGTCACATGAGACCAAGATAAACGTATTTGGTTCAGACGGTGTCAAGCGTGTGTGGGGGCAACCAGGTGAGGAGGACAAAGACAAGTGTGTCTTGCCTACAGTCAGAAAAGAAAGGAGGACGCACCGACCTTGTGCATTACCACTTAAAAATTTATTAAAACAGAATAAAAAGCAATGGTCCTACTCACAAGATAATCATAAGTAAGCGCTTTTCAGACAACTGGACTGGACCTCGCAGCACCTGCCAGTGGAACTTCAGACATCTGAACGGCTGATGCGTTTCTGGGGCATACCCCCTTCTTCAAAGCCTAGATAGTCCGTTTATTCTGTTTTAATACATTTTTAAGTGGTAATGCACAAGGTCGGTGCGCCCTCCTTTCTTTTCTGTTTCGTTTTAGCCGTATGAACACCCTTTGTTCTGTGGAGGGCTGCAAGACTTCTGATTTTTGCCGTTAGACTACACTGCTGTACCCTGTTTGGCGAAACACCAGAGCGCAGGAGGTTTTGTGTTTTTTTGCCTACAGTCAAGCATGGTAGTGGGAGTGTCATGGTCTGGGGCTGCATTAGTGCTGCCGGCACTGGGGAGCTACAGTTCATTGATGGAACCATGAATGCCAACATGTACTGTGACATACTGAAGCAGAGCATGATCCCCTCCCTTCAGAGACTGGGCCGGAGGGCAGTATTCCAACATGATAACGACCCCAAACACACCTCCAAGATGACAACTGCCTTGCTAAAGAAGCTGAGGGTAAAGGTGATGGACTGGCCAAGCATGCCTCCAGACCTAAACCCTATTGAGCATCTGTGGGGCATCCTCAAATGGAAGGTGGAGGAGTACAAGGTCTCTAACCTCCACCAGCTCTGTGATGTCATCATGGAGGAGTGGAAAAGGACTCCAGTGCCAACCTGTGAAGCTCTGGTGAACTCCATGCCCAAGAGGGTTAAGGCAGTGCTGGAAAATAATGGTGGCCACACATAATATTGACACTTTGGGCCCAATTTGGACATTTTCACTTAGGGGTGTACTCACTTTTGTTGCCAGCGGTTTAGACATTAATGGCTGTGTGTTGAGTTATTTTGAGGGGACAGCAAATTGACACTGTTATACAAGCTGTACACTCACTACTTTACATTGTAGCAAAGTGTCATTTCTTCAGTGTTGTCACATGAAAAGATATAATAAAATATTTACTAAAATGTGAGGGGTGTACTTACTTTTGTGAGATACTGTATGTATTTCAGTTGTGTACAGTAGGTTGTGTTTTTGCACTTTAAATATGTATATAGACAAGCAGCATTGTCCCAACCACATGCTTTCCCAAATCCACATTTACTGCATTCTTAGAAAGATCTAATGCTCCAGGAAGACACGGTAATCTTTTTGACAAATTTTGTAAAAAGTAAAGAAATCATAAAGTGCGTGATTTATATTATGTTTGTATCTGGGAAAATAAATTGCGTCTGAACACATGGAAATCCAGCTCGACGCATCTGGTAGGGCTATTCTTCAAGATGTGTTTTACATTCGTGGCTTGAAATATGTTGTCTTTGTCATATGACTTTAAAGGAAATCTGAAGCATTCAATCACAATCTCTCAAACTATAAAAGCGAGAAGGAAGGAGAGGAAAAACTTCCCCCAGAACAGCTGCAAGTTTGCTCAGAATGGTAATTCTTGTCTTGGCCGTGACTAACGTTTTAAAGAGAACGCACACCAAAAAAACATTACCCGGCGCAAAGCGTAAAAATCATACGTGAACTTATTTAATAATGTGTTTTCCAGCAAGCTGAGACACCAGGGACAGATTGCTACCGAATAAAACAATATTTAAAGCTATTCTACAGACAATTAGCTTTATACGCCATTAACCACTTAAGCCCCGGACCAATATGCTGGCTAAAGACCCAAGGGGTTTTTACAGTTCGGGACTGTGTCGCTTTAACAGACAATTGCGCGGTCGTGCGACGTGGCTCCCAAACAAAAATGGCGTCCTTTTTTCCCCACAAATAGAGCTTTCTTTTGGTGGTATTTGATCACCTCTGCGGTTTTTATTTTTTGCGCTATAAACAAAAATAGAGCGACAATTTAAAAAAAAATGCAATATTTTTTACTTTTTGCTGTAATAAATATCCCCCAAAAACATATATAAAAAAATTATTTTTCCTCAGTTTAGGCCGATACGTATTCTTCTACCTATTTTTGGTAAAAAAAAAATCGCAATAATCGTTTATCGGTTGGTTTGCGCAAAATTTATAGCGTTTACAAAATAGGGGATAGTTTTTTTGCATTTTTATTTATTATTTTTTTTTTTACAAGTAATGGCGGCGATCAGCGATTTTTTTCGTGACTGCGACATTATGGCGGACACTTCGGACAATTTTGACACATTTTTGGGACCATTGTAATTTTCACAGCAAAAAATGCATTTAAATTGCATTGTTTATTGTGAAAATGACAGTTGTAGTTTGGGAGTTAAACACAGGGGGCGCTGTAACATTTAGGGATCACCTAGTGTGTGTTTACTAGTGTAGGGGGGTGTGGCTGTAGGACTGACATCATCGATCAAGTCTCCCTATATAAGGGATCACTCGATCGATGCGCCGCCACAGTGAAGCACGGGGAAGCCGTGTTTACACACGGCTCTCCCCGTTCTTCAGCTCCGGGGAGCGATCGCGACGGAGCGGCTAAAAACAAATAGCCGCGCCGTCGTCCCGGATCGCTCCCCGAGCGGACCCGACCTCCGCATGTACCGGGGGGGGGGTCCCGATCGGACCCCCCACCCACGTCTAGCAGAGGACGTACAGGTACGTTGATGTGCCTGTCCGTGCCATTCTGCTGACGTAAATGTACATGAGGAGGTCGGGAACTGGTTAAAATGCAACTCTGGGAGCTGTACTGCCAAAGGATTTGTATTCTGTCTGGCCAGTCCTGAGATATACACAGCTCTGTCAGACGGCACATTCAGAAAGCTGACCTCTGCTGCAGTTTAGCAATACAGCTGGGTCACTCCCAGGCCCCCTATCTGTGAGTAAACAATGAAAGAGCAGCGGTAGGCTGATAGGGTCATCTCTCCATTCCCCTTCCTTGGCAATATGTTGTTTGTTGCTGTTGCATAGAGCACAGCTGATTGGTTCCTAGTGCTCCCCCTTCCTCTGATAGTATTACAATACAGCGCCAACTTCAGGTACTTACACTGGTTACGTTTGAAGCCTAACTGCAGGAATTAGACAAAATCAAAAATGCTTGTTGAGTTCAGGGGGAAATGAAAAGGCTGTAACACTTAGGCCCTCGTACACACGATAGGTTAAACAGAGGACAACGGTCTGATGGACCGTTTTCATCGGTCAAATCCGATCGTGTGTAGGCCCATAGGTTTTTTAACCATCGGTTAAAAAAAAGCCAACTTTCTTTAAAGTTAACCGATGGATTCCTAACCGATAGGTCAAAACCGATCGTTAGTAGGCACGACCATTGGTTAAAAATCCACGCATGCTCAGAATCAAGTCGACGCATGCTTGGAAGCATTGAACTTCGTTTTTTTCAGCACGTCGTTGTGTTTTACGTCACCGCGTTCTGACACAATTGGCCTGCGGGCCGGACTTTGGACATGCCTGTTCTAGAGTAAGGAACAATGAGGGCATTGGGCCAAATCTTCAAAAGAGATACGCAGGCGGAACTGCTGTTCAGCCTGCGTATCCCTGTGCCTAACTTTGGAAACGATCCTCAAAAGGATTTTTTCAAAGTTAGGCAGAAGATCTGACATCTGTAAGAGACTTACACTGTCAGATCTTAGGATGCAGTACCGCATCCGCCGCTGGGGGCATTTCTCATTGAAATGCCGCTTTGAGTATGCAAATGAGGACTTAAGCAGATCCACAAAGCTTTTAAGCACTGTGGTTTCTGCGTAAGTTCCGATTTGCTTGCGCAAAATTAGGGCTGGTTTTACAATGTGGAAAGTTAGTCCACCATGTAAAACCAGACCTTTTTTTCGATCGCCGCGTTTTTTTTTTTAATTTGATTTTTTTTTCCGGCGCGTATTTTTTTTTTCACCCGTCGCAACTTTATTGTCCCGTCGCAATCCACAAAGCCCGGCGTAAATTACGTTCGCGCGCTGCACGTCGGGAAAATTACGTCACACGCATGCGCAGTACGGCCGGCGCGGGAGCGCGCCTCATTTAAATTGTAATCGCCCCCCTCGAGAAGACGACCGCCTTGCGACGGAGGCACTTAAGTTACACGGCGTGTAATTTCTAGGTAAGTGCTTTGAAGATCGGGCACTTAGGTAGAAATTTAACGCCTGTGTAACTTAACTGCTGAAAGTTAAGTTAGGCAGCGTTTTTGAGAATTTGGCCCAGAGTTCCTTATTCTTGCACCAGTAGAAACACAAGCAGTTTACCCTTGTTGCATTGTGGGGTGTCACTGTAAGGGAATATTTAGTCTAATTCATGGAGTAAGGGCCCATTCACACTTGTGTGACTTGTCAGGCGACTTTGGAATTTGGGCGGAGTGTTGTTGGTGGTTTTGGCACAGTGGATTTTCAAAGTGTAATTTGTGCATCTTGAATGAGGTTATGGAGGAATTTTTGAACCATATGTTCAGGAAAGGAACCGATGGACTTATTATTATACAGATTTATATATATGGACTATTGATTTGTCTCTTGTTTGTGAATCATTCTTTCACAATTATTTTTTTTCTTGCTTTTTTTTTTTTTTATCCCAGCTGCCTTGTTTAGATTTCCGACTAGTAAATGAATGGGCCAGAAAATGTCACTGGTTGCTAAGGACGTGGCAGGTGCTGGCACACATCACTTCCTTAACAACTCTGATGCTGCGTACACACGATCATTTTTCAGCATGAAAAAAACGTTGTTTTTCAAAAACGTCATTTAAAATGATCGTGTGTGGGCTTCACATCATTTTTCAGGTTCTGAAAAACGACAAAAAAAAAATCGAAAATTCGAAATGCCTGTAAACGAAACACGGCTAAATGCGAGTTACCGCGAATACATCCATCCTGAATGCATTTTTTGCTTTCAAAAAATGTTTCTAAACTCAGCTGCCTACCCATGTGGAAGAAAAATATATTTTAAAAAAACATTCTTAATATATTTTTCCCAAATATATTGCCATATATTTGAAATGCTACAATTTTGGCCATATTCAATATATTTCAAAAATATATGTCAATATATTTGTGAATATATTATTGAATATATTTGGGAAATATATTTTGGAATGTATTGTAAATATGTTGCAAATATATTCATAAATATATGTTAAATGTACTTCTGAATGCATTTAGCAATATATTTATAACGACTATAAACGTCCCTGTGTACATGTACTGATAAGATAACAGAGGAGAGTTTAGGGGTAGCTGAAAAAAAACGCCCAACTGCTCCTAAACATCCGTTTACCAGCAGCCGTGTACATGAAGCCTAATGCCGCGTACACACGATCGGAATTTCCGACAACAAATGTTCGATGGAAATTCCGACGGGGTGTAGGCTCCATCGGACATTTGCTGTCGGAATTTCCGACAACAAAAATTTGAGAGCTGGTTCTCAAATTTTTCGACAACAAGTTTTGTTGTCGGAAATTTCAATTGTTTGTACACTAATTCGACGCACAAAATTCCACGCACGCTCGGAATCAAGCAGAAGAGCCACACTGCCTAATGAACTTCATTTTTCTCGGCTCGTCGTACGTGTTGTACATCTCCACGTTCTTGACGTTCAGAATTTCCGACAACATTTGTGTGACAGGGTTATGCAAGACAAGTTTGAGCCAACATCCGTCAGAAAAAAATCCATGGTTTTGTTGTCGGAATGTCCGATCGCGTGTACGCGGCATTAGGGTTCTAGTAACTCCTGTAGGTGCTAACTGGAGAAAGATCTGTGTAGTCCTATGGGTCAGGGTGTTAGATGCTAAGGCATGTGCATCTCATGGGTGACCACCACCAGGTCATCATCACCACACCTGAACTCCATGCTGCCTTTAACATTACAGCAGCGAGCGCCATCCCTGACTTGTTCCCCATCTGAGAAGGTCTGTGTCAGATGGAGGATAAAGGGTCTCATTATTCCCAGGAACATCTGAAATAACAAGCAAAGGCTTCAGTAACTGAACACCCAGCTCTGCCATTCCTCCTCCGATAAGGTGGATGATACTGGGTCTAATCCTCTGAGTGCCGATCGGTTGCAGAGCAGGTGTCTGATTTTCATTAAAATTTCAAATTCAAGTGAAGCTTGATCAGATAACAAGGGCAGCATTGAAGCTATGTGTGTCTATCTGCGGTAGCGAAGTCAGGGGACACGATTCAGCAGTCTGGATCAGGCAGTGGCACAAAGCTGACGAAGGGGGGGGGGGAGGTAGAAACCATTGTAAATGTATACATTTAAAAGGGACATTAATGAGAAACAAGGATTACTTTTACATATTCATTATAAGATGATAAAGCACAGATAAACCAGATAATATGAAGGAAAATGCAACTTTTAGGCCCCTTTCACACTGGGGCGTTTTTTGAGCGTTTTTCAGGCGAAGCCTCATCTGCAATCCCAATGTGAACGCCCGAGTGCTTTCAGAGCCCTTTCACACTGCCAGCACCGGAAAAACGCTGGTAAAGCACCGCTAAGATCCTAACGTTTTAGGGCGTTTTTGCAGTACCTCACGGAGACTCTTTACCACGTGATCAGCCGTGTCCAATCACGGCTGATCACGATGTAAACAGGAAAAGCCGGTAATCGGCTTTTCCTCACTCGCGTCTGTCAGACGCGAGTAGAGGAGAGCCGATCGGCTGCTCCTGTGACATGGGGGGGTTTGTGCTGATCGATTATCAGCACAGACCCCCCGAGGATGCCCACTGGACCACCAGGGATGCCCACTGGATCACCAGGGATGCCCACACTAGACCACCAGGGATTAAAAAAAAAAAAAGTATGCTACCCTAGACCACCAGGGATGAGGAGGACACAAAAAATGGATGCCAATCAGTGTCGCAATGGATGTCAATCAGTGCCCACAATGGGCATCACTGATTGGCAGGCATTGTTTGGCACTGATTGGCATCCATTAGTACAACACATACGATAGTGCCCATCTGTGCCACCTATCAGTGCCCATCCATGCCGCCTATCAGTGCTCATCTATGCCGCCTATCAGTGCCCATCCGTGCTGCATATCTGTGCCCATCCGTGCCGCCTATTCGTGCCCATCTGTGCACCTATCCATGCCTATCCATGCCGCCTATCAGTGCCCATCCGTGCTGCCCATCAGTGCCGCATATTAGTGCCCATCAATGCCACCACATCAGTGCCACCTCATCGGTGCCCATCAGTGCCACCTTATCAATGCCCGTCAGTGCAGTACCATCAGTGCCCATCAGTGAAGGAGAACATTTACTTATTTACAATGTTTTATAACAGAAACAAAAAAAAACTTTTTTTTTCAAAATTTTCGGACATTTTTTTATTTTTTTTGCAGAAAATAAATATCCCAGAGGTGATCAAATACCATCAAAAGAAAGCTCTATTTGTGGGTACAAAATGATAACAATTTAGTTTGGGTACAGTGTAGCATGACCGCGCAATTGTCATTCAAAGTGCAACAGCGCTGAAAGCTAAAAATTGGTCTGGGCAGGAAGGTGTATAAGTGCCCTGTATGGAAGTGGTTAAAGTACAGCTAAAGGCTCCTTTATGACAGTCTACACAAATGCCATATCCAATTACTATGTGATGCGCAATTGTCATAAAGCAAAAAAATAAAAACTTCTTTTACATTTACTGACTGATGCCTCGTACACACGACAGATTTCCCTGTCAGGAAAAAAAACAACGTTTTTCCAGACGTGATTCCTCTCCAGCCTGCCTTACATACAGCAATTCCGGCCAAATCCCGCCCGACCAAAGCGTAGTGATGTACAACACGTACGACGGGACTATAAAGGGGAAGTTCCATTCAAACAGCGCCACCCTTTGGACTACTTTTGCTGATCCTCGTGTTAGTAAAAGTTTGGTGAGAGACGATTCGCGTTTTTCAGTCTTCGTACTTTTCAGTCCGTTACAGCGTGACGAATGTGCTATCTCCATTCCGAACGCTAGTTTTACCAGAACGAGCGCTTCCGTCTCATACTTGATTCTGAGCATGCGCGTTATTTCCCCCCCTCGGAAAAGCATACACACGAGTGGTTTTCGCGACGAAAAAAAAAAATGACGGGAAACACGACGGGAAAAAATTCAGCTGGTTCTAATTTTTTTGCGGGCAGTTTTCTTTTAGAGAAAACTGCTATAGCGCATACACACGACACTCGGAACGGTTCGGTATACTGTAAATCTTTTATAAGTAAGCCTTCCTAATTACAAAAATAATGTTAAACATAATATGCTGGAGTCTGGCATAAGCACGTTGTGATTGGTTCTTTTAAATCCCACAATGCATTGCTGAATTAATGGCCCTATATCAGTTAAGAGGCAAACCCTCTTATATTAGAGATGAGTGTGACCGGGAAGATTAATATGGTCACATGGTATACAGACCAGAAACTTGTCCGTGGTTTGCAAAAAAAAAAAAAAAGGCAGACACTCAACCGGCAACATTTTCTTAAAAAGTGAACAGTAACAAGGTAGACAAATTGTTTTATTTGTGAAAACGAAATTTCAAAGGTTCCTAAATGCTGATTGACACGCATAACTGGCCAATGGTGTGAGGATAAGAGCTCCGCTGCTGCCTCGGCCATAGGAAAGGACGTGGCTTCGGCCTAGCTCCCGGAGCGGCAGCCATCTTGGTTCACCCAGCGGTGGCCTAGGTGAGTCTAGAGTGGCGCGCTGACGTCATCACCCGGCCTCAACTGCTCGTGTTTAGCCGGCTTCTCTGGTAAGA
Source organism: Rana temporaria (assembly GCF_905171775.1). Classification (NCBI taxonomy): domain Eukaryota; kingdom Metazoa; phylum Chordata; class Amphibia; order Anura; family Ranidae; genus Rana; species Rana temporaria. The sequence continues at coordinate 33,928,359 of NC_053495.1, read as the reverse complement.
CTAAGCAAGCACTAATCTTCCTATACAGTGGGGAGATGTCTGTGGATATTACAGTGGGGGTGATTGTGGATATTACAGTGGGGGAGATGTCTGTGGATTACAGTGGGGGTGATTGTGGATATTACAGTGGGGGGAGATGTCTGTGGATTACAGTGGGGAGATGTCTGTGGATATTACAGTGGGGAGATGTCTGTGGATATTACAGTGGGGAGATGTCTGCGGATATTACAGTGGGGGGGGGGGGGTTGTGGATATTACAGTGGGGGAGATGTCTGTGGATTACAGTGGGGAGATGTCTGTGGATATTACAGTGGGGAGATGTCTGTGGATATTACAGTGGGGAGATGTCTGCGGATATTACAGTGGGGGGGGGGGATTGTGGATATTACAGTGGGGGAGATGTCTGTGGATTACAGTGGGGAGATGTCTGTGGATATTACAGTGGGGAGATGTCTGTGGATATTACAGTGGGGAGATGTCTGCGGATATTACAGTGGGGGGGGGGTTGTGGATATTACAGTGGGGGAGATGTCTGTGGATTACAGTGGGGAGATGTCTGTGGATATTACAGTGGGGAGATGTCTGTGGATATTACAGTGGGGAGATGTCTGCGGATATTACAGTGGGGGGGGGGATTGTGGATATTACAGTGGGGGAGATGTCTGTGGATTACAGTGGGGAGATGTCTGTGGATATTACAGTGGGGAGATGTCTGCGGATATTACAGTGGGGGGGGGGATTGTGGATATTACAGTGGGGGAGATGTCTGTGGATTACAGTGGGGAGATGTCTATGGATATTACAGTGGGGAGATGTCTGTGGATATTACAGAGGGGGACATGTATGTGGATTACAGTGGGGAGATATCAGTGGATATTACAGTGGGGAGATGTCTGTGGGGATTACAGTGAGGAGATGTCTGTGGATATTACAGTGGGGAGATGTCTGTGGATATTACAATGGGGAGATGTCTGTGGATATTACAGTGGGGAGATGTCTGCGGATATTACAGTGGGGGGGGATTGTGGATATTACAGTGGGGGAGATGTCTGTGTATTACAGTGGGGAGATGTCTGTGAATATTACAGTGGGGAGATGACGTGGATATTACAGTGGGGAGATGTCTGTGGATATTACAGTGGGGAGATGTCTGTGGATATTACAGTGGGGAGATGTCTGTGGATATTACAGTGGGGAGATGTCTGTGGATATTACAGTGGGGGAGATGTCTGTGGATTACAGTGGGGAGATGTATGTGGATTACAGTGGGGAGATATCTGTGGATATTACAGTGGGGAGATGTCTGTGGATTACAGTGGGGAGATGTATGTGGATTACAGTGGGGAGATATCTGTGGATATTACAGTGGGGAGATGTCTGTGGATTACAGTGGGGAGATGTCTGTGGATATTACAGTGGGGAGATGACGTGGATATTACAGTGGGGAGATGTCTGTGGATATTACAGTGGGGAGATGTCTGTGGATATTACAGTGGGGAGATGTCTGTGGATATTACAGTGGGGAGATGTCTGTGGATATTACAGTGGGGGAGATGTCTGTGGATTACAGTGGGGAGATGTATGTGGATTACAGTGGGGAGATATCTGTGGATATTACAGTGGGGGAGATGTCTGTGGATTACAGTGGGGAGATGTATGTGGATTACAGTGGGGAGATATCTGTGGATATTACAGTGGGGAGATGTCTGTGGATTACAGTGGGGAGATGTCTGTGGATATTACAGTGGGGTGGGGGGGATTGTGGATATTACAGTCTACAACAATGTAAGATTCAAACGTCACAGGTTCGAAAAATGTATCTACTTCAAACATCCAATCACAAGCAGAATTACCCTTTCTTTTTTAATTCCCATGATTATAGTTGGGCATATAAAGTGAACACAACTTTACTTGTCCAGAACTCCAGTCCCCCATCCATAAATCAACACAGAGGTTCTTGTGGCTCTTGTCTCCCTTCCATTTTTAAAGAAAGTAGCTATAGGATGAAGGTCTGGTATTTTGTTCCTCAATTCCATTGTAGAAACACGTTGCCTTGCTGTCTGCACATTGGAAGTTTTAACGTTCCACAATTGTTTAACCAAACTGACTGGTAATCTAAATAAATTCTGTTGCAAGGACCCTGGCAGCATATAAAGTGATGGGTGGTAGTGTTTCTATGTTTTGGAATGTGTAAATCTTGCAGTTCCCTTTAATTCGATGACGGTGGACGTGCCTCTCAGTGTGGCCAATGATGTCTGTTTATCCTACGTGCGCAGCTCATTACAATAAAAGTTTTGGAACCTTGTAGGACACTTAGACAAACACTCTGGAGCCAGTGACACCTCTGGTGTTTATACCCAGTACACAGAAGCGCTAGAGGAAGGCTCCTGCCGCCTGGTGACTCTTTCTTTCCCAAATAAAAGTCTCTGTTTGACTTGTAGTAGATTCTGTTACTATGATTGTTAAATATACCCATCCAATATGACTTAGGCTTTATATCCCAGTTAAATCTTGCTTCTCTCACCCCCGGTTGCTGCTATGTGACATGTTCATTGAGAATAATTTAATGTAATGTATTTCCCATTAAGTAGGTTCCTCTATCTTGTTGTAGAAACGGATGAAGAAAATACCATCAGAGTTCGGAGAAGTAATTTATCATGAGCTCTAAAGTTTAGCATGATGCCTTAGAGATGAATAAGCAACTGCAAGTAACAAGGAATGAGACCACCTAAGCTATCTAGTAAACTGTGTTGAAGTCAGAAATAGGTAAGAGCAAAAAATAAAAATTTGTTGTGCCCCCTGCCTCTTGTAGTGAGAAAAAATGCCCATGTCCCTTTTGGAGTTGGGAAACAATGCCTCCTGCGCCTTGGTGGTGGAAAAAAGTGCCCCCTGCCACTTCTGGAGGTGGGAAAAAGTACCGCCGGACCACTTCCTTGTAGAAAAAAGTGCCCCCTGCCCCTTTCTCGAGAAGGGGTAAATGCCCAATGTCATCTCTGTGGTGGTGTAAAGGGCACACTGCTGGCTTGGTTGTGGGGGAAAGTGCCAATTGTCCTGTCTGAAAATAGGGATAAGTGTCCCATACCACCGCAGTGGTGGGGAAAAGTGCCCCGTGTTCCTTTTGGCTCTTGTAGACTAAAATTATTGTTTAAGTTTTGGGTTAATTTTGAGAAAGGTTAGAAGTTCCTTAGGGTTTTAAATGATGTCTGCAAACTTCTTGAACATCATCACTGAGTCAGGAAGTTAGGGGAAATCTCTCCAACAAGGACAAAATAGGGCAGAATTATGCTAGTGAAACAGGTGGAACAGTTTATTGCAGTCTTTTCATTGGCATAGAACTGCCCCAACTGAAGAGAAATTCCAGGCATGGACCAATGTAACTATACGTACAGTATATCATACCTGGCTGATGGCCCTGGGAGCTGGACATCAGTATCCACTCATCTCCACTTGCTTCTGGGTCCTGTGCTGGATGGTTGGCCTGAACACAAGAGGAGCTATTCAGAGGATACTTTTCATTCTCTGAATGAATACAAAGAGGTAGATCCACATACAACGGCGCATTATTGCGCCGGGCGTAGCGTATCTAAGATACACTACGCCGCTGTAACTTACTTTTTTTTTACTTGAATCCTCAACGAAATCGCACCGTAACTTACGGCGGCGTAGTGTATCTGTTGCGGCGTAAGGGCGCAGAATTCAAATGGAAGTGATGGGGGCGTGTTTTATGTAAATACGTCGTGACCCGGCGTAAATGACATTTTTTTTTAAACTGCGCATGCGCCGTCCGTGGGGGTATCCCAGTGCGCATGCTCGAAATTAACCCGGAACAAGCCTCTGCTTCCGACGGTCGCGAACGACTTACGCAAACAACGTAAAAATTTCAAATATCTTGGCGGGAAGGACGGCCATACTTAACATTGAGTACGCCTCAGAACAGCAGCTTTAACTATACGAACATAAAAACAACGAAAAAAATGCGCCGGGCCGACGTACGTTCGTGGATCGCCGTAACTAGCTAATTAGCATACTCGACGTGGATTTCGACGGGAACGCCACCTAGCGGCCGCCGAAAAATTGCAGCTTAGATCCGACGGCGTACTAAGACGTACGCCTGCCGGATCGATCCCAGATGCCGTCGTATCTTGTTTTGTGGATACAAAACAAAGATACGACGCGGGAAATTTAAAATTACGCCGGCGTATCAGTAGGTACGTATCAGTAGATACGCCGGTGTAATCCTTTTGTGGATCTGCCCCCATGTATTCCGTGATTGGACAAGGTGGAGGATGTGACATCATAGCCTTGCCTCTCCACCTCCAGTGATTTCCAGTTTCCAGCTAGGCATCGGCCCCCTTTATGCCATCTATAATCTATTTTTTTCAAAAGCCAACAGTTTGAACATTAGAAATAAACAACCAAATCAACTTCATCTGCTTACAGACCATTTTATTGCTAGGCCACACTTGGCCTCAAGCCTGTACTCTGAAGGGTCTATTCATAGAAATAATTCCTCTTCTTTTCCATTGTTTTCAAAAAGCCCATCTAGGTCTCTAATTTGTGGCAAGCTTAGGTGGGAATCGAAGGTTTAGCTGTATGTAAGACCCTTTACCTAAATTCAGATCTTTTGTTACTGAATGAATGAGTCCCCCCCAGGGTCTGCAGAGGTCACTCTGTACATTGGAAACTAAAAAAAAAAGAGCCCTGGATACAAGTGGGATTATGAGATTGGCCCAATGTTAGGATGAAAAGACTCATATTTGTCACTTTTCAACTCTTGTGTTGAGCGAGCAGACTCTTATGCCCTGTACACACGATCGTTTTGTCTGATGAAAACGAACCAATGGATTTTTTAATCAGATATCCGATGAAGCTGACTTTCATCAGTCTTGCCTACACACCATTGGTTAAAAATCCGATCGTGTCCAACGCGGTGACGTAAAACACGACGTGCAGAGAAAAATTAAGTTTTATGCGTCGACTTGATTCTGAGCATGCATGGATTTTTGACCGATGGATTTCCCCACAGACGATCATTTTTTTCTATCGTTTTTTTTTTTTAACCATACGAAAAATTTAAAACATGTTCTATTTTTTTTCACCGATGGGAAAAAAAACTGATGGGGTCCACACACGATCGGTTCGTCTGATGAAAACGGTCCATCGGTCCGTTTTCATCACACGAACCGATCATGTGTACAGGGCATTACCGAGCAGAGGAGCTAGTATTCATAATCTTCCACTGGAATTCCATACACTTTCCCCTACACCTTTGTAAGTCCTATAGCTCTTTCATTCAAGCCTAATAGCCTCATAAGAATTCTTCGAATTTGCTTTGCCTTTGCTGAATGTGTCAAAGAATGCCCCAATAAATAAAACGAAAGGCCCTTTAAACCACAACTATTATTGTAGCTTTGCATGGGCCCTGCAAAGAGTCACATGGCGGTGGGTTCTTATGTCTCTTGGGTACTGCCACACTGAGAGAATTCCTGTTTCTGTACAAATGATGGTGTCGTGATTTTAGTAAGGATTTTTCGTACTAATACAAATACATAAATAACTGGGGGGGTCTAAGTGAAAGATTGTGGAACCTTTACTATGGTCTTGTTGGATGAATGAAAAGATCAAACAATTTTAAGTAAATGTCGCCACTGGGATCTCAGAAAATTGTGGGGTCCACTGGGAGATTACATTTGTTTTGGATGGAATGTGCCATTGGGGATTTTTGGTATCACACTGATTGCTAGTAGGACTATAGAAGCTGCAGTGTGAGCAATTGATCCCAGACCTGCCAGTCTGGATGAAACCCAAGATAAAATACTCTCTACACCAGTGGTTGTGTCACGTATAGGGTGACCACGTGTCCCGGATTGCCCGGGACAGTCCCGCATTTTGCAGGTCTGTCCCGGGTACCTTTATGCCAGGACAATACAGTGTAAAACTGACACAGCCACCCCCTGGTTCGATCTGATGGCCCCAAAAAAGGCTGCCACGTCACCACTTTACTCACTGACATTACTTGTCCCGTGTCCGGGGATGCCTGGAGGAGCACAATCCCCGCCCCCTGCTTGTGATTGGAGAAATCAAAAATCCCGCCTTTTGTGTCCAAAGACTGTGCAGTGATTCATTACAGCACAAGCTGATTTTTGGGAAGGGGGGTGTCCCTGAATGGTCGCTTGGAAATGTGGTCAGCATAATCACGTACCTGACTGTGGAGCCCAAGATGATGATCTGCTGCATGATACTCAGTTCTGCAGTGTGGTCACACTACAGTTGCACACCTGGCCTAAATATGGAGTGTTTAAATGGAGTTCGGAGCATTCAGTCAGTCCCTGACTGTAGTTGTGTTTTGCTAAATGTCTAGCTACTTCATTCTGATGAATAACTCTTCTATTTCAAATTTGACTTACTTGGTTGCTTTTGCCCGCTGTCTACCCTGACTTTGGCTTGTTCTCTAACCATACTTGCCTGTTGGTTGCCTTAACCTTGAGCTTGTCTGATTATTTTCCTGCCTTATGATTCTCTCCTGCATTCAGTCAGCTGTCACCCTTCAATAACACAGGGGATCAGCCTCATCCCATGAAATATAGAGAGCTCAAGGGTGGGGGACCAAGTCATAAAAATCATAGGACAGGTGTTGAGACTGAAGCTTCGTACACACGACCGTTTTCCTCGGCAAAATCCATCAAGAAAAATGCTGGCAGAGCATTTTTGCAGAGAAAAACGGTCGTGTGTATGTTTTTCGACGAGAAAACTGTCGTGGATCTCGACGAGAAAAAAAAGAGAACATGCTCTCTTTTTTCTCGTCGGGAGTCTCGATTTCCTCGTCGTGTTTCTCGTCGGGCTGGTTTACGACAAGAAACACATTCGTGTGTATGCTTAGAAACCCACACATGCTCAGAAAAAAGTATGAGACGGGAGCGCACCTTCGGTAAAAGTAGCGTCCGTAATGGAGATAGCACATTCGTCACGCTGTAACAGACTGAAAAGCGCGAATCGTCTCTCACCAAACTTTTACTTAACACGCAGTAACATGAGATTAGCAAAAGCAGCCCCAAGGGTGGTGCCAGTGGAATCAAACTTCCCCTTTATAGTGCCGTTGTACGTGTTGTACGTCACCGCTTTTGAGAACGACGAGATTTGGTCTTGACAGTGTGTATGCAAAGAAAGCTTGACAAGATTCCCGACAAGCCTGACAAGAACATGAAGAAAAAAAAAGGAAAAGGGAGTACTGGTGGAACCCAGGGACTATTGATGGGTGCAAAATAGAGATTCAAGAGTCACGGAGTATGAAAAAATAGAAAAATATTTTATTTAGACAATTAAATAACATCAATTACGATAAATGAATGAGGTCTCCATTGAATGGTGCATAGGAGATCGAGTGAAGCATTGACTGATATATTGCTCTACATGTTTCGCTCGATAGGGGCTTCTTCAGGAGCATTATAAGCAATGCTGGGTATCAAAAACATACAGATAATTAATTGACTGTAGAAATTACATAAAACAAATAAATGCAAAAGTTGAATGCATATGATTATTGAAAAGTATACAAGGGAAATTTTTATTACATGATTTAAAGCTGAGGTTCACCGGTAATATGCTCTTTTTACCCTTAGATGGATGCTCATTTAGTCTAGGGGAATCGGCTAGTCGTTTTAAAATCCGAGCATTACTTACCGTTGTAGAGGGCGATCTTCTCCGCCACTTCCGGGTATGGGTCTTCGGTACTGGGCGTTCCTTCTTGATTGACAGGCTTCCGAAAGGCTTCCGACGGTCGCATCCATCGCGTCACGATTTTCCGAAAGTAGCCGAACGTCGGTGCGCAAGCGCAGTATAGAGCCGCACCGACGTTCGGCTTCTTTCGGCTACTCGTGACGCGATGGATGCGACCGTCGGAAGCCTGTCGGAAGACTGTCAATCAAGAAGGAACGCCCACTCCCGAAGACCCATACCCGGAAGTGGCGGAGAAGATCGCCCTCTACAACGGTACAGTAAGTAACGCTCGGATTTTAAAACAACTAGCCGATTCCCCTAGACTAAATGAGCATGCATCTTAGGGTATCAAAGTTTAAAAAAACATTTATGGGAGAACCCCCTCTTTAAGGCAGAAGATGCATGTTCAATAAATGCAGAAACAGCGCAGAGTTGACTTAAAAAAAGAGATAATAGATAATGTATAAAAAACCAAAGCCTGACAAGAACCTCGTCGAGGAAAACGACGTTTCTTTTACGACGAGATTCTCGGCTGTGTGTACGAGGCCTGGGAGTAGATATCCTCCATCAAGGCGTTGCTGTTTCCACAATGAAGAATGATGAAACTTTTATCTCAAGGGAGACATAAGACTATCCTATCACCTCACCTCAAGTTAGCAGCTGTTATGGAAGCTAAGCATACATTGCATCCTTGCAAGGATTCCTAGTTATGGACAGGCAAGGCTAATCACCAGTAGGTGGGATCAGTGCCAGGAGCCAGGATCAACTTTTCAGCACAACTTTAGCAGGTACAATGGATTATTATGAGAAAAATAAATAGTTCCTGCATCAGAATCTCATACAATAGTAAAGACGTGGTGGGGTACTAATACCTGCCAAAGTAAAAAAAAAGTTTAGGGTGGAGTTCCGTTCCTAACTAATATTTGGCTGAATATGAGGATCAGTTACAGTGCAGTCCAAGTGAGGATGAACCCTAATAAATTCAGACATGCGATACAAGACTTATTTGGAAAGCTGTTTAACAGACTGTGACCTCTGTGCAGGTGCAACTGGTTTAAATGCCTCTGGTGATTCCAACTGACTGGAGCTTCTGTTGAAGATAAGCGACTTGTGCATAGCTAACAGTTAAAAATTAATGAAATACTGCGAGGCGGGTCCCTCTCTAAACTAGGCTGTTCTGTACAGAGATTATGCCTGGAAGTTCAGACGGTGTCTGAGTCAATTCTATCAGCATCTCTTATCTAGGATTCATTACTAACAGACTCGCACCAAGAGTAAATGAAGAAGGAGCTGCACTTCTCAGTGACCTCTAGCCGTGTCACTGAGAGGCAGAGAGGGATCAGGGTGGAGAAATTACAGAGATTTGGAAAATTCTTTACACACCGAAGAAAGTCATTATCACAAAGACAGAAAGTGCAACTTTCAGTCACTTTGTACCAGATATGAAACTGCTAAGTGCAATGGGAGCTTTTGGAAATCTATTTCTTTAAACCAATAGATCTTGGAGAGGAAATGCTAGTTCATAAAAGTTCACCTTTAAGCAATGGCGGCTGTTGCTCCAAATTTTTGGGGGGGCGCAAACGAACTGAAAAATTCAGAAAAATACTAAAACAAAAATGTCAATTGCCACTGTGTACATCACATGCAGCCACTGTGCTAATCATATGCAGCCAACTGTGCCCATCATATGCAGACAACTGTGCCCATCATATGCAGCCACTGTGCTAATCATATGAAGCCAACTGTGTCTATCATATGCAGCCACTGTGCTAATCATATGCAGCCAACTGTGCCCATCATATGCAGACTCTATGCCCAGCAAAAGCAGCCACCTGTGCCCATAATATGCAGCCAACTGTGCCCTCATATGCAGCCACAGTGCCCATCATATGCAGACTCTGTGCCCAGCAAAGCAGCCACTGTGTACATCATATGCAGCCACTGTGCTAATCATATGCAGCCAACTGTGCCCATCATATGCAGACTCTGTGCCCAGCAAAAGCAGCCACCTGTGCCCAGCATATGCAGCCAACTGTGCCTATCATATGCAGCCAACTGTGCCCATCATATGCAGCCACAGTGCCCATCATATGCAGACTCTGTGCCCAGCAAAGCGGCCACCTGTGCCCATCAATTGCGCCAACTGTGCCCATCATATGCAGCCAACTGTGCCATTCATATGCAGCCAACTGTGCCATTCATATGGAGCCAACTGTGCCCTCCATATGAAGCCAAATGTGCCCATCATATGCAGCCACTGTGCCCAGCAAAAGCAGCCACCTGTGCCCATCATATGCAGCCAACTGTGCCCTTTATATGCAGCCAACTGTGTCCATTATATGCAGCTTTTGTGCCCCTGCAAATGCAGCCAACTGTGCTCCATCAATTGCAGCCTTTGTGCCTATAATATGCAGCCACTGTGCCCCCTACCCGCCCCCTGTCTGCCCGGCACTTACCCCATCGTGGTTGTGGGTCAGACAGCGGGACAGGTGGCAAACCGGGTTGCACGGCGATGGCTCCATGTCCTCCATGCATCCTCCGTGCGGTCTTCTTCCTGCTTTGCTAGGTGGCCAATGAGATTGCCTCTACCTTCAGCCAATCAGGTGCCAGGTATTACATCCAGGCCTCCTGATTGGCTGAGAGGCGGTTCTGTGTTAGCAAAGCAAATGAACACCTGGGAGTACTGCGAGCACAATGCTTTGCGTTCGCATTGTACCTTTTTTATGCCTATTAGAGCCTATGGTTCTAATCAGGTGCTTCAAAAACAACGATGCATGAATCTATCCATAGTACACAGAGGGGGTGGTTGGATAGAGGGGGCGGCGTTCGAGCACCCCTAATGGTCACACCACCACTGCCCTTAAGGATGATTTGGGTAATTTAGTGTAAGGCAGAAATTTAAAAGTTAGGTTAGGGTTATGGTCAAACACAACGGAAAGGGTTTTTCTAAAAGGGGGCTAACTCTTAACTACAACTTTCCTATTACTATACCTGAATAGGGACAGAGCCACCGAGTGGCAGGCAAGATAACTATACATGCTAACAGGGTATAGCCAAAATCACTGAATCAGCAAAATGAGCAGATGCAAGCTCAGACATAAGACTGGAGCCAAACACAAAAAATATCAGTATAAAACTTTTTGAAAACAGTTAACAAAACCCATCCACCCTCATTGTGGTGACATTGCCTACCAAGACTGAAGACCATGAAATGATGGGGAGGGTGAGAAGTTCACCTAAAATTTATGAATGAATGAGATATAAAAAGATCACCATCTGTTACTATTGGTACTCTTTGTATTCTTGGTACTATTGGTGTCTTCAAATGACAGGTAAGTGCAATTTCATCCCAGTAACGTAGACATTTTCTCAGAACAACTCGTCTAACATAACCGTTCTCAATGTATAACAAGAATATCACAACATTCCTTTAACTCAGAAACGAATCCTAAATTCTCTTTTTTGTATCTGTAGAACCACCTAATTTTAATAGGCCCCCCTACCACAACACACCGGCATGGGGACAACATACCAACTAGCCACACAGATCTCCATGTCTCGAATTCCCAGTCAACCCACTGTTAACTGGATTGTGCCTGCGGACACCATATCACAGATGGAACTACAACCAAATGCCGCGTACACACAACCGTTTTTCGGGTTCTAAAAAATGAAGTTTTTAAGGGTCTAGAAAAAATTACGTTTTTTTCAACCCGATCATTAAAACGGCCTTGCCTACACACGATCGTGAAAAAAAAAATGCTCTAGCAAAGCGCGGTGACGTACAACACGTACAACGGCACTATAAAGGGGAAGTTCCATTCGGATGGCGCCACCCTTTGGGCGGCTTTAGCAAAAGACGATTCACGCTTTTCAGTCTGTTACAGCGTGAATGTGCTTACTCCATTACGAATGCTAGTTTTACCAGAACGAGCGCTCCCGTCTCATAACTTGCTTCTGAGCATGCACGTTTTTTTCACGTCGTTAAAGCCCCCACACGATCATTTTTTTACAACCTTAAAAACGTTGTGAAAATATAAAGCATGTTCGAAAATTTTAATGGACATTTTTTAGATTGTAAAAAAATGCTCTGGAACCCACACACGATCATTTTTAATGACATTTAAAAAAAACGTAATTTTTTACAACTCGAAAAACGGTCGTGTGTACGCGGCATTAGACTAACACAGATTTTTACTGCCTCAAAAGAGCACAATCACCATGCAGCTGTGACTTCCAATATAATAAAGATAACAGGGTTGGTAGGTTGGTTAACTTCCTTCTCTGCTTGCCGACTACTAACTGGGTTTGGAGCTCTTCCCCCCTTCCTGAACTCCCAGAAGCCCCTCAGAAGTCTGTACTTCAGCCAACACAGTAAATGATTTCAACTCGCGAGCCTAACCTCAACCCTTTCAAATTTTGTCTCCCCTTCACCTAGTCATGCATGTCCTTCATCTATGATTTTTTTGATCAGGGCCTACTTGGACTACCAGGGCCACTGATAAGGCAGTACAATCAGCCCTCCTGTACTAGGTAGGCCCAGGCCCCATCAGTTCATAAGGGGGGCCCGGGTACCTGCTGAGCCGGAGGGCCAGCTGTACTGCCTTACTGCAGACACCGATCCTTTTTTGCCTCCTCCTGCAGCGCTAGCAGCTTCTCCTACGTTCCTTCCCTCCAGCTCTGCTGCAGGGGGATCAGTTTTAACATTCACACCCCCATAGTCCTGCTTTTTGGAACCCCCTGTGCGCCCCTTTTCCCTGCAGCGTTGCTGGCTTCCCTTCTCTCCTCACCTGCCGGAAGCTGCTGTGGGCACAGAAGAAGATGTTTCAGGATGGAGAGCCGGAAAAGGATTTTTCATTTATTAAAAGTCAGCAGCTACAAAAAGTGTAGCTGCTGACATTTAATAAATAGACACTCACCTGTCCCACGGTTCAGCGATGGGGCCGCATGGCGTCTCACTCCTCTCCCCCTCCTCCCCACGGCGCTGTCATATTAAATGTGGGCACCCGGACGTGATAGCTTGGCCAGGCAGGCATTGCACATGCGTGGGCCGTGCTGCTAGTGACCAGGCAATCTTCTGAGACCTGCATCCTAGAAAATTGCAGAGCGGGAGGGGCAATGTTGCATCCTGGCCTAGGCCAACAAGGCCCAGGCCTAGGGCAGCACTTTGCAGGGGGGCAGCACGGACAGTGTCCCCGCCGGCTTGTGCTACACTGTTAGGCAAATTAGTTTAGCACCCTCATAAATCAGCCGCACTGCTTCCAGTATGTGGGTGGTTGGCATTCTGCAACTGTGGGGGGGGGGGGTGGGGGCTGGCTTCTAATTTTTAACCATCCCTCTCCCATTGCAGAGATTTCCCTTTACTTCCTGTCCCATAGTAAAACAGGAAGTGAGAGGAAATCTATGCAAATTAAGGGAATCCATCCCCCCCCCCCCAGGCCATCAGAACTAGTGTCCCCACTTGAAAATTTCAGGGTGATTCTTAAACCACAAGGGGTGTGGCCTTGACAGGAAGGGGTGGGTCATATTTAAATTAGGGGGTGCACGAGTTTAGTCAGGCCTAGGGCAGCACAAAACCTAAATACACCCCTGGGGAGGGGCCACCTAGGGGAAGAGGAGGAGTCGCCTAGGTGGCCAAGAGACGGAAGCAGGAAGTGGGACAGGAAGTCCCTCTCAAAACAATGTACCCACTCCCCCCCCCAAAAAAAATTACATGCCACATTTGGGGGCAAGGAGCGCTTAAAGCGTAAGTTCCATTTTTGGTGGAACTCCGCTTTAATGATTTTGGTTTATCTTTTAATATCATTTGGTATTTTATAGGGGGTGCAGAGGGGGTGAAGGGGGCCCTGTCAGGTAGGCAGTATGGGGCCCCATGATTTATAACAGCAGCCCTGTGGACTATCACTAAATAGACACAGAGGTGAAAAGGGAACAGAAGCACAGACTAACCAGTCAGGGGAAACAGACCAGACTTCAAACGTTAACACACCAGACTTGTGATAGTAAACTTGCGAAAAGGAGATTAGAGCCCTAATGCTGGATGGCTATTAAACATTGTATGCAATATTACATTTATACTGGGTTTAAAAGAAATTAAAGCTTTTAAGAATTACATTTTAGTCCTGGGAAAAAAAGAAATACAAAAATATATACAACGATGCTACACATTCCCTGGAATGCACATCCCACAGAGCTAAAAACGGGTTAACGCTCCCCATAGACCCTTTCAGGTTTGTTGGCTATTTGCCTGTTGATCTTTCCAGCAGTCACACCCCAGAGAAAATGGCATTAAACATCAAATAGGAGCTGTCAGCATTTCCTCCATGCTGCACATCTACCCACATTTGCAGCTGAATTCTTTCTTTGTTCAAAGCTACAAAGTGTGACCTAAACTTGGTGAGTTTACTTTAGAGTCCTGTGAAGAGGTATCTCCAACACACTGCCTACAAACCGACAAAGCTGGACAAAGCGTCAGCGCCATGTGTGACGTCTTTCTGAGAATACTGTGGGCCTTGAAATAGATATCATTAGAAAACAAAATTGTATGACTGATCATTCTCACTTTAATAATTTATTCTACTCCTTTTATTTCCCTCCGATCAAATGTTTCTGGAGCTGATAGTACTGCGCACATGTAGCTAGATTCAGGTAGAGTTAGGTCGGCGTATCAGTAGATACGCCGACCTAACTCAGAATCTGCGCCGACCTAAGTTTAAGTGTATTCTCAAACAGAGATACGCTTAAACATATCTAAGATACGACGGCTTGCACCGTCCTATCTTAGGTTGCAATATTTCGGCTGGCCGCTAGGTGGCGCTTCCATTGCGGTCGGCGTAGAATATGTAAATCAGTAGATACGCCTATTCACGAACGTACGCCCGGCCGATGCAGTCCAGATACGCCGTTTCCGTAAGAGATAGGCCGCCTAAAGATAGTCATTTTCCTAGGTGGCGTAGCCAGTGTTAAAGTATGGCCACCGTTCCCGCTTCGAAATTCGAAAATTTTACGTCGTTTGCGTAATTCGTCCGTGAATAGAGATTTACGTCATTTACGTCCACGTCGAAATCAATAGGCCAGTGCGGCGTACATTGCCGCAATGCACACTGGGAAATGTAGGCACACGGCGCATTCGCAGTTTAAAAAAAACGTCAATCACGTCGGGTCAAGCCTCATTACCATAAAACACGCCCCCTCAGACAAATTTGAATTAGGCGCCCTTACGCCCGCCCGCTTTAGGCTACGCCGCCGTAACTTAGCAGGCAAGTACATTGTGAATCATGTACTTCCCTCGCTAACTTACGGCGGCGAAGCTTAAATGCCATAAGCTACGCCGCCTTAAAGTTGCGGCCATCTCTCTGAATCTAGCCAATGATGGTCTAGACATGGGCCTGGATGTAAACCCACTCTGAGGCCCCGTACACACGACAGAGTTTCTCGGTAGAATTCACCGAGAAACTCGGTCAAAACCCGGATTCTGCCGAGAAACTCTGTCGTCTGTACAGTTTTGGCTCGATGGAGCCGCCGAGGAGCTCGACGAGAAAATAGAGAACATGTTCTCTATTTTCTCGTTGTTCTATGGGAGAAGGCGGCCCGCCGAGCTCCTCGGCGGCTTCATCCCAAAACTCGACAAGGAACTCGACGTGCTTTGCACGTCGAGTTCCTCGGCCGTGTGTACGGGGCCTCATCCTTTCTAAACTACTGCCATAGTGCTGATCTATAAGGCTATAGATGCCTCCTGCATGTATCCTTACCTGTCAAACATCTCCCCTCTGTCTGTTATAAGAACTGAAAAACTGCAGATTCTGTGGGTGGATCTGTTGTCTGGAGCTCGGTGGGTGGAGTTGTGATGTCGGTAGACTCCCTGCCCACCTCTACACTCCCCTTGTCAACATGCATTTTCTCATGTGTATTCCTTACACTAAATTCTGCTATGATCACCAACATCCAGTCAAAATGCAGAAAAGTAACCACGTGACTTCAGAAAAAGAGTGGGGGTGGGAATTAAAAAATAATGTCTGTCTCAGGCTAGTGCATGAGATATGTAAATAGCCTGTCACTCACAGCAAGGGGGCGGAGCGGACTAAGGTTTTTCTCTGTAAGTCCGTTTTATTTCACTGAACAATAAAAGAGGATTTCTCAGAGCTGGATTAACTCTGTGTGGCAAGACTGGGCACAGATGATAGGAAATCTTATACTGTACATTGTGACATTAAAAAAAAATTTAGGCTTGCAGATTACACAAAACCCACAAATATTATATATTTTTCTGAAAGCAAATATCCTAGAGCAGGGGCGTCAAACTCAATTTGATTGTGGGCCACATCACTATTATGATTGTCTTTAAAAAGGCCGGTTGTATCTGTAAGATTAGATGTCCAGCGCATCCCCTCCCCTTTACATTAGATGTCAAGAGCCCCCCCCACCATCAGAAGTTGAGTCCCCCACTCTCCCTTACATCACAGTGCACCTCCCTTTCCTTATGCTGTTGTTGGGAAGAAGCTGGATGCATTGCTTGAAAGCAGAAAGTAAGGGTCTGGAGAAGGACCAGAAGAGGGCTGGAGCTCTCCTGCAGCTGCAGGAGAGGTGCGAGGGCCACATGAAATGGCCTGGAGGGCCGGATTCGGCCCGTGGGCCTTGTGTTTGACACCTGTGCTCTAGAGAATAAAATAGTGTCAGTTCCAATTTTTTATAGCGCATGATATAACCGCAAAGGTCTAGGCAACGCACAATATCAGTAAAAAACACACTAACGTGAATTGTAGGGCAAACAAACGCAATAAGTTACAAACATTTTTGGTAAAATATAAAAGATGAGGCTGCACCGAGTAAATAGATACCCAACATGCCAAACCTTACATTTTTGTTGCCCCCGTGAAATGGCAACAAACTTCAGTACCCTATATTTTCAATAGGCGACGCTATAGGTATCAGTTTAGTGTTACGAAGGAGATCTTGTGTTAGAATTATCGCTCTTACTCCGGTGATATGTAACATGTGTATCGCAATCTACGTTTTCACGAGTAGGCGCCCAGACGCATTAATTTATGAATTAAAAGTGGAGTTCCACCCATAAATATAACATTACATCAGTAGTTTTAAAAAAAATTCATTAGTCCTTTAAGAACTTTTTTTTTTTTTTTTAGATGCCTTCAAAGTGTTGTTGCTAGGTAGAATAGTTAATCTTCCCTCTTCCTGCACCTAGGTGCTTAAGCTTCCTAACCTACACCGCACAGACTCCTGGGAATGTAGTGGGTGTAACTTTCCAGGAGTCTGTGCACTCCCCAGTCTTGAAGAATCATGTGACTTGGACAGTACAGGTGCTGAAACCTGATCTGAAACCTATTACACTGCTTGTGCAGCACTGAGCATGTGCGAGATCTGGAAGTCTGAAATCCAGGAAGTCATACAGTCTGGCTTCATGATGCCCACACTTAAGATGGCCCCAGTCAATTTCTATTTTATAACGTGTCTAAATGCTGTAACAACCTAACAAAACGGACCTTAGTTTACAGACTAACTTTACTAGAATACATTAAGCTTGTGTATTACAGGGGTATTTATATTTAAAAAGTGAAATTGTGGCCGGAACTCCGCTTTAAGAGTGTATATGTGGGGGTGGGGGCATCACATTTTTCAGTAGGGGGGAGGGTTTATGCGCTTGGGTTTGAGGGAACATTTTGCAAATAGTTATAGTTTTGCCCCGTACACACGATCGGAAATATGCGACCTCGTGTATGCTCCATCTGACTTTTGTTGTCGGAAATTCCTCCAACAAAAGATTGAGAGCTGGTTCTCAAATTTTCATGTGGGAAAAAAGCACTTTCTGACGCGCAAAATTCCAACACATGTTCGGAAACAATTTGACGCATGCTCGGAAGCATTGAACATAATTTTCTCGGGTCGTCGGAGTGTTGTACGTCACCGCGTTCTTGATAAACAAAAGTTCCGAGAACTTTTGTGTAACCGCGTGTATGCAAGCCAAGCTTGAGCGGAATTCCCAATCAATCTATGCATTAAGGTAAAAAATGAACTTACCTGACCCCTCGAAAGTCCCGAGCTCGGTCCCGAGATCCTCTTCGCCGCTCAGCCTGCCCGCTGATTGGCTAGAGCGGATGGTTTGAGAGCAGCGCAGCCATTGGCTGGCGCTGCTGTCAATCACATCCAGTGACGTGGCGCGCCGAGGGGCGGGGCCGAGTGATACAGCGAGCGGCTATGGCCGCTCGCTGTATCACGGGACTCACCACCATGCAAACTCTCTCGCATGACTGTGGTGAGTTCTTGCAGGGAGGACCAGAGACAGCCGCCGAGGGACCCCAGAAGACGTGGATCAGGGCCACTCTGTACAAAACTAACTGCATAGTGGAGGTAAGTATAACATGTTTGTTATTTTAAAGATTTTTTTTTTCCTATAGTAACCCTTTAAATGAAAGATGTTTTGTAAGTAAAATGTATTTGGCTTAAAACTCGGGTTATTCATAATGTAAAAACAACATTCTATGAGTGGGGGGCAGACTGAGTGATTTGAATTAAAAGACCTCTCTTCTGTGCGTGCTCAGTTTACAAATTACCACTAAATTAGATCATTTTGTGTTCTTACAAACTGTCTGATAAATGAGTTCTAAGAAATGTCTCATTACAAAGATATTATCATAGGAAGAAAGAATAGAAAGACTAAAATAAAATAGAATAGAATAAAATAATGTTCTTGTCTTTTTGGCCATGTTGCCCTTCCCTATTTTGACCAAGTATCTCCTGTTCTACTGACTCAATCCCTGTACACACGGGCCAGAATCTCATCAGGAAAAAACGTTGTTTTTCCTGACAAGATTCTTGGCAAGATTCTCTTGCCGCCCGAATGTACAGACTCTCCTTTCAAAAAAAAACGCTGTTCTATTGAATGGCAAGAACGCGGTGATCATTGTGTACGACGAGCATGCGCTCGTCACATTTGATGCCGTCGCCGCCGTCTTGCTGCACAGTACCTATGCCTAGAAGGCTGCCGCGGACCCGATCACCGCTGGAGTCCCGCGTTCGGTCCCCGGAGCTGAAGAACGGGGAGAGCTGTGTGTTAACCAAAAATGTGTCAAAATTGTGCGAAGTGTTCGCCATAATGTCGCAGTCACGAAAAAAATCGCTGATCGCCATCATTAGTAGTAAAAAAATTTTTTATAAAAATGCAATAAAACTATCCCCTATTTTGTAAACGCTATAAATTTTGCGCAAACCAATCGATAAACGCTTATTGCGATTTTTTTTACCAAAAATATGTAGAAGAATACGTATCGGCCTAAACTGAGGAAAAAAAATGTTTTTTTATATATTTTTGGGGGATATTTATTATAGCAAAAAGTAAAAAATATTGCATTTTTTTCAAAATTGTTGCTCTATTTTTGTTTATAGCGCAAAAAATTAAAACCGCAGAGGTGATCAAATACCATCAAAATAAATCTCTATTTGTGGGAAAAAAAGGATGCCAATTTTGTTTGGGAGCCACGTCGCACGACCGCGCAATTGTCTGTTAAAGCGACGCAGTGCCGAATCGCAAAACCTGACCGGGCCCTTTAGCTGCCTAAAGGTCCGGGTCTTAAGTGGTTAAAGGGATTGTAAAGGTACATTTTTTTTTCCTAAATAGCTTCCTTTACCTTAGTGCAGTCCTCCTTCACTTACCTTATCCTTCAACTTTGCTTTTAAATATCCTTATTTCTTCTGAGAAATCCTCACTTCCTGTTCTTCTGTCTGTAACTCCACACAGTAATGTGAGGCTTTCTCCCTGGTGTGGAGTGTCGTGCTCGCCCCCTCCCTTGGACTGCAGGAGAGTCAGGACGCTCTCTATGTTGCAGATAGAGAAAGGAGCTGTGTGTTAGTGGGTGTCCTGACTTTCCTGTAGTCCAAGGGAGGGGGCGAGCACGACACTCCACACCAGGGAGAAAGCCTCGCATTACTGTGTGGAGTTACAGACAGACGAACAGGAAGTGAGGATTTCTCAGAAGAAATAAGGGCATTTAAAAGCAAAATGGAAGGGTGAGGTAAGTGAAGGAGGACTGTTCTAAGGTAAAGGAAGCTATTTAGGGGGGAAAAAATTTACCTTTACAACCCCTTTAAATTTGTGCCCATTTAGTAGGAATCAGATGAAATTTAGGCTGCCTATGGCCAGCATAGGTGTCACTATATTGGAGTTGGTGTCTATCTAACTGTTGATTCCAAGCTCCACTGGAGTAAGGGGATGTGAAGGGCTCTGTATAATTTAATAAAGTGGTGTAAAATTTGTTGGCAAGATCTAAATTATTATTTAATACATTAAATGAATATATTTTCAGCCATAAGAGACAGATGTTGCAATATGAAAAACAAATTGCTTCTCTCAATGCCTGCTTAAACTCTACTATTCTCCATCCACGTATGTCTATATGGAATGCTGTGTTCTTGTCTAGCAGCCAGTGGATGGATTTCTTGCTTAGCTATAATTTCAGAAGAATTACACTTTTAGCTATTTTAAGTCATAGGACACGAACATCTTGAATAATTTAAAAGGTACTAAGTGACTTTCAGAGTTGTGTAATTATATCTGTTTGTCACCAACCGTTCTGGGGATCATTGGCGTAGGACACGTTAAGACACATTATAGTCATTTGAAAAGAGAATTGTTTATTTCCCATGGAGGAACTAAGTGATCAGGGGCTGCATTTTGTTTATTTTTGGGGTCAAGGAGGATAATTAGCATAAGTCCATAATTGTTAATTGTACAAATGCCCACAGTGACAGAACTGTGCTGTTCCTGTATATAATACATGCTCAAAGAACTTAAAAACTAGTAAAGATGGCCAAACATACTTCATTTTTTTTTTGTTAAATCAACGGGCTGAAAAAAAAAAGACTCCTTCATCCACACAAATGATGTGAAGTCTGTTTAAATTGTGGGCTAAATAAGAGAAAGCCAAGCCATGTAAGGCTAGCTTAAAGCGGGGGTTCACCCTATAAACAAAAAAAAATCATATTTTTTTTCTTCTAGCATAACATGAGGCATAGTAGCGCGAGCTACAGTATGCCTGTCTCGATTTTTTTAGCTCGGTACTCACAGTGCAATCGTACATTGAAGATACCGACTCCCCGCGGGGGAATGGGTGTTCCTATCCAGACGGAGGATGATTGACGGCCGGCTCTGGCACGTCACGCTTCTCCGGAAATAGCCGAAATAGGCTTGGCTCTTCACGGCGCCTGAGCATAGTCTGTGCGCAGGCGCCGTATAGCGCTGTGAAGAGCCGAGACCTACTCCGGCTGTCTTCGGGGAGCGTGACGTGCCAGAGCCGGCCGTCAATCATCCTCCGTCTGGATAGGAAGGCCCATTCCCCGCGGGGAGTCGGAATCTTCAATGTACGATTGCACTGTGAGTACCGGGCTAAAAAAATCGAGACAGGCATACTGTAGCTCGCGCTACTATGCCTAATTTTATGCTAAAATGTTGCTATGGAGGGTGAACCACCGCTTTAAAGTGACACTAAACTTTGATTTAAAAGAGAAACATTTAATTTCCTGTTAGAGGGTGGCTACATTTGTTCTCAATGGTCCCGTTGCATGAAGGAACCTAGCCACCTTCTCAAAGCTTCGGCCCATGGGCTTTTGATGACTTTGCTTGCTTTTATCAGGCCCTTGGGGCACTATTTGTCCCACTAATACAGGGTACTATTTCCTTCACTGACACCAACAATGGGGCACTATTCCTCCCACTGACACCAACAATGGGGAACTTTTCCTACCACTAACACCAACGATGGAGCACTATTCCTCTCATTGACACCAAAGATGAGACACTTCCTCCCTCTGATGGCAACAATGGGGAACTTTTCCTACTACTAATACCAACGATGGAGCACTATTCCTCTCATTGACACCAAAGATGAGACACTTCCTCCCTCTGATGGCAACAATGGGGAACTATTCCTCCCACTGATACTAATGATGAGACATTGTTTACTCCAATTGATGCCATGACTTTTTCTACTCTCACTGGCCACAGTCAACCCCCTCCCATACACTTGCCCTTTGTTTAGAAACATCAAAGACCCCTGCTGTATTAGGTCCCTTTCACACTGCCGGACCGTTCAGGTCCACCTGTCAGTTATTTTGGTGGACCATGAACTGCCGCTTCATTCTTCTCTATGGAGCATCGAATGTCAACGTTGACATGTCCGCTGACATCCGATCCGATCCACTAAAATCAGACAGTTTGGTGATACGTCGCCATCCGTCCATGGCGGATCGGATCGGGTAAGATCTTATGAAAACGGATATGCTGTCTGTTTTCATCAGATCTCTCATAGGAGACAGCGGCGCTGGACAAGCCCCTCCCCACTCAGTGAGCAGAGAGGGACCTGTCATCTGCCGGCTCAGTGGAGATCCACAGAGAGATCTTCCGCTGAGCTGGTGGGAGCTGGCGGACTCCGCTGCGACGGATCCGCCTGGTGTGAAAGGGGCCTTATAACACAAGGTATTATGAACGGCCCAAGTTAATTTTGACATGAAATCAAAGCTAAAGTTTAGCTCACAGTCTGAGTCCATGTTACCAGATCTCATATGTCCACAAGCTCTGATGAAGGGGGTGATGTGTGGTCACGATAGTCATGAAACGTCCTGGCTGTTGCACCTAATATACACTATATTGTCAAAAGTATTGGGACACCTGCCTTTACATGTACATGAACTTTAATGGCATCCCAGTCTCAGTCCATAGGGTTTAATATTAAGTTGGCTCACCCTTTGTAGCTACAACTTCAACATTTCTGGGAAGGCTGTCCACAAGGTTTAGGAGTGTCTATGGGAATGTTTGACCATTCTTCCAGAAGTGCATTTGTGAGGTCAAACACTGATATTGGACGAGAAGGCCTGGCTTGCCGTCTCCGCTCTAATTCATCCCAAAGGTGTTCTATCAGGTTGATGTCAGAACTCTGTGCAGGCCAGTCAAGTTCCTCCACCCCAAACTCGTTCCTCTATGTGAGGAATTAGTGATCGAAAGTCCTCGTAAAGATACGGCACCTCATCCCTGGTTTGGTTGAAAGAAGGGATTTGGGGGGTACGGGATTATTGCGGTGCCAAAATAGAAACCAAACATATCATTTATTTATAAAAATAAGACATTTTTTATTAAATTACAAAAGATAAAATCTGGTTCAAGTAACAATAGAACAAGACAGGTAGTGGGAGCAATACATAGAGATACAGATCACAGATCAAGTCTACCCAACTAGTTTCGCCAATCATTGGCTTTGTCAGGGGATTTAAGACTAGACCATCTCAGTGAAAGGCTCTAAAGAGATAGAACAAAATGAGTTTAACAATTTCATCAATTCCATAAAGTACAGTATATTTTACATTTTTGAACAATAATTCAAAACATATATAGTTTGGCTAGGACATGTGTCTGTACTGTACTTTATGGAATTGATGAAATTGTTAAACTAATTTTGTTCTATCTCTTTAGAGCCTTTCACTGAGATGGTCTAGTCTTAAATCCCCTGACAAAGCCAATGATTGGCGAAACTAGTTGGGTAGACTTGATCTGTGATCTGTATCTCTATGTATTGCTCCTACTACCTGTCTTGTTCTATTGTTACTTGAACCAGATTTTATCTTTTGTAATTTAATAAAAATGTTCTTATTTTTATAAATAAATAATATGTTTGGTTTCTATTTTGGCACCGCAATAATCCCGTACCCCCCAAATCCCTTCATTCCTCTGTGTTTATGGACCTTGCTGTGTGCACTGGTCCAAATCATTCTGTGGGGGGGGGGGGGGGGGTTATGGTGTGGGGTTGTTTTTCAGGGGTTGGACTTGGTCCCTTAGTTCTGTCAATTAAGAAATGTCAGATTTTTTTTAATCTATTTATATTTGTTTTCATAAGAGATGGAAGAACAGAATGTTGCCCACGCAGGGGGCTAAACAACAGGTACATAAGCATATGCCAGGGATTTTTCTCATGCAGACTTGTAAAGTTTATGACTTTCAAAGAAAGAATTGCCAAATGTTGTACTAGTGTCTAACATGTTCTTAGGTTTCATAGATATGGTTGTTTTTTATTGGTGGAAAACCTCCTTTGCTAACTGTGATCCAATTTATAAACCTTGCAATCCCCGTCTTGTTTTTTCTACTCATGAAATAAAAACATATAGTGGAAAATTGTGAAAGACTGAAAGTTTTTTTCCATATTAGAGATCAGCATACTTGTGATCAATCATGGAATAACGAATGACGATTTTACTAGCCATTCACCTCTGTTGCATTTTCTTGGCCGCTCCAACACCCAGGATCCAGAGATGGCCATCTGCCATGCAGCCTGTCACTCCGTGTTCCATTCAACAACCTCTCCTCGTTCCAAGTATTTAATTTAATTTGAAATCTAGTCAAAGCACTTGTCCCACTCAGATCTTTTCTGTCTGTCCTTCATCAGATCAATGTTATTGGCAGATCTTTGAGAGTGGCTTTGTGCTGACAGTTTGATGCTGTCCTTACAGACAAATGCTATTTATTCTGCTCATTCGGCTGCTTTGAAACTAAACAAGAAGAATTGTGTATATTGGGGTATCCTAACCTTTAACACCAGGGCCGTCTTTCATCTTGATTGGACCCTGGGCAAAAATGTTCTTTGGGGGCCCCCCATGCATACTTGCCAACTGTCCCGTTTTTAAAGGGACAGTCCCGTTATTTGGGACCTAGTCCCAGCTAATTTAGCCTGCCGGGACTTGTCCCGGCTATTGGGGAAGGCAGGTGCGGCTTCTGGGTCTCAGCAGGGACCTGAGCCTGTGGTGTGTGTTTGGGATGCAAAGCTCCTTTCTGTCCCCTCCCTCCCTCCTTCCAGTCTCGTGCTGTGCGGATCCTTGTTATCTCTGACTCAGCCTCCCCCTCCAATCAGCAGCGCGGTTTGCTGTGAGACCTGGGAGGCGGAGCTCACTGTAGCTCCTGTCGGCTGGCCAGAGGAAGGGAGGTGAGTGAGCTGAACTTTTCTGGGAGAAGTTTCCTAGGGTGCATAGTAGTAGTACAAACTTAAGGAGATTTTTTCTTAGGAGAAGAATCGGGGGAGATGGTGAGTTTGAGTGTGGGGGAGGGGGCGGGGGGAGGTCTGCAGCCCAAACACATTTTGACAGATCACTTCTAAGCATGAACACTCTGTGCAAACATCATCCAATCCAATTGCTCAGACTAGATAATGTGGGGTCATTTATAGCCATTCATGTAACCTGTATATATATGTGGTGAGTTCACACCTCTGATTGTACATGTATACAGGTTCTGAGTCTGTGCAATCAGAAGTGTGAACTCACCACATACACACACAGGTTACATGAATGGCTATAAATGACTCCACATTATCTAGTCTGAGCAATTGGATTGGATACAGAGTGCTATAAACTGGATTACATAGATCTGTACTTACATCTAGTACTGTTGTATGATTCATTGTTTTTAGTGGATGAGTTTTTTTTTTTATTATATCTGACCATTATCGCTATCTGACCACTTCTCAGTCCCCCTCTCCTGTACATACTGCCCCCAGGTTGCATCACCCCCAGATCACATCATACAGACATCACTCCAAGCTGCTTCCTACCCCCCCCCCCCCCCCCCCCGCTGAGGAACATCATTCCATGGTCACTTACCTTCCCAACATCACTTCCCGATTACCCCATAGACACCACAAGAAATCCCTCCCCATTATGCCACCGCCATACCCTCCAAACTCCTCTCCTGTACTAACTGTGCCCATCATACCCTCTGCACTCCTCCTCTCCTGTACATACTGCCCCAGCATACCCTCTGCACTCCTCCTCTCCTGTACATACTGCCCCAGCATACCCTCTGCACTCCTCCTCTCCTGTACATACTGCCCCAGCATACCCTCTGCACTCCTCCTCCTCTTCTGTACATACTGCCCCCATCATACCCTCTGCACTCCTCCTCTCCTGTACACACTGCCCCATCATACCCTCTGCACTCCTCCTCTGCTGTACACACTGCCCCATCATACCCTCTGCACTCCTCCTCTGCTGTACACACTGCCCCCATCATACCCTCTGCACTCCTCCTGCTCTCGTGTACATAGTGCCCCCAGCATACCCTCTGCACCCCTCCTCCTCTCCTGTACATACTGCCCCAGCATACCCTCTGCACCCCTCCTCCTCTCCTGTACACACTGCCCCCATCATACCCTCTGCACTCCTCCTCCTCTCCTGTACATAGTGCCCCCAGCATACCCTCTGCACCCCTCCTCCTCTCCTGTACATACTGCCCCAGCATACCCTCTGCACCCCTCCTCCTCTCCTGTACACACTGCCCCCATCATACCCTCTGCACTCCTCCTCTCCTGTACATACTGCCCCATCATACCCTCTGCACCCCTCCTCCTCTCCTGTACATACTGCCCCAGCATACCCTCTGCACTCCTCCTCCTCTCCTGTACATACTGCCCCAGCATACCCTCTGCACCCCTCCTCCTCTCCTGTACACACTGCCCCCATCATACCCTCTGCACTCCTCCTCTCCTGTACACACTGCCCCCATCATACCCTCTGCACTCCTCCTCTCCTGTACACACTGCCCCATCATACCCTCTGCACTCCTCCTCTCCTGTACACACTGCCCCAGCATACCCTCTGCACTCCTCCTCTCCTGTACACACTGCCCCATCATACCCTCTGCACTCCTCCTCTCCTGTACATACTGCCCCCATCATACCCTCTGCACTCCCCCTCTCCTGTACATACTGCGGAGTGGGTGGAGCTTCGGGGAAGTGAGTGTGGTAATTAATTAATAGCTGTGCTGCAAAGTGTCCCTGGAATTTTTTTTCAAATGTTGGCAACTATGCCCATGCCATTTTGCTGTCCACCTGATCTGAGAAACAAATATCAGCTAAACTTAAAATCAGTTTACTGTATCAGATCAGGCAGTGATTGCGATTGGTTGCCAGAGGTTACAGCATATCATTACCACTCACTGACTGCATGCTAAAGGTTACAGCTAGGGTTGTCCCGATACCGATACTAGTATCGGTATCGGGACCGATTCCGAGTATTTGCGGGAGTACTTGTACTCCCGCAAATACCCCCGATACCAAAATAGAATACTTCGCCCCCCCCGCCGCCACCACCGCCACCGTTACGCCGCATCCCGCCGCCGTTGCGCCGCATCGCCGCTACCGCCAATTGGGTAATACGGGCGGGGAACATTACAGCTTTGAATAGCTGTTATGATTCGCGCCGCGTATAGACACTCCCCCTTGGTCGGGTGAACTGTCCAATCCCGAGCGAGGGGGAGTGTCTATACGCAGCGCGGCGCGAATCATTACAGCTATTCAAAGCTGTAATGTTCCCCGCGCGTATTACCCAGTCGGCGGCAGCAGGGATGCAGGTAAGGGGGACATGGCTGGATATGGGGGGGAGACATGGCTGCATGGGGGGAGACATGGCTGGATGGGGGGAAACATGGCTGCATGGGGGGGAGACATGGCTGCATGGGGGGAGACATGGCTGCATGGGGGGGGGAGACATGGCTGGATGGGGGGGGAGACATGGCTGCATGGGGGGAGACATGGCTGGATGGGGGGGAGACATGGCTGCATGGGGGGAGACATGGCTGCATGGGGGGGACATGGCTGCATGGGGGGGAGACATGGCTGGATGGGGGGAGACATGGCTGCATATGGGGGACATGGCTGGATATGGGGGGGACATGGCTGCATGGGGGGAGACATGGCTGCATATGGGAGACATGGCTGGATATGGGGGACATGGCTGGATATGGGGGGACATGGCTGCATGGGGGGGACATGGCTGGATATGGGGGGGACATGGCTGGATATGGGGGGAGACATGGCTGCATATGGGGGGGACATGGCTGGATATGGGGGGACATAGCTGCATATGAGGGGGACATAGCTGGATATGGGGGAGACATGGCTGCATATGGGGGGGACATGGCTGGATAATGGGGGGACATGGCTGCATATGGGGGGACATAGCTGGATATGGGGGGCATGGCTGCATATGGGGGGGACATGGCTGCATATGGGGGGACATGGCTGCATATGGGGGGGACATGGCTGGATATGGGGGGGACATGGCTGCATATGGGGGGGGACATGGCTACATATGGGGGGGACATGGCTGCATCTGTGGGGGGACATGGCTGCATCTGGGGGGGGACATGGCTGCATCTGTGGGGGGACATGGCTGCATCTGTGGGGGGACATGGCTGCATTTGGGGACACATTTAAAAAAAAGTATCGGTATTCGGTATCGGCGAGTACTTGAAAAAAGGTATCGGAACTTGTACTCAGTCCTAAAAAAGTGGTATCGGGACAACCCTAGTTACAGCACATCATCTCTTCACTGCAGAGGGGCATGATATACATATGAATGCCGCCTTTATTTACATATGAATGCCGCTGGCCTCAGCTATTTAGGTATGAATGCTCCCGTTATTTACATATGAATGATGGTTATTTACATGTAAACACAGGGTCTGCATGTGAGTCATCTGTACACAACAACAGGGCAGAGCTGGGCAGCATTAGTAGCAGCACTTCACACTGAGATATCAGGACACAGCACAGGACTAAAACTTCAAGGTACAAGGGAATTTAAACTGGGATAGTTGGAAAGTATGAGGCAGCTGCTTTGGGCCCCACCACAATGACAGGGCCCTGGGCAGCTTCCCCTTTTGCCCTGCCTTAAAAACGGCCCTGTTTATCACTTTGGAGGACCCCTTAGATGAAAAGTCAATTTCTAAGCAAATGAAGGATCTCAGGATGCCTGGTGCTAATGTAGAAACCATGTTTTTCATTTAATAATGTGGAGTTTTTTCCTTTCCTTATTTGTTATGGACAGGGTTAAAGAATAAGAGTTTAATTTTTTTAAAGGGCTTGTGTTGAAAGGCTTTGGGCTGATAATGCAGCGTGCGTTTGCCATCAGTTTGAGACGCTTCTAAGAACATTCGTAATTAATTGACAGGTGTATTTGATCTACAGTTCATCTCCTTCTGACCTGCAGTTGACTTGCTTCATAGGCTTGTATAGGGAAAAAAGTTCTTAAACTTTAGTAATTTTTTCAACTTTCCATCTATTAAATCTTCTGCCCTTGTTGTTGTTTTAACTTTGGATAGTAAAACATTTTTTTTCTGCCAGTAAATACCTTATACAACCCACGTCCTGTTTCATGTCTCTCGTGAGAGTTTTCCAGGATGGGAGGGGGATGAGTCATAGGAGGGCCAATGAGAGCTGCAGGGCTGCAGAGCTGGAGGTGTGCCTCTGTGTGTCTGTGTAAATCCAGGAAGTGAACAGGCAGCAGCTTCAGCTGCCCACAGTTAAAATGGATGCAGCCAGACTTTGTGAAGGGAGACTTCTGCAGCGTATTTGGCAAGTGCAGAATCACAATATACCGTATATAAAATAATATGCAAAGTGGTTGGAGAAAAGCTTCAGAATGACAAAGATGTTTTTATTACAAATCATGTGAGCAGACTGCTGTTCCTCTTTAAGAAAAAAAGCACATTGACACTGGCCCTTTTTCAATATTAAACAGTACATATGAAAGGTATACACATTCTAATATACAGTCAGCAGCTGTTTTCCAGTTTCTCCAATTTGTTGTTTACAGAGCTCAGTAGCTTCACTCTCTCAATCAACAATTACTATTTTTATCCTTATGCTGCTTGCATTAGTAAGTAGATAGGAAAGTATATCATATTTACTAGTTTTAAACTATTTTTTTTATAAGTATTCAAGTACTTCCTAGTTTCGAGGTGTAGACAAATGATGTCATACATCCCATGAGTCTTCAGGAGGGGAGGGGGGATTTTTATCAGCTATGCACACACTCCTGCATGCCTTAACTAAGGGCAGATGTTTTTCAGGAAGTAAATGCTACACAAATCATTTGCCCTTACTCAAGATGGCCGCAGCCAGAAAAGCTTGGTGGTTGTTTTTCAAAGTGGTTTCGCAGCAAAATAAAACATGGAGACATGGATGGAGGGGTGAGTTTGCTTAGAATATACATTTTTGTTTGTGACGCTAAGATGCAGTGTAGTTCGGCTTCAATTTGAAATTTACATGCACAAGTGAGGACACATGTACCATTAGATCTACTGTTCTACCCATACAATAGGGTGACCAGACATCCCCAGTTTCAGGGGACAGTCCCCTGATTGAGGACACTGTCCCCGGACCAAGTCTGTCCCTGGTTTTGTCCCCAGATTGGATTTAATAGGGGGGCAGGGGCAATTTCAAAGACAGTTAGTGCAGAATTAAAATAAAAAAGTTTGAATTACACCCCCCGCTCCGCCGTGCCTGCTAGCATAGGGGGGTTGTATTTTTTCCCATTATCTGTGCCCCTTTCTGATGATCATGTGCTGGTCGGAGCAGAGGGAATATTTCTTCAGTTTTGGGCGCATACCCATTCAGCTCCGCTCGCATGTTCTTCTGCCTTGGCTCAAATCCCGGCCAGCCACCTGTCTATCTCCTTGCCTTCCCTAGCGGAGTGCTCTTCCTCCGCTCTCCCCATCCAGTAGTAGCCGGGGCACAGAGAGTAAGACCTAACAGGCTGTGAGGGGGCGGGGGCCAGAGAGTCGCTGATTGTTGCCATTACTAGTTCAGAAAAAATATGTCCCCGGATTTTATTTTAAAAATCTGGTCACCTTACCATACAAGTCCTTCTCAAGTATCTCAAACTGATCTGAAATGCAAGCGGCATGCTCCTGGAAGCACACATCTGTGTCGACAAACACAAGCCCTAAATATTTATCTCCCTTCAGTTTCATTAAAAGACGGCCTCCCTAAGGCCCCTTTCATACTGGCAGAGTCTGCCAGTGGATCCACTTGCTCAGCAGGGGATCTTTCCACTGATCCCCGGTGAGCCGGCGGATAACAGCTCCATGTCTACTCTGTTGATGCAGAACTGACATGGACATAGTTTGCTGTTCTCTATGGGCTGTCAGATGTAATCGGACCGCCTGTCTATTCCCATACGACTGTCATCCAATTTAATCCGGGATCGGGATCCCCAATCCACCTGTTTTTAACTGACAGGATCGCATATCGGCGGTTGTCATTGGACACATGTCCATTGACATCCGCTGCTCCATAGAGAGCAATGAATGGTCCGATCGGCTCCACCTAAAAAACGGAGGCCTCGTACACACGACCGAGAAACTCGACAGGCGAAACACATCGTTTTCCTCATCGAGTTCCTTGTTAGGCTTGTCAAGGAACTCGACAAGCTTGCTTTGCGTACACACTGTCAAGACAAAATCTCCTTGTTCTCAAACGCGGTGACATACAACACATACAACGGCAGGGGAAGTTTGATTCCACTGGCTAAACTCTTGGGGCTGGTTTTGCTAATCTCATGTGTTTGCGTAGGGGAAAGAGACCGCTGCTCCAGATGAGTGCACCGTGGTGGTGTTTGCGTGTTAAGTAAAAGTTTGTTAAGAGACGATTTGCACTTTTCAGTCTGTTACAGCTTTAAAAATGTGTTATCTCCATTACAAATGCTACTTTTACTCCCGTCTCATACTTTATTCTGAGCAGGCGCGGGTTTCTTAGCATACACACGCTCGAGTTTCTCATCGGAAACCAGCCCGACCAGGAACTCGACGAGCCAATTTGAGACTCCCGTCGAGGAAATAGAGAACTTGCTCTCTTTTTGGCGTTTTGGAGTTTCTCGACAGTTTCCTCGACGAAATGTACACACGACCGGTTTCCTCGGCAAAAAAATATCTCCCAGCAAGTTTCTTGCTGGTTTTTGCCGAGAAACTTGGTCGTGTGTACGAGGCCTGACAGGCGGACCCAATCAGTCCATTTGTGGGAAGGGAGCCTAAAGAAAAACAGCTACTGTGATCTATAATAAACCCATTATACTCTGAAAACCGTTTATCATAGGTTTAAATTCTCACCTATAGGTGTATCGGAGGTGTGAAACAAATGTAAATTGATATGATGTAGATACATATAAATATAGATGTAGATGCATATACATATAAATGTAGATATATATGATAAATATGCACTAATATAAAATGTGCAGTATAAGCTCAGACAGTATTAAAATCAAATGGACCCAAAATCATTTCATTGCAGACTTTGTACAGATAATTTGATGTTATTCGTATAGACAGCAGTTTATTCTGGTAATTTGTGCCTGCTCTAAAATGTAATTTGCAATAACATCTGTTCACTGTATCCCTTTGTATCATTCATCCCTTTGGTACTCTAATGCCCCGTACACATTTTCGGAATTTCAGATGGAAAAATAAATTTTCCATCAGAAATTCCGACCGTGTGTATGCCCCATCGGATTATTTCCATTGGAAATTCCGAGGAATTCCTTCATGGTTTAGATAGAGAACATGTTCTCTTTTAGTCCGATGGAATTCCGTCGGAATTCCGATGTGATGTTGGTTGGACAAAGGTCCGATCGTGTGTACAGGGCTTTAGCTGTCAGGGAATGCTGTATATTTTATTTTATTATTGGTTGGAGGAACATGGGTTGCCCAATCGTAATAAAGAATTGATACTCAGAACAACCTTTATTGGTGATAGGAAGTAAAGGTAGGCCACCTTAGAAGAGAAAGTTTAAATCCTGGAAAGGAGGAAACCTTTTGGGGGTTTTAAAGCCTGGTACACACAATGACAATATCCAACGAATGATTGTCCATTTATTTTTACATGCTAGTCTCATATTGAAAACGAAAAGGTCACTAGAGTTACAAAAATTCTCGTAAGACAGAATACAACTTCCTGCGATGGTGTAATGTATTGTATTGTAATGTATTCTTTAGTTCTGATCATGGGCGGTCTTGGTCACTAGCTTTTTTACAGACGAATACTGTACCTGCTGGGAGTGAGTTGGCAGAGAAGCAGGTTTCACCAAATGAGGCTGGATTCGCCAAATGAGGCTGGTTTCACCAAATGAGGCTGGATTCGCCAAATGAGGCTGGTTTCACCAAATGAGGCTGGATTCGCCAAATGAGGCTGGTTTCACCAACTGAGGCCGGATTCGCCAAATGAGGCTGGATTCACCAAATGAGGCTGGATTCACCAAATGAGTCTGGATTCACCAAATGAGGCTGGATTCACCAAATGAGGCTGGATTCAGAGGTGTATTTAGGTTTTGTGCTGCCCTAGGCCTGACTAAACTTGCGCACCCCCTAATTTAAATATGACACACCCCTTCCTGGCAAGGTCACACCCCTTTCTGTTTAAGACCCGTCCTAACAAAATGAGTGGGGACACTAGTTCTGAGGGCCGGTTGGGGGGGGCAATGAATTCCCTTAATTTGCATAGATTTCCTCTCACTTCCTGTTTGGCTATGGGGTAGGAAGTGAAGGAAAATTTCTGCAATGGGTCGGGGGTGGTAAAAAATAAACTGACAGGGGCTATAACCCCCCCCCCCCTTAATCTATCCAAAATTAAAATAAAGTGTTGCCTATAGTTCTACTTTAAGCACAAATTTATGATAATTTTATGGAGAGGACTAAGAAGATATAACCATGCCAATAGTGCAGCAGAAACCCCCCCCCCCCCCACTCCACAGTTGCAGAATGCCAGCCGCCTGCATACCAGAAGCAGTGCGGCCGCTTTATGGGGGCGCTAGACTAATTTTCCTCTCAGCCCAGTCAGCCCCATAAGACTGCCGCTACACTAACAGTGTAGCGCAAGCCGGCGGGGACTCTTTCCGTGCTGCCCCCCTGCAAAGTGCTGCCCTAGGCCTGCGCCTTGTTGGCCTAGGCCAGGATACAGCGCTGACTGGATTGGCCAAATAAGGCTGGATTCACCAAATGAGGCTGGATTCACCAAATGATGCTGGATTCACCAAATGAGGCTGGATTCACCAAATGATGCTGGATTCACCAAATGAGGCTGGATTCACCAAATGAGGCTGGATTCGCCAAATGAGGCTGGATTCACCAAATGAGGCTGGATTCACCAAATGAGGCTGGATTCGCCAAATGAGGCTGGATTCACCAAATGAGACTGGATTCACCAAATGAGGCTGGATTCACCAAATGAGGCTGGATTCGCCAAATAAGGCTGGATTCAACCAAATGAGTCTGGATTCACCAAATGAGACTGGATTCACCAAATGAGGCTGGATTCACCAAATGAGGCTGGATTCGCCAAATAAGGTTGGATTCAACCAATGAGTCTGGATTCACCAAATGAGGCTGGATTCGCCAAATAAGGTTGGATTCAACCAATGAGTCTGGATTCACCAAATGAGGCTGGATTCGCCAAATAAGGTTGGATTCAACCAATGAGTCTGGATTCACCAAATGATGCTGGATTCGCTGGGCAGGTTAATCTTTTTTCGTGGACAAGCAGTTTTAGGTAAGAAATGGGAAAACCATAAAGGGGGAAGTTAAGGCCATCTTCAAACTATTGCTTACAGGCCTACTTTTGGTGGGTGCTCATTTAAAACATCACAAATTCCAATGTAAAAAAAGCCAAAATGATGTTCAAAATAATGATTTGACTGCAGAAAAGCTCTGTTTAGAGTTACCACCCGTGCTTTCAGTAAGAAAACATATAACAGAGCAAATCCTGATCTGTACCCTTTAAAAGTAAGCATCTGACTATTTGTCTAACATGTTAAAAACGAGATTATCCTGACACGTGAGTTGTTCAGGATACCGGCCTAAGCTGACACAGGACTGACAGGCCGCAAAAGTCTGAAAGCCCTGGAAACTTCTAGACAAATACCCGTAAGTCGGTTATGGTCATGGCTCAAAGGCTTGCAGGAAAAAAAAGATTAGCAATCACATCAGAGGCCGTGCTTAAGCCTTTGGAATACAGAGCCCTAATCTTCTCAGAATAAAGAGAAGTTTGTTAAAGACGCAAAAAAAAATGCCGGACCAAAAAAAAAAAATCTATAAAACAAAAACAAGCAGCCACTGACAGGACGGGTGACTGGTTGGCATGAATCGAAGGCAATGACTGATGAGACGTCATAGACTGAACGCTACCAAGCTGTGTCTTTCAGACAAGCCAGACACTTTCCACATTTCAACAATACACCTACGTACGGAACGCGGCGATCACAGACGAGGACAAACAATTACAATAACACAGACGGACTGAAAATACACGGTTGGAAAAACACAAGGGCAAATTTTTTGGATCTCTTTTACAATTTTGTTTTCATATATATTTTTTTATTGGGGTTATAAGAACACTTTGCTAATATTTTTATTGGCTACGAAATATTTGGTTTTCGGAGTGTTGACGTAAGAGCACTTAAATTTGTCCAGTGACAAAATATTACAAAGGAGCCTTAAAGTATAATTAATTAGGTTTTGGATAGAGTGGGGAGGGATTAGAACACTGGTCAAGCTTTTACAGCTGTCTGTGCCCCCTTTAGGGATATTCACCCTCTCTATTTATCCTGGTGACCTTTATTGATGAAAGTTAAAGAGGAGCCCACATTTTGAGTTGTCCCCAGAACAGTAATTGGAGGAAATTGTCCAATGAGGACACTAGTTCTGGTGACAACCAGGGATTTCCTCACTTTGGAGGGATTTCCTCTCACTTTCTGTTTTGGCTATGGGGCAGAAAGTGAAGGAAAATCTCCCCACAGATGGAAAAAAAATGGACATAACCCTTCCCTACTCTATCCAAAATAAATGTGTGCCCCTAGGCCTCGTACACACGACCGAGTTTCTCGGCAAAAACCAGCAAGAAACTTGCTGTTTTTTTATTTTTTTTGCCGAGGAAACTGTTGAGGATCTCGTCGAGCCAAAAAAAGAGCATGTCTTCTTTTTCCTCGACGGGAATGGGGAAATTTGGTTCGCCGAGATCCTCGACAGCCTAACAAGGAACTCGACGAGCAAAACGATGTGTTTCGCCCGTCGATTTTCTCGGTCGTGTGTACGAGGCTTCAGTTCTACTTTAAAGAGGAAGTAAACCCACCGCTCGGGCGGCCGACGTCTCTCACGGGGGTTTCTTCCGGGTATCGCGGCTCCGGCACTGTGATTGGCCGAAGCCGCAATGACGTCACTCCCGCCTATGCACACAGGAGCCACCAGTCACGGCACGGGCTCCTTTAGGACCGGCACGATCGCTGTTGCTAAAGTGCACCTGCGCCGTAGACATCGGCGCCCGTAATTTTTGTAATTATCTCCTAAGCTGTGGAGGTTTGGGAGATATTTCGAGCACCTACAGGTAAGCCTTAATCTAGGCTTACCTGTAGGTAAAAGTGGTTTAATTTAGAGTGTGTCTATTGGAATGTTTGACCATTCTTCCAGAAGCACACTTGTGTGGTCAGGCACTGATGTTGGACAAGAAGGCCTGGCTCACAGTCTCCGCTCTAATTCATCCCAAAGGTATTCTATTGGGTTGAGGCCAGGACTCTATGCTAGCCAGTCACATTCCTCCACCCAAGACCCCCTCATCCATGTCATTATGGACCTTAATTTGTGTACTGGCATGCAGTCATGTTGAAACAGGAAGGGGCCATCCCCAAACTGTTCCCACAAAGTTGAGAGCATGAAATTGTCCAATACGTCTTGGTATGCTGACACCTTAGGAGTTCCCTTCACTGGAACTAAGGGGCCAAGCCCAACCCCTGAAAAACTACCCAACACCATAATACCCCCTCCACCAAATGATTTGGACCAGTGCGCAATGCAAATCAGCATATTATTCC
Organism: Rana temporaria; assembly: GCF_905171775.1. Classification (NCBI taxonomy): domain Eukaryota; kingdom Metazoa; phylum Chordata; class Amphibia; order Anura; family Ranidae; genus Rana; species Rana temporaria. The sequence goes on along the minus strand of NC_053495.1, from coordinate 33,891,960 downwards.
AAGAAAATTATATATTTTTTAAATGCAGAGGCTCTAGAGAATAAAACAGTGGTGGTTGCAATTTGTTGTCATATAATATTTGTGTAGCTATTTATCAAACACAAATTTTCAGGAAAAAGTACCCATAAATGGATTTTAGAGCACACAAATACAATATAATACCCAGATGATCTCATTTTAAGTAAATATACCAGACAGGTCAAGACTAAAAATTGCATGCACACACGAATTGGCGACATACTACGGTACCTAAAATTTTTCATAGGCTATGCTTTTTTAAAGTCATTTCATATTACCACTGTAGAGATTGTAAATAATGGCCATAGAATTATTGCTCTCACTCTGATGTTCACAGCGATACCTCATATGTGTGGTGCAGACGCTGTTTACTTGTGGGACCTACATACACGTTTGCATTTTTTTGAATCTGCGAGGAGAACAGGATTGCTTTTAAGTTTTTTTTTTTTACTATTTTAATTTATTTTATTCAAATGTATTTAAATAAAAATTGAGCATTGCTATCACAAGGGGCTAACAAGCACCCCCTCCCCCATGTGATAGTTTGGGCAGTGACAGGTGCTCTTTATGGAAACATCAGGGGTCTATAAGACTCCCGACATCTGCCCTACCCTCCATAGTAGCTAATCAAGCGCAGATTGTGCTTGGTTAGATTATTTCTTGGCTGTAACAGTCAGAGAATGACAGCTTTGAAACTGGAAACGACTAAATCTCTTCGTTCTCTTCGTTCTTCTCAAGACCTCCTACTCTCTAGCTCTCTCATCACCTGCTCCCATGCTCGTCTCCAGGACTTTTCTAGAGCCTCTCCAAGCCTATGGAACTCCTTACCCCAATCTATCCATCTATCTCCTTCTCTATCAGCTTTTAGAGGATCCCTGAAAACCCTCCTCTTCAGAGAAGCCTATCCTACCCACACATAACTGTATTTTCATTTGAGTCCATCTGATCATCCCCCACAGCCAACTACCCTTTGTTCCACTTGACCCTCCCTTCTAGATTGTAAGCTCTAAAGAGCAGGGCCCTCTGATCCCTCCTGTATTGATTTGTATTGTGACTGTACTGTCTTCCCTGATGTAAAGCACTGCGCAAACTGTTGGCGCTATATAAATCCTGTATAATAATAATAATAATAAATAATTGTTGCTGTCTTCATTCATCCCATTTCCTCTGTGTGACTGGTTCTACGCCATTTACCGCAGCCCTGGTCTCCCCAGAGAAAAGTTTGGGGGTGGAAAGGGCCCTTCTTGGTACCATAAAAGTGCCAATCGCCAGCTGTAAAAACAGTACCAACATCACGGTTGCAGCTGCAGCCATGGTCTTGTAATAACCACTTGCTGACAGGCCGTATATAAACCTATGGTGCTCATCAGGTGGTTACCGTAATTTGGACAGGAGAAATGACAGTTGGAAACCGGTCGCCGTGGGTAACAAGAAATTTTTCCAGCAGCAGAGTTTCGTTCATCACCTTGGTTTAATAAAGAAAGGCACACAGGATGAGTAGTGGCGTTCTTTGTCCCTCTTGGTACGAATGGAGCCCACAGTTATTCTTTATATAGATTACAACCCACAGCTGTCTTTTAAAACAGCGAATTGACTTTTATTGTGGTATGTTGCCATGACAGCTTCGACTGTACCTGCTTGCCAAAATTTTATGCTGAGCGGTTATGAATTAATATGGATTTCTGTATTATCACGCAAACGAAATACAATAATGGCTTTCAGGGAATTCTGTACTCAGGAAATGTTTTATAACCATTTAATTTACAAGATCCGGTTCATGTTTTTCTACGAATGGGTTCAGTGTTTACAAAACACGTCTTTTTACTCACTCATCTTTGGTTTACAGCAAAACTCAGAAAAAACAAGACACAATGTATAGCCCATTAAAAGTAAAATAATAAAACCTGTGTCTGCCACAATATTCACTCTTATTTTATGATTTTTTCCTGCAGTGTTTTTTTCTGCCACTAGGTGTCCTTAGTCTGATGATCAGTATCAATCGCCTCATTTTCTCAGGTCATCATGGACGTACCTCTAGTCTGTGATTGGACAATAAAAGGAGAAGCAACACGGTGATGAGCTCATCTCTCTGTCCCTCTACTCTCCCTGCCAATCAACGCATGAACTGATTGGCCCCTTGGACTGCTTCTCTCTCTCACACACCTGCTCTGCTGTACAGGAACTGCAAGAGGCTGATATCAGATCACATTAACCACATGCCACATGCCGACCAGCGCATGATGATATACGTCGACACAATAGCTCGGCTGGGCATATGGGTGTACAGGTACGTCCCCTTTAAGATGCGGCATTGTGGGCACACGTGCGCCCGCCGCGAGCTCCATGAGTCCGACCACGGCTCCCGCGGACTCAATGTCCGCGGGGATACCCATGATCGTGTCACGGAGAGGAAGAACGGAGAAATGCTGATGTAAACAAGCATTTCCCCATTCTTCCTAGTGACAGAACACTGATCACCGCTCCCTGTAATCAGTTAGAACACATCCCTAGGACACACTTAACCCCTTCAGCGCCCCCTACTGGTTAACCTCCCTGGCGGTATGATTCTTTCTGAAAAAACATGCTGAAAGCGGTACAATTATTTGCAAGGAAATTTGGCGTTTTATATTGTAGGCCTGTGATTTTTAGGAATAACTCACTTAACCTGCCTGGCGGTCTTCCCGAGTCTGACTCGGGGTTAGATTTTCCTGCTGCGAGCGGAAACCCCGAGTCAGACTCGGGCTTGCCTCGCTAGATCCACAGGCACAAGTTACTTACCTTGTCCCTGGATCCAGCGATGCCACCGCGCTGTGTGAGCGAGCGGGACCTCGCTCGATTCACACAGTGCCTCCGTGTGACGCCGATCTCCGTTCCCTGCGACGTTACGACGCACGGGGACGGAGAACGGCGCCAAATTCAAAAAAGTAAACAAACACCTTACATACAGTATACTGTAATCTTATAGATTACAGTACTGTATGTAAAAAAAAACACACACCCCTTGTCCCTAGTGGTCTGTCCTGTGTCATGCATGTCATTTTATATAATAAAAACGTTTCTTTCTCCCTGCAAACTGTAGATTGTCCATAGCAACCAAAAGTGTCCCTTTATGTCAAAAATAGTTTTAGATCAGCTAAAAAACAGCGATAATAAATTATAATCACTTGCAGAATTGTGCGATAGCGATTTGTGGGGAAATTCGTCATAAAAAAAAAAAAATAATGACAGCAACAATTCTGCAACTGAGCAAATTTCAGTGATTTTGATTTGATTACATTATTGAATAATTTTTATTATAATTATATTATTATTTGTTATAATTATTTATAATTATTTATTATATTATAATTTATAATTTTGTTTTTAAAAAAATGTCATACCTGGGATGCCTATTAGAATCTTGTTTGGTCAGATTTAAGTGAAAATTTAAATTTAAGTAAAAATTACAGACCTACAATATAAAACGCCAAATTTCCTTGCAAATAATGGTACCGCTTTTAGCATGTTTTTTCTGACAGAATCATACCGCCAGGGAGGTTAAATTTGACCAAACAAGAATCTAATAGGCATCCCGGGTATGACATTTTTTTAAAAACAAAATTTTAAATTATAATATAATAAATAATTATAAATAATTATAGCAAGTAATAATATAATTAAAATAAAAATTATTCAATAATGTAATCAACTCAAAATCACTGAAATTTGCTCAGTTGCAGAATTGTTGCTGTCATTATTATTTTTTTTTTATGACAAATTTCCCCGCAAATCGCTATCGCACAATTCTGCAAGTGATTATAATTTATTATCGCTGTTTTCTAGCTGCTCTAAAACCATTTTTGACATAAAAAGACACTTTTGGTTGCTATGGACAATCTACAGTTTTCAGGCAGAAAGAACCGTTTTTATTATATAAAAGTACATGTAGGGCACTGGACAGACCACTAGGGACAAGGGGGGTGTGTATTTTTTACATACAGTACTGTAATCTATAAGATTACAGTATACTGTATGTATAGTGTTTGTTTACTTTTTTGAATTTGGCGCCGATCTCCGCTCCCGTGCGTCGTAACGTCGCAGGGAACGGAGATCGGCGGCACAGGAGGACGCTGTGTGAATCGAGCGAGGTCCCGCTCGCTCACACAGCGTGGTGACATCGCTGGATCCAGGAGAAGGTAAGCCAGCGCGGGCTGCAGGCTCTGCATACCTACCCCGAGCGTGACTCGGGGTTACCGATTTTGGTAGAAAAAATCAACCCCGAGTCACGCTCGGGGATACCGCCAGGAGGGTTAACCCCTTCACTGTCAGTGTAATTTTTACACTTTGGACTTTGGACTTGATAAAACACAGTAGGCCAACACCAGCAGATGACATGGCTCCCCAAATCATCACCGACTGTGGAAAATGTTGCATTTCATTTAAAAATCAAGGTCCCAGACTCTGGAGGAAGAGTGGAGAGGCACAGAATCCAAGTAGCATGAGGTCCAGTGTGAAGTTTCCACAGTCAATGATGATTTGGGGGGCCATGTCATCTGCTGGTGTTGATCCACTGTGTTTCATTAAGTCCAAAGTCAGAGCAGCCCTCTACCTTGAAATTCTAGAGTACTTCATGCTTCCCTCTGCTGACCAGCTTTATGGAAATACTGATTCTATTTTCTGGCAGGACTTGGCCCCTGCCCACACTGCCAAAAGTACCAATACCTTGTGTAATGATCATGGTATCACTGTGTTTAATTGGCAAGAAAACTCATCTGACCCAAACCCCATAGACAATCTGTGGGGTATTATCAAGAAGAAGATGAGAGACACCAGACCCAACAATGCAAACGAGCTGAAGGCCGCTATCAAAGCAACCTGGGCTCCCATAACACCTCAGAAGTGCCACAGGCTGACCACCTCCATGCACGCTGCATTGATGCAGTAATTCATGCAAAATGAGCCTCAAGCAAGTATTGAGTGCATACTATACTGTACATGGACATACTTTTTTTATTGGTCTTATGTAATATTCAAATTTTCTGAGATACTGAATTTTATGTTTTCACTAGCTGTAAGCTATAATCATCAAAAAAAAATCAAAAATCCTTGAAATATATCACTTTGTGTGTAATGCATCTATATAAAATATATGAGTTTCACTTTTTGAATTGAATTCCTAAAATAAAATAAAATTTTGATGATATTCATATTTTTTTAGATACACCTTTAGATAGATAGATAGATAGATAGATATATAGATAGATAGATAGATAGATAGATAGATAGATAGATAGATAGATAGATAGATAGATAGATAGATAGATAGATAGATAGATAGATAGATAGATAGATAGCCATTGCATTACCGCTCAATAATAATGAGAGACCAAGAGCTTAGCCAAAATAGCTTGGCCACTATGCTAGGAGCGTGCTCTCAACACAGGACGCACATGTTTGGCTTGTGGGCGTTAAAGCCCACCCTCTTTGCAGCCACACATATGCGTTACATCGGTGGCAACAGATTAAAATGGTCTTAAATGGAGGTTCACCCTAAAACAATTATATACCATTACATCCAGCATACTTCCGACATGTACAGTATGCTGGTATATTTTATTTTTTCGCTGTACATATCATTTTATCTCTTATCATCAGGCTTTGCTCAGGCATAGCAGCCAATTGAGGATTATCACTGTGAAGGTGAATATAAGGTGGTTGGGGGTTGGGCTCTAAAGGAACTTTGTCACGTTGCCCTGGATGGTAAAGATGACAGGGTCTCTTTAATTTTAAACTTGGACAAAAGGAAAACATTAGGAACCTGTACATGTGTAAAGCCCGTACACATGATGAGAAATTATCATATTTTTTTGCATGCTAGACTCATATCGAAAATGAAGAGGTTACTTAAATTACATTAATTTTCGTACAACAGAATACAGCTTTGGAAGTGATGTGATGTATTGTATTGTAATGTATTCTGTCTTTTCTGAGCATGTGTGGTCTTACGAGAATTTTGCATGTCGCGTTATGATCGGCTCTGGAAAGCTGTGTACTAACGATCAAATTATCATACGATTGCTTCGAACGCTGTATTTTTTCGTACGATTTTCTGGTTGTGTGTACTAGGTTTACGGATGGAAAAAAAAAGCTTTAGGCAATAAATATTATTTCCATCATCAATTTCTTTACTTCTCCCCCTTACAAAACGGAACTCCCCAGCAAAGTAAAGTTCCATTTTAGAGAACAATACTGTTGGATTTTGATAAAGTGGCACGCATTATGGCCTGGCTCTCTCTACAAGCGGCCAGATACATCGGAGTGCCAGGAAATCTGCACTGAAATACTTAACACAGAGACTTTATTTATTATCGTTGGCCTGCGCACAGCTTGTAACACGTTTCATTGGACAGCGAGGGGGAAGTGTGCCCAAATATACACATACATCATTAGGGGAAGGATACTGCCGCTGCTTTACTATTTTACTGAGTTAAAAAAAAAAAAAAAAGATTCATAATAAATATTCGCTAAAATCATAATATATCGTTTCCAACTGTCATTAACTGCCATTAAGAACCCAAAGAAAAATAAACAGGAAGGCGGCTTGACAGACTGGACCAACAGTAAATATGAAATAATCACTACCAGCATTACAATTAACTGTCTCAAATTATACTAAGCAAGTGAAATGGAGAGAGAGAGAGAGTGATGGGAGGAAAGAGAGCATTGTAATATTGTAACCCCCTTTTGAGATCCCCTGCTGGCGTTCTTGGCTCCTTCCTCCTGTTGAGTGTCCCCATAGCAAGCTTCTAGCAATGGGGGCACTCTTGTGGGCTCACTCCAGTGTATACAATGCATTCATATTTTTGCCACCTAAATGCATTATTTTACATTTCTCTACATTAAACCTCATTTGCCATGTAGTTGCCCACCCCTCTAATTTGTTCAGATCTTTTTGCAAGGTTTCCACATCCTGCGGAGAAGTTATTTTCCTGCTTAGCTTAGTATCATCCGCAAATACAGAGATTGAACTGTTTACCCCATCCTCCAGGTCTTATATGAACAAATTAAATAGGATTGGTCCCAGCACAGAACCCTGGGGGACCCCACTTTCCACCCCTGACCATTCCGAGTATTCCCCATTTATCACCACCCTCTGAACTCACCCTTGTAGCCAGTTTTGAATCCATGTACTCACCCTATGGTCCATGTCAACGGACCTTAATTTGTACAGTTAACTTTTATGGCGAACTGTGTCAAATGCTTTTGCAAAAATCCAAATACACCATGTCTACGGGCCTTCCTTTATCTAGATGGCAGTTCACCTCCACGTAGACGGTTAATAGATTGGTTTGGCAAGAACGATTCTTCATGAATCCATGCTGATTACTGCTAATGATACCATTCTCATGACTAAAATCTTGTATATAGTCCCTTATCATCCCCTCCAAGAGCTTGCATACTATTAATGTTAGGCTAACTGGTCTGTAATTCCCAGGGATGTATTTTGGGCTTTTTTTAAATATTGGTGCTACATTTTCTTTTCTCCAATTACTAAATTATTATCCAATGTACTAAAACCAACTTCTTCCCTTATGGTGGTCAGTGCTGTGACTTCCTGCCAGCTACAGTACCTTGTTTTCAAGATTGCCATCTCTGGTATTGACTTGGATCCTCTGGCTCAGCCTGTGTCTCCTGCCCCTATTGCCAGCTCCGCTCGTTCCTGACTATTCTTGCCTGCTGCCTACCTCAACATCTGCCTGGACATTGACCATGTCCCCTCATCATATCCATGATAGACTGTACCATGGATAGCATATACAGGTTTATACCATGTGTGTGCAATGTGTGCAAAAACGGACACATGTAAGTCATATATGTGCATACCCCAGATGTAGTATATCATCCTGGACCCACTTTATTAATCTATGTAGCAAGTTTTGTTTAGTTATTTCAATAATTAATTTTTATTTATATTTTCTCTGTTTATTTTTATATAATTTTCTGTACTCAACTAATTAACTCAATTGGTGGCCTATTCATACATACAGTTTTAGCCCATTAGGGGAAGGCTGGTATAGACTATTAAATATTGTATTTTTATAAGAACAATCTTATGAACCATTGTAACTAAGTTGGTTACAAATGACTAACATGACAATGTCAATCTGTTTTGTTAAGTAAATACTTTCAATAAAAATCTATTGTTTAAAAAAAACAGACACCTGTAGGACCTATCCATTCTTGCAGTAATATGTGCGTTACCGTAACACAGGATAATAATGGCCCTGCACCGCGGCACATGGCAGCCCACTACCATGCTTTGTGGTGTACAATTGGATCATTGGTTCATTGTGGTGTGATAGGTAGCCCATTTAACTTGGCTGCCCTAATGCAACACACACACATTAACGTGCAATATAACCTATCACCAGGTTTACCAGTTATTATTTCAATGAAAGCTGCAGATTTTAAAAGACTGAAAAATTACATTAACGTGCAATAGTATATATATATATATATATATATATATATATATATATATATATATATATATATATATATATATATCTATATATATATATATATATATATATATATATATATATATATATATATATATATATTTAAGATTTTAGGGATTGGGTTTACTGGGTTATACTTTACTCAATGCCAGGAGAACTATTTTTTTTACTCTAAATAAAAATGCAGTTCTGTCCTGCTGACATTTGACTTACGAATTCTTATAAATTATAAAGCTTAAAGTCTATTTTTTTTTATAATTAAAAATAATAAACAGGTCATACTTGTGACTACTACTTAGTTATATAACAATTGGTATCAAAACAATCAAGATCCCCTTTACTCACAAATAAAGATATTATTTGAGATGTTTATTTAAGTTGAATAAATGCTCTTTACACAAGCTCAGAACATGTGGAAAGAACCAGCCTGAAGGCATTAGAAATTCTACCCAGCTTGGCATGTGTTATTCCCATTAAATATGCGCTTCCCCATGTGAAAATCTCATTATTAGATGACACCAACCTCTGGGGACGGAACTCGCGGAGTGTGCTCGCTGCAACGCACTGGCTGCCTTTGTATGTTCTAACCAGCAGAAAAATGCTTTGCTAAGCACTGGCACTCTTTTTAGCCGGGCAAATTTTCTTTAGCCATTTACGATCGCGCAAAGCCTTTTCAGTTAACGGATAACATAACCAGTTAGCGATGGCTGAATCAAATGTTGTTTTTTGCCATTTAATTTGGCAACACAAAGCACCATAAATCTTTAATGCCACTGTCACCGGCTCTTCCAGCTTCGCATCTTTATATCAGCAGGGACTGACCTTGAGAAACTGAAAGACGAATGAATAATTGAAGAGATCCGAAGTTGTCAGATTGTCCCAGATTTTTTTGGTCCAGTCTTCACTTTTGCCGTCGTCTGAACACACAGGCCCAGGATCACATTACAGGCCAGTCCACGTTTGTGATCACAAAGATTTGTAAGATATCTTGCTGTGATGGATAAATAAGTGGGAGAGGAGCTAAAATAATTTTATTTACTACAGAAAATGTTGGCTTTAGGCTACCTCCAATACTGGTCACCTGACCAAAAGCCTTGGCATTATATCATGTGAGGCCTGGTAAAGGGCTGATACCAGCATTACTGTTGACATAGCATATACACTCACTGGCCACACCTGTTAAATTTCCTGGTAACACAAATTGCTAATCAGCCAATCACATGGCAGCAACTCAATGCCTTTAGCCATCTAGACAAGGTGACAACAACTTTCTAAAGTTTTAACCGAGCATCAGAATGGGGAAGAAAGAGGATTCAAGTGACTTTGAATGTGGCATGGATGTTGGTGCCAGACCGGCTGGTTTGAGTGTTTCAAAGACTGCTGATCTACTGGGATTTTCACACACAACCATCTCTAGGGTTTACAGAGATTACTCCAAAAAAGAGAAAATATCCATCGAGCGTCAGTTGTATGGACAAAAATGCCTTGTTGATGTCAGAGGTCAGAGGAGAATGGGTAGACTGGTTTTAGATGATAGAAGGGCAACAGTAACTCAAATAACTACTCGTTACAACCAAGGTATGCAGAATAACCATCTCTGAACGCACAACACATTAAACCTTGAAGCAGATGGGCTACAACAGCAAAAGACCACAGTGGGTGCCACGCCTGTCAGCTAAGATCACAAAACTGAAGCTACAATTCGCACAGGCTCATCAAAATTGGACAATAGAAGATTGGAAAAACATTGCCTGGTCTGATGAGTCTCGATTTCAGCTGCAACATTCAGATGGTCGGGTCAGAATGTGGCATAAACAACATGAAAGCACAGATCCATCCTGCCTTGTATCAACTGTTCAGGCTGGTGGTGGTGTAATGGTGTGGGGGATATTTTCTTGGCACATTTTGGGCCCCTTAGTACCATTAATACCACACCACGTACCATTAGTACCACACCACTTAGTACCACACCACTTAGTACCACACCACGGCCTACCTGAGTATTGTTGCTGACCATGTCAATCCCTTTATGACTACAGTGTACTCATCTTCTGATGGCTCCTTCCAGCAGTATAATGCACCATGTCACAAAGCTCAAATCATCTCACCACTGATTTCTTGAATATGATAATGAGTTTAATGTACTCCAATGGCCTCCGCAGTGACCAGATCTCAATCCAATAGAGCAATAGGGAAGTGGTGGAAAGGGAGATTTTCCGACACATCTACAGCAACTGCGCAATGCCATCTATGGACCAAAATCTCTGAGGAATGTTTCTAACACCTTGTGAAATCTTTGCCAAAAAAGAATTAAGGCAGTTCTAAAGGCAAAAGGGGGTCCAACCCAGTAATAGCAAGGTGTTCCTAATAAAGTTGCCGGTAAGTGTATATTCTTAAAGCGGTTCTCCACCCTAAAGTGAAGTCCCGCTGATCGGAACCCTCCCCCCCTCCGGTGTCAAATTTGACACCTTTCAGGGGGGTGAAGATACCTGTCTAAAGACAGGTATTTGCACCCACTTCCGACCCGGCATTCACGGGCAAAAGACGGGCATTTCGTCACATCCCGTCGCCCCCCCCCCCCGTTGTGTGCTGGGAACACTCGGCTCCCAGCACACAGCGGGAGCCAATCGGCGGGCACAGCACGACTCGCGAATGCGCCGTAGGGAACCGGGCAGTGAAGCCGGAGCGCTTCACTTCCTGGCTCCCTCACGGTGAATGGAGGGGGGAGCAGCAGGGTGACGAGCGATCGCTCGTCCTCTGCTGTGGACCCCGCTGGACTCCAGGACAGGTAAGTGTCCTAATATTAAAAGTCAGCAGCTGCAGTATTTGTAGCTGCTGGCTTTTAATATTTTTTTTCCAGGGAACATCCGCTTTAACTTGAATAATTGCCTTCTATTGCTGGCAGTCCCCTCCAAATCTCCAAATTCCTGTTTTTGCTTGTTACCATAAACGTACAATTTTAATATTAATGTAATACCTTCGTAATCATGTGTATAAAAACCTTCAATTGCATCAAAATAAAGCAGAACAGTTATTTGGAAAGATGTTGAGTGTATCTTTTGTGTCTGTTCCCTACTGCAATAGTTATTATTAATTTGGAACCACTAATCAACATGAGGATAGGAGTTGCCTATCTATAAAATTCCAAGTCATTAGCACTGGACACTTGTCCACATTTGCTGTCGGGAGTCCCTGAGTCACAGGTGCAGCGATTGTCGACACAGTAAAAGCTAGTATCTCTCCCAGCCAGCTGCATGGGGAGGATGAGACAATTTGTGTAAGAAGGAGGGGTTTGGGCGGATTTATACAGGAAAGGGGAATATGAGAGGGATTTGTGCTGGGGGGGGGGGCGATGGAGGGGAGGGGTTGTGCCAAAGGGGGATTTGTGCTGGAAGGTGTTATATGGGGGTGAGGATTTGGGCTGGGAGTGTTTTTTTTCCCGGAAGGGGAGATTTGAGGGGTAAGAAAACTTGTGTAAGAAGAAGGAGTTTAGGGGGATTTATACTGGAAGGGTTGATATGGGGGGAGGATTTGCTCTGGGTGAGGAGATGGGGGGGAGCATTTGTGCTGAGAGGGGACATTTGTGCTGTGCTGGGAGGAGGAGATGGGGGGAGAATTTGTGCTAAGAGGGGACATTTGTGCTGGGGGGGGGGGGTGGAGACAAAGGTTTATGTTGAGGAGGGATTTGTGCTGAAAGGGAGTATTGGTGCTAGAATAAGGAAGGTTTTTGCTAAGAGGGGGGGATGGGGGGGTTGTGTAAGAAGGAAGGGTTTGTGGGGAATTTTTATTGGGGAGGGGGTGTGGGGGGTTTGTGTTGAGAGGGGGAGATGGAGGGAAGGGTTTGTGCTGAGGTTTTTTTTTTCCTGGAAGGGGGTATATGGGGGTGGGGCACAATTCGCCATCTCCACCCTGGGCACTAGATGACTTAGTCCTAGCACTGGGCATGGTTCATAAAGAAGTTTTCCAGCAGGTCAGAAAATCTCTGGGTAGTAAAGAATAAATCCAGACTTCTGAAGCCTCGTAGGGCGAAACTCGACGGGCAAAACACATAATTTTCCTTGTCGAGTTCCTTGTTAGGCTGTCGAGGAACTCGACAAGGCAAGTTTCTCCATTCCCGTCGAGGAAATAGAGAACTTGCTCTCTTTTTGGCTCGTCGAGTTTCTCGACAGTTTCCTCGACGAAAATGTAGACACGACTGATTTCTTCGGCAAAAAAATATCTCCCAGCAAGTTTCTTGCTGGTTTTTGCAGAGAAACTCGGTCGTGTGTACGAGGCTTAAGGGTCTTGATTTTGCTGGAAGGTGATTTCAGACCACCTGATTATAGCAAGAGACACGCAATATCTTTTGTTACGATTGAGTTGTCTGTGGTCACCCGAGTCAACAAAAAGCTACCACAAAGAATATTTCATCTGCATCTCCAGAGCACATGTCCCAGGCATTTCCTTTTAAAATTCTGAGACTAACGTATGGTGGTATATGACACCAGAACACAAAATGAGCATTTCAGAAACGGAAATGAAAATGATGTAAGTGGGACATAGGGACTTCATAAACACATCCACAGTTACATGGACCACTAGTTATTTTAAGCAGTAGTCAGAGGGCCCAGCCAGGTCACATGACAGTCTACCTTTGAAGGATCTGCAAAAGAAAAGAATCCAGGAGTAAACCAGAAACCATCTTGCGTCAAGGGAAATAGACTTAATCAATTCCTCAAGACATGATGAGCCAAAAAACAGACTTATATCAGAAATAAATATATTCTACTCTAATACACAAGGGGAAAATCCTTTTAGAGGACAAAATAAAAAATGGTTCTTAATTTTGTTTAAATGATTATTGTAATAATGCTATATTTGTCCCTGCTAGAGAGATTTACCCTCTCAATTTGCTGTCAGAATATAGTTGTACAACCATAGTGCAGCACCATATTGGGGTAGGGGTGTAATCTATTTAGTTACCTCTAGGGGTTACAGCTGCCTTTGTTAGTTGAGGATATAATTAGGAAGGAAGGGTGGAGTTGTGGTGGAGAAGAGTAGTTCTCTTCAAGGGTATTCCACTTGCTTCTCCCCTTATGAGTCCTGCCAGGAAAGCTGTAAAACGCTATTAAGAAAGTACCCTGCTAATAGGCAAAAGCAATGAGCTTGACCAGCAATGGAACCATACAAACATTGACTTTTTTGTTATGACCTTACATTCAAAAAAGAGAAGTTCTGAAAGGACATGGTCTGAGTCTCGTTATACTCTATACCTGGAGAGTAAGTACAGAAGCTGGAGAAGTAGGATCGGCCAGCTTGATGGCAGCGGCAAGTTCCTTTTCTGGACCACAGCCTTTTACACCTCGACCAATGTGTTATTTGGGCAAGACCGTGTATTTGGCACAACCCCAGGAGAACCTGAACTGCAACCATGGACTTTGGGCCTCATACAACTTTGAAAGTGTGAGTTTTCTGACAAGCTTGTATGCCAGGAACTATGAGCCAGAACAATGAGAGAGATTTCTAACAGTTCTTGTTGTAAAAACTTCACAGTAGGACCTGGCTAAACAAACCACCCCAAGAAGTGCTATATTTTGGCATAGTCAGCAGGATAAACCACTGAATAGGATGAGACTTCAGCATAGGCTTGCGCACAGGGTGTGCAGGATGTGCCCAGGCACACCCTAATCACCCCATGTGCATTAGTCTTATTGCTCTGTGTTAGCCGCAGTGGCATGGGAAAGATCTCCCCCTTACTGGCTCGGCAATAAGAGAAGTGTTTATGCTCTTCTCTTTCACTGTGCCGGCAGGGAGATCAATGTGCTGGGGGTTATATATATGTAGACACACACACGTGTGTTTGAGCTTAATGGTGCACACCCTAATCCAATAGGCTGCGCACACCTATGGACTTCAGTATGAGGTGGAGAATTTCTAAAAGCCTTTAAAACCTTCTAGAACTTAGGAGAAATGCAGGAGTAGCATTGTACCTCAAAGAAGAATGTCCAGGCTACACCCAAAAGGGAGAGTGAGTGAAGTTGTTAGAGAACATTGTTTCAAAAGAGTTCCATCTGCATAGGTGGACATGGACCAGCCATCCGCCTGCTCAGCAGGGATCAGAGGACAGATTCCCCGCTAAGCAGGCAGACTCCTGGCCGAGGCTGCTCCATGAGAAAGGTCCCTAAATTCCAGCTTTAGCTATTGAGCTCTGAAAACAATATGTTGTTTCAACAAAGCAGACAAGGAGAGAAGTTAAACCCGGACTGCTTGTTTGAAAATACAAAATATTTATATATAATATTTCATATTTACCTAACTCAAAAAAAGAGTTCAGGCCATAATAAATAAAAAATATATACAAAATCTCTATACATTCCCTTTAAGCTCCGATTTATTACAAAGTGCTTCGGGATCAACAATAAACATTTCATATCTACCCAGGGGGTAATCTTCCCACAAACATAAGTCAGCCTTTGAGGATATCCCCGATGGGTGTCTGCACTGCAAAGGTCGTTTCTCAGTCATAAAACATATACATAAACACAGCACATATCAAATTGAGTTTTACTCAGATCTTTTTCTTTCTCTAGATATATATTCATAAGAACTCCCATCTGTGCTCCAGCTGCTTCTGAGATCGTTTATTAAATATTTTAGGGAGCTGAGCGTTCTTGAACTTAAGGCAGCCTATCTACTTTTACTAATGTCTTCAGGCAGTCTCAGAAGCCCAGAAGACGACTTTAGAAGAAGAAAAACATTCTCAAAATTCTCCTCATTTTTTTTTTTCTCTAAGAGGGAAATTGACTATCTTTTCAGTTTCCTGGTTTGTGCATTATCATTCATGGTGCTACAGGTCGTCAGTAACAAGATGACAGGAACAAATGTCAGAGGGAAATAAACAGCTCTAGATTTCTTTGGAACACACTGTTCTTTTTCTCCATTGCAGGAATTTGTCATAGAAGACCGCTGCTCTTTATTTATTCCATTGTGTGAAATAAGAAAGGTCTGTAAAGCCTCAAAGCTAAAAAGACAAAGCAAAATGTACTGGTAAAATGGCAGTTGGGCAATGAAAGTTTAAATGTGATTGGTTAACCTCCCTGGCGGTATGATTCTTTCAGAAAAAAGGTGCTGAAAGCGGTACCATTATTCGCAAGAAATTATAAATTATAATATAATAAATAATTATAAATAATTATAACAAATAATAATATAATTATAATAAAAATTATTCAATAATGTAATCAACTCAAAATCACTGAAATGTGCTCAGTTGCAGAATTGTCGCTGTCATTACTTTTATTTTTTTATGACGAATTTCCCCACAAATCGCTATCGCATAATTCTGCAAGTGATTATAATTTATTATCGCTGTTTTCTAGCTGCTCTAAAACCATTTTTGACATAAAAATACACTTTTGGTTGCTATGGACAATCTACAGTTTGCAGGCAGAAAGAACAGTTTTTATTATATAAAAGAACATGTAGGGCACTGGGCAGACCACTAGGGACAAGGGGGGTGTGTATTTTTTACATACAGTACTGTAATCTATAAGATATACTATATGTAATGTGTTTGTTTAAGTTTTTGAATTTGGCGCCGTTCTCCGCTCCCGTGCGTCGTAACGTCGCAGGGAACGGAGATCGGCGGCACACAGAGGCACTGTGTGAATCGAGCGAGGAGGTCCCGCTCGCTCACACAGCGCGGTGGCATCGCTGAATCCAGGGACAAGGTAAATAAACCATGCCTGTGGATCCAGCGAGGCGAGCCCGAGTCTGACTCGGGGTTACCGATCCTAGCACAAAAATCTAACCCCGAGTCAGACTCGGGAATACCGCCAGAGGGGGGTAAAGTATGTCTAAAGCTAAAACTTTGTAAATTCTGGATATAGCATGGAAATAATTAAAACAACCTTTAGTTTTTTTGTTTTTTTTCTTTGCCTATCTGTGCCCCTGCTAGGAAGATTTATTTCCTTTCAGTTCCAGTCTTGTAGACACAACAGGAAGTATTAGAGAAATCTTTCTAAAACAAGGGAAATGCTCTCAATTGTCGATTGAACAAGTGCCCCCAATGCAAGACTTATGCCTCGTACACACGATCGGATATTCTGACTGTGTGTATGCCCTATCGTACTTTTCCGACGGAATTAGAAAGAGAACATGTTCTCTTTTTATCCAATGGAAAAAAATTATATCGGAAAATCCGTTTGTCTGTATCCACGACAGTTTTCTCGACGAAAAACATACACAGGACCGTTTTTCTCGGCAAAAATGCTCTGCCATCATTCTTATTGATGGATTTTGTCGAGGAAAACGGTTGTGTGTACGAGGTCATAGGGATTATGTGATTATTGTTATTAGTTACTTATTTTATCCCTTTTATCGTGTCCTCTGTAATATATCAGATTTATTTTTCAGTTGCAATGAGCCTTTAAATATGATTACAGATCAATTACTTTATTACTGACTTGATTGATTGATTGATTGATTGATTTAAAGCTAAACTCCACAATAGTAGATAAATACGCAGAAAAATAAGGTTCAGGAGGGCAGTTTTTTCAATATGAAATCAAAATCAAGAACACAGGGACATGACCTCAAACTAACTAGAGGAAAGTTCAAAACTAATAATCTTAGAAAGTATTATTTTACTAAAAGGGTAGTTGATAAACAACCAGCAGAGGTAGTGAAACAATCAACAGTAAATGGTTTCAAACATGCTTGGGATAAACATAGATCTATAGTCAGAGAACAAAGTTAATGTCCTTTTCTGCCATCACTTTTCTATGGTTCTATCTTTCTATCTTTGTAAAACAAATACTTGCTTTGAGCTTTGACTGGTCACCCCTTCCTGTGCTTTCCACAGTGCTATGTGCATAGGATTACAGGTAACTAAAGGCACATAGTTACATAGTTACATAGTTACATAGTAGGCGAGGTTCAAAAAAGACACAAGTCCATCAAGTCAAATCTATGTGTGATTTTATGTCAGTATGTTATTAAATTCCCTTTCGTGGAAACATTTTATCCATATTGTGGGGTCACCAGTATGGAATTTGTACATTGAAATCATATCCCCTCTCAAGCGTCTCTTCTCCAGCGAGAATAAGTTCAGTGCGCGCATCCTTTCCGCATAACTAATATCCTCCAGACCCTTTATTAGCTTTGTTGGTCTTCTCTGTACTCGCTTCATCCTTCCTGAGGACTGGTGCCCAGAACTGGACAGCATACTCCAGGTGCAGCCGGACCAGAGTCTTGTAGAGCGGGAAATGCCAATATTCTGTTTGCTTTTCCTGCAGCAGCTTGGCATTGCATGCCATTGCTGAGCCTGTCATCTACTAGGACCCCCAGATCCTTTTCCATCCTAGATTCCCCCAGAGGTTAGAAGGGAAATCGAAGGAAAAGGCAAGTGAACCAACAATGCACTTAAAGGAACCTATTTAGAAAATAAAAAACAAATCTTTACAACCCCTCTAAGAAACACTAATGATTATATTTACTTAAGGCAAATAGACTGAGCACCTTGCAAGTACAATTGCCCCAGAGCTCAGTAAATAAGGGAAAGCTTTGCTGACTTCCACCATCCTATCAAATGCAAGCATGTGATTGGGTATTCTTTGCAAATTGAAAGTTAACCTCATTTACTAAGCTCTGGTGCAATTGCAGAGTGCACAGTCTATTTGTCTTTAGTAAATCACCCCATATGGCTCCATGCACACCTAAGCATTTGGTATAAACTGTTTACGAAATGTGCTAAAAACGACTGTCATACTTGCGGTGCCATTCACTGTTAATGGCACTCCAAATGTGACAAGCAGACGCACATTTTGGAGCACGGAAAAAACATGCAGCAAACAGGGCAAAAGGCACGGTTAAAAATGTGCAAGGCTCAACACGGCAAAAAGCAACATGAGCTACTTTGCCATGTCTGTCGTGTGTAGGCCAGCCCATTAAAATGAATGGGATGCCTTATGCGTGTCACGCGCAGAAAAACACGCACAAACAAATGCATAAAAAGTACATTTAGTAAATGCTAGGTGTGAATGGGGCCCTAGTCACTCTTTACTGTTTTCTCATTCTGTCTAAATGTTACTTGTTAGTACATGAGCACTGCAGCACAAAAGAATGGATCCTTGTGCCGCTGCTTCCTCTCCCAGATCCTTGTGCTGCTGCTTCCTCTCCCAGATCCTTGTGCTGCTGCTTCCTATCCCCGTCTAACTGCTGCTGTACAGTGGATTGTAAAATGCTAGTATCGAGTAAAATTCAGGTACTTATTCTGCTTGCATTAAAAAAGTTTTTTTTTTTTTTTCTATGCCTGAGATTCAACATTAACTACTTGCCGACCTGCCGCCATCGTTTTACGGCGGCAGGTTGGCTCCCCTGCGCGAGAGCCCGGCGGCGATCGCGCCCGCCAGGCACGCGCACGGGATTCGGGGGCCCCCGAGTCCCGTGCGCGTGCTCGGCGGGGTACGATCGCCGCCGGGCACCCGCAATTGCTTGTTACAGAGTGGGGACCGGGAGCTGTGTGTGTAAACACACAGCTCCCGGTCCTGTCAGGGGAGAAATGCTGATCCTCTGTTCAGACAAAGTATGAACAGAAGATCAGTGATTTCCCCTAGTGAGACCACCCCCCCTACAGTAAGAACATACCCAGGGAACATACTTAACCCCTGCCCCGCCCCCTAGTGTTAACCCCTTCACTGTCAGTGGCATTTTTATAGTAATCAAATGCATTTTTATAGCACTGATCGCTATAAAAATGCCAATGGTCCCAAAAATTTGTCAAAAGTGTCTGAAGTGTCTGCCATAATGTCGCAGTACCAAAAAAAATCGCTGATCGCCGCCATTAATAGTAAAAATATTAATAAAAATGCCATAAAAATACCCCCTATTTTGTAAACGCTATAACTTTTGCACAAACCAATCAATAAACGCTAATTGCGATTTTTTTTTTACAAAAAATATGTAGAAGAATACGTATCGGCCAAAACTGAGGAAAAAAAAACTTTTTTTTATATATTTTTGGGGGATATTTATTACAGCAAAAAGTAAAAAATATTCATTTTTTTCAAAATTGACGCTCTATTTTTGTTTATAGCACAACAAATAAAAACTGCAGAGCTGATCAAATACCACCAAAAGAAAGCTCTATCTGTCGGAAAAAAAGTATGCAGATTTTTTTTGGGAGCCACGTCGCACGACCGCGCAATTGTCAGTTAAAACGACGCAGTCCCGAATCGCAAAAAGTGCTCTGGTCTTTGGGCAGCAATATAGTCCGGGGGTTAAGTGGTTAATGTTTATATCTGATGGTTAAAAAATAAATGAAAAAATAAGTTCCTATAAGGTAAGAATGCATAACACTCCAAAAATGTCGATATTTCAACTTTGTTTGGCACAGGTGTTATAACAGAAAAATTCACATTTGCCAGGTGAGGTCCTACAGGGTGAAAAGCCAGTTAACACTATTGTAACACCCGATACAAACAGTGCTGGGAGCCAAAGGTCGTAGTTGTGACAGGTAAGAATGTTGAGGCCTACGTGGTGTTCCATTCAAAAACAAAAAAAAGGAGCACAAAGGGCTTAAATGACTCAGTGTAAGCACTCAATCAATATAACATTAGCCTTCTTGAATAGTCCAACACCAACACGTCTTTTTTTTTTTTTTTCACGTACCTTTTCGAAACCTCAACAAAGCGCCACCTGAAACAAAAGCCGATGAAAGGCCTACATAAACAGAGCTGTTTTCTATAGCCCCGGTTTGGAAAGTCAACAAATGATCGCACCTGCAGAAGCTGTGTCCGCCAAGTTCGAAGCTTCAGCATTCTTTCCCAGCCCCGAGGCCTCTTGGAAACCATCGCCAAGACTTGTACAACACAAAGAATTAAAATATAGTCACATCATGAATAAGCGAGTTTATCTAAAAATCTGAACATTCTCATTTCTCATGAAAGAGCCTCTTTAATCCGAAGCAGCCGACTCCTCTGTCAACGGCTGTTTTCCTTTAACAGCGGCCAAATCACGACCAATTAGTTGGCAATCCACGGTCTTATAGTTTATAACAATTACCAGTATTTTTATTGGTGCTTGTGCTAAGAGTTTAATTTGATTCTGTGGCCAAGCGTTTTGCTTATGCCTGTTAGAGACTTCCTTTCTTTCTATATGTGGTACCAATTTCATCATGTTCTAAGTCCCAGGGGCAAAGAAAAGTGCTGATTTTCACATTAACACTTCATCTAAGCAGGCTTTTCACCGAGGACCATAAACAAATCTACCCCTTAAAATGGTAGAAGTATGAAATTCTAAATTAGTGATAAAATGAAAGGACCTAAGTTATCTAACCATTTTGTTAGGGTTATCCTGTTTTAGGGTAGTGTTTTTTTTTCCAAATGTCTCAAAGTTTATCTAAAGCCCAAACTTTGCTCTTCTTTATCTGGCCCTTGGGGTACTATTCTATCAACTGACACCAATAGTGGGACACTATTCCTCCCACTGACATCCATCATTGGGTGTCAGTAAGAGGAATAGTGCCCCACTGTTGTTTGGCAGAATTCCTTCCATTGACATCCAATGATGGGGCAGAATTTCTTCCATTGACACCCAACAATAGTGCAGTATTCCTTCCATTGACACCTAACGATGGGGCTGAATTCCTTCCATTGACACCATCGATGGGGCAGAATTCCTTCCATTCACACCCAATGATGGAGCAGAATATTGGATAACGATGGGGCAGAATACTGGATAAAGCAGCGGCCTTTGCTTTCCTTTATCTGGCCCTTGGGGCACTATTCCATCAACTGGCACCAACAGTGGGGAACTATTCCTCCATTGACACCCAACAATGGGGCAGGATTCCTTCCATTGACACGTACGATGGGACAGAATTCCTTCCATTGACATCCAATGATGGGATAGAATTCCTTCCATTGACACCCAATGATGTAGCAGAATAATAGATAACGATGGGGCAGAATACTGGATAAATCAGCGGTCTTTGCTCTCCTTTATCCAGCCCTTGGGGCACTATTCCATCAACTGACACCAACAGTGGAGCAATATTCCTTCCACTGATACCATCGAAGTGCACAATTCCTCCCATTGACACCGATGGGGCAAAATTCCTTCCATTGATACCAACAATGGGCCAAATGTCCTCCCACTTACACCAATGATGGGGCAGAATTCCTTTCATTGACATCCAATGATGGGGCAGAATTTCTTCCATTGACACCAAACAATGGGGCAGAATTCCTTCCATTGACAACAACGATGGGACAGAAATCCTTCCATTGAAACCCAACGATGGGGCAGAATTCCCCCCACTAACATCAACCATGGGGCATTATTCCTCCTACTGTCAACAAAGATGAGGCATTGTTTACTCCTACTGGGTGCTAGGACACTTTCTACTTCCACTGGCCCTAATCCGGACCCCCAAAGTCTGAAGAACAATAAACTGGCCCTTTGTTTAAAAAGTTTCGAGTCCCCTAGGATAAAGCCCTCTATTTGTCTTGTTGACCATTGTCACTGAGCCAGAAAGTGATGGGAAGTACTTTTACAGTTGGCATTGGAAGGGGAATAGGAGGAACATCTTCCAAAGAGGACAATACTGAAGATGATTTTTAGAGTCTTCTGAAGTATAAGAAGACAAAGACTTTGTTCTATTGACTCAAATGAAAAAAAGCATCCAAGGGCCGCCTGGACTTTGATATAAGTTTATATAAAGTAGTGAAAGGGAAAAAACATTTGAAGAGCCTGCTGCTCATGAAAAGACACGGTTACACTCCAGTGGATACCCCCAGTAGGTTACCAAAAAAAATGTGTATATGTGGAAAGACAGCCACACCAAAAAGTAAGAGTCCAATTTAATGTATTAGTATTGTGCTAAAAGACAGCAAAAGTGTTTCAGGGGGTCAAAGGAACTCCCCCTTCATCAGGGCTTCGGTTGAAAAAGAGAACCTGGAATTGACTCAAAATTATTTTTTTCTGTGTGAATCTGTGCAGGGAAGCTAATTGCTGGATTAGAGGAATTGCGTGCCAGTAGTATCTGCATGAGAAATCAAGACGCCCAAAACTTATTGGCTGTATTTTAACACAATACCAATAAATGAAATGTGACTTTTTTACCTTTTGGTCTGGAGCATCCATGTGTGCAAATTTTTTTGTTTTATTGACAACTGTCTAGATGTGAATTTCCTCTCAATTTTCTCATACTTCTTGTTTTCACTCCAGGACAAAGACTCAATTGGGAGATCCCTGTCCTTTCCATATAGTGGAGAGTTACTGAACCTCAACCATTTGGCTTGGAGAGGGATTGGAACTAGGGTGACCACATTTCTAAACTACCATTCAGGGACACCCGCCCTTCCCAAAAATCAGCTTCTGCTGTAACGAATCACAGCACAGTGATTTTACACAAGAGGTGGGATTTATGATTTCTCCAATCACAAGCAGGGGGTGGGATTGTGCTCCTCCAGGCATTCCCAGCCAGGACAAGTAATGTCAGTGAGTAAAGCGGTGAAGTGGTGGCCTTTTTTGGGGGCA
The DNA here is from genome assembly GCF_905171775.1 of Rana temporaria. NCBI lineage: Eukaryota > Metazoa > Chordata > Amphibia > Anura > Ranidae > Rana > Rana temporaria. The sequence continues at coordinate 33,868,921 of NC_053495.1, read as the reverse complement.
TCAGATTGGCCCGGGGGGGGGGGGTGGCTGTGTCAGTTTCATTCCGGGACACTGTATTGTCCTGAAAAGAATGTGCCCGGGACAGACCTGCAAAATGTGGGACTGTCCCGGGCAATCCAGGACACGTGGTCACCCTAATTGGAACCCTTGAAAGATTTTATTGCTGTCTGTATCCCTGCTAGGGAGATTTACTCTCTCTAATTGTCCTGATCCTAATTGCCACAAGGAATGAAAGTGAAAGTAAATCCAAAATTTTGAGTTGCCTCCAGAAGAGTAATAGAGGGGAAAACTTCCAATGTGTATACTTGTTCCTATAATAAATGTCTAGGAGGGGATTTCCCACCGCCGGAGGACCCCAGAAGAGGACGATTCTAAGGTAACAAAAATGCTGTGATGCAGATAATAGAACCTGTGTTAAGCTTCTGTGTCCCTTTGGACCCCAAGGGCAGGCTACAGACATGGCCTCAAATTTAAAGATAAACTCATATCAGAAAGTTCGCTCACTGGTAGTTTGTGAATCGTGGAGAGAGACTCAATTCAAGATCGCTCACCGAGCGTACTATCCTTTCCATCATAATCCAACACACTCTTCTCATTCCTCCTGCCCATGGTGTGCCATCCCCAGGTCAACTCTATTCCACTGGCTTTGGGACTGCCCAGCGACCTGCTCCTTCTGGGACCAGATTCTAAAATATTTTGGCAAAATCTATGAAATCCCCATACCTAAACACCCCATGCTCTGTGTCTTCGGTTGTGACACCCCGACAGCTTCACCACCAACTTCCATTCCTAAAAATCTCCCCCAATGGACCCATATATGTCTCCTGGTGGTGCATAGAACTATCATGCAAGCATGGATTAACCCTACCCTGCCACAATTGACGACAGCAAAGCAGGAGCTTTGGACTTTGTTTCTTATGGAAATTCTGGACACTGTCACCAAACATTTCAAACCCATAGGATGCTTCATCACCAGGTGACGCTCCTTTTCTATTGAGGAGATTTCCACTCATATGAAGCCTTTCTGTTACACTGACTGGTATGTTTAAAATTTGGTATTCCCCTGAGTTTCAGGTCCCCCCCCCCCCTTAGACTTTCCAAACTTTATTGCAGTATTTATTATTTGTTTGTCTCATTTATCCGGTTGCCAACTTATCCGCTTCCACTCCTCAGGTCCCTAGTGCATGAAAATGTTTTTATATGACTTATTTTATTGTGTATGGCAAAGGTGTTATGGTTCGTTCCGAAACCTTCGCTGATTTTTTTAACTGCAATCCTGATCAAAAATCAGTAAACATATTTAAAAAAAGTTAAATAAACTCCACCTCCACCAACAGTCCAATTCCAAAACCTCAATAGGCCACTGAAACTATGACACTGACATTTTAAATGTTGGGGCAGCAGAATTTAAATTATGGGAGGAGTAAAGCTCAGTGTCAACTGGGGCAGTAGTCAATGCCATGTGTCCTGCCTGAGGACTCAGGCAGGACCTGCGCCTACAGGCACCCAAGCATGGCTGCACTTCAACAGCATTGCTAGCTTTTAGGATATGACAGATTCTTTTTAAGGTGAGTTAAGAAAGCATCAACTTAATTAACAACATCTAATCTTTTGCTACTAGTACATTTAATAAATGCAGCTTATTGTTTATACATATTTAATAAGTAGAGAATCAATGAAGTGTGCCATCAAGGGATTTCATTATACTACTGTACTATGCATTGACATGTAACTCTTGACTTTCCGACTCCCTAGCTGGACAAAAGAAGCTTTGTTCCAAATTTCATGACATTGTCAGACATGTGATATCAGTGACACCATAAGGTCACATATCATGAAAGGCACTGCAATGCCGCATTTCTCTGAGTGGGATTATATTAAAGGTATATACATATCATACTGAAAGGTTCACCATGGAAACAAAGGTACGGAAAAGACAGTCCATCTGCCCATGGCTTTGAGTTCCCTCATGTGCTCATTGGTTTGATAATGTTCTGGGAGCAACTAAATAAGGATGCAAAATTGACATGCAGCAAAATTACTGGTTTCATTCCCGAACTGAAAATTTCACTTATTATAAAAAAAAAATATTTCTTCTTTTTGTATTCTTTATTTAGAGGGTGTTTTTATAAGTAGTTTTCTATTTAATCAAAGTGGAGGTTCACCCGGAAATGTTAATTTTTAACATTAGATTGATGCTCATTTTGTCTAGGGGAATCGGGTAGTTTTTTTTAAATCTAAGCAGTACTTACCGTTTTAGAGAGCGATCTTCTCCGCCGCTTCCGGGTATGGGCTGCGAGACTGGGCGCTCCTATTTGATTGACAGGCTTCCGACGGTCGCATCTATCGTGTCACGATTTTTTCCGAAAGTAGCCGAACGTCGGTGCGCAGGCGCCGTATAGAGCCGCACCGACGTTCAGCTTCTTTCGGCTACTCGTGACGCGATAGATGCGACCGTCGGAAGCCTGTCGGAAGCCTGTCAATCAAATAGGAACGCCCAGTCCCGAAGACCCATACCCGGAAGCGGCGGAGAAGATCGCTCTCTAAAACGGAAAGTACTGCTTAGTTTTTAAAAAAACTACCCGATTCCCCTTGACAAAATGAGCATGAATCTAATGTTAAAAAAAAAATTTCGGGTGAACTTCCGCTTTAAGTGTTCTGTGTTTTCTTCCTTTTTTTTTAGCATTGTTTATGCACAGTACATTTTTTTTCTTTCTTTTTTTCCCATGGTGTTTTTTTTCAACAGTACCTTTTTCCACTGTATAAAATACTGAGACTAAGCCCTCGTACACACGACCGAGGAACTCGTCATAAATAAAACATCGTTTTCCTCGACGAGTTCTTTGTCAGGCTTGTCGGGAATCTTGACAAGCTTTCTTTGCGTACACACTGCCAAGACAAAATCTCATCGTTCTCAAACGCGGTGACGTAAAACACGTACGATGGTACTATAAAGGGGAAGTTTGATTCCACTGGCGCCACACTTCTGAGCATGTGCGGGTTTCCAAGCATACACACAAACGTGTTTCTCGTCGAAAACCAGCCCGACGGGGAAATTGAGACTCCCGACGAGGAAAAAGAGAACTTGTTCTCTTTTGTTCTCATCGAGTTCCACGACAGTTTTCTCGATGAAAAACATACACACAACCGTTTTCCTCGGCAAAAAAGCTCTGCCACCAAGTTTCTTGATGGATTCTGTCGAGGAAAACGGTCGTGTGTACGAGGCCTAACAATGAATTTTTGGCCCAAGAACTGGTCCAAGATATTAGAATGGAGTTCCATAATTCCGAAGACAAATTTAAAGCCATCGCACCCTTACAAATCACCAAAAAACACCTTTGTCCACACTGCACACTAGACATGTGCACACTGAAAAATAAAATTATTAAGTTACTTCCGAAATTCGTTTTTATTTATTTTATTTCGTAAAAAATGTATTTGTCCGAAAATCCAAATTAATTAAGGTCGAATCTGTCATTGAAGGCTTATGGTGTCTGTCGAAGGATCTAAGAAGATTAGACGGAGCAGCTAAACTGTACAACGCCGCAATCGTACATTTGCGGTCAAATGCTCCACCCACAAGCTATAGTAGAATTCTAATGTTGTGTGACTAGTAATAATTATATTATATTATTATTACTAGTCAACCAACATTAGAATTCTTCTATAGTCTATGGGCGGAGCATCTGACCATAAATGTCCGCTCGTGGCGATAGTATATTTTTATCTGCTTCGTCGAATCTTCATGTCTCTATAATATCAAATTTTTTCTCTCTATGTCAAATAATCTTGGACTAATAGAGTTGGGTTAGGCATATTCAACCGCAGATTAGATAGACACAGATCACTATGGTCATTGTCATGTCGAATCTTCTATCTATTTATATCGAACTGTTGTCGTAAGGAAACGAAAATAAAGCATTTTTTATGTCAGATCTTTTGGATTTCGGACTCTGCACATTTGTTATTGTTTGTTAAAACGAATGCGAAAATCCCCGAAATTTATACAAAAATGCATTCGGACGAAAAAGAATACACATACTACTGCACACCTACATAGCCCCTTCTGGACTTTGAGGAATCTCTAACATAAATCTCTACTTTGGCATTTTCTGGTAAATATCACTTTGTGCACCGTTAGATTTAAGTCCATAACACCTACGTTATATATTTTGCAGTGGGACATTGGTAATTTTTGTGTCCTAATCTTTAATCTTGGGGCTCTATATAGACATATCCACCCTAGACTACCTTACTCCTAAGATTAACCCTTGATAATCATCCATCTCCAAGGCTGTGGACAATATAACTTTATACATCTTTTGGACCTACTTTGTCTGTGTTTATATGTGCGCTTTTGGTGTAATATCAATTCAATATACTTATGTTCATATATATATATATATATATATATATATATATAGATAGATAGATAGATAGATAGATAGATAGATAGATATAGATATATCTATATATATATATAGATATATCTAGATATAGATATAGATATATATATATACCAATCTCTAGATTATTACTGATATAAATGTATAAAACCTTGTACACACAACCGGTTTTCCGGCAGGAAAACTGCCAAGAGAGCTTTTGGCTGGGAATCCCGGCCGTGTGTATGCTCCCTCGCAGTTTTCCCGTCAGGAAAACAGATGGGAAAATAGAGAACCCTTCTCTCTATTATCTCGTCGGGTTTCCCGGGGTGAAAAACCATGCATGCTCGATAACACGCTCGATAACATGCTCGATAACACTTAGACGCATGCGCGGTAGCATACAAGGTTAGTTTGGGGTGTAGCATGATGGTCGCGACGGCATCGAATGTGACGAGACACCGGCTCGTCGTAGTCGATGACGTCATCGCATTCTTGCCAAAAGAACGACGGGATTTTGTGTGGCCGTGTGTATACACAGCTTTTCAAGTCAAGCCTGCCAGGAATCCCGTCTGGAATACCAATTTTTTTTTCCCGATGGGATTCCCGATCGTGTGTACAGGGCTTAATATATATTAAGTATCCGTAAATTGACGGCGCTATATAAGTACCTGCAATAAATACAAATAAATAATTGTAAAGTATGACTTGAGCCCGAAAAGGGTGCCAACATCCAAAAATCTAATATTTGAACCATACATGGGTAAACAGGATTTTAATAGCACCAAAAACGAAATGTAAAAAAGTAAATTTCACCTTTTATTTAAACATGAAATAAAAGCCATTTAAAATAAATGGCTGATTTAATAGATTACACTTCAATTGTCATAATGTTTTTCAAGGCAATGTTTCTCAACCTTTTCACAGCTAAAGCATTCTTTAAAATCATGCACAGTCTCAAGTCACACCAGTTAAGCCGGCAATACGTGGGTCAAAATTCAGCTGATTCAGCAGGGACCACATGAATTTCGATTCATGTATGGGCAGGCTAGTTGTACACACATTGATTTATCACTCGACTTGTGTACAAGGAGCCTGTCTGGTTCTTCCTGAATGATCAGAGCCGCTGGCTATAGCTGGCAACACTGATCATTGTATTCTGATGGTGGGGAAGGCAGAATATAATTCAACAGTGGGTGTGATTTGAGGCATTTTGTATGGGCTACCCCCCCTCCCCCGAGTTACCTTGTGTTGAGCTTTGACAGCCTATTCATTTGAATAGGATGCCAAATGCACTGTACTGCGGGAAAAGCAGTGTTTGCATTACTTTTAAAAATGTGCTGCGCCAAACTGCAGTGCGTTTGTGATCTGTGTTTGAGGTGCTGTTAACAATACATCGGCACCTACATGCAGATTGCAAGGACAGGGTTGTCACACAGGACAAGTTATTACTTTCTAAAATTAGCAGTGACATCATCACTATGCAATACATATCCTGTGCTATGAGCAAAGCAATGGGAGGGGCCTAGAAGTACCAGCCAACTACAGCCAGTCTGAAGAACACAACAGGAGGGGGTGGAGACAAGACTAGTCATACTGCACAAGGAGAGAGAGCAGCATTGACTGGTCTTTATTACAGGAAGCTCCTGCACAGAGGAAATGTTTCTCACTAAATTACAGCACAGATCTGGAAGAATTACACAAAGCACACCAAGATTTAGACCACATTTGCTTATCCCAGAGTTCTGCTTTAAATCTACATGAATTAAGGCTTTATAAAGGTTCATTGCTTCCAACATTGTCCCTTTCATATTAACAGTCAATAGATAGCAACATGCACCTGGCATTCATAATAATCAGCCTACTATAGTGCTAGATATGACTACGGTAACAAGATCTGTCCACTGACCAGCTATCACCGACAGAGGCAGATATGCATGCCTGATTCTAAAAAAAACTTCAACTTCCAGAAGTGAAGAAGGAGGTTATGCAATGATGAACACACAGCCCTTGGACAGCGCCAAGGTCACTCAGACCTGAAAAGATGAGCTCTCATACATAAGCAAAAGTTATGTTATAACACAGCTGGAAAAACATGATTAAAATCCATTAACGGCACAGCCTGTGACCTAACTGGCGTAAAATGTCTTACAGTAGTTATGGAAAAACACGATGGGCATTTATTTGTAAAAAGAAGCTCGAAGATTCAGAAGATCATCCAAGAATCTGAGAAATTAAAGGGACAGTATACTCAAGTCAAACTCAAGCATTGACTATATAGAAAATATAAGATCAGAGCATTTCCAAGGACTGGCCAGAGCTTGTGTGTTTCATCTTGACATTGCTTGAAAGAACTAACCACCCCACAATGGAGAATGCACTGGGACCATCTGAAAGCCCTACTCACTCTTAAATGCATTGAAAAAATCAAGTTACAGTATAATGGTTGGAAATCTCTGAAATGCAGAATGAACAAAGCATATCCCTCTTTAGTGTGGTCCCTACCTGCTCCCTCTTTTGGGGAGTGATAATTGGGTAGCGCACTGCATCCTGGGAAATGATGACACACATTTCCCAGGAGCATTAGAGGGAGATTATGTCGGAATCCTAGGTGATTCCAAAGGCAGATGTCATGGGACAGTATAGCAACAGGCATTTCCAGATGAGTAAAAAAAATTGTTTTTTTCTTTTTTTGGTCTAATGAGCACAATAATGAAAAAAAAAAATTGGGATGGAAACTCCACTTTAAAAAGCATAAACACAGTTGATTGATAATAAATGGCTTCAGCCAAACACTAACCATGAGTGTCAGGCCCCGTACACACGACCGAGTTTCTCGGCAGAATTCAGCCAGAAACTCGGTTCAGAGCTGAATTCTGCCGAGAAACCCGGCCGTGTGTACACTTTCGGCTGAGGAAGCCGACGAGGACCTCGGCGAGGAAATAGAGAACATGATCTCTATTTCCTCGTTGTTCTATGGGAGAACTCGGCCCGCCGAGATCCTCGGCGGCTCCAGGACTGAACACGCCAAGGAACTCGATGTGTTTGGCACGTCGAGTTCCTCGGCCATGTGTACGGGGCCTAAGAAAAGTGTTTGTGTTATCATTCAAATTCTCTGAAAAATGGCCAAGAAATCATAAATTCTGCCAGGGTATGTAAACTTATGACAACAACTGTACTTTTGTTTCTTTTCCTGGGACAGAAAGTGATGGGGAATTTCCAAAATGGGGTCACCAATAGCAATAAAAACAGATCAGAAGTTCTAACCTTTCCCTCATCCTATTTAAAACGAAAAAAACATTTTTTTTATCTGGTTTGGGATTTTAAGGAGCCCTTTAGTGAAATCATGCTGGCAAACTTTGTGCGGACATGCAAGGGTTAAATCATGTACAATGATGTCACCAAGCTTAACAGTGAAGTCAGTTCAAACCACACAAACACCATTAAAAGAAATACTAAACAGATCTAAAAAGTTGTAAAAAACCCAAGAACTATTGGCGTTAACATGATGTACTTGGTCATTCAGCTGTATGTTAGACACACAGTCAGTTCACAAAATATGAAGCACTGATACTGGAAGTTACTAAAGGGCAACTTGTTACAGGGATGACCTGCTCATAGCAACATTCCTCCTTGTCATTGAGGGATCAGCCGGACACATTCATCGGTATTATATCAATATTTTATTACTAAAGGCAACCAGATACCTCTATCGGTGGGCTTTTGTTAATGTCAAACAGTTTTTCCAGTCTTAGTATAGCACTTCCTCCTGTGCAGAATCGCATATATATATATATATATATATATATATATATATATATATATATATATATATATAATGTGATTCTGCACTTCAGCCTAGGGGGCATGTGCGCCCCACCAGTGGGCCGCTTATTCTGTGATTACTCACAGCAGAAGCCGATCTGCGGGTGCCAGGCAATGGATGTCCACCAGCACCCTCTGATCGTTGGGCAGACACACAGAACAAAGCTCTGCCTATGTAAACAAGGCAGAGCTTCATTCTAACAGGGGTAAATTGATTGGTCCCTCCCACAGCTTTGCTCCCTGCACAGGCTCTGTACAGTACAGAGCAGGGCTGGACTGGGACAACAATTTGGCCCCGGAACTTCATCCAGACTGGCACACTTTGGCAGTTCTCTCCCATGGCAGCCAGACAACTCCCGGGGAAAAGAATCAGTTCGGTGCCCCCCCTTATGGGACAAGATTAGGCAGAAGTGAGAAACTCCCAGGCCATAGCTGTTGAGTCAGCTGTCTGTCCCCTTCCCCATGCTCCTCTGTCGCCCCCCCTGCTCCTCTGGTCCTCCCCCTGCTTCTCTGTTCTCCCCAGGTGAGCGTTGCGGGGAGGGAGAGGAGGTGAGCGCTGCGGGGAGGGAGAGACAGAGGAGCGGAGGGGGGCAGCGGTCTGCTGTCACTAAAGCCTGCCCACTGAGCCATCGGCCCACCGGGAAACTCCCTGTAGTCCCAATGGCCAGTCCATCCCTGGTACAGAGATGATGTCACTGGCTTTTACAAGATAATATCTGGGTTTGCAAAGCCATTTAGTGCACTCATAATACATTATTATTATTAGGCTATTAACCACTTGCTGCCCTCCCACCATTAAATGTCAGCTGGGCGGTGCGGCTTTCATTCTGGGTGGACGTCATAAGACGGTGGCGCGTGGCGATCGCGGCTTCGTCGTGTTTCTAGGACACGGCGCGGCCCGATCTTTAACCATGTGATCGGCTGTGTCCAATCACAAGCAGTCACATGTAAACACGGAGATGCCGGTAATTGGCGCTCCTCGCCTCACAATGATAGAGTGTGAGGAGAGGAGAGCCGATCAGCGACATTTTCTCATAGAGGACATTTAGGGATGTTATCAGGGCACTGATCATCAGTGCCCTGATTACAATTAAGTGCCCACAATTAAGTACAGACCAGTGCCAGCAAAGTGTGCCCACCACTGCCAGCAATCAGTGCCCACCTTTGCCCACAGTGCCCACAAGTGCCAGAAATCAGTGCTGACTATCACTGCTTCCCATCAATGCCCATTAGTGGCACCTATGAGTGCCCATCAGTGCCGCCTATCCATGACCACCAGTGCCGCCTATATGTGCCCACCAGTGCCACCCATCAGTCCCGCCTATCAATGCTCATCAGTGCCACATATCATTGCCCATAAGTGCAGCATATTAGTGCGTTCTTATGACTGTCACCTCATCAGTGAACATAAGTGCCACCTCATCAGTGCCACCTCATCAGCACCCATCAGTGAAGGAGAAAAATTACTTATTTACAAAATTTACTGACAGAAACTAAGAAAAACATATTTTTCAACATTTTCGGTACTTTCCTTTTTTTTTTTCTTTTGGAAAAAATAAAAAACCCAGAAGTATCTAAATACCACCAAAAGAAATCTCTATTTGTGTGAAGAAAACGATACAAAATTTCACATGATTGCAGTGTTAGCATGATCACACAATTTTCATTCGAAGTGCGTAAGGGCTGAAAGCTGAAAAATGGCCTGGGCACGAAGCGCCCTGTATTCAGGTGGTTAAGGAATAGATTTAAATTAAAGATTTTGTGCCTGGAGTGCAGCTTTAGCACCACTTCCTCATTACACATAGAGAAAACAAACATAGAACAGACATATAAAATGTGGTAGAGGCACCAAGAACTATTGGCATTAGCACTGTGTGCTTAATGTTCTAATATCAAATGCAGACATCAAGTTCATAGCAAATAATACTATTTCCACCTGTACAACTATTATGGGAGAACAGCTTGTTATTGAAGCTTGCTGCACTGGCATAGGTGTGAAGCATGACTTCCAACTGTCCCTGATTTGGAACAAAGTCCCTCTGTCCCTCTTTCCTCCTCATTTGTCCCTCATTTTGGTCTGATCTATATAGCTGTACAGTATATAAAATTCACTACCCTATCAAAAAGTGTTACCCAGTGCTAAACCTTTCATCCAATTTCTAAATTGCTGCATTCGTAAATTTTAACAGCCAATATAAAGGAATAGTAGTGGTAAAAAAGAACTTGTGGGTTTAACCAATCATTTTTCTGTGCAATTCCCCTTTAATGGGGGTGTAACGGTCACCACCGTTTACGATATTCCCATTCCATCGCCCCTACGACAGCTTATCCGACAGTCCGACAAGGCAGCAGACACAATCCATCCCATTTCCCAGAATAACTGAGACACAAGCTCTAGTTACTGGTTCCAAAATGTATGAATGAATACTTTTAATGGTATCTTAGCTTTCTTATATACAGTACAAGCATGTTACAGTTAATCACAGGGACAAAGACACACTCCACCCACACATCACACAATGCACCTTCAATACACCTTCTTTTAGACAATGACATTCAGTTGAGTTAATTATTAGTCATTATCCAGACAGCCTGTCTCCGCATACAGCTTGACAAGTTCCCCTCACCTGTTACACAAAATACATTCCTTTACTAAACATAATTGACATGCTAATTCCCTACCCCTGAAAGGAGACATCTGACCTTTCAGACTTAATCAGTACAATAGACACAACACAATATTAGCATTACACAATGGACAATGGAATGTCTAGGAGCAGACGCAATTAACACCTCAAAAGCATGTGTCCCCCCCATTTAATGAAAACACTCCATTTGGAGTCAAACTTTAACAACTTGTAATATTCCAAGATATCCTGCAAAACATGAATTATCAGTAATGTCCCATCTCATGTAATTTATAATTTATATTTCTCAGTCACCCTATGCCCAAAAGGGGCACAGGATGACCCTAGACCCAAGAGTCATTAGTGATGCTGGCACAGGAGTACCCCCATCCTTCAAAAGTCTCTGGGTGTCACGGGCCATTCTGTTACAGGGGGTGTGTCCTATACCTGCATACTTTTGCTGATAGGTGTCTCTCATTCCCGTCTCATGAAGTTGGGAGGTATGTTGTGAGGAGCAGAGGATATATCAAGATCACAGGTTAGGAAATACAGAAGTACTGTTATTACATAAGATCTATGGGGGTAAACTCTAACTCAGGGGTGTCAAACTCAATTTTATCGTGGGCCGCAACAGCAATATGATTGTCCTCAGAAGGGCCGGTTGTATCTGTAAGATTAGATGTCCAGCGCATCCCCTCCCCTTTACATTAGATGTCAAGAGCAACCCCACCATCAGAAGTTGAGTCCCCAACTCTCCCTTGCATCACAGTGCACCCCCCTTTCCTTATGCTGCTGCTGGGAAGAAGCTGGATGCATTGCTTGAAAGCAGAAAGCAAGGAGTAGGACCAGAGGAGGGCTGGAGCTCTCCTGCGTTTGCAGGAGAGGTGCGAAGGCCACACAAAATGGACTGGAGGGCCGGATTTGGCCCACGGGCCTTGTGTTTGACACCTGTCCTCTAACTGTATGATAATACGTTTGTTAAAGTGTTGAGTATGATATTGCCAAGGAGGACTCTGAAGAAGAGGGCTTGTCCTTTGAAATGCGTCGGCCTACTTGCACTTATTTTTTCAGTGTGCTGAAGGGGTTTTTCTATTGTTCATCCTGGCCATGGAGGGGTTTGGAGACTCTGTTATAGGATTTGATACAAGCTTGTGATTTTAACATTTTTACAGTATGCATTTGCATTTTAATAATAAATGGTATCTGGGATATAGCAGTGGGTTGGTGCGCTCTCACTTTCTTTTCATTCATAATCGTGGAGCAATTCAATTTAAAAGGGTGAAGGTATGTTGGTGGACGGTCCAAGGCTTTCAAGGCTGGATGGGGTATGGGGCAGAGAGTGTAAGATCTGGGGACCTCTGCTGTCACTCTGACCTCAGACCTGACCTTTCAGAAGGTCAATACTAGACTTTGAATGTCAAGATCAGGACTATACCTACTGCACTGAAACAAGGGGAAATCAGAGGAAACTCAAGCCATGGGTGGCACCATACAGCTCAATACACATCACGTGAAAAGTCTAAGGAGCCTGGTGGAAAATTGTTGGCCAGACATTGACGTCATCCCATCAGAGCTGTTGTGCTGTTATCAGATCACCATGGGCGTTGGGGCTGGTTGAATGCAATAGCTGGAGGGGGGGGGGTTTCCTCCATCCGCGCCATTTAACCTCTTCACACCGGCGTACACACGATAGGTTAACCAGAGGACAACGGTCTGAAGGACAGTTTTCATCGGTCAAAACCGATCGTGTGTGGGCCCCATAGGTTATTTAACCATAGGTTAAAAAAAAGACAACTTGCTTTAAATTTAACCTATGGATTCCTAACCGATAGGTCAAAACCGATCGTTAGTAGGCGCAACCATCGGTTAAAAATCCACGCATGCTCAGAATCAAGTCAACGCAAGCATTGAACTTCGTTTTTTTCAGCACGTCGTTGTGTTTTACGTCACTGCGTTCTGACACGATCGTTTTTTTAACCAATGGTGTGTAGGCGCGACGGACCATCAGTCAGCTTCATCGGTTAACCGATGACAACAGTCCTTCAGATCGTTCTCATCAGATGGACTGATCATGTGTACGAGGCTATATACTGTATATGTGACCCCTCGGCGTGTAGGCCTTAACGCTGAGCGGATGCATATATGAGGCCCTGTGTAAACACTTACCGTGTTGAGAGCGCGCTCCCTGCAGGCTCCCAGTGCGGTAGCCGGCAGGTACCAGAAAGCTCCCGATGCATACTAGCGATGAGTATCTTTCCGATCATTGCTGTGGCAATCAATCACAGCGGTCAAATGACCCGAATGCCCGCCTCCACCTCCTGGCTTTTAGAACCCTTAAAGGGCCAGGAGGTGGTTGGCAGAAAAGTGTTTATTTATAAAGAATCTGCATAGTAATGTTTCCAGTGAAAGCACATGTATATGCATTCTGTGCAAATGGGGCAAAGAAAGGATGCAACAGGTTATATGCAGTTTGTTAAAGAAGGGTGAAATGGCGCTTACTCAAAATGATCTATTAATAAATATATGGCAAAGATTCCTGTGAAAATAAATTCCTGTGCAAAAAATCTGATAAAAAAAAATATATCTTAAATAAATAAATAAATATAACATTTCCTTGGTGCAAAGTAATAAAAGTACTAATATTTCTTCAGTGCAAATAAGCAAATGCAAAATAAAGTGCAAAAATTAGGCACAAACAGTGCAGCAATAATGTGCAAAGAGAAAGTAAATAAAAAATGTATTATTTCTGTGCAAAAAACGTTCAGTGTCAAAACAGTCTTGCAAACAAGCAATTTTCAATAAAAACATGCAGTGTTATTCAAATGTAATTATTTGATTTTAGACTGAAAATGCTGCATTTGCCCATTAGATGGAGATTAGTATTGTAGGAAATTCTTATAACACTTAGCTCCATCCAGTGGCCAGATGCGGTATTTTTCATTTAAAATCAAGGATTTCTATTTGAGCAGCACAGCATATAGTCTATTTACATTCGTTTTTGCCCATATTTGTACATATGTCTATGCAAATTCTTTATGAATTAAGCCCAAATTATGTAAAGCCAGCATTACAGTGCCTGGTTATATGAAGTTATTTAATAAGCCGCTAATTTTAAATCAATATCTATTAATAGCTGTGATATTCATATAAATGTGAAGATTGGAAAACGGCACATAAACCACATTCATAGCTGCCCAACAGCTGAAAACACCTCCTACACTTTACTGGAAACCAGTAAAAGGTCAAAATATTTTTTACGTCAATCCACTCCCACTGGTACTTGTAAGAAGTAACTCATCGTACTGTTTGTAAAAAAAGATTAAAGTGACTCAGTTAATGAACATGGTGGCTATATATAAATGTGGCATCATACTGGAGCCCAAAAATAACCTAAAGCTACTGTAACTGTGCAGTGGACAGCATGGATCAAAAGGTACACTCCAATCAAACATGGGAATATCACAACCAAAGGAATCCAGTGGTCACAGCCTATCTGCATCCAAATTTACAAGCAGATTTATTAAGAAAGTATCCATCATGAAAGGCTGTCCAAAGCTGAATGACAGCTCTAATCTAATCCATTTTTGTAACCCACAGGTAGTTCTGTTTTACAGCAGCTCTAAAGCATAAATGGTTCACGGAAGAACAAAAGTCTAGAACTGAAGGTGGGCATGAAAGTGTGACGATGGGCAAAACCAAAACAATGATAAATACGGTACTGTGGGGTTAATTTACTCAGGGCCATCTTTAACCACTTCCATACTGGGCACTTACGCCCCTTCCTGCCCAAGCCAATTTTCAGCTTTCAGCACTGTCGCACTTTGAATGACAATTGCGCGGTCGTGCTACACTGTACCCAAACAATTTTTTTATCATTTTGTTCCCACAAATAGAGCTTTCTTTTGGTGGTATTTGATCACCTCTGCGGTTTTTATTTTTTGCGCTATAAACAAAAGAAGAGTGACAATTTAAAAAAAAAACACTATTTTTTACTTTTTTATTTAATAAATATCACAATTTTTTTTAAAAAAAACGTTTTTTTTCCTCAGTTTAGGCCGATATGTATTCTTCTACATATTTTTGGTAAAAAAAATCGCAATGATCATATATTGATTGGTTTGCGCAAAAGTTATAGCGTTTACAAAATAGCTGATAGATTTATGGCATTTTTATTTTATGAATTTTTTTACTAGTATTGGCGGCGATTTGCGATTTTTTTTACTGTCACCGTGACATTGCGGCGAACACATCGGACACTTTTGACACGTTTTTGGCGCCATTCACATTTATACAGCGATTAATGCGATAAATATGCACTAATTACTGTATAAATGTGACTGGCATTCAAGGGGTTAACACTAGGGGGTGAGGGAGGGGTTAATATGTATACCTAAATTGTGTTCTAACTGTGGGGAAAGGGGGGTGACTGGGGGAGGTGACCGATGCTGTGTCCCTATGTACAAGGGACACAGATCCGTCTCCTCTCTCCCCTGACAGGACGTGGAGCTCTGTGTTTACACACAGAGCTCCACGTCTTGTCCCTGTAGCCGCCGATTCCGAGTGCCTGGCGGACATCGCGACCGCCAGGCACGCGCATCGGCATCTCGGGGACGCGGCGGGCGCGCGCGCTGCCGCCGGCGCGCTCGCGCGCCCCCCAGTGGCCGCAAGAATACAGGATGTCAAATGACGTCCTGTTGAATTTTCAGAGTAACCGTGGAGCCGTCATTTGACGATGGCCCGGTACTCTAGTGGTTAAGGCAGGGCGAAAGTGGAAGCTGCCCTAGGCCCTGTCATTGATGTGGGGCCCAAAGCAGTTGCCTCATACTTGCCAACTATCCCAGTTTAAATTCCCCTGTCCCTTGAAGTTTCAGTCCTGTGCTTGTTCCTGACATCTCAGTGTGAAGTGCTGCTACTGATGCTGCCCAGCTCTGCCCTATTGTTGTGTACAGATGACTCACCAGCACACCCTGTGTTTACATGTAAATAACCGTCATTCATATGTAAATAACGGGAGCATTAATATGTAAATAGTGCCGGCATTCATATGTAAATAGCTGAGGCCGGCGGCATTCATCTATATACATAAAACTCAACGTGTGTATGTATGTATGTATGTATGTATGTATGTATGTATGTATGTTCCAGCATCACGTCCAAACGGCTAAAGATATTAACATGAAACTTGGCACACATGTTACTTATATGTCAGCAACAAACATAGGATAGGTGGTTTAACCCTTACCCACCCCCATTTGCCATGGTCGGGGTTTTTCTTTAAAGTCCCATTCAACTCTATGGGAAATACATGTTACTTCATAACTTCCAAACGGCTATAGATATTTCGATAACACTTGGTCACATGTTACTTATATGTCCACTTAAACTATAGGATAGTTAATTTATCTCTTAACTACCCCCATTTGTGAGGGTCGGGGTTTTTGTTTAAAGTCCCATGCAAATCAATGGGAAATGTATGTTCCCACATAACTTCTGTACGCCTGGAGATATTTCAATAATACCTGGTACACATATTACTTATATGCCAAATAAAAATATATGACAGTTAAATTAACCCTTACCTACACCCTTATATAAAAGATGGGTATATTTATATTACTATGATTTTCCTCCCCAAAAGGTTAAGATAGGAAGACCGGGCAACGCCGGGTATTCAGCTAGTATGTAAATAAAGGCCGCATTCATACAGTATGTATATCATGCCCCTCTGCAGTGAAGAGATGATGTGCTGTAACCTCTAGCAACCAATCAGTGAGCAGTATTACTGTACAGTAGTCTCTAGCAACCAATCAGTGAGCAGTATTACTGTACAGTAGTCTCTAGCAATCAATCAACAGGGAGAAATCATGTGCTGTAACCTCTAGAAACTTATCAGTGAGCCATAATGTGTGATGTAACCTCTAGCAACCAGTTAGTGAGTGGTAATGATATGCTGTAACCTCTAGCAACCAATCGCAATCACTGCCTGATCAGATACAGTAAACTGATTTTAAGTCTAGCTGATATTTATTGTATGTCTCAGAGCAGGTGGAGAGCAAAATTGCATGGGGGGCCCCAATGAATTTTTTGCCCAGGGTCCAATCAACATTAACCACTTAGGCCCCGGACCATTTTGTTGCTAAAGGACCATGCCCCTTTTTGTGATTCGGCACTGCAACGTTTAACTGACAATTGCGCAGTCGTGCGACGTGGCTCCCAAACAAAATTGGGGTCCTTTTTTCCCCACAAATAGAGCTTTCTTTTGGTGGTATTTGATCACCTCTGTGGTTTTTATTTTTTGCGCTATAAACAAAAACAGAGTGTACATTTTGAAAAAAATCAATATTTTTTACTTTTTGCTATAAAAAATATCCCCAAAAATATATAAAAAAAACATTTTTTTCCTCAGTTTAGGCCCATACATATTCTACATATTTTTGGGGGAAAAAAATCGCAATAAGCATTTATTGATTGGTTTGTGCAAAAGTTATAGCGTCTACAAAATAGGGTATAGTTTTATGGCATTTTTTTTTTTACTAGTAATGGCGGCAATCAGCGTTTTTTATCATGACTGCGACATTATGGCGGACACATCAGAGACTTTTGACACTATTTTGGGACCATTGTCATTTTTACAGCGATCAGTGCTATAAAAATGCCACTGACAGTAAAAGGGTTAACCTGTAGGGGGCGCTGAAGGGGTTAAGTGTGACCTAATGTGTGATTCTTACTGTGTGGGGGCTTGGCTTGGCGTGTGGCGTCACTGATCGTCGTTCCCTATGACAGGGTTTGTTTACACTTACCTCTCCCCGTTCTTCAGCTCTGTGACCTGATCGCAGGACACCGGCGGCTATCGGGTGCCCAGCCGTGCCATTCTGTCGATGTATATCGTTGTGCGGCAGTCCTTAAGTGGTTAAAAATGGCACAGAATTTACTATAGGCAAATAGACTATGTACCCTGCAAGTGTAGTTACTCCAGAGATTAGTAAATGAGGTAAAGCTTCACTTTGCAAAGAATACCCAATCACATGTAAGGAAAAAAAATTAAAACATTTTTTTGCTTGCGCGTGATTGGATGAAGGAAATCAGCAGAGCTTCTGCTCATTTGCTAAACATTGCCCATTGTGATGCCATTCATTTTGAATGACATCCCAACAAATTAAGGCAATTAAAGCGGGATTCCACCCGCAATTTTTTTTTTTTAAAGTCAGCAGCTACTAACACTGTAGCTGCTGACTTTTAATAAGGACCATAGGCGTGCGCACAGGGTGTGCCGGGTGTTCCTGGGCACGCCCTAATCACCCCATGTGAATTAGAATTATCCAGGGGCGGCACCAGGTGGGTGGTTGGGGGATGCCAGTGGCCAGTGTAAATGCCCCCATTATATTAAAGGCTAGGTTCAACGTTAGGAACACATTACACTCGTATTTGGGGTGTAGCGTAATATGCACCCAATCAACTGTCTCCCACCACCAGAGCCAGCTCCCTGTGACAGCAGGTGGCATTCATGTGTGTTTGAGTTTTGTCTTGCACACCCTAATGCAATAGACTGCGCACACCTATGATAAGGACACTTACCTGTCCTAGGCGCCCGCGATGATGGGCCCCCGACGGCGATAACTCGGTCCTGGCACCTCCATCCTGACCACGGCTTCACTGCCCGTTTCCTACTGCGCATGCGCGACTCGAACGGCGCTTTGTGAATGGTCGGCTGCCTCCTGGGAGCCACACAGTTCCCAGTAGGCAGTGCGCCCCATTCACCAGAAGACACCGCGACGGAGGACGAAGAAGAAGAGAACCGCGGTGGAGGAAGAGGCAGAAGAGCTACTTCCGCATAGCAACAGCCCTTTCTGGTGAGTATAAATGTTTTATTTTTTTATTTTAATTTTTTTTTCAGATTTTCGGTAAAAAAAATCAGGGTGGAACTCCACTTTAACCACTTGGGATCCGCGCTATGGACGAAAGACGTCCACAGCGCGGCTCTCAAGTGCCGAGTGGACGTCTTTGGACGTCCTGTTGTTGTCATTCCCCGTGCGCGCCGCTGGGGGCGCGCAGCGGGGAAACACTGTGCCCGGCGCATCGCTCGGAAGCCGATGCGTGTGCCTGGCGGCCGCGATGTCCACCGGGTACCCGCGATCGGCGGTGACAGCAGGGACTTGGAGCTCAGTGTGTAAACACAGAGCTCCACGTCCTGTCAGGGAGAGAGGAGACGGATCTGTGTCCCTTGTACATAGGGACACAGCATCAGTCACCTCCCCCAGTCAGTCCCCTCCCCCACATAGTTAGAACACACCCAGGATACACATTTAACCCCATTTAACCCCTTCCTCACCTCCTAGTGTTAACCCCTTCAATGCCAGTCACATTTATACAGTAATTAGTGCATTTTTATAGCACTGATCGCTGTATAAATGTGAATGGTCCCAAAATGTTGTCAAAAGTGTCCGATACGTCCGCCACAATATCGCAGGCCTGACAAAAAAAAATCGCAGATCGCCGCCATTACTAGTAAAAAGAAAAAAAAATCATAAATCTATCCCCTATTTTGTAGGCGCTATAACTTTTGCGAAAGTGAAGAGTGCAAGTGAAGGCCTAAAGATGCACTGCCGGCGCTAAGTGAATGCACAAGGTGATTGGAGGTGACTTGATATAGGAGCTAAATGTACCACTTGTAGAGTGAAACAAACACCAAAATGGGTGAGAGTGGTGTTTGGAATGGTAAAGCAGCTATTTTAATAAAACGGGGGTGAGCCGTTTTACAGTGTAAATACAATTATCTCTAAACGTGAACTGTAGTTCAAACAAAGATGAAAACAGCGCTAATGAGTAGATATGTCAACTCAGAATAAGGCACTGGTAGACCCAGATGGCACAAGAGGTGATCAGAACCTGAGTGTATGTGCACCAAAAAACAGCTCAAGTAAAAATTGCCTCAAAAATGGCTAGTGTAACCCTCAAGGGGTGCAAACCTGCCACGGCAGAGAAAGGACTCTGCATATGCACCATCAGTTCCTCCAGATATTGTATGGGTGATAAACGTCTCAGCAAAATCACATGTAAGAGAAATCAACAAGCAGATAATAGTGCAGTGATGTCTTTAAAGTAATCAAATGAAAGCAGGTAAATAAAAACCATTAGTGTATGCCCGTACAATATGTCACTGAAAATGAAGCAAAAAAGTAAACAGAAAGGGTTCACCGCTGTCACCGCTGATGTCAGACACCTCCTCGGGCCGCGCGCGCTCTGTGCAGTTGTTGCTGTATCTGGTGCTGGGCTGCGATAGGAGATCTGTGGAGCGCGGTGGAACGCAAGCTGCTTCCGTGTGTAGCGTCGTTGTAGCCACGCCCTGACGCGTTTCGTCACTTCCGACTTCAACAGAGGGCCCTCTGTTGAAGTCGGAAGTGACGAAACGCGTCAGGGCGTGGCTACAACGACGCTACACACGGAAGCAGCTTGCGTTCCACCGCGCTCCACAGATCTCCTATCGCAGCCCAGCACCAGATACAGCAACAACTGCACAGAGCGCGCGCGGCCCGAGGAGGTGTCTGACATCAGCGGTGACAGCGGTGAACCCTTTCTGTTTACTTTTTTGCTTCATTTTCAGTGACATATTGTACGGGCATACACTAATGGTTTTTATTTACCTGCTTTCATTTGATTACTTTAAAGACATCACTGCACTATTATCTGCTTGTTGATTTCTCTTACATGTGATTTTGCTGAGACGTTTATCACCCATACAATATCTGGAGGAACTGATGGTGCATATGCAGAGTCCTTTCTCTGCCGTGGCAGGTTTGCACCCCTTGAGGGTTACACTAGCCATTTTTGAGGCAATTTTTACTTGAGCTGTTTTTTGGTGCACATACACTCAGGTTCTGATCACCTCTTGTGCCATCTGGGTCTACCAGTGCCTTATTCTGAGTTGACATATCTACTCATTAGCGCTATAACTTTTGCGCAAACCAATCAATATACGCTTATTGCGATTTTTTTCTAAAATATGTAGAAGAATACGTATCGGCCTAAACCGAGGGAATTTTTTTTTTTTTTTTTTAAATTGGGATATTATTATAACAAAAAGTACAAAATATTGTGTTTTTTTTCCAAATTTTCTGTCTTTTTATGTTTATAGCGCAAAAAATAAAAATCGCAGAGATGATCAAATACCACCAAAAGAAAGCTCTATTTGTGGGAAAAAAATGATAAAAATATAATTTGGGTACAGTGTTGTATGACCGCGCAATTGTCATTCAATATGCGTCAGCGCTGAAAGCTGAAAATTGGTCTGGGCACGAAGGGGGTTTAAGTGCCCAGTAATGAAGTGGTTAAATGTGTTGCAGCACACACTAAAAATGGTCTGTGTCCCTTTTTTGGAAATTTTTGGTGCTTTGTCAGTCCATTCTTTTGAATAAGTTGCCTTATCACAACACACATAACAGCCTGCATTAATAAAAGGGTAAGCCCAGCCCCAGCTAGGTTAGATTTTATGCTTTAAGGGACTGAATATGTGTTTTCTCAGCGCTACTTAGACATTTGTTTTTATAAAGAACCCTTATGCAGTTGGTTAATTTATTCACAGCTGTAAAGATTAGAGATTAAAATAATTGCACCTTTCATTTGAACATAATCCTTTCCTGCGCAGAGATTTAAGCTTGAAAAATGATGGAAAAGTTGACGGTGGAATATATTAATAGTTACCTTTAGGAAAATGACTGTTAGTTCCAGTAACACCTGCTTGACAAACAGGGGACTGAGGCTACAGGTCTCAAGTCTCAGATGTGGCATGTAATGCCAAAAGAGTGACCGGGTCACTCCTGTGCGCAAGAATTTCACCATAAAAATTAAAGCTGAACTAAAGGCAAAACTTTTTTTTTTTTTGTTATTATTATGTTACTTGTCTGTGTATGCTACGTTCCAAAAGGGTTTTATTTCTGTGATCCACACTCCTGCAAGTCGCTGTTTTAGCAGTTTGGGGGTGGCCCCTTCCTGTTCCAACATGACTGCGCACAAAGCAAGGTCCATGAAGACATGTCATGTCCCTGGCAGGGCCATCTTAATGCAAGGGCACGCCTGGGCACTGCCCAGGGGCCCCAGGTACATGGGGGCCCCAAAACAATCTTGCATTACATCATACTTGACAACTGTCCCAGATTTGCTGGGACAGTCATGCTTTTTACTAAACCAGGGATATGCAATTAGCGGACCTCCAGCTGTTGCAAAACTACAACTCCCATCATGCCTCTGCCTTTGGGTGTCATTCTTGTGGCTGTCAGTGTCTTGCTATGCCTCATGGGACTTGTAGTTTTGCAACAGCTGGAGGCCCGCTAATTGCATATCCCCGTACTAAACTGTCCCGATATGGTTGTGTCCTGGGAAGCGTCCCAGAATCTATAATGTGCCCTCCTAATCCCTGTATTGTGCCCCCCTGAACCCCCCCCCCCTGTACTATGCCCTTCTGCATCCCCCCCTGTACTGGGCCCTTTGTGTTGACTAGTCTTTGATTTATGGAATGTTTTCCTTTTGTAAAATCGATTTTTATTGAAAGTACTAATGAATATATGTTTAATTCTATCAACTATTTATACTTTATTTCTTGAAAGTAGGTGTGTAAATTGGGGCAAGCTGGTAGGGACCCCAGGGCATTACTTTCCCCAAGGGCCCATGATGCTATTAAGATGGCCCTGGTCCCTGGTAGCCCATCCCCCTTAAAGTTAGAACACACCCAGGGAACACACCTAAAGGGTCACTAAAGGAATTTTTTTTTAGCTAAATAGCTTCCTTTACTGCAGTCCTGGTTTCATGTCCTCATTGTTCGTTTTTGCTCTGATGTTGCTGTAATTCTTCTCTGTTCTGGACACTTCCTGGTTGTCTGTTTCCTGATGACCACAGTACTGGGAGATTCTAGTTTAATTTTCCAAACCATCACTGCTCTATGGCTCTGTACATGCACAGAGGCAGGATAACATGCAAAAACGAAACTAGATGCAAAAACGAAATCAGAGGTACATTATATGATTGATTTTTATCTATTTTTAATCAATTTTAAAAGGAATCAGTTAACTATTATGTCTCCATAAATAGTCATTTCAGCAAAAAAATACATTTCCTTTACAACTCCTTTAACTCCTTGATCGCCCCCTAGTGTTAACCCCTTCCCTGCCAGTGTAATTATTACATTGATCCGTGCATTTTGATATCACTGATCAATGTAATAATGTCACTGGTCCCCAAAAAGTGCCATTAGGGTTCAGATTTGTCCGCCGCAATGTCGCAGTCATTGTCCACACCATAATCCCCCTCCCACCAAATGATTTAGACCAGTGCACAAACAAGGTCCATAAAGACATGGATGAGCGAGTTTGGGGTGGAGGAACTTGACTGGCCTGCATAGAGTCCTAACCTAAACCAGAGAGAACTTTGTGATGAATAAGAGTGGGGACTGCGAGCCAGGCCTTCTCATCCAAAATCTGTGCAAGTGAAATTCTGGAAGAATGGTCAAACATTCCCATAGACACACTCCTAAACCTTGTGGACAGCCTTCCCAGAAGAGTTGAAGCTGTTATAGGTGCAAAGGGTGGGCCAACTCAATATTGAACCCTATGGACTAAGACTGGGATGCCATTAAAGTTCATGTGCCTGTAAAGGCAGGAGTCCTAATACTTTTGACAATACCGTGTTGTCAAAAGTATTGGCACACATGCCTTTACAGGCACATGAACTTTAATGGCATCCCAGTCTTAGTCCGTAGGGTTCAATATTGCGTTGGCCCACCCTAGTGTACATACACATACTAGGAAATCCAGAACATGAAAACGTCATGAAAGTACTGTCGTAGTTGGAATTTGAACTGCCGACCCTAGTGCTAACCACTAAGCCGCTCATATGATTTTGTGTTGTCTTTTATATTTCTTTGAAAAAAGGGGAGGTTTCTTAACCCCTGAAATGAAATGGGTGATCTATGTTGTCTCTTTTGTGAACAAGTATCAATATTAAAAAGTTTTGACCCTTCCATTGTACACAAGAGTTAGACAGGAAGACAGGGCAACTGGCTGGACCATTAAGGAATTCAAGGCGTCTTCAAAATAAGGTTTCTTGCACATGGGGGTGTGTAGTTGTTGTGCGTTTTAGTGCGCCTGGAACACACAAGTGCAGGGTCCAGTCCCACTGCATGCAATCTGTCAAAGTTTATGGCAGGCTACAGCTGGACGGGGCTGAAATGTTCTGAGCTGTACTCACGTGTAGGGCACTCTGTGATCTGGGCCAGGGCTGTCTTAATGAGAGGGCACACCTGGGCACTGCCCAGGGCCCCTGTCTGCATGAGGGCCCCTGCCCTTTCCCTAAAGCAGCTGGTCTTTGAGCCCACGCTGCACCGAAATTGGGGGCCCCATGATGGCACTGAGAGTGATGAATACACAGGGAAGGAAGTCTGGCAGCTGTGTGCTGTGCTTTGCAGACCGATACCTATTATTTCACAGCCAGCAGGGAGGGGCAGGGGCGGAGTGCCAGTGATTCTCTGACCCTGCCCCATGCAGCTTGAATGCTTGGGACTCGAAGGCTGCGGGGTAGGAGCTAAAATGGGAGCTGCTGAGTTGGCAGCACTGAGAGCCCACCTGCAGAAGTAGCATTGTGGAGGGTGTCATGGTGAGCCCAGCTGTCTAGCACTGTTTGCACTGAAAGGCTTGAAATGCCCGGGGGGTAGCTCCCTCCTCCGCCCCTCCTTCTGCCTGTTTTATTGGTATAGGTGAGTCCAGTGCTGGAGGTGAGCACATAGCCAAAAGTTCACATGCACTGTATCTCCACTGGAAACGAGGGTACTACATGGATGAAATAATGGTGCTGGGGGCTATCAAGGATGTATGGGGGCAAAACAATGATGGAGGAGGGATCTGGGGTGTATAGGGGGTAGCAATTCTTGGGGTATCTTGGGTGGCTATAGTGCTGGAGGTATCAGGGATGTAAAGAGGCCACAGTGTAGGGGGTATCAGAGATGTAGTGGGGTCACAATACCAGGGGTATCTTATGGTATATGGTTACAGTGCTGGGGGGAAAATATCTAGGGTGTAGAAGGGTCAGAGTGCTCGGGGGATATCTATGGTGTAGAGGGGTCGAAGTGCTGGGGGGATATCTAGGGTGTAGAGGGGTCGGCAGGGCCGATCCTAGGGTCACAGGCGCCTGGGTGCAGAAATATTTCTGGCGCCCCCACATGGGCGTCGTCATTTTACTAACTCCTCCCCTTTACAAATGTTTCTATGGCAATGACTCAACCACAGAGATGCTCCCCCACAAAGTCTTCATTAACCTGGGATCCTTACATGATCTTTTAACAATAAACAAAATACAGGAAGAGAAGCAAAGTACTTTATTGGGACCTGGAGAGGGGCCTCTGTGATGGACACAGAGAGGGCTTCTGTTAAACAGTCTGTTAGATGTTCGGCGCCCCCACCTCTGCAGGCGCCTGGGTGCAATGCACCCTGTGCACCCTGCCTAGGATCGGCCCTGGGGGTCGGAGTGCTGGGGGGATATCTGGGGTGTAGAGGGGTTGGAGTGCTGGGGGGATATCTAGGGTGTAGAGGGGTCAGAGTGCTGGGGAGGCATCAATCTAGCAGCTTTGTTACTTTATGTATGTAGTATTTTCCCACTGTTTCTTTGCTGTACAGAATGATTGTTCATGTAGTTAATGCGGAGCTCCACCCAAAAGGGGAAGCTCTGCTTGTCTGCCTCCTACCTATTTGATGTCTGTTTACCTGCACTGTCTCCATTGTAGGGGCCCCAGAGCATTACATTACCCAGGGGCCCATGATACTATTAAGACGGCCCTGATCTGGGCATTTGTTTCTGTGGGCACCAGGGCTCGATGCTGCATCTATGTCTCCAGACTGCACTAAACTAAACCAAGGCCTACAGGGGACGCAAGGTGCATTAATGCTATTCCAATTTTAAATATACTTTAATATCATGGTCTGGCATTCAATTCTAGATTTACTTATTGCAACAAAACAAAAACTTTTTTTTTAATTTTTTGACCTTTTTCTAATTTATCCAAAACTGAAAAAAAAGTTTTGGCTTAACGGACATGTTAATATTTACCCAAACAATAGCCGAAATATTTTGAACAATAGATTAACAACACATTTCTTGTGCGGAGTAGGAAGAATGACTTCAAAAATAAGAAAATACTTTTCCCATTTTCTCTGAAATACCCCTTGATAAGAAAAAAAGACGATGAAAGCTTGAACGAAAGTTTGTCAAAACCAGGTGTTTGTACATAGCCAAGTGCCAAAATAATTCCGCCCTTTGTTACTGGATCAACATCTTGTTAAAATTAATTCCACTAAGTTTGAGAACATCTGGCCTGTTTTCTATCCAAAGCACTATCTGTACTGTGCACAGATCTCGGGCTGGTCTCCCTATAGTTGATCTGCTGGACGGGATAGGTTCCCAGTTGAAGCTGTTTGTTTTTCATCTGTTTTTCACTTTCTTTTGACTTTAAAGGGCTTTGAGGTAAAACTGAGCTTCATTTAAACTGGATCCATCATTTACAGGGAAAATATAGCACTTTTTCTTTTACTTATAGTCAGGACTAAAAAAAAATGCATATATATTTTAATTTTTTTATTTAAAGTACACCTACGTTCCTGAGTAAATTGTTTACATTATATAAATACCTGTAATAAATAATAATAATAAAAAATAAATCATATATTGTCACTTTGGGATTGATTTACTAAAAATGAAGAGTGCAAAATCTGGTGCAGCTGTGTATGGTAACTGTGATGAACCGCATGGCACCCAACTTGGGTGCCTCAGTCAAGATACAGCTTCCTCCACTCTGGAACCTGTATCCAGGTATTATAGCTAAGCTTAGAATTGCACCCAAGTCCGGGGAGAATTTACTGCCGTTTGAGCGTTTATGCTCAGCGGAAAGTATAAAGAATGGGATATCACGGATATATAAAACACTGATGGGAATGAAGGAGCAGGAGACACTGCCATACATAGAAAAATTTAGAAAACAAAAACAGGGAAAGCGAGATAATGACCAACATCCAGGGAAAATTTTGAAGATGGTACATAGTTCGGCAATAGACAGTAATACCATAAAAATTAATTACAAATGTCTATAACGTTGGTATATAACACCAGACAAAGAATATAAATATCAAAAGGGGGTTTTGCGGCTTTGCTGGGGGGGGGGGGGTGCAACAATGTGGAAACCATGGTCCACATATGGTGGACATGTCCAAAAATAAAAAAATACTGGAAAGAGGTGTTGCAGTTAATAAAGGAGATTACTAACATATGGGGTCAAAACAATATACGTCAACATCGGTACCCCATTTGATAAACGCAGCCACAAGTTTAATACCTCGACAGTGGCAGGAGTTGGAATGTCCCACGATGGGGAGTTGGTGTAATGAATGTAAAATATTATTGCACTGGAATTTTTTAATATATATATATATATATATATATATATATATATATATATATATATATTTGGATACAAAGAAAATGAATAAAGAAATTGAAAAAAATGAAAAGAATTGCACCCAACAACTAGACGACACTAGCTTAGGTACAAATTGGAAATGCCTTTACTGTAAATTCAGGTAAAAGCTTGTTCACATTATCCTAAACCATGCAAACTGTAAACAGTAATATCATTAGCACATCTAAGGAACAGCCAACATAAACAGTAATCTAATTAAACAGCAAGCTAATTAACAACTAGTCACCTAGACGAGCCTACACACATACTAGGGAGAGTTTATCAAGGAGAAAATTACCAACCAGTATGTCTTTGGAGTGGCAAAGGAGACAAGAGCCCCTTGAGGAAATCCACACAAGCACAGGGAGAATTTGCAGACTCAATGCAAATATCATTTTAACCTGCATATGACCAGTGGGGACCACTGAGCCACTATGATTTCATGCTTAGGGAGAATAAGGTTTATTTATTTATTTTACTGGGATAGGAGATATGGAAGTACACTTAACAAGCATATAAAAATCTGAACCATGAAGAACTATCCTTTACTCTAAAAAAAGATTCCAACCTAAAACTGTTCGCCATATAGGCTATTATCGGCATTAAAAGTGCTCCAATCACTCCCTCCAAGGTAAATCACAATTTCATTTTATAAAACGAATGCAGAAATCCTTTACTTTTCTACACTTGCCATACTTCTCCTTTCCTACAACATACCCAAAGAGCTCATATTATGTTTCAGTTTATGGTAGTTGCTGGATAGTTAAACTGCCTTATATCATTTGGGAAACTCTTTTGGTGAGATCTCTGTGCTGAGTTTCTGGGTTTTCACACCTGCTGTGCCCACTATGAGGGGCTCCCACCACCCCTACGTTTTTATTTATTTATTTTATACTACAGAGCATTTAACAGGAGTAGAAGGGACACACAGAGTTGGATGGGAAAACCCAAAACATCCAAGTGGACAAGAACAAATTTGGCAATTATGACAGGTGGACCTTGCTGTGGAAGTGTTCCAAACATATGACAAGTCAGGGTTGACTCAATGCACCAGGTTCCCCCCCGATAAGGTCATGCTAACAAGATGGTGTAGGGTGTTTTTATTTTTTTACATTGGCCCCAAAGCAGGAAAAACTGCTCCTGCGCCTTTATTTTCACTAGCGTGCACTACAGTGCACATCATGGTGGTCCACTGAATAAGCACCACTGCCAAGCATTACAGCAAGCTCAGTGTGCTACCACATTTTCACAGCTCTTATGCCCTGTACACACGATTGGTTTGTCCGAAGAAAACAGACTGGACTGTTTTCAACAGGCAAACCGATCGTGTGTGGGCCCCATCGGTTTGTTTTCTATCGGTGAAAAAAATAGAACATGTTTTACATTTTTCCTATGGATAAAAAAACGATTGTCTGTGTGGAAGTCCATTGGTCAAAAATCCATGCATGCTCAGAATCAAGTCGATGCATGCTCGGAAGCATTGAACTTTTTTTCAGCACGTCGTAGTGTTTTACGTCACCGCGTTTTGGCACGGTCAGATTTTTGACTGATGGTGTGTAGGCAAGACTGATGAAAGTCAGCTTCGTCGTATATCCGACGAAAAAATCCATCGGATTAAATTCCATCAGATATCCGATCGTGTGTATGAGGCTTTACTGTGAGGAAACCTTTCCGTATTCCGAGATTAAATCTCTTTTCCTAAAGGTGTAAAGAGTGCCCCTGTGTCCTCTGTGATGACCTTAGAGTGAATAACTGAACACAAAGTTCACTATATGGACAACTTATATACTGTATTTGTACATGTTGATCATATCCCCCCCCCCCCTTAATCTCCTTTTATCAAGAGAGAATAAATTCAGTTCATCTAATATTTCCTCATATCTGAGCTCCTCCATGCCTCTAACGCTGCGTAGTTCTAATGCACAATATGGTGTAAATGGGCCCTAAGTAAAATACCACTTTTATTATGGAATAGCCCTTTAGAGTCTGCCATTTCCCAGCTAGTGGATTATCATCGTTTCATCTACCAAAAACATATAGGCCCGGATTCACAAAGCACTTGCGCCGACGCCGCGTAAGTGCAAATATGCGCCGTCGTATCTATGCGCCGGACAGAAACTAAGATACGCCTGAAAATAGGCTTCATCCGACCGACGGAACTAGCCTAAGCCAGCGTAGAGTGGGCGCATCTTTACGCTGGACGTATTTGGCGCTCCCATTGATTTTCTATTCACATATGCAAATAAGGGAGATACGCCAATTCACAAACGTACGTCCGTCCGACGCAGTGCGCATAAAGTCATACGTCCGGCGTAAAGTTATGCCCCATAAAGGAGGTGTAACTCAGCAGCATCCATGCAAATGGCTGCACCAGGGAACAAAAGCTGACGTATTTTACGTAGTTTACGTAGGACGTGAATATGACTAGGCGTAGGTTACGTTCATGCCGTGGGCAGTAATCCGACGTATCTTAGGGAGTAGTTCCGACATGATTGTGAGCATGCGCACTGAAATGCGTCCACAGGACGGCGCATGCGCCGTTCGTTATACGTATCTGTCTGACACTCAGCCCATCATTTGCATGGGGTCACGCCTCATTAGCATGGCTCACGCCTACTTCCATCTACGCCGAGGAAACCCAGCGCAGTTTTGGGAGCAAGTCCTTTGTGAATTTCATGCTTGCCTCTCTGCGTTGCGTCGGCGTAGCGTAAAGGAGATATTTACATAAATATGCGCCAATGTCTGTGAATCCGGGCCATTGAATTCAAAGCTATTCACATTTTATTTTTACTGTTCTTTATACGTTCCCTTTAATTTTTTTATATTTCCTGGCTTTTATACAAACAGAAAATCAAAGTCCTATTTTTCTTCTGGTTGTTTTTATTCACCTACACATCTTTGTGTGAATAAAAGAAAAGGAAAAAAGGGATTTCTTTTTCTTTTGTGAAGGCTGCAAAAAGAACAGTTCATCCTTAGGAAAATATTGGCGCTGGCCAGTTGCCAGGAGGGAGATTGAAGACTTGATGCCATGCTTTTCTAAAGAGCCATTTCAGGGTTTGCACAAGGTGATCCTGAATGTGTTCCTTTCCATTAATAGGAATGTATGGTCTGTTTAAAGATTTCTTAGACATAGACGTAAAAGAGCTTAATGTAAATTATGCGCTCATTGTATTTTTATGGTTGAAACCTTGTTTCTATGGATAGTTTGTAATTTTATATGCGCATGGGAGCCGCTATTTTTGCCCATTATATAGGAAATGTTGTTCTTTGCTTTGCAGTGCAACACAACAGTTGCGCTTTACTGCTCCTGCAAGCTTATGCCAACTCCTTAAAAATAATTCTTCCTCTCTGGCTGACATCTCAACAATTCTTCAAGTGGTTGTAAAGGCTGAACTTTTTTTTTTTCAGTATAATTTCTTAATTAAAAGTTATAACAAAACATGTTTGCAATAACAAGGAAGTAAATAAACCTATATTAAAATGGCAAATAAATCAAGACCAACAACACTAAGCAAATAAATCAAATAAACCAGCAGCGACTCGTGTTAAATCCATAAACTAAAAGTAAGGGTTATTACAGGTTATGAATCAGTACACCACACTAATAAAAGTTCATTATTGAATCAAGATAAAGTCATAAAGCCTTGAAATATACCTAATATATAATATTTTTTATTTTTTTTTCAATTATCGAATAGATATAGCAAATTGCTTTTATTAATACATTTAACAGACCAAAGGGTAGCAAATAAGAAAAGTTCATTGTTACAGTTTACATACAGTTTAACAGCAATTCAAGTGATAATGTGATGCTGACATAAATATAACCAATTACCAAACAATCAACCCCTTTAAAATAAATAGAAACTACTGAATATGAATTAATTTAAAAAGCTAACAAATTCATAAAGTCATACAATGAAACAAAATGACTAGTAGTACCAATAGGTAGGGGTTTTGTATTAATTGGTAATTAATTGGAATTGGCATTCCAAGTTCGAATGCTACTGACTACCAGTGATTGTTGGATTGTTTCCCACAATCACCGCACTGACAGAGAAAGGAAAGGCCCCCATTCTAAAGACCTATAGCTGTGGCAACACAGAGAAACTAAAATTCTAATTTTTGCACATGTAGCTGGTAGTTACTGACATAAAAACAAGTAAATTAGTGGAAAAGAAAACCCTGGTTGAATTTATCGGGAACAACTGTGAGTGTTTCCAGCCATGACAGGCGTATCTGCTCTAACCTTGTCCTCTAATGCAGGCAAGCTGTAATGCCTAATGTGTTTTGCAATCCTAGAGCAATTAGTTTCAGCACTATAAACATAACAGATCTGTGCTGTTATCCATCAGCCAGGCACAGTATCAAAGTTCTGAAACCCACATCAAACACATTGTTATTAAAGGACAGAACAATGAACACCAAGGAAAGTGAAAGAATTGGGGCTGGGGACACGGACTGTCCTCTAAAATTCCAGGGACTTTACCGTCAGCCTCCAGGCTGCGGGATATAGATTCAGTGAAGTGTGCAGAATGTCCTTGTTACTTTTAGTTTTTAAATGGGGCATAAAACCCAATAACAGTCCAAACTGAGTAAATAAAATGGAGCATTAAACCTACAGGAAAATCAAGATTATGTTATTGTTTAAAGCTGAGCTCTGGGATAACCAGATAGGGCTAGATTCAGAAAGGAGTTACGTCGGCGTATCTCCAGATACGCCGTCGTAACTCCGAATGTGGGCCGTCGCATCTCGGCGCCTGATTCATAGAATCAGATACGCCTTAATGTTGCCTAGATACAAGCGGCGTAAGTCTCCTACGCCGTCGTATCTTAGGGTGCATATTTACGCTGGCCGCTAGGTGGCGCTTCCATTGATTTCCGCGTAGAATATGCAAATGAGCTAGATACGCTGATTCAGAAATGTACGTGTACATTTTTTTACGTCGTTTACGTAAGGCTTTTTCCGGCGTAAAGTTACCCCTGCTATATGAGGCGTAGTCAATGTTAAAGGGTCACTAAAGGAATTTTTTTTTTTATCTAAATAGCTTCCTTTACCTTACTGCAGTACTGGTTTCATGTCCTTATTGTTTGTTTTTGCTTTGAAGTAGCTGTAATTCTGCTGTGATCTCCACACTTCCTGCTCATCTGTTTCCTTATAACCATCGTGCTGGGAGCTTTCTCACGGTGGTCTAAGCTGTCATTACTGTGTGTCTAAAACTTCCCAGAACCAATCAGATTCATTTTAAAAACAAAACACTGCCCTGGATTTGTTTGTTTTTGTTCTGTGGGTCTCTCTAGTTCACAGGAACATGAAGCCAGTTTAAAAGTGAAAGTGAAACTAGAGGCACATTATATGATTGATTTTTATCTACTTTTAATCATTTTTAAAAGGAATCAGTTAACTTTTATGTCTCTATACCCTGTAAACAGTCATTTCAGCAAAAAAAATGTTTTCCTTTAGTGACCCTTTAAGTATGGACGCCGGGACTGCATCGAATTTTGTGTCGTTTACGTCGTTTGCGTAAGTCGTACGCGAATAGGGCTGTGCGTAAGTTACGTTCACGTCGAAATCATTGACTATTTGCGGCGTGATTTTGAGCATGCGCACTGGGTTACTTTCACGGACGGCGCATGCGCCGTTCGTTAAAAGCGTCAATTACGTGGGGTCACGACTATTTTGCATACAACATGCACCCTACCAGCCTATTTTGAATTAGGCGGGCTTACGCAGGCCCATATACGCTATGCCGCCGTAACTTCGGGCGCAAGTTCTTTCTGAATACGGGACTTGCCTGTCAAAGTTACGGCGGCGTATCGTATATGAGATACGCTACGCCCGCCTAAAGATAGGCATTTGTATCTGAATCTAGCCCATATTGTCTAAATACAAGAGGCATTTGTGTTCTTCCTTGAATCTTGGTGTGCTTTGTGCATTTCTCTCAGATCTGTGCAATGTGAAACAAAAAGAACATTCACTCTCTCACACACACTTCCAATCTTTCTCCTTGTGTAAGGTGACTGGTCCTTTTAAGCCCCATACACACTATCAGTTTTCCTGACAGTTTTCTCTTCAGGTTTACCAAAACCATCTAATATGAGGTAAAACCTCAAGAGTTTCAATTTGTATGCAATCAGGCAGGCCCTTGCACTACATGGTTTTGGTAAACCTGAAGAGAAAACTGACAGGAAAACTGATAGTGTGTATGGGGCTTTTGAGTCGATTAGTCCATTAGGGCCGTAGCATAAGTCCATATCTCTGGAACCCCAACTCGGCTCCCACAATGGGTGGTTTCGAGCAAGGTGACACACATCCCGGCACAGCTCCTATCCCTTCCCATGCATGGAGCAGAGGGCAATACCTCCTAAAAAGCCTGGGAAAACTTGACCAGCAGTGTTAACCCTTGCTACTCAGGACATACCACTCTACAGGACAGTATTACCAAACAGTGCAATTAACCCACATTGCAATACAGGAATGAAGGTAGAAACAAAACACTTACTATAACATAATAATTCATTTACTTTCTTTACTATTGTATGTTTTATCCAGGAGAAGAGGTGTTGGAATATATTTCTGGACTGGAGCATCAGGGGTGAAGACTTTGCTGTTGAAGTGTGTTCTGGAAGCTACCGTAAGTAGAAGGTCATATCAGTGGACCTTGCAGGAACTCTCTCTGGTGGCTACCCAAGGAGAAAGTGTGCTATGGTGTGGATAAAAGGATCCAATTGTGCTGCGCTGTGTTTTTTTTGGAAGATGTTACATTAAAGGTGATTTTATCCGATGTGCGGTCAACCAGTTTATTTTCTCCATACTATGAAGACTGTTAACAAGGCCTATGGAGGTGGGACAGGAGACCAAAATGGAGCAGTGTTTATTCTTTCTATATAAAGTGTGTTATATGGAAGTTATTCTACTACCTGAGGAACTCAGATTGTTAGTCTTGATTCTAAGGCCTATTTGTGTTCTTACTATGTAGAGTTGTAAGTCTGCATTTTTATCATTTTTTGGGTATAATGTGCCCTAGCCCCTCTCCCTGAGTATATGCTGCTTAATAAACTCTGTTGGGAAGAGAATTTGTTTTGGGCACTCAATGGCCCAGATTCACAGAGAGCGGGCGCACATTACGCCGCCGTCGCGCAAATAATATACGATACGCCAACGCACCGCAGAGCGGCAAGCATGGAATTCACAAAGCCAGTGCTCCCAAAACTGCGCTGGGTTTCCAAGGCGTAAATCGGCGTAGGTGGAAGTAGGCGTGAGCCATGCAAATGAGGCGTGACCCCATGCAAATGATGGGCCAAGCGCCAGACAGATACGTATCACGAACTGCGCATGTGTCGGGACGTGGACGCATCCCTCTGTGCATGCTCAAAACCACGTCGGAACAACTGCCTAAACTACGCCGGATCACTGCCTACGGCGTGAACGTAACCTACGCCCAGCCAGACACACGTCCAATGTAAACAACGTAAAATACGCCAGCTTGAGTTTCCTGGTGCAGACCTTTGCATGTCTGCTGCTGGGTTACACCTGCTTTATGGGGCTTAACTTTACGCCGGACGTACAACTTACGCGCACATCGCGTAGCCTGCGTCGGGCACACATACGTTCGTGAATGACCGTATTTCCCTCATTTGCATATTTGAATGGCTAAACAATGGGAGCGCCACATGCGTCCAGCCTAAATGTGCGCCCACGCTACGCCGGCATAGGCAAGTTACGTTGGCGGGTTGAAGCCTGTTTTTAGGCGTATATTAGTTTGTGGGTCCAGCGCACAGATACGACGGCGCACATCTGCACTTACGCGGCGTATCTTGAGATACGTCGGCGCAAGTGCTTTGTGAATCCGGGCCAATGTGCGTGTCCAAACCCTACTTCCTCACACATACAATGACTAGCAACCCTGCCCACTTTTTACACCTATCTGTTCTTGACAAATTACCAAACCTTGGATTTTGGTACCCTCATGACCACATAAACACCACTTTTACCACTGCTGTGTTACAAGAAACCACCAGGCTATGAGACTGAAATGTCAACTCACAGGAAACTGTATACGCAGAGAGATGCATACTACTATGCAAACGTTTTACGCAGGTGGGAACAAATGCTATAAATTAACAAGGCTTTCAGAAATAGAAGTGTTAATAGTTTATTTTTATCAATTATATATTATTCACCAATTGCATTTAACATTTCTGCATATTATATTTAATAAAATAGCATATTTATGAATAGCATAGGAAAGGGGGAGAAACATGAAAATTTATGGCGAATTGGATAGAGAATGTTACGACGGCTTCAGGGTAGGGGGATGTGGAAGTGAGATGGAAATACACCAATGGATGAAAGGGATAAGGGAGAGGTCAATGTATAAATGTATAAGTGTATTTAATATGATTGTGATGAAATGATTCTTATTAATATTAATATGATTTTTATAAAAAGTTTTTGAGTAAATTGATAAATTTAAGATGTGAATTGTATATATGGATATGAAAAAAAATATATATTACTTTATAGGAAATCTTAATAACCCTACTTGGGGATTTTTCTTTCAAAACATGATCACTGCCGCCCTCAATCGTATCTATGAGGATCCTCGGGGGGGACTTTGATCAAAGTGTCCTACAAAGAGAGACTCAGTGGGTGTATAATTTCCGAGTTACATCATATCCAGGTCTAAATGACATGTTAAGCTTTAGACCCTTTTTGTAGATATTGCCCGGTGTAGACACCTCCAAATTATTTTCTCTTAAATGTATATGCCGTAAATTTCTTTCCAGTATTTAACCTTCCTGAAAAACTTCCCTAGATATGTTGTTATAGTTTATAACTTTTATGTCCGTTCTCTTTACAGTGATCGTGTTTTGAAAGAAAAATACACAAGTAGGGTTATTAAGATTTCCTATAAAGTAATGTATGCAATTGTATTAAATATAATGTGCAGAAATGTTAAAATGCAATTAGTGAATTATATACCTGTGGACAATGTATTTTTGTATATGTGTTATTAAAATTATATATGTGATGGTACCTGGGCATTTAACTAAATTTTATTAATCATTGTCTGTCCTCTTGACTGGTTTTGGCACGTATTGTACTGAGCGGGGATTACTTGATGAGATAAAATGCAGCCTGTTCTAAACATTAATATATATTTTTTCCTCTCTATGGCTGATTTAGAATAAGTCTCTTATTTCTGTCGTCTAATATGTGATGGTGCCGTCTTTTGCATGCGCCCGGTATTATGAACTTATTATGTGTACTGCTGACATGTTGAATAAGTGAATACTATTGCGATACTGGGAGTAGATCAATGTTAAAATGAATGAAGCTTGAATAAATGTGAATATAAAACGTGGAAGCAGCTGTATCTAATAGTGGTCACTGAACACAAACAGAAAAAATATATAAAAATGTGATAAGCGCTACACACTAGGGTGAAACTAAAACAACCACAACAGCCTATCAAACTAGCAACAACTGGCAAATAGGCAATGACTCGTGATAAAGTGTCTCATAACGTGTAAACAAATAGATGATGGATAACTCAATAGGAACTAATGCAACAATATATAAATAAATGGAAGCAAAACTGTGAGACAATATGTGAACCAATAGATGGAATGTGATGAGCAAAGTCCTAAATAAGGAGAAAATGTCCTATAATGTAGGAATTCAAAACTGGTCATCAATGGATGATTTTCAAAGGATGGCTGTAAGTGCATCACAATACAGATGAAAGGGTATCCATAACTGGTCTCCCAAAACTCTCACCTTGATACAGTAGAAAATGGGCATGTAGCATGGGTGTGAGCGTATCCAAGAGTGGGTACCAAGATTTTTCCAATGATGTCCTCTGTACTGGTCTCTTACTGCTAGGCTGACTCTGATTCCAAAATGTGTGGCAAATCTATATGTAAACTCAGTGCTCAATGAGAGCATAGGGGAGAAAGGAAAAAAGAAAAAACTGATGCTCCGATGGTGAAGTACTGCTAAAATGCGGGGTGATTTATCAAAAGATAAAGATGGAGTGAAGTAAAATTAACAAAGGCAAAATATGATGAGGGATGCGGCGTATCAGCGCTGTCTTACTGTTTCTCTGGTGGCTTCCGGCTTACGGTGGTGTCACGTGATTCTGAATCCCTACGGCCTTACGTCACGTATCTCGTGACTTCATCAGGGGAACCACTGCTGACATGTTGCCGGTATTTCCTTGGGCGCCCCTGCCGTTTCATTAGGGCTGTGCGCCTGGTCGTATAAGCGCCGCCGTTGTGTAGGCGTTGCTAGGCTCCACCTGCACACATTGTGTCATCCTTCGGCGCTGATGTCTCTGCCGCGACGTCGTGACGTCATCACCGGCAGGCCGGCTTGTGATGCCATCACCGGCAGACTGCCTTTTTTCATTTTGGCGTGATTCTCTTGGTGTTGCAGGGGCTATAAATAGGCTCCATTTACTTGATAGCCATGTGAATAGCATACGGCTTTCTCCCAGGGGGTTACCTGAGATATCTCCATATTGATCGTAAGTACAGCTTTTTCTTTGGCTGTTATTTACTAGGTCCTTGTGATCTCCTTACAATATAGAGGGTCTATATTATTATTTTTTGCCTTTTTTTTTTTTTTTACTTAGACTTGTTTAAGGGGACTATATGGCTTGGATTGCATTACAGCATTCTGTCTAGACACATAGCTGAGCCTATATACTGGAAGATTACATAGCCGTTGAGATACCTTGGACATAAGGATTAGCCACATTCCAGCCACTTGTCCATACCCATTCCCATTCCACTGGAACGTCTAAAAGGCTGCATTGTGGACTATATAATAGTGGTCCACATACCATACTTTAATAGAGAGCTTTATTTTTATTGGCCACATCAGCAATTCATATTTACTCACAGATACTGCACTACAAGCATAAAGGGAGAACTCGATCAGTTTCTACAGCAAAGATGGAAAAGTTGAGGCCCAACATGACACACTCCAAAGCAGTGTTTCTCAACTCCAGTCCTCAAGGCGCCCCAACAGGTCATGTTTTCAGGTTTTTCCTCAGATGAAACGGCTGTGGTAATTACGAAGGCAGTGAAACTGATCAAATCAAAGCCTGAAAACAAGACCTGTTGGGGCGCCTTGAGGACTGGAGTTGAGAAACACTGCTCCAAAACACGAACAACAGAGATAAGTGTTTCAATATTTTGCATGTTTTTCTTTTGTAAGGGGCCCGCCAATCAATCTAAATCTAATTTCTGGCAATACCAGCCCTGGGCTCAGTAAATAAATCCTGTAAACTGGAACCGACGACTTGTTTACCTCGGCAGCTAACTCCATACAGCATGTTTCTTACACAAACTCATGGGCCTATCACAGTCATTTTTCAAAGAGCAGAGTTTGCAGATTGTTGTCCTTTTCAGTGTACTTCTCAGTGCTCTGATGCTATCTCCCAAGCATTGCAGCATGTAATCTGTAAAAGATTTGGACAGATGTTGCTTCGTCTCTTTGTACATCATTAGCCCACACACATTTCCCCGTCTGATGTTTTTCAACAAGCTCCATGCTTGATGCAAGCCAACAAAATGTTCCTTTGATACAGATGATCTTGATCCACCTTCTCATAATTGGCTAGTCTATCAGACGGGAAAGAAAAGTAATTAACCAATACATATGCTGAATGTTTAGAGTTTCTATCATGTCCAGTGGCGGCTGGTGCTCAAATTTTTTTTGGGGGGGGGCGCAAACAAACTGAAAAAAAAAACATCAATTGCAGCCACTGTGCCCATCAAACGCAGCCACTGTGCCCATCAAACGCAGCCACTGTGCTCATCAAGCGCAGCCACTGTGCCATCAAACGCAGACACTGTACCCATAAATTGCTGCCCGTGTTCCCATTAATTGCCACTTCTGTGCCCCATCAATTGCTGCCAGTGTGCCCTTCAATTGCTGCCACTGTAACCATCAATTGGTGCTACTGTGCCCCATTAATTGATGCCACTCTGCCACATCATTTGCTGCTACTGTGCCTTATCAATTGCTGCCAGTGTGCCCATCAATTGTCGCTGCTGTTCCCCATCAATTGCCACTACTGTGCCCATCAATTGCCACTACTGTGCCCATCAATTGCCGCTACTGTGCCCAATCAATTGCTGCCAGTGTGCCCATCAATTACCGCTACTGTGGCCCATGAAATGCTGCCAGTGTGCATTCCCCGCACATTACCTATCTCGGGTCACGGCGCTGTCCTCCACGCTCCGAGTCCTCGATGTCTTCTCCTGTCCTCTTCCCATCCTCTGCTATGATTGGATGCCTAAATTGGACAAGGGGCCAGACACCTGAATAGGGGGCGGCAGCAGCAACCATAGATAGATTCATGCAATGCATGGATCTATCTATGGTAATAGAGGGGTGACAGGAGAGAGGGGGCGGCGGTCCTGCGCCCTTTATGGACGCACCGCCACTGATCATGTCCCATTATTCCTGAGCCAGAGCTACTATTAATCTTTTCTGGTAGAAGCATTTGTCAATACTCAAGTCCTCGAAGATATGGAGGACAAAATAAAAAACTGGATAATGATGTCATGCAAGGCTCCATACAGGCATCCCTCCAGAGCAACAAGTTTAAAAGTATGAGAAACCTGTGCACCTCCGGCAACCCTTCCTGTCAAGAATTTTGTATGTGGGCATCTATCATGTCCCATAGTTTTCTGAGCTAGAGCTACTGTTAATACTTACTGAGAGAAGCCTACATCAAATCCCCATTATACATACATTCTTGTTCAGTTCCATTGCTTCTGGACTACCTTAAAAAGAGTTTGTTGGTAAAAGTATATTTGGCTACTTGTACAAAGCTGTCACCAGTAATTTGGCAGTTGGCATAAAAATTCTAGAATACATGAAAGAATAAAAAAACTTGGCAATGAAGTCATAAAAGGGTCTATATGGTCACTCCTCCCACAATGTAATATCTGATAGATTGGAGACTCGTACATCGTACACCAATGCACATTTGTTTACCGGGCTTTTGATAAAAAAGAGGCGGAAAGGGAACCCAAAAGTGAACCCAATTCTGACTTTAACGGCACAGTAAACAATAGGGATATACAAAAAAAATAATAGAAAAAAGACACATACATGACGAACAGAAGGACAAAACAGTTGTTAAAAATCATACATATAAAATACAAATCGTATGATAAGAGCCCGAATGCATCAACGCATTTCGCAGTTATGCTTCTTCAGGACACAGTTCAGGATTGAATGATTGCAAGAGGGTCTCACTATCTTGCAAATGTATCAAATCTTGATAAGCAATTAGCTAACGAAGATACCCAATAAAGGGAAAAAATTGAATCATGCGGAGGGAGCTTAGTGCTGGCAGAGTGAAGTTAAAGGGACCAGCGATTCCTAAGTGAGAATTCGAAATATTTTCAAGATAGAGCTTCACACAGGAGAAGGTAGATACGTAGAACCACAACAGGCCCTTAAACAAGGGACTAATAGACTAAGACAATAGACAATAGACTAACACAGACTACACTACACTGACCACTGCAAAACACACTACACTACACTGACCACTGCAAAACACACTACACTAAATAGCGCCTGCAAACCGACCCTAAACAGTGGTTGCTATTTCTCCAGTGTGAAAGCCTGCTAGCAGCATCTTTGGAGCGGTGTTTACCACTCCTCCACTTCTCCTTCCTATTGAAAGCAATGGGAAACCGCAGCTATACCGTGCATGCAGAGCCGCATTGCCGGCGGTATTAACCCTTTTTTCGGCCGCTAGCAGGGGTTAAAACTGCACCGCTAGCAGCCGAATACCACAGTAATTGCAACGGTATAGTGCCACTAAAAA
Source organism: Rana temporaria (assembly GCF_905171775.1). Classification (NCBI taxonomy): domain Eukaryota; kingdom Metazoa; phylum Chordata; class Amphibia; order Anura; family Ranidae; genus Rana; species Rana temporaria. The sequence continues at coordinate 33,827,733 of NC_053495.1, read as the reverse complement.
TAGCGGCGCTATACTGCCACCGAACGTCCCGCCCCAGTGTGAAAGGGGCCTTAGGGTAAAGTTCCACTTTCAGTATTTCCTTATAACCTAACGTTTTCATTTTTATGTTTTCCACACCAGCACACAACCTAGTATAATTGTAACTAGCAATTAATTAAGCACTTAACGCAATGTCTTAAAAGATGACGGAATACATAAAAGTGCTAAATCCTCTTTAAAACCGGTATAACGGAACTTTAAAAAAAATGCTCCTACAATTCTATAATAAGAAACTGTTTATCGATCCAGGTCATTCTGAAAAGTGAACTCTCCCTTTAAAAAAAATCCTGTGCTGTTAATGACCCTTTTAACAATGTTTTTTTTAATCAGAATAAATAAAAATGAATCATTTCGAGTAGCGTTCATGTCAGTGGGGTTATTTCACGTTAAGCCTGTGATATAAAACCATTAGCAGACTGCATTAAATAACAGTATAAAGTGAAAAATGCAATAAATAAATCGACCTCCTCTTGAGATCACCTAATATATACATCAGGCGGCCGGTTAGAACTGTGAAATGGGAAAACACAGTGACATAAAGCATCCTATAAAGGATTGGTGTTCACATGACGTCATAGCGATATCGTAACTTATGTTTCTTATACTTGACCGCTGTTTGGTGATCTCAACAGACCGCTTGACAGGGTCTCATCAACCTCCAAAAAGTGGACCCCTACAAGTGCATTCTAAGCAAACTATACTTTGTAATTAATGTCAGTGCCATTCAAGGTGAAATATGACAAGGGAGCAGTGTGCAGTTTTAAGTTTAATATACGAGTTTTGTAAGTTTCTGCTAATTTACAGCTTGTTTGATTTACCATGAGGTCAGTGTGATCTTTTTCTACTTGTTTATGCAATTTCATCCCGAAGTTATGACAGTGATGAGTTGATAGTGCTGAAGCACTTAACGGTATAAATCTAAATGAATAATTGCCAAGCACAGCACTCTTCATATCCCCTACTTGTACAATGTTGTCGAATATTCTCCCTTTTTACATAAAATATTATTATTATTATTATTGTTGTTATTATTATTATTATTAGGTTATACATGTGCAGTTAATGCATTTTGATGCATTTTTGCAGTGCGCTTTTCGTAAAAAATGTTTTATGTGTTTTCATGCTTTCTAAGTTTTTGTGGTGGGGGAAGGAGGACACTGGGTGTTAGGCCTCGTACACACGACCGTTTTCCTCGATAGAATCCATCAAGAAACTTGGTGGGAGAGCTTTTTTGCCGAGGAAAACGGTCGTGTGTATGTTTTTCATTGAGGAAACTGTCGAGGAACTCGACGAGGAAAAAAGAGAACAAGTTCTCTTTTTCCTCGACGGGAGTCTCAATTTCCTCGTCGTGTTCCTCGTCGGTATGGTTTTCGACGAGAAACGCGAGCGTGTGTATGCTAAGAAACCCGCGCATGCTCAGAATAAAGTATGAGACGGTTGCGCACCTTCGGTAAAAGTAGCGTTTTCTAATGGCGATAACACATTTTTCATGCTGTAACAGACTGAAAAGTGCAAATCGTCTCTCACAAAACTTTTACTTAACACGCAGTAACATGAGATTAGCAAAAGCAGCCCCAAGGGTTGTGCCAGTGGAATCGAACTTCCCCTGCCATTGTATGTGTTGTATGCCACCGCGTTTGAGAACGACGAGATTTTGTCTTGACCGTGTGTACGCAAAGCAAGCTTGTCGAGTTCCTCGACAAGCCTAACAAGGAACTCGTCGAGGAAAACGTTGTGTCTTTTCCGACGAGTACCTCGGTCGTGTGTACGAGGCCTGAGACGCAAAACCCTACCAAAAACACATGAAAACTGCATGTACATGCATTTTTGGGTGGGTTTTTGTAAACGTTTTTGATGCGGTTCCATTGTAATCAATGGAGCCAAAAATGCACTGTTCTGTGTGTACAAAAGTCCCCACACCTTTCCAAAAAAAAAACGCATTGCAAGAAGCTGCAAAGATGTGAAAGGGACCCAAAGGAAATGATGATAAATGGATCGTAGTTCTGCAAAAATGCCTTGTACACACGATCAGAATTTCCGATGAAAAAAGTCAGATGGAATTTTTTCATCAGATATTCCGACCGAGTGTGTGCCCCATCGGATTTTTTCCATCGGAAATTCCGACTGACTTAGAAAGAGAACATGTTCTCTTTTTTTCCGATGAAAAAAAATTCTATCGCAAATTACGATTGTCTGAACACCTGTGCTCAGAATCAAGTCGACGCATGCTCAGAAGCATTGAACTTCATTTTTCTCGGCTCGTCATAGTGTTGTACGTCGTCGCGTTTTGGACGGTTGGAATTTAGTGTGACCGCGTGTATAGAAGACAGCTTGAACGGAATTCCGTCAGAAAAATCAGTCAGAGTTTATCCTGACGGAAATTCTGATCGTGTGAACGGGGCATTAGAGGTAAACCTAACCTTAACAATAATAATTCTAAAAATAATAAAATGACAATACAGTATTTATATTATATTTTGACTATTGTTTATTTATTTTTTATATTATTTTTTTTGTCCAAAAAGCAGCAAAAATACACAGGAAGCTGCAAAATTGAATTGTGGGTGATATCTGGCTGACTCAGGCATGTAAGACTGGAGAGTCCAAATTTCAAAAAGAGTTCACTCAGAATTCTTTTTTAAATATGCCTCTAAAAATACATTTTTAAAGAAAAAGTCTTCATTGAAATCTGTCCTAAATTACATCATTGTAGAGCAAAACTCGTATTAAAAAAAAAAAAGAGAAGCAGCTCTTGCTGCAATACTTACCTACTTTTGGGCACATTTAGGTAGATTCAGAGAGATGGGATTAAATTTAGGGCGGCCTAGCCTAGCCTGTTTAGGCTACACCGCCGTAAATTAGCTAGGCTAGTAGTGATTTTCAAACCACTTACCTGCTAATCTACGGCGGCGTAGCCTCAAACGAGCGGGCGTAAGGGCGCCTAATTCAAATGACTTGGAGGGGGGCGTGTTGTATGGAAATGAGGCTTGACCTCACGTTTTTTGACGTTTTTTTGACACTGTGCATGCGCCGGGCGACTACATTTCCCAGTGCGCATTGCGGCTAAGTACGCCGTACGGGCCTATTGATTTCAACGTGGACGTAAACGACGTAAATCCCGATTCGCGGACGACTTACGCAAACGACGTTAACATTTCGAATTTTGCGGCGGGAACGGCGGCCATACTTAACATTGCCTAGGCCACTAGAGCATAGCTTTAACTTTAGGCGGCCTATCCCTTACGGAAACTACGTAATTCGATGGCATAGGCCTGGCGTACGTTCGTGAATCTGCGTATCCCCTCATTTACATAATCTACGCCGGCCGCAATGGACACGCCATCTAGCGGCCATCAGAAACATTGCAAGCTAAGATAGAACGGCGCAAGCCGGCCTATCTTATCTTTGTTTAAGCGTATCTCTGTTTGAGCATACGCTTAAACAAACGCCGGCATAGATTCAGAGTGTAGGTCGGCTTATCTGTAGATAAGCCGGCCTAACTCTTTGTGAATCTACCTACTTGTTTCCCGCAGACTCACCAGTCCAAAGACTTTGCCTAGGCTGAGATGATGTCATCAGTCTGCTGAAGACAGGAGGAAGTATTTTCTTATGCCGCGTACACAAGACCGTTTTTCATGACGAGAAAAATGCAATTTTTTTAATTGGTCGCTTAAAACGATTGTGTGTAGGCGCCAGAGCATTTTTCTCGACGCAAAAAATGGCCATTAAAAATTTAGAACCTGCTCTATTCTTTCTCGTCGTTTTTCACATCGTCGTTTTCTCGTCGTCAAAAACGATTGTGTGTAGGCTTTAACGACAGGAAAAAAAAACGCGCATGCTCAGAAGCAAGTTATGAGAAGGGAAATTTGCATAATCAGCCCAAAGGGTGGCGCCATACGAATGGAACTTCCCCTTTATAGTGCCGTTGTACGTGTTGTACGTCACCGCGCTTTGCTAGAGAATTTTTTATCACGATCGTGTGTATGCAAGGCAGGCTTGAGAGGAATCACGTCGAGAAAAACGTTGTCTTTTTCCATGACATGAAAGTTTAGGCCGATACGTATTTTTCTACATATTTTTGGTAAAAAAAATCGCAATAAGCGTTTATCGATTGGTTTGCGCAAAATGTATAGCGTTTACAAAATAGGGGATAGTTTAATTGCATTTTTTATTAATAATTGTTTTTTTACTACTAATGACGGCGATCAGCGATTTTTTCGTGACTGCAACATTATGGTGGACAAATCGGCCAATTTTGACACATTTTTGGGACCATTGTCATTTTCACAGCAAAAAAGGACTATAAAAATGCATTGTTTATTGTGAAAATGACAATTGCAGTTTAGGAGTTAACCACTAGGGGGCACTGTAGGGGTTAAGTGTGACCTCATATGTGTTTCTAACTGTAGGGAGGCGGGGCTGGACGTGTGACGTCATTGATCGTCTTTCCCTATATCAGGGAACAGACGATCAGTGTCGCTGCCACAGTGAAGAACAGGGAAGGTGTAGCTCTCCTCATTCTTCAGCTCCGGTGACCGATCGTGGGACACCGGCGGCGATCGGGTCCACGGGTCCCGCGGGCGCGGTCACGAAGCTTAGGACCCATGGCTGGGCTTAAAGAGACACTTACGGGTAAGTGATTGTGCCCAGCCGTGCCATTCTGCTGACGTATATCGGCGTGAAGGGGTCCTTAAAGCGGGGGTTCACCCGTACATAACACTTTTTCCCCTTAGATGGATGCTCGTTTTGTCTAGGGGAATCGGCTAGTTGTTTTAAAATATGATCCGTACTTACCGTTTTCGAGATGCATCTTCTCCGTCGCTTCCGGGTATGGGCTGCGGGACTGGGCGTTCCTATTTTGATTGACAGTCTTCCGAGAGGCTTCCGACGGTCGCATCCATCGCGTCACGATTTTCCGAAAGAAGCCGAACGTCGGTGCGCAGGCGCAGTATAGAGCCGCACTGACGTTCGGCTTCTTTCGGCTACTAGTGACGCGATGGATGCGACCGTCGGAAGCCTCTCGGAAGACTGTCAATCAAGAAGGAACGCCCGCTCCCGAAGACCCATACCCGGAAGCGACGGAGAAGATGCATCTCGAAAACGGTAAGTACGGATCATATTTTAAAACAACTAGCCAATTCCCCTAGACAAAACGAGCATCAATCTAAGGGGAAAAGATAAAAATATATATAATTGGGTGAACTCCCGCTTTAAGTGGTTAAAGGGGGTTTAAACCCTTTGCGGTTTTTCACCTCAATGCATTTTATGCATTGAGGTGAAAAACCTCTTGTAGTGCACCAGCCTCCTAGAGCCCTCCTTTTACTTACCTAAGCCCGATCATTCCTGATCCGGGGACAAGCACACCCGCTCCCGCCGGTGTCTCGAGTCCTGATTGGATAGATTGATAGCAGAGCAGCCATTGGCTCCCGCTGCTGTCAAGCAAATCCAATGACGTGGGAGCCAGGGGGCAGAGACGAGTCCTGCTGTCTGTGTCAATGGACACAGAAGCAGGACCCGGGAGCATACCCGCATGGTTGCCCCGAGGGAGAGGACTTCTCAGATGGGGCACTCAAGAAGGAGGAGCCAGGAGCACCACTGAGGGACCCCAGAAGAGGAGGATTGAGCCACTCTGTGCAAAACCAACTACACAGAGGAGGTAAGTATGACATGTTTTTGTTGTTGTTGTTGTTGTTTTTATAACTACTTCAGCCCCGGAAGAATTTACCCCCCAAAACAAGCAATAGTTCTATAAGTATATAAGCATCTGAAAGTATATGTCAATTTTGACTTTTCCTATAGAAGTTGGACTCTTCCTCACTATTGGGGCTCCTTGTTGGTTAATAGGGTCTTCAAAGCCAGCTTATAACCTGGTAATGTAGCAGGTGAGACAATACAGTTGGAGGGTCTGGTAAACACATTTGAAATGCGCGCTGTGTATTAGTAAGAGCAATGTTGTGTGTTATTAATGATGTTCCTATCAAGATTACACTGTACAGAGTAGCTGTGGAATAGTGCCATTGGTATAAATAATGTCTTATTTTGCTTCATTGGAGAAAACCTTTTATCTTAAAAAGAAAGGTTGATATTCAGATATATTCCCTTAAAAGTCTTTCAAGAAAAGCAATTTGTCTTTAAAGTTATGTATACAAAGTAAGGAGGCCAGGTTACAGAGACTGTGAGCCTTGGCTCCTTCTGTAAAGGATGATTGAAAACACTTTTATTAAAAGTTTGTTTGTAGTATACTTAGAGGAAAACATTCTTTTTCTTCTTGAGAGAATCCAGATTATTTTATTGCTGCCTGAGGATCCAATTTATCCAAAGTGTGTTACTTTCAGCTGTGAAAGCACAGACAGGCTTTTCTAAAATGGCAGCAAAAGGTGAAATGGTAAAATCTGTGCAAAGTGCAGTGAACGAGAGCAACCAATCAGCTTTCCATTTACTGTAGTTAAAGCCCAACTCTTGGGGCCAGATTCAGAAAGATTTTACGCTGGCGTATCTGTTGATACGCCACGTAACTTTTAAGATGCGCCGTTGTATCTCTTTGCGGTATTCTTGAAGCTAGATACGCCTGAAATCTGGCTTCAGCCGACCGACGTAAGTCTTAGTACGCCGTCGTATCTTGGGTGCATATTTACGCTGGCCGCTAGGGGCGCTTCCGTTGATTTACGCGTTGAATATGCAAATATGACCTAGATACGCCGATTCACAAACGTAGTTCCGTCCGCATCTATATACGCCGTTTACGTAAGGCGTCGGTCCGGCGTAACTTTACCCCTCATAAAGCAAGGGTAAGTCATGTTAAGGTATGGACGTCGGAAACGTACGAACAGCGTCGTATTTTACGTCATTGCGTAAGTCGTACGTGAATGGGGCTGGGCGTAGGTTACGTTCACGTCGACAAAGCGTTGCGTTGAGTATTTGTGACGTGACTCTGAGCATGCGCCGTTCGATCGCCTATTCATTTGCATGGGGTCACGGCTCATTTCAATACAACACGCCCACTGCCTGGATCATTTGAATTACGCAGGCTTACGCCGACCCATATACGCTACGCCGCCGTAACTTTGGGCGCAAGTTCTTTCTGAATACGCTACTCACCTGACAAAGTTACGGCGGCGTAGCGCATATGAGATGTGCTACGCCCGCCTAAAGATACGCGCATCTTTCTGAATCTGGCCCTTGGTGTTTTCTCGCGGAAGATATATTTTTTTAAAAAAAAAAGCTGCTTCTGCTGCAGGACTCACCTTGAATCAGGATCTGTCCCCAGCAGTACCTCTTCTTGACCAAAAGATGTCCCCAGTCTCAGACTAAGAAAAGGCTGTAAGTGCAAGGCATTATGGACCCACTTACTGAACACAGTGTACCTCTGTAGAGAGCAGAACCACCTACTGCCAGGAAAAGACCAAGAGGAAAAGGACCTAAAGCTTAATGTGACAGGCCAGAAGGGGGCTCTTAAGAGAGGTAGCGGATCCTCTGGGGCAGGAACACAGTGCAGGAGGATGGCTTTTAATTATTAAAGGGCAGGGCTTTTTTTTCAGGTGGAACTGAGTGGAACTCAGTTCCACCACCTCTGGCTCAGACCCTTTAGTGCCTGCTCACCACAGTCACATTTGCAAACACATAAGTCTGGTTTCTGTGTTTACAAGTGACAGCTCTGCACTATTTAATGCCCCTTTTAGACCCTCCTACTTATTGTGAAATCTGACCACACCCACTATTTGGTGTGTGGCGGAGGGGTTTTGGGGGGCGGGTCGTGGTTGAGTTCCAGAATGCGCGGTTGGGGCCTCGAGCATGCGCAGTAGAGTTCCCAGCGTGAAGCCGAAAGGCTACACTGCTGGGTACCCTTACCCGTAATTGCGGTGCAGCCATAGAGGGACTCCAGGACAGGTAAGTGTCCATTTATTAAAAGCCAGCAGCTGCAGTATGTGCAGCTGCTGGCTTTTAATTTGTTTTCCCCGGAACACCACTTTAAATGCATCTCAAGGTTTAAAGAAAGCAAAGTTGGGACAAAGTGACAGTTCTTTTCATAGAATAAACATTAGGCAAGTGGGCTGGTAGGCAACCTAAATGCATCTTTTCCCAAAACACAAGAAATAATGTGGTATTAGCTTGTATTTTCCCGAAATATGTAAGCTCGCCACTCGCATCTGGTGAGTCCTATACTAACATTAACATTCAAAGTAGTTTTCATTGATGAGCCAGGCCACACCCTGGTAAGCCCTTGCTAACGCAGTCATACTAAAAGTACAAATGCTTTCACAATATTCATAGCCTTACAAAAATATTAGTTGATTGCTATGGCTAAAAGCCAACTCTACCTACAACTGACCTTTCAGGTGTGAATTGTCAATAGTAAGTCAAATAGAGGCATAACTAGGTCATTCAGGACCCCGGTGCAAGAAGTCATGAAAGGCCCTCTGACCCCCAGTCAGGGCTCTTCCCTTCATGCCCGGTGGCGGAAGGTTAGGTCCCAGTTGAAAGTGCAACCCTTGTGACCCTGGTAGTTCTACCACTGGTGTCAGTAGTTATTTATTTATTATTAATGTTTTTATTATTTTTTACCATTTTTTATTAGAAGCCCCATTGGGGGGCTTTGGTGGAATAACAGGGGTCTAAACAGATCTCTGATGTTTCACCTTTGAGACAGAGAAAGGAGATTGAGGACACAACCCTCAATCTCCATCTCTGCAGCCTCAGCTGGACAGAATGGATGGACAAGAATAGCTATATACAGAGCTTCATGTTCATTCACAAACTGAAGCAGGGCTCAAGTCCTGCGGCAACACGTGGCAACGGAGTTCCTGCACTTTTTTCACAGCAGGAACTCAGTTCCCTTTGCAGGACTAGAGCAGCCGAGCCGCCCAAGCCAATCCTTCACTAAGCGGCGATGCCCAGCTCGAGTCACTGTCAGGGGCAGGCGAACCTTAGTAATCCTATATGTTACTGGCCGCTTCCTGTATATGGATTCATCAGGTATTCCGTCACTTCCTCGATGCCGCAATGTCTCCTGGGAGCTTTTGTCATTGTTCCCATAAGACATTGCTGAAGTCTGACGCGAGTTATCGCGGGATTTAGAAAGAACTTGCTTCTATCTGAATCCATATCCAGGAAGCGGCCAGTAACATAAAGGATTACTAAGGTACAGTGGATAGAGAGAAAAAAAACATGCGGTTTAGTAATTATGCATATGAGCGTATCATTTTTTTTTTTGGTGGGGGAGTGGATCTTGGTTGGGAGTTCCCCAGGACTTGACTCCTGAAGTGAAGCATATTAAACATAGTTCAAATATGAATGGAAAGAGTCAGTAATTGGTACCTATCACTGACTCTCTCCATTCAAAAAAGGAAGGGGCCAGAAAATAACCGGCCCCTTCCCCACTCTAACACAACCACTGCAGTAGCTGACAGGAGAAGAGAGAAGGGAAGCAGGCAAAGCTGCGGGGGGGGGGGGGACCACATAGGAGCCCAGGGGCAGAAGAAAGAAGCTGGATATGAGGAGCAGTGGCTGCTGGTGTTTTTTTTGGGGGGCAGCAAACAACCGCCCCCCTCAAGTTGGATGGTGGCAAGATCAACACCCCCCACTCCCACCTAGTCGAGTCACCCGCACATCTTCCCCCCACCTCCTCGCTCCATCAGGTGACCCGAACACCCCCGCTCCTGCTCTATCAGGTCACCATCACAACCCCCCGGCTCCGTCAGGTCCCCCCCCCCCCCGGTGGTCATCCAGCTCCGCACTTACCCCATCTAGGTTACGGGCGGGCAGCGCTCCTACGGGTGAGGGCCTTTGGCTCTAATCACGTACTTGAAAGAAAAACACCTCCCATTGGAATCTGGCGACCTGCATGTAGACTATGGAGCCGGATGCATACATAGGGAGGGCGGAACCCATGCACCCCTAATGGATAAGCCGCCACTGGGGGTGAGGATAGAATATAAAGGAACCGATCCCCTCCATTTTCCTCCTGCAGCCACTGAATGCCTACGGGAGAAAGAGGGGGAGAAGCAGGCTTTCAGTGGCTGCAGGTAGAAAATGGGGGGGATCTTTTCCTTTATATGCCACCCCTCCTATCCATGTGTACAGGGAAGCCGCACGGGCACCCCTTAACCTCCTACATCTTCTTGAATCTCCAGTACAAGATTTCCCTACAGTAGTTTGTGTCTCTGCCCCACCCAAATGGCCGTAACAAAGGTGTCACTCTTATGCCTCGTACACACGACCAGTTTTCCCGTCTGGAAAACTCCCATGCCAGCTTTTGGCTGGGAAAACTGGCCGTGTGTATGCTCCATGGCAGTTTTCCTGACAGGAAATGTTTTCTTTTTTCCTGCCTTGATTCCCGGCGGTGTTTTTCCCGGCAGCTTCCCTATGGGGGTGGAGCATACACACGGCCGGGATACACTGCCAAAGCTCTCACCGCAGTTTTCCCGACGGGAAAACCTCTGGTGAGTACACGGGGAAAGTGACCGAGCATGTTCTCGCTTTTTTTCCCCCGGGATTCCCAGTGGATTTTTTACCGCTAGGAATCTCGATCGTGTGAACGGGGCATAACAGTTGGATTCTCCATTTTCTGGAAAACCTGTGGTGGGTTATGTAATGACTGCAGAAGTTGGAAGTAGAAATTCCGATGGTGATAAAAACAAATTATTCAACTTGCCAACAACCACACAAAAGTAAATGATCAGCGGAGTGGTCCTTTAAAAACACTTTACACATTACTATATTTGTTATTAAACAAGCTCAATCATCCAATAAACAGTAATAGGCTGGATTGAATACTACTTCCTTAAATTTAAATTTCAATCATCTGCTTTCATTTATTCTGTTTTGCTCACATTTAATTATAACCATTGCAACATTGTCTCCAAACACTACAGACATCTGGTCAGTTCTGAAATCTTCACAATTTGTTAGACTTAGACACTTCATTTCCCTTCTTATTTCTTTGCTTGGGGACAAAAACAGGAAAAGATTTTTTACTTTCTGGAGGAAATCACTAATTTGGTAATATGTACAAATTTTTAACTTCCAGATTTAACTCTGGCAATTTTCTGGCTGCGTGCTTTTACAACAATTAATCATTTCCTAATGATGGCAGAAAATGAAGAAAATCAGAGATAATTGGTGGGAAATTTGGCGTGTTGATACAGAGGTAAGACTGTATTTAATGTAATAGAAGTAATCAGATGGATTATAGTGGTTTTCTTCCTAAATAAAAGCTAATTTACTGTTTTATACTTTTGAGTATGAGATTCTGCTCTAGGGCAGCAAAGTAAACAACTTTACAAAAAACAATTACGACAGATGATGTTCTATTATGCTTACACAGGGTCTTGAAATTTCTATGATGGCCGTTCGGGAATATTTAAATTAAACTCAACTTACAGTTCAAATTAACTGAATACGTTCCAGGTGTCTTAAAATTTAAGTTGTGCAAAGTCTTATGTCGCGTACACACGACCGTTTTTCACGACGAGAAAAATGCAATTTTTTAGATTGGTCATTAAATATGATCGAAAAATCGGCATAAAAAATTTAGAGCATGCTCTATTTTTTCTCGTCGTTTTTCACGTCGTCGTTTTTCACGTCGTGAAAAGCGGTCGTGTGTAGGCTTTGGCGACGGGGGAAAAAAAGTGCATGCTCAGAAGCAGGTTATGAAAACGGAAATTTGCATAATCGGGCCAAAGGGTGTAGCCAATCAAATGGAACTTCCCCTTTATAGTGCCGTCGTACGTGTTGTACGTCACCGCGCTTTGCTCGAGCATTTTTTTTCACGATCGTGTGTATGCAAGGCAGGCTTGACAAGAATCACGTTGAGAAAAACGTGTGTACGCGGCTTTACAAGTTTGTTTACTTTAGAGAGAAGCCAAAGCCAGTGTAGGAAAGCCAACCTTGCTAGCATGCTGCTTATGTGGAAGCATTGGTGTCGTTGCAGCGGTCCTCCATACCCCCCCTGAGTCAGACGTAGATACTGTGGTCCAATAATGCAGAGGTCAGGAGTGTGAAGTGCACAGATTTCAGGGGCCAGGAGTATGTAATGCACAGAGTAAAGGAGCCAGGGCTGAGTAACGCAGAGAGTGCAGGGGTCAGAAGTGAGTAATGCATAAATTGCAGGGGCCAGGAGAAGAAGTGCAAGGCTTATGCATATGTCTTAAACAGTCCAGACCAAAAATGACCACAGTACAAACACTCCTAGTACAAATCCCACATCACTATACATCTACCCCCACAGCCTTAAACCCAGGGCCGGACTGGCCTACCGGGATACCGGGAAAATTCCCGGTAGGCCGCCGGCTGTCAATCAGATATTAATCAGCTCAGCTGCCTGTGGGCCACGGCGGCGGCCGCCATCGCGGCCGCGGCCGCACTTTTAAATTATGCGCCTGCCCTCTCCAGTGTCATGTTAAAGTCTCACTCGCATAATGTATGTTAATAAAAGCAGCGGCGGCCGGCCGCCGGCGGTTTGCGGCCGCCATGCTCGCCGCTGCACTTTCCTTCCCGCGCTGTGCCTGTGTGGACTGGGGCGATCGTGTCACGTCACGTGTCTGAGGGAGGGGAGGAGCCGAGCGGGAGAAGAACCGAACGTCAGACCCTGTTCCATCTTCCCGTGCGGCGCCAGCACCGCCCAGTGCAGAGTCACGTGTCTTCAGCCGCAGCCAGAGGAGAAGAAGTGAACGCCCGGCCCGGCCATCCTTGGAGCACAAGGTGAGGAACAAATCCTGTATACTGTGTGTATCACTCGACTCTCTCTCACCATGTAACGGTGCACCCCCCGCCCCCCCCCCTCCTCTCTCTTTGCTGCCCCTGGAAAATGTAAACAGTCTGTGTAATAATCTCAGAGAGAGGGGAGGGGGAGGGGGGGGGGTTGACCATGGAATGGTGAGAGAGAGAGAGAGTCCAGTCCCCAGTGTCACCCAGTCCCCTAGTCCCCAGTGTCACCCAGTCCCCAGTGTCACCCAGTCCCCAGTGTCACCCAGTCCCCTAGTCCCCAGTGTCACCCAGTCCCCAGTGTCACCCAGTCCCCAGTGTCACCTAGTCCCCAGTGTCACCCAGTCCCCTAGTCCCCAGTGTCACCCAGTCCCTAGTGTCACCTAGTCCCCTGTGTCACCCAGCCCCTGTGTCACCCAGTCCCCTGTGTCACCCAGTCCTGTGTCACCCAGCCCCCTGTGTCACCCAGTCCCCTGTATCACCCAGTCCTGTGTCACCCAGCCCCCTGTGTCACCCAGTCCCCTGTGTCACCCAGTCCCCTGTGTCACCCAGTCCTGTGTCACCTAGTCTCCCGTGTCACCCAGTCCCGTGTCACCCAGTCCCCTGTGTCACCCAGTCCCCAGTGTCACCTAGTCCCCAGTGTCACCCAGTCCCCTAGTCACCAGTGTCACCCAGTCCCCTAGTCCCTAGTGTCACCTAGTCCCCTGTGTCACCCAGCCCCTGTGTCACCCAGTCCCCTGTGTCACCCAGTCCTGTGTCACCCAGCCCCCTGTGTCACCCAGTCCCCTGTATCACCCAGTCCTGTGTCACCCAGCCCCCTGTGTCACCCAGTCCCCTGTGTCACCCAGTCCTGTGTCACCCAGTCCTGTGTCACCTAGTCTCCCGTGTCACCCAGTCCCGTGTCACCCAGTCCCCTGTGTCACCCAGTCCCCTGGGTCACCCAGTCCTGTGTCACCCAGTCCCCTGTGTCACCCAGTCCCCTGTGTCACCCAGTCCTGTGTCACCCAGTCCTGTGTCACCCAGTCCCCTGTGTCACCCAGTCCTGTGTCACCCAGTCCCCAGTGTCACCCAGTCCCCAGTGTCACCTAGTCCCCAGTGTCACCCAGTCCCCTAGTCCCCAGTGTCACCCAGTCCCCTAGTCCCTAGTGTCACCTAGTCCCCTGTGTCACCCAGCCCCTGTGTCACCCAGTCCCCTGTGTCACCCAGTCCTGTGTCACCCAGCCCCCTGTGTCACCCAGTCCCCTGTATCACCCAGTCCTGTGTCACCCAGCCCCCTGTGTCACCCAGTCCCCTGTGTCACCCAGTCCCCTGTGTCACCCAGTCCTGTGTCACCCAGTCTCCCGTGTCACCCAGTCCCGTGTCACCCAGTCCCCTGTGTCACCCAGTCCCCTGGGTCACCCAGTCCTGTGTCACCCAGTCCCCTGTGTCACCCAGTCCTGTGTCACCCAGTCCTGTGTCACCCAGTCCCCTGTGTCACCCAGTCCCCTGTGTCACCCAGTCCTGTGTCACCCAGTCCCCTGTGTCACCCAGTCTCCTGTGTCACCCAGTCCTGTGTCACCCAGTCCCCTGTGTCACCCAGTCCTGTGTCACCCAGTCCTGTGTCACCCAGTCCCCTGTGTCACCCAGTCCTGTGTCACCCAGTCCCCTGTGTCACCCAGTCCCCTGTGTCACCCAGTCCTGTGTCACCCAGTCCCCTGTGTCACCCAGTCCTGTGTCACCTAGTCTCCCGTGTCACCCAGTCCCCTTTGTCACCCAGTCCCCTGTGTCACCCAGTCCCCTGGGTCACCCAGTCCTGTGTCACCCAGTCCTGTGTCACCCAGTCCTGTGTCACCCAGTCCCGTGTCACCCAGTCCCCTGTGTCACCCAGTCCCCTGTGTCACCCAGTCCTGTGTCACCCAGTCCCGTGTCACCCAGTCCCCTGTGTCACCCAGTCCCGTGTCACCCAGTCCCCTGTGTCACCCAGCCCCTGTGTCACCCAGTCCCCTGTGTCACCCAGTCCCCTGTGTCACCCAGTCCCCTGCTGTCACCCAGTCCCCTGCTGTCACCCAGTCCCCTATCTCACCCAGTCCCCTGTGTCACCCAGTCCCCTGTGTCACCCAGTCCTGTGTCACCCAGTCCCCTGTGTCACCCAGTCCCCTGTGTCACCCAGTCCTGTGTCACCTTGTCTCCCGTGTCACCCAGTCCCGTGTCACCCAGTCCCCTGTGTCACCCAGTTCCCTGTGTCACCCAGTCCCCTGGGTCACCCAGTCCTGTGTCACCCAGTCCCCTGTGTCACCCAGTCCTGTGTCACCCAGTCCCCTGTGTCACCCAGTCCCCTGTGTCACCCAGTCCTGTGTCACCCAGTCCCGTGTCACCCAGTCCCCTGTGTCACCCAGCCCCTGTGTCACCCAGTCCCCTGCTGTCACCCAGTCCCCTGTGTCACCCAGTCCCCTGTGTCACCCAGTCCCCTGTGTCACCCAGCCCTGTGTCACCCAGCCCCCTGTGTCACCCAGTCCCCTGCTGTCACCCAGTCCCCTGCTGTCACCCAGTCCCCTATCTCACCCAGTCCCCTGCTGTCACCCAGTCCCCTATCTCACCCAGTCCCCTGTGTCACCCAGTCCCCTATCTCACCCAGTCCCCTGTGTCACCCAGTCCCCTGTGTCACCCAGTCCCCTATCTCACCCAGTCCCCTGTGTCACCCAGTCCTGTGTCACCCAGTCCCGTGTCACCCAGTCCCCTATCTCACCCAGTCCCCTGCTGTCACCCAGTCCCCTATCTCACCCAGTCCCCTGTGTCACCCAGTCCCCTATCTCACCCAGTCCCCTGTGTCACCCAGTCCCCTGTGTCACCCAGTCCCCTATCTCACCCAGTCCCCTGTGTCACCCAGTCCCCTGTGTCACCCAGTCCCCTGTGTCACCCAGTCCTGTGTCACCCAGTCCCCTGTGTCACCCAGCCCCTGTGTCACCCAGCCCCTGTGTCACCCAGTCCCCTGCTGTCACCCAGTCCCCTGTGTCACCCAGTCCCCTGTGTCACCCAGCCCCCTGTGTCACCCAGTCCCCTGCTGTCACCCAGTCCCCTGCTGTCAACCAGTCCCCTATCTCACCCAGTCCCCTGCTGTCACCCAGTCCCCTATCTCACCCAGTCCCCTGTGTCACCCAGTCCCCTGTGTCACCCAGTCCTGTGTCACCCAGTCCCCTGTGTCACCCAGTCCCCTGTGTCACCCAGTCCTGTGTCACCTAGTCTCCCGTGTCACCCAGTCCCGTGTCACCCAGTCCCCTGTATCACCCAGTCCCCTGTGTCACCCAGTCCTGTGTCACCCAGTCCCCTGTGTCACCCAGTCCTGTGTCACCCAGTCCCCTGTGTCACCCAGTCCCCTGTGTCACCCAGTCCTGTGTCACCCAGTCCCGTGTCACCCAGTCCCCTGTGTCACCCAGCCCCTGTGTCACCCAGTCCCCTGCTGTCACCCAGCCCTGTGTCACCCAGCCCCCTGTGTCACCCAGTCCCCTGCTGTCACCCAGTCCCCTGCTGTCACCCAGTCCCCTATCTCACCCAGTCCCCTGCTGTCACCCAGTCCCCTATCTCACCCAGTCCCCTGTGTCACCCAGTCCCCTGTGTCACCCAGTCCCCTATCTCACCCAGTCCCCTGTGTCACCCAGTCCCCTGTGTCACCCAGTCCCCTATCTCACCCAGTCCCCTGTGTCACCCAGTCCCCTGTGTCACCCAGTCCCCTATCTCACCCAGTCCCCTGTGTCACCCAGTCCCCTATCTGACCCAGTCCCCTGTGTCACCCAGTCCCCTGTGTCACCCAGTCCCCTATCTCACCCAGTCCCCTGTGTCACCCAGTCCCCTATCTCACCCAGTCCCCTGTGTCACCCAGTCCCCTACCACCCAGCCCTCTGTCACCCAGTCCTCTGTGTCACCCAGTCCCCTGTGTCACCCAGGCCTCTGTCACCAAGCCCTCTGTCACCCAGTCCCCTGTGTCACCCAGTCCCCTGCTGTCACCCAGCCCTCTGTAACCCAGTCCCCTGTCACCCAGCCCTCTGTCACTCAGCCCTCTGTCACTCAGCCCTCTGTTACCCAGTCCCCTGTCACCCAGTCCCCTACTGTCACCCAGCCCTCTGTCACCCAGTCCCCTACTGTCACCCAGCCCTCTGTCACCCAGTCCCCTGCTGTCGCCAAGTTCTCTGTCGCCAAGTCCTCTGTCACCCAATCCCCTGCTGTCACCAAGTCCTCTGTCACCCAGTCGCCAAGTCCTCTGTCACCCAGTCCCCTGCTGTCGCCAAGTCCTCTGTCATCCAGTCCCCTGCTGTCGCCAATTCCTCTGTCACCAAGTCCTCTGTCGCCCAGTCCTCTGTCACCCAGTCCTCTGTCACCCAGTCCCCTGCTGTCGCCCAGCCCTCTGTCACTCAGCCCTCTGTCACTCAGCCCTCTGTCACCCAGTCCCCTGCTGTCACCCAGTCCCCTGTCACCCAGCCCTCTGTCACCCAGTCCTCTGTCACCCAGTCCCCTGCTGTCGCCAAGTTCTCTGTCGCCAAGTCCTCTGTCACCCAATCCCCTGCTATCGCCAAGTCCTCTGTCACCCAGTCGCCAAGTCCTCTGTCACCCAGTCCCCTGCTGTCGCCAAGTCCTCTGTCATCCAGTCCCCTGCTGTCGCCAATTCCTCTGTCACTGAGTCCCCTGCTGTCACCAAGTCCTCTGTCACCCAGTCCCCTGCTGTCGCCAAGTCCTCTGTCGCCAAGTCCTCTGTCGCCCAGTCCCCTGCTGTCGCCCAGTCCTCTGTCACCCAGTCCTCTGTCACCCAGTCCCCTGCTTTCGTGAAATGCTGAATCTGGGGACAAGTGGCAAGTGACATTTCCGAGTGTCTCCGATGCTCTCCGGTGCCCCCCACCTCTGGCCACATGCGGTATTGCATGCAATTGAAGTCAATGCGGAACAAATTATTTTTGTTTCCATTAACTTCAATGGGGAAACTCACTTTGATATGTGAGTACTTTGGATTACGAGCATTCTCCTGGAACGGATTATGCTCGTAATCTGAGGTTCCACTGTAATATATATATATATATATATATATATATATATTAATCTCCCTAGCCCTATGTGCTTTCATATCTGTCTTATCTTTATATAATACGCTCTTTAAATGTTTCTTTAAAATGTATGGTTTTCTCTTTTATAAACAAGAAAATAATGACGTTATGATGTTGGGCTGGTATAATAATGCTATGGGGCTGGTATGAAAGGTTTTCCAGGGCTGGTTTTTACTCCCAGTCCGGCCCTGCTTAAACCCTACGCCCCAGTATAGACCTACCACTCCCAATCCCTCCACCCAGTACAGACCAACCCTACCCAGACCACCCACCATCCCAAGCACAGCAACCCCTCCAGCACACCCACACAGTACAGACTCTTTTACCTCCAGCAGGAGTCCACCTACCAGACCTCAGCTGCAGTGGCAGTTCAGAGCAAGGGAAAGTCCCTCCCAAAAATGGCGCTGGCAGGCAGAAAATGTAGTTAAATAAAACTGAGGATCCGGGACACCCCACAAGAGGTGCAAGGCACATGTCCCTGGTGCGCCACGCTAGTAAGAGCCATGCTTCAATGTCTGAGTTCTGCAGTAGACTCCAGCATCAACAGACACGTGTTGAATACTGAAGAGGCTTTTCGAGGCTGCAGCACTAGAACAGAGGAGAGGTAGAAGACATGGGATTACGAGAGGCGAGTATATGCTTTATTTTATATCAGAAACCATTTGGATTAAACATTTCGATATCTGACAGGTTCCCTTTAAGCCAAACAAATGTGTAAATGAAAAGTCCCACACTCTGATGACAGGAAGACAAGCTTGATAAATATCTATGCTGATACAGCTTATCATACGACCAAATCCTGGAAATTATCTGAAGAGCCATCTTAAAATGTAAAAATAGCTGAAGGTTATCTGATATAAAGAGCACACTTGGCAAAGATGTAGAGAGATGTCATTGGTACCACAGGAAGCTATCTGATAGCAATCTGCAGCATACCTTATGATTGTCATTGAGGAAATAAAACTTATAACTTTTTTATGTTCCCCATTACATTTTTTTGGTCACCTGAAATTTTGGCTGGCCAAAAACCAGAGCACTTTTTGCAATTCGGCACTGCAGCACTTTAACTGACAATTACGCAGTAGTGCGACGTGGCTCCCAAACAAAGTTGACATCCTTTTTTTTCCACAAATAGAGCTTTATTTTGGTGGTATTTTACCACCTCTGCGGTTTTAATTTTCTGCGCTATAAACAAAAATAGAGCGTCAATTAAAAAAAAAAAAACAATATTTTGTACTTTTTGCTATAATAAATATCCCCAATTTTTTAAACAAAAGCAAATTTTATCTCAGTTAAGGCCGATATGTATTCTTCTACATATTTTTGGTAAAAAAAAAATGCAATAAGCGTATATTTATTGGTTTGCGCAAAAGGTATAGCGTCTACAAAATAGGGGATAGTTTTATGGCCTTTTTATTATTATTTTTTTTACTAGTAATGGTGGCGATCTGCGAATTTTTATTGTGACTGCGACTTTAATAGCAGACACATCGGACACTTTTAACACATTTTTGGGACCATTGTCATTTTTACAGCGATCAGTGCTATAAAAATGCACTGATTACTGTGAAAATGACACTGGCAGTCAAGGGGTTAACCACTAGGTGATGCTGAAGGAGTTAAGTGTGTCCTAGGGAGTGATTCTAACTGTTAGGGGGAGGAGCTACCAGTGACACATCACTGATCATTGTTCCCGATCAAAGGGAACGGTAGATCAGTGACATGTCACTAGGCAGAACAGGGAAATGCCTTGTTTACAAAGTCATCGAGTTCCATCTTTTACACATATGTATACCCTAATCCCCTAAAACTCACCTCTCCAGCGATTTCCCACTGCCCAGTGTTTGGAGTCTTTTGCCTCATACACATGATCGGGTTTCTCGGCGGTGAAAATCACCGCCGAGAAACCCGACGGGAAAGCCGAGGACCGGATTTGTCCATTTTCCCCGTGTACACACGGCCGGTTTTCCCGACATGTTTTCTCTTTCTCTTTCTATCAAACCAAGTTACTCTCAAACCAAGGTTTTACTGTACTTATTTCCAGAAGGTTTCCGTGGAGGTAATGGTATGGCACATAATCCAGATGCCCCATTGGGATGATATTTTTAGGTACATATAGGTACCGAGTAACATCCACTTGGGGTCCCAGTGCCATCTTGAAGTTCATTGGTGGTTTCCTTGGGCTACCTTGTGGGGCTAATGGGTGGATATTGATCTATACCAGGGAAAATTAAGGCCCAGATTCTGAAAGACTTACAACGGGCGTATCAGAAGATACGCTGTCGTAAGTCCGAATCTGCGCCGTCGCAACTTTAAGCGTATGCTCAAACTGAGATACACTTAAATGTTGCTAAGATACGACCGGCGTAAGTCTTCTTCGCCATCGTATCTTAACTGCATATTTACGCTGGCCGCTAGGGGTGTGTACGCTGATTTACACCTAGAATATGTAAATCAGCTAGATACGCCTATTCACGAACGTACGCCCGGCCGTCGCAGTACACATACGCCGTTTACGTAAGGCTTTTTCCGGCGTAAAGTTACCCCTGCTATATGAGGCGCAGCCAATGTTAAGTATGGACGTCGGGACCGCGTCGAATTTTCCGTCGATTACGTCGTTTGCGTAAGTCGTTCGCGAATAGGGCTGTGCGTAATTTACGTTCACGTAAAGCATTGACTTTTTGCGGGTTAATTTGGAGCATGCGCACTGGGATACATTCACGGACGGCGCATGCGCCGTTGGTAAAAAGCGTAATTTACGTGGGGTCACAATGATTTTACATAAAACACGCACCACATCTTACACATTTGAATTAGGCGGGCTTACACCGGCCAATTTACGCTACGCCGCCGCAACTTACGGAGCAAGTGCTTTGTGAATAATGCACGTGCCTGTCAAAGTTGCGGAGGCGTATCGTAAATAGGATACGCTACGCCCGCACAGAGTTACGCGCTCCCTACCTGAATCTGGCCCTAAGTTTGCAAATAGTAAAATCTTTTTTAAGCAGATAAAGGGCCAGATTCACAAAGAGATACGACGGTGTATCTACAGATACACCATCGTATCTCTGACTTAGACAGGTCCTATCTATGCGCCTGATTCATAGAAGCAGTTACGCATAGATAGGGCGAAGATCTGACAGGTGTAACTGTGTTACACTGTCGGATCTTTTTTTTTTATTAAAAATGGCGCCGGGGGCGTTCCCGCTGATTTACACTGAATAATATGTAAATCAGCGAGATACGCAAATTCACGAACGTACACGGACCCGACGCTGTGTTCTTACGTCGTTTCCGTAGCGCGATACCCGTCGTATACTTACCCTTTCTAAAAGCAGGCGCAGCCAATGTTAAGTATGGCCGTCGTTCCCGCGTCGAATTTGAATTTTTTTACGTAGTTTCCGTAAGTCGTTCTCGAATACGGAACTACGTAGTTTACGTACGCGTGGCAACCACTGACGTCCTAGCGACGTCAGTGGGAGCAATGCACGCCGGGAAATTTCGCGGACGGCGCCTGCGCATTTAAATCGGCGCGGGAACGCGCCTGATATAAATATGACACTCCTCTAGCCGCGGAATTTAAATTCCGCTGGGGGATTTAGGATCCGCCGTCGCAAGTTTGGAGGTAAGTGGTTTGTGAATTAGCCACTTGCCTCCTAAACTTGCGGGAGCGGATCTTAATTCACGTAGATCGAGCGGATCTATAGATCCGCTGAGCTACGTGAATCTGGCCCATAATATTTAACAATGCTGAGACTGGGAATCCCCCAAATGTAGCCAAACCATAACATGTCTTTCTTTCTCCAACTAACTTAATTAGCCTTCAACTGCTTGATATATGGATTAAGTGATGTCTTATTCCTGTGTATTGTAAACAAGATTCAGTCTGGTTTTATGAGTTTTCGCCTTAATCATAAGCCTGGAATTGTGTTGGCTTGTTAAACTTTGGCAACATTTTTCCGTGCTCAGACCAGTGCAGTAAGTGAGCACAATTACGAAATGATTATGCGGTAATGTAATGTGAGAAATACATTCTCTGAAACAATCAGCTGTAAACAAGAACAGGCTACAGTCATGCTTACAAAGGTCAAGGATGGTGTTTTGAGTTTCACATAAGACAATCATTTTTTTAATCCTCGATATGTTATTATTACCGAATTCCCAAAAGGCCGCGTTGAAAAGTGAATCTTTTAACACTTCAAAGTTATTTCTGGCATTTATGGTAGATACAGGTTTTTTTTTTTCCCCGTGAGTTATTTAACCACTTCAATACCAGGCACTTGCACCCCCTTTCCTGCCCAAGCCAATATTCAGCTTTCAGCGCTGTCGCTGTTTAAATTTAATGCTACACTGTACCCAAACAGAATTTTTAGAATTTTGTTCCCACAAATAGAACTTTCTTTTGGTGGTATTTGATCACCTCTGTGGGTTTTATTGTATATTAAACAAATAAAAAAAGACCGAAAATTTTGAAAAAAAATTGTTTTGCTTTTGTTTCTGTTACACAATTTTGCAAATAAGTACGTTTTCTCCTTCACTGATTCGCACTGATAAGGTGGCACTGACGGACACTGATAAGGCGGCACTGATGAGGTGGCACCAATGAGCAGGCACTGATGGGCACCGACGATAGGCACTGATATGCAGCACTGATGGGCACTCGTAGGCGGCACTGATGGGTGGCACTGATGGGCATTGATAGGTGGCACTGAAAGGCACTCATGGTTGGCACTGGTGGGCACTGTTGGGCACTGATAGGTGACACTGATGGGCACTGAAAGGCTGAAAAGATGGGTACTCATGGGTGGCACTGATAGGCGGCAATGCTGGGCACTGATAGGTGGCACTGCTGGGCACTGATGGGCATTGATATGTGGCACTGATGGGCACTGATGGGTACTGATACGTGGCACTGATAAGCATCCCTGGTGGCACTGGCAGTGGTAGGCATGTGAGTGGGCATTGATTGGCAGCTGCCTGGGCACAGATTTGCATTTCCCTGGTGGTCTAGTGTGGATGGCCATCCTGGTGGTCCTGGGCAGCATACTGGTGGTCCTGGGCAGGATCTGAGGGAAGCTGCGCTGATAAACAATCAGCACAGACTCCCCCCCCTGTCAGGAGAGCAGTCGATCGGCTCTACTCTACTCGCGTCTGTCAGACGCGAGTGAAGAAAAGCAGATCAACGGCTCTTCCACATCGTGATCAGCTGTGATTGGACACGGCTGATCACATGGTAAAGAGCCTCCGTCTGAGGCTCTTTACCGAGATCGGTGTAGCAGTTTGTCAGATTTACACACCGCACCACCAATCGCCGTGATACGCGCCCCCACCGGGCAGGCGGCCGCTGTTATCCTGCTGTTATCCATATAAAGTCCAGTCAGGATAACACAACCACCGCCTGGCCGTCATTTTGCTATAGGCCGGGCCGGAAGTGGTTAAAAAACATATTAATTAAAGCCAACCTTTCTGTAACTTTACAAAACAAAGATACGACACGCAAAATTTGAAATTACGCGGCGTATCAAGAGATACGCCGGCGTAATTCTTTTGTGGATCTGCCCCTCAACCTTTTTCTGACATTTGTTGGTTTAAAGTTAAAATCATTATTTTTCGCTATATACAGTATATTGTTTTTAGTAGAGACCATAGAGAATAAAATGGTGGTTGTTGCAATGTATATGTATATATATAAATAAAAATAAAAAAATAAATAAAATAATATAAAACTATTATTTTTTTTTATAAAAAGGGGGGTTGCCATCCGGGGGCCCTGGAGACCTCTGGGCCCTTTAATAATAATAATAATGATAATAATAATAATAATAATAATAATAATAATTATATATATAAAAAATAAATAAAAGAAATAAAAAAATATATAAAAAAATTATATTTTTTTCATAAAAAAAGGGGGGTTGTCATCCGGGGCCCTGGGGATCTCCGGGCCCCTGGGCACCCCCTTTTTTAAGGGGGTTGCCATCCGGGCCCCTTACAGGTGTACTGCCTGTACCCCCCTGATGGCGGCCCTGCTAAAGGAAACCCATACAGAGCAGCACATACTCACCTTTCATTCACCCTCCCTGATTCCGTTGTCTGGAGTTCTCCTATAATAGCCTTGGGTGCAGCGCCTCCTTAATAAGTATCATAGTTTGGTGCCAGACAGATTTTATGGTCCAGTTTCAGTTGTTTATTTTTGCAAGATGATCAATTTTACAATAACTATAATGCGCTTCCATGTGTTGGATATTTGTTACTATACGTCATGGACTATGAAAATGCCGGTCATATAGAAACATAAAAAGGAACAGATGCGTGACACTTCTTGTAATGACCACATCTTCTGTCTAAGCCAAACAAGGAAAATTCACCATGGGTGGAAATATAAGATTTATAACGGTAGGTTTCAGGTTGTCTTTTTCTTAGGCAAAGATCTAAGTGTAGGCAAATACTATGCAGAAGACAGAGTTAAATTATTCCTGATGTCACGTACATTGAGATTTGATGTGAGGCTCCATATAAAGTTGCCAAAAATATTAGATTTTTCTGGTATGGTGTCCATGCCGGTAGCGTAAGTAGGAGAACTAATTCTCCAACCCTGAATCTCAAGTTATGCACTATGGCGAAAAGTTTGTGAACAATTAACCATCCCACCTACTATAAGGCGGAAACTATGAGGACACGCCTCCAAATTCTTAATTTCAGGTGTTACCAGTGAAGGGTATTAGGACCCTACAGCATAGAATGCAATTATACATCAGACAGGAGGCTCATATCTTATGCATTATCTTTCTTTAATAATGCCCATAGCAGAAATACAGTAAACATTTATTGTAACTTAAAAAATTCAAAGAACTACCCTTCCCAGCAGTCCCTGGGCCAGTGTAGCCCCTCCCAGACCATAGACTATATAAGGGACTGTCTGAGGTAACCTATTCCTCTTTCTTTCTGCTCATAGCCAGAACTCAGATAAGTACATTACTCTATGTTTATAATTTTTATGTAGGCTTGCTTGTTTTTTGGTTATCAGCAGCCTTTTTAATTTGTGTAGATCCTAATGTCACATCGTCTTTCCACAGGGTGCTGGGGATCCCCCCCCCCCTCCCACCCCGGCTTTTATTACAGCTACGGAGGTTTTTCCCTCCTCCGCTATTCCCTTCAACTTCCACCTGTATCTGTATATACCCTCTGATCCCCTCAGACCTTCATCTGTGTGTTGTTCTATCAACCTTCTGTCTTATGAAGCACAACTGGTATTTCTAAACATGATAAACGTTTAGTTTTTGCTGTATGCTTTTCCCACTTTGCTATCTGTGCCACCCGTTTTGTAGAGAACGCGGTTTCCTCTGATGTGTACATCTTACAGCCATGGGGCTTCTTTATTTGTTTATTTTACAATATACCGCTGCTTTGCTTCTTTTGTTTCCCCCCGGTGCGCTCTGCACACTGCTCGTTTTCTGACTGGAGGTAGGACGGCGCCATTTTAACATCTCGGCGCCTTTTTTCCTACCTCCCTTCTTCTCCTTCTCCTCAGAGCGTCTCATCTCTGAGGGGGGCGTGGCGATGAGGATCTCCCTGCACCAATCGCGCTATTGTCGCGAATCGACGGCGCCATTGCTGCGGACCTGTCCTGGGGACCCCATCCTCCGTGTGCTAGACCGTCTCTCCCCATCGCCGCCACGCCAGGGTGCGGGCGGCTGTATGGTTGGAACTCTGTGTAGATCTCACTGATCTATGCGAATCACGTTAGGCCGTAGTCTCGCGAGACTACGGCCCCGAGCCTCACGTCTAGCTCCCCTTGTGGTGGGGAATATCTCCCCTCATCTAACTTCTGTCACTCACACCTAGCTGGTGGGGAATTCCTCCCCTCCCCTGCTTCTGTCACTCCTTCACCTTCAGTCACATTAAACATCAGTTCTTGTTCTGGGAATTTATTCCCCTGTAGTCTATTCTACATATAATGAATATATTAATACATGTAAATAAATAATAAATTTAAATAATTATACAAATGAATAAATTATTGACTTATTAAATAAATATAAATAAATCAATGAACATAAATGTCTATAAATAAATAATTTATACAATCTATATGATTGAATAAATAAATATAATAAACAAATTTTAAAATATAAACTATTAAACTATACTTTATATATAATTGAATAAATAAATAAATACACATATATATATATATATATAAACAAATTATAACAATAATTGAATGAATTATAGAAATTACTATACAAGTTATAGTACATAACTTCCGTATCTTCCTGTGCTGCACGGCCGTGCTGTCCGCAGACAGCCGACTCTTCTCCTGTGGCTGGCGACAGATCCTTTACTCCCTACTGGTGCCACTGAAGTGGTGGACGCAGCCCTGGAAGGCCCTACCTACCTCAGTGCTGCACTGGTTCCTGAGCTGGTCGGTAGGTCCGTCCAGACTACCAGGGCATCGGTTGTTCCAACCCACATGCACCCCTATGTCCGGATTTCCCGGCAAGGATATAACGCCCCTGAGTAGGGCATGGCGTCCTGTATGCGCCGTCACATTAATGTGGCCTCCGTCTCCCCGGCAGGGGAAGTAATTAACATGCCCCAGGCAGTACCCTCCCAGGACTGCCGACCCATTGACTCCCCGACAGGGGAAGTAAATAACATACCCCAGGCAGTACCCTCCCAGGACTGCCGACCCTCTGACTCCCCGGCAGGGGAAGTACATAACATGCCCCAGGCAGTACCTTCCCAGGACTGCCGACCCACGGACTCCCCGGCAGGGGAAGTAAATAACATGCCCCAGGCAGTACCCTCCCGGGCCTGCCGACCCACTGCCTTCCCAGACTCCAATCGACCCCCGAGCCTCGGGGAGATGCACATGCAGAGGCAGCGATCCGCTAGACGGACTGAGCCAGACTCCTCGTGGACTCTTCCAGAGTCGTCCGGAGTACGAGGCGGCTAACACCTTTGAGTCTGAGGATGAAAATGATGATGATAATGATGATGATTATGTGAGCAGTGGGCACATGGCGCTCCATGACGACGCCAACCCTAGGTCCCAGGGTAAAACCTTATTGGACTCTTGTGGAGTACCATTTTTCGATCAGGAGGTGATTGGCCACCCACACTCCGGTGACTGGGCACCTCTACCTGAGGTGATCCATGAGATCGAATGCTGGACCCGGAGATCGATCGGTACGCTAACCGGACAAGTTGAGGGTGGAATACTCACCCTTCCATTACCAAATACGGTGGTGCTCACTCCAGAGGTGGATCCCATAATCATTCAGTATTCCAGGAAGGGAATAGAGAGGGCCTTTGGGACCTCACAGTACTGGGTCTTAGATCTCTGGACCTATCACCTAACCCTACACCTTAGTGAGCAGGCTACTGCCTCTGTAAGCCGGTTGACCTAGCACAATGGGATCACGCTAATTGATGATATCTTTAAGACGGTAGGACAAATGGAGTTATATTACCAGGCGTATACCTGGTTCACCATCCCATTCGGTTTTTCAAACCTAAACACCGTCCTAATGGACAACAGGTTGCTAGACCTTGGACCAAACAGCCGATAGTAGAGATGGACCCGCTCTCTTTGAACTTCCTCAACAACATCTTCCCGATCAGGAAGAAGAAAGGCGGTTTTTCGTCCGGTGGGAGCTTGAGAATTCTCACCAACTTACTGCCCTGTGGAACAAGGGTGAGGTTGAACATCTACTTGAACGACCTACTTCTAATGGCTGGTTCCCCTCGCCTAGCGAGCGAACACGCCTCCTGGATGGTCGGATCGCTTCGCGATCTGGGACTCCTCATAGAACACGAACACCTATTATCTCCCCATTTCAGGAGATATAGTTTTTGGGGTTCTTGGTGGACACCAACCGAGCGACCCTTCGGCTACCCATACCCAATTAGCGACCATCCGCAAAGATATCAGTATCATGCTGGGCAGCAGCGGGTGTCCTTACGCAGACTGACTCGCTTAGTCGGCCTGTTCCCGGTGTCAATCCAGGCCACTCTCCAGCCCCTCTTCACTGTCGAACCCTCCAGAGACTCGAGACTCTACATCTTCGCTAGGGGCTTCGCTATACAAACTAAGTGAAGCCATGGTGGACCTACGGTAGTGGTTACGTCATGCCGTCAAACGGAACGGCGAGACATTTTCAACTCCTCACCGGATTTCGTCATAGGGTCGGATACCAGCCGCCTCGGCTGGGGTGCTCGGTGCAGTCCCTCGTCCTCCGGTAGGACGTGGTCCGCAGAGAACCCTCGGCTGCACATCAACACGTACACCCCTGACGGCCTTTTTTGCCATCGGAAGTCTGTTGCCACGCACGTCCATCTGCTGTGTGCTATTGCGTTCGGACAACGTACCCGCAGTCCGGTACGTCGATCGCTTGGTGGGCCCCTGATCCAGAATCCTAGCGGATCTAGTAAGACTTCAGGCACTTCTGCCTGTAATGCAACATCGTCCCGATTGCGGGATATGCCACAGACTATCCCTATAGGGTGGCAGATTGGATTCTCGTTACCTGACCGATTCCAACGATTGGCGACCGCACCGGTCAGGGTCCCTGATCCTCGCTCACTTCGCGGATCCTTCTCTATGGACCTGTTCGTTCCCCGTATCAACCACCAGTTTCCGCGCTCTTACAACCGGAGGCCGGATCCGGAGGCGCACCATGTGGACGCCCTCCACCAAACGTGGTCACAGGGGACACATTACGCGTTCCCCTGTTCCCGGTGACCCTCAGGGTCCTCCTTCACTTAGCGAGCCGGAGGGCATCAGTCGTGTGGTTCACTCCGTGGTGGCCGACGCAGCCATGGTTTCCCCTCCTTCTGAGGATGACGGTGGAACTCCCCAGGTTGTTTCCTCATTCCCCCCACCTCCTCGCTGGTCCGAACGGGGATCTGCACCCTCTACTCACGAAGCACATCCTACCTCTCCTCACATGGTTAGTATCGGGGTTCCGGTCGCAGACTACGACCTTTCGGGAACAGCTAGGGATTCCCTGCCTTGGACTGGGCCCCGGGACTAGATCGGCATCTCGATCTACCTGGGGACTCTGGGTTACTTGGTGTGATCAACGACGGGTCGACCCCGTTCAAGCGCCAGGGTCTGTAATAGCCAATTATCGGGCGGACTCTTTGGATCCGTTGGTATGTCAATTTTGAAGGCGTTAAGTTTAAATCGCCCAATGTACCAGCACACTTGGGATTTTTCCAAGGTCATGATCATGTTCTCGGGCTGGGGGACGTTGACACTCTGTTTTGAGGTTACTGTCTTTCGAGCTTACTGTCTTCTTGTGTCTGATTTCCATCATCGTGGGTCAGACGTCAAGGCTTTGGACATATCCAGGCGTCATTCCTCGCCTCAGAGACTCAAGTCTTTTTCCGTCGTGCGTTGGACCAGACGGTACTTCGATCGGTTTTCTACCCGTTCTTCCCCGCACATCCACAACTGTATGTGGTCCGCTGTCTACAGACTTATATGTCCTTGACAGCCTCGCTGCGATCTTCGCAAGTCTTTCAACCCCTCGTTTCCTACGTTAATCCTCTCTTCCCGGTTTCCTCTGTGACTTACTATAGCGGCGGACTGTTGTCAGCGACCGCTTTTCCGCCAATCCCGCTTTGAACAGGAGGTACACATATCTATGTCAGTGTTGTGGATTATTTTGATTGTTATTGGTCATATGCATTGTTATAGCTTTGAACTTGCATAAGATATGAGCCTCCTGTCTGATGTATAATTCGAGATTTTCCTAGCTTGTGACGGAAAATATTAATTATATGAAGACAGGAGGCGAGTATCTTCCCTCCCAACCCAACCCTGTCACGAGGTTGTCTCTCTCTCGTTCTAGACTGATGAACCACGCACCCTGCAAGTCGGAGGATGGTACGCCCCGGGAGTTCGTTTTCACTATCCCCGTTGGGATTGCTGTCCGTTTCGATCCATGGGTTTAGTTCACCGCAGATGGAGGTTCCTACTGCGTTCCAGATCCGGAGTCGGGATGCCGTTGACTGAATCCGTTGGTCCATGTTCCTGAGGACAACTGACCGGTCGGCTCCGAATGGTTTGGGTTTCCTATAGTCCCCGTTGGGATGAAGCTGGTCCGGATGAAGTTGGTCCGTGTTGGCCTTGTCCTTTCGTTTCCTCCAGATTCGGATGTTGTGTTCCGGTCGGAAGGTTCCCGGCAGCCGCGGAGATGTCCATTTGGACTTTCGGTTCCTGTTTACACTAATTCGCATGAAGAAAGAGGAATAGGTTACCTCAGACAGTCCCTTATATAGTCTATGGTCTGGGAGGGGCTACACTGGCCCAGGGACTGCTGGGAAGGGTAGTTCTTTGAATTTTTTAAGTTACAATAAATGTTTACTGTATTTCTGCTATGGGCATTATTAAAGAAAGATAATGCATAAGATACTCGCCTCCTGTCTTCATATAATTAATATTTTCCGTCACAAGCTAGGAAAATCTCGAATTTTGAACCATAGGGCACTTATAACAATAGTTTGGTTTGTAGGACCTTTTCTGTTAAAGCATCACTGTGCACAAAGCCAGCTCCATAAGGACATTGAGAAATTTGGTGTTGCCAATCTACCAGATTGAAATTTACTGACACAACACCCAAAATGTACTGGCACAGCCAAGTTTTTACTGGCATATCCGAAAGTTACAAAATTACAGTTTTAAGTGCAAATATACAATTAGCAATGTGATTTAAGGTAGATAATAAGGCAAAAAAACGTATTTCCTAATTTATTTTCTATATAGTTAGTAAGTAGCTCAGTGAAAGGGCAAAAGATTAGAATGGGCGGCACACACACATCAAAATTGACTCTTATGCCGCATACAGACGATCGGACATCCTGACAACCGTGGATACATTTCCGACGGAACGTTGGCTTAAACTTGTCTTGCATACACACGGTCAGACAAATGTTGTCGGAAATTCCGAACGCCAAGAACGCGGTCACGTAGACGTCACTAGAAAAGGGAAGTTCAATACCAGTCGCGTTAATAGAAGTTTGGTGAGAGATGATTCACGCTTTTCAGCCTCATGCTTTTCAGTCCGTTACAGCGTAAAACTAGCATTACGAACGCTATTTTTACCAGACCGATACTGCAGACCCGCACACAAGGCTCTGGTCGCTCTGCTTGGCTCCATTGCACCATGAGATCATGCGACATGCTCAGGCACCGCCTCCGCCAGAGCCACCCGATCAACTGTAGTAGGCACTTAGATGGTCTCAGCTCCGGACCAAGCCAAGTGCCACAGCCATATTTTTTACTGGCAACCTTTTACTGGCATTTACTTGCAGGATAAAATTTCCTGTTTTTTACTGGCTGCCAGTAAAAATACTGACAGTTGGCAACACTGCCATACAGACAGGCCGAATATCGAGTGGCATCGGCCGGTTCAATAGAAACTGGTCAACATTTGTCCCATGTAGGGTAACCGGTCCGACAGAAGCCAGCCATTCTGACATAACTGAAAAAGGTATGCCGATCGGCATCCAATCAGTACTCTCAGCCAATTGCTGAGAGTGCTGACTGTTTTGTCACGGGGGCGGAGTTAGTACAGCGGCTCCTCCCAAGCTCTTCAGGCTTTTCCCTGCTGGAGACCGTTAAGATCAGGCCTGTCGCTACAGGACAGGCAAAACAAACAATTGCTTGAGGCCCCGAGCTGGCCTGGGGCCCCCAACTTCCCCTTCCCAGTCTGTAGCGTGTCCTCCCTCCTGGAGTCCTGTCAGTCCGGCCAGGTACCGCGCATGGTACAGGAGATTCAGTTTCCTGTTCCCAGCTGGACTGACAGGAAGTGCACAGTTTTCAGTCCGGCCGAGAACACAGGAAACTGAATCTCTTGTACCGCAGGGTACCCAGCCTGGGCAGTATCTGATAGGGGACTGGGGACCAATAATGATAGAACACCGGATTGACAGGAGGAAGAGGAGCTCGGCCACGCTACAGCGGCAGCCTACAGGGAAGAAGGGGAGGTGAGAATAGAAAAACATAGGGACTGGGGGGGGGGGGGGGAGAACAGGGGTATAAAAAATTAGTGAAGCGCTAACGTAGGCTTTGCGTGTGGGGGGGGCTTGCGGGCCCCCATTTTGCTTGGGGCCCCCAAATTCCTTCAAACGGCCCTGGTTAAGATGAATTGAATGCTGTTGTGAAACCACCTGACTTCAAAATTGCTTTTATGGCTCCAAAGGCACAAATTCCTGCAAACACACTCTGAAATCATGTGTAAATCCTTCCCGGAACAATGGATTCTGTTGTTGCAAAGGGTGTGGGCCAACTCCATACTGATGCCAATGGTTTTGAAACGGGGCATTCAAGGTGTGATGTTCAAGGTGTCACCAAACTTTTGGTTATAGTATAATCTACACTCAATGCAGACGAAAACATCACTGTGCATGAATCAATATATCAGAACATGATTGTTTCTCAAACTCCTAAATTTGTGTTGTTTTTTTGTTTTTTATCCATAGAGTATTTTTTAACACATTTTGGCAATTAAGATATTTTTTAAGTGCCTGTCTCTTTGGATTTCGGCACGCACTCACGGAACTTCCAGTCATTTTTTGACAGGTTACACTCTCCTCTAAATGCGACAGCTGTGACAGCGCGCAAAGCTCCAGAAAACACTAAGCCTGACTTGGCCCAGCAGTGGTGCCCCATGCTGACTGAAAGCCATTGCAGCTGTCACAGTCGTGATTGTAGTGTCCGTGCCAGATTAAGTTACACTGACATTTGAACTGGCAAATATTTTCAGAACTCTTCACCATCTGTAAAATATATTAATACCTTTTCCCAGCCCATTCTAGTCGAACGTCGCTATCGGGCCTTCTTATTTAGTGAGAGGCAGAGATGGATGGTGGGGAGCCTTGCAGAGTTTGGTGGGGGAGGTTGCTGGGCTTTCCTTAAAT
The DNA here is from genome assembly GCF_905171775.1 of Rana temporaria. Lineage (NCBI taxonomy): Eukaryota > Metazoa > Chordata > Amphibia > Anura > Ranidae > Rana > Rana temporaria. The sequence goes on along the minus strand of NC_053495.1, from coordinate 33,794,992 downwards.
CAATAAAACAGAAGCTCTGTAAACTGCTGGAACAAGACTGACCTTCCAAGTTCTTTTAAAGGAAAAGTATAGTGGATTTTCAGCAAGCACATTGCTGTTTTTTTTTTTTTTCCAGCAATTACATCCAAGAAGACTCACATTTACACAGCTCGGCCCAGATTCACATACATTCGGGCGTAGCGTAGCGTAATCCATTTACACTACGCCGCCGCAAATTACTTGAGCAAGTGCCGTATTCGCAAAGCACTTACTCCGTAATTTGCGGCGGCGTAGTGTAAATGGGCCGGCGTATGGCCACGTAATTCAAAGGGGGCGGCTTGTATTCAAATTAAGCGCGCCCCCGCGCCGATCGAACTGCGCATGCGCCGGGCAGAAAAATAGCCCAGTGCGCATGCTCCAGCTCACGACGGAAAACGTCAATGACGCCGACGTGAGCGTCATTGACGTAAAGTCGTATTCAAGAACGACTTAGTAAAACGACGTAACTGACGGAAAAAGATGACGCGGACCCGACGCCATACTTAACATGGCATACGGCGGACTGGCGTAAGGTTACCCCTCATATAGCAGGGGTAACCTTATGCTTACGGAAACAACGTAAACGACAAGAACGCGCAAATTCGTTCGGGAATCGGCGTATCAGGCTCATTTGCATAGTCAAATGAGACCTGAACGTAAACGCCACCTAGCGGCCAGCGTAGTATTGCATTTAGGATCCGACGGTGTAAGTGACTTACACCAGTCGGATCCTAGCCTAATTCCGGCGTATCTTGTTTTGAGAATACAAAACAATGATACGCCGGCGGGATTTTCGAATTACGCCGGTGTATCTATAGATACACCGGCGTAACTCTTTTGAGAATCTGGCCCCTCATCTTTAAATTTGTTTTTAACCACTTCAATACTGCACGTTCACCCCCTTCCTGCCCAGACCAATTTTCAGCGCAATTTGAATGACAATTGCGCGGTCTTGAAACACTGTACCCAAATGAAATTTTATTACATTTTCTGCACACAAATAGAGCTATTTTTGGTGGTGATTAAAGCGGAGGTTCACCCCAATTACATGTATATCTGACCAACTTCCTTACATTCGTAACAAGTATAGTCCGCAATTTTTTATTTTTTTTTTATGCTTTACGTACCTTGTAATCCATCTTTTCAATCTACTTCTCCCCGCGGGAGTAGGCGTTTCTATGCCTAGGGGGATTATCATCTGGGAGGTCGCCCAGATGACTGACGTCTGTTCCCCCCGACGGTTAAGGCGCCGCCCCCCGTATTGCGTAGGCACGCACGAGTTACGGGGTTTCCGAAAGAAGCCGAACATGGAGAGCGCAGTATAGAACCTACGTACGCCTGTCGCAGTAAGCTACGCCATTTACGTTAGACATACGCCGGCGTAAAGATAAACCACCAAAAAGATGGCGCAGCCCATGCAAGGTATGGACGACGGAACAGCCGTCGTATTTTACGTTGTTTGCGTAAGCGTACGTGAATGGGGCTGGGCGTAGGTTACGTTCACGTCAAAAGCATTGAGCCGACGTTGTTTCGTAGGGAGTATTTGCGACGTGATTCTGAGCATGCGCACGCATGCGGGCGCATGTGCCGTACGAACGGCCCTCATTTACATGGGGTCACGGTTAATTTAAATGTAGCCCGCCCACTACATGCCTACTTTGAATTAGGCGGGGTTACGCCGGCCCATTTGCGCTACACCGACGTAAATTACGGAGCGAGTGCTTTGTGAATACTGTACTTGCCTCTCTATGTTACGTTGGCGTAGCGCATATGAGATGCGATACGCCGGCTTAAACATACGCCACTCTACCTGAATCCGGCTATATAACTTTTGTGTAAACCAATCAATATACGCTTATTGCAATTGGTTTACCAAAAATATGTAGAAGAATACATATTGGCCCGAACTGAGGAAAAAAATAGTTTTTATATATGTTTTTTGGGGATATTTATTATAGCAAAAAGTAAAAAATATAGCTTTTCTTTCAAAATGTATGATTTTTTAGTATATAGCGCAAAAAATAAAAACCGCATAGGAGATCAAATACCACCAACAGAAAGCTCTTTTTGTGGGGAAAAAAGGACGTCAATTTTGTTTGGGAGCCACGTCGCAAAAAATGGCCCGGTCATTGGGCAGCCAATTCTTCCGAGGCTGAAGTGGTTGAGTTGGCCATGCACTAGTAGAATTTCATTACAAATTTTTGATCTCAAGAACGTTCATTTGAATTTCTAGGCCCGGATTCAGAAAGGACTTACGACGGCGTATCTATGCGCTTATTCAGGAACTGAGATACGCCTGAATTTTGCAAGATAGGACCGACGTAAGTCTCCTTACGCCGTCGTATCTTGGGTGCATATTTACGTTGGCCGCAAGGGGCGCTTCCGTAGATTTACGCGTTGAATATGCAAATGACCTAGATACGCCGATTCACGAACGTACTTGAGGCCGTCGGATTTAACTACGCCGTTTACGTAAGGCTTACGCCCGGCGTAAGTTTACCCCTCATAAAGCAGGGGTAAGTAATGTTAAGGTATGGACTTCGGAAACGTCGGAACAGCGTCGTATTTTAAGTCGTTTGCGTAAGTCGTACGTGAATGGGGCTGGGCGTAAGTTACGTTCACCTCTGAGGCCCCGTACACACGACCAGTTTCCTCGGCAGAATTCAGCTTCCGACCGAGTTTCTGGCTGAATTCTGCCGAGAAACCCGGCCGTGTGTACACTTTCGGCCGAGGAAGCCGACGAGGACCTCGGCGAGGAAATAGAGAACATGTTCTCTATTTTCTCGTTGTTCTATGGGAGCTCTCGGCCCGCCGAGGTCCTCGGCGGCTTCAGGGCTGAACTGGCCGAGGAACTCGATGTGTTTGGCACGTCGAGTTCCTCGGCCGTGTGTACGGGGCCTAAAGCATTGAGCCGACGTATCTTAGGGAGTATTTGCGACGTGATTCTGAGCATGCGCGCGCATGCGCTGTTCGATCGGCCATGCATTTACATGGGGTCACGCTTCATTACAATACAACACGCCCACTGCCTTGCTACTTTGAATTACGCGGGCTTACGCCGGCCCATTTACACTACGCCGACATAACTTTGGGAGCAAGTGCTTTCTGAATACAGTACTTGCCTCTCAATGTTACGTCGGTGTAGCGCATATGAGATGCGCTACGCCCGCTCAAAGATACGACAATGTATCTGAATCGCGGCCCTAATTTTTAGTGGGGTCAAATTGGTGTTCTATTTCATTGAGAAAATTTGAAAGCGCGATATGCAATTTATTTACTCAAGCCAACAAATTTCTAACAGTGTATGGGTTTTTTTGTACAGGAAAGCCCATTCGCTCCAAAATCAAATACAACAAACAAATGGAATTTTTAAGTACTTTGGAAGGAGATTCGCAGTAATCAAACGTACTAAGAACTTGCTTACAAATTTTCATATATATCTACTAGTGTATCTTCAGCTTAAAGGGGTTGTAAAGGTTCGTGTTTTTTCACCTTGATGCATCCTATGTATTAAGGTGAAAAAACACCTGGCAATGACGCCCCCCGTTTACTTACCTGAGCCTGTTCACCTGCTGTGCGCGTCCCCTGGTGTCCTCTTCTCCACGGAGTCTGGCCGATGATTGGATAAATTGGATCCATTGACTCGCGCTGCTGTCAATCACATTCAATGATGCAGCTGCTGGGGGGCAGCGTGTATGACAGTGAGCGCGCCCGCAAGCTAACCACCTTGGGATAGAGCTTCCCAGAGGGAGTTAGCTTTTGTGGGGAGGAGCCGAGACAGCCGCCGAGGGACCCCAGAACAGGAGAATCGGGGCCACTCTGTGCAAAACTAACTGCACAGTGGAGGTAAGTATAACATGTTTGTTATTTAAAAAAAAAAAAAAGCAAACCCATACAACCTCTTTAATGCCGCCTACACGCTCGGAAATTCCAACAACAAAGTTTCGATGGGAGCCAGTAAAAAATATGGCTGTGGCACTTGGCTTGGTCCGGAGCTGAGACCATCTAAGTGCCTACTACAGTGTGATCGGGTGGCTCTGGCGGAGGCGGTGCCTGAGCATGTCGCATGATGTCATGGTGCAATGGAGCCAAGCAGAGCGACCAGAGCCTTGTGTGTGAGTCTGCAGTATAGGAGCAAGGCAGGCTGGGACTGGGACTGTCAGTGGGGCTGAGACTTGAGTGGACTGGAGGGATCAATCGGCTTGGAGAGAGACTGTCACTGTGACTCAACATGGGATATGTTGTGTTAGTAAGATCTCATCATCATCATCATCTGTGCTACTGCACACTGCTGTAAGTGTCACTGTAATGCTGCGTACACACGCTCGGAATTTCCGACAACAAATGTTCGATGGGAGCTTTTGGTCGGAAATTGTCGACCGTGTGTAGGCCCCATCGAACATTTGTTGTCGGAGTTTCCGACAACAAAAATTTGAGAGCTGGTTCCCAAATTTTCCGACAGCAAAATCCGTTCTTGTAAATTCCGATCGTGTGTGGACAATTCCGACGCACAAAATTCCACGCATGCTCTGAATCAAGTACGAGACGGAAGCGTTCGGTCTGGTAAAACTAGCGTTCGTAATGGAGGTAGCACATTCGTCACGCTGTAACGGACTGAAAAGCACAAGGCTGAAAAGCGCAAATCGTCTCTACCTCTACTTACACAACTGGTATTGAACTTCCCTTTTATAGTGCCGTCGTACGTGTTGTAGGTGACCGCGTTCTTGGCGTTCGGAATTTTTTACAACATTTGTGCGACCGTGTGCATGCAAGTTTGAGCCAACATTCGTCATAAAAAAATGTTTGTTGTCGGAGTGTGCAATCGTGTGTACGTGGCATAAGACTTTTAGTCCAGGTTCACACTGGGCTGCGGGAGTGAAGCTGTGCAAGTTCAGTTGAACTCGCACGATTTCAGTCCTGATTTTGGACGCGATTTCAGAGACATCTGTGCAGATGTCAATGTAAATCGCGGCCCGAAATCGCAAAAAGTAGTACAGGAACTACTTTTTGAAATCGGTGCGGTGCCGCAGATGCAGCGTCGCACCGATTAGGACAGTGCCATTGCCGACAATTTCCGGCAAATGCCGCCGATTTGAGATACGATTTGACATCTCAAATCGCATCTGAAATCGTACCAGTGTGAACCAGGGCTTAAGGCTAAAAGAGAAGGCCTGTCCTGAGAAGACCTCCACAGATGTGATCCATGTTAATGCTCTGCAATTACATTAGAAAGTTGTCCTTAAAGGCCTCATCTTATAATAAAAATGTGAAATTTTACAGATAGGAAACAGATCTTGGTGCACTCCACAGCCATGACTACTCTGATAATAACATTGATCTTAAAAAAAGGAAGGTATTTGATAGAAATCTGTACAGTGTCATCGCAAGATGTGGGGAGGAAAAAGGCAGTCAGCTTGACACTTGTTCCATTGCATTTGGAACTTCAAGGACTAGGGACAAGATCGTTCTAAAAGTCTCCGATAGAAACCAGGGCCGCGGCTTAATTTTTCATTTTAGAAATGTGACATAATTAACCTTTATACTAAATAATATCTCCAGCGATGAAATCCCGGCTGTATTTAAATACATGCACTGTTCAATGTCAAGGCACTGTCTCATAGTCTGAACAAAATATTTGTTCTGGCATAAATTCTTGGAGAAGGTAAACTGTCATAACATTCAGCGTCTCCATCTATTAATAATACAATTGGATGACTTCTATATATATTTAGAATTTTGCTTTGTAAATAGCATTACGGATGGTTCCTAGAAAAGTAGAGCCACCTCCGTGTTTCACAGTGGCTGACGCCTAATTGCATTTTTTGCATTTTCTCTTTGTTATTTTTTTCGGGCTCTTACTTTACTCATTGTTAAGATGTTAAAATGGATACTTAAGGCCAGATTCTCAAACGAGATACGCCGTCGTATCTCTGAGTTGCGCGGTCGTATCTATGCGCCTGATTATTAGAATCAGTTACGCATAGATTTCCCGTAACTGTGTTACACCGTCGTATCGTAACTGCATATTTATGCTGGCCGCTAGGTGGCGCCTCCGTCAAATTCCTCGTTGAGTATGCAAATTAGCTAGATACGCAAATTCATGAACGTACGCCCGGCCGACGCAGTACATTTACGCTGTTTACGTTAGGCTTTTCCCGGCGTATAGTTACCCCTGCTATATGGTGGCGTAAGTGCGGCGTACCAATGTTAAGTACGGCCTTCGTTCCTGCGACGAAATTTGAAAATTTTACGTTGTTTGCGTAACTCGTCCGTGAATGGGGCTGGACGTAATTTATGTTCACGTCAAAACCAATACGTCCTTGCGGTGCATTAGGAACAATGCACACTGGGAGATTTCCACGGACGGCACATGCGCCGTTCGTGAAAAACATCAATCACGTCGGGTCACACAACATTTACATAAAACACGCCCCCCCTGTTCCAAATTTGAATAAGGCGGGCTTATGCCGGCCGATTTACGCTACGCCGCCGCAACTTACGGAGCAAGTGCTTTGAGAATACAACACTTGCTCGTCTAAGTTGCGGAGGCGTAACGTAAATCGGATACGTTACGCCGCCGCAAAGATACGCAATTCTACGAGAATCTGGTCCTTAAAGCCTAATTAAAGTCTTTTAAGAAATTGAAATCGTCGTTTCAAAGTGCATCAGTTTAACAGTTTTGAATATTTTACCTAATGCGTATCTAAACCCAAAAATGTAATACACTATATTGTCAAAAGTATTGGGACGCCTGCTCTTTATACACACATGAACTTTAATGGCATCCCAGTCTTATGCCTCGTACACACGATCGGAATTTCCGTCAAGAAAACCGTGGATTTTTTTCCGACGGAATGTTGGCTCAAACTTGTGTTGCATACACACAGATGTTGTCGGAAATTCCGATGGTCAAGAACGCGGTGGCGTACGACACTACGACGAGCCGAGAAAAATTAAGTTCAATGATTCCGAGCATGCATAGGATTTTTGAGTGTCGGAATTGCATACAGATGATTGGAATTTCCAACAAGAACTTTTCCCATCTGAAAATTTGAGAACCAGCTCTCAAATGATGTGATGATTCTTTTTGGTGAAAGGTTCTCTTTAATGAGACATCTAGGGTCTAAAAGACCCTGCATGTCTCCCCTGTGCTCCGCTGAATGTAATGCATTACACATCATACTGCATTACATTCTTTCCCGACCTTGATGGGTCACTTCCGGGTCAACAACTAGAAGGGGAGGAAATCAGACCTGGTGTCCAGGTACCAGGCCCGCAGATGGGGAAGCTTGGCCCAGGATACATAGCGGGGGTGGGGGTGTTGGGCACGGGGTGTGGGGAGTATTTGTGTGGCAGCCCAGGTGCCAGGTCAAAACTTCTGGTCGCAATGGCGACCTAGCGTCTTGGGTTTGTCAAGCGCTGTCCTAAAGCCTGGGCACTTAAATGTTCTATTTGCTGCTGACATCACCAGTCACATTTAAATATCTAATAAATGTTTAACTCTGATTGGAGGCTGAGAAAGGCATGTTAGTATCATTACAAGATAAATAAATTGATACAGCACACCAAACCACATTGTCACAACATTGTATCATACCTAAACATGTGTACAAAATATTTCCAAGCAATATAGATTATGAAAATAAATGAAAAAATGTCTTCTGTATTTCAAATTGGTTTCAGCTTACAAGCACCTTCTACGAGTATCACGCCTGGTGTTGATTATGTGGAAAACAACACAGCAAACACCCGTTGTTCATTAATTCCACCACCACTGAGGGCACAGCAGACTCAACCAAACATGATGAGCTCAATATCTCAACGAAGTCATACCAGCATGAACCCCCAAACACTTTCTGATCTTATCCTCCTTGAGGAACAGCTAAAAACTAGGATGGTTTCACAGCACATAATAATACTCCAGCATAAATTCTTAACATTTCCTCGTCCACATTGCAAACATAAAAACTCAACATAGTATAAAACCACAGAGATTTTTATATATATATATTTTTTTTTAAAAGCCACTCACATGAAGATGTGCGACCTATTGTACTGAATTAAATTGCAAGCATGAAATAACATTGTGAACAAGCTGTTGTCATTGGTTGTAACAAACCTTCCATACATTCACAAACTTACTGTGCCTCATGTATGTAAGGGGGTGTTAGGATAGTTTTAAGTTTAAGTTTAGCCACTAGGTGTCCCCCCACCCCAGGATGTAAATAGTGGGATGAGTTGGGAGAGAGAGGAGCTCAAGAATCTGAGAAGACAGGAGGTAGACTATGAAGTTGACCTCCATGGGACTAGAAAGGGCCTTTTCTGCAGAGGTGTAGCAATTCCAGCAAGTAGTATTCCCTGTCTAGAGTATACCTAGAGAGGTCCTGACACCCTCGATAGAACTAGTAGCGGGGACAAGACAAAGGATGCCTAACAAGTGCTGACACCAGAAATGGTGAAAATAAATATGTCCTGCCTGGTATTATGAAAGTAAAGCATTAAAAACTGACCTGACTGTCTCTTTTTTTGATGGGTGTCCTATTCCTAAAATGGATTAAAGCCTATGTAATAATGTAATGTAATAATTATAGCTCTACAAAATTAGGAAAATAAGGAACGCAACATAAGTTAAGTATAAAAGGCTACAAAATAACACAATACCGACATGGTGCGCGATACTGCCTTGTCGCCCTTTTCCCAGTATAGCGCACCATGTCTCTATTGTGTTATTTTGTAACCTTTTATACTTATGTTGTGTTCCTTATTTTCTTTTTTTGTAGAGCTATAATTATTACACTGGTCACGTCTCATTTCCCTGAAGAAGCCAATGTCTTGGCGAAACATGTAGGGAAGACCTGACCCGCAATCATAATAGACCAACACCATTCTGGCCAATAGTAAACATTATGGGCCAGATTCTCAGAGGAGATACGACGGCGTATTTCCAGATACGCTGTCGTATCTCTGAGTTGCGCCATCGTATCTATGCGCCTGATTCTTAGAATCAGTTACACATAGATTTCCCTTAGATCCGACAGGCGTAAGTCTCTTACGCCGTCGGATCGTAACTGCATATTTACGCTGGCCGCTAGGGGCGTGTATGCTGATTTACACATCGAAATATGTAAATCAGCTAGATACGCGAATTCACGAACATACGCCCGGCCGACGCAGTACAGTTACGCCGTTTACGTTAGACTTTTCCCGGCGTATAGTTACCCCTGCTATATGGTGGCGTAAGTGCGGCTTACCAATGTTAAGTATGGCCGTCGTTCCCGCGACGAAATTTGCAAATTTTACGTTGTTTGCATAACTCGTCCGTGAATGGGGCTGGACTTAATTTACGTTCACGTCAAAACCAATACGTCCTTGTGGCGTATCAGGAGCAATGCATACTGGGAGATTTCCACGGATGGCGCATGCGCCGTTCGTGAAAAACGTCAATCACATCGGGTCACAAGTTATTTACATAAAACACGCCCCCCTGTTCCAAATTTGAATTAGACGGGCTTACGCCGGCCGATTTACGCTACACCGCCGCAACTTACGGAGCAAGTGCTTTTAGAATACAGCACTTGCCCGTCTACGTTGTGGAGGCGTAACGTAAATCGGTTACGTTACGCCGCCGCAAAGATACGCCGCTGTACGAGAATCTGGCCCTATGTGCTCTTTTTTGCATGTTTAATTTTAATAGGAATTTGTGTATGTACCACCTGTTTATAATATAATGTAATAAAATTTGTCATTTTAAATAATCTTGATTGAGTTGTTCTGGCATCGTAAAAATCGCCATCCTCTCTGTCTCTTTTTCCAATAATCATTGGGATGAGGTGCCGTATCTAACGAGGATATATCAGCCACTTTCTCTATTTATTAAAAAAAAAAACTGTTGAAAATGTTCAAACGCTCTATGCAAATTTATAAAAAAAAAAAAAAAAATGAATGAATTAAATTATATAAAATTTCTATTAAAAATGTTAATAAAATTAATAATTCGGTATAATGCATTAGCCTTTAAAAAAAAAAAAAAAAACATTTTGCAATACTGATATAAAAAACATATTTATAACAGATTTATAAGCTTAAAATTAAACAAGCTAACTTTTTGTAACTCTATCCCAAAAAAATAAATAAAAATACATTCTATTAATTTAATATTCAAATTGTTAATGATTTATTTAAAGCGGAAGTAAACCCATCCAAAAAACAGTTTCATCCCAGACTGTAATTGTAATGCCGTGTACACACGATCGGTTAAACCGATGAGAATGGTCTGATGGACTGTTTTCATCGGTCCAAACCGATCGTGTGTGGGCCCCATCGGTTATATAACCATCAGTTAAAAAAAAGCCAACTTGTTTTAAATTTAACGCATGCTCAGAATCAAGTCGACGCATGCTTGGAAGCATTGAACTTCGTTTTTTCAGCACGACGTTGTGTTTTACGTCACCGCGTTCTGACACGATCAGGTTTTTAACCGATGGTGTGTGGGCGCGACGGACCATCAGTCAGCTTCATCGGTTAACCAATGAAAACGGTCCATCGGTCCGTTCTCATCGGATGGACCGATCGTGTGTACACAGCATTACACTCCCATTGCTTGTGCTCTCAACCAAACTGTCAATGGCTGGTGTCCAATGGCTGGTGTCATAACTGATCACATGTTGTAGAATAAACAGAGGCAAAGATGGCAGCTTCCTTGACTAAAAATGATAGGGGGTTCACTTACACTTTAATAATTAAAATAAATATAATGCATTAGCTTTTAAAAACATTTTTGAACCATTTTACAATACTGATATAAAGAACAGATTTATAAACTTGAAATTAAACACATTTTTCTCTACTCTATCCAAATAAAACATGTTTTATTTAATTAATTTAATATTAAACATTGTATTCATTCAGTTAATAATTAAAACACATTGGTCTTTAAAAACATTTTACAATACCGACATAAAGAACAGATTTATAAACTTAAAATTAAACAAAAACTTTTCTCCACTCCAATTTTTTTTATTTAATTAATTTAATATTAATATTAAACATTTTATTCATTCAGTTAATAATTAAAACACATTAGTCTTTAAAAACATTTTACAATACAGATATAAAGAACAGATTTATAAGGTTAAAATGTAAAAAAAAAATGCAGTTTTGCATTTCAATTTTCACAAGTTTCAAAAACGTTGACGTATTAATCGTTTAAGGTTATTAAGTGTATTTTATACAAAGCATCGTGTAGTTTATTTTATTAATTGATCTATAGGAGTGAAGACATAAATTGTTATTTGTGGCTTGCAGGAAGAAAGGACACGACTGACAGCGCTTCCTGTAAACATGGCTGAGCACCTGTGAGTCTCCATTCAGCTGGGAAAGTTGTTTAGCACGGTGGTCCAGCTCATTAAACTCACCCTTTCATAGGCCGGAAGGGGGTGATAACTGATCACTGGCATCTGGAGGCCCGACCGGTCGCACACACCACTCATGTCTTACATGCTGTTCTCGCCTGTGATCAGTGCAGGTGGACACAGCGTTTGATGTCAGGGCAACTTCAAAAACTCCATGCTGGCTACCAAACCAAATCATCAATAAGGGACGTGCTTCCTCATCAGCATTCCTACTCAAAAATAAGGGATGGGGTTTTTATGGGTCATTGGTTTGTAGTTTAAAGCAAACCTGTCATATCTGACAGGTAGTAAACTTGATATAAAAAGCTAGAAGGAACCTACATGAAGTGCCTACACATACATAGCCGGATTCAGGTACAGTTACGACGGCGTATCAGTAGATACGCCGTCGTAACTCCGAATTCGCGCCGTCGTAACATTAAGCGTATGCTCAAACTGAGATACGCTTAAATGTTGCTAAGATACGACCGGCGTAAGTCTCCTACGCCGTCGTATCTTAGCTGCCTATTTACGCTGGCCGCTAGGGGCATGTACGCTGATTTACGCCTAGAATATGTAAATCAGCGAGATAGGCCTATTCACGAACGTACGCACGCCCGTCGCAGTAAAGATACGCCATTTACGTAAGGCGTTTTCAGACGTAAAGATAAACCACCAAAAAGATGGCGCAGCCAATGTTAGGTATGGACGTCGGAACCGCGTCAAATTTTTCACGTTTTACGTCGTTTGCGTAAGTCGTCCGTGAATGGGGCTGGACATAATTTACGTTCACGTCGATAGCATGGAGTATTTGCGGCGTAATTTTGAGCATTCGCACTGGGATTCGTCCACGGACGGCGCATGCGCCGTTCGGAAAGCGTGTCATTTACGTGGGGTCACAATTCATTTACATAAAACACGCCCACCTCTTCCACATTTGAATTAGGCGGGCTTACGCCGGCCAATTTATGCTACGTCGCCGCAACTTACGGAGCAAGTGCTTTGTGAATACTGCACTTGCCTCTCTAACTTGCGGCGGCGTAACGTAAACAACATACGCTACGTCCGCATAAAGTTAAGCCGCCCTACCTGAATCCGGCTAACAGTGTTTTTGGTCAAGCTGAACTCCTGACAGATACAAAAACATAAAAAATTGCGCTCAGGGTCCAGGATGGGGGAGTCACTACAACAACAGTAGCTCAATAGGTATAAAAAGGGTCTATAGATATATCCCACTTTAAACTGGCCTTGTAGCACCATATAGGGCAGACAGGATGGTAAGTGAATAGATACATAGCTCCCAACTGTCCCTGATTTCGAGGGACTGTCCCTGATTTGGAACAAAGTCCCTCTGTCCCTCATTGCTCTTCATTTGTCCCTCATTTTGGTCTGATCTATATAGCTGTATATAAAATACACTGTTTATCTTTCAAAAAGTGTTTCCCAGTACTAAATCTTTTATCAAAATTCTAAATTGCTGCATTCGTAAATTTCAAAAATCAATATAAAGGAATAGTAGTGGTAATAAAACTTTAACAAATATTTTTTTTTCTAAAATTATTCTGCGTGGCAGGAGGTATGTCCTATGTCCACATACTTTTGCTAATATGTGTCCCTCGTTCCCATCTCAAAAAGTTGGGAAGTATGTAGATATACTGTAGAACAAAAGCAAACACCTAGGAAGAACAGACCTAGTGCATTAAATGAATAACAAGTGTGAAGGGGGCCTAAAGGAATTTAACAAGCGTTTTTGACCATTTATTCCAATGGTCCACATCATCTGGTAAGAGGCTCTTTAAAGCGTCACTTGGTGGTGGATGCGCAGGAAGTTGGAATGTGGGGGACACTTGTGAATTACATGGACTGTGGAAGGATTATATTTTGTTTATATATATGATTTTTTTCAAATTTTGGGGGGCTTTTGTAAAAAAAAAAAAAAAAAAGTCTCTGTCGATATAATTTATTTTTCACATTTGGTCACTTTTTGGACTTTTCACTATAATAAGAATGTAAATCTTCACAATTTACTATTATAAGAATTTATATATTCTTTTTTTTTTTTTTTTTTTTGTCTGTGGTTTAAGATTCACATTATGCTTTGATTTAGCGCCATTTTTTTGTTAATTTTATTTTTTTATAATAATACTAAACTCATAATGAAGAAAGACAATAAAAAATTGATAGGTGATGGACTGCGTGATATAATAGGCTTATACAGTACTTTAAATACCAGGATAATCATGACTAATGGCACACTTATTACAAGAAAACTTGCTTTATTTTATTTTATTTTTTTAAGGATTGAAATGGCCATGGCCCTTTAATATTAGGTAGTGATAAATAAATACTTGGAAAATAAATCATTTATTAATATTATATAAACATAACTTGAACTAAACCAAGACTTCTAATAAATATGAAAATTTCAATAACTATAATGGCGCGTACACATGACCGTTATTCATGTCATGGAAAAAAAATATGTTTTTCTCAACGTGATTCCTCTTAAGCCTGCCTTGCATACACACGATCGTGATAAAAAATCCTCGAGCATAGCGCGGTGACATACAACACGTACAACGGCACTATAAAGGGGAAGTTCCATTCGAATGGCGCCACCCTTTGGGCTGATTATGCAAATTTCCCTTCTCATAACTTGCTTCTGAGCATGCACGTTTTTTTCCCCCGTCGTTAAAGCCTACACACAACCAGTTTTCACATCGAGAAAAACGACAACATGAAAAACAATGTCATGGAAGAAAAATAGAGCAGGTTCTAAATTTTTAATGGCAAATTTTTCTCATCGCGAAAAATGCTCTGGAGCCTACACACGACCGTTTTTTCACCGTTTTTAAACCACTTTATTGGATGTTACAGTTGGATGTATCCTCTATATTGGAAACTTTGGGAGAACAAAAATTAATTAGGGAAAGAAAAAAAAATTAAAGACAAGAGGTAAACAATTCTAGATGTTCAGTATGAGAGAGCAACTCTTCGCTTTTTGCATTCCAACCCCATTTTTAAGGATATAGGGCCAGATTCACAAAAGAGATACGACGGCGTATCTCCTGATACGCCGTCGTATCTCTGTGATCCGCCCGTCCTAACTATGCGACTGATTCATAGAATCAGTTACGCATAGCTAGCCCTAAGATCCGACAGGTGTAATTGACTTACACTGTCGGATCTTAAGGATGCAATTCTAGGCCGGCCGCTAGATGGCGAGGCCATTGCGTAGAATATGCAAATGACTAGTTACGGCGATCCCCGAACATCCGCACTGCCCGTCGATCTAACTTTACGTCGTTTCCGTCGAGTTACGCCACGTAAAATTAGGGCTGAGCCCTAGTTGTTCTAAGCCATGTTAAGTATGGCCGTCGTTCCCGCGTCGAAATTTAAAAAATCACGTCGTTTGCGTAAGTTGTCTGTGAATGGCGCTGGACGCCATTTACGTTAACGTCTAAACAAATGACGTCCATGCGACGTCATTTAGCGCAATGCACGTCGGGTAATTTTCCCGGCGGAGCATGCGCAGTACGTTCGGCGCGGGAACGCGCCTAATTTAAATGGTGCCCGTCCCATTTGAATTAGGCAGGCTTGCGCCGAGCGGATTTACGTTACACCGCCGCAAGTTTACAGGTAAGAGCTTTGTGAATCAGGCACTTACGCTGTAAACCTGCGGCGGTGTAACGTAAATCACATACGTTACACTGCCGTGGAGCAATGTAATTCTTTCAGAATCTGGCCCATAGTATTTTTTTTTTTTTTTTTTTACATGACTGCACATTGAAGGAATATTAATGATTTGTTAACACTCAAAGCAATCAGTTTCCTCTTGAAAACGTTCTTGTCACGGGTAAGCCTTCTCCAGTGTTCTTTGTCCTTTTAACACCACAGAACACTCCAGTTTAGTAAATAGGCATGATGAGGCTCTTAGTTTGCACGTCATTTTATCATGATGGATGGCTGAGGCAGATGGACTTAAGTTCCTGAGCATTAAAGCAGATGAGCATGGTGAATTCGAGAGGGATGCAAGCGAGTAGAGAACAAAGACCAAACTCTGCCTGGCTAAGTCACATCTCTACGGCTCGTCTCCCTTCTGTTTTATGCAATTACAGTTCTCCATTGCATGTGTCGAAATCTCATTTGGATAGATTCTCCCCAGTCAGACAATAATAAAACATTGTCATTGGCTCTTGAGCTTTTTTTTTTCTTTCTTCTTTTTAAGTTCAAAAGGCTGGAAAACCACTTCAAGGTCACTTTTCAGATCTAGGATGTTCCAGGAGAAGAAAAACTTGGCAGATGAAGGCCAGACACTTTTTTCAGTGTATAAATCTCAGACAGTTGAATTAGAAGGGAAATTATCTGTCGTACCGGATGACATCCTTTTATAGAAGAAGATTCATTTTGGAAAGTTCTGTTTTTGTAGAGTTTGATGCAATGTGCACTTGTGAGCGTGTACTAAAACATTCATAAAGAGAGATCAGATGTGTAAAGCTGACACGGCTGTATACTGTACGTCAAAATGGCAGAACACTGTCCACTCAATCGCTTGCCGACCATGTCACGCAGTTTTACGACGGCAGAATGGCATGGCTGCCGCGAGCTCCGTGAGCGTGCCCTCGGGACCCGTGGACTCGATGTTCACAGGTGTCCCACGATCGTGTCACGTAGAGGCAGAACGGGGGGATGCCTGTGCGCCAGGATACGTGGAGGCGTGCGCATGCGCACTAGTGTGCACACGTTCGCATGGATGCGCCATTGCACATGCCCTTTCTGAACCCCGTTTGTCTCACTCTAAGATTCCGCACATGCACATTGGCGTTAGCGGAACAGAGATTAGCAGCTACTGCATGAGGATGGACACTTGCTGTGTCATTGTTGTTAGCGAAACGGAGGTTAGCAGCTGCTGCATGAGCATGAGCCTTTAACCCGCTGTCAGCCGACTCTGGGTCACAGGAGTACAAAAATAATTGCACCCCTGTGACCCACAAGAGAAGTATAACCAAAAAAGCTTTGCCCATCCATATTTTTTAACAAGTGCTGGGATTATTATTAGAAAGTGAAAAAGGAAACAACTTATCTGTCAAAATCCATGTGCTTGTATTTACTGAATAATTTTTTTATTTTAATTGTGCCTTAAATACAAAACTCCCTTAAATGGTATATTTTTCTGCCTAGACTACAGATTAACTCCAAGCATAGGCGTGCGCACAGGGCGTGCCAGATGTGCCTAGGCACACCCTGACGTGGCACAGATTTCCCCCCTGTTTAGACCCCTTATATTTCACCAAAGCCCCCCTAACAGGACTCCCCAAAAAAATGTAAAAAAAATTAATTTACAAAAATATATATTTTTTTAAAACTATCAGCAAAATGTAATAAAAAAAAAAATGATGACACATGACTGTGGCCAACACGGTACGCTCTTGCACATATGGTGGGAGTGTCCTGTGATCCACATTTTTTGGATGGATGTCAAGACCCAGATTGAGCAAATTCTTGTGCCCAGAACACTTCCTCCTTCATGTGCCAATCATACCGCTTAGTCAATACAAACGAAGCTCCGTGCCACATTTGTTAAATGCTGCCAAACGCATCATACCAATATACTGGAAGCAGACATGGGTTCCTGGCCATGAGGATTGGCTTAAAAAGGTGACCGAGATTATGGATGCAGAGGAGTGGGTGGCGACCTGTAGGGATACCCTAGAGAGGTTCCGTACGACATAGGCAGCATGGCGGGAACATACCATGACCCTAGACTATGTTTCATCCAGCCTAGATGTTGCCCTCTTGAGATTGTCTGACCCCGGTTTTGGAGTGTCCTGATCTTTGAGTGGTGATGTCATGAACTTATTTCAGTCTACATAATGGTACCCGCTGTTGTAAGCGGTCTCTACTATTTCCCTACCTCCCCCCCACTTTTTTTTCTTATATTACATATGGGAGATGTTTGATGCTGTGGGAACAATGTTTATTCAGTAGAGGAAACTTCACAGTAGTTACTATGTCCCCAATGTCCCCTTGAATGCGATGAGCCGAATTATGGACACCAGGGTAAACCCCCCATGTGGTGTTCCCATCTTGTGGCCCACCATTTATCTTCCTGATTAATACAGTGGTCACGATGATCTGCCTTTCCTGTTGGGATGGCATATGACCAATATTAATATTTACAATGCCATTGATTCCGGGCCTACACCCTAGCCTAGTCTTTGCAATCTGCAATTTCCCTTACTTTTAGTTTACTTAGTGTTATGTTATTATTTTATTTCTGTTGATTGAGTGTACAAGTGATCTGTAATATATTCTTTGATTTCTTCTTGAACTGTTTTGATAGGAACGATAGGAAACACTGATCACCCCAAATCTGTCTATGTCTGTTATGCCTATGTTTTGAAAAATAAAATAAAGATTATATTTAAATATAAATAAATACAGACACCGTCCACTGCCCTACTGACACCAACCTCTGCCCTACTAACACCGTCCATTGCTCCACTGACACTGTTAGTATATATACACACATGCATATTTGTTTGAGCTTTGGGGTGCACACCTATGACTCCAAGCAAACCCTAAATACACAGCTAAATACATATTGGCAGCTGTTTAGCCTGTCAGAGGATATGTATTTCTGTCAGTCCCGAGATTTGATCAGCTCTTACCTACAGCACAGCCCCAGGGCCGATCCTAGGCAGGGTGCACGGGGTGCTCCGCACCCAGGCGCCGCAGAGAGGGGGTGCCGAAGCTCCAAAGTGTTCTCCTCCCTCCTCCTTGTCTGTGTCCAGAGGCGGAGCGCATGTAGATGGTGCTGCGGTTCCCCATCCCGCTTGCTCTCTCCGCTGGCAACTGACAAGAGCGCATACCTGGAATCCGGGCTGGGTACCAAAGCGGAGCCTAGTACCGGAACACGTTCCGGTACTAGGCTCCTCTAATTAAATCTGTCCGGTGCGCATGGAGCAGTCTCCTGTCTGCCCCACCCCCTCTGCGTGTGTCTCTCTGCTCTTCTCCCATAGGTGGTGTGATGAGAGGCTTCTGGGTTGGCCGGAACTGCTGCTAATCATCCCATACACTCCCAGAAATGCTCTCCGAGTGCCACCCTCCAAGTAACCAAAGATGCCACATATGCCCCGCCCCCCTGTAATGTGCTTCTGCTCCCGGCGCGCCCGAGCTACAGGGATCTATTGGACAAGTACTGATCTATGGGGACACCTGATGTGGGGGGCTCTGATGGGGACACCTGATGTGGGGGGGCTCTGGTGGGGGACACCTGCTGTGGGGGGGGGGCTCTGGTGGGGGACACTAATGAAGACTTCTTAGAAGAGCATCTCTGTGTTTGAGTCGTAGCCATAGAAACATTTGTAAAGGGGGGAGTTAGTAAGATGACCACGCCCATGTGGAGGCGCCAGAAACATTTCTGCACCCAGACGTCTGTGACCCTAGGATCGGCCCTGCACAGCCCTGTCTAGAATGGAAGGGGACTTGACTTTTTTCTACTGTAGTTTCACTTACACTTTCAGATCCCCTTTCCAGCCTCCACCCTGTGAATATACAGTGCAGGGGTAAGCAGCACACCGATGAGCTCTCTGTAACTCGGATCTCTCCTGCTATCAGCATTCTCTTTGCACTGCAGCGTAACCTGAGTTCTGAGTTCTGATTTTACATACTATAAAGTCAATTACAAGAGTAAAAATGCAGGTACTTACACTGCATGCATTAAAAACAAAGTTAATTTATGTATAAACCAATTACAGACATGTATTACTGTTTGCTTTTTATATCTGCCAGGCGCTCATCTTTAAAGGGTTAGGAAATGTTCTGCAAGGTTTCCTTGCCTTTTGCTCCCCCTTGTGGAAGGTGCAGCTGGGGAACTAGAAGAGTGAACGGTAGAAACATACTGTAGTTTCTCAAAAACACTGTTTTTTAAAGGGTAAGAAAACTTTATTTTTCCCCCACCCTCCTAAATAGGTCTAGCCCATCCTTCCCACTAAATTGCTATACTTATCTAGATTTGTTTTGAAACTTGCGGCATGGTTTACATCCCTCACCAACAGGGATGGCCATTGGGACTACAGGGAGTTTCCCGGTGGGCCGATGGCTCAGTGGGCTGGCTTCAGTGACAACAGACCACCGCCCCCCTCCGCTCCTCTGTCTCTCCCTCCCCGCAGCACTCCCCTCCTATCCCTCCCCGCAGCACTCACCTGGGGAGAACAGAGAAGTAGGGGGAGGACCAGAGGAGCAGGGGGGACGAAAGAGGAACATGGGGAAGGGGACAGACAGCTGACTCAACAGCTATGGCCTGGGAGTTTCTCACTTCTGCCTAATCTTGTCCCATAATGGGGGGCACCGAACTGATTATTTTCCCCGGGTGAAATAATGTCTAGCTTCGCCACTGGCTAGTGAAGGGGGAGAGGGGGCTTGGGTGGCTGGGGGGAAGGGGGGTGCGGGAGTTGTCCGGCCGCCATGGGAGAGACCTGTCAAAGTGGGCCAGTCTGGATGAAGTCCAGGGCCAAATTTTTGTCCCAGTCCAGCCCTGCTCACCAACTTCCAGGCAGATAGGAGCTGATTCTTCTATACTAGACATTCTCAACCAAGGTTCTGTAGAACTCTAGGGTTCCTCCAGAGGTTGCTAAGGGTTCTTTGAGCTGTGGCTAATTATCCTCTGTAACAATGATCTTCTGACCACCGCTATAAGGCGGACATTCTTCTTACTGGCCATCAACATAAGGAGACATTTTTTTCACTGACCCCTGATGAACTACCATATATACTCGAGTATAAGCCGAGGCACCTAATTTTACCACAAAAAAATGGGAAAACCTATTAACTCGAGTATAAGCCTAGAGTAGGAAATGCAGCAGCTACTGTAAGTGGAAAAGAGGGTCAACAATACCCATTTGCAGCTTCACTGTGCCAATTTGCAACCTCACTGTGTCCATTTGCAGCCTCACTGTGCCCATTTGCAGCCTCACTGTGCCCATCGCATGCCTCACTGTGCCCATCGCAAGCCTTACTGTTCCCATTGCAAGCCTCATTGTGCCCATTGCATGCCTCACTGTGCCCATCGCATGCCTCACTGTGCCCATCGCAAGCCTTACTGTTCCCATTGCAAGCCTCATTGTGGCAATTGCATGCCTCACTGTGCCCATTGCATGTCTCGCTGTGCCTATTGCATGCCTCACTGTGCCCATTGCATGCCTCACTGTGCCCATTGCAGGCCTCACTGTGCCCATTGCAAGCCTTACTGTGCCCATTGCATGCCTCACTGTGCCCATTATATGCCTCACTGTGCCCATTGTAAGTCTCACTGTGCCCATTGCAAGCCTTACTGTGCCGATCTGTATACCTGATCTTCGTGTCATGCAGTCAGTCGGCAGCCGTCCAGTGTAACCCCGCCCCGTCTCCTCCTCGTTCGTGATAGACGGAACCCTCAGTTTCCCAGCAGTGAGTCAGTCTTCAGTGTTCCGCCTATCACAGACGAGGACGAGGAGGAGGCGGGGCAGGGTTACACTGGACGCCATCTGACTGCATGACACAGGGGCTGATCGGAGAGACTTGAGTATAAGCCGAGGGGGGCCTTTTCAGCACACAAAAAATGTACTAAAAAACTTGGCTTATACTCGAGTATATAAGGTAATTTAAATATGGTTCCTCTTGGTCTACACCAGGGATCTCCAAACTGCGGCCCTCCAGCTGTTGCGGATGTACACGTCCCATGAGACATTCACAGACATTACTAGGCATGATTGGAATTGTAGTCCCTGACAACTGGAGGGCCAAAGTTTGGAGACCCCTGGTCTACACCATAGGGCTGAACTCAATCGTGCATCAAGAAGGCAACAGAGGGATGCTCACAATACCATGAGATCTAGGTAAGTATAACATGGGAGAAGTAAGTATATATAGAGGGAAGAGTGCGCTAGACCTACTTAGGGGTTGGGAGCAAAGGAAAGTTTCCTTTCCCTTTAGGAAGCAGTGTTTTCCAGAGCCTTTGCCTCTGCCTTGCACTCCTCCAGTTCACCAGAGAGCCCATGTGAAGTGCAGATGCGCCTTCCACATAGGAATCTTTTTATGGGTCTGGAGATGTGTGTTTTTCAGATGCAAACTATATCTCAGCAGGGATGCTGCCTCTGTTTAAACAATGCCCTGCTGCATCCATTAGCTCTGGGAGCCTGATGCCCCTTTGAAGTTTGTTTGCATTCCATCACAATTTCAAATACACATTTTCAGTGGGGGAAAGAATCACAGGCTCTCCAGTATGATTAATGGTTTTTACACCTTAGTGCGAGGGAGGTCCAATGGCTGTGTTGACAGTGATTTTTCCAGCTCAGTGTGACTTTCACTGCGTGGTACACACTATGCAACCCGTTGTCTGTACAGCCTGGGGGGGGCATAGGCACTTTCACACACCAACTTTTATAATAAGTCCCATCCTTATGCTGCTTTCTATTTCCAGTACTGTGTTTGAGAAATAAGCAGTTGTGAAGGAAAGCAATTAAAGCAAGTAATCCAAAAATATTAATAATAATGTCTTTCTTCTTTTCTAGACATATTCGGGAGAGGAACTTTGCCCATATGTCAGCTGCGCCTACAAAGATGTTCAGCCTGATAAATTTGAATGGACTAATGACTAAAAGTGTATTGGAAATAGTGTTGAGCAGAATACGCCATATTCGATTTCGCGATATATCACGAATATATAGCCGAATATTCGAGAAATATTCGCTAAATTCGAATATTCGTGATATTTTATCGAAATGAAATGTTTGCGAAATTTCGCTATTGCGAATGCGAAAATAATTGCGAAATTTCGACAACTGCGGTAGGAGCACTCTGATTGGCTCAGAATATTCGTGAGATTTTATCGAAATTTTGCAAAATGCGAATGCGATATTTATTGCGGAATTTCGACAACTGCGGTAGGAGCACTCTGATTGGCTCAGAATATTCGTGATATTTTATCGAAATTTCGCAAAATGCGAATGCGATATTTATTGCGGAATTTCGACAACTGCTGTAGGAGAACTCTGATTGGCTCTGATGCAAAAGAAGGGCGGAGAAAATAATTGCGCAATATTCCTATTGCCGAATATTCGCATTGCGAATATTCGGCAATATAAAATGATCGCTTCAGCTACTCGGCCCAAGGTCTCTAATCATACCAGCAATGCTTTTAGACGTCGATGGAGATCTCTAGGATGTGATCTGTTCTAAAAATAAAATTGAAAAAATCGGAATATTCGGAATAGCGAATATTGACCGCGAAATTCGAAATATTCGCGGATACTCGAATATGCCATATTCGAGCCGAATATTCGCAATACGAATATTCGTGAGCAACACTAATTGGAAATTGTCTCTTAACCACTACAATACCGGGCTTTTATACCCACCTCCATACCGCACCTATTCTGGCACTTCTCTCCTACATGTACAAATCATCATTCTTTTGCTAGAAAATTACGCAGAACCCCCAAACATTATATATGTTTTTTTTAGCAGACATCCTAGGGTATAAAATGGCAGTCATTGCAATGTTTTATCTTGCACGGTATTTGCGCAATCATTTTTCAAATGCCTTTTTTGGGGAAAAAGTTGTTTCATGAATTAAAAAAATAACAAAACAGTAAAGTTAGCCCAATTTTTCGGGTAAAATATGAAAGATTATGTTACACCGAGTAAATAGATACCTAACATGTCACGCTTTAAAATTGCGCACACTCATGGAATGGTGCCAAACTTAAAAATCTCCATAGGCAACGCTTAAAAAACGACGTTTTTGAAACTTCAATTTTCAAAAACGACGTTGCCTACACACCATTGTTTTTTCACAATGCTCTATCAAAGCGAGGTTACGTTCACCACTTTTTTCCATTGAAGCTCGCTTCATAACTAGCTTCTGGGCATGCGCGGGTTTAAAAACGTCGTTTTTTGCTACACACGGTCAGTTTCTGTGACACAAAAAACGACGTTTTGAAAAACGACACAAAAAATTGAAGCATGATTCAATTTTTTTTTGTCGTTTTTCACAAGACATAAAACAACGTTTTCCCCCCACACACGGTCATTTAAATTGACGTTTTTAAAAACGTCGTTTTTTTTTATCACATAAAGTGATGGTGTGTACGCGGCATTACACACGCGGCGAAACCTCACATATGTGGTTTAAACGGCGTTTACATATGTCGGCGGGACTTACGTGTGCGTTCGCTGCTCGGGCGACCTACTGGGGACATTTTTTTTATTGTTTTTTTTTTTTTTACTTATTTATTTATTTTTTTACACTTTTTATTTTTTTGTCACTTTTATTCCTATTACAGGGAATGTAAACATCCCTTGTAATAGGAAATGTGTGTAACAGGTCCTCTTTATGGAGAGATGCGGGGTCTCTCTTCTCTTTTATACTCTGTAGCTCCTGCTGGATTTAGCTTCTAATCCCCTTGTGGAGGCTTCCATTTGTGGATGGACATTTATGGTTACACAACCTATCACATTGCTATAATGCTTTTGTATGGACTATAAATTAAAGGATTTATGAATAAATGGTTGTGGAACAAATCATTTGAGTTTCCATTATTTCTTATGGGGAAATTCGCTTTGATATACAAGTGCTTTGGATTACAAGCATGTTTCTGAAACAAATTATGTTCGCAATTCAAAGTTTTACTGTATAACGTTTTAGGGTGGACATGTATCAACAGGTAAAGATATATATATATATATATATTTATATATACACTGTATATATATATACACACATACTATATTACCAAAAGTATTGGGACACCTGCCTTTACACACCTATAGGTGGATTCAGGTAGGCAGGCGCATACTTGCGGCGGCGGCGTAGCGTATCGTGTTTACACTACGCCACCGTAAGTTAGCAAGGCAAGTACTGTATTCACAAAGTACTTGCCTACTAAGTTACGGCAGCGTAGCTTAAATGGGGCGGCGCAAGCGCGCCTAATTCAAATGAGGATGTGGGGGGTGTGTTTTATGTATATGAAGTGTGACCTGACGTGATTGACGTTTTTTAAGAACGGCGCATGCGCCGTCCGTGTACATATCCCATTGTGCATTGCGGCTAAGTACGCCGCACGGACGTATTGGTTTCAACGTGGACGTAAATTACGTCCAGCCCTATTCACGGACGACTTACGCAAACAATGTAAAATTTTCAAATTTCAACGCGGGAACGTCGGCCATACTTAACATTACTAGTCCAGCTATTTGATGGAATAACTATACGCCTGAAAATGCCTTACGTAAACGGCGTATCTGTACTGCGTCGGCCGGGCGTACGTTTCGTGAATCCGCGTATCTAGTGATTTACATATTCTACGCCTACCGCAATGGAAGCGCCACCTAGCGGCCAGCCTAAAAATTACACTTTAAGATACGACGGTGTAAGACACTTACAGGACAGGAAGTAAAAGGAAATATCCCCAGCGGGACACAGGCAGCAAAAATGTATTTGATAGGAGTTTTAACTCTTCCCTTCTGAAAAACTGAAATAAAAAATAAAATAAAAAGTTTTGGCTTTCCATACAATTTAAGGCTCTGACTGTCTTATTGTATCGTATCTTAGCCTAATTTAAGCGTATCTGGTTACCAGAATACGCTTAAATTCTTAGATTCTGACTTAGGCTGGCGTATCTAAGTCAGATGGGTTTCAGCGGATAGATCCTATGGTGTGTACACGCCAGCGGATCTTTTTCCGCGGATATATGTCCCCTGGGATGGATTCCAGCAGATCGAATATTTGCTGACATGCAGAACATATCCATCTGCTGGAGTCCATCCCAACGGATGGATCCGCTGGTCTGTACAGACTCACCGGATCCATCCGTCCAA
This sequence comes from Rana temporaria, assembly GCF_905171775.1. NCBI lineage: Eukaryota > Metazoa > Chordata > Amphibia > Anura > Ranidae > Rana > Rana temporaria. Next base: position 33,769,724 of record NC_053495.1, on the reverse strand, counting down.
AGGGATCCCCCGCATGCGTCGTAATGATTTGACGCATGCGTGGAATTCCTTATATGACAGCGTCGCGCGGATTTCTATGCGATGGCGTGTACACACCATCGCATTGAAATCCGCGCCGAAATCCTCTGGCGATGACGTGGCGCGCCGTCGCCGCGATTATGACACGGCGACGGCGCGACACGTCATCGCCAGAGGATTTCGGCGCAGATTTCAATGCGATGGTGTGTACACGCCATCGCATAGAAATCCGCGGAAATCCTCGAGAGGATTTATCCGTGGAAACGGTCCGCTGGACCGTATCCGCGGATAAATCCTCCCGTGTGTATGGGGCCTAAGTCTATCTGAATCTGCCTAATACTGTATGAACTTTAATAGCATCCCAGTCTTAGTCCATAGGGTTCAATATTGGGTTGGCCCACCCTTTGCAGCTATAACAGCTTCAACTCTTCTGGGAAGGCTGTCCACAAGGTTTAGGAGTGTGTCTATGGGAATATTTGACCATTCTTACAGAAGCACATTTGTGAGGTCAGCCACTGATGTTGGGTGAGAAGGTCTGGCGCGCAGTCTCAGCTCTAATTCATCCCAAATGTGTTCTATCGGGTTGAAATCAGGATTCTGTGCAGGCCAGTCAATTTCCTGCACTCCAAACACGGTCATCCATGTCTTTATGGACCTTGCTTTGGAGGAGCACCAGTCAAGAAAATGCCCCCCTGACCCAAAACCCCTGAGATCCTTCTTGCAACGTGTTTAGACAAGGGAGTTATTTAAATATCCAAGTTGGTATTTAGAAAATGAATGTAATTTGTGAATAACGCAGTTTAGCAAATATTCACAAGAAGAAGGTCTTGTATATTTGACTATAATGCAATTTTATAATAGAATTTCATGGTCTGGAGACCATGCTTTCAAGATCAACTTACAAAGGCTGAGTGAAAGCTGATACGATATGACCTGATGGAATCAGCTACAAAATCTGAAATGGAAAAATTTGGAGTATGAGCCCTAACAGCAAGAACAGGTCCATGGCTCAGAAGGCAAAGCGATTCATTATATTAGCGACAGTGAAAGATGCAGAGCACAACAATCCTAATCAACCAACCATCATTCATTGTGCTGTCTGCTATAAACTAATGAAACAGGAAATCAGATTGCTATGGGTTACATTGCTGCACTTTGATCTGCCTCCCTCAATAAGACAGTCAGGGCCAGATTCTTGTAGAATCTGCGGCGGCGTAGCGTAAGCCATTTACACTACTCTGCCGCAAATTACGGAGCAAGTGCTTGGAGAATACGGCACTTGCTCCGTAATTTGCATCGGCGTAGTGTAATTGGCCCGGCGTAAGGCCACGTAATTCAAAGGGGGCGGCTTGTATTTAAATTAAGCGCGCCCCCGCACCGATCGAACTGCGCATGTGCCGGGCGGAAAAATAGGCCAGTGCGCATGCTCCAGCTCACGACGGAAAACGTCAATGACGCCGACGTGAGCGTCATTGACGTAAAGTCGTATTCGCGGATGACTTACGAAAACGACGTAAACGACGAAAAAAGCCGACGCTGACCCGACGCCATACGTAACATGGCATACGACGGACCTACGTAAACTTGCCCCTCTTATAGCAGGGGCAAGTTTACGCTTACGTAAACATCGTAAAATCACTGCGTCGTCCGCGCGTACGTTCGGGAATTCGCGTAAATAGCTAATTTGCATAGACGACGGGGAAAACGACGTCGGCGACACCTAGCGGCGGGAAAAAAAATTACATCTAAGCTCTGACAGCGTAAGAGCCTTACGCCTGTCGGATCTAATGGATATCTATGCGTAACTGATTCTATGAATCAGTCGCATAGATACGCCGGGCCAGATTAGGACTTACGACGGCGCAAATGGCATTGCGCCGTCGTTATGCCTTTGAGAATCTGGCCCTCAGAGCCTTAAATTGTACGGAAAGCCAAAACTTTTTTTTTTTTTTTTTTTTTTCAGTTTTTCAGAAGGGAAGAGTTAAAACTCCTATCAAATACATTTTTGCTGCCTGTGTCCCGCTGGGGATATTTCCTTTTACTTCCTGTTCTGGAGATGCAACAGGAAACAAGAGGAAATCTCTTTAACCACTTCACCCCCGGACCATTTGGCTGCCCAATGACCGGGCCATTTTTTGCGATTCGGCACTGCGTCGCTTCAACTGACAATTGCGTGGACATGCGACGTGGCTCCCAAACAAAATTGACGACCTCTTTTTCCCACAAATAGAGCTTTCTTTTGGTGGTATTTGATCACATCTGTTGTTTTTTATTTTTTGTGCGACAATTTTGAAAAAATAAAGCAATATTTTTTACTTTTTGCTATAATACATATCCCCCCAAAAATATATAAAAAAAAAATTTTCTTTCTCAGTTTAGGCCGATAAGTATTCTTCTACATATTTTTGTAAAAAAAAAAAAATCGCAATAAGCATATATTAATTGGTTTGCGCAAAAGTTATAGCTTCTACAAAATAGGGGATACATTTATGGCCTTTTTATTAATAATTTTTTCATTACTAGTAATGGCGGCGATCTGCGATTTTTATCGTGATTGCGACATTATGGCAGACACACTTTTGATGCTATTTTGGGACCACTGTCATTTATACAGCGATCAGTGCTATAAAAATGCACTGATTACTGTGTAAATGACACTGGCAGGGAAGGGGTTAACCACTAGGGGGCGAAGAAGGGGTTAAGTGTGTCCTAGGGGGTGATTCTAAATGTGTGGGGGCTGGGCTACAAGTGACACAACAGTGATCAATGCTCCCGATTACAGGAGATATTCCCCTCACAATGAGTCGCTGACTGCAGCGGCGCATGCGCACAGGGGATTCTCAGCTGAAGGCCCGGCAGACGCCGGACCTTGCCGGAAAGAAGTCTCCCGTGTGCATGCGCGGGAGTGATGACATTGCAGCTCCAGCCACTCACAGCGCTGGAGCCACGATACCCGGAAGACACGCCAAGGCAACATGTCATCTCCCTCAGCGTGGACCAGGTAAGTTACCGATGCCTTGTTCTAAGGTAAGTATTTCATAATGAGCTAGTATGCGGTGCATACTAGTTCATTATGCCTTTTACCTTACAGGTGGGGAAAAAAATTATAAAAAATGTATGACTATACAACCGCTTTAACCACTTCCCGCCCGGTCAATGGACAATTGATATCCGGGAAGTGGTTGTGAAATCCTGACTGGACGTCTATTGACGTCCTGCAGGATTTCATGCCGGCGCACGCCCGTGATGTGGGGTGTCAGTCTGACACCCTGCATCTCCGATCTCGGTAAAGAGCCTCCAGCGGAGGCTCTTTACCACGTGATCAGCCGTGTCCAGTCACGGCTGATCACGATGTAAACAGGAAGAGCCGTTGATGGCTCTTCCTCACTCGCGTCTGACAGACGCGAGTAGAGGAGAGCCGATCGGCGGCTCTCCTGACAGGGGGGGTTCGCACTAATTGTTTATCAGCTCAGCCCCCCCTCGGATGCCCACACTGGACCACCAGGGAAGCCCACACTGGACCACCAGGGAAGGGCAGAAAAAAAAAGGACAATAAAAAAAAGGGCAGTAATAAAAATAAAAAAAGGGCAGTAAAAAAGGAAAAAAATAATAGATGCCAATCAGTTCCCTGAAATGGGCACTGACTGGCAACATGGACCGCTCAGTGATCATCAGTGCCACCCCTCAATGTCCATCAGTGCCACCTCATTGGTGCCCATCAGTGCCACCTCATCGGTGCCCGTAATCAAAGTAGAAAGTGTACTTATTTACCAAAAAAATTTACAGAAAAAAATAAAAACTTATTTTTTTTTTTATTTCGTTTTTTTTTAGTTGTTGCGCAAAAAATAAAAATCGCAGAGGTGATCAAATACCACCAAAAGAAATCTCGATTTGTGGTAACAAAATGATATAAATTTCATTTATGTACAGTGTAGTATGACCGCGCAATTGTCATTCAAAGTGCGACAGTGCTGAAAGCTGAAAACTGGCTTGGGCAGGAAGGTGCGTAAGTGCCCGGTATGGAAGTGGTTAATGGACCTTGCTTTGCGCACTGGTCCAAATCATTTGGTGGAGGGGGGATTATGGTGTGGGGTTCTTTTTCAGGGGTTGGGCTTGGCTCCTTAGTTCCAGTGATGGGAACTCTTAAGACGTCAGCATACCAAGACATTTTGGACAATTTCATGCTCCCAACTTTGAGGAACAGTTTGGCGATTGCCCCTTCCTGTTCCAACATGACTGCGCACTACAAAGCGAGGTCCAAAAAGACAAGATGAGTGACTTTGGGGTGGAGGAAGTTGACTGGCCTGCACAAATGCGCTTCTGGAAGAATGGTCAAACATTCCCATAGACACTCCTAAACCTTGTGGACAGCCTTCCCAGAAGAGTTGAAGCTGTTATAGCTGCAAAGGGTGGGCCAACTCAATATTGAACCCTACAGACTAAGACTGGGATGCCATTAAAGTTCATGTGCGTGTAAAGGCAGGCGTCCCAATACTTTTGGTAATATAGGGGTGGATTCAAGAAGCAATTGCGCCTGTGTAACCATAGGTTACACAGTGCAATTGCTTACTTGCCCCGGCTTAACGAGTGCTCCTGATTCAGGAACCTTGTTACGCCGACTGCAGCCTAAGATATGCGTGGCATAAGGCTCTTATGCCCGCATATCTTAGGCTGCATTCTTGCGATGGCCGCTAGGTGGCGTTCCCGTTGTGCTCAGCGTATAGTATGCAAATTGCATACTAAGGCCGGGTACACACGGACAAACATGTATGGTGAAAGCGGTCCGTCGGACCGTTTTCACCATACATGTCTGCCAGAGGGCTTCTGTACGATGGTTGTACACACCATCGTACAGAAGTCCGCGCGTAAACAATACGCGGGGCGTGTCCGCGGTGTCGCCGCGTCGATGACGCGGTGTCGCCGCGACAATGACGCGGCGACGTGGGCGGCCCGCCTTTAAAATGCTTCCACGCATGCGTCGAAGTCATTCGACGCATGCGAGGGACGGCGGGCGCCTGGACATGTACGGTAGGTCTGTACTGACGACCGTACATGTCCGAGCGGGCTGAATTCCAGCGGGCTGTTTTAAAACAAGTCCAGGAATATTTGTCTGCTGGGAAAAGGCCCGGCGGGCAAATGTTTGCTGGAATTCGGCCCGCTCGCGCCCACACACGACCAAACATGTCTGCTGAAACTGGCCTGCGGGCCAGTTTCAGCAGACATGTTTGGTCGTGAGTATGGGGCCTAACACCGATTCACAACGTTGCGCGAGCCCTGCGTACGCAATTTACTTCGTTTCCGTACGGCGGTTTTTGCGTAAGGCTGCCCGTGCTATTAGCAGGGGCAGCCAATGTTACGTATACCCGTCGTTCCCGTGTCGCGAAATTAAAAATTTACGTAGTTTGCGTAAGTGAATCGTGAATGGCGCTGGACGCCATTCACGTCATTTGCGACGTCATTTGGGAAAGTTTCCCGGCGGAGCATGCGCTCTACGCTCGGCGCGGGAACGCGCCTAATTTAAATGATTCCTGCCCCCTACGGGATCATTTAAATTGCGCGCGCTTGCTCCGGGCATTTTGCCGGCGCGCCCACGCAATTTACGGAGCTTCTGCTCCGTGAATCGAGGGCAGCGCAAAAAAATTGCGGGGGCGCAGGGCAAAATCGTAACGAGTGCTCCTGATTCAGGAACCTCGTTACGCCGACTGCAGCCTAAGATATGCGTGGCATAAGGCTCTTATGCCCGCATATCTTAGGCTGCATTCTTGCGATGGCCGCTAGGTGGCGTTCCCGTTGTTATCAGCGTATAGTATGCAAATTGCATACTAACACCAATTCACAACGTTGCGCGAGCCCTGCGTACGCAATTTACGTCGTTTCCGTACGGCGGTTTTTGCGTAAGGCTGCCCCTGCTATTAGCAGGGGCAGCCAATGTTACGTATACCCATCGTTCCCGCGTCGCGAAATTAAAAATTTCCGTAGTTTGCGTAAGTGAATCATGAATGGCGCTGGACGCCATTCACGTTCACTTTGAAGCAAATGACGTCCTTGCGACGTCATTTGCCGCAATGCACGTCGGGAAAGTTTCCCGGCGGAGCATGCGCTCTACGCTTGGCGCGGGAACGCGCCTAATTTAAATGATTCCCGCCCCCTACGGGAGCATTTAAATTGCGCCCGCTTGCTCCGGGCATTTTGCCGGCGCGCCCACGCAATTTACGGAGCTTCTGCTCCGTGAATCGAGGGCAGCGCAAAAAAATTGCGGGGGCGCAGGGCAAAATCTGCGCCTCCGTAATAAACGCGCAAATCTACTTGAATCCGGCCCATAGTGTATGTAAGCCTTCAATTTCCACATTTTAATGCTTGACTGGTTGAACATACCCTAGCAAAAATAACAATAGATTTAATATATCATAAAACATTTCAAGATAAAAATGTTTTTTTTTTTATGAACAGAAAATGAAATAGCTCTCTGTAGAAGATTTTACCCGCCATGTCATCATGCCTTGAACAGTGATGGTGAATCTTGTTATCCCAAAGAAAGTTGTACGTGGAGCTGGAGCTTACCTCACTCGGCAGGACAGCAAACACACAAAGCACAGTACACAGTCTCCATGAACATTGCTATAAATGGAAATAAACAAAATTAACTGGAAAGTGAAATGTCCTAGCGGAATAAAAAAACATAATGACAGTGAGCAGTGCTAACTCTCTGCATCCAAGCCAATGATCCAAAAAGTCACTTGCCCATTTTCTAACATGATGACTTTATAAACAGAATTTTAATAAACTCCAGAGCTGTGAGAACAAAAAAAGGCCAACCTGTCCGAAGTTGTTTGCCAATTATAAAGTAAATGTTCTGCCTAAAAGCAAACACTACAAAGTGCCTCTGTTAACCACTTGCCGTCCGTATTACTTACTTATACAGGGGCAAGGTGGCACTGCTGCTCCGGATCACATACCTAGTACGTCATCAGACACTTACGCGTGTGGGGTGCAAAGGCGCGCTGCCGCAGGCTTGTTACCGCTGTGATTATACACATCAGGAGCTGATCGGCGGGTACCACGGACTCGATGTCTGCCGGCACCCAACCAATCAACCAGATCAGAGACAGAACGGCGATCTTCCTATGCCATACCTCCCAACTTTTTGAGATGGGAATGAGGGACACCTTTCAGCAAACGGAACAGCAAAAGGAACAGGACACACCCCTTGCCACGCCCCCTAAAGTAGAATTGTACAAAAAAACAAGATTAGTTAAACCCACAAGTGCTTTTTTTTACCACTACTATTCCTTTATATTAGCTTTTGGAATTTACAAATGAAGCAATTTAGAAATCAGATGAAAGGTTTAGCGCTGGAAAACTATTTTTGATAGATAAATACCGTATTTATCGGCGTATACCGCGCACTTTTTTGCCCTTAAGATCAGGGCAAAATCGTGGGTGCGCGATATACGCCGATACCAGCTTTCCGCGCCGTGTTTGAACCACTGCACCGACATATACCGAGCGCAGTACACTCGAGTATACTCGGGCAGGCTCGGCTCCTCTCGCGGTCACGTCCTGTGCGTCCTGTACATCCTTTACGCGAGAGGAGCCGAGCCTGCCCGAGTATACCCGAGTGTTCTGCGCTCGGTATATGTCGGCGGAGTGCTTCAAACACAGCGCGGGAAGCGGGGATCGGCTGAAGAACACAGCGGGGAGGACACCACGATGGCCGCAGAAGAACGCCGGACCGGACAAGGCCGCCGATGGACACAATGGACGCCAGGCAAGACACAGACGAGGGGCATCCAAACTGTAAGTATTTCTTTTTTTCCCAGGAATTTTTCTTCTAGGTTGGGGGTGCGCGCTATATGCCGGGGCACGTTATAGGAAGATAAATACGGTAGTCCATTTTATATACATCTATATAGATCAGACCAAAATCAGGGAAAAATGAGGGGGAAAGAGGGACAGAGGGACATTGCTCCATATCAAGGACAGTGCCTAGAAATCAGGGACAGTTGGGAGCTATGCTTTGTAAACAAGGCAGATCACCGTTTTGTCAGTAGGGAAGGCATGGATCCTGTATCTCTGCAAATCAGGGACATGGATCAATGCCTTCCCCTAGTAAAAGCACCTCCCCAGTACACTAAAACACTGGTCAGGCACACAGTTAACCCTTTGATGGCCCCTGATGCCTACCCCCTTCCCAGCTATTGTCATCAGTACAGTAATAGTGCATATTTTTAGCACTGATTACTATAGTAGCGTCACTGGTCCCAAAAAGTGTCAAAAGTGTCAGTTAGTGTCCGACTGGCTGCTGCAATTTTGCTGTCCCGCTATAAGTTGCTGAACGCTGCCATTACTAGTAAAAAATAAATAAAATAAAATATCTCATAGCAAACCAATCAAAATACGCTTATTCAGATTTTTTTATTAAAAAAAGTATGTAGTAGAATGCATATTTTTTGGCCTCAATTAATGAATAAATTAGATTTTTTTCTATTTTTTTATTGGGTATGTTTTATAGCAAAAGGTAAAAAAAATTCTGTGTTTTTTTTTTTCAAAATTGTCGGTCTTTTTTTGTTTATAGTGCAAAAAAATTTAATCGCAGAAGCTCTATTTGTGGGGGAAAAATACATACATTTTGTTTGGGTACAGCAGTGCAATTGTCAGTTAAAGTAACGCAGTGCCGTATCGCAAAAAATGGCCTGGTCATGAAGGGGAGTAAATCCGGAGGTCGTGGTTTGCACTGCTCCAAAATTCTACCAGAGGCATGAGCTTATTAATTTTTTGCTGCTCCTTCACTGTTTATTTCCAGGCTGGGGACAGGGAAGTCACCAAGCTGTGTTGCATATAGTCCACCTTTTGTAACCATGATTCATGCTACACCTATATTTAGGGTTTAACATAGACACATGGGCGGGTCCAGGGGGGGCAACAGGGCAATTTCCACCCCCGAGAAATTAGCTAATTTCAAGTTGCGGAATTTGCGGGCGCTAGTCGGTGTGCGAGTGACAGAGCGGGCAGGTGACAGCGTGGGCTGCCGGGTGCCTCGTGTGTGAACGGGCGGCACGGCGGCGAGTGAGAGTCAGGGAGTGGGTGGTCAGCTGGTCGGCTCTGTGGGTGGGCGGGCAGTTGGCCAATCAACAAGCCGGGGGAGCAGAGAGATGACATACTCTTTCACTGCCCCGTGCCCGCCCTGCATCCCTGCAGTAACTTCCGCCCTCACTGTGCAGGCAGCAGAGAGATTACATCATCTCTCTGCTGCCTGACTCTGACAAGCAAAACACCACCTTAGCACGTGGCAATCCGCAAGGTGTGGCAGGTGAGGTGGCAAGTGACAATCTGCATCTTTGGCAGGCAAGTGGCATTCCGCAACTTGTGGCAGTTGATGTGTCAAGTGACAATCCTCAACATGTGGCAGGTGACGTGGCAAGTGACAACCCGCAACATGTGGCAGGTGATGTGGCAAGTGACAATCTGCAACTTGTGGCAGGTGACATGGCAAGTGACAATCTGCAACTTGTGGCAGGTGACATGGCAAGTGACAATCTGCATCTGTGGCAGGCAAGTGGCATTCTGCAACTTGTGGCAGGTGACGTGGCAAGTGACAATCCGCAACATGTGGCAGGTGACGTGGCAAGTGACAACCCGCAACATGTGGCAGGTGACGTGGCAAGTGGCAATCGGAAACTTGTGGCAGGTGATGTGGCAAGTGACAATCTGCATCTGGTGGCAGGAAAGTGACATTCCGCAACTTGTGGCAAGTGACAATCCGCAACTTGTGGCACGTGATGTGGCAAGTGTCAAACCTGCAACTTGTGGCAGGTGACGTGGCAAGTGACAATCCGCAACTTGTGGCACGTGATGTGGCAGGTGACGTGGCAAGTGACAATCCGCAACTTGTGGCACGTGATGTGGCAAGTGTCAAACCTGCAACTTGTGTAACGTGATGTGGAAAGTGTCAAACCTGCAACTTGTGGCAGGTGATGTGGCAAGTGACAATCCGCAACTTGTGGCACGTGATGTGGCAAGTGTCAAACCTGCAACTTGTGGCACGTGATGTGGAAAGTGTCAAACCTGCAACTTGTGGCAGGTGATGTGGCAAGTGACAATCTGCAACTTGTGGCAGGTGATGTGGCAAGTGACAATCCGCAACTTGTGGCACGTGATGTGGCAAGTGTCAAACCTGCAACTTGTGGCAGGTGATGTGGCAAGTGACAATCCGCAACTTGTGGCAGGTGATGTGGCAAGTGACAATCCGCAACTTGTGGCACGTGATGTGGCAAGTGTCAAACCTGCAACTTGTGGCAGGTGATGTGGCAAGTGACAATCCGCAACTTGTGGCACGTGATGTGGCAAGTGACAATCCGCATCTTGTGGCAGGTGACGTGGCAAGTGACAATCCGCATCTTGTGGCAGGTGACGTGGCAAGTGACAATCTGCATCTGGTGGCAGGCAATTTACATTCTGCAACTTGTCGCAGGTGACGTCGCAAGTGACAATCCGCAATGTGTGGTAAGTGACAATCCGCAACATGTGGCAGGTGGCGTGGCAAGTGACACACTTGGGGCTCCCACTGATTCTGCATTATGGTGAGTTGAACCATTTCATTTTATATTACAAAAATATTTTCTGGCAGTGCCCCTCCCGAGACTAGACTCTGGATCCGCCCCTGCATAGACATGGTCACATTTCCCACCCTCCATCCTCTAATTACCTGGGGTGCTTCTGCCTGGAACATGCTTTCTGGAGTCTGTGAATGGGAAGACCACAAGTTCCCATCTGCTACAGTTTGTGTCGGGTACAAGTGCAATGGTGTCACTACACTTGCAGTCAGTCCATTGTTTCGTTGTTGGATCATCCAGCCCAATAACAGAATCTCTCAACCTCTATACAGACCTGAAGCTGGGATGTAAGCAATGAAGGAGCATGTGCATTGCGCTCATGATGCTCCGATCATGGTTGCAATGTTCTGCAGGCCTCAATGCAAAAATATGATATCCTGCACTCAGTCTTTTAAGTTGAGTGATGCTGAAAGAAGGTGTCCTGCATGGGGACAGCTCTGAATTGAAGGCGAGTATTGCAGCCACAGCTTTTTATTTAAAATGAAATTAGCTCAATGTTGGGTTTTAACAGCAATACAGAACGATTCAGTCACCAACCTGGCTGTGCTGTCTGGCTGGACAAAATTACAAATCAGGCACATCTCTCATATTCGGTATGTATTCCATTAGTGCACTTAGCTGTGTGCCTGGAGTTTAGCTTTAAAATCTTAACAAAAAGTTAAAAAAAAATTCCCAAAACACAAAAAAACAAATAATTTTTTTTTTTATAAAAGACTATAACTTAATTTGAACGCAGTCAGTGGCCCGGATTCAGAGAGCAATTGCGCCTGCGTAACCATAGTTACGCAGCGCAATTGCTTACTTGCCCCGGCGTAACGAATGCTCCTGATTCAGGAACCTCGTTACGCCGACTGCAGCCTAAGATATGCGTGGCATAAGGCTCTTATGCCCGCATATCTTAGGCTGCATTCTTGCGATGGCCGCTAGGTGGCGTTCCCTTTGTGCTCAGCGTATAGTATGCAAATTGCATACTAACGCCGATTCACAACGTTACGCGAGCCCTGCGTACGCAGTTTACGTCGTTTGCGTACGGCGGTTTTCGCATAAGGCTGCCCCTGCTATTTGCTAGTTTGCGTAATTGAATCGTGAATGGCGCTGGACGACATTCACGTTCACTTTGAAGCAAATGACGTCCTTGTGACGAAGGAGCATGCGCTCTACGATCGGCGCGGGAACGCGCCTAATTTAAATGATTCCCGCCCCCTACGGGATCATTTAAATTGCGCGCGCTTACGCCGGGCATTTTGCCGGAGCGCCCACGCAATTTACGGAGCTACTGCTCCGTGAATCACAGGTAGCGCAGAAAATATGCGGGGGCGCAGGGCAAAAACGTTGCCCTGCGCCTCCATAAAAACTGCGCAAAGGTACCTGAATCTGCCCCAGTGATTACAAGGCAAGCAAATGCCTTGTACCAGCATCAGCACATATTTGAAGTGTTTACACACGGCCCATGTGCAGGCCCACCGAATCCTCCGTGATCTTGTCATCTGTAATAAATCACAGCCAGAGCGCTATATGGTGGCAAACAAAAGCTTTTGGCGTGAAGACGTCCTGATATTTAATATCCCGATGCCTGGAGCGTCCTGACTGATATCCCTTGCTGAAACACATATTTTCCATTCAAAAGGAACTTTTTTTTTTCAAATTTTCAATAAAACTGACTTAGAAAACTGCCCCTGGCTGGGATCTGGTTTAACTGTTATATCTACATTTTGGAATGAGACTTCATTTACATTTTCTTTCATTTTTGCTTCTCCAGCTATTAGCATATACTGTATATAGTTCCCTCCTAGAACACCACTATGGGCAAGGTTGATCACTTGCATTAAAGGGGTTGTAAAGGTACAATTTTTTTCCCCAAATAGCTTCCTTTCCCTTAGTGCAGTCCTCCTTCACTTACCTCATCCTTCCATTTTGCTTTTAAATGTCCTTATTTCTTCTGAGAAATCCTCACTTCCTGTTCTTCTGTCTGTAACTACACACAGTAATGCAAGGCTTTCTCCCTGGTGTGGAGTGTCGTGCTCGCCCCCTCCCTTGGACTACAGGAGAGTCAGAATGCCCACTAACACACAGCTTCTTTCTCTATCTGCAACGTAGAGAGCGTCCTGCCTCTCCTGTAGTCCAAGGGAGGGGGCGAGCACAACACTCCACACCAGGGAGAAAGCCTCACATTACTGTGTGGAGTTACAGACAGAAGAACAGGAAGTGAGGATTTCTCAGAAGAAATAAGGACATTTAAAAGCAAAATGGAAGGATGAGGTAAGTGAAAGAGGACTGCACTAAGGTAAAGGAAGGTTTTTAGGAAAAAAAATTGTACCTTTACAACCCGACACATTTGGCACAATTAACCACTTCAGCCCCGGACCAAAATGCAGGTAAAGGACCAGGCCCCTTTTTGCGATTCGGCACTGTGTCGCTTTAACTGACAATTGCGCGGCCGTGCGACGTGGCTCCCAAACAAAATTAGCGTCCTTTTTTTTCCCACAAATAGAGCTTTCTTTTGGTGGTATTTGATCACCTCTGCGGTTTTTATTTTTTGTGCTATAAACAAAAATAAAGCGACAATTTTGAAAAAAATGCAATATTTTTTACTTTTTGCTATAATAAATATCCCCCAAAAACATATAAAAAAAAAAAGTTTCCCTCAGTTTAGGCCAATACGTTTTCTTCTACATATTTTTGGTAAAAAAAATCGCAATAAGCGTTTATCGGTTGGTTTGCGCAAGATTTATAGCGTTTACAAAATAGGGGATTATTTTATTGCATTTTATTCATTATTATTTTGTTACTACTAATGGCGGCGATCAGCGATTTTTTTGTGACTGCGACATTATGGAGGACACTTCGGACAATTTTGACACATTTTTGGGACCATTGTCATTTTCACAGCAAAAAATGCATTTAAAATGCATTGTTTTATTGTGGAAATGACAGTTGCAGTTTGGGAGTTAACCACAGGGGGCGCTGAAGGAGTTTCACCTAGTGTGTGTTTAGAACTGTAGGGGGTGTGGCTGTAGGAGTGACGTCATCAATTGTGTCTCCCTATAAAGGGGATCACACGATCGATGACGCCGCCACAGTGAAGCACGGGGAAGCTGTGTTTACACGCGGCTCTCCCGTTCTTCAGTTCCGGGGAGCGATCGCGGGACCCCAGCGGCGATCGGGTCCGCGGGTCCCGCGGTCCCTGTCCCGGAGCTTTGCGGCGCCCGCGACCCACGGCTGGGTAGATGGGGCTCACACACGATCAGAATTTCCGATGAAAAAAGTCCATCACTGACACTTTTGATACTTTGTGGGAACCAGTGACACTAATACAGTGATCAATTCTAAAGATATGCACTGTCACTGTACTAATGACACTGGCTGGGAAGGGGTTAAACATCTAGGGGATCAAAGGGTTAAGTGTGTGCCTTGCCAGTGTTTTGTGTACTGCGTGTGCTTTTTCTAGGGGAAGAGATGGATTCTAGTTCCTGCTTTGCAGGAGTTCCGAATCCATCCCTTCCACCCCTGTCAGAGTGGTGATCTACCTTGTTAACATAGGCAGATCCCCGTTCTGTGTTGTTTATCAAAGATCGGTAGGTGCGGGAGGACATTGAGTGCCCAGCACCTGCAGATCTGCTTCTGCTGTAAAGAATCACAGCAGAAGCTGCCCCCCAGTGGCAGGCATGGGCCCCCTGCAGACAGAAGTGCAGGATCACTTATATATATGTGGTTCTGTGCAGAGCTGCCACCCTGTAGCAGTAAAACTGCTATAGAGCGGTCAGCAAGTGGGTAAAAGTCCCCCAAGCAGCAAACTTCCAGAACATTGGTAGAGATGATGAACAGAATGCCATGGAAAGTCACTTGCATTTTCCAGACATTGTAATACCGGAGGTACTCCAAAGCCCCGTACATGCGATCAGATTTTCTGTGGACAACGCGTAGGATTTTTGTCCAAAGGGCGTTGGCCATGAACTTGTCTTGCATACAAACGGCAAAGAATTTTTGGCCAACAAACACAAAACTAAATGGTTTTCAGTGCTTTAGCGCCACCCTTTGGGCAACTTCTGCTAATGTTGTGTTATGGTTAGCATTGCTTCTGAGCATGCGTGTTTGTACTTTGGAGTTTTGTCCAAAAAACTTGTGTACACGCGATCGGATAATCCGACAACACACATTTGTTGTTGGAAAATTTGAAAGCATGCTATCCAACATATGTTGGCGGAAAATCCGACAACAATTGTCCGATGGAGAATACAAACAGTCGGATTTTCCGACAACACCCTTCCATCACACAATTCCTGTCGGAAAATCTGATCGTGTGTATGAGGCTTAAGGGCCAGATTCACGTAGAAGCGCGGCGGCGTAACGTATCCTAGATACGTTACACCGCCGCAATTTTTCATCGCAAGTGCCTGATTCACCAAGCACTTGCGATGAAAACCTACGCCGGTGGCCTCCGGCGTAAGGCAGGCCAATTTAAATAGGCGTGTGCCATTTAAATTAGGCGCCCGACCTACCGCGCATGCTCCATTTCCAAACTCCCGCCGTGCTTTGCGCGCCGTGACGTCATTTTTTTGACCGGCGACGCGCGTAGCGTACTTCCCGGACGGCTTACGCAAACGACGTTGATTTTTAAATTTCGACGCGGGAACGACGGCCATACTTTAGACAGCAATACACTTGCTGACTAAAGTTAAGGCACCAAAAAAAAAGTGTAACTTTGCGATGGGAAACTTGACTAGCGGCGACGTAGCGAACGCGAAAAACCTTCGTGGATCCGCCGTAACTCCTAATTTGCATACCCGACGCTGGTTTACGACGCAAACTCCCCCAGCGGCGGCCGCGGTACTGCATCCTAAGATCCGACAGTGTAAAACAATTACACCTGTCGGATCTTAGGGATATCTATGCGTAACTGATTCTATGAATCAGTCGCATAGATAGAAACAGAGATACGACGGAGTATCAGGAGAAACGCCGTTGTATCTCATTTGTGAATCTGGCCCTAAGTCTCTGGAAAGCATGCATGCAAAACACAAAAAAAATGTCAAAAGATGAATGTCAAAAGATGAATGTCAAAACTGCACTCAACTTGGGTGAACCGGCCCTTGTGAGCGTAAAATACCATCCTGTACGTGAATGATTGACATCAGACCTATATAGTGAGAAGCACAACAGACATCTGTTTGGGCTGATAGACCTAAAGAACGGCTTATCACTGGAACCATTGACATCACTATGGCACACAGCGAGATCTAACAGTCACTGATACATTATCTGCAATGGTGTTTCCAAGTCATTCTGCGCTATCGGTGTCTCTGTGATTACACGCTGCGTGAGAACACACGGCGGCTTCCTGTGCATGTTTATTGAAGGAGTTCACTTTCTATAGGAAATAAGTGATGTGTGTTTTTGTGTTCAGAGGAGTTGTGTGAGCAAAACATGAAGGATACAACAAAGTATAAGGAGTTTTAAAAGTTCAAAATCAATACATAGACAAAAAAAAAAATTTTTGCCCAAAAACTATATATCTTTATCAGCCTAACTACACCCCAAAACCCTAACCCATTAATAATATCATATAAAATAATGACATCACCGGAAGTAGAATTATAAACCTAGAAATCAAGAACAAATATATACAATCAAAAATAATAATAACAGTCTGGCCCGGATTCACAAAGCACTTGCGCCGACGTATCTCCAGATACGCCGTCGTAAGTACAAATGTGCGCCGTCGTATCTATGCGCCAACCCACAAACTAAGATACGTCTAAAAATAGGCTTCATCCCACCGACGTAACTTGCCTACGCCGGCGTAGCGTGGGCGCATATTTACGCTGGACGAATGTAAAATGTAAACATCAATTAAAAATAAAATGGGCAAAAGTATGCCCAAAAAATCATTCTTACTGTAATTTTTATTACCGTATTTTCCGGCGTATAAGACGACTTTTTGGATGCAAAAAAATGCATCCAAAGTCGGGGGTCGTCTTATACGCCGGGTACGGTCTCCGTGCAGCTGCGATCGTCATCATTTCAAAGCTGCGTGCCGTTTTCTCAGCGCGTCCTCGCTGCCCTGTGATAGGCGGAACAGAAATCTTCCCAGCAGCGCCTCTGTTCTGTTTTCCGCCTATTACGGATGCCTTCCCATCCTCGGACGAGATGAGAAGGCATCCGTGATTGGCAGAACATAGAACAGAGGCGCTACTGGGAAAATGTTGTGTTCTGCCAATCACAGGACGCGCTGAGAAGACGGCGCGCGGCTTTGAAATCATGGACGCTCGCAGCAGACGGAGTCCCCGGCCTACAAAACGTGAGTGATGGCACAGTGGGGGGAAAAGTGGGGGCATGTAATGTGATGGCACTGTGGGGGCATGCAATGTGATGGCACTGTGGGGGAAAGTAATGTGATGGCACTGTGGGGGAAAGTAATGTGATGGCACTGTGGGGGCATTTAATGTGATGGCACTGTGGGGGCATGTAATGTGATGGCACTGTGGGGGCATGTAATGTGATGGCACTGTGGGGGCATGTAATGTGATGGCACTGTGGGGGCATGTAATGTGATGGCACTGTGGGGGCAAGTAATGGCACAGTGGGGGCAAGTAATGGCACAGTGGGGGCATGTAATGGCACAGTGGGGGCATGTAATGGCACAGTGGGGCTTGGAAAAAAAGGGGGTAGTCTTATACAGTGAGTATATCCCAAAACCAACATTTTTCCTGGAAAATTAGGGGGTCGTCTTATACGCAGAGTCGTCTTATACGCCGGAAAATACGGTATATATTTTAAATGTTCATCCTTGATCTTAGCCGGCGCCATAGTAACTGTGGTCTTCCGTGTCTGGTTTCTAATTGACTTCCGCCTGCAGTAGCTTTTTCTCTCCATTATCCCGCGCATGCGCAGTAATAGCGGTATCCAAGCCTCTTTACAATTTCTTCAAAAGCAAATATCGAGGGATGACGGGGCTGACATCGACACTAGGAAATGACGCAGCCCCGGCATAGACCCTGCATTTTTCTGGCAGGGTCTCTGCTTGCCGGAAAAATAGGACATACGGCGCATGCACGCGTGACGTCGCTACAGCAAAATAGACAGAAAACACATAGGAAAGCAGGTAAGGGGATATTTATATAGCGCAACTAGTTTAGAAACCTGCCATTGTCATTTTAAATAAAAGTCATCGGAATGGGCATACAACCACTTTAAAGGGGTTGTAAAGGTTAGTTTTTTATTTTATAAATAGGTTCTTTTAGGCTAGTGCATTGCAGGTTCACTTACCTTTTCCTTCCATTTCCCTTCTAAATGATTTTTTTCTTTGTTTTCTTTGTCTGAATTTCTCACTTCCTGTTCCTCCTCAGTAAGCTGTTCTGGCTGACTAAACACTGCTCGGATGATAAATAATAAGTTCCAATGCGCTACTGTGAGTAAACAGAATGTGAAAAAATAGTGTATATATTATACCTGGGGCAGCTATATCTAAAGTGTTCACGTGACACAAAAGGGAAAAAACAAGTAAAAAAGAGGGTGATAAGCGCTCCAGGTATGTGATAAATCACAAACAAGGTGTAGAATATATGAATGAATCACAATAAAAAAGGAATGTTTTTGTTGTTATTACATAGTTTATCTCCACTTTTATTAATCTCTATTATAATTTTTTATATATTATATATTTTTACATTGTGCACAAGTGTTATTTGTTAGACTCTTAGGGGACTGGATATGCCCTAGTGGTTTCACAGTATCATAACACCCACTTCCAGACTATTGTTATTTAGCACGCACTGCACATCTTGAGTTTGGTCACTATTCCTTTTTTATTGTGATTCATTCATATATTCTACACCTTGTTTGTGATTTATCACATACCTGGAGCGCTTATCACCCTCTTTTTTACTGCTCGGATGATGGTGGCAAGTTTACTGAGGAGAAACAGGAAGTGAGAAATTCAGACAAAGAAAACTATTTTTTAGAAGGGAAATCGAAGGAAAAGGTAAGTGAACCAACAATGCACCAGCTTAAAGGAACCTATTTAGAAAAAAAAAAAACCTTTGCAACCCCTTTAACTACTTAAAGACCAGCCGCCGTAGTTCTACGGCGGCAGGTCGGCTCCCCTGCGCGAGAGCCCGTACAATAACGTTGGCTCTCTTCGCGGCCACTAGGGGCGAGCGTGCGCCCCCCGCTTGTCTCTGACTCCCGTGCGGGTGCCCGGCGGGCGCGATCGCCGCCGGGCAGATTGCTCGTTACAGAGCGAGGACCGAGAGCTGTGTGGAGAGCTGTGTGTGTAAACACACAGCTCCCGGTCCTGTCAGGGGGAGAAATGCCTGACCGTCTGTTCATGCAATGTATGAACAGCGATCAGTCATTTCCCCTAGTGAGTCCACCCCCCCCTACAGTTAGAACACACCCAGGGGACATACTTAACCCCTTCCCCGCCCCCTAATGTTAACCCCTTCACTGCCAGTGGAATTTGTATAGTAATCAATGCATTTTTATAGCACTGATCGCTATAAAAATGCCAATGGTCCCAAAAATGTGTCAAAAGTGTCCGAAGTGTCCGCCATAATATCCCAGTACCGAAAAAAATCGCTGATCGCCGCCATTACTAGTAAAAAAAAAAATAATAAAAATGCCATAAAACTACCCCCTATTTTGTAAACTCTAGAACTTTTGCGCAAACCAATCAATAAACGTTTATTGTTTTTAATGAAAAATAGGTAGAAGAATACGTATCGGCCTAAACTGAGGAAAAAAAAAGTTTTTTTATATATTTTTGGGGGATATTTATTATGGTAAAAACTAAAAAATATTCATTTTTTTTTCAAAATTGTCGCTCTATTTTTGTTTATAGCGCAAAAACTAAAAACCGCAGAGGTGATCAAATACCACCAAAAGAAAGCTCTATTTGTGGGGAAAAAAGGACACTCATTATGTTTGGGAGCCACGTCGCAGGACCGCGCAATTGTCAGTTAAAGCGATGCAGTGCCGAATCGCAAAAAGTGCTCTGGTCTTTGACCAGCAATATGGTTCGGGGGTTAAGTGGTTAAGGGAAATCTCATTAATGAGACACCAATGGCAAAACAATATCGGTTTCCTACTTCATCTAAAATGAGAAAAACAAAGTTGCAGATTTATATATAATTTAAACCCAAATTTAAGATTGATTATGAAATTGTAGGTTGCCACCACAATAGGAATAGGAATAGGAGGCAAATTCCTGCAATGGGGACCTTAGTTATGGTTCAGGATTTCCCTCATTTCAGGGAGATTTGCTCAAACATCCTGTTCTGGTTATGGGCCTGGAAGTGAAGGGATATCTCCCCAATGGGACATAGATGGCAATAAAAGAAATACATAAATAAATTAATAGGGGTTATGATGATAACAAAAAAGTGTTGGCTTTTTATTTTTCTCTACAGATCCTTGGGATTCAAACCTGCAGGCTGAAAAAAGTTACTTTTAACTCACAGATGGTCTTGATAACTTTCTTTGTGCTCTCAGGTACGGTGACTTCTCGGATGGTTGCGGGGGTAATTCTAGGTGTTGGACGGATGGAGAAAGGTAAAATACGGGTTGCTTTTAGAACAGCAGGAAAGTGACGGGCCTCCACCAGCATAGCAGAGTCAGCAGAAGAGGAATTCCTGTCAGTCACTGAGAACAATTCAGTTTGACATTTCTTGGTAACACGCTGAATTGGTTTCACCTGGAAGGTGTGGGTGGGAAAGCAAAACATACCAGTATGACAGAAATATCTACACACTGAGGGCTGTACAAGACAGGAGAGAAAGGACAGGACAGATGGCTGGGAATTTATGTCAGAGAATACAACTATTTGCTGTATAATAGAACCTTCTGCACGAATTAAAGCAGCTGAAGGGGTCCTGGGGAGAATGGGTGGGTGCCAGAGAATGCATACATGCAAGGGACCTCCTGCAAGAATTAAAGAAGCTGAGGGGGACCTAGGGAGAATGGGTGGGTGGCAGAAAAGGGTGGGTGCAAAAGACCTCCTGCAGGAATTAAATCAGCTGAGGGGGACCTAGGCAGAATGGGTGGGTGCCAGAGAATGCATACATGCAAGGGACCTCCTGCAGTAATTAAAACAGCTGAGGGGGACCTAGGGAGAATGGGTGGGTGCCAGGGATTTGCTGCAGCAATTAAAGCAGCTGAAGAGGGGCTAGGGAGAATGGGTGGGTGCCAGGGACCTCCTAAAGGATTTAAAGTAGCTAAAGGTACCCTAGGGAGAATGGGTAGGTACCAAAGGGACCTCCTGCAGGAATTAAAGCAGCTGAAGGTGACCTATGGAGAATAGGTGGGTGCCAGAGAAGGGTTGGGTGCAAGGGACCTCTTCCAGGAATTAAAGCAGCTGAGGGGGGCCTAGGGAGAATGGGTGGGTGCAAGGGACCTCCTTCAGGAATTAAAGCAGCTAAAGGGGGTCTAGGGAGAATGGGTGGGTGCCAGAGAAGGGTGGGTGCAAAAGACCTCCTGCAGGAATTAAATCAGCTGAAGGGGACCTAGGGAGAATGGGTGGGGTACCAGGGACATCCTGCAGCAATTAAAGCAGCTGCAGAGGGGCTAGTGAGAATGGGTGAGTGCCAGGGACCTACTGCAGGATTTAAAGTAGCTAAAGGTACCCTAGGGAGAATGGGTGAGTGCCAAAAAAAAGGCAAGTGCCAGGGACCTCCTGCAGGAATTAAAGCAGTTGAAGGGGTCCTGGGGAGAATGCATGGGTGCCAGAGAATGCATACATGCAAGCGACCTTCTGCAGCCATTAAAGCAGCTGAGGGTGACCTATGGAGAATAGGTGGGTGCCAGAGAAGCGTGGGTGCAAGGTACCCCCTGCAGAAATTAAATCAGCTGAAGGGGGCCGTCACCTAGGGAGAATGGGTGGCTACCAGGAACTTCCTGCCTAAATTAAAGCAGCTGAGGAGGGGCTAGGGAGAATGGGTGGGTGTCAGGAACCTCCTGCAGGATTTAAAGTAGCTAAAGGTACCCTAGGGAGAATGGGTGGGTGCCAAAGACAGGCAGGTGCCAGGGACCCCCTGTAGGAATTAAAGCATCTAAAGGGGACCTAAGGAGAATAGGTGGGTGCCAGAGAAGGGTGGGTGCAAGGGACTTCCTGCAGGAATTAAATCAGCTGAAGTGGACCTAGGGAGAATGGATGGGAGCAGCCTCCTAGGAACTGTGATGTGTCCCAGGAGGTTGCCACTGGGAAAAAGGGGTTTTGCAGGGCCAAGCTGACGTAATTCTTGACTAGGTTAGAATTGTGAAAAGTCCTCTTTAAAGACTCAGAGCAGGTCCACTCCCCAGGTGGTAATATGCTGTGCTTGGGTCAAACACTGCATTGTGGTGTTCCAACTTTAAGGCATTTAGAAATCACACAAGAACTTAGAGAGGGGAAGCTGGTAGGCTTTGGAGGGACCGATGGTGAAATAAATATACTCTGGTATCCTAGAGAGCCTTAGACTAAGGTGATTAATTATCTTTACTACTAAAACATTTATGCAATCTCTGGTAGACATCTCATGCTGCACATTCTGATGCCCATGAGAGGACCGCCAACAAGTCTTTAAAGAGGACCTGAACTGTGGAAGCTGTACTCATAAGGGGGAAGCAGAAGTCAAATGATTAGTCACCAGTATTGCCAGTGGTCTCCTTGAAGCTAATATATTCCTCATGCTTTAACCACTTCAGTCACGGAAGGATTTACCCCCTTAATGACCAGGCCATTTTTTACAATACAGCACTGCGTTACTTTAACTGACAATTATGCAGGCGCGTGACGCTGTACCCAAATAAAATGAATATCCTTTTTTACCTACAAATATAGATTTTCTTTTGGTGGTATTTGATCACCTCTGCGCTTTTAATTTTTTGTGCTATAAACAAAAAAAGGGCGACAATTTTGAAAAAAAAAGTAATAATACTTTTTAACTTTCTGCTATAATACATCTCCCCATTTTTTTTTTAAAAAAACGAATTTCTTCATCAATTTAGGACAATATGTATTCTTCTACATATTTTTGGTAAAAAAAAAAAAAATCACAATAAGCGTTTGTTGATTGGTTTGCGCAAAAGTTATAGGCCCAGATTCACGTAGATCGGCGTATCTTTATGCCGACGTAGCGCATCTCATATGCGCTACGTCGACGTAACTGTGAGAGGCAAGTGCAGTATTCACAAAGCACTCGCTCCTAAACTTGTGCCGGCGTAACGTAAATTGGCCGGCGTAAGCCCGCCTAATTCAAAGTAGGAAGGTAGTGGGCGTGTTACATTTAAATTAACCGTGACCCCATGTAAATTAAGGGCCGAACGAACGCAACCTACGCCCAGCCCCATTCACGTACGACTTACGTAAACGACGTAAAATCCGACGGCTGTTCCGACGTCCATACCCTAACATGACTTACCCCTGCTTTTTGAACGAACGCAACCTACGCCCAGCCCCATTCACGTACGACTTACGTAAACGACGTAAAATCCGACGGCTGTTCCGACGTCCATACCCTAACATGACTTACCCCTGCTTTTTAATCTTACGTAAACGGCGTAGATTACAGCGACGGGCGTAAGTACGTTCGTGAATCGGCGTATCTAGGTCATTTACATATTCGATGCGTAAATCAATGGAATCGCCCCTTGCGGCCAGCGTAAAATTCAGGCGTATCTTGTTTCCTAAATAAGGCGCATATATACGATGGCGCATCCGTGAACTTACGCGGCGTATCAGAAGATATGTCGGCGTAAGTCCTTTCTGAATCCGGGCCATTGCGTCTTCAAACTATGGGATAGATTTAGGGATTTATTTATTTATTTTATTGTTTTTACTGGTAATGGTGGGGATCAGTAATTTTTAGCAGGACTGTGACATTGCAGTGGACAAATTTGACCCTAAGTGACACCTTTTGGGACCAGAGAGGGACACCAATACAGTGATCAGGACCGCTGTGTCCTATGGCAACTAATCTTGCAACAGTCATTAAGTAGTTGTATATAAATCTTGGTAACACAGAACAGTCCTTGACTTATCTCACAGTATCCCACTGTGGATTAACATTTACTGAGCTCCCAGTCTATCACTAGACATCCAGATCCAATCATCACTGAATCCCCTGAGCTCTTCCACAGCTATACCACTGTATACCCCTTAAGCATCACCCCCACTATCCTGTTGGGTCACTGGCTTATCACTTGCTGATGCTTTCCAACTTCTTCACCGTCCCTGGCTGGTGAAAAGACTGCTCAGGTACTTGCTTCAGCTTACGCACAGTACTCTCCGGTAATAAGGTGGATGGTCCCTCTACCTCCGACCACAACTGGTTCCCCGTCCAGCTGAACCTGAAGTTGGTTGGACTCCAATCCTGCAGTCCCAACCCTACGCTGCTTCTCCTGCACCCAGCAGCCAGGTGTCCCTGGTATAGGCCTTAGGCTTCTGGCCTAGCAACACACGTCCACCCAGACAGCTGACTCCAACCAAATGAATAGTCCCTCCCTGCAGGCCAAGGGACTAAAGAAACTCCCACTAATTGGCTAAGACATCCCATCCATTCATGATCTGACCTTGCTAAGCCCCTGTCATTCTAATGTCACCAGCCACAGCGCCACCTAGTGACAGAAGAAAAAAGGTGCAGCAATTCCAGAATTTAGGGAGGAATCAGTGAATCTTCTATCAATTAACCAGGATAACTACCACCTGGCAAACTAAATTTGTTAGAAACCCTGCCTAAACATCAGGGTGCTACATATAGTTTTGAGGCTCAAGGCAGATGTGTGCCTAGGTAAAGGAAGTGCGCTGCTAGTTTTTAAGAGACAATCAACATTAAAAGGTACATTTTTCAAGTAATAATACACAAAGGCCCTGTACACACAGCCGGGAATCCCGTCTGGAAAAAAACTTTGGTTTTCCTGATGGGATTCCTTGCAAGCTTGCCATGCATACAGACGGCCATTCAAAAGAACCACCGTTCTTTTGAATTGCAAGAACGCAGTGACATCATCGACTACGACGAGTCGGTGCTTGTCACATTCAATGCCGTCGCCGACATATTGCTACACCCCTCACTAAACTTGTATGCTACCGCGCATGTGTTGAACTCTTATCGAGCATATGCGAGTTTAGCTGGGACAGGCAAGCATACAGACGACCGGTTTCCTCGGCAGGAAACACTCTGCCGGGAAACCCGACGAGAAAATAGAGAGCAGGTTCTCTATTTTCCCGTCAGGATTCTCAGCTGTTTTCCTGATGGGAAAGCTGCTAGGGAGCATACACACGGCCAGAATTCTTGGCCAAATGCTCTCCTGGCAGTTTTCCTGCCGGAAAAACCGGTCGTGTGTACGAGGCATCACACTTCTAGGTGTCCCCCGGTATAGTAGCAAATAATGTTTTGAGATCAGGTCCACTTTAAACTCCAAATATCACATAGATTGAATTGCCTATGTAGCCCAATATGTGAAACTACCACAGTCCATATAATCTCAATATACCCAGGTGTTCTTTATCCCTAATACCAGACCAAATAAAAAAAAAATCCCTGCCATTCATAAACAGCATTGAACCCTTCACAAAAGTAGGGCGCTTCAAATTCACTTCTTAGAAAAACAACAATTAAATACAAAAGGCGGCGAACAAAGGACAACAAACACAGCCTTTGCACCTTGCATTTCCAAAATTCCACCATCAAAAATAAAGTAGATTTGTTTTGCAAATACTCTTCTGCAACACTGACACCCTTGTGAGGGGCCTCCAGAACGTTGCAGAACGAGGGGAAAAACCACACGTGCATATTGTAGGCTTGCTGTCAAAATCCAGCACATTGCATAACTCGTTCTCAAGCCCTCCAGTCCTGCAGGTGTGGATCCGGCAAGCTCAGAAAAGTGTGATTAATGATAAATGAAGTTATGAAAAGAAAAAAAAAACACCTCGACATGCATTGTGGCTGTTCAGTTTCTAAACTAAGTTCAGAGTTTTAGGAGAACTGGGCAGGGTAAAGGCACTGAAAAAGCAATAACGAGTATTAAAAAGCAATTTTAGTTTATAGCTTTGGCTGGAAAAATATTCCAGCACCCTTAAATATAACTTTTATATGCACTTAAAGAAGTTCTTCACCCTAGGAAAGAAAAAAAAAATATGTAAGTCAGTGGCTACAAATACTGTTGACTTTTAATAAAAGGAGACTTACCTGTCCCAGGATCCATGGTCGTCTTCATCTGGGCCGGTTCTTCACCCCAGGCTTTGTAACTAATGCCCCGTACACACGATCGGAAATTCCGACAGCAAAAGTCCGATGTGAGCTTTTGAACGAAAATTCTGACCATGTGTATGCTCCATCGCACTTTTGCTGTCGGAATTTCCGCTAACAAAACATTGAGAGCTGGTTCTCAAATTTTCTGACGGAAAAAATTCCTATTGGAAAATCCGATCTTCTGTAGCAATTCTGACGCGCAGAATTTCGACGAATGTTCGAAAACAATTCGAGGCATGCTCGGAAGCATTGAACTTCATTTTCTCAACTTGTCGTAGTGTTGTATATCACCGCGTACTTGACGGACGAAAGGTCAGAGAACTTTTGTGTGACCGTGTGTATGCAAGCCAAGCTTGAGCAGAATTCCGTCAGAAAAACCATCCAAGGTTTTTCCGACGAAAAATCTGATCATGTGTACGTGGCATTAAGGGAGCCGGCTTTGACTCCTTGCAGCTTCTCACTGCACTGCGCATTGTGAATGGTCCCGCAGTCTTCTGGGATCTGTGATATGTCCCAGAAGGCAGCGGGCAAAGGGGGGCGAACTTCCACTCGGATCGCCTAGTAAATACGGGTGGAAGTTGCAGCAGGTACCTGTCTCATCTTTGACCTTTGGACCCCCCAACAGTTGGTATCAGATCAATAGTCCATTCCCAGGCTCTGTGGCTGTTCTCTCTTCCCCCGGTTCACCCAGGTCTTGGGTATGGTGATAAGGTCCTCATATGCTGATGCAGCCAATCACATTGCAGGTTCATCCCCTCTCTCCACTCTCATGAGGTGCTGTCCAAACAAGCGGCTGGGGCAGAGGGATCCAGTGCCATAGCCACAATGCCTGGGCTGAGTGGCTCCTGAACTGGTAATCTCTTTTGAACAGATGGGGTTGCAGCTTAAAGTAATCAAATACCCAATGTATGCAGTCAGGGATGGACTGGCCATTGGGACTACAGGGAGTTTCCCAGTGGGCCGATGGCTCAGTGGGCCGGCTTCAGTAACAGCAGCCTGGAAGTTTCTCACTTCTGCCTAATCTTGTCCCATGAGGGGAGAAATAATGTCTAGCTTTCCCACTGGTACTGCCTATAAGAGTACCAGTACTAGCCGTTCTACTCTAATAAAGTAAAATGGCTAGTGGCTAGTGAAGGGGGAGAGGTAGCTTGGGTGGCCGGGGGGGGGGGGGGGAGTGCGGGAGTTGTCCGGCCGCTGTGGGAGAGACCTGTCAAAGTGGGCCAGTCTGGATGAAGTCCAGGGCCAAATTTTTGTCCCAGTCCAGCCCTGTATGCAGTAAGTTCACAGTGAACCCCCCCCCCCCCCCAAGCCTTGGGGCCCGTGTACATTGCATGCACTGTACACATTGTGGGGACACACCAGTGCTCCTGCCCAACTTTGCATGTTCCAGCTACTCATTTTACATGCTCCATCATATAAAATGTAACAAAAAAATACATCAAGGAGACAGGGAGACCCTCATAATAGACAGATTTGGAAACTCAGCATACAATCTTATCTGATACAATCTGTGGAGAAGTCCCAATATCAACGATGAGGTCAGTGTGGGGGCCACATTGGTTGTAATGGAGGCAACTGAGACTTGAGGGGTTGATGGAGCTTGTGGGTACTGTCTACTCTTGCCTGTTCTCCACTATGAATTGCCTCCTCTATTCTACCTGTCCCCTTCATCAATTGCCCCCTACTGGAAACTCAGCAAAGAGATCTCACCATCACCAACAGAAATTAGATGGTTTCATTCTTCGATATCCACTAAAGACTTAATTATTAGATTTTGGGTGGACTGATCCATTAGCAACACTGGAATTTTTTGAAGGATCGATTCAAGTCATCTCTCAAATCGCCACCCAAGGACAGTCCATTTGGAAGACATTATCTGTAATCATTAAACAATTAGACAGTTAATGTCCTAAGCATGTTGAACAGATTTTGATTTCTTAAATGCTTTTATTGAAAAAAAAAGGGAAGAAAAATATTCATCTTTAATCTCCCTGTTTATGGAAAATGTCTATTTTTAAACCGTTGATGTGAATTTTGGATCTAGAAGTATATTCCTGCGGAGATTAAAAAGGAGGCTCGATCTCAGCACTCTCTATGGATAATTAAAGCTGGGCTGTTTTTGCGTTTAGGAACTTTCTGTGAAGAGAGATTTTACGGAATGTGGAACTGTTTAAATGCAATTTGTTTCCAGATGTGAACCCTGGAAGTTACACTCACTGATCTCCTTTCTCTTTGTCTCTCCCTCGCTGTATATTCCTTCTCTCTGTACTGCTCTCTATTTTACTACTAGGACTAGAAAAAGTGTCATTTTTGCAAACAATCTATAATGTAACTAATTGTATAGTATCCTAGATAGCAAGAATAACTTGCCACAAATTTGTGGCAGTGTTAAATTGTAAGTTTGTTAACTTGCTGTACATTTTCACTGGCAAATTGTACACTTGCAGGGCACTTGAAGCACAAGTTCTAGTTCACACTTAATTTGTGATTTGTAGCAAATTTGCATGGCAAGTCTCTAGCAAGAGCAAAGTTGCAGTAGAGAGTCTACGGTATATAGAGAAAAGAGAATGCGCAAAGGAACACACAATAATCAAAGCAGCTGAACACTGAAGGTCAATAGAGTCCTTAAATAAAGTACATAGAAAAAAGCAGTGCAGCGCTAAAAAAACAAAAACACAATAAAATAAAATATAATATATCAAGTCCAAAAAATTATCAATCAGAGTGGAAAGGGTTAAGCTGCCTCTTGGGACATCACTGAGGTGTTCAGGTGAAGACTCCTTAAACACAGCAAACAGGTATCCTTAAATGGAAGTACAAGCCGCTCACCTGAACAAATGCACCTGTGTGTGAGCAGCAGGTCAAATGCGCTGTCCCTCAAATAAGGGGGGTTTTATTCAGCGGTGTCTCCTCAAAAGATTTCTTTCTCCAAAGACTCCAGATGATGGATGGTCATCCGATAAACGCTCACGTGGAATGGTGTCATGGAAAGGTATAAAACAGACACATAGTGCTCTCCGTATGATCACAGTAAAAATAAAATTTATTAAAAAGGGGTACTCACAAATTAAGCACTATAACCTAGTGCATGGAAAATAAAACAACAATAAAAGACCAGGTAGGTGGCTGTCCTGACATCAAATGAAAGCCCCCCGCACGCGTATCATCCAAGGGTACAGGAATTCTTCAGCGGATAAGGGGCTAGTGTGTCAGGATTCAATATATAGAGTAGTAGAGAGTCTACAGCACGAGCTCTGCAAGTCTACAGCATGAAGATTTAGCCACAGTGACCCCTGTGGTGGGATGACTATTGCACAACATTACTGAACCAGAACTTGCAGCAGACTTGCAGAATGTTTGCAAAGAAAGTTTGGGGTAGATTCAGGTAGGGGCGCGCAATGTTACGGCGGCACAGCGTATCGTATTTACGATACGCCGGTGCAACTTACAGGAGCAAGTGCAGTATTCACAAAGCACTTGCTCCGTAAGTTGCGGCGGCGTAGCGTAAATGGGGCCGGCGTAATTCAAATGTGGAAGGGGGGCGTGTTTTATGTAAATCTATGATGACCTGACCTGATTGACGTTTTGTACGGACGGCGGTACATATCCCAGTGTGCATTGCTCCCAAGTACGGCGCAACGACGTATTGGTTTCGACGTGAATGTAAATTACGTCCAGCCCTATTCGCGAACGACATACGCAAACGACGTAAAAATTGGCTAAAAAATGGCTAAACATTGGCTGCGCCTCCTAATAGCAGGCATAAGGTTACGCCGAAAAAGCCTTACGCAAACTACATAAAAAACTACCGCCGGGCGCACGTACGTTTGTGAATCGGTGTATCTAGGTAATTTGCATATTCTACGCCGAAAACAACGAGAATAAGCGTTTATTGATTGGTTTGCACAAAAGTTATAGGGTCTACAAAATAGGGGATAGATTTATAGCATTTTTATTTATTTTTTTACTAGTAATGACGGCGATCAGTAATTTTTATCGTGACTGCGATATTGCGGCAGACACATCAGACACTTTTGACACATTTTTGGGACCATTCACATTTATACAGTGAAAGGGGTTAACACTAGGGGGGCGAGGAAGGGGTTAATGTATTCCCTAATGAGTGATTCTTATTGTGGGGAGAGGGGAGTGACTGGGGGAGGTGACCGATGGTCCCCTCTCCCTGACAGGACGTGGATCGGTGTGTATACACACACCGATCCACAGTCCTGCTCAGTTACTGGGCAATCGCGGGTGCCCAGCAGCCATCGTGGCCGCCGGGCACGTATACTTACCTGAGCCCTCGAAAGTCCCGCGTCGAAAACGCGATTGCTTCTTGGCTCTTCTCAGCCTGCTCTTAAAGCGGGAGTTCACCCATTTATTACATTTTTTTTTTTCTCCCCTTAGATTCCTGCTCGTTCGGTCTAGGGGAATCGGCTATTTGTATTAAAATATGAGCAGTACTTACCCGTTTTCGAGCTGCATCTTCTTCCGTCGCTTCCGGGTATGGGTCTTCGGGAGCGGGCGTTCCTTCTTGATTGACAGTCTTCCGAGAGGCTTCCGACGGTCGCATCCATCGCGTCACTAGTAGCCGAAAGAAGCCGAACGTCGGTGCGGCTCTATACTGCGCCTGCGCACCGACGTTCGGCTTCTTTCGGAAAATCGTGACGCGATGGATGCGACCGTCGGAAGCCTCTCGGAAGACTGTCAATCAAGAAGGAACGCCCATTCCCGCAGCCCATACCCGGAAGCGACGGAGAGGATGCATCTCGTAAACGGGTAAGTACTGCACATATTTTAAAACAAATAGCCGATTCCCCTAGAGAAAACGAGCAGGAATCTAAGGGGAAAAAGTGCCCTCTAAGGGTGAACCCCCGCTTTAATTGGATAGATTGATGGCTGCTGTCAATCCACTTAAATGGCGCAAGGGCGGGGGGACAGGGCCGAGTCCTGTAGTCGGCAGCTATGGACGCTGGATACAAGACTCAGAAGCGTGCCCGCAAGGTAACCCCCTTGGAAAAGTGTTTCCCAGGGGGGTTACCAGAAGCAGGGAGGAACCGAGACAGCCACCGAGGGACCCCAGAAGACGAGGATCTGGGCCACTCTGTGCAAAACGAGCTCCACAGTGGAGGTAAGTATGACATGTTTGTTGGTTTTTTAAACAAACCCATACAACCCCTTTAATTACCAAATATACAAAATAGGAAGATACTGCGCAGGTCTATAAGTGAATTAGTGATGACACTATAAACATATGTGAGAAAAATAATAAAAATAAAAATAATAAAAATAATAAATATAAAAATAAAAATGAAAAAAGGCTGCTGCAACTTATATGTAAGATACACACACAAATACAATATAAAAAGAAAAGCTGCGCTGCAAGTTGAATTAACATAAATGTTCAATTATGTATTATAGTGCACAAATTCCCAGTGCAAAACTGAAAGGTAAATTAGTGCAAAAGTCCATATATGAAGTATCACAGAGGAATGCAGGAAGTGACAGGAAGTTTTCCGAATAAGTGAAGCTAAATATCCAGGCATAAATCTTGTGACTCAGATGACAAATCCACCACCACTTATGTATCAGCTGCTTACCAGAGCAAGAATAAATTCAAGCATGTACAACATGGGTCAATATGGATCCTGGATAGACTGCCACTCTCTCTCCTGTATCACCAATCCTCTATGTCAGACCAACTTTCTCCATAGATGTTACCCAAAGGAGAAAAACACTCACATGGTGTGATATCGTTTTAAAATGGTTTAATGTAAAAAGATATTGCACTCACATGAAAAACGGTTAAAAAGTGCGATCGATAATCGTATAGCCGGCCGGCTCTGCTGTCTGCTCGTCCTTCCGGGTAGACAGCGTGGATCGTGGTGACGTCAGCACGTCGCTCCTCCCTACGCCGTTTCGTCACAAGGATGACTTCTTCCAGGGGATACGAGCGACGTGCTGACTCGCCACTCTTATAACAGTACACAACACCCGGGACCGCCCAGCTCTGAACCTTGGAGATCGCGGGCATCGGCCGCCATTTTCAAATTGGGATCCCTGCCAGTACTCAAACTATAGGGAAAAACTACCAAATTTAAAAGAAGCGGTAAATATAAAAACATATATGCTAATGGAAATCTACAAACCCATTTAGCAAGTTAAAAAGCAGCATATTGACTCGCCACTAGTCAAATTAAGCATCGTATCAGGAACTACCTTCTCTGAAATACAATGCTAAGTATAACTGTCACTAAATACTAAACCAGTTATAAAATTAATATTAAGAAATATTGACAGGCTTCAAATCTGTCCAAATATCTAGGACTACTGTATTAATACAATGAAGCCAACATACAGTATAAATTACTACAAACAAATCCGCAGTTAATTACAACCGCAGGATCTGAAACCAGTACACAAAGAAAGTATACTGTCCAGCGATTGATACCCACACTAATATAAATATTATATGTATAATATTAGACACTGTCAGAGAGCTTATAATGAAGCTATCCGACAGTCAACATCCAAAATGCTGGAAAAGAAAAAATTCTAAATTCCAAGGTTGGGTATCCTTATAAGGTGCAATTAATTACCACCTTAATTAGCCACAGAACCTGTGTAATTAATACAGTATGGCCCCGTACACACCATCGGATCTATCCGGGGCCTTATGCCGCGTACAGACGGTCGTTTTATGCGATGTAAAAAAACGACATTTTCTGTGAAGTAAAAAACGACGTTTTTGAAACTTCAAAAACGATGTTGCCTACACCCCATTGTTTTTTCATAGTGCTCTAGCAAAGCGAGGTTACGTTCACCACGTTTTTCCATTGAAGCTCGCTTCATAACTAGCTTCTGGGCATGCGCGGATGTAAAAACGTCGTTTGAAACGTCGTTTTTTGCTACACACGGTCAATTTGAAGTAAAAAATTACGTTTTGAAAAACGACACATAAAATTGAAGCATGCTTCAATTTTTTTTGATCATTTTTCAGAAGACATAAAACTAAGTTTTCTCCCACACACCAAAAACGTCGTTTTTTTACATCGCATAAAACGACCGTCTGTACGCGGCATTAGTGTTCAATTTTAAAGGGATGTGGTGGCAACTCTACGTGTCCCTAAACTTTCCCTACTCCTCCACAATCTTTTGAGTGGCTCTTCTAGCCACTTGAAAAATGCACGGTAAACAAGGAGCCAGGGTCTTTAATAGACTCTGCCTGACCCGAGATGGCTGCCAAAGTCACATGGGGTGCCAGCAGGCAATTGGATGCTGCCTCTCTGTGACCGAGAGGGTGTAACCAGGGGTAGATTGGTTGTAGGGACAACATTTTTCCCTGTATATTGCTGAACTTCTGTTTCATTCCTGTTTTTGCACCTGGACTTGAGTTTTTTCTGCCTACCACACCATGCTGCACTTACCCACAGTATGACCTGGATCCAGTATGCAGACCAGGAGATCTAACTTTGCTGGCTTGTTTCAGGTTGTTGATTCAAAAAACATGACAGCCAGAGACTGCAAGTACTATCAAAAGCATTTTAGCAATGCCAGTCTGTGTTTATCTCAGTGCAGGTTTCCTTTCAGAGGTGTTCATGCAGTGATGGGGTTAAAGTTTGGAGCCCATCGAGCCCCTGTCAAGGATTTATAAAGGAAAAAGTATTCAGAATTTAATGTCTTCCATCTGCAGCAGGTGCGCGGGCTGGGCGGAAAGAGCCAATTACAGATGCCATTTGCTAAATTGGAACAACAGGCTCTCTGGCCACCTTTTGTTCCACAGACCCGTCTACTCATTGGGAGCGTTCTTTAGTATTACAAGTAATGAATGAATGTGCAGCTTAATTGTGTAAAGATTAGAGGGGCCCAGAGATAGTAGAAGTTGGTCGGACATCAGGAAGCAATCTGAATCCAGAAATACCTGTTTTTATTTGATCACATCTCACAGAATACAGTATTTATTAGTGGATTTTATATTTACAGCTTTTACTTACAAATCATTAATATAAAAGAGAAAAATGTTTGGAGCACCGCCAATACATGGGGCGTCCATGCTTTCATTGCAGTTTATGAGTATTCATCATGTTCATTGCTACATTGAAGTCAATCTGAACTCGATCAGTAAATCTTTTACAAGCTTTAAGGTGTTGCAAGTTGCTTTCTTTTTAACTTTGCAGCTTTCATTGAAATGATACTTGGTGATCCTGCCATGAAAGTACTTGTTCAGACCCTTCTTGCCATTGGGTGGTAACTGTCTCCTGACTGTTTCCCAACTTTTACCATATACAGCCCTGGTGGAAACTATGAGTGGCCGTGCCTACATACTGTGCAGGTATAACCATCCTTATCACTAGCAGGAAGCCGAACCACAGCAATGATGTGCATGTTATGGTACTCACAGAATCCTTGCCAGGACTTCCAATGGTACTCACAGAATCCTTGCCAGGACTTCCAATGGTACTCACAGAATCCTTGCCAGGACTTCCAATGGTACTCACAGAATCCTTGCCAGGACTTTCAATGGTACTCATAGAATCCCTGCCAGGACTTCCAGATAAACTTTGGCCTCCCCAGGACTAACGAGAGGCAAGTGGATCTTGCCTCTTGTTTGGAGGAGATTAGAACCTGGATGGGAGCCAATTACCTCAAGCTTAATGGCTCCAAAACTGAAACTATGATCTTCAGTAACCATGATTGCCCTAGTAAGAATCCCGACTGGCCTGACTCTTTTAAACCGAGTCTGGCACCAGTCTCTAAGGTCAGGGACCTGGGGGTTATCCTTGATTCTAAGTTGGCATTGCGTAGCCAGGTGAATCAAGTGGTAAGTGTATGTCACTTCCACTTGAGACTCCTGAGATCTACGTTTCGCTTTATCGAGGACTCTGATAAAATCTCTATGGTCAATGCAATGGTTGGTAGTCGACTCGATTACTGCAATGCCCTGTACATGGGTGTGTCTAAGAACATCTTGCACAAGCTTCAGCTTGTTCAGAATGCCGCTGTTAGGCTACTCACGGGTGTGGGCCGGTACGACCACATCACTCTATCCCTACAGGCCTTGCACTGGCTGCCCGTGGCACAACGGGCTCAGTTCAAGACGGGGTGTCTTGTGCATAAGGCCATCCATGGTTTTGGACCGGGCTATCTTAGAGAAAAATTCATCAGACATGTGCCTACCCGATCGCTGCGGTCTGAGAATTTGGCTTTGTTGAACATCCCCAAATTTGCCAAAAAAAATGCGGTGGGAGGACCCTGGAAGTTCAAGGAGCGCAGTTCTGGAACTCCTTGCCCTTTCATATAAGACTTGAGAATGATCTCCTAAAGTTTAGGAGATTGTTAAAAACATGGCTATATATCCAGGCTTTCAGGGTGACTTAAATATTAAACATTCTAATAGCTCTAAATTTTATATTTTTAAATTTGTATGTTTTATATATCTTGTTCGCTGATTGTTATTGTTTTATTGTTACTTGTTTGATCGATGTAGTTTCTGACCCTTTTCTGTTCTGTTTTTATCCCGCCAGCGCATCGAGGCACGTGTGTAATGCCGTGTACAGACGGTCGTTTTTTGTGATGAAATAAAACGACGTTTTAAATCATGAAATAAAACGACGTTTTTTAAACTTCATTTTCAAAAACGACGTTACCTACACACCATCGTTTTTTCAAAATGCTCCAGCAAAGCGCGGTTACGTTCAGCACTCTTTTCCATTGAAGCTAGCTTCATACAGTAACTTGCTTCTGAGCATGCGCGGGTTTAAAAACATCGTTTTAAACGTTGTTTTGCCCACACACTATCATTTTAATTGACACAAAAAACAACGTTTTGAAAAACGACACAAAAAATTCAAGCATGTTCGAGTTTTTTTTTTTGTCGTTTTTCAGAAGACATAAAACAACATTTTCACCACACACGGTCATTTTAAATGACGTTTTTAAAAACGACATTTTTTTTCATCACAAAAAACGACCGTCTGTACGCTGCATAAGACTGCGCTGTTGTTTTACAAGCATTTTAATAAATTCCAATGGTACTCACAGAATCCCTGCCAGGGCTTCCAATGGTACTCATAGAATCCCTGCCAGGACTTCCATTGGTACTCATAGAATCCTTACCAGGGCTTCCAATGGTACTCACAGAATCCTTGCCAGGACTTCCAATGGTACTCATAGCAGTGGCGTCTCCAGCTTTCATATTTAGGGGGGGCACATGGGGGGACAGGGACAAAAGTAGGGGGGCCAACTATAAAATGCAATTATATATATATATATATATATATATATATATATATCCTGGGGCCCTTTACTACGATCCCACTATGGGCCCTTTCATATGTTCTGCAGTGAGCTCCCTCCCTACTATACTGGGGCCCCCCAGGGTGGCAGAAAACAAGAGATATGTCACCAGCACACCAAGAAAATATAAGGGTCCAAAGCAGTGGGAGAACCATCATTGTTGCAAAGGTTGTCTTGCCACCGGGCCCTGGTGTTCTGCCACAGTGGGGATCCCCAGCTGTCCTGGCCCTGCTATTTACAGTGCTGGTCTGGCATCTGTCTCCTTGGCAGCGGCGGCAGTCTATTAGGACCTAGTGCTGGTGACATTATGGGTGCATACAGGGGAAGGCTGGCACTATTGGTTATAGAGAGCTGAGCCCCCAGCTGGTCACCTAGCAGCAGTAATGCTGTATAACCTTCTCTGTTGACATGCTGATCGGCATGTGATCCAGGTGATGCTCCCAGTCAGATCTAATAAACACAGTAATTATTAGCATCAAGAGTACAACCACATAAATATAATCAACCATATGATCAGCAGCCATGTGGGCTCTATGCCTGTAAAGTGTGGGCTTTGATCAATAAAATCTCTGATATTTATGACTAGGATTTGACTAAGAGCATCACCTGGATTGCATCCCGATCAGCATGTCAGAGAAGGGTCCACTGCTGCTAAGCAACTTGCAGGGAGCTCAACTGTCTACAACCAATAGAGATGGGCTCGGGTGTGTTTGAAATCCCACATGCCCGATCACGCCAGGAAGCCGACACTCCACAGTGTTAATCAATGTATGGGCTGCCTAAGAGCTAAGACCAGCCATAGACAGTTTAAATCTCAGCTGGTTCAGCAGAAACCGGCTGAGATTTGAACCATTAATGAGCAGATTCTCTTATAATTATCACTAGTGGTTGCTGTATAGCCACTGGTGATAATCACTGTTTGTCGGGAGAATATAATTGCTGGACAGGAGGGATATTCCCCTGTCACCACTGTCTGTTGATGGGGGAATCATGCAAGTTTCTTTCCTGCAATCTGTGGATGCAGGAAAGAAATTTGCACCGTATATTATCTGCCTAACTGAAAGTGAAAGTAAATTGTGAATGTTTTGAAAGAACATGAGAGGGGGAGGGAGACAGATGGGGGGAGAGAGAAGGGATGGAGATAATGGAGATAATGTAGTTCAGTGATTACAGTGTACTGCAGTCTGCAGTGCACACACTTAAACACGGTCCAGGCTAGAATATCTGGTTGTGTGAGCGCTCGCATTATGCAGTGATGGCGAGCAGAGGGAGGGGGAGGAATCCCCCGCAGAGCTGACTGGGGACGCTCTCCCTCTCGGGGAGCAAAATACAAAAATTGCAAAAAAATAAAAAAAATAATTTTTTTTTTTTTTTTTTTTGGGGGGGCACATGGTGGGGCACAGCATGATGTTGGGGGGGTCAGGGCCCCCTCTGGCCCCCCCCTAGGGACGCCCCTGACTCATAGAATCCCTGCCAGGACTTCGATTGGTACTCATAGAATCTTTGCCCGGACTTCCAGAGTTCCCCAAAACCCTGCTGATCATGTTTTCCAACAAGGGTTTAAAGTGGCTGGTGCTGTGTCTTGTCCCCAACTACCCTTGTGCAAAGGGAATACTTACCTGTAAGAACTAAAATTCATAGAAAGGAAAGATCAAAAAGTCCAGTAGTAGTACGTAGTATGTGCAATCATGACAGCGATTCTGGTCATAGGCATATCAGTGATCCCATTCCACCATGTGATCCACCACCAACATACCTCCCAACATTTTGAAATGGGAATCACGGACACCTACTAGCAAATGTGTGTAGGCATAGGGCACGTCCCCTTTCCACACACAGGAGAATTAACCCCCAAAAAAGGTTAATTAAATCCACAAGATTTTTTTTACCACTACTATTCCTTTATATTGGCTTTTAAAATGTAAGAATGCAGCAATTTAGAATTTGGATGAAAGGTTTAGCACTGAAAAACACTTTTTGAAAGATAAAAAGTGCATTTTATATACAATTATATAGATCAGACCAAAATGAAGGGGAAAGATAGACAGAGGGAAATTCCCTCAAAATCAGGGACAGTTGGGAGCTATGACCACCAATACAAGATAGACTCTTACCGATGTTCATGGACTCTAATATGGTGTCAAACACGCATGGTATGGTCCAGTGATGGCAAACCTTGGCACCCCAGATGTTTTGGAACTACATTTCCCATGATGCTCTGCTATTCTGTGCATGAGCATCATGGGAAATGTAGTTTCAAAACATCTGGGGTGCCAAGGTTCACCCTCATTTGTATAGTATAGTGTATCCCCATATGCCAAAACTTCAAACCTCCAGGAATCACTTAAAATCCCAGGATATGTATCATATGTATTCCAGGTACCTCTCAATAGGTATGATGGAATAAGGTGTCACCATAATTATGAAATAGAAAAAAGCTCACATAGTGTAAAAGTGCAAAATAGCTTTTATTGATGCAAAAAAAAAAAAATAGGGGGTACAAATACTCACATAAATGAAGCAAGGGGGGCACCCGGAGCTAACGTACGTGTCGTCGCCACGCTTGCCCTGCTGTGTACACGATCTGAACCTTTCTTGTGTTTTGCAAGCCTTGAATTTATACATTGCGCTGATTACTTCATTTACAGTGTATTTTTAATTCCCCCTTTTTTTGCATCAATAAAAGCTCTTTTGCAGTTTTACATTATGTGAGTTTTTTTTTAATTTTTTCTCTTTTTTGATTGCCATCAAATGCAGCCACTGTGCCCATCAATTGTCGCCACTGTGCCATGCCATCAAACCCAGCCACTGTGCCATCAATTGTCGCCACTGTGCCCATCAATTGTCACCACTGTGCCATGCCATCAATTGTCGCCACTGTGCCATGCCATTGTCCCCACTGTGCCCATCAATTGTCGCCACTGTGCCATGCCAAACGCAGCCACTGTGCCATCAATTGTCGTCACTGTGCCATGCCAAATGCTGCCACTGTGCCATGCCATTGTCACCACTGTGCCCATCAATTGTCACCACTGTGCCATGCCAAACACAGCCACTGTGCCATGCCATTGTCGCCACTGTGCCCATCAATTGCTGCCAGTTTGCCCCTAAAATGCTGCCAGATTGCCCCAAAATACCGCCAGATTGGCCCATTGGGCACTTACCTTTCTTGGTCAGCCATCCTCGGATCCTCCTCCACGATCCCTCGATGTCTTCTCCCGCCCTCGATGTCGATTCAGCCAATCAGGTTACCGGTAACCAGATACGGTGAACCTGATTGGCTGAGATGCGTGTCAGTATTAACCAGGTAACGTACACCCCGTGCATCCTCTGGTTAACTATTTGGAAGCCGATTACAGCCCTCAGGCTGTAATCGGAAAGCCTATCAGAGCCACTGGCTCCGATAGACACTTCCACAGCCAACCAGCTGCAATGCATGAATCTATGTATTGTTTTCAGTGGCGGTGCAGGAGCGAGAGGGGGCGGCGCTCCTGCGCCCTCTATGGACGCACCGCCACTGACGGACAGGCTGATTGTACCCAAGTTGATCCATCAGATATGGGTACATCCAGCATGTTGGATTTTGCATGTGATTATTGCTAGCAGCTATAGCCAATATAAACTCTCCGATGCCATCCAACATTCGACCTGTGTGTACTAGGCTTTATTTTGTGCATTGTTCAAGCATAGGGCAGACCATTAATATGAATAGGCAGCCCTACATGTGATGCACACAGACTCACAGAAAATGTGAAGAACTTTACATAAAGGTCAATGATGTTTATTGTCAGGAATCCCAGTTTTGGGGGCCCCTTGGCCTGTAGTTATGCCCTTGCATCCCTTTCATGAATAAATTCCCCCTGGCTAACTTCAGGGCAGAAAAACAAAATTCCCCATAATGGATCTCTTTTATTCATTCCTTGCCCAGTAAATCTTGAGAAAGTCAGCAGATTTGTTGAACCTGCTCAGCATTATACAAAGCAGGCAGGACCATGAAATGAGACAACACAAAGCAATAACAATGTGGATCTTTCCTTTACATCAATGTCAGCCTGGCAGGACACAGGCCGATGAATAGAGAGAGTGTGATGGGTGTGATGAAATCCCTGACATCACTTGGGAGGCCGAGGTGAGGAGTGATTACCCCCCTCTGCACATCAACACAACCCATTTATCCTGGAAGAGCTCTACCATCCAAAACTTTGGGTTATAAGAACTTAACCACTTAAGGACCGGACCAATATGCTGCTAAATGACCCAAGGGGTTTTTACAATTCGGCACTGCGTCGCTTTAACAGACAATTGCGCGGTCGTGCGACGTGGCTCCCAAACAAAATTGGCGTCCTTTTTTCCCCACAAATAGAGCTTTCTTTTGGTGGTATTTGATCACCTCTGCGGTTTTTATTTTTTGCGCTATAAACAAAAATAGAGCGACAACTTTGAAAAAAATTCAATATTTTTTACTTTTTTCTATAATAAATATCCCCCAAAAACAT
The DNA here is from genome assembly GCF_905171775.1 of Rana temporaria. NCBI lineage: Eukaryota > Metazoa > Chordata > Amphibia > Anura > Ranidae > Rana > Rana temporaria. Next base: position 33,729,074 of record NC_053495.1, on the reverse strand, counting down.
ATATACATTTTTTTTGTTCCTCAGTTTAGGCCAATACGTATTCTTCTACCTATTTTTAGTAAAAAAAAATCGCAATAATCGTTTATCGGTTGGTTTGCGCAAAATTTATAGCGTTTACAAAATAGGGGATAGTTTTATTGCATTTTTATTATTTTTTTTTTTTTTTACTACTAATGGCGGCGATCAGCGTTTTTTTTTCGTGACTGCGACATTATGGCGGACACTTCAGACAATTTTGACACATTTTTGGGACAATTGTCATTTTCACAGCAAAAAATTCATTTAAATTGCATTGTTTATTGTGAAAATGACAGTTGCAGTTTGGGAGTTAACCACAGGGGGCGCTGTAGGAGTTAGTGTTCACCTAGTGTGTGTTTACAACTGTAGGGGGGTGTTTCTGTAGGTCTGACGTCATCAATCAAGTCTCCCTATAAAAGGGATCACTCGATCGATGCAGCCGCCACAGTGAAGCACGGGGAAGCCGTGTTTACATACAGCTCTCCCCGTTCTTCAGCTCGGGGGAGCGATCGCGACGGAGCGGCTATAAACGAATAGCCGCGCCGTCGTCCCGGATCGCTCCCCGAGGGAACCCGACCACCGCATGTAGTGGGGGGGGGGGTCCCGATCGGACCCCCGACCCACGGAAAGGCAGGGACGTACAGGTACGCCAATGTGCCTGTACGTGCCATTCTGCCGACGTATATCTACATGCGGCGGTCAGGAAGCGGTTAAAGCTGAATTTCAAGCAGATACAAATGACTGCAGCTCTGTAATCAGTAATAAATTCTTAAATGTATCTTTAAATGCATGCAGGGTAAGTACCTGAATTTGACCTACTATCAGCCTCTTGTTGTCCCTGTACAGCAGAGATAAGACTGGAAGAGGAAAAAACACAGGAGAAGAGTAAGCAGTTCATGTGCTGTCAAGGAGCATGATGATATGAGATAGGAGATATTGCAGCAAACACTGGTTTTGTTATGTTCTCTTCTAATTGGCTATTCATTTTTTTGCTAGCTACTTAAAAAATGTGTGTGTGAACATATATATTGTGAGAACTAGCATCAAATGTAGAGCTTTTATGCTGGATTCACACCTATGCAGTTTTAGTACTTTTTGCATTTTTCAGATTTGCACTACAGTCCATTTCACATGGTTTCCTATAGAAAACGTTCTGTAGTGCAAATCTGAAAAATGCAAAAAGCATTAAAAAGGCATAGGTGTGAATCCAGCCTTAAAGCGGAGGTTCACCCTCAAAATTAACTTTTTTGCTAACCTATCTGCAGCCTTAATAAAGGCTTGTAGCGTTGTCATTTTTTTTCAATGTGTACACTTACCTGTCTTCAGCCGCACTTCCGGGTCTTCTTGCTTGCGGGGAGTGGGCGTGTCGCTCCTTTTCCCCGACGGGGAGCTCTGCGCAATGTCTCCTGGGAGTGAGTGTTGATCCTCCCAGGAGACGACTGACGTGCGGGTAAAGCGCGTCATCGCCTTCTGACTGCGCAGGCGCCGTAAAGTGCCGAGTCCCCCTCGGGTATTTTCGGAAGGCGATGACGCGCTTTACCCGCACGTCAATCATATATGCGTCGTCTTAGGAACGCCTACTCCCCGGGGGAGCGAGAACCCGGAAGCCGGGTGAAAACAACGAAAAAACGTAAGTACAGCCCAAAAAAAAAAAAAATCCAGCATACTGTTGATGTCAGCAGTATGCTGGATATAACAGTATATAGATATTTTAGGGTGAACCCCCGCTTTAAGGACATCGCCACTCGCATTTCTTCTTTTTAAGGGCTTTTCTTGCCCATTTTTTTTTTATGTAGCCAACAGTGGACTACAGTTACCTAGCTTAGCAGGCCAGCCCTGTGCTCTTTTCTTCTTGAGCCTCACCGAGTGAGTAGCTATTAGTGTTGCTCACGAATATTCGCATTGCGAATATTCGACTCGAATATAGCATATTCGAGAAATCGCGCTATATTTCGAAATTCGCGGTGAATATTCGCAATTCCGAATATTCGATTTTTTACAATTTTTTTTTTGAACCAGATCACATCCTAGATATCTCCATCGACGTCTAAAAGCATTGCTGGTATCATTAGAGACCCTGGGCCGAGTAGCTGAAGCGTTCATTGAATTTTCCAGAAAGATCGCAATGCGATTATTCGGCAAACGCAATATCGCGCGATTACTTTCCTCGCCCCGATCTTCCGCATCAGAGCGATTTTTACAGTTTCATTTTTAAAACAGATCACATCCTAGTGATCTCCATAGACGTCTGAAAGCATTGCTGGTATGATTAGAGCCATTGGGCCGAGTAGCTGAAGCGATCATTTTATATTGCCGAATATTCGCAATGCGAATATTCGGCAATAGGAATATTGCGCGATTATTTGCTCCGCCCTTTTGCATCAGAGCCAATCAGAGTTCTCCTTCCACACTCGTCACAGGTTAGCAACCAATAGGAACCTGCCTGCATGGACATTATATAAGCTCACTCCCAGCACCATTTCATTGCAGATTCAGAAGCTGGCTATAGAGTGTGGAGGCTGTTTCTGTGTTCCTGGTTTCCTGTGTCTTTGTTCTTGATTGATTTAGATCATCACCAGCATTGCTATTTAGTGATTCCAGTGGATCTTTTCCAGTATATCAACTGCTTTTTTCAAAGCAATAGACCCAAGAGCTTTTTTCAAAGCTACGTTTTGTGCTGTTTTGTGCTGTTTTTTTCATTTGTGTTACTGTTTGATCCTGCAATCCTCGCTGTTCAGTGATATTTGCAAGAGATTTCAGAACACATTTTGCTGAGCTTTATAAAAGAGCTTTTCTAAAAGCTAAGTTTTGTTCATCTTGTGTTACTGTTAGATCTTGCAGGTTCGCTGTTCAGTGATATTTGATAGGCATCTCAGTTCACATTTTGTTTAGTTTTTCCTAAAGAGCTTTTATAAAAGCTAAGTTTTGTGTTCAGTTTAGTTAAATTTTGTGTAGTAAGTGTACACACTGTTAGTGTACATTTATTTCATCTAGCTTAGCTTAGTGTGTGTTTAGTGTCTGTGTTTTGTGTTTAAAAAAAAAAAAAAAAAAAAGTTAGTGTTTGTTTAGTGCTTTTTTTTTTTTCTTTAATTTTGTAGTCCTTGTCTGGTGTACTACTTTTCTTATAGTTTAGTAGCTGTCTGTGTACGTCTTTGTCTGCGTGCCTGTCTTGTAAAAAATACACAAAAACACATTTTGTTCACATTTTCCCCCCCCAATAAAGTTTACCCCCCCCACACACATATCAGCAATAATGAGCGGCATCCGTGGCCGTGGCAGCAGGGGTAGGGGAGTTACTCCCAGTGCTGGATCGCTGCCAGCACGGGGTACCTCTCGTGCCCCTACTAGTGGTAGAGGATCGGGTGCAAGGGGAGTACGCCTGATCCGGGAGTTCTTCCCATCGGGCAGCCGCCCGATATTGCCATCTCAGGCTCAAGTAGTGGTGGACTACATGGGGCACAGCAGTGCCACTGAGTCGTCGGTCCCGACTCACAGTAGTACCACCATTACACCGGTGCCTGTACTACCCCCCCCAGCCCCCAAGAGTCCAGCATCTTACTGTTCGACAGCGACAGTGAGAGGGATCTCTTGGGGGAGGCCATGCATCAGGCAGACCTCCAGCTCTGTCCTGATGGTCAGGACCTTTTTGAAGGGATGGATGAGGAGGATGGGATACCTGCTGGCAGTATCCCAGAGACATCCCTTCAAACTGGTGCTGCTGTTTTGGTGCAGGAAACAGCAGCACCTAGTCAGACCCAGGCGTGGGTGAGGGGACAGCGGAGCCAGGCTAGAGGCTCCATGTCAGGTGGTTCCCTCAGACCAACACATTTCAGCCCTTGGTCTGACATCTCTGGGGGCGAAGAGGGTGACCCATCATGGTTGCCATCTGACGCGTCGGCTCACTACGTCAGTGACGACGGGGAAGGTAGGCACCCTGGTGAAACGGTGCGCCAGGTCACCACCAGGGAGACCATCGTCAGGGTCTCCACTGGTGATGGCAGCAGGAGGTGTCAGGAGGAGGAGCAGCAGCAGCAGCAGCAGCAGCAGCAGCAGGCAGCTCCACCTGTGCGCACCGAGTCCCAGCAGGTGCAAGTAAGCGTCACCCCATCTGACAGGAGGGCGGTGCTGAAGTCACCTGTCTGGAATTACTTTACCCTGGTGGCAGACAACCCTACCGTGGCCATCTGCCGGATTTGTAAAGTGAGGGTGAAGAGAGGGAAGTGTTTGGCTCGGGTGGGTACCACAGCCCTGAACCAGCACCTGAGGATAAACCACTGGGCGTTGTATGACGAGATGAAGCGTGGTGGTGGTAGCAGCGCCACCACCACAAGTGAGCAGGGTACAGCAGCCCCTGCCACATCTTCATCTCTTTCCAGCAGGTCATGCCCCCCCGCTCCCTCTAGTAGAGGTACTGGTACCGGCAGCCAGACCTCTACTTCCACAGCACCCTCCACGTCTGTGTCCCGCACTGCCGTCCGGCGCCAGGCGTCGATTTCAGACGCCTTTGACCGCACCACTCCCTTCCCCCCTGGAGACCGACGTGTGCGTTCCCTCAATGGGCTCCTGGCAAGGGTTATTGCCCAACATCTGCTGCCCTTCAACATAGTTGACAGCAACCCCTTCAGGCAGATGTTGGAGCAGGCCCAACCCCAATGGCGTGTCCCCAGCCGCCATTTCTTTGCCAGGACTGGTGTCCCTGCCCTACACCAGCACATTGTGCAGAATGTAACCCTGTCGCTGGATCACGCTGTCAGCGACAGGGTTCATCTGACAATGGATGGCTGGACCAGCAGGCATGGGCAGGGACGCTACATCAGCTTCACGGCCCATTGGGTTTCCCTCCGAGGCGTCGGTGAGGGATCGGCGGCAACCGATCTTGTGGTGCCGCCCCGGGGTGTCCAGGGGAGAACTGCTGGTCTCCCTCAAGCCACTGTCTCCGCAGCTGCTGAGCCTCCCAGCAAGCGCCCCCGTAGCTACTCAAGTGTGGGGCACGTGCGCTGTCAGGCCGTGCTCCAGCTTGTTAGTTTAGGGGACCGGAGACACACTGGAGAAGAAGTGCTGAAAGCACTTCAGGCTCAGGTCCAGAAGTGGCTGACACCCCGAAGGCTCCAGGCAGGTATGGTTGTCTGCGATAACGGCAGCAACCTACTCGCCGCCCTTAGTGCTGGCAGTCTGACCCACGTGCCCTGTCTGGCACATGTCCTCAACCTGGTGGTGCAGAAGTTCCTGCGCACTTATCCAGGGTTGAGTGACATTGTGGCAAAGGCGCGTAGGATTGCCAGCCACTTCAGGCGCTCCCCAACCGCTACCGCGTCCCTGTCCAAATTGCAGCGGAAGTACAATCTGCCCCTTCACAGGCTGATTGTGGACAGTGTGACGCGGTGGAACTCCACCCTCCACATGCTGAAGAGGTTGTGGGAGCAGCAAAGGGCGGTGAGGGAGTACCTGATGGAACTAGGCACTGAGAGGGCTTCACCACAACTCCCTTTCATCGCCTGTGCGCAGTGGGGGCAGATAAACCAGGTCTGCCAAGTGTTGTCCTCCTTCGAGCAGGCGACCAAGATGGTCAGCAGTGAGCAAATTGGCCTCAATAGCGTGCTGCCAATACTGTTCATGCTGGAGAGGACACTAGATCGCCTGCTCGAGGCTGGGGAGAGTGCCTTGGTGGAGCAGGAGGAGTCAGCAATGCTCCACCGAGACCAGGGCCAGGACGAGGAGGAGGAGGAGGAGGATGATGATGAAGAGGAGGAGGAGGTGGTTGCTGGTGTCGTCCCGGAGTCAGGGCCTGGTCAGGAGGGAGAGCCGGTGTTGGGGGCACCGATAGTCCGGGGGTTGGGCATGTCTGAGTTTGACCAGCAGCGCCTCAGGGATGAAGAGTCGCACCTCATTCACCTGGCCAGCATTGAGGAGTCACAGCGGGCTGTGCTCTTCCCCATGGCTGCCCACATGCTGAGATGCCTCAGGAGGGACCCCCGGGTTAAGACCATCAAGACGAGGGATGATTTCTGGATGGCCACCCTTTTGGATCCCAGGTGCAAGGGGAAACTGGAGCAGTTCATCCCAGCCAGCCGGAGGCAGCTCCGGATGGAGGAACTGCAGGCAGCCATTGTCAGACGGTTGGAGCAGGCAACTCCCCGGCCTCCAGTTGTCCCCCCTCATCTCACCCAGCAGGTGGCTGCACCCAGCTGCAGCCGAGCAGGGGACCTAATGGAAGAGATGAGGATGTTCTTCCAAACCGAGCGACCCAGTACCACCACCAGCAGCAGCAGCAGCAGTCACCACCAGCGGCTGGCCCACATGGTGGCAGACTACATGGCATCCGTCGGTGCTTCTGACAGTATGAGCACCGACGACCCCATGGAGTACTGGGTTGCCAGATTGGACACCTGCCGCGAGCTCGCTCAGTATGCGCTGGAGTTATTGTCTTGCCCCCCCTCCAGCGTACTATCTGAGCGGACATTCAGCGCGGCAGGTGGGGTGGTCACGGACAAGAGGACCCGTCTGTCCACAGACTCCGTGGACAGACTCACATTCATAAAGATGAATGAGTCCTGGATCGGCGGTGACTTTCTGGCACCCGTCGTCGGTTCAGGGCGCTGAAGGGTCCCTTGCCATGCATTCCCTGATGAAGCCCCGGACCTGATGTATTTACAGTGCTGAATATAACTATTTCAACATCAGAGAAAATCAATGTTAATATTTGGTACAGTAGGCTTTCTTTGCAATTACAGCGGTCAAACATTTCTTGTAGTTTTACACCAGCTTTGCACACACTGGAGGAGGGATTTTGGCCCACTCCTCCACACAGATCTTCTCTACATCAGTCATGTTTCTGGGCTATCGCTGAGAAACACGGAGTTTGAGCTCCCTCCAAAGATTCTCTATTGGGTTTAGGTCTGGAGACTGGCTAGGCCACGCCAGAACCTTGATATGCTCCTTACAGAGCCAATCCTTGGTTATCCTGGCTGTGTGCTTTGGGTCATTCTCATGTTGGAAGACCCAGCCTCGACCCATCTTCAAAGCTCTAACTCAGGGAAGGAGGTTGTTGCCCAAAATCTTGCAATACATGGCCCCGGTCATCCTCTCCTTAATACAGTGCAGTCACCCTGTCCCATGTGCAGAAAAACACCACCAAAGCATGATGCTACCACCCCCATGCTTCACATTAGGGATGGCGTTCTTGGCATGGTACTCATCATTATTCTTCCTCCGAACACGGTTAGTGAAATTATGATCAAAAAATTATATTATAGTCTCATCTGACCACATGATTTTCTCCCATGACTCCTTTGGATCAGTCAAGACAATTATGTCAGCAGTTATTTCACACCCTATATACTCTTATTAAGACTGCTGTACATCATGGCAACTCCTGCCCATGTGATATGACTCTGTATCAACTACTACTGTTAATACTACTACTGCTGCTTCAGCTGCTGCTGCCGCCCAGTCAATACACCTATGTCAGCAGTTGTTTAACACTCTATATACTCTTATTCCTACTGCTGTTCATCATGGCACCTCCTGCCCATGTGATATGACTCTGTATCAACTACTACTGTTAATACTACTACTGCTGCTTCTGCTGCTGCTGCCGCCCAGTCAATACACCTATGTCAGCAGTTATTTCACACTCTATATACTCTTATTAAGACTGCTGTACATCATGGCAACTCCTGCCCATGTGATATGACTCTGTATCAACTACTACTGTTAATACTACTACTGCTGCTTCAGCTGCTGCTGCCGCCCAGTCAATACACCTATGTCAGCAGTTGTTTAACACTCTATATACTCTTATTCCTACTGCTGTTCATCATGGCAACTCCTGCCCATGTGATATGACTCTGTATCAACTACTACTGTTAATACTACTACTGCTGCTTCTGCTGCTGCTGCCGCCCAGTCAATACACCTATGTCAGCAGTTATTTCACATTCTATATACTCTTATTAAGACTGCTGTACATCATGGCAACTCCTGCCCATGTGATATGACTCTGTATCAACTACTACTGTTAATACTACTACTGCTGCTTCTGCTGCTGCTGCCGCCCAGTCAATACACCTATGTCAGCAGTTATTTCACACTCTATATACTCTTATTAAGACTGCTGTACATCATGGCAACTCCTGCCCATGTGATATGACTCTGTATCAACTACTACTGTTAATACTACTACTGCTGCTTCTGCTGCTGCTGCCGCCCAGTCAATACACCTATGTCAGCAGTTATTTCACACTCTATATACTCTTATTAAGACTGCTGTACATCATGGCAACTCCTGCCCATGTGATATGACTCTGTATCAACTACTACTGTTAATACTACTACTGCTGCTTCTGCTGCTGCTGCCGCCCAGTCAATACACCTATGTCAGCAGTTATTTCACACTCTATATACTCTTATTAAGACTGCTGTACATCATGGCAACTCCTGCCCATGTGATATGACTCTGTATCAACTACTACTGTTAATACTACTACTGCTGCTTCTGCTGCTGCTGCCGCCCAGTCAATACACCTATGTCAGCAGTTATTTCACACTCTATATACTCTTATTAAGACTGCTGTACATCATGGCAACTCCTGCCCATGTGATATGACTCTGTATCAACTACTACTGTTAATACTACTACTGCTGCTTCTGCTGCTGCTGCCGCCCAGTCAATACACCTATGTCAGCAGTTATTTCACACTCTATATACTCTTATTAAGACTGCTGTACATCATGGCAACTCCTGCCCATGTGATATGACTCTGTATCAACTACTACTGTTAATACTACTACTGCTGCTTCTGCTGCTGCTGCCGCCCAGTCAATACACCTATGTCAGCAGTTATTTCACACTCTATATACTCTTATTAAGACTGCTGTACATCATGGCAACTCCTGCCCATGTGATATGACTCTGTATCAACTACTACTGTTAATACTACTACTGCTGCTTCTGCTGCTGCTGCCGCCCAGTCAATACACCTATGTCAGCAGTTATTTCACACTCTATATACTCTTATTAAGACTGCTGTACATCATGGCAACTCCTGCCCATGTGATATGACTCTGTATCAACTACTACTGTTAATACTACTACTGCTGCTTCTGCTGTTGCTGCTGCCGCCCAGTCAATACACCTATGTCAGCAGTTGTTTCACACTCTATATACTCTTATTCCTACTGCTGTTCATCATGGCAACTCCTGCCCAAGTGATATGACTCTGTATCAACTACTACTGCTAATACTACTACTGCTGCTGCTGCTGCTGCTGCTGCTCAGTCAAGACAACTATGTCAAAAGTAATTTCCCACTCTATATACTCCTATTACCACTGCTGTTCATCATGGCACCTCCTGCCCAAGTGATATGACTCTGTATCTACTACTACTACTACTACTGCTGCTGCTGCTCAGTCAAGACACCTATGTAAAAAGTTAATTCCCACTCTATATATACTCCTATTACCACTGCTGTTCACTGATACCACTGATAGTTAATTTATCCCTTAACTACCCCCATTTGTGAGGGTCGGGGTTTTCCTTTAAAGTCCCATGCAAATCAATGGAAAATGTATGTTCCCACATAACTTCTGTACGCCTGGAGATATTTCAATAATACCCGCTATACATATTACTTATATGCCAAATAAAAATATATAACAGTTAAATTAACCCTTACCAACACCCTTATATAAAAGATGGGTATATTTATATTACTATGATTTTCCTCCCCAAAAGGTTAAGATAGGAAGACCGGGCAACGCCGGGTATTCAGCTAGTAATAGTATAAAATGTTTTCGGTTATTATTAAGCTAGATGTGTTGATGTTGATGTTGATGTTGATGTGTTAGATGTGAAGTTAGATGTGTTTAAAAAACTAACAATTTCAATAAGAAATGAAACCTTTGCAAAATATAACATTTTTTATTAAAAAAAAAAAAAAAAAAAAAATTAGGACATTAACTTCTGAAGCTCTGTCACCTCATCCATGTTTTTCGCCAGTTGTTGCACCAGTTGTTGATTTTGGCGCATCAAAAACAGTATCTGCTGCTCATTTGCCATTACTCTCTTCGTCAGGTTTTTCATGGCAGCTTGTTTCACCTCTAGCTTTTTTAGAACTGTTAGGATATAAGAAAAAAACATTTGGATTTCAAAGACCGTTACGAAAGATTATTTTCAGCCATAAAAATAATAAAGTCTGACTTAAGAGACTCTATGAAAGAGGATCTGGCAGAGGCAATTCTCTTCCTTAGAACTCTACATTGCATGTATTTGCATTTGCTAAGCCTAGAACTACATTTCAAGATTAATATAAACCATTTCTAGGTTTTTCATATTTTTTTTTTGGGTTCATTATAGATAAGCTTTGTTTTGGTTCTAAAACAGCCAAATAATGTGGTCTGTATTTTTGAACTATTAAAGATCATGTTCCTGATGTTTAAGCCTGCTGCTACTATCCAGTCACTTGATTGTTTTCATTGTGTTTGTCTTTTGCTTAAACTGTGCAATACAGTAGACTGTTGGCTTCCCAGCCAGTAGTCCTGTGGTAGTTTGCGTTTCTTTCCCTCAAGGAATCTATAAAATACATTCGCATATTAATACAGAGGAGTCGGAGTCGGGGAGTCGGGGAGTCGGGGAGTCGGAGTCTGAAGTACATAAAACTGAGGAGTCGGAGTCGAAAAATTTATCTACCGACTCCACAGCCCTGCTTTAAATGCTGTCCATTTTTAGAGCTACATTTTATTGTTGAAATTTTATTAATATATGTGCACATATTTACCCTCCTGATTGACGGTATAATTAACCGTCTCATCCTGCTCCTCTTCCTCGTCACCCACTACTCCACCAGAAGTTTCGGGGGGGGGTGCAGCTCCTCCTCTTGCTCCTCCACAGGAACTGGGGGTGGTGATGTGGATGGCCCTGGCTGCTCCTCCTCATCCCTCTCCTCCTCTTCCACATCCTCCTCCTGCTCCTCCTCTGCGGCCTGTCGCCTTGTGCGCTTGGGGCGCACAGTTGGTAGCGGAGCTCCTATAATAACACAATGTTCATATATTATAAAAATGTTTTCTAATGACGTATGCAAATTCTGTGTACTCTACTGTATTGTATATGAATACAAATTAATTTATATAGACAGTTAACCAATGGGACAATGTTATATTAAAGGGTCTTGTGGGCACTACAGGGGACTGAGCGTGAGCTGGGCTGCCACCATGGTAAAATGAGCTGTTTTTGTCTCCTTTGTTTTGTTCAGACGATCTCATGTTAAAAAAAAGTACTTGATGGAGTACACAGGATTACTATAACAACCCCACGCCTAACACAGGAATTTAGTGGGAATCTATATATATAAAACTCAACGTGTGTGTGCATGTATGTATGTATGTTCCACCATCACGTCCAAACGGCTAAAGATATTTACATGAAACTTGGCACACAGGTTACTTATATGTCAGCCACAAATATAGGATTGGTGGTTTAACCCATACCCACCCCCATTTGCCTTGGTCAGGGTTTTTCTTTAAAGTCCCATTCAACTCTATGGGAAATACATGTTATTTCATAACAGCTGTAGATATTTCGATAACACTTGGTCACATGTTATCTATACGTCCACTTAAAGTATAGGATCGTTAATTTATCCCTTAACTAACCCCATTGGTGAGGGTCGGGCTTTTTGTTTAAAGTCCCATGCAAAGCAATGGGAAAAGTATATTCCCACATAACTTCTGTGTTCCTGTCTGCTGTCCCATGTTTTTTTCCAACAGTACTATGAATACCTTGGCTGGTGGTGATATATGTTACAACAACATGGCGTCTTGGTTAACAACATCTGACCTTACATTAATTACATATGACCTTACATAACTGTCCCCAAGGGACCCGGGCTGGCTCAACGCGATTGCCACTGCGCTGACAAGCCATTCACCTCTGCAGCTAGGGGTTCGGATCCCGCTCTCGGCTACATGTGAATTGAGTTTGGTGGTCTCAGCTCGGCCCCCGGTGGGTGTGCTATGCGAGGTAAGCCTGCGCTTAGTATGCCCACCTCCCTCCCACAAAAACCACCACACTTACACACGCACTCGCAATTGGGTTAACATGCACGCACTCTGACCATGCGGTCTCTAAAAAGAGAGGCGAAGGACTAACGGGGCTGGTTGAGCGGGCAAATCCTCTCACTCCCTTATAGGGAGTCCCTCTGCCCCGTGGGGCTTCGAAGCGGAGCAGGTAGGACGGTCTGTGTGGGAGGACCCCCTCACACCCGCCATTGCCACCCGGGGCATGGAGAAAGGTGGCAGATTACCTCTGGGGGAGGCCTGCCTACTCCCAACTCCTGCAGTCCGGCTCCTCTCTCGAGTACACGCACAAAATACACTTTAGGGAAAAAAAAACATAACTGTGACCAATAACTTACCAGGATGATATTTATTCCGGATACGCCTGACCCGGTTCATCTGGCGCCTCTTCAGGTCGGACCACTTTTTGAGGATCGCCATGCGAGTGTGTTCTTCGCCTAGTTCCTCAATCAGGGAGCTTATAACTCCCTGTTTTTCTTGCTGCCTCCGCAGCTCATCGTATCCTGTTTCCAGGAACTTCTGCAAGATGAAGAACAAAGTATATTGTAATACTTTTGTTGACAGCCTTATGGATATATGACATAAATGTATGCTATTCAACAATTGGAAGCATTCTCGCCTTATTAATCAATGACAGGGGTAACATGACAGATTTTATATACTGCCATTTCGGTCGCCACCTTTTTTACATAAATATAGCAGCCATTATCATTTGCATAATTATGAATATATACTAACTTTTAAACTAGACTAAAATGCAGTTGAAGATAATGAAATAACAGTGGTCAAAATACTTACACAAATCAGCAACTTTTCCTCAGATACAGTGAAATTACTTCCAACCATCTTGCTCTGCGATTGCGTTGCGATCATAAAGTTGGAAACTGGCAAGGGTCCAGGAAATGGTCGCGTGTTGTTCGCGTGTTGATTGCGCTGCTTGGACCGAGATGGGTCCATATGGCTTCGGCTGTATGGACCACAGTAACTCTTTTCCCTGTCAGGAGCCTAACGCCCCGGGGGGTCAGAGACGGGACCTTTTCGGAGGACCACTGACGTATGCAACCGTCGCAGTTTTTTGTGATGTCACTCTTTAGGTGTGTGCAAATTTTTCCTTGCACCGGGTGGAGTTTTTGGGTTGTGTTTTGCACGCCACAGGCTTTTCAACAGAAAATAACCAGCTGGAGGCAGAATGGTTGCAAAACACTACGGGTTTGTTACCTAACTCTGGGTTTCAAGACCAGTCCACCTCCAGCTGTTGCAAAACTACTACTCCCATCAGCCACGGTCTGTCAGTGCATGCTAAGAATTTTACTTTTGCTGCATCTAGGGTGCCACAGTTTAGAGACCCGTGCATAAAGGCCTGAAAAATGTGGGCCTGCAGAACTTACAATACTAGAAGTGCCAGCATTCCCAGGCATGCTGGAAGTTGTAGTTCTGCAACATCTAAAGGGCAATATGTATTCGAACGTCCTTGGGCCTTGAGGACACTGAAGTCAGGACGTTCGCATACGTCCTATGTCCAAAAAAATGTTAAATTCATTATGCTAAATAACAAGGAAAAGTGCCTAAATACACATTTGCCAACCAGGGTGTCTGCAGCTGTCCAGGCATGCTGGGACTTGTAGTTTTGTAAAAGCAGGAGACACATTTTTTGTGAAATACTAATATCTGAACATATATACTAACTTTTAAACTAGAATAAAATGCAGTTGAAGATGATGAAATAACAGTGGTCAAAATACTTACACAAATCAGCAACTTTTCCTCAGACTTAGTGAAATTGCTTCCAACCATGTTGCTGTAATATTGCGCTGCGAACATAAGTTGGAAACTGGCAAGGCTCCAGGAAATGGTCGCGTGTTGTTCGCGCTATTGCGCATGCGCGATCGAAAAATCGCAATCGCAATATGTTTTTGGGTTAAAATATCATACATATTCGATTTCAGAGTGCTGCTACAGCAGTTTTCGAAATATCTGCAATCAATTTCGCATTCGCATTTTGTGAAATTGCGTTAAAATATCTCGAATATTCGATTTCAGAGTGAGCCAATCAGAGCGCTCCTCCAGCATATCTCGAAATTGCGCAATAAATATCGCATTCGCATGTTGCGATATTTCGATAAAATATCACGAATATTCTGAGCCAATCAGAGCGCTCCTCCAGCATATCTCGAAATTGCGCAATAAATATCGCATTCGCATGTTGCGATATTTCGATAAAATATCACGAATATTCTGAGCCAATCAGAGCGCTCCTCCAGCATATCTCGAAATTGCGCAATAAATATCGCATTCGCATGTTGCGATATTTCGATAAAATATCACGAATATTCTAAGCCAATCAGAGCGCTCATACCGCAGTTATTAAAAAAATCGCAATTATTTTCGCATTCGCAATAGCGAAAAATCGCAATCAATTAATTTCGATAAAATATCACGAATATTCGAATTTAGCGAATATATCTCGAATATTCGAATATATATTCGAGATATATCGCGAAATCGAATATGGCATATTCTGCTCAACACTAGTAGCTATCTGCTGCTAAGAGAGAGGGCTGCGGCCTACCACGCAATGATGAGGGACTCCAGCCCTGCTCGAGACATCTCCACGGCACCACTTCCTCAGACGATCTGACGACCGCCCGTGTCCAGTAGCTGGTGGATCACTGCTATTCGCCTCCCCGAAGGACACCTCATCCAGGGTCACTGTTTAGGAGACTCCTATCCAGTTCTGCAATTGGTGAGAGGGCGGATGCCCATTGTTCCCAACGTTTACCTGGTTATCTTGCTTGAACACTGTGCACAGACAGCTTGCCCATGGAAACACTTTACTGCATTGCTTAAGACACTGTACATAGACATCCATATGCCAAACTACTATAAGTAATATCACTAGTCTTTTTAAGCTGTCCTGCTTGCCATCACCTCACTGTGCCATATCTTGGATATAATTCAATGAGCTCCATATGCCGGTGAAGACCATTGCAGGCCTGCGTCCTGGACATTGCTGTTACTATCTGTTAAAGGGCCCTATCCTACTCCTATTCTATATGGTCTCTCATTAGGATATGAAGGTTGAATAGGCCACCTGGGATGCCCCTTTAGTGTGGTATCGTATTGCATTAACCAGTGATTCCTTACAACCCCTCCAGTTTATGTTCTTGTTGGTAATCCACTGTATATATATACACACACACACATACACACATGTATATTGTGCCTTTATACTGTTTCTCACCTGAGTCTTGGCTGTTATCCAGAACTCAGTTGATCAATAACCCCTTTTTGTACATATACCTTTATTCCAGTAAAACCTAAGATAATATCTATTTGACTCGTGTTGGAGCGTCATTTAAAGGTGCCTGCAAGAAGATGTCTGAACCCAGAGTGTCAGGTGGGTTGGAGTGATCACAGGGTCAGGGCGGTACAGTTGAACAGGTAAATCCAAGCAGCCCTCGTGGGGGTAGTGCTACAATTAAAAGAAAGTTCAGCAAACACAAAATAACAAGGTTTCCTCGCAGGGATTTTCAGCATTTCACTCTTGCTCCAAAACTAATGGTCACTCAGCCTTTCTATATCTATATATACGTAGATATATATATACACACACAGTATATGTATATATCTTAATAGATAGATAGATAGATAGATAGATAGATAGATAGATAGATAGATAGATAGATAGATAGATAGAGATATAGAGAGATTTTATAATGTATGTCTGGGCAAAAAAAAATGTTTTAAGAAAAATTGTCAGTATATACCGTATTTTCCGGAGTATAAGACGACCTTTTGTACTTAAAAATATCCCCCAAAAGTCGGGGGTCGTCTTATACGCCGGTACCTGTATGCAGAGTCAGATTGCGGACATCCATTGTTCAAAAGCCGCGCCTCCTCCTCGTCCTGTTCCGTGATAGGCGGAAGACTCAGTTTCCCAGCAGAGCCTCAGTGTTCTGCCTATCACGGAGGTCCTCTCATCCTCCACCTCGGACGAGAGGATCTCTGTGATAGGCGGAACACCAAACACAGGCTCTGCTGGGAAATTGAGTGTTCCGCCTATCACGGAACAGGATGAGGAGGAGGCGCGGCTTTTTAACAATGGATGCCCGAAGTCTGACTCTGACTCTGCATACAGGGATAAGGTATGGAGATCGGCACAGTGAGGTAGGCAATGGGCACAGTAAGGTATGCAATGAGCACAGTGAGGTATGCAGTGGGCACAGTGAGGTATGCAGTGGGCACAGTGAGGTATGCAGTGGGCACAGTGAGGTATGCAGTGGGCACAGTGAGGTATGCAGTGGGCACAGTGAGGTATGCAGTGGGCACAGTGAGGTATGCAATGAGCACAGTGAGGTGTGTTGGAAGGGGGTCGTCTTATACGGCGAGTATATCCCAAAACCAACCTTTTAGCTGGAAAATGAGGGGGTTGTCTTATACGCCGGCAAATACGGTATTTTGAATACGTGCGCATTGCCCCAAGTTTTGTTTGTTGAAAATAGCTTTTGATCTACCAATAATTAACTGAGCATCTAAACTACCAATAGTGAGCTGACAGCACTGCTTCTGCTGAACTGAAATATCAAGCAGTATTGTCATTCTTACCCAGTTCTCTGCTGATAGACCACAGAACACCTCCACCTATGTTATGGAGATTGGGTGTGGGTGTTTTTTTCTGGAATCAAGTAAGAAAGTACTTGGGATTTCAGCGTAGCAGAGCCAGAGTTATTAGTTTACTACAGTAAGTGAGGGTGCATTTTTGGTAGGTCAATAGGTATGTTTTTGTACTTGTATTGATGCATTGTAGAGATGTAGAAATGTACTGAATTTTTATTTTATTTTTTATCATTTTGCTCAGGCATACAGCAATTTTTTTTTATAATTTTTATATATATATATATATATATATATATATATATACACACACACAGACACACAGTATATATACCGTATACTGTATGCACAGTATATATATAATGTTATGGTATAGTGATTTAGTACAACCATTATTGTTGCAGAGCAGATGTTCGGGGATTTGGCGCGATGAGCAGTAGGTGTCTTACAATAATATTGTGATGAGGTGGAGCTGTCATATACCAGCCCTCATTACAAACACCAACAGAGAACTCAAAACAGACGGCGGTAAATTATGTAATCACAATTGGACTCCATCCAGTTTATGAGTCACTTCTCTTGAAGATGTCTTAACCAAAATCATTTTTACGCTGTCTTGATATTTAGGGATGAGCAAAATTGTGAGTTTCCATTTCTCAAAAATATGGGGGGAAATCAGTAGATTTTGGCAAAATGTAGGTACTTGATCAAAATACATTGGTGCGACTGGGAAAAATATTAGGGTGGTTTTTGGTGGTTTCTAAGGTGCAATATGCTTTAAAGAGGAAGTAAACCCTGATGGGTTTTACTTCCTCTTTGTTCCCCGCAAAGTAAAAGCATAATGGGACTAGTATGCATCGCATACTAGCCCATTATGTGTCACTTACCTGCAGAAGAAGCCTGCAATGTCAGCGCTGTCCACGCTGTCTAATTGCGTCCATCTTCAACCCCTCTTCCTTAGGGGAAGAACTGGAGTCGCGTGACATCACTCCGGTGCGCGACAGTCACAGCACAAGCATTATAGAAATGGCACAGATCGCATGCTCCAAATGAACCCGCAAAAAGCCAATGCTTTCAACGTGAACGTAATCGACGAAAAATTCGACGCTGGCCCGGCGTTCATACTTAACATTGGCTGCGCCTCATATAGCAGGGGTAACTTTACGCCGGAAAAAGCCTAACATAAACGGCATATCTGTACTGCGTCGGCCGGGCGTACGTTCGTGAATAGGCGTATCTAGCTGATTTACATATTCTTGGCGTAAATCAGCGTACACGCCCCTAGCGGCCAGTGTAAATATGCAGTTAAGATACGACGGCATAGGAGACTTACGCTGGTCGTATCTTAGAGAAATTCTGGCGTATCTGATTCTTTGAATCAGGCGCCAAGATACGGCGCCTCAGACTCAGAGATACGACGGCGTATCTGGAGATACGCCGTAGTATCTCCTACGTGAATCTGGGCCTTTGTTTTTAACAGGATTTGTATTCTTCATCAGGTTTATCCGTAGGCCTGGATAAATAGAAAGGTCTTTAGACCCCTCCTAAAGCTCAGAAGGGAGGGTAGAGACCTTATGCCGCGTACACACGATCATTTTTCGGCATGAAAAAAACAACGTTTTTAAAAAATTTCAAATTTTAAACGATCATGTGTGGGCTTCACATCTTTTTTCGGGTTCTGAAAAACTTCAAAAATTTGTTTTTCAACATGCTGCATTTAACAACGTTGTTTTAATGATGAAGTTGGAAAAAACGTCGTTTTTTCTACATGCTGAAAAATTATGTTTTTTTCCATGCCGAAAAATGATTTTGTGTACGCGGCATAACTGTGGAAAGACAATATGAATCTTTAAATTGGCTATATTTTCCCTTTAAGTGCAAAAGCCATGGGACGTGTAAAATAAAATGTTAAGTCATATAGCAGAGTGTTCCAAGGACATAGAGCAGTAAAGGAAATCCAGGTGGCTTAGTAATGAAGGTTGGAACATCTGCACTCCACTTAGAGGATGTCCTTGTGTATCTTCTCTAGGGAAGCCATACTGCTCGGTATGGACTGATATTAAAGCTGATGTGACATTCTCAGTACTGCTTACTGGACATAACACAGACCTCTGAATAACTGTCTCCTGCTTTCTGGGCCATTAATATCTACCGGATGTACATTACTGGGCCAAAGATCTGGTCAATGCACTGGAGAATCCCCACCCTTAATTCTTGGTTACTTTTAGATATCAAAAGTAACAAATGAATACGTGTTTTCATTTTTTTGCTCAGCTCTAGAATATTGGTTAAAGATGGGCAAAAATGATTTATTATTGCACAAGCTGATTTATTTTAGTTGCATAATATTCATATTAACAGCAAAATGATATTGTACAATATTATTATTTTTATACAGGATTTATATAGCGTCAACAGTTTGCGCAGCACTTAACAAAATGAAGGCAGACATTACAACTACATTACAATTTGTTAAAAGAGGAATTAGAGGGCCCTGCTCGATAGAGCTTACAATCTAAGAGGGAGGGTCAATTGATACAAAAGGTAATAGCTGTGGGGGATGAGCTGATGGAGAAAGTAAAATAGTGTATTAGTTAGAAGCAGCATAAGCATAAAAAAAGGGCTTTCAGGGATCGTCTAAATATGGATAGATTAGGGAACAATCGGACAGATCGGGGTAGGGAGTTCCAAAGGATGGGAGAAGCTCTGGAGAAATCCTGGAGGCGAGCATGGGAGGAGGTGACAAGGGAGCTAGAGAGCAGGAGGTCTTGGGAGGACCGAAGAGAGTGGCTTGGTTGGTATTTTGAAACTAGGTTAGTGATGTAGCTGGGGGCAGAGTTGTGGACGGCTTTGTAAATTATTGTTAGTACTTTGAATTGTATTCGTTGGGTGAGTGGGAGTCAGTGCAGGGATTGGCAGAGAGGGGTGGAGGACACTGCATAGTTGGTAAGGTGGATGAGTCTTGCAGCAGCATTCATTATGGAATGAAGGGGGGGGGTCTAGGTAGAGGTAATCCAATGAGGAGTGAGTTGCAGTAGTCGAAGTGAGAGATAATCAGGTAATGAATTAAAAGCTTGGTGGTGTCATTGGTTAAAATGGGGTGTATACTTGAGATGTTGCGGAGTCTAAGGCCTCGTACAGACGAGAGGATTTCAGCTGGAAACGGTCCGACGGACCGTTTCCAGCGGATAAATCCTCTGGCGGATTTTGATCTGATGGCTGTACACACCATCAGATCAAAATCCCCGCGGAATACATCCGCCGACGTGCGCGACCCTGGAAGGTAAATACTTCCACGCATGCGTCGAATCAATACGACGCATGCGAGGGATGGGATCGGACGGACTTATCCGGTGAGTCTGTACAGACGACCGGATAAGTCCGGCGGACAGGATTCCAGCGGATAGATTTCTTAGCATGCTAAGAAATTTTTATCCGCTGAAAATCCGTCGGCTGGATTTTTATCCGCCTGAAAATGTCCGCTAGGCCGTACACACGACCGGATCTATCTGCTGGAACTGATCCGCGGATCAATCCCAGCGGATCGATCCGGTCGTGTGTACGGGGCCTAAGGCAGGATGATTTGGACAGGGATTGGATGTGGGACTGAAAGGACAGTTCAGAGTCTAGGGTTACCCCTAGCACCCTGGCATGTGAGGACGGACTGACAGTTGTGCCATTGATCTTGACGGAGAACTCAGGGGAAGGGGCACGTGGGGGTGTCGATAGAGAAATGATTAATAATGCATATTGCTGGTCTTAAAGTGGATCTTTCAGTAATTTTACACCCTGAACAGGTTCACCTTAGAACATTTCTGAAACACATAAGTAGCTTAATTATAACTGTAGTTATGCTACAAGGAAAGATTTTTAATGGATCTGTTGGGTTCACGATCAATTATTATCCCTCTGAGGCTGAAGACTGAATTCATGCACAATAGAGATTGTCAATGGACCTTTGATGCTGGGTGGGTTATTTAAAGCGATCTTGTGGCTACCATAAAAATGAATCTATATATATAAAACTCAACGTGTGTATGTATGTATGTTCCAGCATCACGTCCAAACGGCTAAAGATATTAACATGAAACTTGGCACACATGTTACTTATATGTCAGCAACAAACATGGGATAGGTGCTTTAACCCTTACCCACCCCCATTTGCCATGGTCGGGGTTTTCCTTTAAAGTCCCATTCAACTCTATGGGAAATACATGTTACTTCATAACTTCCAAACGGCTGTAGATATTTCGATAACACTTGGTCACATGTTACTTATATGTCCGGAGATATTTCAATAATACCTGGTACACATATTACTTATATGCCAAATAAAAATATATGACAGTTAAATTAACCCTTACCTACACCCTTATTATTATTATTATTATTACTATGATTTTCCTCCCCAAAAGGTTAAGATAGGAAGACCGGGCAACGCCGGGTATTCAGCTAGTAATAAATAAACACCATGTTAAAAAATAATTAATAATCATCCCACTTTAAAAAGGGAGATTTTAAATTTACCAAAGGTGCAAAAAAGTGGCAACCCTAACAAAACCATCCCAACATATAACTAGCCTTTGCAGTAAGGTGCACATGGAAGAGCAATGCAATGTACAATTGGTTGAACTGGGAACGCACTGGATGCCATTAGCTGCTGTTGCGCTTTTGCTGGGTGTCCTGTGTGTCCCTGTGCCCTTGAGGGTTGGGCTCCCTCCAGGCAAACCAGCTTTAATCTATCCACTGCTATATGTGCTCCAACTTGGGAGACTCTGAAAATTATAGAGTTAGGCAGGGCCAGGACAACGGGTTGGGCAAGAGGGGAAGCTGCTCTGGGCACTATGGTATCATGTGAGGTTACATAGTTACATACTGTAGTTAGTCGGGTTGAAAAAAGACACAAGTCCATCCAGTTCAACCAAAAAAAGGTGGGGGGGATTTGTGTTGGAAGGGGTCATTTGGGGGCAGCATTAGGGTAAGTATTGTTTCAGAAAGGGGGAATTGAGGGGGTAGGGGTGCTAAGCGTAGTGATTTAGGGGGATTTGTGTTAGGAGGGGTGATGGGGGGAGAAGATTTGTCCTAGGAAAGGGGATTTGTTTTTTTTTGCGTAAGTATAAAATACTTGATTACATGTACCAGTCTACCCCTAATGGGTTCAAACTGTAGTCATGGACAGACCATCATATTAACTAGATAGTTGGGTTCAAAAAATTTTTTACGAAAACAAAACTTGCAAATCAGATTGAAGAGGTAGGTCCAAGATGCTAGGCTACATCAAAGATATGCACATAAATGGCTTAACGGTACTTCAAACTTAGGCTTAAGTTACACTCTTTTAAGTAGTTGGGTGCTTTAGGATGGGATGGACAGGTATTGCATTCTTTTTTTTGAATGTGATGGTGGAGTAAGTTTTATAAGCAAGCATAAGTTCATACTGAGCTTGAATATTTAGTCTGGCTATAGCTATCGATAAATTGGGTGCGTCCCTAGATTTCCAGAGGCTGGTTAGAGTGAGCCTTGCTGCTATTAGTGTATGGATTACTATTGTTCTAAATGTTGTAGGGTATATGTCCAAATGTAAGGCTGTGGCCGAAGTAAGTTTGGTTCCTTTCTCAACGTTTTTATAAAGAACAAACCCATAAAATATTTTTTGGGTCTTACAGAATCCACACTAAAATTATTACATGTACAGCTCATGGCATATTAGCAAATTAATAATAATAATGACCAGAAAAGAAACAAAAACAGTGAAAATTATAGTGACACCTTATATTGTTGGTCATTGTAGAAGTGACCCCTTACATTGGTGGTCAGTCTAATTATGACACCTAAGATTGTTGGTCAGTGTAGCCTTTTTTATTGATGGCCAATGTGGAAGTAACCCCTTATATTGGATATCAATGCAGAAGTAAGCCTTTATATAGGTGGTCAGCACAGAAGTGACCACCTATAATGGTGTTATTTGGATGGTGAGCTGTATTGGATCTTGTTTGGTGTTGAGGCTCCTGAACGCACCTTATAGATTCCGAGGACACATGGAAAAGGTCTTATGGTCAGATGAAACTAAAACTGATCTATTGGCTGGATAAAAAAAACGGTGTCTGTCTTTATTTCAGGTTGCAAAGTAAAACAATTTGATTATTTTAAAGGGAAGTGATTATTTTCTATATCCATTGTAGTAGGGTTGTCCCGTTACCGATACCAGTATCGGTATCGGGACCGATACCGAGTATTTGCGGGAGTACTTGTACTCCCGCAAATACCCCCGATGCCTAAATAGAATACTTGCCCGCCGTCGTATATCGCAAAGCCGCCGCCGCCGCTGCGTTAATCACCGCACGGGGAACATTAGAGTCAGCTTTCATTTGAATAGCTGTTTTCCCCGCCGCGCATAGACACTCCCCCTTGCTCGGGATTGGACGGATCTGTCCAATCGCGAGCAAGGGGGAGTGTCTCTATACACAGTGCGGCAGGGAAAACAGCTTATTCAAACGAAAGCTGACTGTAATGTTCCCCGCGCGGTGATTAACGCAGCGGCGGCATCATTTAGGTACGGGGGACATGGCTGCATGTGGGGGGACATGTCTGGATATGTGGGGGACATGGCTACAATATGTTTGGGGACATGGCTGCATATGTTTGGGGACATGGCTGCAATATGTTTGGGGACATGGCTGCAATATGTTTGGGGACATGGCTGCGTATATGGGGGACATGGCTGCAATATGTTTGGGGACATGGCTGCATATGTTTGGGGACATGGCTGCATATGTTTGGGGACAAGGCTGCATATGTGGGGGACATGGCTGCATATGTGGGGGACATGGCTGCAATATGTTTGGGGACATGGCTACAATATGTTTGGGGACATGGCTGCAATATGTTTGGGGACATGGCTGGATATGTTTGTGGACATGGCTGCATATGTTTGGGGACATGGCTGCATATGTGGGGGACATGGCTGCATATGTGGGGGGACATGGCTGCATATGTGGGGGGACATGGCTGCATTTGGGGACACATTTAAAAAAAAGTATCGGTATTCGGTATCGGCGAGTACATAAAAAAAAGTATCGTTACTTGTACTCAGTCCTAAAAAAGTGGTATCGGGACAACCCTACATTGTAGTATTAACTCAAGAGTGTGAAAAACACAAGCATAATAACGGTTTATAGGAGTAACAAATTAAACCTTTACTAATCTAATTACTTGTAATTCCATGAGATTTAATAGGCAGGGGGCAGTCCAACATGGATAGCTTCTATTATTCTGGTTTTCTGTGTAGATTTTGGCGTTTGTCCAAAAAATACATAATTGCGAGATAATTGCAGACAATGCGCAGAATGCATAAAACCGTCATTTGCACTATGTAATGATTCTAATTGCTGGCAACACTGTGAGTTGTATCTTAATTGCAGTCTAATTTGTTATTTGCTTAACATATTTTCTGCTCTGCCTCATTATTTTTATAGGTCAAATCCAGGCCATTCATTCTCTTCCAATTAATGTTTTTTTATATCTGTATTTATTTTTACACTTTTACTTTGACAGTAAAATAATTAGCTAGTGTCGGTTTACCAAAATAACAAAATCATTTATTAATTTGTTGCTTCATTTACTGCAACCATATTGGCCGACAGGTGACTTGTGTGAGCACTATGTTATATCAGGACATCACGTTACATAATGTTTTACTGTTGTGGTCTCTGTAATCGTCATAGGCGTGCGCACATGGTGTGCCAGGTGTGCCTGGGCACACCCTAATCACACTGTGCTGCACACATTCCCCCTGCTGCTTGGCTGCAGAAGAAGGGGCTGGGGAATCTCTTCCCTAAGGCCCCTTTCACATTGGAGCGGGAGCCACGGTGGCGGTATAGCGCCGCTAAAAATAGCGGCGCTATACCGCCGGGATTGCTGCGGGAATCGGCCGCTAGCGGTGCGGTATTAACCCCCGCTAGCGGCCGATTAAGGGTTAATACCGCCCGCAATGCGCCTCTGCAGAGGCGCATTGCGGGCGGTATTGCCACGGTTTCCCATTGTTTTAAATGGGAAGGAGCGGTATACATGCCGCCCCTCTCACCGCTCCAAAGATGCTGCTGACAGGGGATTTTTTTCTCTCCCGCCAGCGCATCGCCTCAGTGTGAAAGCCCTCGGGCTTTCACATTGAGTAGGCAGTGAAGGAGTTTTTCAGGCGGCATAGCAGCGATATTTTTAGCACTGTACCGCCTAAAAAACTCCTCAGTGTGAAAGGGGTCTAAAAGTGAGACATCGGAGGTCTGTTTAGACCTCTGATATCTCACCAAAGCCCTCCAATGGAGCTCCTAAAAAATTGTATAAAACAATATTAATAATAATAACAATAATACATCATTAATTAAAATTGTAAAAAATTAAAAAACCCTAATGCCATGGTCTGCGCACACCTATGGTAATCGTAAAGATCATATTTCAGTAGAAGAACCCCATTTTTACGGTGATAAAATGGTTGCGCATTAATGAACATACGATTGTGATCCACTCAACCGAGGCTGACGATATATGGTTAGAAATTCATTAACAAATGATAATTTTCTAAATGTCTGCTCAATTTCCTAGAGGTTAATGTGGGACAAATCAGTGAAAAGAAAAATGGAATACAAATAATGGGAATTTTTTTCTTGTTTCTTATCTGAATGAACAAAATTCTGATTACATCAGAACATGGTGCTTAAATCAGCATTTCATACGTGTTGCCTGTGTGTGATCTGCTGCAGGGGCCAACACCCCAAATGCAGTACCATGCAATCCGGTTACAGCGTGTTTTTAAAAGTAGTGCATGCACTACTTGTGGTGCAATCCAATGCGATTTCAGCCCATTCAAATAAATGGGCTGAAAATCGCATCTCACTTAATCGCTCAGGAACGCAAAGTGTATTCCTGTGAAATTCTGGTGTGAACTGGCAAGGAATGTGTTCCTCAGTTGTGAAAAAATGTACTTACTGTAATGTGCACGTGCTAGAAAAAATTTCATGTTCCATATAGAGTTAGAACTTTTATGGCATGTACAGTGTGGGAATACATAAAAGAACAATAGTGTATGCAAAATTGGATTTAGAAGTACATTTAAATTGTAAATATATATATATATATATATATATATATATCTCTATATATACATATATAGAACAAACGTTGAAGGGGAAGTGCACACGATCCAGATATAGCAGTGGGGGCGCTATTTTTATAGCCCGAAACCGTCATGCATTTGACACTGAATGGAATTTAAATTTTCCTAATACATTTTAAGTGCCGCAATCCCATCTGATCGTTTCTGGGCCCAAGGACTGGGAAAGTCTGGCCAACTACAAGAGTCTGGGAAACCACGAGAGGGCCTGAAGACTGAGGAACCTGCGGAGGCCAGTGAGTTCCAGGGGGCTGGATAGAATAAGGGTAGTCTTTGGTGGGTGCAAGCTAGAAATACTTTCGAAAACCCTGTCAAGTGGCAATGTGGGCCTGAACAGCAAGGTGCTACCACCTATTGTAGGTTGAGAGAGAGCCAGAAGTGGTCTGGAAGACCAAAACAAGCAGAGGTACTGCTGACCAGAGAGCCAGGTGGCTTGGTATTTTTTATTTGTGTTTTTTGACTAAGGTTAAAACCCCTGCAAGGGAATCCTGGATGAATTTTTGTTTTGTTTTCTCCCTTTTAATAAAAGCAGGCTACCAGGCCCTTAAATATAATGGGGTAGATTCACAAAGGAGATACGCCGTCGTATCTCTAGATACGCCGTCGTATCTCTGAGTCTGGCTGGTCGTATCTATGCGCCTGATTCATAGAATCAGTTACGCATAGATTTCTATTAGATCCGACCGGCGTAAGTCTCTTACGCCGTCGGATCTTAACTGCATATTTACGCTGGCCGCTAGGGGAGTGTACGCTGATTTACGCCTAGAATATGTAAATCAGCTAGATACGCGAATTCACCAACATACGCCCGGCAGACGCAGTACAGTTACGCTGTTTACGTTAGGCTTTTCCCGGCGTAAAGTTACCCCTGCTATATGAGGCGTATATGCGGCGTACCAATGTTAAGTATGGCCGTCGTTCCCGCGACAAAATTTGAAAAATTTACGTCGTTTGCGTAAGTCGTCCGTGAATGGGGCTGGACGTCATTTACGTTCACGTCGAAACCAATGATGTCCTTGCGGCGTACTTTGGAGCAATGCACACTGTGAAATACCTTGGACGGCGCATGCGTCGTTCGTGAAAAACGTCAATCACGTCGGGTCAGGGTTAATTTACATAACACACGCCCACCTCTTCACAATTTGAATTAGGCGGGCTTACGCCGGCCTATTTACGCTACGCCGCCGCAACTTGTTTTTGAGAATACGGCACTTGCCTGTAAAAGTTGCGGAGGCGTAGAGTAAATAGGATACGTTACGCCCGCACAAACATACGCCATTCTACGTGAATCTACCCCAGTGTTGTTGTGAGATGGACTAACTGTACCAAAATTACATCTACCACTGAGCTAAGCAACCTCATATTACAATATATTATCCACTAAAATTCTATGGACTCATAATTGTTTTAGTGTATATATAAGAACACTTACTTATAAATTTAAATGCTTCGCATTTTTCTTTCATTGATTTTATAGGCAGTAACAAACCAGTTTGATACATCTGGGAATTCATTCAAGTTTTAAGTCTGGAGGAAATTTTTAAAGGCTTTCGAACAAAATTAGTTGATTCAATAACGGCATCATCAAAGGCTTCAATGATTTTTATGAGTTTTGCATAAAAGTCTGAATTCAAAATCTATCTATATATTTCTAACCTTAGTCTCTGTCTGCTCTCTCACTGCTGTAAGCCCATCCAAGTACCATCCAACTTGCTAAATAGCTTACATTGTATACACTTCCACTTAAAGTGTAATTTAAAATTTCACCTGCTTTCAGCACCAGATTTATAGGGGGGTAAAAGGGGCAATTACCCTATCCCCTGCCAGAACCCCTTCCTCCCATTCAAAAATATAACAAAATTTGTTTTATATTATTAAAATTATCCTGGGAAGCAAAATTCTGCAAGCTAGAAATACTTTCGAAAACCCTGTCAAGTGGCAAAATTCTGTCTGCGATCATCTGTAATGCCCCGTATATACGATCAGGCTTTTGCCCGGCCAAACCTTACATCGAAATTCTGACGGAATTCCATTGGAGTAAAAGAGAACATGTACCTAAACTCCAATGGAATTTCTCGGAAAAAAGTCCGATGGGGCATACCCACGGTCGGAATTTCTGATGGAAAAAGTCAGTCGGACTTTTTCCATCAGAAATTCCGATCATGTGTACAGGGCTTTAAAGTTCATACTCTGATATATTGTACCAATTTTAAATGAGTGCATCTAGCATTCAGAGCCATATGTTGTAGCACTGCATGGATTACTGCAATGCGGAAGTGTAAATGGGCCTTAAACAATGCAGACACATGATGCAGACACCCCGCAGTTTCCCAGAGATTAAAGCTCAGTTGAAGTCACGGAATTAGATATGAGGTCCGATAGGCTTTGTACAAACAACCTCCATTTTCATATTTTTACCACTTTCCAGTAGTTGTGCAGGGCAGGGCTGGACTGGGCCAAAAATCTGGCCCTGGACTTCATCCAGACTGGCCCACTTTGACAGGTCTCTCCCATGGCGGCCAGACAACTCCCGCACCCCCCCCCCCCCCGGCCACCTGAGCCCCCTCTCCCCCTTCACTAGCCACTAGCCGTTCTACTTTATTAGAGTAGAACGACTGGTACTGGTACTTTTATAGGCAGTACCAGTGGGGAAGCTAGACATTATTTCACCCGGGGCAAAGAATCAGTTTGGTGCCCCCCCCCCTTATGGGACAAGATTAGGCAGAAGTGAGAAACTCCCAGGCCATAGCTGTTAAGTCAGCTGTCTGTCCCCTCCCCCATGCTCCTCTGTCGTCCCCCCTGCTCCTCTGGTCCTCCCCCTGCTTCTCTGTTTTCTCCAGGTGAGCGCTGCGGGGAGGGAGAGGAGGTGAGCGCTGCGGGGAAGGGAGAGACAGAGGAGCAGAGGGGGGCGGCGGTCTGCTGTCACTGAAGACGGCCCACTGAGCCATCAGCCCACCGGGAAACTCCCTGTAGTCCCAATGGCCAGTCCATCCCTGCTGTCTAGTCACCCTCACTGTAAATCAATTAACAGTATTTAATAGAATCATGGAAAGTATACTCAAAGTGGACTTTTCTCTTGAGGTCAGTGTTTAAACTGTTGAATTTTGCTCAGAGGAAACCCTGAAGGTGATGGTAGTTCAGGCTTCTGTGCATTCGTACACTGTTTAGTCTCCCCGACTATCTTGAAGTATGAAATTATCTTTTGTGGCCTATGTACTCAAATGTGCTCCATTTATCTACTGATAACAAGAAGCTTTGATAAGGTTCCACACACAGAGCGGGAGTGATAAATATTCCCATTAATGATTTGCAGCTGCTTTATGTTCAGTGATTACTAAAGGAAGTGTTTCGGGAGAAAACCAACTAAGGAGACACCTGCTAATTAAATATGGAAGTCGGATAAGGACTGAAAGCATTGCCATGAAAGCCAAGGTGTTGGTAAAGTGCATGCAAACATCCTAGTCTTGGTCAAAATAAAAGGCACTGTTGTTGTAGGTAGAGATTGAAAAGATAAGTCCACCCAAAAGCGATAATTCTGTATTGAATAGATGCCGATAGGTGAGAAGTCTGGGTGGTGGTTTACATTCCTGCAGCCTTCAATAGTAAGATTATATATAATAAGAGTAGATCCGAAAGACTGATCTCTATTATGTAGATTCAGTAAGGCCGACTTATCAGTAGATAAGCCGGCCTAACTCAGAATCTACGCCGACTTATGTTTAAGCGTATGCTCAAACAGAGATACGCTTAAACATATCTAAGATAAGACGGCTTGCGCCGTCCTATCTTAGGTTGCAATTGCTACCGGCCGCCGCAGTAGTTTTACGCCGTTTCCGTAAGGCATTAGCAGGCCTAAAGTTATTCCATCTATTAGGTGGAATAACAATGTTAAAGTATGGCTGCGAGATTCAAATTTTTTATGTCGTTTGCGTAAGTCGTCCGCGAATCGGGATTTACGTCGTTTACATCCACGTCGAAATCAATAGGCCCGTGCGGCGTACTTAGCCGCAATGCACACTGGGAAATGTAGGTGCCCAGCGCATGCACATTAAAAAAAACGTAAAAAACGTGAGGTCAAGCCTCATTGCCATAAAACACGCCCCCCCCCTCCAACACATTTGAATTCGGCGCCCTTACGCCCGCCCGCTTTAGGCTACGCCGCCGTATATTAGCAGGCAAGTACATTGAGAATCATGTACTTGCCTAGCAAACATTACGGCGGCGTAGCCTAAACACGCTAAGCTACGCCGCCGTAACTATAGGCTTCTCTACCTGAATCTACCTATTTCTCTTCATGTTCTGGCTCCTCCGCTTCAATTCCTATGGAGTATTTGGGGGAGTGGAGTTGCCCATAGTTTTTATTTTTAAGGTATATACCGTGGAACCCCAAACTACGGGCCACACTCAAACCCACTACAAGAGTTGCAACTTGTCCTGTATTTGCATCATATATTTCCATGGCAGGCTAGGCTGCCAGCACCCTAAAATCCAATAACTCTGAAAGACCAGGACCCATGACATCATTTGGTGCTATGGTGCTGGTGGACGGCCCAAACACACCATAGAAATGCATGACTCTGGTTCAGGGCGGCCACATCCAGACCCATCCCAGGACTCAGAAGAGAACCTGGTCTGCCCTTTGCCCAGACCTGCTTCACCTCCCACCCTATGGTAAAGATTTTATGGTAGGAGAAGAGCACAAAGGATGTGAAAGGGGAGCAAGGAGGGTGTTCTGTTTCAACTACAAGGCCATAAACTTTAACTCCAGCTTCATGTAGGGCTTACACGACCTGGTGTTCTATTTATCCCTTGCATAAGTTCAGACAGCTTAAAGCGGATGTGTCACTAAAAAAAAATATTAAAAGCCAGCAGCTACAAATACTGCAGCTGCTGACTTTTAATATTAGGACACTTACCTGTCCTGGAGTCCAGCGCCGTCCGCAGCAGAGGACGAGCGATCGCTCGTCTCTCTGCTGCTCCCCCCGCCATCCTCAGTGAGGGAACCAGGAAGTGAAGCACTCCGGCTTCACTACCCGGTTCCCCGCTGATTGGCTCCCGCTGTGCTCTGGGAGCCGAGTGTTCCCAAAGCACAACGGGAGGTGACGTCATGCCCGGAGAAAACCCGAAGCTCTGTGGCCAGAAGTGGGTGCAAATACCTGTCTTCAGACAGGTATCTGCACCCCCCTCCCCCCTGAAAGGTGTCAAATGTGACACCGGAGGGGGGAAGGTTCCGATCAGCGTGAGTTCCACTTTAGGGTGGAGCTCCGCTTTAACTCAATGAATAACTCACTGGCAATAATTGCATGAAACCATTGCTGAACCAGCCTACATGCGAACCATCTATGGCCAGTTTAATGTCTGTTAATGCATGTGCATTAAATGCACCATGATGGGCCGAGCTGGCTGGTATAAATAGGTCCTAACATTACCCAGTGAATGCCATGAGAAAAACATGGAGCCTGCTATTTCTGTCCTCCTTTTATGAAAATACTAGCAGCCTGGCTACCATAATAACCCCTTGGCTTCAGTGCTGTGAGTAAGATCTGCCAGGTATACTTTAATTAGC
Source organism: Rana temporaria (assembly GCF_905171775.1). NCBI lineage: Eukaryota > Metazoa > Chordata > Amphibia > Anura > Ranidae > Rana > Rana temporaria. The sequence goes on along the minus strand of NC_053495.1, from coordinate 33,697,636 downwards.
ACTCAATAATAACAGAGCTCTTGGTGCTTCCACATTAATGATCTAAAACCCATCGTTAGTTGGATTAACGTTGACGTTCTAAGCCCCCTCATAGGGCTTTTGTGTTTGCAAGATCTAATTTCAAATCCAGATGGTGCTTTTTTTTTTATATTAGCACCTAGCATGTGATATCGGTTGTTCCCCACTTCTGAATTCTAACCGCATAAGAGAACAAAGCAAGATTAGGCGATAAATAGATTCAGGTGTGCAGAGACATCTGAAAGACGGACCCATTCTGTCTCTGCAAATCAACGAATAGTTGTGTTTTTATTATTTTGTGTCATGTGAGAAGGCCAAGAAATAGCCAATGAGCCATGGGGATGCTGTGATCACACATATACTGTCCGGCCAGTTTATGTGCTATCAAAAAGCTGACGGTGTCTACTCCAATGGTTTCCAGCTTCCAAGGGCATCAGACAGGTATGGTATATATCTACCTACAGTGTAGATGGATCAATGAAACTATGTATAAATTATCCACACCTGGAATTGTTTTTTAAGCTTCAAAGCAGTGGCAGCTGGTGCTTTATGTTTTGGGGGGCAGACCCCCCTAGAACCCCCCAGCCCCCCCCCCGGTCGGCCGACCGTGGGCGCACTTCCGCACTTACACCGCCATCCCGCGGTCGGTTGGCCCTACACTTAGCCCATCTAGGTCGCTGGCAGCTTTGGCTCCTTCTCCTGTGCATTTCGGGCTTCATGGCGGCTTCCTCATCGACTGCTTCCCTCCTCCTTCCCTCGGCACGACGGCCAAAGCGATTGCTTCTGCCTCGGCCAATCGAGTCTCAGGACCTGCTTCCTGATTGGCTGGGAGGAGGATCAGGAAGACAATAAAGAATATTAATTCGCTTTTGTCAAACAACTAGGTGGGCACAGTTTCTGAAGCCAATTACAGCCTCTGGCTCTTAACAAGTGCTTCTAAAAAAAAATGGAATGCAATCGTACAGCGCCTGCATGTAGATTAGGGGCAGGGCGCATGAATTAGGGGGGCGGCGCCCCTGCGCACTGTATGAACAAGCTGCTTCTGCTTCAAAGGCAGCAGACGTAGGCTACTTTCACACTGGGGCACTTTTCAGGCACTATAGCGCTATGAATAGCGCCTGCAAAACGCCCTGAAAGAGCCTCTTCTTTCACTCCAGTGTGAAAGCCTGAGGGCTTTCACACTGGAGCGGTGCGCTGGCAGAACGCTCAAAAAACTCACCGCTCCTAAAGCGCCCCTGCCCATTGAAATCAATGGGCAGTGCTGCTGAACCGCCGGCAAAGCGCAGCTGCATCGATGCTTTGCGGGCGGTTTTAACCCTTTTTCGTTCAAAGTGCCCCGCTAGCAGCCAAATAGTGCCGTAAAATGACCGAAAATCGCCACTTTACCGCTGACCGCGCAACCCCCCAGTGTGAAAGTAGCCTTAGGGTTGCCATCTCATCTCTTTAAACCCAAACACATATGGATTACACAGGTTCTGATGCTAATTTATTGCAGATAAGGCACTAGGTGAACTTAATTACAACCTTAATCAGCCACTGAACCTGTGTAATTATTATGTGTTCGGGTTTAAAGGGATGAGGTGGAAACCCTAAGCAGACTGGGTTGTACACATGTCGTGAAAAACTATGCACACAGTTGAGGCGCAGTGGTGCAAGTCTTTAGAGGTTAAAAACAAGCACTGCTTGTCAAACGCTCTCTGAAAAGTGGTCCACTGAATGAATAAATGAGCCCTTACTTTATCCTTATCTGAAATGGTGCTGGGTGGTAATACTCTTGTATAGACTGAGCACTGAGCAATTAATGTAGAGTAATTAGATGCAATATACATACAACCCAGCTGACTGGTCCATTCATGGATGACAGTGAATGGGGCTTTCATGAGAGGTCTATTCCTCAGCTTTGATTACACACACTCCATCAGCTACAATACAGGTGTAACAGCACCTTGTATTTTCAATAAGCTCTACTTCAAAGAGCCCTACAATTACAGATGCTGTCTTTATCCTAAGTGCTGGTTATCATTCACACTACTTTAATCAAATTGGCATCTCTACTTCAGGAAGGTGGGTCCTCTCTACTTATCGAACTGGTGGCATATACAGTATATACACTTACCGGACACTTTATTAGGTACACCTGTTCAATTGCTTGGTAACACACATCGGTGAAGGAGAAAAATGTGCTGTTTGCTGCCTCATCAGTGCTTATCAGTGCCCATCAGTGCAGTCTATCAGTGCCCATCAGTGCCTCCTCATCAGTGTTACCTATCAGTGTCGCCTACCAGTGCCCATCAGTGCCACCTATCATTACAGCCTCATCAGTGCCCATCAGTGCCTTCTCATCAGTGTCTACCAGTGCCCATCAGTGCTGCCTCATCAGTGCCCATCAATGCAGCCTCATCAGTGCACATCGGTGAAGGAGAAAAATTTGCTGCTTGCTGCCTCATCAGTGCCTATCAGTGCCCATCAGTGCAGTCTATCAGTGCCTCCTCATCAGTGTTACCTATCAGTGTCGCCTACCAATGCCCATCTGTGCCGCCTATCATTGCAACCTCATCAGTGCCCATCTGTGCTGCCTCATCAGTGCCTTCTCATCAGTGTCTACCAGTGCCGCCTCATTAGTGCTGCCTATCATTGCAGCCTCATCAGTGCCCATCAGTGCTGCCTCACCAGTGCCTATCAGTGCCCATCAGTGCAGCCTATCAGTGCCCATCAGTGCTGCCTCATCAGTGCCCATCAGTGCAGCCTCATCAGCCACATCGGTGAAGGATACACCGCAGGATTTCGTACTACCCGTTAGGGTGGATATCGATGCTCGTATGACCTCATCTAACAGGGGGTCCAACACTTCTGGTGCGATTGTGAGGAACAGTCACGTCCATTTAACTCACAAGATCGGTGGTGGATTTTTCTTGGAATATATTTTATTCACAAATTGGACATTTACACATGATTATGTTTGGACATTAATTATTTAATCAATTTGAGGGGTATTGGTTGTTATCCCCGGTGAGGGACATCAACCCTATATTCATTTATGTTAAGTTTGCACCGACTCATTTTGTGTTTAATTTATATATACATCTACACTATATTCAAGTAGTGTGGGTTTTAGCGCTACCTACCTTCTTTGTTTTTTACCTTCACTGCAATGTTTCAAGTCCCAGCATCCTTTTTGTAAATTGTCGCCAAAAATGAGACAGCTTGTTATTGCAGATAATGCCTCTATGTTTAAAAAATAAAATAAAACATTTTGTGATTGAAACACTGTAAAAGTCAGATCCAGCAGAGATTGGAAACACACACTTGAAAATCATTAAGGATGGCGCCATGTCTACAAAGTCTTTTTCCACCGGCAGCTCACAACACATCGCGCTAATCGATCGCTGCTCCTGACACGGTTGTAGGATTCCACGGTTTTGTTTGTGTTGGAGGAATCCACGCCGGGGTACACAACCTTATTTTATTAACGCTACACTGGGAGGATGTTTGACACCTATGCTGGTAGGGTGCTTGTATTACTTACCTGTTGGAACATGTCACCCCTGACAAGGCTCCATCGCTGGAAAGTAAATAGAAGCTTTAAATTTGCCGAACAAAAGAGGGAATGTTCAACACAAGAGCAAGTTCAGGGGTCTCGTCAGGTTTCCGGAGCATGACAAAAATGTATTTTTATTTATTCTGATGTTGTAAAGTTGAACTTTAGGCAAACCATTAAATTCACAGTCATGTTATAGAAACGTGAGCTGTCTTATCTGCCACATTATTGGGAATTCTGTCCAGCTACTGTTGTGATTTATGTACCAGACAGTACAACCAGAATGCGACACCATTTTCGCTGTAAAATATTTATATACAAAGAAAGTAATATATATATATATATATATATATATATATATATATATATATATATATATATATATATATTTATAATATAATATAATATAATATAATATATATATATATATATATATTAATAATATAATATATGTGTGTGTGTGTATGTATGTATGTATGTATGTGTAAGGTTGACACCATTTTCATTCTTCATTTTCATTTCAATGAAGAAAATATATATATTAGGATTATTAATCTTTTTAACAATTGTTAAAAAGAAGATTGATAATAAAAAAATAATATATATATATATATATATATATATATATATATATATATATATATATATATATATATATATATAGTGTATATATGAAGGTTGACAGGGGTGACACCACTTTCCCCATCGTTGGTATTATTGGGATGAATAGCGCCCTATCGTTGGTATTATTGGGAGGAATAGCGCCCTATAGTTGATATCATTAGAAGGATTAGCGCCCTATAGTTGGTATCATTGGGAGGAATAATACCTCATCGTTGGTATTATTGGGAGGAATAGTGCCCCATCGTTGGTATTATTGGGAGGAAGAGCGCCCCATCGTTGGTATTATTGGGAGGAGTAGCGCCCTATCGTTGGTATTATTGGGAGGAATAGCGCCACAATCTACTGATACGCCGGCGTACTTTCAAATTTCCCGCGTCGTATCTTTAGTTTGAATCCTCAAACCAAGATACGACAGCATCTGGGTTTGATCCGACAGGCGTACGGCTTCGTACGCCTTCGGATCGTAGATGCAATACTTCAGCGTCCGCTGGGTGGAGTTTGAGTCGTTTTCCGCGTCGGGTATGCAAATTAGCTATTTCCGACGATCCACGAACGTACGCGCGGCCGACGCATTCTCTTACGGCGTCTCTAGTCTGCTTTTTCCGGCGTATAGTTAAAGCTGGTATTTTGCGGCGTATAGTTAGATTTGCCATGTTAAGTATGGCCGTCGTTCCCGCGTCGAAATTTTAATTTTTTTTTGCGTAAGTCGTCCGTGAATCGGGATGGACGTAAATCAAGTCTAAGTTAAAAAAATGACGTTGTTGCGACGTCATTTAGCGCAATGCACGGCGGGAAATTTAGAAACTGCATGCGCAGTTCATTCGGCGCAGGGACGCGCTTCATTTAAATGAATCACGCCCCCCTAATCGCCGATTTGAATTCCGCCGCCAGAGATACACTACGCCGCCGTAACTTATGGTGCAAATTCTTCCAGGATTCGATTTAAAGCCAGGTAAGATACGGCGGCGTAGCGTATCTCTGATACGCTGCGCCGATCTATTTGTATGTGGATCTGGCCCTTTGTTTTTAGGGTTTATTACCACTTTAGGTTGTATAGTGCGGGGTCATCCAGAGACTGTGTGTAGCCTAGTTTTATGGGGCAATCAGCAACTTGATTGCATTTTATAGTGTACAAATCTCACTGTACTAATTTAATAATATATGTATAATAAATGGATCTGGAAGACGTACTGTATACTGGCATTACTTTTGCAGACTAGTCCGTATCTGTTCGCCTTTCTAACCTCTACCAGAGACTGACAGCGGAAATGTGATTGGTAGCAAAGGGCAGTTCATCTTTTTTACTCCATATTTAGGCTAAACTTTATGTGAACAGTAAGTTTAGCAGAAATCACAGGACTGTAATAAATGCCTGATCTATACCCATGTGTGGTACTTACATCAGCATTTGTTGTTTTTCATTTACACCCCCCTCCCATGAGAGTGATATAAGATTTATTCAGATCGTTTTATACCGGAGAGAATAGCATTTGGTTTGGTTGGTGGGTACAAAAGTAACGAAAAACCTGCCAGTATACAGCGAGCAATAAAGAAAACATAAGACTGCCCCTGGGTGTATAGGAGATCTCCAGGGAAATCATCACCTGCCGCCCTTCTAAAAAAAGCGAAACAAAATGTAACCCCAGTGCATTATGGGTAATTTCTTCACAAAAAAAGTCTGTCTAGTGCACTTTCTGTATTAAGAACAATGGCCCGGATTCAGATACGAGTTACGACGGCGTATCTCCAGATACGCCGTCGTAACTCTAAGGCCCCGTACTCACGACCAAACATGTCTGCTGAAACTGGTCCGCGGACCAGTTTCAGCAGACATGTTTGGCCGTGTGCAGGCCCGAGCGGACCATTTTCGGGCGGATCGGACAGGTTTCCAGCGGACAACTGTTTCCTGGACTTGCTTTAAAACAGTCCGCTGGAAACCTGTCCGCCCGGACATGTACGGTCGTCTGTACAGACCTACCGTACATGTCCTGCCGCCCGCCATCCCTCGCATGCGTCAAATGACTTTGACGCATGCGTGGAAGCATTTTAAAGGCAGGCCGCCCACGTCGCCGCGTCATTGTCGCGGCGACACCGCGTCATCGACGTGGCGACACCGCGGACACGCCCTGCGTATTGTTTACGCGCGGACTTCTGTTCGATGGTGTGTATAGCCATCGAACAGAAGTCCCCGGGCAGTCCCCGGCCAGACATGTCCGATGGAAACGGTCTGCAGACCGTTTTCATCGGACATGTCCTGCCGTGAGTACAAGGCCTGAGTGTGCGGGGTCGTATCTATGCGCCTGATTCTTAGAATCAGTTACGCATAGATTTCCCTAAGATCCGACCGTCGTATCTTAGTTGCATATTTACGCTGGACGCTAGGTGGCGCTTCCGTATATTTACGCGTAGAATATGTAAATTAGGTAGATGTGCCGATTCAGAAACGTACGTCCGCCGGCGCATTTTTTGTTACAATCTTGCCCGAGCCTGAACCTGTGACGTCAGCCGATAGCGGGCTTCAGTCTGCTGTCTGCTGAAAATGGGTCACGGGAGTGCAGAACGAACTACACTCCTGTGATCTACAGGAGAAGTACAGCCAAACGAGATTTGGTTGTACTTATCACCTGTGGACTTTTCAGTTCTATCACACTTTGAATGACAATTGCATGGTCATGAAAAACTGTACCCAAATGAATTTTTTATAATTTTCTTTACACAAATAGAGCTTTCTTTTGGTGGTATGTAATCACTGCTGGGCACTGCACTGATAGGCTGCACTGATGGGCACTGATGAGGTGGCACTGAAGAGCACTGATGGGGTGGCACTGATAAGCATGCACTAATATGCAGCACTGGGCACTCATAGGTGGCACTGATAGGTTGTACTGATGGGAACTGATGGGCGGCACTGATGAGTGGCACTAATGAGCACTGAATTGTAGCACTGATTGGCATAATTGATGGGCACAGACTGGCCTCACTGATGGGCACAGACTGGCCTCACTGATGGGCACAGACTGGTGTCACTGATGGGCACAGAGTAGCATCACTGATGGGCACTGTTGGGGCCGCATTGTAATCAGGGCACTTCCTTGTTATCATGTGATCGGCTGTGATTTGGCACAGCCGATCACATGAGTAAAGAGCCACAGCCTTGGCTCATTGCCAAGATCGGTGTTCCTGGGACACCTGCAAACACCATGCTGCCCCCGTTCGATCGCAGCTAAACCGGGGGGCCGTCATATGATGCCAGAGCTTTTTTTCTCAGAAAATAGGTGCAGGAACTCAACCATGACACCGTTCAGATTTCACAAACAGTAGAAAGGTCTTAAAGGGGCATTAAATACCAGGATTGCATTACATACAGAGTGCAGAGTTCAGGGGGGTTACACAGAGTGCAGAGCTGTCACTTGTAAACACAGAAACCAGACGTCTGTGTTTACAAGTGATTGTGGTGAGCAGGCACCAAAGGGTCTGAGCCAAAGGTGGGGGAACTGAGTTTCCCCAAGTTCCCCCTGAAAAAAAGCCCTGTATGACGCCATCCCAAAACGAGAGCCACATCGCTCCGCTGTCATTTGATGGTGGGCGGGCGGGAAGTGGCTAACAGAAGTCTATGCAAGTCTCAATGAAATTGTAAAAAAAGTAGTGCTGGAACCTTTTCCAAAGTAGCTGTGGCATGAGCCGCAGAAATTTGAACAGTTCCATTGCCGGCAATGGGGGTGCGACTTGTTATGCGCTTTAGAACTGTCAAATCGCATGACAAATCGTACTGGTGTGAACAAGGTTGTGTTGTGCACAGGGGTGGACTGACAACTCATGGGGCCCCCGGGTAATAGAAGATTATGGGGCCCCCGGGCTTACAGATGGCCACCACGCCAGGAGGCATTGCATAGGCAGGGCAGCTAAAATCTCAGGATTTTCACATCAAAAGCATGTCGGCTTTGGACATATCAGGGACAGATGTAAAAAAAACACAGATTTTTACATACTGTCCCTGGTTTTATTGGGCCTGGCAACCCTGATGGGGCCCCCTAGTGGCATGGGGTCCTCGGGCAGTGCCCGAGAGTCCCAATGGTCAGTCCGTGCCTGGTTGTACACTTTCCTTGATACATCTGCTACAAAGTAACCACCACAAAACGAGGCACAGCGGAGGGTGGAGCGAATGCACATGGGCAGGAAGCGGCTGAAAGGGGTTGTAGAAGATCACTGAGAGGCCGCAATGGATGACTTTTTTTTTTTGGGGGGGGGGGGAATAAATATTAATATTTTTTACTATACACAATACTTCATGAAACTAAACGTTGTCTTGGAAGGGTCCAAGTAGCCTAAGGATACAATGTGATGATCCGCCTTCCCCTTCGCCCACCTGTGTCTCATGCAAAGCCCCTGGCAACAAAGGGCATACTGTCAGACTTCAGAGAGCTGGCCTCTTGTCAGTAATTCTGCTTCCTTTGAAATAAGGAGATTGGCTGAATGCATGACAGCTTTCCAAATGACCTGAACAGCCCCAAGGGAAGGATGCAGCCTCATGGACGTTTGTTGTGTGCAGCTGGACAGTCAAGTGCGCACAATTACGACAGTGTGCTCCTTTTTTTTATGTTCTGCAGATGGACACCAGTGCTGACATTATACTCCTATTAAAGACTCAGTTCATCTAAACTTAATGGGGTTAATCCACAAAGCCGCGGCGCAACGTAACTTTTCGGATTTAAGTTACTCCGCCGCAAAATTCCCAAGTTAGGTGCCGATCCACAAAGCACTTACCTGGAACTTTGCGGCGCTGTAACTTAAATCCGTCCGGCGCAAGGCGTTCCTATTCAAATGGGCGAGTCCCATTTGAATTAGGTGCGCTCCCGCGTCGGACGTACTGCGCATGCTCCGTCGGGTTACTTACCCGACGTGCATTGCGCTAACTGACGTCGCTCCGACGTCATTTGCTTAGACGTTAACGTAAATGGCGTCCAGCGCCATTCACGGACGTCTTACGCAAACGACGTAGAATTTAAAATTCGACGCGGGAAGGACGGCCATACTTAACATGGCTTAAGACAACTAGGGCTCAGCCCTAGTTTTACGCGGCGGAACTCAACGTAAACTACGTAGATTTAGAGCGACGGGCCCGTCGGAGCGTTCGTGGATCGCCGTAACTGGTCATTTGCATATTCTACGCCGGCATCAATGGCCTCGCCACCTAGCGGCCGGCCTAGAATTGCATCCTTAAGGCTCCATTCACATCTATGCGACAAAACGCCCGACGCCGGACGCTTCTGCCGCTAGAGGGGAGAATTCCCATTGCTGTCTATGGAGATGGTTCACATCTCATAGACGCCGAACGCCTGTCGCCTGAAAAAAAGTCCCGGACCCTTTTTTTCAGGCGACATTGGCGTTCGCCCATTGACAGCAATGGGAATGCTTTGTCAAAAAGAAAAAAAAAAAAAAAAGTTTCACACTCGCGGCAAAATACGCCGCGTACGCCGTACGCCGCTGTCGCATAGATGTGAATGGAGCCTAAAATCCGACAGTGTAATTCAATTACACATGTCGGATCTTCGTCCTAACTATGGAAAACTGATTCTGTGGATCAGTTCCATAGTTAGGACCAGGGATACGACGGAGTAACAGCAGTTACTCCGTCGTATCTCTTTTGAGGATTTGGCCCAATGTTTCCACCCACCTGCCCTGGTGATAAAGGGAGTTTTACGCCCACTCTTGGATTTTCTTAAGAGAAATTGCAGCAGGAGGGGTAAGACTCCACAAGGAAAGGGCTGGACCAGGAACTCCAATGGGGAGAACTGGCAGCAGTCATATTAGTTTCCGAATTTTCTTCCGCACCCCCTTTGTGAACCCCTCTTCTGGCACCCGCAGCAGATTACCAACGGGCGAATGAAAGAGCCAATAGGAAAGTTTATTAGAAATAAAAATACTTTCTTTTCTCTCATCAGACTCATAGAAAAATATTACAAAACAGCTCCAGAGACAAAGAACTCATTTTGAAGATTTGTCGTCGGAAATGTTCTGGGTTTTGAAATCCAGTAAAAATTCGCTATAAACCAGATTTTTCCTCCACTTTAAATTCAATTCCGATCGAATACGACTGCGACCTGGGCTGTGGGAACCTATAGAGAAACATTGCTTAACCACTTGACCTCCGGAAGGTTTACCCCCCCTTCATGACCAGGCCATTTTTTGCGATACGGCACTGTGTCGCGGGAAGCTGTACCCAAATAGAATTTATGTCCTTTTTTATCCACAAATAAAGCTTTCTTTTGATGGTATTTGACCACGGTTTCTACATTTTGCGCTACAAATGCAAACAATTTAAAAAATATATATATTTTTTACTTTCTGCTATCCAATAAAAAATGAAGAAAATCTAACTTCTTCATCAATTTAGGCCACATTCTGCTACATATTGTTGGTAACAATAAACCCAATGGGCCAGATCCTCAAAGAAGTTACGCTGGCGTATCTATTGATACGCCGCGTAACTTCTAGTTTGCTCCGGCGTATCTTTGTTTTGTATCCACAAAACAAGATACGCCTGAAGCTGTGCTAGATCCGACTGGCGTACGCCGTCGGATCTAAGGTGCATATTTATGCTGGCCACTAGGTGGCATTTCCGTCGATTTCCGCGTCGAGTATGCAAATTAGCTAGATACGGCGATCCACGAACGTACGTCCGGCCGGCGCATTTTTTTACGTCGTTTCCGTAAGGCTTTTTTCGGCGTATAGTTACCCCTGCTATATGAGGCGTATCCTATGTTAAGTATGGACGTCATTTCCGTGTCGAATTTTGAACATTTTACGTCATTTGCGTAAGTCGTTCGC